>NC_037337.1:58420207-59670207 GCF_002263795.3 Bos taurus
ATTGAGAGTAGTGAAGTTTGCTAGAAAAACTGCAGATGTCCTCTATAGCAGCCATTGTGGATCTAGAAAAACTAAGGGTTTGGACTGTTAAACAGCACTGATGGATATTATTCACTAAGTTACACGCAAGCTCTTCGTGCTATTTAAAAACTTTTTCCTAAGCAAAATGTGGAAAGCTAGGATATACGTGGCCTACTTGTTCAGAGACTTACATAAGAATTAAGAGTACTTGAATATTTCGCCTTGCTTGCTCTTTATTACAAGCAATATGTATTAATACCAAATTTCAAGAAGGTGTAGTAATTTGAATACATCCTTATAGTTGAACATGAAGATATTTGACTATTATGAGTTTTAGTTATTAGGATTTTTTAAAGTTGCTTTATATAGCAGGAATATTTCTTACAAAATATGACTAATAGTTTATTTTAAAAACAATTTGTAGACCATTTGATCCTCAGTATTATGAAGATGAATTTGAAGATGAAGAAATGCTGGATGAAGAAGGTCGAACCAGGTTAAAATTAAAGGTACCATTCTGTGCTTTACCCTTTTCTTTTCTTCTTTTATAAAGTAAAACCTGGGGATACTAACTTGAGACTTAAGTTTTTGAAAATGATCTCTGTTTCCTGTGTGGTCAACAAGTTAATCGTCTACCTTTTCAGAATAGTTTTTAGAAAGAAAATAGCATAGCTTTTTCTCTGTAAAGATGTCACTTTTTTTTATCCCTTTTTTTTGTTTGTTTGCTCTATTACATCTTTTGGTGCTTTAAAAAAATTATTAGCTACTTTCTTCATAATAAGTTGTACTGTGGTTTGTGTTTAGAACAGCTCCCTCCATATTTGTTGTGGGTTAAGTTCTAGCAACTTCCTGCAAGGGGAAATTATCTTCAGGTTCTTTGATCTATGGATGAACAAATCATATACAAAAGAAGAATTTATTACTGGTACTTAACACTTCACCACATGGCTGTCTTTGTATTTTTCCAATTGTTCGTGTTCACTATTAGGAGGGATTTTTATTGTGCTAAATTCCTATTAATGCTTCTTTTTGAGATCTTGTACTGTCTGGTTACTCTGTCCAAGGAGGGACTCTAATCTTCCTTTAATCAAGGAGGATGTAGGTTTAAGTAGATGGTTTAGAGCTGAGTTGTAGCACAGTAACAAGAAACAGTTGAACTCATGATACCGAAACTGGTGCTATGCATTTTAAATTCTTAAATCTGAAGATTTCCTGTAAATACTTTTTTTTTTTTTTTCCAGTAGATATTGTACATGGTATTAAAATATTAAGAAGTGAGAGTCCAGCCTTCTTAGAATTCAGGGGCTGAACTTTTAGAATAGTTCCATCTTTTCAAGTTTAATGGATCCATAAGTACCTAAAGAACCTTGATATAAACTGGTTTCTCTAAAATGCATGAGCTTCCAAAGGTTTTCAGTGAAATTTCATTACTCCTCCCACTTAATGGAAATGTAAATCAGATGAGGAAATGGAGATAAACAGGCACCATTAACTTGGTCAAGGTCACACCATTAAATATATAGGCTCTTTTTTTTGCTCTTTTTACTTCCCCTCCTCTGTCTCCATGTTAGGTTATCTCTTAATGTTTCCCTTGGAGCATGTCTATATCTATTGATTTAAGGGTAGCGCTGTTAATTTTTCATGACTGATTTAGTACCTCTGGAGTTACTCTGTTGCTTTTATTTCTCATCATTTATATAAATTAATGTGATAGTTCTTATTTACTTACTTTTTACTGATTTTTACATTTTCCCCTTGTCTTTTATCATGGTACATCAACAAGTGTCCATGTATCTATGTTTTAAGGTCACATAATACCAGACTCTAACATCAGCATTAATGTCTAGAAATAAATGTTTTACTCTGAAATCTTAGTGTGTAGACTACAAAATGTCAGTGTATAGCAGACTATTGGTTTTTAAACCCTTGATGGGTGATGGAAAATAACCTTGGATCCTTGGTTTTTTTGAATGATGCTCTTGAGACAAGGCCTACCATTCTTAAAGAGTCAGTTGGTGGTATGATTAATTCTTTAATGAACAAAGAGCCAGGTACAGTGTACGTACCTCTCTGCGTTCTGTGTCTTTAGAAGTGCTTTAATGTGCCTTTCATCCCAATAGGGTAAGACCTAGCAGAGTATTCTATCATAGCATCATTATTATTTGAATCACCTTATGTAATAGGAAGCGTTTTTCAAAGTGGCTTCACAGTTAATAATGGCCCCTGTGTTTTCATATTTGTATGTGGCTAACCTGTTTTATGCTTCCCTTGTGGCTCATGTGGTAAATAGCCTGCCTGCAATGTGGGAGACCTCTGTTTGATCCCTGGGTTGGAAAGATCCCCTGGAGAAGGGAATGGCTACCCGCTCCAGTATTCTGGCCTGGAGAATTCCATGGACTGTGTAGACCATGGGGTCGCAAAGAGTCAGACACGACTGAGCCATTTTCATTCACTCACTCAGCCTATTTTATAGGGCTTCTCTGGTGGCTCAGTGGTGAAGAGCTACCTGCTAGTGCAGGAGACATGTGTTCTCTCCCTGGTTTGGGAAGATTCCCCTGGAGAAGGAAATGGCAGCTCACTCCAGTATTCTTGCCTAGAGAACCCCATAAACAGAGGAGCTTGGTGTGCTACAATCCATGGGGTTGCAAAGAGTCAGAATCAACTTAGCGACTAAACAACAACAACAACAAACCTATTTTATTTGAGAGGGAAGGCAGGAATAATGACAGATCATTTTGTTTACCTTCTTTTATTAAGAAAAATTTCAAACATAAACAGAAATAGCAAGAACAGTGAAGTAAACTCTCACGTACCCATCATTCACTTCAGTGGTTGTCAGGTTGGACATCTTATTTCATCTGTAGTCCTTACCCTATCTTACCCAGACTGTTTGGAAACAAATCTCAGATACGACATCATATTTAATATTGAAAGTGAAAGTTGCTTAGTCGTGTCTGACTCTTTGTGACCCCATGAACTACATAGTCCATGGAATTCTCTAGGCCAGGGTGGGTAGCTTTCCCCTTCTCCAAGGGATCTTCCCAACCCAGGGATCGAACCCAGGTCTCCTGCATTGCAGGTGGATTCTTTACCAGCTGAGCCACAAAGGAAGCCCAAGAATACTGGAGTGGGTAGCCTATCCCTTCTCCAGTGGATCTTGCCAACCCAGGAATTGAACTGGGACCTCCTGCATTGCAGGCGGATTCTTTACCGAGATACTGCATTCTTAATCAGGCAGCTTCATAGTTGTTTGTTTATTTAGTGAGGAATAAAGAAGGACAGGGGGAAACTGGAAAGAAATCATTAGGATACAGTTGTAAAGGCAGTTAGTTAACAGAGGAGATCCAGAAAATCTAGCTGGGAGTGGGAATGGCTGCTGTTAGGTAGATGGTAGGGGCAGAGGCAGGGGGATGCTTGGGCTTCAGTCTCTTGGTTTTCAAAATGCTGGCTTTGCTTTGATGCCATCTTAGCTCACATTCTCTTTCTCTTTGTGAGTGTATCCTTTTTCAGTTCTTTACTATCCGTTTTAGTGCATTTCCAGGATGTGGCATGGATAAACTACATGCATTTAGTGTGCTGTATTTTCCTGGAAGTCCCATTGAATTTTTAATTTCAGTAACAGTGGTTTTCATTTTAGGAAGCCTTTGAATATTTTGCAAATCTGCCTGGTATTCCCCCTCCCCATAAAGTTAGACTCTAAACCTGCTCAAACTTGGGGTTTTTATTTTCATAAGGTGCTGTTTTTTCCTTACCTATATGTGGGGGTTTCCTTATCTTTCTAAGCCAGTAGGCAGTTTTTTAGTCCCACATTTATTGGGTTTTTAGTTCTGCTTTATATAGGAGTCTCAATCCTAAATTGCTATATCATATGGCTTCAAACCTTATGTCTTGTCCTGCTAGCTCTTTCTGTGTCTTATAACTTCTGGAGGTTACTACAGATTTAGCACCTGCTCGGAGAAGGCAGTGGCACCCCACTCGAGTACTCTTGCCTGGAAAATTCCATTGATGGAGGAGCCTGGTGGGCTGCAGTCTATGGGATCACTGAGACTCAGACACGACTGAGTGACTTCACTTTCACTTTTCACTTTCGAGCATTGGAGAAGGAAATGGCAACCCACTCCAGTGTTCTTGCCTGGAGAATCCCAGGGACGGGGGAGCCTGGTGGGCTGCCGTCTGTGGGGTCGCACAGAGTCGGACATGACTGAAGTGACTTAGCAGCAGCAGCAGATGCTCTGGCACTGAGCTCTCTCTGTAGTTCAAGCACTGGGAGTAGAAATTCACATGGGCATATTTTCTTTCCTGTTGTTTTTTTTTTATCTAATGTCTCTAGGTGATTAAAACAAGTTTTCAATGTCCTCTTTTCTGTCACTGTCTGTCCATGCTTATTCTGTGATTATGTATCTCTTGTGGAGAGAAGATGCAAAAATGACAGTATTCTAAGGCACTTGTGTTTTTAAAACAGGTAGAAAATACCATAAGGTGGAGGATACGCCGGGATGAAGAAGGAAATGAAATTAAAGAAAGCAATGCTCGAATAGTCAAGTGGTCTGATGGGAGGTGAGCACAGATGCCTGAAGAGTGTGGAAACATACAGAATGTGGCTGGGAGGGATGATGTTTTGCAGTAAGACCTTATTTGGGGTATACCTCTTATTAAAGGATTTCTGTTATTTAGTCTCTGGCATTGTATAGAAAACCTCAGAAATAAGTAAGCAGTTGAGGGTCGTACAGGCTGGTGGGAGACTTGTTAAAAGTAGGCTGGAAATGTGATCATCCTCTGGCTATAGCACCGTAGTCAGGAAAATTAGACCAGCTCCCCTGCCCATTGCGTACTACTCCCTAGAAGCTGACACTTTAGTAAAGCTGCCCTTCGTTGGGAAGGTGGTAGGGGTTGAGTGAATGTCACAGCATGTTTTGCTTCCTAAACATAAACACGCAGTGTTCTTTACTTCTGTGTAAGTGTTTTTTCACATCATGCCTTTTTATTCTTCCCTTGCTTCTGAATTCTGTGTTAGGAGAGAAAACAGCCACTGAATCACATTCGAAGTGAACTAAAATGAGAGTGAAAGCTTTCTGACTAACGTGTGAAGTGTTCCTTCTTTTCAGCATGTCCCTGCACTTAGGCAATGAGGTGTTTGATGTTTACAAGGCTCCACTGCAAGGCGATCACAACCACCTTTTTATAAGACAAGGTACCGGTCTACAGGGACAAGCCGTCTTTAAAACCAAACTCACATTCAGGTAATTACTCTCATCAACGTACTATTTGTTAAACAGTAAAAGCAGTGAAATACAGGTGTTGTTCAAAGTGCCTGACTCCTGATTGGCGTAACCTCACAGTATAGTTCCCCAAAGACCAAGATCTGGTTCTCAGCTCTGAAGGTTCAAAGGCTCTTTTGTCAAGTGCTCTGAAAGTTGCTGCTTCACAGGGAGCCAGGTCGTGCTAACCAGAGCTCCAGGAGACTGGTATGTAAACCAGAACGTCAGTGTATTAATTCTAGAGATTACTATAGCTGCCAGGAGGCCTAAGAGTACTAACTGGGCAGTATACCTTCCTTTTTAGTAAAATATACCTGTGAGACTGCTAGAGGTTCTTAGTGGGCGTGCGATCAGAGGAAAGGCCGTGAGTTGGTGGGTATGAAGGCCAAGGTCATCTGTTCTTTAGGCCCTGCATCCATTACCTCTTCAGGCAGTCCTGCACACTTGGTCAGCGGGCAAGCGCATTCCCCTTGTTGAGACAGGACAGGCAGTGTAGTGGAGCATTCATGTTTTTCTTTCCTTGATTCTAAGCGGATCATCCTCCTTGGGTAATGCTTACCTTACCTTTAGAGATGGCACAGTATTCTTGGTTATGAACTACATTTTCAAAATTGTAATGGTCAAGATTATAGGCTTTGGAATCAAATAGACCTGTATCCGAGTCTCACTTCCACATGCATGACTTTGGGCAACTTTTCTCAGTTTTCCTTGCCTCGGTTTCCTAATATATAAAATGTAGTAATGATCTCATAGAGGAGCTGTGACAGTGAAGTCATGTAATATAGAAAACACGAGAGTACAGTGCTTCGCACTCGTTATTCAATGAATGCTTCTTGGTTTTTGGTTTTGTTTTTCTTTTTTTTGTGTTTTCTTTCTTTCTCTTAATTTTTATTTTTTAATGAATGCTGTGTGAGCCCATCAATTTACTGCTTCTAGAGGGTGATCATGCTATGCAAGCCTTTTTTACACAAGCTTTCCATATTTTACTTCACTTGTGGAGGTGAGAATGGTTTAGTAAGCTGCAGAATGAAGAGAGGTTAGAATCCCCATCTAGTATATTGTTTTGTGTCTCTGCCTATTTTTTCATGAGAATGGGAAATGCTCACTGGCCTCATCTGATGTTGGTATGGCTGGCTCACAAATGTATTTGCTAAATAGTGAGGTATTTTTGTTCCTTTCCTGCAGACCTCACTCTACAGACAGTGCCACACATAGAAAGATGACACTGTCACTTGCAGATAGATGTTCAAAGACACAGAAGATTAGAATCTTACCAATGGCTGGTCGTGATCCTGAGTGCCAGCGCACAGAGATGATCAAGGTATGTTGGCTGAGCTTTATCCTAGAATTTTGATATATTAAGAAAAGCATTTCCCAAAATGTTGTTCATCCTCTCTTATTGACCCACCTTTCTTCCTTCCAGCTGTCATGAACAGGGAGCTGGTTTCCATTTCTTAAACATTTGGCAAATAAGGGTGATGTGGTGAGGGTCCTAAAACAGACCCTGGCTTGGTTTCTCTCCCACCAAGTCCTGAGAGCAACCTGTTGACTAAAAGAATCTGAACCTTCACAGATAACTTCAAGGATGATGAAATAAGTCATCCGTGGCTGACTTGGTGTCCATGTCAAAAATCAGTGGAAATGCTCGAGAATTAGTCCAGATAGAATATAAAAAGACCAGAAGTTTCCTCCGTTTTCCACGGAAGGTAGCAGGGCTGAAGGACCTGCAGACTCCAGGACCACGTTGAGAGATGCCCAGGCCCTCCTTCACTTCCCCAACTCCTGTGGAAATGCACAAGGAATCCGCTAGATTGTTTTTAATCTCTGTTCTGTTGACAGTGATTTTTACAGGATTAGATCTGTATGCAGTAATAAAGCAATTAAACAAGGAATCAAGGGAATGCCAGGACATCCCTGATCTCTCATTGCCTGGCCCTGCCCAGTGAACCCCAAGGTGTGGAAGCCAGGCAGATAGACGAGAATGAAGGGTCTATTTTGGGGCTCAGAGCCCCTCTCTGCCAGCACCCCCTCATCCTGCTGTTAGCTGTGGGGAGTGCCCTGGGTTGACGGCCCCAGGCAGGAATATCTGGGCGCCTTGGTAGTTTGGTGGAGCCTGGGCAAGTCAGGTGTGTCTCAGGGTGAAGAGAACCTGCTTCCCTCAGGCATCCGCTGGGCATGGACGCGGCTCCTCAGGCTGGTCGTGCCCTCTGGACTGTTCCTGGCTGCAGAGGGGATGCTGCAGCTCCCAAGGCTGTGCCCATGCCAGTTGTGATGGGGCGGTTGGTGTGAGGGAGCCTTCTGCCTCTCCACCCTGTGGTGTCTTCACGCCTTAGAACTGAACATGATGATGACCGTGTGTGGTAACAGACGTGAAATGCAGAGAACTCACCCTGAGGACACAGGAACTGGTGTTATCCCAGGCAAGGCATTTTCATGTTGTTTAGAGTGAGGTAGTTTCGAGTGGGCATTAGGTGAGGTCATCTTTTTTAAAGTTCACTAATTTGCTTCTTTACAGAAAGAAGAAGAACGTTTGAGGGCTTCTATTCGTAGGGAGTCTCAGCAGCGCCGCATGAGAGAGAAACAGCACCAGCGGGGACTGAGTGCTAGTTACCTAGAACCTGATCGATACGATGAGGAGGAGGAAGGTGAGGAGTCCATCAGCTTGGCTGCCATTAAAAACCGATACAAAGGGGGCATTCGAGGTGAGTTTGAGCAGAAATGAAATTTCGTCATTTCAGGGTCGTGGAATTCACCTTTGCATTAGGTACACTGTGAATGCGAAGTCATTGGGCATTTTATTTTTAAGGAATCAGTGTTAATGAGTGAGACGTTTCAAGGTCTCAGGAGCTAGTCAGCCTAAAAGAGTAGAAGCTGCTTGTACTTGAACTTCTAGACTCGTCTCTTGAGCCTCTGTTCCCTGGTTTGAAAGTCTGCCAACTGTTTATCTTAGAACTTTTCTCAACTTTTAAAATTACTAATTAGAAATCAGGAAGTTCAGTTTTTCAGAGAATACATGTGTTTTCTTTCAAACTTCTCCATTGTATATTCTTTTCTTTCACAAGTACCAGTAATTTTTAATGGTCATTTCAGCACATACTGAGTTCCAGGCAGACACTCAAACATGGATCCTGTTTGGTCCTCATAACAATGTTATGACCCAGTTACTATTATTGTCTTGTTCTTTTTAAAAAATGTTTAATTGAATACTAAAGTAATTGCATTAGTTTCAGGGTTACAGTCTAATGATTCGGTATTTGTGGGTATTGTGAAATGATCCCTATAATAAGTCTAGTTAATAACTTCTGCCATCAAAGTCAGTTGTAGAATTCTTTTTCTTGAGATGGGAACTTTTAATATCGGCTGTCAGCAACTCTAAAATATGCAGTGCATTATTATTAACTTCAGTCACCATGCTGTACATTGTATCTCCAGGATTTATCTGTCTTCTAACTGGATCCGTTTGACTCCCTTTGCCTCCACCCTCCACACCACACCTCAGGCAGCTGCTAATCTGGCTTCTGTATCTATGAACTTGGTTCTTTGTTTTCCGTTTTTTTCACATCGCACATATAAGTAAGATCATACGGTGGTTGTCTTTCCCTGTACGACTTATTTCACTTAGTATAATGCCTCAGGGTCCGTTTTTGTCTCACCCTTATTGAGGAAACTGAGCCTTTGAGAGGTTGAGTGGCTTGTGCAAAGACATAGCTGGTACACAAAGAGTTGGAGACTCAGGCGGCCTGACTTCTGAGGCATCTGTCTCGGCCACAGTACTGCCTCCAGAAGTTTCCCCGAAGCCAGCGAGTGAGATGTTGTGCTGAAAAGTAAACTGAACCCGAAGGTGGGGGTCCAGGCTGGACACCCCAGTTCCGCCTGCTCTGATCTTAGCCCTGCCACTTTTCAGCTGGATGACTTTTGGAAAGTTACAGTACCTCTTTTTTCTGTTACCTTATCAAGAAAAAAGCTGCTTATTAGTAAGTGTTTACACCATGAGGTTATTTTGAGAATTGACTGACATACTGCATATTAAATACTGTATCCAGTGCCCGGCATATAACAAGTACTAAATAAACGTCACACAAAACTATCATCGTTGTACTTAGCACTCATCAGCTTCAGGAGTGACTCCACATCTCTGAATATACCACATTCCCCATCAGTAAAATGAGGATCTAATCTTCTCCAGATGAGCTTTAATAGAGCTTTGGGAATCACTATACAAAACCTTGGGTCACCTTGCTCTGTTAGAATGATAAATTTTAAGAACACCCACCCAAATTTCTCTTTCTCTGACGATTCCATGGGATGCCTTTCTCCTTTTTTTTTTTTTTTTTTTAAACAGCAACTGCATTTGTTCTGGTGGACTTTTTACACCCTTCCTACCTGTCTATTATTTATTTTGGGACTACATATAAAGACCTTTTATATTTTCATTAGTGCTAATTTCCCACAGAAAAGATTAATTGTAGAAATACATGCCATATAAATTAAATAAAAACAAAAAATTGAGGATGTCTTTAGGAGAGAGTTATATAATATTCAGTTCCCCAGTGATTACAGTCCTAACAGGCAAATTTATTAACAGTCAGTTCTGTCCGGTAGTCAGGTAGGCAGGGAGTAGGGAGAAAGGCAGGGCTTTGGGCTCTGAAGTGAGGAGGTTGGTCTAATAGCAACTGTTCTTATTTCACCATGCTTCACCTGAGCTGGGGTGTCAGCACAGACTTATTCATCTCCATCTCCCTTGGAAATGTCTACCTGGCAATAGGTGGTCTTACAGGCCCTGGAAACCACCTCCTGTTTTATCTCCAAAGCTTGAGTTAACTGTTACCTCTATGAAAGAATGACTCGGGCTATTTTGGAAGAATAGTGATGTCTGTCTCTTTAATCATCTTGCATACAAACCTTAAAAAAGTTTTTTAAAATCAGTCTCGTATTTGAGAGGACAAGTACTTCGTTTCAACAGATCTCAATTTACATTTATCTTTAAATTTTGAATATTTTTTTATTTTTGGCTGCGCTGGATCTTCACTGTTGCTGCAGGCTTTCTCTAGTTGCGGCAGGCAGGGGCTACTCTCATGGTGCTCAGACGTCACTGCGGTGGCTTCTCTTGCTGTGGAGCATGGGCTCTAGAGGCGCAGGCTTCAGTACCTGTGGCCCGTGGGCTTAGTTGTGGCATGTGGAATTGCTCCTGGACCAGGGACTGGATCTGCATCCCCTACATTGGCAGGTGGATTCTTATCCACTGTACCACCAGGGAAATCTGAAATTTTAAAAGTTCTTAATTATTTGCTTCTCTGTAAACAGTATACAGAAGGAACTGAAGATACACATCAGAAGAAAGATCCAGGAATGGATTATCTTTGAAAGTCACTCACAAATCTTACTCTTTGCTTTCAGAGGAACGAGCTAGAATCTATTCATCAGACAGTGATGAGGGATCAGAAGAAGATAGGGCTCAAAGGTTACTCAAAGCGAAGAAACTCACCAGTGATGAGGTAAAACTAAATTTATTCAATTCTAGAGGTTTACCCTGTACCCACATGTTAATGACTGAAATGAGGAGGAGCTCACAGCCTAGGAGCACAGACATGTGTCTACATACTTCACTGAAGCTCAGTGAGATAAATCCAGAAACAGGCTGGGAGTGGCCCATTAGAGCGTCTAATACCCCTGCTTAGAGAAGGAGACCTCTTCTTGGTGTGTTGAAGGAAGAATGCTAGCACAGGGCACACCAGCCAGGATGGGCATGCCAGGTAGATGGAGAGGCCTGGGGGAAGACCTGCCCTGAGAGAGCCAGGCTCTACTGGAGAACTATTATAGAAAGCATTTAGTGTGGGTAGACTGTGTATCTCTTCTTTCTTTTGCTCTTTTAAAAAATTTTTCAATATGTTTTTAAAATTACAGAAATAATTCTTATGGTAGAAAAATCTTTTCTTTTTATGTAGATTAACTAGTATTTGAAATAGTATTGAGTAATTCAATAAAATAAATTTCCATGTGTTACTGAAATAATAAAATTTCAAAGGAATTTTAACTTATATTTTTAACAGTATCCTTTTCAAATTATGAGAGTTCAGGTACTAAAATTTTAATTAAGTCTTTTTCAAGATATATGTAACTTGATACATGATATATGACATATAACTTTATATGATGTTATATTCAGGTGTACAGCGTAATGATTTGATTGATACATGTGTATATTGCAAAGTGATTACCACAGTAAGTCTGGTTAACATCCATCACCACGATAGTTATGTATATTTTTTGTCTTGTGATGAGAACTTTTAAAGTGTATGGTCTTAGCAACTTTAAGTTGTACAATAGAGTATTATTAACTACAGTCACCGTGCTGTGCATTACATACCCAGAACTTACTTATTTTATTTAAGTTTATAGATTATTGTTATTTTTGGTGTTCTTGAACTGTTCTGTGGTATCCTACTTTGAATTTCTTTTGATTTCTCTGATTGGGATCTGTTAGACTTTCTGAATTTATAGATTGATATCTTTCATTAGTTCTGAAAATTTCTCAGCCATTAATTCTTCAGATATTCCTTTCTACCATTCTTTTTCCTTTCTTCATGAAACTCTGATTGGATGCATGTTATTCCTTCTCACTTTATCCTCCATGACTCTCAAGCTGTCCTTCATATTTTCCATGTCTTTTTAGCTTTGCGTTCTTGGACAGCTTCTTCTAGTTCACTGTTTCTTTCTTTAGCTGTCTAATACATTGTTGATCTCTTTTACTCAATTTTTAATTATTTCAGTTTTTTAATCTCTAGAGGTTTAGTTTTTCAAATTGGTCATTTAAAAAAATCCTGCTCCTAATTCATATTTTTCAGTTTCTCCTTTATGTCTTTAAGTATTTTAAACCTACTGGTATGGTCTTTTATATCTGATATTCTGAAGTCTTTACATATGTGGTTTTACTTCTGATTATTTCTGATAGCTGTTTTATGATGACTTATTTCTCCATGTGTTCTGTGATTAAATGATTGATTTACTCAGATCAGTGGGGATTTTTATAGCCTAGATTGATGGCCCTGAAGATGATATATATTTGCTTCTTGGATACCTTGGGACTACTTTAAATTATATTCTTGGAACAGATCATTTTAGTTATTGGAAGTATGGCTTCTGACTTGTTGTTATGAATTTTCCTAGAAATGTTTAAATTTTCTTAATCCCCTCTTAATTAGTTCAAATGTTAGAGACTGGAAATTACCCTTGCAGGCATTTGAAACGGGGGTTGGCAAACTACATCCCGCTGGCTAATCTAGCCTGCCCCTGTTTTTTTTTTTTTTCAAATAAACTTTTTTTTCAAAATCTACCCATAGTTAATCATTTATGTATTGTCTCTGGATGTTTTCTTTCTGCGGTGACAGAGTTGATTAGTTGCAATAGAAACCATATGTCTTGTACAGCCTAAGACATTTGGCCTCAGGCCCTTTACCAGAATGATTTGCTGACCCCTGCCTCAGAGAAAGGGGCCTGGGCTTATCTCTAGTTCACCTGAACAGTAAAGATACAGTCCTTCGGGGTCTGTTGTTTATCTGCTGCACTTGGCCTTTGTGTCCTGTCCTCGGCACCCTGCAAGGCATAAAAGCAAAGCTTGTAGTTCATACAGTTCGGTAACTGTCGTCAAGGAGAAACCCTGCTTTAGTGCTCTGCTCGTCTCTGTGGGTTCCTGGTTTTGCTTAATTTTTGGCTTGTGATTATACCTTATTTTCTTGCCATCACTTGGGTTTGTTTATAGTTTTTCATCGTTATTTTCAGTGAGAGGGTTATTCAAAGGGCTCTTCTGCCATATTGTGGAAACATTGTTGTGTCCCTGTTACTCATGATTTTAATGTACTTTGATCAGTTTGGCCTTCTGTGAACTGTGAACTTGCATGAGCTCTTTTCTCATGAGAAACGGAATTTTGTCCTTGTGTTATTGTTGGTTAATCACAACATTTAGTATTTCCCAGTCTTCTTGGAAGTGGTATGCTATGGAAGATAAATAGACAAAATTGTTAAATTATTCTGCAACATATTTGTTTTAAATTAGATAGGAGATGTCTTAATGATGCATTTACAGTGTGTTGAACTGTTGGCAAACAGCTGTCGTCATCTAAGCAGATGCCATTTTATTTATTGGCAAGCAGAAACTGAGTGAAAATTGAAAAATGTCATGGGACTTCTGTTTATTCCTAGAATTCTCAGAAATGAGATTTCAACCTGTGATCCATCAGATAGCCTTCTTCAAGGCCGGGCAGTTAGAAACCTGTAACTGCGTGACTTAAAAATACCTCTCGCGAATGCCTCCTAGCTGTCTGTTACAGGAGCTGCCCTCTACCTCCCCCACCCGAATACTCGCTGTTAAGTCTTCCTGTTGCCCCTCCCCGCCGCCCCCCTTCCGCTTCTCCTTTCCTGACAAGAGACTTTGCTTCTGCCTGGACCTCCCAACCTCCTCACTACCCCAGTTCAGGTCCTGGAGTGGGTTACAGTGGGAGAGCCGGGGGGAGGCGGGGGGGGACCTGCTCTAGGCCTCTCTCCTTATTTGCGCACTAAACCCCACCCACACGCCATGAATCTAGATATTCCTCTGAGATTAAGCCAGTTTTCAAACCTTAAGTCCCCGTACCAGAGAATGACCATTGTCATGAGAGCATTCCTTGATATGGGGGAAAGGACAGGGCTCTGGATTGCTGAATCTTGGGGCTACCCTCTACCTCTCATATTGGCTTGAGCAAGGCATCTCACATTTCCAAGTCTGTTTCCTCACCTGTTCTATGGGACTTATGCTGTCTGCCTTATAAAGTTGTATTCTAGTTAATAACAGATATGAAAGTAGGTGTCACAGTGAATGCTCATTTCCCTTCCCCAATAGGGACTAAGTTGCAAAAAAGAAAAAACAAAGCTTTTTATCCTCCCTTATTTTTGTAAGCAGAGAAAATTTTAGAAAACCTAAATTACTCCCAGGGTGAAAGGCTGGTAGTAGTAGAAGAAACTGTGGAAAAGGGAAAGATCCCGTGGAAAGGAACATGCAGACGATGGGAAGAAAGGGTGGCATGTCCAGGCCGCAGCTTTCTTGAGTAAAAGAGGCGACCTGCTGAGACTTCCCAGAATGTGGTACTGGTGGTCTGCTTCCTTCTGCGTCTCTCTCCTCCCCCTGCTCTGCCCATAGAACCTCCATTCCTTCCTTGGCAGCTGTCTTTATGGAGCCATCAGCAACTTGGAACAACTGTAGCTCCAGCTTCCCCTCTAGAGTGAGGCTTTCCCAAGGCCGAGGTTCAGAGTATGTTTCCCTGGAAGCCTTGGCTCTCTGGGTGTTGGTTTCTTGTACTTTCAGATCAGATCAGATCAGTCGCTCAGTCATGTCTGACTCTTTGCGACCCCATGAATCGTAGCACGCCAGGCCTCCCTGTCCATCACCAATTCCCGGACTTCACTGAGACTCACGTCCATCGAGTCAGTGATGCCATCCAGCCATCTCATCCTCTGTCATCCCCTTCTCCTCTTGCCCCCAATCCCTCCCAGCATCAGAGTCTTTGCCAGTGAGTCAACTCTTCGCATGAGGTGGCCAGAGTACTGGAGTTTCAGCTTTAGCATCATTCCTTCCAAAGAAATCCCAGGGCTGATCTCCTTCAGAATGGACTGGTTGGATCTCCTTGCAGTCCAAGGGACTCTCAAGAGTCTTCTTCAACACCATAGTTCAAAAGCATCAATTCTTCGGCACTCAGCCTTCTTCACAGTCCAACTCTCACATCCATACATGACCACAGGAAAAACCATAGCCTTGACTAGACGGACCTCTGTGGGCAAAGTAATGTCTCTGCTTTTGAATATGCTATCTAGGTTAGTCATAACTTTCCTTCCAAGGAGTAAGCATCTTTTAATTTCATTGCTGCAGTCACCATCTGCAGTGATTTTGGAGCCCAGAAAAATAAAGTCTGACACTGTTTCCACTGTTTCTCCATCTATTTCCCATGAAGTGATGGGACCGGATGCCATGATCTTCGTTTTCTGAATGTTGAGCTTTAAGCCAACTTCTTCACTCTCCACATTCACTTTCATCAAGAGGCTTTTGAGTTCCTCTTCACTTTCGGCCATAAGAGTGGTGTCATCTGCATATCTGAGGTTATTGATACTTCTCCCGGCAATCTTGATTCCAGCTTGTGTTTCTTCCAGTCCAGCGTTTCTCATGATGTACTCTGCATATAAGTTAAATAAACAGGGTGACAATATACAGCCTTGACGTACTCCTTTTCCTATTTGGAGCCAGTCTGTTGTTCCATGTCCAGTTCTAACTGTTGCTTCCTGACCTGCATACAGATTTCTCAAGAGGCAGATCAGGTGGTCTGGTATTCCCATCTATTGAAGAATTGTCCACAGTTGATTGTGATCCACACAGTCAAAGGCTTTGGCATAGTCAATAAAGCAGAAATAGATGTTTTTCTGGAACTCTCTTGCTTTTTCCATGATCCAGCAGATGTTGGCAATTTGATCTCTGGTTCCTCTGCCTTTTCTAAAACCAGCTTGAACATCAGGAAGTTCATGGTTCACATATTGCTGAAGCCTGGCTTGGAGAATTTTGAGCATTACTTTACTAGCGTGTGAGATGAGTGCAATTGTGCAGTAGTTTGAACATTCTTTGGCATTGCTTTTCTTTGGGATTGGAATGAAAACGGACCTTTTCCAGGCCTGTGGCCGCTGCTGAGTTTTCCAAATTTGCTGGCATATTGAGTGCAGCACTTTCACAACATCATCTCTCAGGATTTGGAATAGCTCAACTGAAATTCAATCATCTCCACTAGCTTTGTTCGTAGTGATGCTTTCTAAAGCCCACTTGACTTCACATTCCAGGATGTCTGGCTCTAGGTCAGTGATCACACCATTGTGATTATCTGGGTCATGAAGATCTTTTTTGCACAGTTCTTCTGTGCATTCTTGCCACCTCTTCTTAATATCTTCTGCTTCTGTTAGGTCCATACCATTTCTGTCCTTTATTGAGCCCATCTTTGCATGAAATGTTCCTTTGGTATCCCTGATTTTCTTGAAGAGATCTCTAGTCTTTCCCATTCTGTTGTTTTCCTCTAGTTCTTTGCATTGATTGCTGAAGAAGGCTTTCTTATCTCTTCTTGCTATTCTTTGGAACTCTGCATTCAGATGTTTATATCTTTCCTTTTCTCCCTTGCTTTTCGCTTCTCTTCTTTTCACAGCTATTTGTAAGGCCTCCCCAGACAGCCATTTTGCTTTTTTGCATTTCTTTTCCATGGGGATGATCTTGATCCCTGTCTCCTGTACATTGTCACAAACCTCATTCCATAGTTCATCAGGCACTCTATCTATCAGATCTAGGCCCTTAAATCTATTTCTCACTTCCACTGTATAATCATAAGGGATTTGATTTAGGTCATACCTGAATGGTCTAGTGGTTTTCCCTACTTTCTTCAATTTAAGTCTGAATTTGGCAATAAGGAGTTCATGGTCTGAGCCACAATCAGCTCCTGGTCTTGTTTTTGCTGACTCTATAGAGCTTCTCCATCTTTGGCTACAAAGAATATAATCAATCTGATTTCGGTGTTGACCATCTGGTGATGTCCATGTATAGAGTCTTCTCTTGTGTTGTTGGAAAATGGTGTTTGTTATGACCAGTGCATTTTCTTGGCAAAACTCTATTAGCCTTTGCCCTGCTTCATTCCGTATTCCAAGGCCAAATTTGCCTGTTACTCTAGGTGTTTCTTGACTTCCTACTTTTGCATTCCAGTCCCCTATAATGAAAAGGACATCTTTTTTGGGTGTTAGTTTTAAAAGGTCTTGTAGGTCTTCATAGAACCGTTCAACTTCAGCTTCTTCAGTGTTACTGGTTGGGGCATAGACTTGGATTACTGTGATATTGAATGGTTTGCCTTGGAAACGAACAGAGATCATTCTGTCGTTTTTGAGATTGCATCCAAGTACTGCATTTTGGACTCTCTTGTTGACCATGATGGCTACTCCATTTCTTCTGAGGGATTCCTGCCCACAGTAGTAGATATAATGGTCATCTGAGTTAAATTCACCCATCCCAGTCCATTTTAGTTCGCTGATTCCTAGAATGTCGACATTCACTCTTGTCATCTCTTGTACTTTAAGATACCTTAATTGGTATATAGTCTTAGGTATATTTTGGGTTAAGTAAGGTTTGAGAGCTGTTTACAATGTGAATTTTACACTCAACCTGAAAAATAAATTGTTAGAAGCTAGCTCCTGTGTGATTGTGGGTTGCCGGTTCCTTTGTCTTTAGGGACCTGCATTCATGACTGTGAGGCTTCCCAGGTGGTGCTAGTGGTAAAGAACCCTCCTGCCAGTTCAGGAGATGTAAGAGGCTTGGGTTCGATCCTTGGGTCAGGAAGATCCCCTGGAGGAGGGCATGGCAGCCTACTCCGGTATTCTTGCCTGCAGAATTCCATGGACAGAGGAGCCTGGCAGGCTACAGTCCATAGGGTTGCAGAGAGCCGGACATGACTGAAGAGACTTAGTATTCAGGAACTCATTCATGACTGTATTAGGAAGCTTTGTGTTCATCTAATATATTTTTGTCATGTGTTGTATTTACATGGCACAGGGGTTTATTCCAGCTCAGTTCGAGGCAGAATCCCACACTCCTAATTTCTTAAGATGAGGTCTCCCGAAGGGTGCCACTACCTTTCTAAATCCTGAGAGTAGCAGGCCTGCATGCCTTGGCTGGACTTCACTGTGCTTCTGTGTAGCTGCCAGGGCAGTCAGTCCTGGAAGGGTTTTTGGAGCTGAATTCTGGAGCGTCTTACCCCAGACAGAGGATTAGAACTGGTGCTGGTTAGACCTCTTTGGGAGAGCTTTGACCTGGCTTCTGCGCTCCCAGCTGCTGGGCATTATGTAGGACCCTTCAGGACAGTTGCTCCCACCTTTTAGAAAGCTGTTCTTTTATTCACCCAAACCCATTAAAAAGTTTTAGAGCTGAAGAGACCATACACACTGAAATGTACTTGGGCAAGGTTGTCACCAACAGGCTTGTGTGTAGTGTTTAAGGTAAGATCCATCAGCTGAAAATAAATGAAAAATGGTGGCAGTAGTCAGCGTCCTCCTTGCTTTTGCCTGTGTGGGCTTGGGAGAGAAGTGTCTGGGTTTGCCCAAGGCTGGGAAGTAGATAGGAGGCTAGTCAGAGCCTGGGGGCAGGATCCATCTTCCAGGCTTGCTGTTGGGGTGACTTTAGTGCCGCCTGCTGGGAAGTAAGTGCAGGGGACCTCTGGATCTCTTCCTGTGGGTTCATAACTGTCCTGTTTGAATTCTATGACTTCGGATCTGTGGGAATGCATTTGGGATAATAAGGCAGGAAACAAGTGTGAGGTACGATCTTGCTCCTCAGAGGCCAGGCATAGGGACCATCAGAAAAAGTGGCCATGCCTGCTTGGATGCTACATCCAGAAGCAGTCCTTTGACAGGGTAGTAAGAGGCCTCACCTTCCCCAGCTTCAGCCTTAAACTGGTCACCCTTATTTTTGGTGAAGAGTTTCATTAAGGTAATTCGGGAGTGTCATATTTAGTATCATTTCATTTTAATCAATATTTGATATTATTCAGTGTTGTTCTGTTTGAATTCTATCTGTAAAAATTGTTTTAACTTCCTCAGTTTTTTGTTTCTGTTAGAACACTGTGCAGCATGATTTTAAGCTTTGGAAACTTGTGTATGAAGGCCTTTAATTTCTTCAAAAATTGTTTAAAAATTAAAAAAAAAATACATACGTGGCTGCGTCAGGTTTTCGTTACATCATGTGGGATCTTTCATTGTGGCACACAGGCTCGCTAGTTGTGGCAAGCCGGTTTAGTTGCTCTGCGGTGTGTGGGGTCTTAGTTCCTAGACCAGGGACCGAACCCACGTTTCCTGCATTGCCAGGCGGACTCCTAAACAGGACCACCAGGGAACTCCCTCAAATATTTTTTTAAAAAATCTTTGAGTTTTTAGTACATCCAAAACAAGAAATTACTTTTTTTAATTGACAATCTTTATAAGTTTTTTTACATAATGAAGAAGTGAAGTCTGAGGAAGTGGAGAAAAAGAGTTTAAGTAAAATATTCAGCAGGACGAGTGGTTCACAGGCCAACCTCTTTGGGAGAGCGCTAACCCTTCCCGGGGCAAAGCCGGTTTCCACTTCCCTGCAGCCCTTCTCCATGTACAGCGGCTTCTTCCCTCTCTGAGACTGGGTCACAGCTGCTTAGCAGTTCACCCTTGTGGTTTTGAAGTTGGGTTTTAGGATCAGTTTTATAATTACTCTGGAGTCATTTTGAACACCTCTAGTACTTGTAAGATTTGGAAACTGCCATGACCTAAACCACTGGTTTTACAGCTGGTAAACATTCTTATTACAACAATTATGTTATTTTGGGTTTTCTGAG
This sequence comes from Bos taurus, assembly GCF_002263795.3. Classification (NCBI taxonomy): domain Eukaryota; kingdom Metazoa; phylum Chordata; class Mammalia; order Artiodactyla; family Bovidae; genus Bos; species Bos taurus. The sequence continues at coordinate 58,439,889 of NC_037337.1, forward strand.
GGTTATTCAGCTCAGAGCTACTTTTGATAAACCTTTATAGAAATATTCTCTGTGAACTTTGAGACTTTAAAGATTTTTATCTGTTTAGGAGGGTGAGCCTTCTGGAAAAAGGAAAGCAGAAGATGACGATAAAGCGAATAAAAAGCACAAGAAGTATGTGATCAGTGATGAAGAGGAAGAAGATGATGATTGAAGTGCAAAATGTGAAAACTTTATATATTTTACTGTACAGTTTGTTTTATAAATATGATGTAAACATGAGTTATTTTGATCAAAAGAAATCGATTTGCTTTTGACTAATTTTAATTGTAATAAAAAATTTTAAAAAGTAAGTCTCTGTTCAAGAAATGGACTTCTTCCGAAGCCGGTTGATTTTGTTCATGCTTTACACTAAATCTTAGGTTTTAGTACATTTCTCCCAGGCCCTGCAAAGAACCTGGCCAAGGCCCAGTGAAGAAGGGAGGCATTCTTCTGGGGTGCAAAGTTTTTAAAAATTGACACAAAAAGCTTCCATAATTATATTCGTTTGCTAGGGCTGCTATAACAAAGTACCACAAACTGGGAGACTTCAAACCATAGAAATGTATCCTCTCATAGTTCTGAAGCCTGAAGTCCTAAATCAAGGTGTCAGCCGAGCCATGCGCCCTCTGGAGGCTCTAGGGAAGACCTCCCCTGCATCGTCTTAGCTTCTGGAGGCTTCCGGTGTTCCTTGGCTCGTAGCAGCGTAACTCTAATCTCACCTCTATCTTCACATGGTGGTTTCGCTGTGTGTCTGCTCTGTATTGCCAGATCCCACTCTCCTTTAAGGACACACACTGGTAGGTTTAGGGTCACCCCTAGTCCTCTGTCCGCTCATCTTAATAATTACATCTTCAAAGATCCTATTGCTAAATAAAGGTTCTGGTTGGATATGAATTTGGAAGGGTCCCTATTCAGCCCACTACAATAATCAAGTTAAATAATATTGTGATACAGCATTTTAAAAAACTAAAATTAATGCAAAAATATGATGGACAAAATGTCAAAAATTCACATAAAGATGATCTAGCAGGTCTGGGATGAGGGTCAGGCAAGTGACAGGAGTTGTACAAGTCCAGAACTCCATGGATCATCTCTATTTACAATTTTGATGTTTTGTTCAGTGGGATTTTTTGTGATTTAAAATGTATTGCAATATTATTTCTCTTGATCACTGAGATTTTGGCAGCCCTTAAGTGAGTGTCTCATTTGTTGTATCCTAGGAATGGCCCTGCTTTCTCACAGATGGTGATAGGCTTCAACAGTGAGCACTCCAAGAGCTGTTTTACCTTTTCTTGAGGGTACCTTTTATGGCTAGCACTGAAAGTCATATACAGAATCCACCACATTCTGTTCATTGGAAGTGAATCACTAATGTGAGCCCATATTGAGAGGGAGGAAAATTTGACTTCCCTTGATAGTAGAAATGGCTGAGTTAGCAGATAGATACATTTTAAATCTCTAAGACACATATTTGTGTTTTCTGCAGTGCTCTTCTACATGGACTAATCTTTCCATTTCTTTCCATTATGGACTAGGGCTGTTAGTACAACCCAGGAATGGTGGCTATCTATGATGGGAGGCTTTCCCTGAAACCTGGTTATAGAGAAGTGGCACTGAAGGAGAAGGTCCTAACTCGCCTTTGTGTCTCTTTTCCTAACTCACAAACCTGTAGCCTCTTTGCTATTGGCTTATCAAGTTGAAACATGTCTGGCCCTTGAGAGCCTTCATTTTTGACTCTGTCCTTTCTAGGACAACATAGTTTCTGTTTTTTTTACTAGTAGATACTTATGTGACAATGACTGAGCTCTTGGAGTCTCTCATCTCCAAACCTGCCCCTTCTATGCAGAGCTTGGCGGTGAAAGGTCAAGCCTCTGCAAGCACATTTCAGCTTTGCCAGCTGCCCCCTGTTAGGGGGCGCTGGAGAAGAACTGGGAGCATAGATAACAAAGAATAGGTTGCTCCTTCCTGTTTGCTTATAGAACTTCGTGGGGGCTTCCTGTTGAAGGGAGCCAACCAGGAGTTGTTCGTCTCAGCTGAGGCGGTATATTCCTACAGCTGCTCAGTCCAGTTTGCAGTTTTACGAAGACTTGAAGAGCCAGCTTCATTGTATTCCTGAGAGACATCAGTACCAGCTGGACACTTGTTTTCCTCAGGTGTGAGTTTCAGCTCCAAGGGGCTCTGTTATAAGTTTTTAAGTTTAGGAATAATTCTACGTTTCCCTTTGTTCCCTTATCTGTAGGGGTGGAAGTGGTTCTCTGAATTTGCTACTTTTGTCATCCCTTAGGAATTTTCTTTGTATTTCTTGTAACCAAAATCAACAGCTCTAAACCTAATTGCGATTTTTAAAAAATACTAAAATGTATTTGTATCAACAACTGGTATGTTTTCTGTGGCCCAACCTGGACCTGAGTGGTAGTCCAGGAAGCACATCCTCAAAGATGAGGTGCTAGGTTGGTTTGGGTTTGAATGCAGGTCTGAGTTCCTCACCAAAGGGAAACGGTGGTGCCTTGGCATCATGATGAAGCAGATTATCCCCTGTGGTTGAGGGCTCAAGTGGCTGCTACACTTGTTAGGCAGTCCTGATGACTAAGGACTGGGATGGGGTGCATACCTCTGAGTGCCCTGGAGCACTTAGAGAAAGTTTACAAGCTTAGGTTGGCTTTTTTTTAATTGAAGAATTGATTTACAGTGTTAATTTCTGCTGTATAGCAAAGTATTTCAGTTATATGTATATGTTCTTTTTTATATTCTTATTTATTATGATTTATCACAGGATGGGAATATGTTTGGATTCAGACAAAGGTGAAAAACAAAGTTTGTAGTCTCTCTGAGCCTCCTTTGCCTGTGAGAAGCAGTTTGCCTCCCTATGTCTGAGGAAACTATTAATAGCTTTTTTTTTTTTTAATATATAGTTGATTTAAAGTTTCAGGTGTACAAAAATAGTGATTTGAATATTTTTTATAGATGATACTCCATTTAAAGTTATGAAATACTGGCTATGTTTCGTGTGCTGTACACTAACTATATCCTTGTAATCTAGTATTTTATACACACTAGTTTGTTCCTCTTAATTCCCTACCCCTATTATGTCCCTCCCTGCTTCTCTCTCCCTACTGGTAACCACTAGTTTGTTTTCTATTATCTGTGAGTCTGTCTGTTTTGTTATATTCACTGGTTTATTTTTCAGATTCCATATATAAGTGATAATATACTGTATCTGTCATTATCTGGCTTATTTCACTAATAAGCATAGTACCCTCTAGGTCCATCTATGTTGTTGCAAGTGACAGAATTTCCTTCCTTTTTTATGGCTGAGTAATATTTCATTATATATATATATATATATATTCACACCATATTTTTTTTTAAATCCATTTATCTGTTGATGGACTGGTTGCTTCGATATCTTGGCTATTGTAAATATTGCTGCTATGAACATTGGGGCACATGTATCTTTTAGAATTAGGGTTTCTGTTTTTTTCAGATATAAACCAAGGAGTAAAATTACGAGATGGTAGTTTTATTTCTGATTTTTTTTTTTAATTATTTATTTTTGACCGTGCTGGGTCCTCATTGCTGTGTGGGCTTTTCCCTCTAGTTGAGGGAGTAGGGGCTTCTCTCTAGCTGTGGCGGATGGGCTTCTCAGTGTGGTAGCTTCTCATCTTGCACAGCATGGACTCTAGGGTGCGTGGGCTCAGTAGTTGCAACTTGTGGGCTCCAGAGCACAGGCTCAGTATTTGTGGCACATGGGCTTAGTCGCTCTGCAGCCTGTAGGATCTTCCTGGATCAGGGATTGAAACCATGTCTCCTGCAATGGCAGGCAGATTCATCGCCACTGAGCCACCAGGGACGCCCCTACTTTTAGTTTTTTGAGCAACTGCCATACTGTTTTTCATAGTGGCTGCACCAATCCACATTCCCCACAACAGCATGCAAGGGTCTCTTTTTCTCCACAGTCTCAGTGATACTTGCTATCTATAGACTTTTTGATGGTAGTTATTCAGTGAGGTGATATCTTACTGTGGTTTTGATTTCTATTTCTTTGAATGATTAGGAGTGTTGAGCAACATGTCCATGTCTTCTTTGCAAAAATGTCTATTAATGTCTTCTGCCCATTAATCAGATTTTTTTTATATTGAGTTGGATGACCTGTTTATATATTTTGGATATTAACCTCTTATTGGTCATATCGTTTGCAAATATTTTCTCCCATTCAGTAGGTTGTGAAACTAGTCTTCTTGCTTGAAAATCCTGTAATAACATCACTTGGGTCAGTTTTCATTCTCCTCAAGAACCACTCAGCTGAGTGCTGTCTTACCCAATTTTTACCAATAGATCCATCACTAGGATCTTATGCACTGGCAAAGAAAGCGTAAACTTCAACTGAAGAAGAAATAACTTATACATCAAAACAGTTGCAAGGTTTTGCTAATACATATAGGCAAAAGCCTGGGGAATATGAGGGAAAGTGGATTCTAAGAATGTGAGATGAAGAACACTTGACTGCCTTGGGTGTCAAATTTACTGATACGGGTGCACTTATATATTCTGGACATGGCTCTGTGCTTGACTGGGTAACTAAAAACACTCAGTGGTAGCCTACATTTAATGAAGTTGAGATACCAAAGTTTCCCTGGCATTGTGCAGAGGGAATCCAAAAACAAGGAGACAGGAGTGTCGAAGTAGACATGTCTTGTATGACCTGCACACCACCCCTCACCTTCCCCAACTACATTCCCTGAGAAGGCCAGCTTAAAATAACAAACATTTCGTATATCTCTCAGTCCTAAAGGTCAGGAGTGGTGTAGCCCTGGCCCAGGGTCTCTCACAAGGCTTTAGTCAGGATGTTGGCTCATCCAACATTGAGTCAGGATGTTATCTCAGGCTGAAGGATCTGTTTCCAGGATGGCTCACTCTCATGGTGCTTGGGCGGGGGGACTGTTTCTCACCACATGAGCCTCTCCATGGCAGTTTATGTGTTTTCACATCGTGGTAGCTGGCTTCCTCCAGAGCAAGTGACCCAAGGGAGAAAGAGTGAGGCAGAAAGGCCATGATGTCATGCTGAGCCTTGGAAGTGAAGCTATATTATGTTGATCACATAAACCAACCATGATGCCTGTTGGAGGGGACTGCACAAGGGCCAGAATACCAGAGGCAGGAATCCCAGGGCTCCACCTTGAAAGCTGGCCATCACAGCAACTTGACTTCCACCAACTAACTGCCATTTTCCTTCTCTGTAGTCACTCTTGCTTGTTAGGCTTCTGAGGCCCAGGCTCATGAAGCCAGTTTCAGGATGGCTTAATAAAGATTTGGTTTATGAATCTTGGAAATATAGTGAAATGATGGGCCAAGAACTATGTGAAGAACTTCAGTCAAGAGAAATTAATTAATATGATGCATTCTTTCCCAACATTGAAGATTATAGTGGGACAATGGATCTGTTTGGAGACATAGATGACATTTCTTCAGATAGTGATGGGGATAATCAACCACCCATTCAAAGAGAGCCTGTTACAGTAAGTACAAATCTCACCTGAGCCCATTATTCAAAGCTAAGAAAAAAGTTTCAGAGGCTGATGGGCCTGACTCTCTCATATAGAGAGAGTCTGGAACATCTGATGAATAGGTGACTTACTTAGCTATGTTGGGAATTTCTGGATATTAAAGGGCATAGAAGGAATTGCTCAGAATGAATTTGATGCCAAACTTTAGGGGCTAGACTATGAGGATTCATAATTTGAAAACCTTTGATTCAAAAGCTTTTCTTACTCAAACTTGTGCCGAGACGTGTGTATTACTTGACATTTCCCCCTGATTTTAGTAGTTACTTAGTATTGAAGTGTTGTATAATTTCACACTTGTGTTGCTAAATATCTTATGAAAACTAGGTATGTCAATATTTTTTTCTGGTAATGCAGGCTGACACGTCTTGTTTTGCATGGTGGTTTTAGGGGAGTAGGATAGAGAGGATGAAATTTTAAAGTGAGACTGGAGGGGCTGCTGACTACTTTATCTCTGAAGTGGTTTCTAAATTTACTTCCTGTCAAACCTGCATCTGCCTGCTGCGGAAGGACAGCTAGAGCATTTCTAATGTCACCTCAAGCTCTCACGTTCTGATTCCTTTCTTAGGATGGATGTGGAGTGCCTCAGAACCAGCAGGAGGAAGAGCCGATTTCTGAAACCAAAACAGAAGTAGAAATTCCTAACATCAACTCTGATTTAGGAAATGAATTATACTTTGTTAAACTACCCAAATTTCTCAGCATAGAATCCAAGTAAGAGGACTGATTTAAAGTTTTATTTTTCCTGCAAGATATTGAGTAAAAGTATGTGGACTGTAAATGTTCTTGTTTGTAATGCGTTGGCTAATCACAGAGGTGGGAGATTTTTCATGTAACTCTGAAAAAATAAATTTAGGGTGTGCTATGGTAGAAAATGATGAATTTATTGGTATGAGAAGGCTTTACTGCTAATAATTCTTTTAGCATTTTGGCACTTTCTTATCAATGAGCAGATATCATAGCTGATGAAGATGTTTTTTATTCTCATAAAGCTGAAAAATTGGTAAACGAAGGTGAGAAAGTTTGCTGGAAAAATCACAAAAGTTCAATGCAAAAGCCATTGTGAATCTAGAAAAGATGATGATATTTAAAAACAAAATAGTGTGGTTGGGTCCACACTATTTTGTGAACCATCATGATGGTTCACAAGTGCAAGCTCTTGTGCAATTAAACATGACACCTTTCTTTAAAAATATGAAAAGGTAGATCATGTGTCACCTATACCTTAGAGGACTATTTCACCAAACAAGAAAACAATTTAAAAATTTTGAATTATTAGTCACATTTGGATTTTTTTCAGGCAAAAAAAATTTTAAATAAACTTTTAAAAAAGTCATTTGCATACTTCTTTGAAGTTTTACTTGAAGTTATTTGTCTACTGTGATTTTTTTAACATATTGGTACATGTTATAAAGACTTATAGTATCATATTCATACTAAAGATGGCTAATACAACATTAAAAAACAATTTTTAGGCCTTTTGATCCTCAGTATTATGAAGATGAATTTGAAAATAAGAAAATGCTTGATGAAGAAGAGAGAACCAGGTTAAAATTAAAGGTATCATTCCACACTTTATTCCTTTTTTTTTTTTTAAGCTTTTTATAAAATAAAATACAGGGATAACAGTTTGAGATGAACTTACAAAATGATCTTTATTTTTTGATCAATAAATAACTGTTTAGAATGAGGAATTAAATGTCTTTTCAGAATATTATTAGGAGAGAAGGTACATATCCTTTTTAAAAAATTGTTGTAGAATTATCACTTTTCTAACCTTTCTTTGGCAGTTGTAATTTTTTGACAGCAGTCAAGATAAGAATTCTTGAAAATTGTTAGCTACTTCCTTCAGGATAAATAATAATATAATTAGATATACAGAACTGCCCCTCCAATTTTTATCATGGATAGTTCTGAGCTGCTTCCCATAGTAAAAATATCTGACTCTTTATGGAAATTCAGCTTATGCACAGAGAAGAGGTCTTGTCATTAGGGGGTCCCCCTTGAGAAGACCTGGAAAGCAAAACCCTACCATTGCTCTCATAGGAATGGCATTGTCTTTAACCGGGTATGGAATGAGCGTCTGCCAGAGGCCACAGTGGTAGCAGTGGCAGGAACCATTCTTATACTACTTTTCTAATTTGGAGTTTCTCACCATATGGATAAAGCAGAAGTCGCAGGTTTTAATTTATTATTACTGAATTACATTTTTTAAAAAATTAATGCTCAGAGCTTTCTTTCCTACAGGGCCTTTCTTTAGTCCTTCTTTCATTGGGTTCATAACCCTTCAAGTGGGGCTGCAATAGAAATCTCATTTATAACCTCCTACCTCATACGGCCCTAAGTTTTTGCTTCCACTGCCATGAGGTGGAGCTCAGAAAAGATTAAAACAGAACATCTGGTGAGTTTAACCAGTGTCTATAGGTATCTGTAGTAGGAGGGTTTCCGTGTTGCCTAATCATCTATTTTTCGGTGAGCTTACTTTCTCACCACCTCTGAATTCTTGGCATGTGATTATAAATCACTTGAGAAGAAAAGAACATGCAGTCTGGTTTTGTATATGAAAGTGTTAGTTGATCAGTCATGTCTCTTTGCAATCCCATGAACTGTAACCCATCAGACTCTTCTGTCCATGGGATTCTCCAGGTAAGAATCCTGGAGTGGGTTGCCACACCCTTCTCGAGGGCATCTTTCTGACCCAAGCATCAAATCCAGGTCTCCTGCACTTCTGGCAGATTCTTTACCAACTGGTTTTGTATGCCTTTGTGTTTTATATCAGATAGAAAATACTATACGATGGAGGATACGCCGGGATAAAGACGGAAATAAAATTAAAGAAAGCAATGCTCGGATAGTCAAGTGGTCGGATGGAAGGTGAGCACAGACCTGAGGAGAAACACCCACAGGGAGGCCTGGGATGAATGAAGTTTTCTGTATAGGACCATATTTGGGGATCTTTTTTCATTACAGAATTAACAAAATCTAGTACAACCCACTCCAGTACTCTTGCCTGGAAAATCCCATGGATGGAGAAGCCTGGTAGGCTACAGTCCATGAGGTCGTGAAGAGTCAGACACGACTAAGCGACTTCACTTTCATTTTTCACTTTCATGCATTGGAGAAGGAAATGGCAACCCACTCCAGTGTTCTTGCCTGGAGAATCCCAGGGACGGGGTCGCACAGAGTCGGTCACCACTGAAGCGATGTAGCAGCAGGCCTCTTAGTGAGTGAAGTGAATGAGTGAAGTCGCTCAGTTGTGTCCGACTCTTTGCGACTCCATGGACTGTAGCCCACCAGGCTCCTCCATCCGGATTCTCCAGGCAAGAATACTAGAGTGGGTTGCCATTTCCTTCTCCAGGGGATCTTCCCGACCCAGGGATCGAACCCAGGTCTCCCGCATTGCAGGCAGATGCTTTAACCTCTGAGCCACCAGGGAAGTCCTCTTAGACCACATATTAAAAAGCAGAGACATTACTTTGCCGACAAAGGTCCGTCTAGTCAAAGCTTTGGTTTTTCCAGTAGTCATGTATGGATGTGAGAGTTGGACTATAAAGAAAGCTGAGTGCCAAAGAATTGATGCTTTTGAACTGTGGTGTTGGAGAAGACTCTTGAGAGTCCCTTGGACAGCAAGGAGATCCAACCAGTCCATCCTAAAGGAAATCAGTTTTGAATATTCATTGGAAGGACTGATGCTGAAGCTGATACTCCAGTACTTTGGCCACCTGATGCAAAGAACTGACTTATTTGAAAAGACCCTGATGCTGGGAAAGACTGAAGGTGGGAGGAGAAGGGGATGACAGAGGATGAGATGGTTGGATGGCATCGCCGACTCAATGGACATGAGTTTGAGCAAGCTCTGGAAGTTGGTGATGGACAGGGAGGTGTGGCGTGCTGCAGTCCATGGGGTTGCAAAGAGTCAGACACGACTGACTGAACTGAACTGAACTGAACTGAGGCTCCTGGCATTATCTGGGAAACCTGGGAGAAATAAACAGGGTTGAGGTCACAGTGCTGTGCTGGAAGACTCTAGACATAGACTCAAGAAGTAATCAAATTCACAGTATCTACCTTATTGAGATGAAAACATAATGTCAGTGCCCATATGTGACCATTAGACATTATAGATTGGTATGTTTGAAAAAATGATTTCTATTTTACTAATGAAGTCATAGAGATTGGGAAATGATAAAACAATTAGATTTCAAGTTGAAAGGAAGATGGATTTTACCACCTTTTACTTTGAAAGGAGGTAGGTTAGTTGTTTCTAGTATCTTTTGTCTGTCTTAAATCTTCAGTATGGGGACAGGATCCTGCAGTTCCACAGCATTTTAAGAATTGCTAACAGGGTAGAGGAGACTTCCCTGGTAGCTCATGATAAAAAACCCATCTGCCAATGGAGGAGATGCAGGTTTGATCCCTGGGTTGGGAAGATCCCCTGTAGAAGGAAATGGCAACGCACTCTGGTATTCTTGCCTGGAGAATCCCATGGACAAAGGAGACTGGTGGGCTGCAGTCCATGGGGTTGCAAAGAGTCGAACACAACTTAGTGACAAAACATGACAGAATGGAAGCTATAGGATTTGTTAACGATCCATCCTAATAACTGAACTATTTCTGTTTCCAGCCTGTCCCTACATTTAGGCAACGAGGTGTTTGATGTCTACAAGGCCCCGATGCAGGCCACTCACAACCACCTGTTCGTCAGGGACGACACTGGTCTGCAGGGACAAGCCGTCTTCAAGTCCAAACTCACCTTCAGGTAACTATTCATAGTGACCTCTTGCTGCTTGGCAGTTTGAGCAACAGGTTAGAGAGGCTGGATGTGCAAAGAGCCTGACTGACACGATGTTGAGGTGCAGCTCCCCAAGGCCCATGCCCTGGTTCCCATGCCATTTTTCACCTTTGCAACAAGTTCCTGTCTCTCAGGGAGCCAGTTCATGCTATGGAAGCCAACACGAGGCTGCTGTCTAAACCAGAAGACGAGTTATTAATTCACATTGATCAGCACACCTGGTAAGAGGCCTAAACTGTCTGTGCCACTCTGCTGGTCAGCATGTCCCTTCTCTTCAGGGCCTTTTACCCGGGAAGCCGGCTGATTGCAAGCATGCTCTTGGTGTGTGCATGTGCCAGAGGAAAGGGCTGTGGGTGCTGATGTTACTGTCCGCCGCTGTTTGCTGTTGGTGTGATTGCCTGCAAATGTTCTTAGTAGAGTGAGTCATTTTTGTCTGTTTGCCGCAGACCTCATGCTACAGACTATGCCACACATAAAAAGGTGTCCCTGCCACTTGCTAGTAGATGCTCGAGGATGCAGACGATTAAAATCTTACCAGTGGCAGGTCCTGATCCTGAATGCCAGCGTGTAGAGTTGATTAAGGTATGTTGGCTGAGCTTTATCCCAGGATTGTTTAGGGGCATTAAGAGCTGTGCTTTTCAGAATATTAAATCATCTTATTGTGACAGTCATTTTATTTCTTGTAGTTATCAGGGAGCCAGCTTTAGCTTCCAAGTGTGTGGTTAACCATAGAAATGGTCATAGTCAATGGGCCAGTGGTGAGATACAGCAATCCAGACACTCAGGTGTTCTCTCTCCAATCTGTGAGCTCTCAGCGGGAAACTGACAGTTTTTAAAAAAACATAACCTTTGATACATATCATTAAACTGTGTTAGCCAGAGGAGAGGTGATGTAGGAAGGTCAGAAGGACATTCCTGACTCAGTCAACACTGGCCCTACCCGTGGAGCCCAACATGTGGAAGCCAGGTGGATGGAAGGGAACAAGGGCTCTACTTTGGGACTTAGGGACCCTCCCCACCAGCACGCCCTCATCCTGCCATCAGCAGCTGTGGGGAGTGCCCTGGGTTGACAGCCCCAGGCACGAATATCTGGGTGCCATGGTCGTTTGGTGGAGCCTGGGCAAGTCAGGTGTGTCTCAGGGAAGGTGAAGAGAACCTGCCTCCCTCAGGCATCTGCTGGGCATGGACGCAGCTCCTCAGGCTGGTCGTGCCCTCTGGACTGTCCCTGGCTGCAGAGGGGATGCTGCAGCTCCCAAGGCCGTGCCCATGCCAGGTGTGATGGGGCGGTTGGTGTGAGGGAGCCTTCTGCCTCTCCACCCTGTGGTGTCTTCATGCCTTAGAACTGAACACGACGATGACCGTGTATGGTAACAGAGATGTGAAATGGAGAGAACTCACCCTGAGGACATAGGAACTGGTGTTATCCCGGGCAAGGCATTTTCATGTTCTTTAGTTTCAAGCAGGCACTAAGTGAATTCATTTTTTTTTAAGTCTTTACAGAAAGAAGCACGTTTGAGGGCTTCTGCTCACCAGGAGACAATCCGTCTGCAGAACCAGGGGGTGCCAAGTGCCCCCTACCAGGACTCGAACAGTGATGAGGAGGGTGAAGCCGTCGAAAACCACAACCAAGGGGAACGCGGAGGTGAGTCTGGTGACCACTGAGTGTCTGTCCTGCTGTTATTCACTGAGGACAATGCAAAGGCCTTTTCTCCTGTTTTTGTTAGGACCACTTTCTCACATGAAAAGTTGGCTGGGAAAATAAGGCACCCCCATAATTAAGAAAATCAACTAAATAATTTATGTCGTCATTGTAAAAAATGTATAATAGGCAGTTTGCCTGATTGTATAATTAAGGACCCAGTGTTAAACTTTGTAGTTTTAAAAAATGTGTGCCTGGAGCCCTGCGGGTATTTAAAAGTGAACAGTCTCTCTGAGAGGGAAAAAACCTCTCCAATGTAAGTCATTTAAGCATGTTTGAAAGCTGTATGTATCTCTTCATGAAAACTTAAAAAAAATGGTTGGTGTCTCAACAAAGGGAAATATATACAGTGGGAAGTAAGAACATTCAACAGTAAAAAAAAAAACTTTTTTCAGGAATAAATGGGTCTTCATCTTTGAAGGTCAGTCCCATATCTAAAGTCCTCAAATTTGCTTTCAGAGGAAGGGGCCAGAATCTATTCTTCAGAGAGTGATGAGGGACCAGATGGAGATGGGGCTCAAAGATCACTGACAGCAAAGAAACTCACCACTGATGAGGTAAAACCAAATTTATTCAATCTGAAGGGGTTTGCTCTGTAGCCACAAGCCGACTCCCGGAATAAGGAGCTCAGAGCCCAGGAGCACAGACAGGTGTCTACACACCTCCCTACAACTCAGTGAGATGAGTGCAGTAACAAGCCTAGGCGTGGCCCAGAGAAATGCCTGACACCTGTGTGCAGCGGGAGGCAGCCCAGAACAGTCACCCTCTTGTTGGAAGTTGAAGGAAGTGTTAGGGTGGGTGTGCCGGTGGACAGAAAGGCCTGTGAGAAAAGACATGTGGCTGAGACACCAGGGCCCAACTAGAGAACTAGAAGTAGTTCAATGGAATAGATCAAGGGCCCTCTCCCGATCACCATGAGCATAATAATGGTGCAGGGTTATTTCATCTCCATGTTATTGAAATTATCTACTTTATTTCCTTTTCCACTTAAAGATCACAAGAAATTTTAAGTCTTAATTACACAAGTGACTCACTCTGTTCTTGCCATTGTACCATATTCATTTATCCAGTGTTTTCTGAACACATAACTCACTCCACTATGGGTCTTGAGTTACAGGTCAGAGGAAACATCCCAGTAACAGAAATGGCTCTTACTATGTAGAAGAAGCACTCATTTTTCATGTGAAAAAATCTATTTAAAACTTGGAAACCATACTGAAAAAAGCACATAAAACACAAGCAGTCCTTTAAAAAAAGTCAACAGGCTTTAAAATAGTGAATTTTAGATAGAGAAAGTGAAGTACTGAGGAAGCAGAGGAACATATTTCAAGTAGTAATGAGGGGAATCCACACCTAAATAGAGTGACGTGTCCCTTGGCCCTGACCGCTGGAAGTCCGGGCTCCCCTTGCCTGACCTGTAGAGACAGTGTCTGTGGACAAGGTCATCGCTGGAGGGTCGAGTTCTAACTTGAAAGGCTGGCTCTCCCACCGGCTCAGAACCACTTTAGACAGAATTTCCGAAAACATTCAGTATTGAATTTTACACCTTCTCTCCTTATCTGTTCAGATGAACCCTCCAGAAAGAGGAAAGCAGGGAGTGAAGAGGAAGAGGATGACTGAAGCATAAAACGTGTACTTACTATAAATATGGTTTTCAACTGCTTGCTTTAAAACAGTGATGAAATGACTTGGGATTGAAGTGAGGAACTGAATTCCTTTTGCATAATCCTAGTTGTGGTTTTAAAATGTTTGGAAGCAAGTCTGTGACTTCAGAAAATCCATTGTTCCCAGGTGAGGCCATTTTGGTAACAGTTTGCGCTGTGTCTTGGGATTTTTTTGTCAGAGCAGGCATAGCACAAGAGAGCTCACCGGAGACTCAATGCTTTGTTACGTGTTGTATGGGCCTTACCAGTTCTAATCCTCAGAACAACTCAAAGGGCTGCTGCTGTTCTCATACTACAGATATGGAAGCTAAGTTAGAACTTAAGACTTTTATCCAAAGCTTTTTCTTCTCAAGTTAAAAAAAAAAGCATTTTTGAACAAGGATCAGGAACTTATGTGCACAGCCATCACACTGCTGAGCAGGTCTATTACTGACCTTAGGGAGAAAGACATCCAGAATGCTGGGAGAAATGGTCACCAGGAGCTTAGAGAAAAACACAGCGCTGGGAAACAAGATACTAGATGTGACTGTTAGCTTTTTGACTAGTGCAGTAGCTGGAACATAACAGGTACATGAAGTTTTTTGTTGTTCAATGTACAAACCAATGATGTTACCTTGGGCAAGTTAACTTCTCTGAAGTCAGTTTGCTCAACTTGGTGGGGTCTGGACTTGACCATTGTGAGTCTTTCATGATTTAATGTTTATATTCCTCTACTTCTGAGAAGTGAAAAATATGTTCTTTTTTTTTTTTTAAGAGTCTTATTGTTCAATAGAAAAGGTCAAAGAAAAATGGCCCACTTACCATGCAGGAAACCTGGATATACATTATAATTCCCTCCCTTTTATATATTTAAAGTGTAATTTCATGGAGTAAACACAGCCATAATTAGCACCAGCTCCAGAAAGGCCATTTAGAGACTCATCTAAATTGCTGAGAGGTATTATCACAGCTCAGTCATAAGGTTGACTGTTCTTTACAATGTTATTGAAGTATAGTTGATTTACAGTGTTGTGCTAATTTCTTTGGTACAGCAAAAGTGACTCAGTTATACACACATAAACATCTTTTTCATATTTTTTCATACTTTTCCATTATAGTTTGTCACAGGATATAGTCCCCTGTGCTGTTCATCCATCCTGTATATAATAGGATGTCTGTTTCTGTGCCAGTACCACACTGTTTTGGTCACTATAGCCTTGTAGTATTATCTCAAGTCTGGGAGGGTTATGCCTCCTGCTTTGACAATCCTGGCTCTTTTATATAAAGTTTTATATAAATATTAGGATTATTTGTCTTAATTCTGTGAAAAATGAAATGTGTTAATTTGATAGGGATCGCATTAGATCTATAGGTTAGGTTGGCTATTCTTTATAGAGGTGGCCTTGAGTCTCTGCTATAGGATGGGGGCTAAAGCTGGGCTGAGCCTAGAGGCCACCAACCCTTGCAGACATGCTGGAAAGCTTAATATTTGGTACCTAGAGGAGTGAGGTGCCATTGGCTGAGCAAGAATGCACTCTCCCCACGGCTATAGCGCCTGTCTCCAAGGCCACTCAGAGGAGGAGCTGAAGTTAACTGACAACTGAAGCACCCAAGCCTCTGACTCACCAAAGCGGACAGGCATCAAGGTTTCCCACATGTGAACATAAGCCCAACAGCCATTCTCGGAAAGCCAGCCAATACTAAAGATTCAAGAGAAATTTCTTTATTCCTTAAGTTTCAAAGCTGAATTATTTGATTTATCCCTAAAATTTTCCTCAAACCCATTACACGTTTCACTGATTTCCTCTTTTGGTTGGTGGATTTAGGTGACTGATAAGCAGTATCTTTGCTTTACCTTAGAAATAATCTCTAATAGCAGGATTGGCTCCCCTCAGGCTCAGAACACACTGTATCATAGGTCCCTCTTTCAATTTGTCAACTCAGTTTAAAAAAAAACAAAAACAAAAACTCAATTTGACTTTATGGACAGGCCAGACTGAGTACTGATGGTATGAGACTGAACCATAGGAACTTACTACCTTATGGGTGTAAATGGTCAAGTACTGACAGTTTCAGAATAACTCAGGGAAATTAATACACTTGTTCTTAAAAGGTATATAAGGAGTGAACTTTAGAACATAGGAATTAAAGGGATTTTCCAAACAGTCAAAGTCTACAGTATATTTGATAGACTGTATTGAAATTATTTGTTCCAATATGAAATGGTAAATCCTAAATGCCTGTAATCCATATTCTTCAAAAGAAAATTCACTGTGCTATTATGAACCAGTATTATTAATATGAATATTCTGTAATAGTTTATTAAAATTGAAAAAGTAAGCACTTACAGCATTTTTATATTTTAGCACTAAAAAATGTATTTAAATGCCCAATTTCACGTGACAAAGAACGCACTGTTACAAAAGTAATTTTCAAGCTTTTAAACGTACCTGAAACCAAATATAATTCATCCAAAAGACTAAAAAAAAAAAAAGTGGGCACTTTCTCAAAATTACAATGGTTTTTATATATTCTGCGTGCGTGCATGCACATGTATGCATGAACAATTTTCTTTATAATTTACCTTCTTTTTACAATTCTTAAGCAGACAAATCTAAACAGTTTAAACAGCTGAATCAAATTGTTTTCCTTTTGACTTAAGGTGAAATTTAAACTAAAAATTTGCTTTACACCCATGAACAAGCACCCAGAATTTGTTTTTAAACCATACTCTCTGATGAACTACAATATCTGACAGAAAAATTTTAGACCTATTAATTACTTTGCAGCATTTAAAACATTCTGATTGTCTGTAGAAAAGGAAGTTAAGCCTCACTCACATATGTGTACTGTAAGAGAGTTTGATTATTTTAAAAGTGTACAAACTTGAACAATAGTGCTAAATACAAAACATGGCTGGTGGTGTTTCACAGTGTTACAATCTATTATCTAGCTACCAGAGCAGATATCCTAAGTAAAAGTCCTTATATATCAGTGAAGGCTGTCTAAAATGCTTGGTAGAGGTTTAAAGATTGGCTTCTCTGAATGATCAGGCTGCATGTTAGAGTTTAGCATTAACAAACTTATAAATGTTTTATTATAAAAATTTTCCAATGTGTTCAGTTTTTGTAGGGAAAGACATACAGAACTAAATTATAACATACAAGAAATATGACATAAGAAAGAATGACCAAATTAAAATGAGCTAATATAAATTCTTTGCTGATTGTAAATACAATTTTCTCAATTTAAAACTCGGTGAAGAGTTCCTTTGAGTGAGAAGTAGCTAGAAACATGAATGTTCAATGAGAAGTGATGGAAAAGAGGGTTCTATGGATGTTTAGACTGAAGAACTCACACCCCTTGATAGGAGTTGCTCTGACACATCCAATGTGTTTGGGTCTTGTGGGTGCTGTGTCTTCAGTTAATACTACATGAAAGTGGAGTGGCCTTGAGAGCATTATGTTAAATGAAACAAATCTGAAAGGAAGACAAATACTATATGATCTCATGTATTAGAGCCTAAAAAGACTAAATCCATTGATACAGCCAACAGACTGCGGGTTGCCAGCGTTGGGGTGTGGAGAGTGGGTGAAATGGATGAACGTGGTTAAATGGTATAAACTTCCAGTTATAAGAAAAGTAAGTCCTAGGAATGTAATGTCAGCATAGTGATGACAGTTAATACTACTGTATTATTACATATTTGAAAGTTACTTAAAAGTTCTCATCACAAGGAAAAACATTTTTAAAAACTATGTGAAGTGATAGATGTTAACTAAACTTACTGTAGTAACCATTTTGCAAGTATGTGCATATATCAAATCATTATGTTTTATACCTTAAACTATGTTATATGTCAACTATCTCAATAAAACTAGAAAAAAAAAATTTAAGTGACGTGACATTGTAATGGAGGAAAACTAGGCAGTACTGAACTTACAGAGAATGGAAACTGCTGTAGATTCCAGAAAAACAATGATCCTTTTTTCTGCCAGGAGACAATGGTGATTCCTGATTTTATAAGGAAAAAGTTAGAAGTTCTAGGACCACAGAGCCAAAATTTTACAATTTTATGAAACCTCATGAATTGTTTAATCTTATTTTAATGGCAGCAAGGGTTAAAATAAAGAACAACAGAACATAACTTTTTATCAAAACATGTTTTCTTTTATAATTTTCTTTATACCATGGATTCCCCTTTTTAAATGAAAAAACATCAGATACTGTCAATGGAAAAAAGAATTTACAAAGCTCTATACCTGTTAACTTTTTGAGGGAGTACCTACTGCACAAAGCAAGTATGTGGGTTATTTCATTCAAATCATGAGAATCTGCAATTTAACAATCAAGGTAATTCTCCTTAGAATTTCTAACAGTCTAATTTTTTTAAACACAAAATGTTTATTTGGTCTTTTAAATGACAGGCACCCTTAGAGAATGTATTCCACCTATTCTTTAGACTGCTACTAGGCTTTAGCTACAAGTATATAGCACCAAAATCCATTTTAATAATATCATTAATATTGATTTTAATACATATAATCTCATGTAGACAAACTGGAAAAATTAGAACTTCTGACAAATATGAATATAAAATTTTATAAAATGTGAAATTAAAAGCTTTTAAAAAAACAGCAATTTAAAAACGCAAAGAACAGTCTTTGCTTGGATAACGAGATAAATCTATACTGGTTACACTACAAAAACTTAAATGTCTTAGAAGATCTTTGGTTTAAAAATCAAGACTATTTCACAATTCTATTGTAAAATTTTAGCATAATATAGAAATATTGAAAGTTACTAAAAGGATAAGAAGTGCCAGATTTTGTTTTTTTGAGAGGTGCCAGATTTTTAAAGATCAAAGTAAACATCCGTTTTCTCCCTTGTGTTACAATTTGTGAAAGATTTTCTGTATTCAGATAGATGAATGCTCACCTTTAGTTAGTTATTAACAAATCTTTTCTTCCATTATATAATGAACTGTAGCTCAGAACTGGAATGGTACAAGCAAATCACTCAACTTCTTCATACTTTGATAAATAATAAATGAAAAGATATTACCCATAAGTATAATACAGAATTCTAGGTGGGGCCCTACCTACCTATATTTAAAAAAAAAAAAAAGACTTTTGCGAAGACAGGGTAACATAGTTATCAATTCATTGACTTACAGGGCAGGGCAAAAAAGGAAGCCTTGCTAAAAGTGTTCTGGCGGCTCTGAACTCTTGGTCCATGCCAACTCCCCCCTCTGTTGGAACTGTGCAGTCTCTAAAAATCAAGTACATTTCCAAAGTCATTTATGAAAAAGGAGAGAGGGAGAGCCAGTGAGAGTGAGCCTGACTTGCTAACTTGAAAAAAAAAAAAGTCTCCAGCACCCTATAACCAAAAGGGAATAGTGGAACAGTGCAAAGTCAATCTTTGGCCCCTTTCAAACACTGGATACTGATTCCAAAGAAACTCACACTCAGTCCTTATGAGGAAAGCTTTCACCTGTCAAGAAGACTTATTTCTATAGCATACAGGGAGCCATCTAGCTCGAGACAAACTGACTAGTCCAAGACAAAGGAGCAGACATTTTATAATTTGGTTTCAAGAAGTTTAAAAAAAAATTGAGAACACATCTCTCCCCTATTCTGGAAAGAGATTCCTCCCTTTAGAAAAATCTCCCTGTAAGTGACACAGCCAGGCCTGAATTGTTCAGATTCCTTCGTGCCCTGTCCTCTGTAGCTGTACGGCCTCTGCCACCTCCTGCTCCCGGGACTGCCCTGGAACCTGGCATGAATACAGGTCCACATGGTCTGTCACACTACTGGACCTGGAGCGGCCTGCCCACCACGCTACACTGTTCAACCACTCACTTTAATACTCTGAGTGACAGGAAGACATCTTGTTATGAGAAACTACTTTTATACAGTATGGACCAAAAAGTTCAAGATGAAAGGAAACAGTTAATAAAAATTAGATTTATCAAGAATAGTCATTTTCCTTATTGGTTGGAGAATCTGTAGTAAGGGGTGATTGTATACCAACCAGACAACTCTGCACTGCATACAGGAACATCTCACTATCCTGTGTAAACTCTTAATTTATACACAGGTCAGCTTCTGATTTACTTTACAGTAACCATCAATTTAAAGGACTGTTCTGCATGCTCCTGAGACTTAATCTCCACCATTTAATAAGTCTGATTTCATGTGTTTAACAACAGCTTTTTTTTTTTTTAACCTTAAATAACAGAGTTAGTTAGCTGTATGCCTTTTACAGGGAAGAAAATAGCTTTCCTACTCAAGATTTTATTTCTACTATGAACTTTCACAAAAATTTAATAATGCCCACATTATTAAAATGAAAGTCTGTAATGAATTTAGACATAGCTACTTTTTAAACCAAGTGTGTAACCTAGCCAAGATGATGACTTTGTTTAAAAAAACTGTAGGTGCTGAGACACCTCAGACAGGTGCAGTGTGGGGAGGCACAGGAGACCACTTCCTCTCGCCTGGAAACCTGCTTTGACTCTAAGACAGATGACCAAGTTTTAAGTCATCTGTTTTAAGATGTTGGCATTTTGCTTTTTGCAAGAAAGAAGTGTGTGTGTTCTAGAAAACACGGAAAAGTCTCCATGCCATGGAATGAGGAAAGCTTTGAAGTGCCTTGTACCTAAGAAGTACGACAGCAGTTCTGACATCAGCAATGTCCCTTTTTGACTTAAAAAATATTGGTCCTTAAAATGTTCATATTATTCTACATAAATGACTTACTAAACTTTTTTACAACTGTATTTTTTTTAACCCAACTCATCACAGAACATTTAATTAAGCTAAATTAAAATCAATTTTAGCACAAATAATGCTTTAGTATACAAAATATCACCTACTATTGATTTTGCAGTTTGAAACTGGTAACAACCTTAAACTAGAAAAAAGATACATGTAATTAAAAAAAAAATTTCCAGTCTTTTCCCTTCTCCCCAGGAAAATTTTACATCTGATATCACAAGAACCCTCGATGACCTTTCAATGTCTTCCAAATATGACAGGTTGGCAGACTTACTGGTGGTCTCCTTCAACTCGTCTCTTGCGAACTATGAGAAAAATAAAGAATGTTAGAAATCCCTGTTAGTTTGTACAATGTTGATTTGCTTGTGACAAGTTTCTGTGCAATCCAGTTAGAGTTGTAAAAAAATGGATTGTCCATTTGTAGTTCACACAGCCATTAAAATAAAAAACTCGTATCCTTTATTATTAAAATAAAAAACTCATATCCTTTACTGTGTTCACTTACCTGCTGAGAACTGAGGAGCTAAGCTCCCCTGTGCTTATACAACAGCAACATTAGAAATCCACAGTAGAATGGTCAGCAGTCACCTTCAACTCACTGTGCCTGTCTCATCCATGTATTAAAAAATTTTATACCTCCATTAAAAATGGTAACTTATCATATTAAATTTTGAAATAACACACAGGCAGCTGGGATTAGAAAGTATGAAAGGTAATTTGCATGCCCTTCTGGTTATTTCCTTAGTTTGTGAAAGAACATACCAAAAATACTTTTGAAAGTTTCAAAGGTAAGTGAGTTGCTACTACTGCTCTCCAAATTTTCCTTCTCTTATCTCCTACAAAATGAGCCAGTTTGGGGCTCTGAGAATACAACAAATGCAAAGTAATGCAGATGTTAGACCCTAGTAACATGGTGATGTCACCTCTGGCTACCATAAACTCGGGAGGTCAAAGTGGTTGACCCACAGTTAGCAGAGTAAACAAAGGCGCACATCTAAGGGTGCCCAGCCTAGGCACGGGCTGGAGACCCTGAGCTGCGAGGCCATGCTTGTTGGCAGCAGGGTGAGGTCTTCAGTCAGGATCTTGCTACCTTCTCTCTCACCTATCAGCCACCAGAGAACATTTGCTGAGAGCTGGCAGCTCAGGGCTCCTCAGCATTGGGCAGTGGGAACCTGCTGCTTTTTGTAGTGTGCTCTTTGGCAAGCAAGGCAACCTCTCTGAGCCTCAACTCATCCTCTGTAACAGGAGAATAGTGACACCTGAACCTCATGGCTGTGCAATTCAAGGCTGCTTCAAAGTGAAATCGCTTAGTCATGTCCGACTCTTTGCGACCCCGTGGACTGTAGCCCACCAGGCTTCTCCATCCATGGGATTTTCCGGGCAAGAGTACTGGAGTGGATTGCCATTTCTTTCTCCAGGGGATCTTCCCGACCCAGGGATTGAACCTTGGTTTCCCGCATTGCAGGCAGATGCTTTACCCTCTGAGCCACCAGGGAAGCCCCAAGGCTGCTTAGTATTGTGTTAATATAGAAAGCATTCAGTGGGGTTAAGGAATGGTCCTGAGGCCAGCCATCTTTTCAGAGTGAGGAAAGCCAATTTAGCCTTTATAAAGTTAGAGGATCTGCATGTACACATAATTGGTTTTGATACTCTTACCAGTAAGTTAAGTTCCTCTGTGTAAGTTACATGGTTGGTCTGTTAATTTCTATACTCTCTTCTGTGGAAGCAAGCAGGAAGGCAGCTGCCTCTGTGCAGCCTGAACTGGCTGTTTTAAGAGAGGAATGAAAAGCCAACAGGTGCACAGGCCTCCTGGCCAGGCTACAGGTCTTGCTCTCATGTCGTTCTGACTGCTGGCTTCTGTTCACTGGCCTTTAAGAGATGACTGGACAATCAAGTGACGTGAATAAAAGCCTGTCCAGCTATTGGCTGGGCGCTGGCTAGAAAATGAAAACCAGGAGGGCTGCAGTTTCAGGTCCCCATGAACATTTATATACACAGTTATATAACTGTGTGCACCTCAACTCTAATTTTAGCCCATGTTAACAAAGAACAAGTTTACTGAAATATTAGGGGAAGAAATCAAATGGAGAACTGAGTCTGCAAATACAAACTTAATTCATGTATATAGATATCTGAACCACATGGATATATCTGAAAGGCAAATCATATTCTTTAAAGTAGAACATTTCCAAGAAAATTTTGAATTGCAGTAGTGTTTGGATATTATTGGCAGACCATTTCAGATGTTAAAATGCATATTATTCTAAAAATGCACATTAAAAACAAGATCGATAGGACAGATAGAACAAAGTATAGAAAACTGATTACATAGTTAGTGAGTGTCAAGACAGGAACATAAGACAGAGTTCAATCGAATGTTGCACATACACCATATAACCTCTTTGCTGTTATAGCCGTGATACTTCTTAGCTGGAGAGATGGCGAGTAGGTAGGATTATTTCAGTGAAAAGTTGAGACTAAGAAAACAATGAGAGAGGAAGACGTTATCAACAACTAAAGCTAGGATACAGCCCTATTTGCAAGGTGAAGGAAAATTATATGCCCCAGAGATGCTGTGCAAGTTGTTAAGTCTTGTTCTCTGATATCTCTGTCCAGTTACCACATACTAGAATGCTTGTAAGAAAACAGTCTTAATAGGCTTGCCATCTTGATCTACAGGCAGAAATCAAAGTGCAGGGTAACAAGTAAAACCAGCTGAGCGTGCAGGGAAGGTAGGCTGCCGCTGCTGCGCACACAGGACAGCAGAGGATAGGCAGAGGCCACTCCTGACCCCCGTTCCTCACTGGCGCCACGTGTTACCTCAGCAATTCCTCAGTTCAGCCTATAGACGAGAGACTAATACATTTGGCCCTATTCACAATTCTTTAGCAATTTCTTTCCAAAACCCCCTCCACTAACATAAGTTCTCCACACTTCATGATTAGTCAATTGCCAATAAATCCTAACTGATCTCATTTCTTCTCCATCTCTGGAAGAGTAGTAAGAATCGTGTTTTTGAAGCATCATTTTAATCATGCACTCAGTGAGTGCCCTAAAATGGCTCTCAAATACCTCCACATAAATTCCAAAGAAATCTAAGTTCCTGACCATGTAACTTTAGTGCCTCCTATCAGTATTCCCTCTTAATCCGCTGGCAGCATTTTATTTTCATTCTGTTAGCTTCAAATAGCAAGTACTTGAGCAAAGTTTATTCTGGATCCTGCATCCTGTTAAGAAAGTCAGTTCTCAAAATCTGCAGGCTGTCTTCAGCATATAAATATAACTTGCTTAGTCCCAAATCTGAGCTTCTATCCACGCAATTCCTCACTCCAGGAATGTCCTTATTCTCATTTTACGCCTGAGACCCGTGTCTGAAGCTCTGGTTTGGACCAGAATGAAACAGCGTGGGGAGGGCAGGCGGTTTGTCTAGAGAGCTACCAGCACAAAGCCATTTGCCCTCAGCTTGGTGTCTGACCACATGGCCTCTTCATCCTCTTACACACGCCTATGCACAACTCCTTAACTTCCCAGTGTTGACAGAAGGCAGCCCAGGAAATTGTTTTCATCTCTTCCCTGCATCTTCCACCTGCCAAAAGTCTTTCTTGCTCTGCTATCAGGCCTTCCTTTCTGACAGATCTGGACAAAGCATCTGCCACAACACGCATGCAGAAGAGCACAACCGCTGAGCCCTCAGGGGCCGGCACCCCTTCCGCGTGCAGGGTTGGATACATACAGGCCCTCGCGGTGCTGCTCCTGCCAGACGGCTGCTGGGACCTTCTCTAGGAGGGACATAGGTGACAGATGGCTAGGGCTACAAGGATGCTGGTGGGATCCCAGGAAAGCTAAGGTGGTTTCAGAGGAGAGGAAGCATGGAGACTCGCTCTCTCCATTCGTCCTCTCCGTTCTTCCTCTCTGCTATCTCCCATTCTGGAAGAGTGTCCCAGGAAAGCTGCTTAGTTAGGAGAAAATTCAACTTTGAGCAGGATTCAAATTCTACTACATTTTTTTTACTTAATAAATCTTTATTAAGTACCTACTATTGTCAGACATGGTTTTAAAGCTGTGGATTCAAAAGATACACATGGCCCCCGACCTTCAAAAGTTTAAAGTCTTAGAAAATAAAATAGATTATTAGAATGAAGTATAACCTAGTAAGTAAAAAACTAACTTTTTAAAGCCAATAAGGTATATGTTCTTAAGGTTTTATAACTGTGAAGTTCAGTTAGACTTGAGAAACACTGCTGTAAAAGGCAAAATTTAAATTCCTGAAGTGTAAAAAACAGAAGCTAACTAATGAAGAAATACTAAATAATCAGCATACTTTCCAAACTACATCTAAAGTAAACAACACACACCAAATTTCCCTTTTAAAAAAAAAGAGGCTAAAATCTGCTACGAGAAATTACAGTCATCAAAGAACAAAAAGTCTGAACTAATATTTTTCACAGTGATCTGGATTAAAGGTTTTTCTGCTCCAGAAATCTTTAAAAATGCAAAGGCAAATATGGCTGAAGCCTAAAAGAACTAACTGCATCACAGTGGAATGTGACTCCCTTTAAATAGATTGCCAGTCAGGTTCGATGCACGAGACAGGGAGCCCAGGGCTGGTGCACTGGGACAACCCTGAGGAATGGATGGGGAGGGAAGTGGAAGAGGGGTTCAGGATGGGGGACACCTGTACACTCACGGCTGATTCATGTGAATGTATGGCAAAAACCACTACAATACTGTAAAGTAATTAGCCTCCAATTAAAATAAATTAATTAATTTTTTAAAAAGAAGTATTTTAATTCTCTGCATGCATTTTAAAAAATATTTCAATGAGAACTGTTAGTTGCTTAGTCATGTCTGATTCTTTGCGACTCCATGGGCTGTAGCTTGCCAGGCTCCTCTGTCCATGGAATTCTCCAGGCAAGAATATTGGAGTGGGTAGCCATTCCCTTCTCCAGGGGATCTTTCCAACCCAGGGATCGAACCTGGGTCTCCCACGTTGCAGGCAGATTCTTTATAGTCTGAGCTACCACGTAAGCCCCTTCAATAAGAAACACCAAACTTAAAATTCAAAAACTACATGTCTGATGCACAATACTGGATGCTTGGGGCTCGTGCACTGGGACGACCCAGAGGGATGGTACGGGGATAGAGGAAGGACGAGGGTTCAGGATGGGGAACACGTGTATACCTGTGGCGGATTCATGTTGATATATGGCAAAACCAATACAATATTGTAAAGTTAAAAAATAAAATAAATTCAAAAACTACAACTATTTTATATATCACCACGTGAAACTGAATTTCTAAAAGGGTGAAACTTTCTGGTTTGATCAAAAGGGCAAAATTTTCCTATAATGTTGAATTCTTTGTTTTAATACCTCCAAGAAGTAACTTATAACTGAGAACAAAATATCTGTTGTAGAAAACTATTTCATATTTCACTAAAAGCTACGAAGTAGGTTCTCATCCACTAACCTAATAATCACTACAACTTCATTTAAACCGAACTCTAATTCAGTCAGTATTAAAAGAACTGCAAACCCTGTGTAAAAACTTACTAAAAACAAAGTTCCTCCAATACATTAGCTTAATATTACAGTTCAGAATTTTGATTTCATACCAAGTATGTCTTACCTAAGTCATTGTTTTTTGTTATTGCATTAGCTGCCCTGGTTCGGGGTCCTTGCTGAGTAAACTGATATCCAAATTTAAGGATATTGGTATTTTCCTCAAGCATGTTGGCCATTTCCAATTCTACAGCTGTCCCCAGCTGCTGCCTCTGGAATAATTAGAAATAAAGAATAGTATTAATAAGCTAGTTCAAAATATAAGTCAAGTCTAAGACATTCATGTATATGCTGATTCTTTCAAAATACTTTCCCAATTCTTACAACATATAAGAGAAAAAAAAATAAGTTCAGTGTATAATCATATAGACATCAAAAAAATGTGGATTATTATAATGAGATACCACTTCATACTCACTAGGATGATTATAATCAAACAGATGGACAATAATAAGTATTGGCAACATACATGGAAAAATTAGGAGCTTCAGACAGGCTGGCAGGAATGTAAAATTGTGCAGCTATTATGAAAAAAAATTCGGCTATTCCTCAAAAAGTGAAGTGCAGGGTTACCATGTAACCTAGCAATTACACTCCTAGGTATATACCCATGAGAAATGAAAACATATTCATAAGAATTTGCACCTGAATGTTCATAGCAACATATTTCTACAATCCAAAAAGTGGAAAGTATCCAAATATAATAGATTCTTCAACCATAAAAAAAGAATAGATACTGGTAACATACTACCACATGAATAAACCTCCAAAACATTTTGCTAAGTGAAAGAAAGCAGACACAATAGACCGCGTATTACATAACTCCACTTATATGAACTGTCCAAAACAGGCAAATGCATGGAGACAGAAAGTACATCAGTGGCTACCAGAGGCTGGTGGGAGAGCTGAACATGAATTGACTGCTAGTGGGTTTGAATCTCTCTTTGGGGTGATGGAGGTGTTCTGGAGTTAGGCAGTGGTAATGGTTATACAGCTCTATGAATGTACTAAAAACTGTATGTATACTTTAAACAAGTAAATTATATGGTATGTGAATTAAATCTCAACAAAAGATTGGAAACATTGATTAAATAGCATTCTGGTTAAATTTTTTTTGGTTAAATTTTAAGATATAATTCTATCTTCATAATCTATAAAATTTATTTATGTTGGGAATTGAGGGAGTCATTTACCACATATTAAAAAAAAATAACTGGATTCACTTTTCAAATAAAATAAACTGAAGTATTTCACTCAAATGTATATGTTGTTTTATTTTTAGTTAACTACATTCTAGATGGAAATATTTCTAACATGTGTTTCTCTACTTCTCTAAAGAAAAGTGCATCTGGCTCTGGGTGATCCAGCAATATCTTAGGCGGTCAGCACCCAATGTGGCTGGACAGAAGCTGTGCCCTCAGGGTACCCTGGATACTGGAGTTTTCCGTTTTTCATGAACTATTCTGTTTACCTCGTGTCTGAGACTGACATGTTATAGCCACAGAAAGGTTATTATGTGGCTATTGCTACCTAAGAACTGAAAACTTTGAGGCTGGACTGTCACCTTTAAGAATCCTTCTAGTTCAAAACCACTAGCCATCTCAATCCTCTACAGACCAACCAGGGAGAGCTGCTTGTATACCTTTCTATACATTAAGATTCTGAATGCCCCAAAAGTTCTCATCCCTTTTCAGGCCTTTGCCTTCCCAAGGGCTCCCTGGAAAGCCTTCCTTTTGCCTGCCTCCTGAGTCCCCAAGCCCTGCAGGGAGTGTGGGCTGCAGCTTCTTCAAAGCTGCTGCTGTAGACCACCAACCTGGTTGTCAATTTTCAGCTCCATCAGGGTTTCGTTCTCTTTCAAAGCATCAATCAGTGCTAGAATCCCAACTCCTGTAATAAAGTTGGATTCCATATTTAAGCTCTTCAAATTTTTGTTCACTCTTAGCATATCTGCAAAAGCCTGGAAATTACAGAAAATAATTGGAGATTAGTTTGACAGCACCTGGTAAATAAACACTGAACACGCCTGAAGAAATACACACATCAATACAGCTACCTTAATGTTTCTTATTAGATTGTTTAAGCTTGACAGGCCACCTCACAGATCTCACATGTATCTACTTTTCACATGCACTTGGTCGCAAACTTTAAATTTGTTGTCATGTGTAATTCTCTGTTGCTAACACTCTCTACTGCTATTCATTCATGCTTCTGCTTATTGCTTCTTTCTCCCATGTTTCTCAGACTTTCTCTCAGTCTCTGTGTAGGAATAACTTCATCAGTGTCTCTTTGGGACAAGTTTTCTTACTTGGGTCCTGCTGTAGCTAGGTTACAGTGAAGCCCAAATGAGGGGAAATTATGAACTAACTGCCAAAGCAAGAACAGAAAGGCCACAAATAACTGGAATTGCTAGAGCATAAGAACTATGGAAAAGAAGGGCCTAACTAAACATTCACCACCTCAGAGAACAGTGTCTTGCATCTGCTTGCATTACAATTTCTCACAGGATGTGGCAGTGCTAGGCATTTGACCCAGTGCTTAATAAACACTATACTGAATAATTAACAAAGCCTGTAAGTGAGCAGAGGGGAAAGAGAAGGGCTGGGGAGGGGGGTAACGGAAGAATATGAATGTGAGTTTATTAATACAGCCCTGCAGAGGGGTCAAAAGAAAGGCCAAACTCCAGAGAACATGGGGTAAGATCAAACTTAAAAGTCATTAAAGGCAACAAGGGCAGCCACACTATAAAGAACTTGAGGCAGGTATCTACCCTCCTGAACTACCTATTAGCAACAACTGGCTAGGTGACCTCAGGTAAATTCCTTATCCATCCATCCGTACCCACATTTATTAAAATGTTACTAACGGCCTTAGAAAGGCAATGCCAAAGAATGCTCAAACTACCGCACAATTGCACTCATCTCACACGCTAGTAAAGTAATGCTCAAAATTCTCCAAGCCAGGCTTCAGCAATATGTGAACCGTGAACTTCCTGATGTTAAAGCTGGTTTTAGAAAAGGCAGAGGAACCAGAGACCAAATTGCCAATATCTGCTGGATCATCGAAAAAGCAAGAGAATTCCAGAAAAACATCTATTTCTGCTTTGTTGACTATGCCAAAGCCTTTGACTGTGTGGATCACAATCAACTGTGGAAAATTCTTCAAGAGATGGGAATACCAGACCACCTGACCTGCCTCTTGAGAAATCTGTATGCAGGTCAGGAAGCAACAGTTAGAACTGGACATGGAACAACAGACTGGTTCCAAATAGGAAAAGGAGTACGTCAAGCCTGTATATTGTCACCCTGTTTATTTAACTTATATGCAGAGTACATCATGAGAAATGCTGGACTGGAAGAAACACAAGCTGGAATCAAGATTGCCGGGAGAAATATCAATAACCTCAGATATACAGATGACACCACCCTTATGGCAGAAAGTGAAGAGGAACTCAAAAGCCTCTTGATGAAAGTGAAAGTGGAGAGTGAAACAGCTGGCTTAAAGCTCAACATTCAGAAAACGAAGATCATGGCATCTGGTCCCATCACTTCATGGGAAATAGATGGGGAAACAGTGTCAGACTTTATTTTGGGGGGCTCCAAAATCACTGCAGATGGTGACTGCAGCCATGAAATTAAAAGACGCTTACTCCTTGGAAGGAAAGTTGTGTCCAACCTAAATAGCATATTCAAAAGCAGAGACATTACTTTGCCCACAAAGGTCTGTCTAGTAAAGGCTATGGTTTTTCCAGTGGTCATGTATGGATGTGAGAGTTGGACTGTGAAGAAGGCTGAGTGCCGAAGAATTGATGTTTTTGAACTGTGGTGTTGAAGACTCTTGAGAGTCCCTTGGACTGCAAGGAGATCCAACCAGTCCATTCTGAAGGAGATCAGCCCTGGGATTTCTTTGGAAGGAATGATGCTAAAGCTGAAACTCCAGTACTTTGGCCACCTCATGCGAAGAGTTGACTCATTGGAGAAGACTCTGATGCTGGGAGGGACTGGGGGCAGGAGGAGAAGGAGATGACAGAGGATGAGATGGTTGGATGGCATCACTGACTCGATGGACATGAGTCTGAGTGAACTCTGGGAGTTGGTGATGGACAGGGAGGCCTGACGTGCTGCGATTCATGGGGTCGCAAAGAGTCGGACACGACTGAGCGACTGAACTGAACTAAATGGCCTATTTTTGATAGGCACTGCTCTATAGATTCTGACGTAAAACACACAAGTCTCTACCTCATGGAGCTTACATTTTAGTGGGGGGCCCAGATAATAAATAAGAAAGCAAAACGTAATGTCAAATGGTAAAAAGAACTATAGAGGAGGAATAAAAGGCAAAGCAGGGTAGATGGGGAGTGTTGGGGAAAAAGCTGGCTTGCTATCTTATATACAGGGCTCAGGAAAAGCCTCCCCTGGAGGGTGACATCTGAGCAAGGACTCAAATAATTAAGGCGATGAAGTTAAACTATGTGGAGCATCTTTAGGGAGATAGGAGCAAGGAGGCTGTACAGCTGGAATAAAATGAAAAAAATAGCAACAAAGGAGGTGAGTCTCCTCAGCTAAGGCCTTACTAGGCCACTGAAAGAATCTGATTTTTACTTAGTGAGACAGGGATCTGCTGGAGGCTTCTGAGTATAGGAATGAAATCATTTAAGTTTTAAGAGTCACTTGTGATGCTGTATAAAGAGCTGGCTCTGGGGCAGGTAAGGTGGAAGCATGCAGTTAAGTTAGGAGGCCACTGCAATAATCCAGATTAGGGATGACAGTGGCTTGGACCAGGTGGTGGTGGTGAAGATGGTGAGAAGTGGCTGGATATAAAGGAAATACCTGAAGACAGAGTGGGATATACATTTAAGGTTGTGACAAAGGGAAGTCACTCCATTATTATTATCTTGACTTGAGCAAATGAAAGAATGACGTTTCCATTTAGTGAGATGGGGAAGAATGTGAGAGAGGCAGGTATGGGATGAAAGTCAGGAGTCTGGTTTGGGATTTCGGTCTGAGACTTCTGTTAGACATCCAAGTAAAGCTGTTAAGGAGAAGCTGAACATGGGTTTGGAGTTCAGGGGAGAGGTATGAACTGGAGATAATAATGTTGGGAGTCACTGGCATACATGGATAATATATGGCAATGAAACAGAATGAGATCACCCGGAAAGTGAGTGTAGACGAAGAAAAGAACAGGGACGAGGGCCAAGCTCTGAGCCGTTTAGAGGTTCAGATGCTGGGGAGATGAGAAGGAACCAGTTTAGGGACCAGAGGAAGAATGCCCAAGCAGGTAGGAGGAGAATGAAATGGACTGATACCCTCAAAGTCAAGAAGAAAAGGGTTTATATCATAGTCAAGTGGGACTTCCCACAGAAATGCAAAACTGATTTAACATACAAAAGTTAAGCAATGTAATATGTATTAATTGAATAAAGGACAAAAACCACATGATCACTTCAACAGACACATTAAAAAGCATCGATAAAAACCCAACACTGTAGATCCATAAATGGAACCCTGTACAGGTTTTAAAAGAATGATGTAGAACTTTATATGCTGATAGGAAAAGACCTCTAAGATATATTAAAGTAAAAAATTTAGTTGCAGAACAGCTTACACTGCACTCTAAACTCCACTGCATTTTAAAACTCCATTCATGTTTTAAAATTTTCAAAGAAGGGAAATACATGGAAAAAATAAATATAAAAGGATAGTAAATAATATATTGCCTAATAGTAATCAGAAATTGAAAAAAGAGTAAAAAAATTTTTTTAAACTGATACTTGCTTTTATTGACTACTGAACATCATGGTTACTAACAGTAGCTCTTAGAACACAAAATTTTTTAAACTACACTAAAATTATTTATTTTTAAATTTATTTTTATTGAAGTATAGTTGAATTAAAAAAAAGTACATCTTTTCATAAAACCAGTTTAATCACCTTTGTAACATATCCTGGTATTACACAGTCATAATTTCAATATTATTAGTCACAGCTTACTTACAGTAGCAACAGGGTCATTGCTTCGGGTGGCTGCAAGACTGAAATATTTCACATGTGTGTTGGTTTCCAAAGCCTTTGCAAAATCTTTTAGGGTTGGAATTGGGATATTCTTGAAAGACAAAAATATGAAACATTATTACATTTTAGTTTTCAGTAAATTCAGTCCAATAATCAAAGACATCTCTACTTTCTCTTTTGCTTAAAATGTACTCAGAAATTATGTAACATATAACCACTGTCCTACAAATGAAAACTAACAACTCAGTCACCTCATCTCTTTGACTGTTCTAGTACTGTATATCTGTTGGCATAGAGCAAAGCATACATCACTGCTTTTCTAGCACAAGGTTAAAGAAAATTCTCACTATTCTCTTTTTAATTATTTGTATTATGAGTATTTAAAATGGTTCCATTTTTCTACAAAGAGAAAGATGTGGGAATCTACTTATAGTGCTTTCTGAGGCAGATGACATACTGTTCTCAGTCACAAGCTGTAAGGTGTTAAGAAAGATTAACTTGAAATGAGGAAAGAGACAGTTTTAGGAGACATCTGTTTTTCCTCTTAGTATCAAGACTTCAGCTTCCTGTAGCCTGGTTATTTTCAGATCATTACTATTGATTTAGAGACCAAGATACATGAGAACTAAATTAAAAAAAAAAAAAAAAAGATTAGTGATCAACTAGGCACATTAGCTTTTCCCAAGGCTTTCCTGCCTCCACTCACAGGAAGGAACACCCACAGAAAGCACAGAGGTCTAATTCCCTAGGTTCCTGTAATTTCCAGATGTTCTTGCTGCCTTCAATTCAGATAAATTAACATTTAAAATGAGGAATCTGTAACAAGGCTATCATACAATGGCTAATAATACCTAAGAGATCATCTGAGTTTACTCTTCGGTAATTAATTATCCTTATGCTCTCCTAACTCATTTCTTCTTTTTTTACTTCATGGAAGAGTTGCATTTTAAAAGTCCCAGTAAGATCCCATAAAACCCACTTCTGGGTGTGTAATCAAGAGAAATGAAAACACATATTCACACAAAAACTTGTATGTGAATGTGTATAGTGGCTTTATTTATAATTATCCCAAACTGGAAGCAACTCTTAAGTCTCAAGTCTATCAGCTGGTGAATGGACACACAAACCACGGCACATCCAAAGAAATACTGCTCAGCAACACAAAACCGCAAACCACTGAGACATGCAACAGCACAGATGACTCTCACAAGCGTTATGCTAAGTGAAGAAACCAGATTCAATGGCCACACACTATATGACTCCATTTATATGAAATTCTGGAGAAAGCAAAACGATAATGGAAAGAAAACAGATCCATGGTTGTCAGGGGCTGGAGCTGGTGGCAGGAATGAGGACGGAGGGTGTGACATGTTCTACATCTGACAGTGGTGGTGGTGGTGCGATTGTATGCATTTGCTTTAACTCACAGAAGTGCACACTAGACAGGGAGAATTTCACAACATCTACATTATATTTCAAGGGACCTGATGAAAAAGACAAAAACTGAAAGACTAAAATGCTCCTATAAAAGGGCAGTACTTCGGAAGCCCAAGACATATACTGCCATCTGCAGAGTTTATATTTCTATTAATATATGATAGCCTTTAAAAAGTAAATCAGAAAATACTCTTATATCTTAACTTCTAAAATAGAAGAAATCGCTGTTAGCATACTACTAGAAGTAAAAACTTTACCATTAAGTAGAAGGGATCAGTCTATATCAAAACTGCCCAGCTCTCAGCCGAGGAGGAAAATAGCTTTCTGCCTGCTTATCACACCTACCTTTATATTATTCAAATTAACTTCAACAAGATAAGCATCATTTTCTTTAATCCTCTTTAAACTTTCTTCAACATTGGTTGGATTTGGGGGCTCATCGAATACTGGAAGAATCTTTTCCCCTTTTACCACATCTGCAGTAACAAATGGAAAGAGCAAGTATGTCACTGATTGACACTGTTATAGTGAGAGCATATATTAACTTGGAAACACATAGCACACACACACACACATGCAGTAGAACTAATTTATAAGTTTCTTTCCCCAAATTTCTAAAAGATCATTTATGTGCTGACACACAAAGCACTGAAATAAAGCTTTACTGAATATAAGTACCAAACATAATTCAACATTTAATTTGCTTGCAATGTATCAGCCTTCAAAAATGAGTATTTTCACTGCCTCTTGCCTCCTGGTGTATTATAAGATATTTTTATCACAAAAATATATTTGCTGATACAAGCTGACACAAATGGTGATCCCATTTACTTTTAGCAATGTTCAAGATAAAGTTCTAATACGATAAAATCTCATACCTCAAAGTTCTAATATAATAAAATCTTAACAACTGTTAAGAGATTAAGAAGAACTGAAAAAAAAAAAAAAATGACAAGCAAATGCAATGTGTGACCCTTCTGGATCCTGACTTGAACAAACCAGCTGTGCAATGGCATTTTTGAGAGAATATGGAAAATCTGAATGTGGACTGGTTATTGGACAACATGAAAGAATTACTCATAATCTTTAAGTTTGATAACGGCATTGTGGTTATGTTACAAGAAGAGCCTTTGTGAGAGACACATATGGAAATGGGTGAAGTAATATAAACAAACAGGATTTGCTTTAAAATATTTCTGGGAAAAAAAGAAAAAAAAATAAAACAAACAAAAAAATAAATAAAATATTTGGGGGAACAAAGCAGAACAGATGGGAGGGAGGCAGTCAGTGGACGAAACAGAGCTGGCAAGATGTGAAAAACAGTTGAAGCTGGATAATGGATATGTTATTCCCTCTTCTATTATGTATGCTTGAACATTTCCACAATAAAGAGAAAAAAAAAAAAACAGGAGAATGGCCAATTATAGAACATTCATAAAATGGAATGTTATAAAGATGTTTGAATGAGGTAAATCTATATGCACTCACTAGGAAATGTGGTATGTTGCTAAGCAATACATTACATAGCATAGATCAAAATCCTCACCACCGAGTTCATGGGATATTAAAGCTAGCTTCATCATTCTAAAACTTCAGCTCCTTCACAGGCAAATTAGAGATGATAATACTTATTTCATAGAACTATTGTAAGAATTGAGAACAATTTACATTCAAGAGCTATGCACAGAAGAACATGGCCCATGGTAAGCATTCAAAAAAAAAAATTAGCCAGCAGTATTATTACTGAAAACTTGAGTAACAAAAAATACCTCTTGTATGATCCCATTTTTGTAAAAAAAAAAAAAAAGAAAAGATATTTATAACATGTGTACATATATAAGTTTATATAAGCATAACACGAAGTCGGGAAGGATACATTCCAAATCGTTAATAGTCATGGCTGAGGGTGGGGTGGTGGTGCAGGAAGTAGAAGGCAGGATGGCTGTGAATAGAGACACTTACTTCTTGTGCATGTAAGTCATGTTTGAATTTACTACACAATATGCATTATTTTGGTAGTTTTAAAATGTCTTACACATGCATTTTTAAAAAAGCTTTGCTTTAGTCTAACATTGCATCAGACAAAAAGGTTTAGGGTCTGAAGAATTCTTTGCTTTCTCCTGAATCTGATTTTATAATATAGTTTCTTTGTCAGCACTGTTGTAGACTTCCTGAAAATTAGGAACACCAAAAACAAAATGTCAATTAAAGCCAAGTTTGACTGGTTTTTATAGTATTTACCATTAGCATTATTTAGTAAGGTGAGAGTGGTTCCTATTATGTCTGCTGACACATTAAGCATACAATATTTAACATTCTATTTTCAATGGTTTTCTATTGTCAATACCATGTAACTGGAATCTCAGGATTCCAGCACACATACGTAACATTTGGCATGCAAATACTGAAGTCATTACATGGAGGAAACAAAACATAATTAACAAAAGATTAGAATTCACAAAGCATTATAAGTTCTTACTTGAAAAATGTTCTTGGTCGACACCATTACTGCTTCCCACTATGTTGCAGAACTGTGTATTTGTTATCAAATTGTGCATCCCAAGAATAGCTACAAATATAGAAAAAGAACGTTATTTTATACCCCCAAATTTCTATCAGCGATTTTAATATTCTCTGGACATTTTCATATTCAATTAAACACACATTTTTTAGCCCAAAAAAGGAGACAACATGATTAAAAAAATCCCCTACAATCTCTTTCTTATCAATACCCTTGTACTTTCTCCCCACGTCTGAATTTAGACACAGCTGGAGCCAGCTTGACCCTAAATGTAAACCTGTGCTTAGCTCCATCTGGTGGCCAAGAGAGAAAATGGAAATGATCTACTGCTATCCATCCACCCTTCTTACAATGTTTCTCCAAACAGAATGATAAAAAACAGATTTTCAACTTAACCTTGACTCTTAATATTAATTTACATTTGTACTTCAGCTGAGAGCAGAGTACTAAAAAGTACAGTTGAATTCTCACATTTAAGATTAAAATCACATCCCTTAGGACTAGAAATAAATGTGGTTTTGTTTTTGCTGCCCTTTTGCACAAATGAGGCAGAAGCTACTACTGTACTGGCCCGTTCCATTCTGATGAGTGTACTGTTTACAAGTTCATAGTCCTCAGCCCCCCAGGGAATAAGATACCTGCTCCAGGTGTGGTACCACACCCTGACTGTGCTTCTCTTGTTAATTCTTAGGGTTATTTGGTACTAAGATCTTCCCAGGCATCGTATTTTTCTATCTAGGAAAATGGGTGTGGGTGGAGGTAGCTGGGGGCAGACACTGGTCCAGATAAGAAATGGGTAGTGAAAAAATCACAGGGAGGTTTGGAGTTCCATCTAACTTCAGGAAAGTTAGGAAAGTGGGATGATAGCTCAGGACTACTTTATCTAATTTCCAGTTACCCATTTCTGGGTCTTCTGATAAAACGGGATACCAGTTGACCTTGGAGATAGCTTTTAGCTGAGCACCGGCTGATGAAAGTCTTTAATAAAGACTTTCAAAGATGGCAAGAAGGGGGAAAAAAGACATCCAATAATCAATAAATTCCATTAACATTAAAATTTGATCATTAAGAGAATTTAAAGAAACAAAATCCTTTATGTCAGATTTACAGTGTTAAAAACAAAGCCAAATATACGGTTACATATTCAGGAGCACTTCGCTAGGCAAAGCCAGCATTTGTGTAGTGAATACAGGTATGTGTTGGCATTTTCCCCCTCTATTCTCACTCACAAATTAATTTATTTTAGGAGATACCTGCGAGGTCACACAATTCTGTATCAGAAGCACTTGTCAAAGCTTCTTCTAGTTCTGGATCAAGAGACACTTTTTCTTCTGTAAAAGTCTGTACAGGTTTCTGTTTGGGGATAAATATTTTCCCTGTAAAACAAAGCAGTTTGTTAATTTCACTATTACTGCTAGTAACTCATTACCATTTTGTTCTAACAGAAATTATTAGAAGTATGTACAACTGAAGCTGAAATAAAAATCAAGATTAACATCTAAAACATATGTATGTATGGCTGAGTCCCTTTGCTGTTCACCTGAAGCTATCACAGCATTTTTAATCGGTGACACCCCCCAAAATAAATACAAATTCATTATTAAGAATGCTTAAAAAATAAATAAGGAAAGCAAAAAAAAAAAATTAACATCTACAATAACTCTGTTTCATCTTCAGTGTGTATTTATAAGTTTCCAATGCAATATTCTGGCCATAACAATCAGAACCAAAAAAAAAAAAAAAAAAAAATGAACTGAGAAATTTTCCCATTTGTGAAAGTAAAATAGGTTCTTTTTGGAGTAATAATGAGTTATTCTACAAATATTAAAAAAAAAACTAAATCATAAAAAAAAAATCTATAAACAGAGTAAGGAAATAAAACAATTCACTTTCTTATTCTTAAGCCAAGAACTGCTAGAGTCCCTGGGGGATGGCAGAGGCAATTCAACTTCTAAAAATTTGGACTTCCCTGGTGGGGCAGAGGTTAAGAATCTGCCTGCCAATGCAGGGAACACGTGTTCAGTGTTGGAGAAGATGCCACGTGGCAGACAGCATCTAAGCCTGTACACCACAACTACTGAAGCCCTTGAGCCCTAGAGCCTGGGCTCTGCAACAAGAGAAGCCACGGCAATGAGAAGCCTGTGCACCACAAGAAGAGTCGCCCCACTTGCCCCAACTAGAGAAAGCCCTTGCACAGCAAAGAAGATGCATTGCAGCCAAAAAGAAAATAAATACATTCAAAAACACTTCCAAAACTTTAAGTTCTAATTGAAAAGAGATTTCTGTATGTACTGAGTGGTCATCTGAAACCTTCTGGCACTGTTCTTCTAAGTCTGGACAGTAACAAGGTTACTTAAGAAAACAGTTCTTCTAGAAACCCATAGTTCTTGGTATGTGAAAATTTGATATTTTATTACCATATGTTCAAAGAAAAATTTAAAATGTGAAGTGAATGGAAAATGATAATGATATAACTGCAGCACAAGCTGACCAAACAAGATATATTTACACATAGTGGGACCAAGTTACCAAGACTGCCTCTCATTTACTTCCCGAGAGAGGTAAAAATTGTAACTAAGTGATCTAGGAAGGCCTTCACAGGTGTGTCTTCACAGAAGTTCAATTATTTTCTTTTCTATCAGAAAATTACCAGGAAAGTATGAGGCCATGTGGCCTGGTAAATCTATGCAGTGTTCTATCAAAAGAAATGTTTGTGGGCTTAATAATCAGGGCAGTGAGTAATGTATAATTCTTGTTCAAGGTAAACAGCAATCAGTGTAACTCATAAGGAAACCTCCCACAATGCACACTGCTCCCAGGAATCTGGCCAAAGCTTGTCAGGTATTTTCAGTTCAGTTCAGTTCAGTTCAGTCACTCAGTCATGTTTGACTCTTTGCGACCCCATGAATCGCAGCACGCCAGGCCTCCCTGTCCATCACCAACTCCTGGAGTTCACTCAAACTCATGTCCATAGAGTCAGTGATGCCATCCATACATCTCATGCTCTGTCGCCACCTTCTCCTCCTGCCCCCAATCCCTCCCAGCATCAGAGTCTTTTCCAATGAGGCAACTCTTCGCATGAGGTGGCCAAAGTACTGGAGTTTCAGCTTTAGCATCATTCCTTCCAAAGAAATCCCAGGGCTGATCTCCTTCAGAATGGACTGGTTGGATCTCCTTGCAGTCCAAGGGACTCTCAAGAGTCTTCTCCAACACCACAGTTCAAAAGCATCAATTCTTCGGCATTCAGCTTTCTTCACAGTCCAACTCTCACATCCATACATGACCACTGGAAAAACCATAGCCTTGACTAGACGGACCTTTGTTGGTAAAGTAATGTCTCTGCTTTTGAATATGCTATCTAGGTTGGTCATAACTTTCCTTCCAAGGAGTAAGCGTCTTTTAATTTCATGGCTGCAATCACCATCTGCAGTGATTTTGGAGCCCCAAAAGCCCATCTAAAATATCTTAATTTCTGATATTATATTTCTTATTTTTTAGTATTTCCGTTTATTAAACAAACAAACAAACAAACAAAACCAGTCTTCATGTTTCTGCCGAAATTCCTCATCTGTTGATCCATGTGGTGCACCTTGTCCAGCAGATCTGGTATTTCTGTCATAAAGTTTCTGACTCATAACACCAATATCTGGATCACCTCTGGGTCTTCTATTGATTGTCTTCTTGATTATGGGCCACATGTGTCTTAAGATCTTTGATTTTGTATTGGGCATTTTTGTAGAAAAGTATAGCAGAGACTAAAGGAAATTATATTTGCTCCCAGAAAGGGGCATGGCCCTCAGGTCAAGACTGAAGTTACATGCTTTACAGTAGAGCTGAACTTGGGCTTTTTGTTGCAACTGTAGTTTGATTCATTTCCTCACTTGAGGAAAGATGAGGACTTAATCTTCAGCAAGGCCTGGGATTAGAGCTCTGGTGAGATTTTGAGAGCTCTGAGATGCCTACTTCTTTCAGCCCTGCTCTCGTGTTGTCTGCTCTACACTTTGTGAATGTGGAGGTGAACGGAAAAGGATTTCTCTCAGTTCTCCTGAGCTAAAACCATGCCTCAGGAATTTTCTCTCAGCTTTGCTTCCCTGCCTTGGTTCTTAGAGTAGGATCCCTAACACTAAATGAAGACCTAAAGGGCAGTGTGGTCTCACTCCGTCTTATGCAATGCACTGTCCAATATGGTAGCCACTGGCCATATGTGACTAGGTTTAAGTTAATTAAAATTAAAAATTCAGCTTCTCAGTCACACTAGCTATGTTTGGCTAGTAGCTACCACACTGGTTAGCACAGATCCTGAACACTTCCATCATGGCAGAAAGTTCTAGTGGACAGAACTTTATAACTATAAACTATTTAGCTAGACTATAACTTCACTGGTTTATACTCTATCATGTTAGCCCATACATAGCCATTAGAAGTTTAAAAGTTAGGCTGACTTCTTATTCCTCTGTACGGTGGCTTCTGCTTTTTCTCTACATTTCAGTCAGGAAAGAAGGCAGAGAGAGGGTCACTTCTCTTATGGAAGACTTACCACTTTCTGGAGTCACTAAGATTTGTGTCTTCAAGCTCTCTGGTATTTTTTTTTTTTTTAACTGTGATTATGTAGTTTATATTGTT
Source organism: Bos taurus (assembly GCF_002263795.3). Classification (NCBI taxonomy): domain Eukaryota; kingdom Metazoa; phylum Chordata; class Mammalia; order Artiodactyla; family Bovidae; genus Bos; species Bos taurus. The sequence goes on from NC_037337.1 coordinate 58,480,537, forward strand.
TGTTTTGGTGAGAATAAGAACTTTCTTGCAACTTCCTACATCTGAATTAGAAGTCTTTTTAGCGAACTATAATGCACTTATATTAATAAGGAAGCTTTCAACTGCATGTAACAGAATACCCAATTCAAAGTGGTTTAAACTGGTGCTTCTCAAGCTTTAACGTGCATGTCATCCATCTGGTGATCTTATTAAAATGCAGACTCATGCAGTAGGTCTGATGCAAGCCCTAAGAATCTATATTTCTAACCAGCCTCCCAGATGACCAATGATCTACAGATCACTCTCAAAGAACCAAGGGTTGGAACAGTAAGTATTTTTATCTCATTTAATAACTCCACAGGGAGGTGGCTGAAGGTTTAGTTCAGTAGCTCAATGTTGACATAAAAAATTCAGACTATATTTTCTCTTTGACTATAACCAGCATGGAGGCATTTGTTCTTAGGCCATTAGTCTCAAGATGATCTTTGTAACACTACATATCACAACCTCATGCAGCAAGGTCATGACAGGAAGGAAGGGAACTTTCTCAACTGCTAACTTTTGCTAAGGAAAACTGTCTGACAGATTCCTCCTCTGGTCTCACTGACCAGCACTGGGGCCATGCTCCCCTGCAAGAGTAGCTAGAAAAGCAACATCTGGCCTTTTCAGTCTATTTCAGAGATGGATTCTGCCAGCAAGGAAGAAAGGATTTGTGAATGGTTGTTCAACAGAAAACTATCACATTTGTCCCAGTACTGAACCAGATGAAGCACTGTGCTCCCTTAATTCCCTGAACATTTCACTATAGCTACACGTACACATTTGGCATGTTTGGCTGTCCTCTGTGAGCTTTTCAGTGTTCTGTTCCATCCCCACATTCTTGCCTTGCTCACAACAGGCAATTCAATTTACTGAATAAATAATCTGGTGATTGCCTCCAGCTCATTTATCTCATTGAAGTCAATGACACCCCACTCCAATACTCTTGCCTGAAAATCCCATGGATGGAGGAGCCTGATAGGCTGCAGTCCATGGGGTCACTGAGAGTCAGACACGACTGAGCGACTTCACCTTCACTTTTCACTTTCATGCACTGGAGAAGGAAATGGCAACCCACTCCAGTGTTCTTGCCTGGAGGATCCCAGGGACGGGAGAGCCTGGTGGGCTGCCGTCTATGGGGTCGCACAGAGTCAGACACGACTGAAGCGACTTAGCAGCAGCAGCAGTAGCAGTAGCAGTGTATATTTCTGGAAAAGGCAATGGCAACCTACTCCAGTGTTCTTGCCTGGAGAATCCCAGGGACGGGAGAGCCTGGTGGGCTGATGTCTATGGGGTCGCACAGAGTCGGACACGACTGAAGTGACTTAGCAGCATAAACTATAACCTAAATACCCTGGTTCAAAGTTACACGGCAGAGTGAGCACAAGAACACGGGTTCCCAAACTCTCAACCCAGTAATTTTTCCAATAAACTGGTGGTTTATCAAACTTAACCCTTTAGCAGTGGACATTTCAACTCAAATCCCTATCTATATGGCAGTAGTGAAGTGAAAGTCACTCAGTCGTGTCCGACTCTTGCGACCCCATGGACTGTAGCCCACAAGGTTCCTCTGTCCATGGGATTCTCCAGGCAAGAATACTGGAGTGGGTTGTCATTCCCTTCTCCAGGGGATCTTCCCGATCCAGGAATCGAACCCATGTCTCCTGCATTGCAGGCAGATTCTTTACTGACTGAGCTAGGAGGGAAGCCCCCATCTATATGGTAGAACATAATTAATCTTCTTAGAATCAAATTTTGGAAGTCTGGTGATTATTAGATAATCTTTTATCATTAGTTCACAGGCAAAGGCAAATCCAAATCATAACATCCTGAAAATTCCATAACACTTTTCACAGTGGCTGATGTAACAAAGTGGCATACAATTCAGATGGTATGCCTTTAATTGCCATGTCAGGATAATTATATTTTCCTGAGCAAAATCTTATGGGGACTTTCAAATGTCTATCACCATGGCTAATGCTGGCTGCACAGTGGATTCACCTGGACAATTTTGATAAATTCTGATGTCCAAATCCCAACACCCTACCCCACCCATTGAGATTCTGATTTAATTGGTCTGATGTGCTGTATGGGACATCTGGATTTTCAAAAGCTCTCTAGGAATTCTAATGCATAGCAGCCAATGTCAAGAACCACTGGATTATAGTATTCACTTGGTAAACAAAACTACATAAACTATCAAATAGCTGCCCACATCTTATTCTAGGGACCAATGGAATCTAAAGTGTTACAAAACTCTAAAATGTTTATTTTTGTAATACTTACCTACAGACCATAAAGGCATTATTCATATCTAATTTTCCCCAAAAAACCTTTGCTAATACTTACAAATACAAAATGAATCTCATCAGAAAAAACAACAAAGCAAAACAAAATTTCCAAGAACTTAGGGAAATTCTGTGACAGCATTTTGCTTAATTTATACAGCTGTGAAGTAATTTGATGCCTCCTCTGATACTCCTCTACATAATTCCTCTGTATGTAGAGATTTTTGCTGTAGCAGTATTTAGTTTATACAGTTTTGTGCTTTTAACAATACAAAAAATAATCACTTCATATTTCTTCATGATTAGTTTAACATGAATACACTGTAAGAATTATACTTTAATGAGTATGTATAAAATCTTATAGAAAACTAAAAGAAAATATTTCTAAAAAAGGATAAAAGAGGCAGAACTTAAGTTTAGTATTATGAATACAAAACCTAAGGGGTCTTCCCCAAATTGATTTACAGACTTAAACAATCCCTTGAACAAATCTCAGCTATTTGCAGAAAGTGACAAGGTGACACTAAAATTCATGTAGAAATCCAAGGAACCCAGAATAGCCAAATAATCTTGAAAAAGGAGAACAAAGCTGAAGGTTTCACACTTCCCAACTGAAAAACTTAATACAGAGTTATTGTAATTAAGATAGTATTTTGATGTACAAGGAAAGACATTTACATCAGTGAAACAGGGTTCAGAACCCAAAAATAAATTAGTATATTTATGGCCAATTGAATTTCTATCAGTACAAGGATATCAAGACAATTCAATTGAGCAAGAGTTGTCTTTTCAACAAATGGTGCTGGGACAATAGCAAAAGAACAAAGTTGGACCCTTATATAATATACCATACAAAAATAATAATTCAAAATGAACTACAGATCTAAATATCAGAGCTAAAACTATAACACTAAAAAAACAAAAACAAAAACATAAGCGTAAATCTCCAAGATCCTGAATTAGGCGATGATTTTTTAGATATAACACAAAAGTACAAGTAACAAAAGAAAAAATACACTGGACTATATAAAATCTAAAACTTTTGTGGGACAATTGACACCACCAAGAATGTGAAAAGACAAGCTCTGGAATGAGAGAAACCGATTTCTAATTACATATGTGATACAAAATCTAGAATATACAAAGAATATTCATCAATAATAAATCAAATATTGACTGACAAAAATCAGCAATAAAAAGACATCAATTTAAAAATAGGCAAAGGATTTGAAGAAACACTTATCTAAAGAAGATATCAGATGTCTAAGAGCACATGAAAAAATGCTCAATACCATTAGTCATTAGGATAATGCAAATCAAAACCACAATGAGTGTTATCACTTCACAGCTACAAAGATGGCTATAATCAAATAGACAAGAGTTGACCAGGATGCAGAGAAATTAGAACCCTAATACTGGTGGTGGGAATGTAAAATGGCACAGCCACTTTAGAAAACAATTTTGCAGTTCTTCAAATTGTTAAAAAAACAGTCACCATATGACCCAGCAATTTCACTAGTAGGTATAAACAGCAACTTGTACACAGGAAAACGGAAAGCAGGTTGTGTGCTCAGTCATGTCTGACTCTGCGACCGCACGGTTTTCTCAGCAAGAATACTGGAGTGGATTGCCATTTCCTCCTCCAGGGAATCTCCCCAACCCAGGGATGGAGCTTGCAGAACTGGCAGGCGGATTCTTTACCACCACGCCACCTGGGAATCACAAATGTTCATAGCAGCATCATTCGTAATAGCTAAAAAGTTGAAACAATCCAAATGTTCATCAACTGATGCACGGATACACAAAGTGTGTGTTTCCATACAACGATATATTATTGATCCATATAAAAAGGAATGAAGCACTGATGTATACTAAAACACAGATGGAACTCCCAACCCAAACATCAGGCTAAGTGAAGGAAATCAGTTGGAAACACATATTGTATGATTCCATTTATTTGAAATGTCCAGAACAGGCAAATTTAGAGAAAAAGTTGATGACTGGTCTCCTAGGGCTGGAGCGTTTCAGTGAGGAGTAGAGACTGGCTGCTCATGGTTTAAGGTTTCTTTCAGGGATAATAAAAACGTTCTAAACTTAAGACTGTGCTGATCATGACACAACTCTGTGAATGTACTAAAAACCATTGAGTTGTACAGTTTACATGGGTAAATTTTATGATATGAGTTGCATCTTAATAAAGATGTTTTTTTAAAAAAACACTAAGGGACTGCAAGGAGATCCAACCAGTCCATCCTAAAGGAGATCAGTCCTGGGTGAACTCCAATAGTTTGGCCACCTGATGCGAAGAACTGACTCACTTGAAAAGACCCTGATGCTGGGAAAGATTGAGGGCAGGAGGAGAAGGGGACAAGAGGATGAGATGGTTGAATGGCATCACCAACTCAATGGACATGGGTTTGGTTGGACTCCAGGAGTTGGTGATGGACAGGGAGGCCTGGCGTGCTGTGGTTCATGGGGTTGCAAAGAGTTGGATACAACTGAGCGACTGAACTGAACTGAACTGAAGGGGCTGATGTATTAAATAAGGGCTTTTTTTTTTTTTGGTCGTTTTGAGTAAATTTATATTTGGCCCCCTAAATTATAAAGATTAAAAAAAAAAAAAAGGTAATTTTATGAGACATATTCAACCAGACAGTGTGTGTGTCAAAATCAGCTGTTTTCTGAGAAATACAGAGTTAACAAACTGCTTGATCAATTCCATATTAACAGAAAATACCTTTGTAAACATGGGTGTTAATTTAGTCTCATAAATGAGATTTAAGTTACAAATCTTAATTACTAAGAGACGCTGATAAATTAATCTCCATTATAACAATTAATGTGATACGTGCCCTCAACATCTTACAGGATGAATGAAATGCTCAGCTTTTATTTGATGTACAATTATGTAGGGGTGTAAAGGGGTGTGTGTGTGTGTTTGCAGCAGGTAGGGAAATGCATAAATTTGATACTACTTTTATCCAAAACCATCTGTTAACAAACTTCATTAGTATACTATTTTATTATGATCATCTTCCTTCTGATGTGTTTTTTCAAATCATGGATTCTCAATCTCATTCTGATAAAATGATTTAACACATATAAAGCAACTGGTATACAGTAAACACAATAGACCCATGTTAATTCTTTATTCTTATTTTCTCTGGAATTTCTTGCATGTGTATGTGAGAGAGATAGAATTTTCCAAAAACAATCCTGGAGTACTGAAAACCATTAAGTCCCAAGTGTCTATATCCATGATTCTTTAATTCAGAAAATGAAGATTGGCTAGGCATGGATATTTTTGAAAATGTTCCCTATATGGTTCTCATTTTTACCTACTCATGTTGATAAAGTGGTAATCTGTATAATTACAGAGATTATACTTATAAGATTAGGATGAGTAATCTGTACTAATTTTACCTTTTCTCTCCTTGAAGTACGGTCAGAAAGCCCTGACTTCTTTTAATATTTGTATTTATTTGAAATAATACAATGTCTAAAAAAATGGCTATTCACTTCTGTTCTTCAGTTACACAGCATTCTATCTGACAACTTTAATTTCCTTATTTAACAAAGCAATGTCTAAAACTGGATTTTAACAAAGCAATGTTAAAAACTGAAATTAGAGTTCTTTACATTGTAGCAAAATATGAAAATAAGGAATGATAAGATCATAAAAAATCTTTCACCACTCCCAAATGCAATAAAACAAAAGCAGGGCTATGACTCTTGGTTGCTAAGAATGTTAAAATAGCTCAGTAATGTTTCTGCAACTACAAAATGACAGCTAAGGAAATAGAAGAAACCAAGATAAAATTTATACAATAGTAGCTGAAATGTAGGCATTTATCCAGACTGTGTTTGTGCCAAGAGGAGAAAAGAAAAAAAAAAGGAATATTTTGCCAAGACCCTTGTTATTGTTCCAAAAATCAGTAAAATATTATGAACCATATTCATTTTATTGCCAGGACCTTTCTTCAAAAGTCCTCATCCCTTCTGCTCTGATACCAAGTTACAACTATCAGAATGTTAAGTATTGTCTTTGTCATGGTCCCATCCTTGCTCAGTATATAGAAAGTACAATAAATAGAAACAGAGGCGTCTCTTACTTATTTCATTTCTATAGAGAAAGGCCCTAGCTAATTTTACTACGTGTAAAGATTTAAGGGAACTCAGCCACTATAATGTCCATAGGGGATTTTGGGACAGCTTTTTGATAGGAAGTGTACAAACCAGAAATCAAACAAACCAAAGGACCAGGGAGGCAGATTCTGGAGAGGAATTTTTGTTTTGACCCAGTAGCACCCATGACACCTGCTCAATATTACAATATGATCATCAATAAATGCCTCGTTTTTTTGTCATTTAAAAACATTTTATTTATTTAGTTTCTGGCTGTACTGGGCCCAGTGCACAGACTTCTCATTGTGGTAGCTTCTCCTGTTGCAGCGTACAGGCTCTAGGGTGTGTGGGATCAGTAGTTGTGGTGCACAGACTTAGCTGCTCCGCAGCATGAGGGATCTTCCTGGACCAGGGATCAAACTCATGTCCCCTGCATTGGCAGGCAGATTTCCAAACACTGGATCACCAGGGAAGTCCCAATAAATGCCTCTTTATTCAACAAATGCTTAGTGAGCTTGAATAGTCTAGATAATGAGCCAGAAAGACAGCATAAGGAAAATAAGAGATTCTTTACTTTGAGGAGCTTATACTCTAGTTGAGGAAATCATGTATCTATAGTATGTGATTCTGGAGTCTTCCGTTTCTGGCCAACATGGAGGAATAGGGTCAGGATTTACCCATGATTGCATGCCAAAAAGGGCAAAACATAAGGAAGAAGTTTTGAAGACACTGATCATCGGGCAAAAAAGAACAGTGATTCCTAAGAGGTGAGAAACACAGTAAGTGCCGTGACTGCCCAGGTTACTGCCTGGAGAAGAGAACCCAGGCTGCAGCACAGGGAATAACCCAGGTAGAGCCCGGGGAACTCTCTGAACCAAGGAGACGCAGCTGAGGTCCAGAAAGATAAGGGCAGTCAGTGTTTATAGGACAAAGCATCAGAGAGGGAAGAGTTACACAGAGAGCACACTCTGGAGATCTACAGAGGGCTGCCTTTTAACATTCAGCAGAGTACGGATCAGCAGATATGAGTGATGAAACTACCTTGGGTCAAGGAAAAAAACCACTGAAAAGATTAGAAATAACAGTGCAGAGGCTCATGCAGGGCTGGGCACAGAATGTTCTCCCACTGACCAGCCTGGAAAAACCTCATAATTCACAGGGCACTGGGTTCAGTTCAGTTGCTCAGTCGTGTCTGACGCTTTGTGACCCTATGGACTGCAGCATGCCAGGCCTCCCTGTCTATCACCAACTCCCGGAGTTTACTCAAACTCATGTCCATTGAGTCAGTGATGGCATCCAACCATCTCATCCTCTGTTGTCCCCTTCTCCTCCTGCCCTCACTCTTTCCCAGCATCAGGGTCTTTTCAAATGAGTCAGTTCTTCACATCAGGTGGCCAAAGTACTGGAGTTTCAGCTTCAGCATGAGTCCTTCCAATGAATATTCAGGACTGATTTCCTTTAGGACAGACTGGTTGGATCCCCGTGCTGTCCAAGGGACTCTCAAGAGTCTTCTCCAATACCACAGTTCAAAAGCATTATTCTTTGGCTCAGTGGGTAGGGAACTCAGAAGGGTCTCCCTTGCCTCTGTAGTGGAGAAACGATGAGCCCTAAACTGAACACAGCTCTAGTCTCACCTAACAAATCTTAAAAAGCAAGACCCCAAAGGATCAAACTGTTTCCAACTAACTTAATCATGTCTCAGAATGAAACTCAAGAACTATTTGTAGGTCAAATATCCTGCAGTCAAAAAGTTAAAATTCATAATGTCTGGCATTCAATAAAAATTACCAGCATGCGAAGTAGAGGAATTCAATCCATAAGGAAGAGGAAAAAAATCAATGTATTAAAACTGACTTGGCAATGACAAATGATAAAATTAGCAGGTAAGGATATTAAAATAGTTACTATACTGCATAGGTTCATATGTTCAAAAGGTTATGTAGAGACATGGAAGATATGAAACAAAAAAAAAAAAGAAGAAAAGGAACAAAAACTGACAGGATAAATAGAAAAGGATATACTATGCTAACACTAATCAAAAGAAAGCAATATTGGTTATATTAATATCAGATAAAGTAGATTTCAGAGCAAGAACATTACCAGGGATAAAGAAGGTCACTTAATAATGACAAAATGGGCAATTCATCAAGAGGATATAACAAGCTTAAATCAATTAAAATGAAAAACCTAATATTACAGCCTCCAGTGCAAGAGGCAGTGCAATTCTGCAGTATGTAGACTATATACAGACACGTTGGAGGGAAAGGCATATCCACAGCAGGTATGTTTATTCAGGGAAAGTTTTCCATAAAACATGAACGATGAACAGTCCATCAGGCTAACTCCTCACTCCAAAGGAGTAGTGAGTGAAATCATTCAAAAGATCCAGTGACCAGTCTGCAAAGGGGATGCCTGCATCTGTGTGACTAATTTCAGTAGCCCAGTCTACTGGGCTGAGAAGACCACTTTCTAGAGGTGTATAAATGACATTTACAACTCACGAAATTTCAGCATAAAAATACTCAGTCTTTATTCTGAAGTTAGTGGAAAACAACTGCCCACTGCCAGTTACATAATCCTGCTGGTTGACTTAGGCAGTTTAAAATTATGATCTTTCTGGTTTAACTAAGGAATCAGATCTGCCTTTTCTCCACAAGGAAATCATGTACTCAGCAAGATGAGAAAAGCATCTTTCAGAAAAGAGTGACTATAGTAAGTTTTATGGAGGGCTAAGGTAACTGTGAATAAAGAATCTGGAAAGTTTATGAGAAACCCTTAGTTTAAGGCAATCGGTTAAATTCACCTTTAGTAAGTTAAACAGAGCAGGGCATAGGAAATTCTTGAGAAGAAAACCCAACAGCATTCCTTTATCTGGAGAGAAAGGGAAACCACCAGAAAGAAGAGATGTCCACCCTAAGGGTCAACTTAGAGTGCAGGCGTGCTCTTCAAGGAGAGGAGGAACCCAAACTGTGGGCGTCAGTGGCTCGAATGGAGGAATTCTTTGATGGTGCACTGGAGTGAGTGTACAAGGTACAGTAGGTTCCAGTCTATGAAATAAGAGAAAATGAGGAGGAAAAAGTCTTAGGCTAGGCTAGATAAGGGGGAAGTGTGATATCAGAAGTGGGGAGGAAGACTCCAAGCAAAGCAAAGTGAAGTGAGAGTCAGTAAGAAATACTGAAAACCGGGTTCAAATATTCCTCTAAGTGTCAAATCCATGGCCAGGCTCTAAGCCTTATCTATCCTGGAGACAGAATATTCAATGTATATAAAAAGAAGATGAGAAATAATCACCAGTCAAAACTCTGCGTTTCCAACATTCTCAAGAGTGAGAAAGAGCTGGATGAATATTCTCCTTTGCCCTTAGTCTATGCCTCAGTTACATCTTCTGTGACATTTCGAGGAGAAAGAGGTAAAAAGCTTCCCAATATTTTAACATGTACCTTCAAGTAAAAGGAGAATTATATTACAATTACGCTGTTTTAATTTTCTTAAATATTTAGTTTCTCAATATCCTGAACATAGTAGGCTCATAAGAAAGATATTTTCATTAATCTTTACCAAGATTACTTGGTACCATGACCATTCCTACCTCGAGCTGGTTAGATTTTAGTCAGTTCAGTCACTCAGTAGTGTCCAATCCCATGGACTGCAGCATGTCAGGCTTCCCTGTCCATCACCAACTCCTGGAGCTTGCTCAAACTCATGTCCATAGAGTCGGTGGTGATACCATCTAACCATCTCATCCTCTGTTACCCCCTTCTCCTCCTGCCTCCAATCTCTCCCAGCATTAGGGTGTTTTCCAATGAGTCAGTTCCTCAATCAGGTGGCCAAACTATTGGAGTTTCAGCATCAGACCTTCCAATGAATATTCAGGACTGATTTCCTTTACGATGGACTGGTTGGATCTCCTTGCTGTCCAAAGGACACTCAAGAGTCTTCTCCAACACCACAGTTCAAAAGCAGCAATTCTTTAGTGCTCAGCTTTCTTTATAGTCCAACTCTTACATCCATACACGACTACTGGAAAAACCATAGCCTTGACTAGATGGACCTTTGTTGGCAAAGTTATGTCTCTGCTTTTCAATATGCTGTCTAGGTTGCTTTTCTTCCAGGGGGCAAGCATCTTTTAATTTCATGGCTGCAGTCACCATCTGCAGTGATTTTGGAGCCCCCCAAAATAAAGGCTGTCACTGTTTCCCCATCTATTTGCCATGAAGTGGTGGGAATAGATGCCATGATCTTAGTTTTCTGAATGTTGAGTTTTAAGCCAACTTTTTGACTCTCCTCTTTCACTTTCATCAAGAGGCTTTTTAGTTCTTCACTTTCTGCCATAAGGGTGGTGTCATCTGCATATCTGAGGTTATTGATATTTTCCCCAGGAATCTTAATTCCAGCTTGTGCCTCATCCGTCTGGCATTTTGCATGATGTACTCTGCATATAAGTTAAATAAGCAGGGTGACAATATACAGCCTCGACATACTCCTTTCCCAATTTGGAATCAGTCCATTGTTCCATGTCTGATTCTAACTGTTGCTTCTTGACCTGCATACAGATTTCTCAGGAGGCGGGTAAGGTGGTTTGGTATTCCCATCTCTTGAAGAATTTTCCACAGTTTGTTGTGATTCACACAGTCAAAGGCTTTGGCATAAGTCAATAAAGCAGAAGTAGATGTTTTTTTGGAACTCTCTTGCTTTTTCTATGTTCCAGCAGATGTTGGCAATTTGATTTCTGGTCCTTTGCCTTTCCTGAATCCAGCTTGAAATCTGGAAATTCTCAGTTCATGTACCGTTGAAGTCTAGCTTGGAGAATTTTGAGCATTACTTTGCTAGCATGTAAGATGAGTGCAATTGTGTGGTAGTTTGAACATTCTTTGGCATTTCCTTTCTTTGGGACTGGAATGAAAACTGACCTTTTCCAGTCCTGTGGCCACTGCTGAGTTTTCCAAATTTGCTGGCATATTGAGTGCAGCACTTTCACAGCATCATCTTTTAGGATTTGAAATAGCTCAACTGGAATTCTATCACCTTCACTAGCTTTGTTTGCAGTGCTGCTTCCTAAGGCCCATTTGACTTCGCTTTCCAGGATCAGCACAAGATGGTTAGATTTAGATGACCTAATAGATGTGTATTGTGGATTCTACTGTAAACAATGTACTTAAAAACAATCTTTAACATATCTTTTGACAGCTATGCCTTATTAGCTGACTAATACCTTCCTCTTGCTGTCAAAAAAACTACAATTATTAAAAGCAGAACATTTATTAGTGTAGGACAAAACATTCCTCAAATGCATTGAAGATATAAGCCTTAAAATTCACCTAATTAGGATTAACTCCTCCTTCTCAGATTTTGACCTATGCTTTTAATTCCATAAAATGTACAATTATTTCACAAATCACAAATTGAAATTACTAATTTATTTCTACATAACAACCCTCAAGTATTCTTACTCTGTAGGTCTTTTCAAGGCATTTTGAGATGATCCAGAAAGACAAATTTGGCATGAGTATATAGTTTTTGGTCATGGTCAAAAAGAAAAATCATGAAATGTCTAATTTTCAATTTTATGGGGATTCCCTTTCGTCACACTAGTTCTGTATAATTTTAGCTCCAGAAAGACAGTGTGCCTTTAAGTGAAAAAGTAACAAGTGTAATTAATCATCATCTAGTCCCAGAATATGAGAAAGTAGTTGGATAACTTTTCCTTTCAGCAGTTTCCAATTTTTTTCTTTAAAAAAGAAGTGAGTCACCTGATTGATCTTTTAAAATAATTTACAATGAAAGGTCCTATGAGATTTTAGAAAGAGCTGGAAGGAGCTCAAGAAACTGAGTGAATTGCTATAACATTCCCTGGCACAGAAAGCTAATTCTGCCAGTGGGGACTGAACTCTTGAGACCAGTCATCTTAGTAAGAAAAATGATTTAGAGACTAATGGCACATTTTATGGATTCTTATCTAGTCTGAGCACAGCAAAAAAGTAATGTTTTTTATTTCTTAATAGGTTTGCAAAATTGTTTTAAGAAGAACCAGGAGAACCTCTTCTGTCTAGGGAGACATCCTTCATCTGAAAGTCTATCTCCTGTGAAATAAGGCATTAAGAAACCTGCGACTCAACCCAGGTGTTCAGGTAACAAGTCACTGGAGAGGCAGCTTAAAAAAACAAACTTCTGAATTTTCAGAGCTAAGGAGGGGATTCACAGTTAGCTTGATTGGAAGGTATGCTAACGCGATGTAGATAATTTATTCTGAATGTGATCAAGATCTTGGGGATGAGACCCAAAGAAAGGAAGGCAGATTAGTGACTATGGATAACCAAGGCCAACTAACTTAAGGATGAGATCCAGAGTGGCTTTAAAAAGCCTAGAGCCATCTTTTAGCTGTATTTCAAAACAGAGCTCTGTAACCAAAGTTCCCCAACTGATGAAGATAAACTTGTCCTTTGTTAGGTCTAAGACACTTGTAACATGATTTTTAAGGCTTGGCTCCATCAAGTGTGGGTGGTAGTGTTTTCTTCCATCAGATAGAGTGTTGAAACTCAAAAGCTTATCTTTGGGTTTCCCTGGACCCATTCCCTGGGTCCAATGGTTAAGAATCCACCTTACAATGCATGGGACACCAGTTCGATTCCTGGTGTGGCAAGATCCCACATACTGTGGAGCAATTAAGCCCATGCACTCAAAACCACTGAGCCCAAGCTCTAGAGCCCATAAGAGACAACTACTGAGCCCACGTGACTCAGAGCTTATGCTCTGCAACAAAAGAAGTCACTGCAATGAGAAGTCCACTCACCTCACCTAGAGAGGAGCCCCCATTTGCTGCAATCAGAGAAAGCCTGCATCAGCAATGAAGATCCACCACAGTCAAAATATAAAATAAATCAATAAATCTTTAAAAACATACACACAGACACTTATGTTTGTGGTTCTGAACCACTCCTCCATGACAGAGAATGGAAATCTCTTATTTGGTAACAACACCTTATGACCCTGTACAATGATTACACTATAAAAGATTTTTAACACTGATTTTTCACTATATTCATGAACAAATTTGATCCTCTCAAAAACTATATGAAGTAGGCAGAGCAGATATGCAGGTTATATGAGTCCATCTACACAAATGTCAAAATAAGCAGAACTAATGACTGTATTAAAAGTTATGACGGTGGTTACCTTTGGGAAGAAGAAAGACAAGTGACTGGGAGGAAGCATGAAGGGACTTTCTGGAGGTGCTGATGTCTTGACCTGGCGGTGATTACATGAGTGTGCTCACTATATAGTTCATTGATTTGTATCCTCCTTATTTGGGCATATTCTGTAACTATGTTACACTTCAATAAAAACTTGATTTTTTAAAATGATGTGGTGCTAATCACTGCATCATAGCTGCCTATAAACAGTACTGAACAGACATATATGGTGAAAGAGGCAGTAAAAATACTGAATGTATTATAAAATGAAAACCACTAATTGTGAATGCAAAATTACTTTTTAATTCAGCCAGTTCCATTTATTTCATACCCATTTACAATGCAAAGTAAAAAATAAGAAAAAAGATTATATAAAAGGAAACAAAAACTATTATAGTTAAGGATATAATATTTTTTTTCTATCATCACCATATTCCCCACCTCTATCATTTCTCCCTTTTGATATTTTCTTATTTTCCACAATTCTCTGCCTTCTTTCCTATCTCCTCTAACCCTCCAAGATCTTTTTCGAGATAACTGGAGATGATAACACAAGAGCATACTGGGGAGCTTCCTGGGTCAGCTGAGGACAAATGCAGCTCTTTCACATCTCTTCTTTTCTCTTCTTGTCCTCAAATTCTATATTTTTCCCACCATATCTTTCTTACATCTCTCCTTTTGTTCTTACATCCGTTCTTCCTCATTAACACCCTGAGTCCATATGAAATGCACATAATTGTAAAAAGCAGTCTTATAAAATTATGTTCCTCTATATAAACAGGACTGAAGCTTTAAATAGTGTTACAAGTATGGCTGTACATATGAAAATATAGCCAGCAGTCTTTTCTTTGACAAATGCAAAGAAATTGATGCTTTTTCTGTCTTTGTGATTTTCCATACTTCAAAACTAGGCATTGGTTTTCAGTGCCTTTTCTGGCCCCCAAACACCTGACGAACATGACATACCCAGCATTACAGCAGTGTGACGGTTAATTTTATACGCCAATTTGGCTGAGCATGGTGCCCAGCTATTTGGTCAAATATTATTCTATTAGTTTCTGTGAAAGCATTTTTTGGATGAGATTAACATTGAAACCAGTAGTCTTTGAGGAAGCAATAATGTGGTGGGTCTTACTATCAGTCGATGGCCTTAACAGAACAAAGGCTGATCTTCGCTGAGAGCAAGAAGGAATTTTGACAGAAGACTGCCTTTGGGCTACAACTGTAACTCTTCCCTGGGTCTCCAGCCTGCCAGCCTATTTGGCAGATTTTAGACTTACTAAGCCTCCATAATCACATGAGCCAATTCCTTATAATAAATCTATTTTCACTGAGGAAACAACCTATTATACAACTGCATCAAAGAATAAAATACTTAGGAACAAACCTGCCTAAGGAGGTAAAAGACCTGTACTCAGAAAACTTTAAGACAATGAGGAAAGATACTGAAGACAACACAAACAGATGGAAAGACATACTATGTTCATGAATTCAAATAATTAATATTGTTAAAATGATCATACTCCCCAAGGCTATCTACAGATTCAATGTAATCCCTATCAAAGTATCAAAGGCATTTTTTCTTTTTTACAGAATTACAACAAATAATTTTAAAATTTATATGGAAACACAAAAGACCCCCTAATAGCTAAAACAATCTTGAGAAATAAAAATGAAGCTGGAGGAATCAGGCTCCCTTGACTTCAGACTATACTACAAAGCCACAGGTATCAAAACAGCATGGTGTTGGCACAAAAAGAGAAACATAGATCAAATGAAAAGAATAGAGAGCCCATAAATAAACCCATGCACTTATGGTCAAATCTTCTATGATAAAAGAGGCAAGAACATGCAACAGAGAAAAGACAGTCTCTTCAATATGTGGTGCTGGGGAAACTAGCCAGTTACTTGTAAAATAATATAATTACAACATTCTCTAACACCATATACAAAAATAAACTCAAAATGGATTAAAGACCTAAATGTCTGACTGGAAACCATAAAAATCCCAGAAGAAAACATACACAGAATACTCTTTAATATAAATCCTAGCAGTCCTTTTTTGGATCTGTCCCCTAAGGCAAAGGAAAAGCAAAAATAAACAAAAGGATGTAATTAAACTTGAAAGCTTTTTGCACAGCAAAGGAAATCACCAACTAGATGAAAAGACAACCTACTGAATGGGAAAAAAAATCTGCAAATGATATGACTGATAAAGAGTTACTACCCAAAATACATAAATAGCTCATAAAACACATCAAAAAAAAAAAAAATTAAAAATGCACAAAAGGCCTAAAGAGACATTTTCCCAAAGAAGACAAACATATGGCCAACAGGCACATGTCAACATCATTAATCATCAGAGAAATGCAAATTAAAATCATAATGAGATATCACACCACACCTGTCAGAATGACTATCATCAAAAAGAATACAAATAACAAAAGTTGGTAAGGATGTAGAGAAAAGGGAACCCTTGGTGAGAATGTAAATTGGGGTAGCCACTGTGGAACAGTATGGAGGTTCCTCAAAAAACTGCAAACAGAACTACCATATGATCCAGCAATTCCACTCCTGGGTATATATCTGAAAAAAATAAAAATGCTAATCCAAAAAGACACATGCACTCAGTATTCACAGCAGCATTATTTATAACACAACAGCCAAGACATGGGAGCAACCTAAGTGTTCATCAGCAAATGAACAGATTAAAGAAGTTGTGGTATGTATGCACAATGGAATACTACTCAGCTATAAAAAAAAAAATGAAATCTTGCCATCTGAAACAAAACAGATAAACTCAGATGGTATTATGCTTAGTGAAGTAAGTCAGACAAAGACAAATACTATATGTTATCACTTACATGTAGAATCTAAAAAACAGAGAATATACTAGTGAATATAACAAAAAAGCAGCAGACTCACAGATACAGAAGACAAACTAGTGGTTACCAGCAGGGGAAGACAGGGGGAGGGGAAAAATAGGGACAGGGTATTAACAGGCATAACTACTATGTGTGGGCTTCCCAGGTGGCTCAGTGGTCAAGCATCTGCCTGCCAGTGCAGGAGACTCAAGAGATGTGGGTTTGATTCCTGGGTCAGGAAGATCCCCTGGAGTAGGAAATGGCAACCCATTCCAGTATTCTTGCCTGAAAAATTTCATAGACAGAGAAGCCTGGTGTGCTACAGTCCATGGGGTTGCAAAGAGGTAGACACAAATGAACACACAGACACACACATTATGTATAAAATAAACAGGCTACAAGGATACATTATACAGCACAGGGAATATAGCTAATATTTTTAATAACCAAATGAAGTATCACCTTTAAAAATGTGAATCACTTTTAATAACCAAATGAAGTATCACCCTTAAAAATGTGAATCACTGTGTTATATACCTGAAACTTCTATTTCATATATCAACTATACCTCAATTTTTACAAAAAGGAATGAATGAACAAATGAATAAATAAATCTGTCTCTACACACAGACACACACACCCTTTTGGTTTTCTTTCTCTGTAGAACACTGACAAATATAAGTATCTAAGTAAGGCACTGATTCTCAACTAGAGATGAGGGGGATATGGGGTTGATAAAAAGAGCAAAGGAGTTGGGGATAATAGGTAATTTTGAAAAGGCCTGATGCAGACTTTGTGAATACTGATTCAAAAGCCATCCACAACCTTTGTCTATTACAGAGATGAAAATGCTAAAATGAATTTTCTCCCTTTGCCTGTAGCTAAGGGGTAACCCTGTGACAGGGCTGTGGCCATATTCTTGAGAATGG
This sequence comes from Bos taurus, assembly GCF_002263795.3. Taxonomy (NCBI): domain Eukaryota; kingdom Metazoa; phylum Chordata; class Mammalia; order Artiodactyla; family Bovidae; genus Bos; species Bos taurus. The sequence continues at coordinate 58,497,951 of NC_037337.1, forward strand.
CTTCCTTCCTGAATAAAAAGCTAAAGCCTCCCTAGGAGAAAGCACCATGCTCTAACCATTCTCCCTGCCTGGTCTATGAAGGATTCAGATGTCAAAGCAGTGCCTGGAAGAATTGAAGATCAGCTCTACTGCTGCCACCATTCCCCAGTGCTCCATGCACAGTATTCTCAACAGAAAGCAAGCAGAATCTGGCTTCTCGGGCCAACCTGTATTGAAAGCTGAGAAACTTAACCTATTTCATGTTAAATATTATTATATGCTGCTGCTACTGCTGCTAAGTCGCTTCAGTTGTGTCCGACTCTGTGAGACCCCATAGACAGCAGCCCATGAGGCTCCCCCGTCCCTGGGATTCTCCAGGCAAGAACATTGGAGTGGGTTGCCATTTCCTTCTCCAATGCATGAAAGTGAAAAGTGAAAGTGAAGTCGCTGAGTCCTGTCTGACTCTTAGTGACCCCATGGACTGCAGCCTACCAGGCTCCTCCGTCCATGGGATTTTCTAGGCAAAAGTACTGGAGTGGGGTGCCATTGCCTTCTCTGAAATATTATTATATAGAGAGCTTTAAAAAAAATAGCTGTACTCGTTCTCCACTGAGGCCAGCTAAGGTCAAAATCTTTAGTGGGAAGGACCTGTTCTCGAAGAATTTCCCAAAGTAATAATTATGAAGCATTGATAATTAAAATTATAATGGTTATGAATCATTGAATTAATAAAGAAGGCTGTAGGGTCTTAAAAAGAGTCTTTGAAAATATGACCTGAATTTTTTTTAATGGCATTCCACTTTAAACTTAAGAGTTAGGGTTGAGTGGCACTTTGACATCACTGCATTTTGTAATGTAGTATTCCATTTAAAATTTTACCTCAGTTAACTTTTAGTATCTGTTACAGTTGAGAACTAAAGAGTTCCTCAGAGAACTAAAAATCACTATGTAATAAAACCTCACTAACAAATCATTAACAAGGAACTTATGGGCCAAGTTATTGAACGTAAAAGAAATGCCCAAATTACCTAATAATTTTTAAAGTCAACAGTATTATATCTTTGAGGCTATCCATGATGCAGCTTTAAAAATATTTTCTTCAGTTCTACCTATAAGAAAAAAAAATCAAGTGCTACTGAATCATGTTTTGTGCTTCAAAGTTTTGTACTTACCTTTTTTTTCTCCAGTGTAGGGCACATAGTCTTCCCTGTCCTTATGCTCCAAAGCTTCCTTCTCCAGATATGAAAGGAGGTGTTCTCGATCAAATGGCCCTGTGGCAGACTTTGATGTCTGGTTCTTCTGCCGGAACCCTGCAGGCAGAAGGGCGTTCTGCCAAAGAGAATGAATCAGCCATTATGACCAGCAAGAACGCTAATGCTGTATGCATCCAGATGTTACCCATCTAAGAAAGAATTATAGACTAGAATGAGATGTAGGCATTAAAGACTTCATCATAGGGTTCGAGGGCAGCAACATAAAAGTATTCCAAATGAAGTTTTTTAAAATTAGGTAAAATTAACTTATACTATTATTTAAATAGGCATAGCACCTCTTCTTCAGAGAGTATTCTACTAGCAGGAAACACCCTTTATTTTTTAACTGTCCTGGGACAGTAACAAAAAATAGTTTGTGATGCTTAATAACAGCTCAACATATATGTATATACAGAAAATATTGTAACATTCATTGCAAAAGAATGCTAAATGACTATATACATCATAGTCCTTCATAATGTCTATTTCATCATAAAGATTTTTTTCACAAGAAAACTATGTATACATACAGTATATCTATACAGGATATCAGGCAATTAACATTTACATGTTTGTGTTTAAATGCAACGTGTTCAACTTCTATATGGACGTATGTGTGTATACATCGGAACTAGGATGTATTTGGAGCAACCACTGTCATTGGCTACTCGTGCACTAAGACACTCAGAGATTCTTATGGCCAGAGTTATATCCCTAGGTTTTCACATGGGTACAGACTTTTTGAGTGCACAGAGCAACTGACAGTTGGGGGAGAGGTGGGAGGCGATGGACTAAAGTTTTCTTTTTTAGGTCCTACTCTGTATTTTCACTAAGCCCAAGAATGACAAGCAGTGACTAGACAATGACAAAAGGGTCATCCTTTTGCTTGTCAAAAACCAAAGAGGTGATATTACCTTGTCTCACAGTTCTTAAGTATTCTTTGCTTTGAAAACGGGAGGCAGACAAAAAGTCACATAAAAGGGCCAACTCTGTTATGAAGTACCTCCCAATATTCGTGAGGATGTTGAATCTCCTGGCTGTTTTAAGATCATTTTTCATTGGGGTAATCTTATATGGATAATGATAAAAACAAATTTTCATTGTATAACTAAAAATATGGTATGGCATTTCAACTCTGGCCATTTGCTGAAATCCACAATAATTTTCATAAAATTCATCTTTTGTGTTTTCTTCATGTAATTTTGCATGTATTACACAAAAGTTCATCTTTCAAGATGAAATACAAAAGAGATCTGTTCCTCACCATGCACCAAAAATGTTTCTACAACACAAAACTGTCTATAAGAACAAAAAAAAAGAAACACAAGATGTCTACCCTCTGGCTTTGAAATCAAGGCAAGAGCTTCACATGAGGAAACCATTCTCAACCAACAATCCTGCCATTTTTACTTCCTAAAGACCTGTCTAACTTTCCTCCACCTCTAATTGTAGACCAGACAATTACTCTGGTCTATACTACGATCCAAGCTGGGATGGAAAATTACAGAGGCCTCTCAACTGGTCTCCCTGGATCAGTTGCCAAATACTCTTCAACCTTCACTCCACCCCATCCCCCGACCCTAGAGGTTACCCCAGCCTCACCTCACACACCCTCTCCATTCTAGCTACATCAGCCCTGCTCCTCCCTTTTACCTGCCATGTACTTCCTTCCCTGGGACGCTCTGTCCATACTTTTTTGTTCTTCATTTTCCAGAATGCAGCTTCATCCCTCCACGGAAAACTTTTCCTGACCTCCCATTATATGCTATTATAGGCTTGATTATTTGATTAATGTCTAACTCCCCCAACTCCTACCAGCCTGTCTCATGAGGGCAAAGACCACGCTTTTGTTTAGATCACTCTTGCATCCCTAAGCCTAGCATAGTACCTGAGATATATAGGTTGCTTCCCACCTCCAATAGTTATTGAATAAAGACTTTAAAAATACATTTATTTTATGTATTCATTTGGCTGTGCCAGGTCCCAGTTATAGCACTCGGCACCTCTGACCTTCGTTGCGGCACATGGGATCTTTAGTTGTGGCATGCAGGATATTTAGCTGCCCCATGTGGGACCTGGTTTCCTGACCAGGGATCAAACCTGCGCCCCTTGCATTGAGAGCATGGAGTCCTAGCCACTGGACCATCAGGTAGGCCCTGAATAAGGATTTGAGAATACTTTTTTAAAAAAGATTGTTTTGATGTTGACCATTTTAAAGTCTTTACTGAATTTGTTACAGCATTGCTTCTGTTTTATATTCTGATTCTTTTGGCCTCAAAGCATGTGGAATCTTACCTACTGGACAAGGGGTCAAACTCTCACTCCCTGCATTGGAAGGCGCAGTCTTAACCACTAGTTCACTAGGGAAATCCCAAGGATATTTTTAAAGAAAAATGCTCATTAAGGCAAATTAATGCAAGCTACTTCCCTTCACTATCAATAAGACCCTTATACATATACTGCTATTTCATGGTGGTAGCAATAGAGTTGCAGTGTTCCACCTGCCTATTTAAGCCCATATTAAACATACAGGTTTTAAATGATACATTAGCTGGAATCCTGGCTCCTTAAATACAGTTTTTGACCACAAAATAAATGAGAGCTATCTGGCTTTGGAGGCCAAAAGCTAAGTTTTATTAGAAGTACACTTTAATTGAGTAAGTTAATAGATCATAATTACTTAACAGATAAAAATATATTTTATCTATTAATAAATAGATAAAAATCTCATTAAAATTACATGCTTCTCCCTTACAGTGAAATGCTGTTGTAATAATTAATTCCCAGTTTAGAACTGAAAAAACAGCTTTTGCCTAGACTGATTGGCTGTCTTTTGGAGACAGAAGTTTCAAAAAACATTTAAGTTAGCAAATGAGTAAACTGAATGTAGCATAAGGAAAGTAAAATAGCCCTCCAAAATATTTATAATGAAATATCATATTCACACTGCATCAAGCTGTCAATAAACATCACTGTTCTTCTAGTCTCAACTAATAGTACCAGGGAGTCACAACTAGGATTGGGGAGTTTACAAAATACATCCAAAAGTTAGAACTCAAGTCTCTCCATACAAGAAGCAGGCCATGGATTTCCAAATAAGAAAATAAAAGCCATCAGCTTTTAGACCTACAGCATAAGGCACAAATTAAAGGGGACTCACTGTCATTTAACAGAAAGCCCACCAGACTCTACCAGGCATCAATCAGGTAGTGAAGGATCTAGTCTCAGGTCTTTCCACAATTGTAAAACTGAGGCAAGTCACCTAACTTTTTGTTTTCTATCTGTGAAACAGAGGACAAGAGCTAGGTCAATTTTTCTCAGCTAAGGGTGTTTTTGTACCCCAGGGGACGACTGGCAAGATCTGGAAATATTTTTGATCGTCACAACTGGCAGGAAAGCATGTTAACCATATTTTAAATTTTCTGTATTTTAGGATGCTTTGACATTGTGGGGGCCTTGCTAATCCTGGAAAGCACGCCCCTCGCAGGGCTAACCAGTTCCTATGGATAGCAAACAACTCTGTCTGTCATCAGTGTGCCTTTCATACGAAACCAGAGACTACATCCCCAACCACCTCTTCTACCTCTCACACACAAAGCCAATACTTGCTCTGCCCTAAATCGGCCCAGGACCAGATACCAGATAACTAGAAGCCACTCCTGTAGCCCAGAGACACTGAAATTATTCAAACTGCCCAATCCTACCCTTGCCCACACTTGCTTACTCTGTCTCACCTATTTTTTCCCTTGGAAAGCACAATACAAGTTCTAGGCCATACTTGCTCCTCATTCCTTCTGACTCCTGGCCAACCCCCTGCTTCCCCTGGCGGCCCTGCGCAGCTTGGTGTGCCTCCTGCTGTTGGGAACTGTAAGTAATAAACTCTTCTTTCAAGTAAGTTATTCTTACATGTCATCTTACCAGACCTGATTAAAACAAAATCCCAGGTACATTTTAAAACAGGAGGGTGTGCTATTAGTATGTAGTGAGCAGGGGTCTAGGATGCTGCTAAACATCCTATAATGCATCAGACAGCCTACAGCAAAGAATTACCCAGCCCCAAATGTCAACAGTGCCAAGGCTGAGAAACTCTGGACTAGATGAAAGCTTTATGTTCCTACTGTTTGATTCAAATAGGTCTGACAGGTTGAAATGCCTGGGGAAGATTCTGCTGTGACATGCAAAAGAGCACTGTTATTCTGAGTTATCCTACAGACTTAGGTGCACTAAAAAATCTTCCTTACAATAACAATTATGGTTAAGGGATTTGATCTGTAGTACAGACACATTAACCAAGTGCTGAAGAAATGCTGAGAATAGGAGTGTAATGCTCAATAAAATTTAAAAAATATTCTAGCAGGAAATAAACATGTGGTAGTGACAAGAACACTTTCATAAAACAAACTCTACTACAATCCGTAAAAGGCACTAAAAATCAATGTCTTGGCATAATAAAACATGGTAAAGAAAAGAAGCCCAGCAAATAGTCATTACCTTCAGATTAGGGAGGCATAAACTCAGTGTTCTCCCCTCACTGCCACTTACCTTCACCCCCCACCCAACTGCTGCTACCCCCGGAAACGTATCAGGGATTAATAATATTCAAGGATCAAGGATCTCTACCTTAGCCTTAAGTAATGTATAAGATAAACAACATCCATTTTGCAAAACAAAACATATATTCAGGTCTGCTTTACATGGATTGCAGTACTGCCCACAGTCTACTTAGATCTATTCTACCAATGACTGGAAACCTTGATCCAGTTTGTTCAGCATCTTTCAGAAAAGTAAGCATTAGATTTAAGGTCATGAAGAACCTTCTAGAGACACTTTCTACACCACAACCATCCTGATATAGAAGCCCTGAAGAGGCACAGAGGCTGGCATATGCTGTATTTTACCCAAAACATTGTTCCCTGCCCAGAGAGAAAAGATTTCTTAAAAGGGAGAAAATTTCAGGATATGTTTGAAAATAAAAACGTTGGAAAAAATGCTTAGACTAGTTATGTTACTAGAGATACAAGGCAAAAGTGGGGGAACTGAAGAGGCAAAAGTTTATTTGGATAAAGAGGAGGAGTGAGGGCAGTGTCAGGGAAAAGCCATGAAAAAGATAAGTGCTCGAAGGCAGCTACTTAGTATCAAAGGGTTTCAAAAATTATTTCATTTCTCTTTATGACCTAGCACCTACCTCAGGGTCAAGATCATCCAGAACAGTTTCCAGTTGTTTCAGTTCTACTTCTGACAGATTTCCAAGGAGTTCGTCTTCATCCAGATCCTTGTATTTTTCTAAGTCCTTCCGGAACGACAGTGCCATGGTTTGCAGTAGAGGAAGTCACTTAATTTTTGCTATCCAGTACACTGAGAAGTGATTTTTTCCCTCAAAACTATAGAGAGAAAACAAAAACATTTAAAATGTTATGTCATGTCCACCTTACTTCGATCTATTCTAGGTTAAGTGAAATGTAATTTCCATGTATGGTAAATTCTTTGACCATATATCACGCACTACCCTCCTCTATCAATCATTAAATGCCTTTACCTTTTGTCTTTTGTTGACAAAAAGCAACCAACTGAAAAGAGAAAGCCACAACTAGGAAGAAAGAGGTGAAGGAGCAAATAAAATTCAAATCCATTAAAACAGCTTCTTGATAGTACTTAGATTTCCTGATAACTGAGTTTTAGGGGGGAAGAATTTATGTATCAAAATATAATTTTTTCCATCAATGGTTTTCAAATGAATGCTACCAGAGTACTTTGTTTAAGCACAGTATGTTTGAGGTATGCTTGTTTTGCTATAAACTGCTTAGAAGAACATTATTTTCTGACTCAATGTAGAGGGGATATTAATATACTTTCCACAGGAGAAGTGGCCATTGGAAAAAAAATGAGAAGGTGCATTTTAAAAATATTTTTGATAAGGCATTTTTTCCTTCTAATTTATATTTTGCTGCATTATGAAAATAATACATTTATTTGGCAAAGTAATCTAGATTCCAAGTTGAAATAAAATTCTGAAGAAAGTGTACTGATTATTTTTTAAATATGAAATATTATATATATTCTAAACAATACATACTAACATTATTAGGAAAAGGCATCTTTAAAGTTAAAAAAAAAAATGACATAGCATTCTGAAAAATGCTTTAGAAAAAAACTCAATACTATGCTGCAATATGTCATCCACTGACCGGAAAGATTGGTCAGGTGGGTCTGGTGATAGGAAAGGATCTCACCATTTCCTCGCCATGTCCATCCCTCCCAAACAGCTCTGAAGTGACTCAAAAAGCAGCATCTTTCCAGATACAGCAGGACTGTACTACAGGAAAAAAATACTTAAAATAAGAATCACAAAAAGTATGAAATAAAAATGAAGTATTTCTATAAATTCTAGCTACATATGTGGATCATTTTTCTCACAAATGTTTCTGTGTGATTAAGAAATAATCCTGAGATTTAGCGATGTGGCTAAATTTTTCGGCTGTAAAACGCCCAGTACTTTAAAGTTGAGATACACTTTCTACTCCCTTCTCCCAATTTCTCCTAACTTAATATTTTTACTAATACATTTTCCTCCTCAAACTAGCAACACTTTATGGATCCTTTTATGTGTTTTCATCTCCTACGAAGAAAGGAAGGTTCACTACAGGGGTCTGTCAGCTAGCAAACATCTGGGTCCAATAACAAGCAAATAAATGGAGCTGTACTTACACAGATGTTAAATTAGAGGCATTTTGTATAACAGCCCTAGATGGGTCTGGCTTACACCTGTTCTGCTGGCACCTCATCTGGTTTAGCATCAACCCTGGATTATTTTTCGCTTTTTTGAACACATAATTATTATCATTATTGTCATTACTAAGCTTGGTAAACCTCCTCTGTACTTTCAACTTTAAGAATACATGCTTACCAAGCATCCAGGGAGTGTATCTTCTCAACTAAAAACAATAAAGTTTGTGGAGACTATTCAATAGAAGGTATTAGCACTTTCAAATATATTAACCATAAAATGCAATTTTAAAGAAGGTGGCAGGTAACTACAGAGGAAAAAATAGAAAACATTTTGAAAAAATACTTCCTTCATTAAAGTATCAGTGATATGGTATTCGAGACAGATAAGGGTAAGAAACTGATAAGTACATGAATATGTACTAAGAGTAACCAGCTTTCACTATTTTTTAATGTTTGAACAATCAATTCAAAAAGTCTTTAATGTAGTTTAACATATTTTTGAGGTTTATCAGTTCAGTTCAGTTACTCAGTCATATCTGACTCTTTGTGACCCCATGGACTGTAGCACGCCACACCTCCCTGTCCATCACCAACTCCCAGAGTTTACTCAAACTCATGTTCATCGGTGATGCCATCCAACCATCTCATCCTCTGTCCTCCCCTTCTCCTCCTGCCTTCAATCTTTCCCAGCATCACGGTCTTTTCAAATGAGTCAGTTCTTCACATCAGGTGGCCAAAGCACTGGAGTTTCAGCTTCAGCATCAGTCCTTCCAATAAATATTCAGGACTAATTTCCTTTAGGATGGACTGGTTGAATCTCCTTGCAGTCCAAAGGACTCTCAAGAGTCTTCTCTAACACCAGAGTTCAAAAGCATCAATTCTTTGACACTCAGCTTTCTTTATAGTCCAACTCTCACATCCACACATGACTACTGGAAAAACCATAGCTTTGACTGGCAAAGTAGTGTCTCTGCTTTTGAATATTGTGTCTAGGTTGGTCATAGCTTTTCTTCCAAGGAGCAAGCATCTTTTAATTTCATGGCTGCAGTCACCATTTGCAGTGATTTTGTAGCCCCAAAAAATAAAAGTCTCTCACTGTCGATCATTTCCCCATCTGTTTGCCATGAGGTTTATAGCATACAATAAAGCCAACACTGTGCTTAATAAATACTTCAAAGAAATAAGTATTAATTATTTTGAGCATCCCCTCACCTTACTCTCAAGTGTTCCAGCTTGGGCCATAAACGGTCATCCTGCAAAAGTGGGGTTCAGCTGCTCACTGCTTAAAAGCCAATCAAGAGGCAAGGTTGGTGAAAAGGACACTTTGCTTTATTTTGGATGCCAGAAGCTGAGGGTGGGGGGTTGTCCAAAGGCCAACCCCCACTCTCCCGGCCAACAATCAGTGGGCTAGAGCTTTTATAGGCCAAGGGAGGGGGCTACATACAGAAACAGCACAGTCACCTCTGACAGGCATCTGAAATTGGTCATTGGTGGTCTGATCAGCATCATCTTGATATGTTTTAAGTACAGTTAATCTTTAGTTCCAGGGTTGGTTGGTTTCCATTTCTTAAGGCCAGCTCTTGGAATTGTGTCAACTTAAGTCTTGGCTACAATCTGGTCATCATGTAACTAACTTCTCCACTGGTGGGGGTTTCAGTATCTATTACAGCTCACAGGACATGGCTCAAAACATTATCTACAACCCTTGTGTATGTGTCAGTCATGTCTGACCCTTTGCAACCCCATGGACTCTAGCTTGCCAGGCCCCTCTGTTTCTGGAATTTATTGTAGCTTACAGTAAAGAATCTGCCTGCAGTGCAGGAGACCTGGGTTCAATCTCTAGTTCAGGAAGATCCCTGGAGAAGGGAATGGCTACCCACTCCAGTATTCCTACCTGGAGAATTCCAGGGACAGAAGAGCCTGGTGGGCTACAGTCCATGGGGTAGTAAAGAGTCAGACATAATTGAGTGACTAACACATACATACAGCCCTTGAGGAGGAACTGAAAGTCCCTGACTTTGCTTAATGGCTAAACTAGTGTTATTTGGCCTCCTTTGACTGTTTTCCTTTGTTTCTTCATGTTCGCACTTCTCTGATTAAACTTATTCTTTAGCTAAATAGTTTCCACAGAAAAAAAGCAGGTAGAGGACACGAAGGACAATATCCATAGGGTCCTGCTCCATTTCAGTCTTACTAATAAGGTACCGTAGCGGGCAATATGATAGGAATGAGGCATTAGGAGCAAAGGCAATGTTACATGCCACTCAGGATCTATAGGTTTGGAACATGACATCCCTTAAAGTGACTGAACAGATTACTCCAAGAGTGGCTCCTTATCCCAAAGTAAATCTGTCACACAAAGCACTGAATAGTATTGCTTAAAGATTAACAAAATGAACACCATGAGAACATACAACCCAGCCTCAGAAAGAGAACATTACTAGTACTCTCATGTTCCCCTTTCCATCCCTTCCTCTAGAAGTAGTAGCCAGAAGAAGTATTGAATTTTTAATTAATCATTCTCTTACTTTCTTTACAGTTTTACCTCAAATGTACATATCTTTAAACTGTTTTAGTTTTGCTATTTTTGGTACATACACACATGTGGACTTGTACATTATGTATCTTCTCTTTTTCCTGATATATTTATTTAATTTTAAAAATTTCTTACAATGCTGTGTTGGTTTCTGCCATACAACAATGCAAATCATCCATAATTATACAAACATTCCCTCCCTCCCCTCCCACATCCCATCCCTCCAGGTCATCACAGAGCGCAAGACTGGGCTCCCTGTGCTACAAGCAACTTCTCACTAGCTACCATCCTGCACCTGATAGTGGGTATATGTTGATGCTTGCTTTATTCATCTCACTCTCCCTCCCCACACCGTGTCCACAAGTATGACTTGCTTTTTATACTCAACATTGCTTTGCGTTCATATTTAGAGCTGAAATTCTTTCCTTTTCATTTCTATATAATATTCCAATGTATAAATGGACATCTGAAGACCTGCAGTCTTTCCTGCTCTATTTTTCTGCTGTGAAATAGGCTGCTTGTTGCCTATTTACTTGGTATACACGTGCAAGAGTTTCTCCAAGTTGTCCAAAGCTAGGAATGGAATTGCTGGGACAAGGGTATGGTATTACCAACTTTACTAGGTAATGTTAAACTACTTTCAAAGTGGTTGTATCAATTTAGATTCCTGGAAGATTCAGTGCATGACAATTCATGTTGTTCATCCTTGCTAACTACTGGTATTATCAGACGTGGGGTATTTGTACCCACTCTGGCGGATATGAAATGATGTTTCACTGCGGTTTTAATTTGCATTTTGCTGAGTTGTGAAGAGGCTGTGCCTCTTTATATGCTCTTGGCCTTCGTCACTTAGACACAGTGGTGTTCCTTACTCTATGAAGAGCCTCTGCCCATTTTTATATTGTGTTATCTTTAAAAACAGGGTAGATGCTCTTTACCATATTCTGGATACTAATCTTTGTCAGTTATACATTTCAAATCTCTTCTTCCATTTTAACTCTTACTAATTTATTAAGGTATTTCTTGGGGAAAACATATCAAAATGTTTTTCAGTTATCTAAGGAATTTACTTCCTTGACTTGTTTTTTCCTTTTCAAAGCAATGCAAAGGCATTTCCTTTAAGTTCAGACTATGGAATTTTGCCAAGAGGGAAGAACTTCCAGGTAGTTCATCCTACCTAACGTTGCTCAAAACTCACCAAAAGCGTTCAGATTCCTAACCGGATTGTACCTCTCATCCTTCACTGAGGATTAGCTGTGTAGTGACAATATGCCAAGCATTAGCAAGAGAAGCTTCGAACTTCTTAGGAAGGGAAGCTATGGAAGCTGTGCTTAGCTCTGCTTTCTGTCCATGGATAACATGTCCTCTCTTGCTTGCCCTTTGACATCTGTGTATTGGAAGGAGAACAAATGCTAAATGGTTTCAACCAGTGTCCTAGAGGAAGTACCGTAAATCTACACTGAGTCTACAGGAACTTCTTTTAATCGCCAAGCTAATGTAAAATCCATTTCATAAAAATACACTTCACAATTTACACACTACAAGAATAGATTTTTTTTTTAACATAATAGTCTCATAGTTATTTTTTTTAAAGGTTGTATATAAGCAAAAGTTAGTTTTGCCAATTAGGTAAACTTTCAGGCAGAAGTAGAAAATTTTTAAACTTGAAATTCTGGTATGATCAGACTCTTTAATTCTCTATCCTTGACTCATTTTTTGGAGCAGCAGTTTTCAAGTTTTAGAGTGAATCAGAACCCCCTGGAGGGCTTGTTAGAACGTCACCCTAAGGCCCCACCCCAAGTTTCCTGATTGAGTAGGTAGAGGGGTAGGGCTGAAAAGCTGCATTTTTAACAAGCTGCCAGCTGGTGCTGATGCAGTCAGTCTGGAACCAGGCTTTGAGAGTCACTGCTCTGCTCTGGAGGAGCCGACTGTATACATTCTGACACCCGGATGGCTCATCCTCCTGGCAGCTGTCTTGCCCTGCTCACAGGCTGGAGAGCTCTGTTAGAACAGCCCCAAAGTCTAGAGGGGCTGTTGCCAGGATGCGGTTCCCTTTTCACTCCACCACTGCTCCCCTAGATTCAACTATTGGAAGCAATACCAAGGAACACAGGGAAACTCCTGGAATGTTCGCCAAAAGCCTTCATTCCATTAACCAACTTCTTTTCAGTTATTACCTGTCTCTAGAATCCTTCTCCTTTTCCACACATGACTTCCAGATGGATTGTCAGCCATCTCATTTGACAGATGTTTTAAATTTTAGCTTTCTATTTAGATTTTTTTTAAAATAGCTATATTCTAGATCTTTGGGATCACTTTAAATGAAGCATTATTATGAGATTCCAGATGCCATATTTACATTTATATTTATCACTGCATTAGCACCAGGTAGAACTGCTTTAATTATTCTTGTGGAAAATTCTTAAAGAGATGGAAAAACCAGACCACCTGACCTTCCTCCTGGTAAATCTGTATGCAGGTCAAGAAGCAACCGTTAGAACTGGACATGGAACATCAGACTGGTTCCAAATCGGGAAAGGAGTGGTCAAGGCTGTATATTGTCACCCTGCTTATTTAACTTATTTTCAGAGTACATCATGAGAAATACAAGCTGCAATCAAGATTGCTGGGAGAAATATCAATAACCTCAGATATGCAGATGACATCACACGCAGAGCAGAAAGCAAAGAAGAACTAAAGAGCCTCTTGATGAAAGTGAAAGAGGAGAGTGAGAGTTGGCTTAAAACTCAACATTCAGAAAACTAAGATCATGGCATTGGGTCCCATCACTTCATGGCAAATAGATGGGGAAACAATGGAAACTGTGACAGACTTTACTTTGCTGGGCTCCAAAATCACTGCAGATGGTGTCTGTAGCCATGAAATTAAAAGATGCTTGCTCCTTGGAAGAAAAGTTATGACCTCACTACAGAGCATATTAAAAAGCAGAGACAGTATTTTGCCAACAAAGGTCCATCTAGTCAAAGCTATGGTTTTTCCCATAGTCATGTAAGGATGTGAGAGTTTGACTATAAAGAAAGCTGAGCGCTGAAGAACTGATGCTTTTGAGCTGTGGTGTTGGAGAAGACTCTTGACCCTTGGATTCAAGGAGATCAAACCCGTCCATCTTAAAGGAAATCGGTCCTGAATATTCATTGGAAGGACTGATGCTGAAGCTGAAACTTCAATACTTTGGCCACCTGATGCGAAGAACTGACTCACTGGAAAAGACACTGATGCTGGGAAAGATTGAAGACGGGAGGAAAAGGGGAGGACAAAGGATGAGATGGTTGGATGGCATCACCAACTTGATGGACATGAGTTTGAGAAAACTCCAGGAGTTGGTGATGGACAGGGAAGCCTGGTGTGCAGCAGTCCATGGGGTCGCAAAGCGTTGGACACAACTGAGTGACTGAACTGAACTGAATACACAGGCAGTTTTAATACCTAAATGATGCATTTGCACAAAATGGAGACAAAATACTATGTAACCAAAGGATTCTCTGAGGTTCAAATACAGAAAAATAGTACGAAGAATTACGTTCGCACATGGCAGATGGTCGGAGAGGCATAATGAATTCATACAGAACTTGAAGCAGTCAGAACCATATTCCCATTGACGGCAATTTAGTTTTCGCAAAAACAATCAATTAACACTAGGATCCACAATACTTTAAGAGAAATACCTCTCTACTTAACCAGTCTCCTGTTATTCTCCTTTAGTTTCACTTTTTTTCTAAAATAGAGTTAGATCTTGACACTATTTAAAAAACAACTGGTATACAATGGGCAGAGATAGCCTCTTCAAACTGGACAACTACATGTAAAAGAATGAAATTAGAATACTTCCTACCACCACACACAAAGATAAACTCAAAATGGATTAAAGACCTAAATGTAAGACCAGAAACTATATAAAACTCTTAGAGGAAAACATAGGCAGAATACTTGATGACTAAATCACAGCAAGATCCTCTATGACTTACCTCCTAGAGTAAGGGAAATAAAAATAAACAAGTGGAACCCTCAGTTCAGTTCAGTTGCTCAGTCGTATCTGACTCTTTACGACCCCATGGACTGCAGCATGCCAGGCTTCCCTATCCATCACCAACTCCTGGGGTTTACTCAAGCTCATGTCCATTGCTTTGGTGATGCCATCCAACCATCTCATCTTCTGTCATCCCCTTCTCCTCTTGCCTTCAATCTTGAGGAGTCAGTTCGCATCAGGTGGCCAAAATATTCAGCTGAAGTTTCAGCTTCAGCATCAGTCCTTCCAATGAATATTCAGGACTAATTTCCTTTAGGATGGACTGGTTGGATCTCCTTGCAGTCCAAGGGACTGCAACACCACATTAAGTGGGACCTTATTAAACTTACCTGGAGAAGGAACTGGCAACCCACTCCAGTATTCTTGCCTGGAAAAGCCCATGGATGGAGGAGCCTGGTAGACTACAGTCCATGGAGTCGCAAAGAGTCGGACATGACTGAGCTACTTCACTTTCACTTATTAAACTTAAAAGCTTTTGTGTTGAGGTTTGACAGAAAACAACAAAATTCTGTAAAGCAATTATCCTTCAATTAAAAAAAAATGAATTTTTTTAAAAAAGGCTTTTGCACAGCAAAGGAAACCACAAACAAGGTGAAAAGACAACCCGCAGAATGGGAGAAAATAACAGCAAATGAAACAACTGACAAAGGATTAACTCCCAAAATATACAAGTGGCTCATACAAGTCAATACCAGAAAAACAAACAACTCAATCAAAAAGTGGGAAAAAGACCTAAACAGACATTTCTCCAAAGAACACACAGAGATGGTAACAAACACATGAAAAGATGCTCAACATCACTCATTATTAGAAAAATGCAAATCAAAACTACAATGAGATATTACTTCACACCAGTCAGAATGGCCATCATCAAAAAGTTTTATAAACAATAAATGGTGGAGAGGGTGTAGAGAAAAGGGAACCCTCTTGAACTGCTGGTGGGGATGTAAATTGATAAGCCACTAAGGAAGACGGTATGGAGATTCCTTAAAAAACTAGGAATAAAACCACCATATGACCCAGCAATCCTATTTCTAGGCATATACCTTTCGGAAATCAAAATTCAAGAAGAAACATGTACCCGAATGTTCACCGCAACACTATTTACAACAGCTAGAACATGGAAGCAAACTAGATGTCCATTGACAGATGAATGGATAAAGAAGCTGTGGTACATATATATGAAATATTACTCAGCCATAAAAAGGAACACATTTGAGTCAGTTCTAATGAGGTGGATGAACCTAGAGCCTATTGTACAAAGTAAAGTACGTTGGAAAGAGAAAGATAAATATCATATACTAACACACATATATGGAATCTAGAAAGATGGCACTGATGAAATTATTTGCAGGGCAGCAATGGAGACACAGACATAGGGAACAGACCTGCGGATGTGGTGGGGGGAGGGGAGGAAGGAGAAGGGGAGACGTATGGAGAGAGTAACATGGAAACTTACATTACCATATGTAAAACAGACAGCCAACAGGAATTTGCTATACAACTCAGAGAACTCAAACATGGGCTCTGAAACAACCTAGAGAGGTGGGATGGAGAGGGAGGTGGGAGGGAGGTTCAAGAGGGAGGGGATATATGTGTACCTATGGCTGATACATGTTGATGTTTGGCAGTAACCAACAAAATTCTGTAACGCAATTATCCTTCAATTAAAAAATAAATTAATTTTTGAAATTCTTCCAGTAAAAAAAAAAAAAAAGACAACCCCCCCCCCCAAAAAAAACCCCACAACTGGAATTACATGATTCAGAGTTACATTCTTTCAATATATGAGGAGTTAACCCTCATTTCATCACTATTTCAATAGGCAGGCTCTGGGTTCAGCCTCTTTTCTCTCTTTAATGCACACATGTGGTCATGTGCTCTGGTTCAAAAATCTAAGTCTCACAGTATCTTCAATGGGATAAGGTAAAGTACAGGGTCATTTGGCCTGCTGCCTATTTTTGTAAATAACATTTTACTGGAACATACTCGCAGTCACGCTCTTATGTATTGTCTGTGGTTGCTCTTGTGCTACAATGGCAAAGTTGAGTAAATACAACAGAGATCCATATGGTGTGTCAAACCTGAAGTATTTACTATCTGGTCCTTCAAAGAAAACAATTGCCAACTCCTGACCTACCAGATAAAATCCAAACTCCTCAACACGAGATACGAAGTTTACAAACGGATCCCAGCTAGCTTTCCAACATTATTTCTGGCTGCTGACCATCACATAGCCTATGTGCCAAATAGTCCCTAAAGTTTTAGGTCTCTATGCCTTTGCTTATTTCCCTCTCTCCACAATGAATGCACTCTTTCTCATCTTCCTCTGTCCTCAAATCCTTACATATTCTTTAAGGCCTAAGTAAACGTCATACATATCATCCTGGACATTTTCTCTGCTCTCCATTCCTACCCCCAGGAAAGATCTTCAACTGATAAGATCAACATATGAGGATGAAAAGAGAATGTTTCCCAAAAAAGTAGAACAAATGACTCTAGAATGGTAGTAACATAACCACAGAAAGAAAGGGTTGCCATGCAGATATAAGAAAATGGGGTTCATTAAGCAAGATTTGGCCATGTTCATTCAACACAAGGAAAGCTCAGTGTCCTAATCAGCAGATGTGATTGGCTAGTTCCCACTGCAGTTATAAGCCTTGTAGGAAGCAGCTCAGATGGCCAATGCTTAATGTCATTCAATATTTACTCAGTTCCCCTTATTCTTCTCTGTGCTCACCAAGTAATCTAATTAAAACTTGGCTATTCACATAGCTTTCCTCACTGTAAATTAATAAACTGATGTTTTGACTGAAGCACCAGTCTCTTATGAGCGCGGTTAGTACAGGCCGTTTTTTAAGAAATCAGGCACCTACTGATGGATTGAAATCAGGTCTCTGCAAAAACAAAGCTGAGGACCACCACATGAATTCTATCCCAGGGTTGGCTGGCCAACTACTTATAAAGACACCTTCTATCTCAAGTCAAAGCAACAGTGGCAGTGTATTCAGTCATTGTCTGTTTGTCTTGCTGGACACTGTGAGTCCCTCGCAGAAGAGATTCTCTCCCAGAGCTCATTTCTTACTGGGATGCCATCAATAGGCACAATACTTGGTTATTCACAGGTAAGACAATTTTGATTTAACTGGATCATGTATCACTCTCCCCTTTCCTTTTTTTGGTAGTCCCTCTACGTGCCCCTTTCCGTACTGTTTATGGCGTTCTCGAGGCAAGAATACTGAAGTGGTTTGCGATTCCCTTCTCCAATGGACCACATTTTGTCAAAACTCTCCCATGATCCATCTGTCTTAGGAGGTGGCCCTGCACAGCATGGTTCATAGCTTCACTGAGTTACACAAGGCTGTGATCCATGTGATCATTTTGTTTAGTTACCTGATGTGAAGAGTCAACACACTGGAAAAGACTTTGATGCTGGGAAAGATTGAGGGCAGGAGGAGAAGGGGGTGACAGAGAATGAGATGGTTGGATGGCACCACTAAATCAGTGGACATGAGTTGGAGCAAACACTGGGAGATAGTAAAAGACAGGGAAACCTGGCGTGCTGCAGTCCATGGGATCCCAAGGAGTCAGACACAATTTAGTGACTGAACAACAACAACTACCTGTCCCAGATATCTACAATCTCCTTGTTCCCAAATTGGGAAAGGAGTACAACAAGGCTGTGTATTGTCACTCTGCTTGTTTAACTTATATGCACAGTACATCACATGAATCACAAGCTGCAACCAAGATTGCCGGGAGAAATATCAGCCACCTCAGACTATGCAGATGATACCACGCTAACGGCAGGAAGTAAAGAACTAAAGAGCCTCTTGATGAGGGTGGAAGAGGAAAGTGCAAAAACTGGCTTGAAACTCAATATTTTAAAAACTAAGAACATGGCATCCAGTCCCATCACTTCATGGCAAATAGAAGGGATATATGTGGAAGCAGTGACAGATTTTATTTTATTGGGCTCCAAAAACACTGTGGATGGTGACTGCAGCCATGAAATTAAAAGACAACTGCTTCTTGGCAGGAAAGCGACGACAAACCTAGACAGTGTTAAAAAGCAAAGACATCACTTTGCCGACAAAGGTCCACCGTAGTCAAAGCTATGGTTTTTCCAGTAGTCATGTACAGATATGAGAACTGGACCATAAAGAAGGCTGAGCACTGAAGAATTGATGCTTTCTGAACTGTGCTGTTGGAGAAGACTCTTAAGAGTCCCTTGGACTGCAGGGAGATCAAACCAGTCAATTTCATTTCCTAAAGGAAATCAACCCTGAATATTAATTTGAAGGACTAATGCTGAAGCTGAAGTTCCAATACTTTGACCACTTGATGAGAAGAGCTGACTCACTGGAAAAGATGCTGATGCTGGGAAAGACTGAAGGCAGAAGGAGAAGGAGGCACCAGAGGATGAGATGGTTAGATAGCATTACTGACTCAATGGACATGAATCTGAGCAAATTCCAGGAGAGAGTGGAAGACAGAGGAGCCTAGTGTACTGCAACCCATGGGGTCGCAAAGAGTTGGACACGACTTAGCTACTGAACAACAACAATCAGTCTTTCCATACTTCTGCTAATTCTTTACAGCCTTTGCATTAGTCATCTTTTCTTTAGTATCAAAACATTCAGAATTCTCTGCTGTCTAATCTTCCTCAGTTAAAACAAAAGAAAAAACATCTGATTATCAGTGACCAGACCTCTGAAATGAAACACATGCCCTGAGGAAGATTTGATTTTCTTTTGAGTAAATAAATGAATTTCCTCCTTGCGGAATACCAAGCCTCACTCTTTAGATGTGCTGGGCTTAAGACTGTGTGTCTTTTCCTCACTGGCTTCTCCTAGGACCTACTGGTACTGAACTAACCTCATCCACCAGATTAGAAACTTTTTTTTTCTGTTTCAAGATTCCCAGATGATTATTTGCTTTCCAATATATTTACTGTTCATTCAACAAATATTTTTGAATATCTTCTGCACCAGAAATTGACTTGTTCCAGACAACAGGCAGGAGTAGTATACAAGACAGCCAAGTTCCTTGCTCCAATTTAGTTTAAAGGTAGCAGAAAGACAAAAACAATGAACAAAAGACCCAAGGTAATAATAACATATATGATAAGAAAAACCTAGGACAACGCTATAGGTGACGTGAGGGTCAGAAAAGTTACTTTAAGTGGTTTTGATGACTGTTCTGAAAGGTGACTTTTCAGCCAAGATCTAAGTCTCTTGCAACTTTCTCAACCTAGGACTCTCCTAACAGTAGTAATATAGGTGAGAAGCAGTGATGACTTTGCTTGAATTTATAGCTGTGAAGACAGAAGTGGAAAAAAACATGTAATGTATTTTAGAAGCAAAGTTAAAAGGACTTGTTCATAGACTGGCAGTAAGGAGATAAGGACAAGAGATGCCTGAAGGGCTGACCCCTGTGCTAATTTCAGTTTGTATTTAATAAACTTTTTGTTGTTCTATACTTATTTTTTCTGAAGAGCTGAACATGGCCCTATGCTACCTGTATTTCTAGGTCTGGAAAAAAAAAAGGTTTTTGGTTAATAGCTTCATAATGGTTTGAGATCCACATTGTAAATTGTTTTAATAAATTTTCAACAAACTAATAATAACCAACTAACTAACCCAAATAAACCAATTAAAAATTACTAAATAAAACTGCTGGCTATGGCTTGGTGGCCCAGTGATTAGGATTCTGGGCTTTCCCTGCTGTGGCCCAGGTTCAATCCCTGGTCCAGAAAATGAGATCCTGCAAGATGTGTGGCATGGCTCCTCCATACCCACCCCTCCCCTCAAAAAAGGGCATGATTTTGTTAATACTACTTTTGGCATCATCTTTTGCAAAGAGCTCAGTCTAAAAAGTGAAACAAGCAAATATCTGCCATGATTTTTTAAAAAAAATACTACACAACTACTGCTCCTAACTTACTTTCTCACCAATATTTTTGACAATTATTGTTGAACTCCTGAGGAAGAGGCGATCATGAATTTGGCACACTGTGATTTCAAGATCCACACAGCTGACTCTTTCAACACCCAGTCTGAGTTCCTTGACTTTCTTCTGAGGGTCTGGTCCTCTGCCCTGTATTAGCTCTACAGTCCCATGGCTGTAACGTAATGCTAATCATTACCAATAATTATATCCCTCCATAACTCAATTTCTTTGATCTTCTCTCTTTCTCGGGAACTCTTTTATCAAAATCCCAATCCTAGTTAAAACACTCTTCCTACCCCTCACCTGTACCAGACTGGAAGATAAAGCACAAAAAAAACACACGAACTGACTAACCATATTTAATATTTATCACCCCACTAACATCAAACTAGTGGGTAATCCCATTGTATTACCCTGGTCCAGTCACTCTCTCACAATCAAATATGACTATTTTACTTCTTATTTTCTTTACTTTCTATTTTCCCTCAAACCTTTAATATTTCTTACCTATCACTCTCAGATGAAGATTCCACCTTAATATTTCACTAAGAATATTGAAGCAATCATAAAAGGATATGTAAGTTCCCACTGCTACATCTACCAACTGACCTGAATGTGTACCCATAAGTCTACTTTCCTTCTTGTTTTCATAAGCTGTTGAGACTCTTTATTTACGGCCAATCCCATAGTCCGTGACAAGATCCCATTCATGCTCATATATACATTATTATTCCAATAAGTTGACCTTTCTCAACAGGATCATGACCATCAGCACACAGATAGGAACATACCTTCCCAAATTAAAAACAAACATTCCTTTGACTTTATATCCCCCCCAAACACTTCACATCTCCCTCTCAACTATTTCTTTACTCTTTATAGCAAAATTCCTCAAAAGAACTATTTGGTTTTGGTACCCCAAATTGCTGCCCTCTTATTCTACCTTCTTCAATCTGGTGTTCATTCCTAGCACTTACTCCACCCAAATTGATCTTGTCAGCAATAACCTGCATGGTGCCAAATCCAACTGTCAATTCTTGAAGTAGCATCTGATAAGAGATCACGCTTTTCATCCCAAAACACTTTTCTCACTTGGCTATGGTGCCATTATTTTCTCCTGGTCTCCTCATATCTCTTGGCTGCCTCGCCTCATTCTCCTTTGCTAGTTTCTCCTCGTCTTCCTTACCTTTGAACAAGGAAGCATCCCTAGGACTTAAATTCTTTGGATAGCCTCTCTTCTATACTTACTCCCCAGGTGACTTCATATACTGACAACTCCTGGATTTGTATCTTCAATTTGGACCTCTCTCCCAAACTCCAGACATAAAAATTTCTACCTATGTAACATTTCTACTTGGATGGCTTACAGATATCTCAAACACATATATACTAACAGACTCTTAATTTTTTCCCCCCAGACCTACTACTCCCGCCATGTTTTTACCATTTAATAAACAGCAACTCAGTCAAATCTTGGAGTTAACTTGGACTTCTCTCACACTCTGCATCTGATCCATCAAACATTTGGCTCTATCTTTAAAACATCATGGACTTACCATCTCCACTGCTTCCACTTTGGTCTAAGTCATCATTATCTGTTTCCTGGTCTATTGCAATCCCCTCCTAACTGGGGCTCCTGTAGGCCCATATAGCCTGTAGTCTATTTTCAGCAAAGGTACCACAGGTACCTTATTCTTTTTAATTGAAGTTTTTATTGAGATATTTATAGATTCACATGCAGTTGCAAGAAGCGACACAGAGGGCTCCCTTGAACGTGTTGTCCAGTTTTTTCTGACAGTAATATATATATTCATATTACTACATATATTACATATATATTATATATATTATACATACACATATATGTATTATACATATATACATACATGTATATATTATATACATATAATAACTTATATGTAGAGTACATCATGAGAAATGCTGGGCTGGAGGAAGCACAAGCTGGAATCAAGATTCCTGGGGAAAATATCAATAACCTCAGATATGCAGATGATACCACCCTCATGGCAGAAAGTGAAGAACTAAAGAGCCTCTTGATGAAAGTGAAAGAGGAGAGTGAAAAAGTTGGCTTAAAGCTCAACATTTAGAAAACTAAGATAAGGGCATTTGGTCCCATCACTTCATGGCAAATAGATGGGGAAATAGTGGCTGACTTTATTTTGGGGGGCTCCAAAATCACTGCAGATGGTGACTGCAACCATGAAATTAAAAGACACTTGCTCCTTGGAAGGAAAGTTATGACCAACCTAGACAGCATGTTAAAAAGCAGAGACATTACTTTGCCAACAAAGGTCCGTCTAGTCAAGGCTATGGTTTTTCCTGTGGTCATGTGTGGATGTGAGGGTTGGACTGTGAAGAAAGCTGAATGCCGAAGAATTGATGCTTTTGAACTGTGGTGTTGGAGAAGACTCTTGAGAGTCCCTTGGACTGCAAGGAGATCCAACCAGTCCATCCTAAAGGAGATCAGTCCTGGATGTTCATTGGTAGGACTGATGTTGAAGCTGAAACTCCAATACTTTGGCCACCTGATGCGAAGAGCTGACTCATTGGAAAAGACCCTGATGCTGGGAAAGATTGAGGACAGGAGGAGAAGGGGATGACAGAGGATGAGATGGTTGGATGGCATCACAGATTCAATGGACATGGGTTTAGGTGGACTCCAGGAGTTGGTGATGGACAGGGAGGCCTGGCGTGTTGCAGTTCATGGGGTCGCAAAGAGTTGGACACAACTGAGCAACGGAACTGAACATTTTGCAAAGCTATAGTATATCACAATGAACATACGGACACTGACATAGTCCACTGATCTTAGTCTGATTTTCCAGTTTTACTTATACTCATATTTGTGTATATGTGTATAGTATGTTCCATACAATTTTATTATCTTTTAGGTTTGTGTGCCTACCACTACAGTCAAGATACTGAATAGTTTCAACATCACAAAGATTCCCCATGTTGTCCTTTTATAACCATACCCATCTCCTTCTCTAATTCTATCAAACAACATTTGATGCCCTCCATTTCTAAAATTAAGAAATGCCCTCCATTTCTAAAATTAAGTCATTTTAAAAAAGGTTATATACATAGAATCACACAATATGCAACCTTAGGGATCTGGCTTTTATCATTAAGCATCAATTCCTAAAGATTCATCCAAGATGCTCTGTATCAATAGTTCACTTTAAAAAGTTATATTCGATGGTACGTATTTTCTGCAGTTTAACCATTCAGATGTTGAAAGACAGTTCTTGACTATTACAAATAAAGTATCTATGAACATTTGTGTATAGGTTCTTGTGTGAATTGGCCGGATCCCATTAACTAATCAGAGTAAAAACCAAATGGATTTCCAATGATCCACACAGCTATACAACATCCCAGCTCCCCCAACCCAAGACCCAACACATCTCCAACCATTCTTCACTTTGTTCACAGCACTTGAGCAACATTTATCTTCTTGTTCTTCCTCCGACAAACCAGGCGTACTCCTGACTGAGGGCTTTTCCACTTGATGTTCCTTCTACCTGGAAAAATCTTCCTTAAAACGGCTAAATGACCTGTTGTTTCACTTCTTTAAGATCTTTGCTTAACAAGCAACAAAAGTTTACTGTATTGCACAGGAACTATAGTCAGTATCCTGTAATAACCTATAATGGAAAATGATATATGTGCATATGTGTAACTGATTCACCTTGCTGTGTACCTGAAACACTGTAAGTCAACTATACTTCAATAAAATAAATATATTAAGAAAAAAATCTCTGCTTAAATATCAACTGATTTGAGAGGAGTTCTCTGTCCACTACATATAAAATAACAACTCCAACAGGCTCATCCACTACTGTACTAGGCATTCTCTACTTTCTTACCCTATATTTCTCTCTATATTATCTAACATGCTATGTATTATCTATATCTTGTCACTAAAACCTAAACTATATTCCATCAAGGACTTTGCTTTGTTTACTGCTACATCAAGAATACATCATGGCACAGGCCAAAACTAAAAAATAACAAACATATCTAATCTTAAGACTAAGGGTAAACTTACGAAAGTCACGTTAAGTCAACCTGGAGTCGTTCAGGATTACTGAAACACTAACCTTTTACCTTTAAAGCTTTGTTCAGGATGTTTCTTCCTAGATCAAATATAAGTTAAGAAGTTGCTTAAGAAATAAATCAAGGCTTATTTACTAAGAAGCAAATAAATTAAGCTAAAAATTAATAGGAAAATTAACATTTGATTGAGCTAACTCTGTATTTTTAGCTTTTTTTCCTTCAAAATTTGCCTTTTTCAAAATAAAAATACGAATACCTACAAGCATAGCCAAAACAAAAAAGAATGACAATACCAAGTACTGTTAAGAATGACAATATCAAATACTGGCAAGGATGTGGAGCAAGTGATATGCATCATTTGCTAACAGAATGCAAATTGAGTCAACCAGTTTAGAATACCCATACCACAGTGGTGTAGCAATTGCCAGTCCCATAATTCCACTCTTTCCAAAAACCATGTATAAGAAATTAGTATCCTCTGCTCAGAGACACTGTGTTTAGCTAGCATAGCTCTCTCTCTAATTACAGTAGGTATTAAATTCAGGTTTGTCTTTTTGTTTCAGGTACTGACTATTGGCTGGTAGTCTTATCCTTTTATGCTGAAGAAAATTTAATGACTACACATTTCTTTTTAACCAATAAAAGTATTTCAATGTTGATACATATTAGATAACAGTACTCAGGATCAAAATATTCTCTCTGGATACATATCTATTAGTCTTTTGAATTGAATATGGTTCATCATCCAAAACTTGTTAAGTTTCTGATTCAGTATGTTTTGGTTAAAAAAATTCAAATCAACATTCCTTTTTCATTCTTGTTTGGGCCTGGCTTCAAAAATAACCTGGAAACAATTTTAAAATAAGCTATCTCTAACATTTAAAGCATCTAAATCTGTCCTATTTAGTGTCAGCCCTGAGTTTCAACTCTGCTGGTTTGAGGAACATTCCCTTTGATGGAGAAGGCTGGAGTAAAGAAAGTCCTCTATTCCTGGCATTTGCTAAAGCACAGGAATATCTGTCAGGAATACTGTGCAGCAGATTCCTCAACTGCAAGAGTTTAAAAGTCTCACAGGTCATTTCCTTTTTATGAGCTTATGATTCTAGATAACAGTATAACCAAAAAATGTACTTTGGACACCACTGTGTCCAAAATACTATGCATACCATATTTACCTTCTAAAAAATAAAAACCATTTTATTTTAGGTGTATATAACATATATTACTTTTGCAGTAAATAAGACATTTTTTAAAGGAAATAACTGGATGTTACATCTTTCTGTTCTGTTCACTGCCTCTTTTATACCATGAAGCATAAAAGGCAGGGTGTTAAATAATGATTTTTGTGGCATTCATAGGATGCTACAGTTGACCTAGATGTGGGTACATCTGAGTGAGGAAGTTGCTCAGCACTCAGAAGTTTGAGAAAATGGTAATTGATTATTCTATGTAAAAGTTCCATGGAAACTTACCAACCTTCACTAAGTATGAGATTAGTTAAGCAGCTCTTTCTTGCCATTGTAACTGATGTTATCTTCATTTTTTTTTTTAAATGAGGTCTATAGACCCACCCTAAAAGCACAAGGAAAGAATATAAAGTCTGGAGACTGAGGGCAGTCCAGAAAAACTTGTTAGGGCCAGAACAAAAAAGAGATTTAACTGGAAGCAGGTTATCCAGTGTGACCTTAAGGGCAAAAGCAACCAGGTCATTTCTGTGACTATTAGGAGAAATACTTCATAGGTTATTCATACCACTTCAAAAACAATCTTTCAACAAGACTCTACTGAGAGACCTTGTGGCTCCTATGGGAGCACCCCACTTCCTTTTCTGGTTCAAAGTAGCCAAGCCAGCTCCCAGTTGTAGCCCACCTCCTCTCTATCTATTCTTGGTGTAGTTGCAGCATCAGAGATCCAAGGCAAGGTCAGAGAGGAACCCACTCTATTTGGATGAATGCCACATCAACCACGCCCTTAGCAAACCCAGTTTATAAGTACCAAATATTTTTCAGTCTTCCTTTTGGTTTGTTTAATAGACTGGGTAAACGAGGAAATGTTCAAGCTTTTCTAAAAGTTACTGCAAACTCAAAAAACCCTTAAAATAGAAATGACATCATAAACAAGTCTCTCAGGGTATTAAGGTTACAGAGCTCTTAATCTCTGTTGGTTAACCTAAAGGATCCTTCTATCAGTCACACTGCAGACAAAACCAAATATGAGGTGACTTGCAGGAAAAGCTTATCAGTGCTTAGCCATCAGTCAAAATACTGCATTCACTCCAAGTATACAATGGAGAGACTGAGAGTTCTCTCTCTCTCTCCCAAGGGAAGTATTGCTATGACTCATTCTTCCTCTTGCAAAAATTTTCTTAATACACCAAGTTAGTAAGCAATGAACTACATACTAAATCCTAAAATAAACTAGGCTAGATCTAAAAGAAATCATGCTGAGATCAAGCTGAGTTTTATGCAGTGAGCAAAAGGTGAACAGCAACATCTTTCCTCAGTCTCACCCTTTTGAATTTCCTGGGCTTCAGACCAGATTTTTTCCTTCATTCTGAAAAACTCCTTTTCAGCCTTACCAATTTCCCCATCTTCAAATCAGTAAATGTATTTGTATACATTTATTAAGTGCCAATTACATTTAATGTGCTGTCCAGGAGAAGGCATACACTGGACGTAAGCGGGTAGGATATAGGGAGAGGAAAAGGACCATGAAAATGAAAGGAAAAGAATTTCAGATAAATTCTCTCTCCCCATTTTATGTTTCTCAAACTGGAATTTTTAAAAATTAATTTATTTATTTGAATTGGAGGCTAATTACTTTACAATATTGTGGTAGTTTCTGCCATACATTGACATGAATCAGTCACGGGTGTACATGTGTCCCCCATCCCCCTCCCCATCCCATCCCTCTGGGTTGTCCCAGTGCACTGGCTTTGAGTGCCCTGCTTCATGCATTGAACTTGGACTGGTCATCTATTTCACATATGGTAATATACATGTTTGAATACTGTTCTCAAATCATTCCACCCTTGCCTTCTCCCACACAGTTCAAAAGTCTGTTCTTCACATCGGTGTCTCTTGTGCTATCTCACATATAGGGTCTTCATTACCATCTTTCTAAATTACATATATATGTGTTAATATACTGTATCAGTGTTTTTCTTTCTGACTTATTACTTCACTCTAATAGGCTCCAGTTTCATCCACTTCAGTAGAACTGATTCAAATGCGTTCTTCTTAATAGTTGAGTAATATTCCATTG
Source organism: Bos taurus (assembly GCF_002263795.3). Classification (NCBI taxonomy): domain Eukaryota; kingdom Metazoa; phylum Chordata; class Mammalia; order Artiodactyla; family Bovidae; genus Bos; species Bos taurus. The sequence continues at coordinate 58,525,789 of NC_037337.1, forward strand.
TAAGTATGTACCAAAGCTTTCTTATCCATTCGTCTGCGGATGGACATCTAGGTTGCTTCCATGTCCTAGCTATTATAAACAGTGGTGCAATGAACATTGGGATGCACATGTTTCTTTCAATTCTGGTTTCTTTGGTTTGTATGTTCAGCAGTGGGGCTGCTGGGTCGTATGGCAGTTCGATTTCCAGTTTTTTAAGGAATCGCCACACTGTTCTGCATAGTGGCTGTACTGGCTTACATTCCCATCAACAGTGTAAGAGGGTTCCCTTTTCTCCACACCCTCTCCAGCATTTATTGTTTGTAGACTTTTTGATAGCAGCCATTCTGACTGGTGTGAGATAGTACCTCATTGTGGCTTCGATTTGCATTTCTCTGATGAGTGATGTTGAGCATCTTTTCATGTGTTTGTTAGCCATCTGTATGTCTTCTTTGGAGAAATGTCTGTTTAGTTCTTCAGCCCATTTTTTGATTGGGTCATTTATTTTTCTGATATTGAGCTCCATGAGCTGCTTGTATATCAAACTGGATTTTTTTTTAAATTTTATTATTGGAGTATAATTGCTTTACAATGTAGTGTCAGTTTTTGCTGTACAACAAAGTGAATCAGCGATATGTATACATATATCTCCTCCCTCTTGAGCCTCCCTCCCACCCCACCCCACATCCCACCTTGCTAGGTCATCATAGAGCACCGAGTTGAGCTCCCTGTGCTATATAGCATCTTCCCACTAGCTAGCTATCTTACACATGGTAGTGTATATATGTCAGTGATAATCTCCAAATTTGCCCTACCCTTTCCTTCCCCTGCTGTGTCCACACGTCTTTTCTTCACCTCTGCGTCTCCATTCCTGCCCTGCTAATAAGTTCATCTGAACCATTTTTCTAGATTCCATGTATATGCATTAATATATAACATTTGTCAAAATGAAATCTAAAGATCATAAGAATCAAAGACATGGCAAAAACAGGGCACAGAGACCATAATATTCAACTGCAAATTTACTGATAAATGCAGATTCAAACTCAACACTGTAAAGTTTTCTTCAGATACACTGCTGAGCTCTCTCAATATGCCAATGTGGTGACCAGCAAGTGGGGCACACAATGAAAGTAAATTTGATTCTCCCTCAGACCCTCTCTTGCCACTTTCCATCCTAAGAGTACAGCCCAGGTGGTACATTAGATGAATCCATCACTGGGATGTCTCTTCACTTCTCCTTCTCCACTCCCTTTTAACATCCACAGGTATGTACAACCTTATCCTACAGCAATGCTATGTATCAATAATTGTACCACAGAAAAGGATTAAGAAGTACATCATTCACTGTTTAACTGAAAATGTGTTTCTATAGAAAAATAAACTTCTGAATGAGGAAACTATCCTGGGAGAAATCCACTGTTCTCAACAAAATGTGACTATATGAAGATGTACATAAGTGTTGCTAGCAATACTTGCAGACCTGCTGACTAACATTTTTAATAAGGTATCAAAATACTTTGTGTGAAAGCTGTCTCAGCATTTGCGAGACTTAAAAAAGTGAAAGTTTTGGTAAAACATGGGACAAAGTGCTCTAAGGAATTATTAGAACTAATCTAAGCCATCAAAAAAGCTTAAAAAGCAAGAGAGTTCCAGAAAAACATCTATTTATGCTTTATTGACTATGCCAAAGCCTTTTACTGTGTGGATCACAATAAACTGTAGAAAATTCTGAAAGAGATGGGAATACCAGACAACCTTACTTGCCTCTTGAGAAACCTATATGCAGGTCAGGAAACAACAGTTCGAACTGGACATGGAACAACAGAATGGTTCCAAATAGGAAAAGGAGTATGTCAAGGCTGTATATTGTCACCCTGCTTCTTTAACGTATATGCAGAGTACATCATGAGAAACACTGGGCTGGAAGAAGCACAGCTGGAATCAAGATTGCCGGGAGAAATATCAATAACCTCAGATATGCAGATGACATCACCCTTATGGCAGAAAGTGAAGAGGAACTAAAGAGCCTCTTGATGAAAGTGAAAGTGGAGAGGGAAAAGTTGGCTTAAAGCTCAACATTCAGAAAATGAAGATCATGGCATCTGGTCCCATCACTTCATAGGAAATAGATGGGGAAACAGTGTCAGACTTTATTTTGGGGGGCTCCAAAATCACTGCAGATGGTGACTGCAGCCATGAAATTAAAAGACACTTACTCCTTGGAAGGAAAGTTAGACAGCATATTCAAAAGCAGAGACATTACTTTGCCAGCAAAGGTCCGTCTGGTCAAGGCTATGGTTTTTCCTGTGGTCATGTATGGATGTGAGAGTTGGACTGTGAAGAAAGCTGAACGCCGAAGAATTGATGCTTTTGAACTGTGGTGTTGGAGAAGACTCTTGAGAGTCCCTTGGACTGCAAGGAGATCCAACCAGTCCATTTTGAAGGAGATCAGCCCTGGGATTTCTTTGGAAGGAATGATGCTAAGGCTGAAACTCCAGTGCTTTGGCCACCTCATGTGAAGAGTTGCCTCATTGGAAAAGACTCTGATGCTGGGAAGGATTGGGGGCAGGAGGAGAAGGGGATGAAAGAGGATGAGATGGCTGGATGGCATCACTGACTCGATGGATGTGAGTTTGAGTGAACTCTGGGAGTTGGTGATGTACAGGGAGGCCTGGCGTGCTGCAATTCATGGGGTCGCAACGAGTCGGACATGACTGAGCAACTGAACTGAACTGAAGCCATCACAATAAGCCCATATCCATAACATACACACAGAATACAGCTACTATTGTTATCTGTGTTGTGATACTTGTATCTGTAATTACAAAATAATGCACAATCTTGCCCAAAATGTCAACTAGTACAGGTGATATATCTGCTAGTGTTTTAATCCTTCCAGACCAGATTTTGTTTTGAACCAACAATCTCTAATAAAATTCATCCTTTCTACTAAAATTCTACCTTCCCCTGCCTTTTTTGGAGGGTAAGTCTGGTTGTATTGTAATGAGGAAAATATAGCAAGTTTTAAAAGTTTAATAGGAAAACTTTTCAGTCTTAAAAATAAGTGAAAAGAAAGTTCTCAGTTTTAGCTAGACTATAACTCAAATCCCCTTTCTTTCCTAGAATGAGGAAAATTTTATTTCTAAACTGCCTGATGAAAACTTCTGAGTCTTTCCTGAAGACACAACAGACTATGACAAATTGAAATATTGGGTTAGCAAAAAAGTTCCTTGGGTTTTTAAGTAAAAATAAAAGATACATTTTTCATTTTCGCCAAAAACCTCACTGAACAACATATTCACCATTTTGTATCACTACCTTCTGTCATTTTTCAAGGAACTTCATAATTCCATCTTTCTAAAACATTTTATCTTTTTGAGCAAAGAAGTGTTCCAGGTACTTTTTACAATCTTCCAGAGAATTGAATTTTTTTCCATTTAGAGAACATGGTAAAGACCAAAATAAATGGACTCTGAAGGTTCAACGTCTGGTGAACAGAACAAACGAATCAGAACTTCCCAGCCAAGCTGTAATAGTGTTTGCCTAGCTATCAAAGAAACATGCAATCTTGCGTTATCTTGACAGAAGACTTTGGGTTTTCTGTTGACTAATTCTGGACACTTCTCATTGAGTGCTGCTTTCAGTTGGTCTAACTGGGAGCAGTACTTGTTGGAATGAATCATTTGGTTTTTCAGAAGGAGCTCCTAATAGAGGACTCCCTTCCAGTTCCACCATGTACACAATATCAACTTCTTTAGATAAAGACCGATCTTTGGTGTGGTTGGTGGTGGTTCACTGCACTTCCCCACATTGTACAGTGTCCAGTTTTCATCGCCATCACAATTTGTTTTAAAAACAGAACACTCTCATTATGTTTTAGAGAATCACATGCAGAAACACAATCAAGGTTTTTCACTTAACTTACGTGAAAACCATTAACATAACCACCGATAAACATAACCAAGCTGGTGCACATGATTCTCAATGCTTGATTTGGATGATTTGAGTATGTTGGCTATCTCCCACATGGTATAATGCTGACTGTTCTATTTGATCACTATCAGTGTCAACTGACTGGAGCACTGTTCAGTGAGAAATTTCCACCATGAAACTTTGCAAACCACTTTTGACATGTTCAATCATAGTACTTTCTCCATATGCTGCACAAATCTTTTTTTCACATTTCAATTGTGTTTTTACCTTTCTTGAAATAATATAGCATAATATGCTGAAAATGCTCTTTTCCTTTCACCTTCAATATTAAAATGGCTACATAAAAACTGACCTATTTTGTTTTTTTTTTTTTAAATGCCACACTGATATAACAGCTGTCACAATACAATCTAACAAAACTGTCTTAAATGAAGTTAAAGACAACCGAGCACACCTAGAGCCATGGTATGGAAAAAAATAAGCAAACTTTTTGGCCAACCCAATACTTAATAGAATTCACTTATCCCTCAAGGAGAAAAAAACAAACACAAACCAAAAAATCCAGAAAGTAATCCAGAATTCTTGGGGAGAGAAAAGCTTAGCATTTAGTTCCAAACATTGGGGGTCAGTAGATCCATGGACGTTAAGGGCTCTGTGACTTTGAGCAAGTTACTTCCCTTCTCAGTTTTTCAGGCTAGATGAGGAATAACCAAGATATGTCTTAGTTCTGACAATAGACTCCTCCAGGTCCAGACACAGCAAATCAGCCTTCTCCCAGTCAGCGTAAACTCTCCTCAGTCTTCAGGCAGCCACTACCAACAGATGAGAAGTGGGAAAGGGATGAAGCCTATTAACTTCATTCCCAACTCCAATGTCCTCAGGTCTCTTCTAGCTCTAATGTCTGTGATCTTAAAGAAATACTAACCAAACTTGAGGGAAAAAATAGTAACTTGCCCTTATCGCTGTCAGGATGAACAATGTATAAGCAGAAAGGGAAAATATGAGTGCTGAATCATGCTGCTGCTGCTGCTAAGTCGCTTCAGTCGTGTCCGATTCTGTGAGACCCCATAGACGGCAGCCCACCAGCTCTGCCGTCCCTGGGATTCTCCAGGCAAGAACACTGGAGTGGGTTGCCATTGCCTTCTCCAATGCATGAAAGTGAAAAGTCAAGGTGAAGTCACTCAGTCATGTCCGACTCTTGGCGATCCCATGGACTGCGGCCCACCAGGCTCCTCCGTCCATGGGATTTTCCAGGCAAGAGTACTGGAGTGGGGTGCCATTGCCTTCTCTGAATCATGCTAGGTAAGCTCAAAAACCACAAAGTGAAACACTTTAGGAAAGCGACTTGGAAAACAAGAACAGATTAAACAACAAAAAAAGTAAATAATGAAGTCAAACATGGGGCTATGGTGTTATGCACTAGAGAAGAAGTTAAAGTAGAATGACCATATTAATAAATGCTTTCTTGGAAAGTTGCCAAATAAAGCAAATTTCTACAGATCATTTCCTATTTTTCCAAAATAAAATTAGAAATGGTTCTATGAAAACATGAATTCCCAATACATAATAAATCATAAGAATGAATGCAAAAGAATTTTAGTCACAAAATTAAATACAAATTTTATTAATATAGTAAAAATGCTGAAGTATAAAGCAGCATATGCACTTCTGCCTTGTTACTTCATTTTTTCTTTTTAAAATAAATTTACAAGTAACTTCTGTCTCTATTTCAATTAAAATTTAAAACCAAGACACTCAAAAATAGGACAGTACTAGAAGATATTAGGGAAAAGACTTTAGAACAAGGAAAATAGATTGGGAAAACAGATTTAGAATCTAGGAAAGAGGTGTTTGGGAAACAGGCTTCATAAATGCTTTAGTTTCAGAAGGTGATAGTCTAAGAAATTTTAGATTGAGTGACTCAATTAACCCCATTAATTCATCCATGTCCATTCCTCAAATCTGGCACTTTTCTCTATTACCACAAAAAATACTAATGGTAAACAAATGATCCTTATGGTCTTTCTAAAAGTCTAGGATCACTCAAGTTTTAAAAATAAGGGCCTTGGGACCAACTCTGGAAGGGCTCATAAGAACCAGAGACAAATTAGAGAACTAAAGAAACAGGGAGAGTGTGCACTAGATCTCCAGCGGACCCTTTTGAGTTCTGTATCACGCACATGTAATTTTTAATTTGAATAACAAATAAATCATTCATTTTACTTTGCAGTTGTGTATGAAAAACAGTGACAAATATTGCCTCTGAGTTTATGCATGCCATAACAAAAAGTTTCATTAAAGAGTGTGGCAGATTCATGTTGATATATGGCAAAACCAGTACAATATTGTACAGCTAAAAAATAAAATAAAATAAATTAAAAAAAAAAGAGAGTACTGTTAAAAGAATTTCAGAACATTAAGGGGAAAATCTAACAATTTATGAGACCAATAGCAAAAATCATTTAAAGAGATATATAATTATCAATTCTCCAAAGCTCCAGAAGCTTGGGACCAAAGGCCTTATATAATTAAAACTCAAACTGGGAAGGGGCCAGTTTTGGGGTGTTTTTCTCTAAGGAAACATCAAGAGGAATCACTTTAGCTTTCCCAAAGTTCTGTGCAGGCCTTTAAAGATTTCTGTTTCTGGACTCTGCCTCATCCCAGGAATGGTTCCAGTACCTAGGAAAATTTCTGGAGTCTCATAAAGAGAGGAAGTGAAAACAATGCTTTACCAAGCCCTCTTTCCTAGGGACAAATGAACTCCTTGCCTGACGTAAGCTTTTGCTTTCCTGCTCTAACGATCTTGATCATAGTCACCCAACTACGCTTCCTCAAACAGTGCTTCTACATTACACTTGTTTGCTTAGAATTCATTTTTATTTGTTAATGGTTTGTATTTTGACAGTTTCTTGGGTGATTTTCCTAAAACTCCACCTTTCTACTTTTTAACTAAGGATTATTAGGAATCTTCAGGTCTAATCAAGCTGGCTCAAGGTCACACAAATATCCTAAAGTTCACCTTTACATCTGTGGCTCATTTGTTGCCCCAAATGGACTGCACTTCTCTTCAACAATCCTCCCTACCCCAGTGCCAAATTTCACTTCTCCATCCTATCCAAATTTGCATACCCTTCAAAGATTAGCTCAAGTCCATCTTCCTCAAAGCCTTTCCTAGCTCCTCCCAGGCTACGTGGCCTCTTTTCCACCCTGAAGGTTAACAACGCTCAAGATGCACCACCCCATTTAGCCCCAGCACTTTCATTAACTCAGGTGTCTGGTGCCCTGTCTGCTATGAATGCATGCTCCCCTTGGACTGTGCCTTACTCCTACATGGTGAAGTATTTCATACCTAACATTGGAGAAGTAGCACACGTGTGACTTTTAGGGACACCACTCATTTTACCCTAATCAATTTCAGGAGACCAGGGACACACCAAGCTTTGCCATAGCAATTAATTTTCAGACTAACATAGAGAAGCAGTTATGTTTGGAGAGGCACATGCCTATAATTTACATAACATGTCCTAATGTCTCAAGGGGTAGGAATTAGGGTATAATTCTCAACAGGTGAAGAACACCTAACAGCAAAGAATGAGTTCCCTCACTTAATGCCAAAAGGAGCCATTCTTCAAGAAAACAGCACTATCCCAACACTTTGACTTTGTGTCCCAGGCATAGAGAACAACACGGTTGATGAGATACTATGGTATCCCAAGTGAATAACTGAAGCAATGATCAACAGATGGAGACACGTAAGTAACCACTTGGCAACCAGGAGCAAGATCACACAGCCCACCACAAGTGATCTCAGGAACAGAAAGGGAGAAGGCCAAGATGACTATCCTCCTATAGACTAAAGACAGCACTCAATATTTTTTGAGAAGAGAAAGTTATCTGCTGTTACTGAATTGTACACTTAAAGTGGATAAACTTTATGATACATAAATTATGCTTCAGTAAAACTATTTAAAAATCTTTGGGGTGACTTGAGCTGGCGTACTTGCTTGTGGTGAAGCATCTCACAGTCCCGTAAGGAGAGGGTACCACGGGTTTTTATTGGAATTTTAAGACAGAAGGCACAAAACCTCTGGTGCAAAAGCCGAAAATTTTCATCATATTACGACAGTAGAGCTTCCAATAATAATAAAAAGTATCAAAATATAGTCTTTGAGAAATACATATACATACAATAAAAACCAAACCATATAAAACTAATGAAATAGAACTGTGCAGCTAGTGGGGATAGTTCAGGAGAAAGGAGAAATGGAAGGGGTGGGGTGGAAAGAAAAACTAATATTTAAGACTGTTGATAGTTGGAAAAAAGCAGAAGTGATGAAAGAAAGGAAATCTTAGAAATCATTGCTATTGGTCAAGAAGCTTGGTTTACTGTCCCCAAGGTCATAATGTCCACCTTGGCATACGTTCTTTTAGTAAGGGCTAGGGACATTTTTCCTTTAACAGCAAACAAAGGAAATCAAGAAAGCCACATAGAAAGGAGTAAAGGCCACTTAATTTAATGCAGAGAAGGGGAGGAGGTTACTAAGAGCTTAGTATAAGACCCAAAACAGGAGTTTAGGATAATATTCAAATGGACACTTGATGCCAACTATAAACTAAAATTTTTAAGTATTAGAATAAGACTGTCTATATCTTTCTTACATCTTAGTAACAAATTTCTTTCATTAATCTGAGTTCTCAGATTAACAAAGAGGCCATATGTCATACTCCAACATAATGAAGAGAAAAATAAAGGAATGATTTTTATTTGCATACCTGTTATGTGTCAGCTACTTTAGCAAATACATCTCCTCATAGCAAAATATTTAAAATATTGCTATCCCCATTTCATAGATGATGAAACTGAGGCTCAGGATAAAGAGCCTGCCCAAGGATACATAACTTCCTTCTCAACAATGGATGTGAGACTTGAACCTGACCCTAAAATCCGTTTTTTACACTCTATCATGCTGCCTCTATAAAATACTTTCTACCAGTTTTTACTTTTATGTTACTACACACCACATACTAACAGAACCAAGTTGCTGAAATGGCAGTAATTGGCAAAAGAAGCCACAGCTGAAGGCAAGAGAAGGAAAAACCATAAAAAAACACAGAAGTGTGGGGCAATGTAATATAACTACCTCCAAACTGCCAACAACCTCAGAAGGCAAATCAGCAGCACAGAATAATACCTGATGCACAAGGGTATGCATGTTCAGCTGAACACAATGAACTCTGAATTCTACATCCTCCAAATCATCCTAAAAGAATTTAAGACCAGGAAGAGCTTTATAATGCATTTTACCAAAAATGACATTTAAAATAGATTTTTAAAAAGAACTTAGTCTTCTTACAGACAGTTCTCTTTGCAAACTTGGGCAAGCTAGGGAGTGACCTTCTGTCTCTGTTTTCTCATCTGTAAAATGAGAATAACAACAGTACCTATCTCAGGCAGCTGATATATTAATTCATCAAATGAATACATCTAAATCAAAACAGTTCTTGACATAGAGCAGATGTTTGATAAATTTTGGCTAATAAAGTCATTATCTTCAAAGTTCATTTTAAAGGAATAGCTTCATTAGTTCATGCTAGGTAAATGAGATATCATATTGAGATCCATATAATCCAAGTGATTAACTGAAAATTCTGGGTGAGAGCAATGAAGACTGAAAAAAGATTATAAAAAAGTGAGAGATGACAAATGTACAAAGAAAGCAGCACAAGAGAGATGTTAAGTCACCACTTTGCCTACACTTCTATCAACATTTATCTCATAATATAATCAGTTGCTTAATATCTATTTTCTTCATAGGCCAAGAGTCTTTTAAGGGCAGGCATTTATTTTTATATTATCAGCTCAGTACAGGGCTTGCAGCATAGCAGATACTAAATGTATAACAAAATTAGAAGGGAGTGGGACTCAGTAAGATTTGAGATCTATGATGGGAGGACCTGATTTTAACAGTCCAAATAGGACTGGGGGCAGAGTCAGTAAAAACTTATTATCGCTTTTTATTTAATTGATTATCAATATTCTATTCCTTCTGAACTAGGAAAAACATTTCAAAAATGTTTAAAAAATAGTTGATTTGCTCTAAAATGAGAAATCTTTCAAATGATGATAAAACAAACTTTGGTAATTTATTTTTAATATTAAAAATATTGCTCTGATTTGCCTGTTATGCCCCAAAGTTAATTCTAATGGTCAGAAAGTGGAAAGTGAAGTTGCTCAGTCGTGTCCGACTCTTTGCAACCCCATGGACTATAGCCTACCAGGTTCCTCCGTCCATTGGATTTTCCAGGCCAGAAGTCATAGCAATAAACTGATGCTAAAGAGACACACCTACTTTTTAGCTGTCAATCTGCCAGATGCAGTGCAGATACAAAAACACAATGACCTCTGGTACCAAAGTAAGCAGGGCTGGGGATGACCAACCCTAAACCACCTTGTCTGAGACCTCCCTTACCTCAGGCCTTTTGAAGCACACAGCCATAACAATGCCTCCTTCCTCACAGATGTTCAGTACAGGGAGTACCCCTAGCCTAAGAAAGATCAAATCCATCTTCAGGAATCTGAAAAGCTGGGAAACAAAACCTAAGTTGAGAGATCATATATCGTCCAGTCTAGTCTGGAGGCAGCCTCATAGCAAGCCAAAGTCACAAATTAAGCTGAAGCTAAGGGGGAAGCAGAAGCCAAAGGAAAACAGAGAAAGTCAGGAGAGGATGGAGCAGGGCTGGGACATTTGCCACAGGTGTAAGATTTAAGAGGGCACCAAGAAACTCAGTTACAAAGACAGACGATATTTTAAAAAATCCAAATTACTGCTCTGGAATGGAGAGGAAGCACAGAAGCTGAAGAGAGCCCATGTAAACTGTTCAGAGGGAGGAGGACAGGAGCTTTCCAAGTGCCTGCTCTGGGTTCCAGCTGTAGTTCGGTGCAAGGAGCTCAGGCACCTGAACTGGGTAACACCCACTATAACTCCCAGCCTTTCTGCCATAACTTCAAGTAAGCTAGCTTAAGCGGGTAGTGTTCCGAGACCTAAGAACCCTGATTAATAAACTCTATTTTGGGAAAATGAGACATGCACATAAAGCTTTTGTGTGTGTGTGTGTTGTTTTTTAAATTAAGGCAATATATAAATAACTGACAAAAGAATGGTACCAGCAATTAGTACTACAGAAGTTCAGAGATCACTGTGGGTGATCAGGGAAGGATCTTGTATCCAGATAGCAGGGCGGAGCTATATTTGAAGCTAGAAGATCAAAGTACATGTTAAAAAGGGATGGGAGGAGGATGAGAAGGGAGCCAGGGAAAGGAAAGGAAGAAACTTAAAAGGAAAGACATGATCCTCTGTATTACAGCAACGAAGTAAACATGGTTCCCTGCTCTTCTGCCTCCAGCCCTCAGATAACACTGCTCATTACACCTGAAATGTCCTTTCACCCTCTGCTCACGTTGAGACCCGTTCTTCCAGGGACTGGTTCAAACATTTCTTTGAAGAGGCTCCCCTAGTATCTGACTCAGAAGGAGTTATAAGCCAGAACTCCTATTTAGCAGTGGGAAAAGATAGACAAGAGGAAATGGCAGATGGGAAGGCTAACTAAGAAGCTGAATGCAGTGACGAGACCTGTACCCTGGTGGAGAGCAAATGATGTCTTAGAGGAGAACAGGAAGTGAGACTCTTTGACAAGGAGGACTAACAGGGGCTCAAAAGTGGCAAAGCTAAAGCAGGTGTAGCTGCACAGAGGGCTTGGTAGAGATAAAAATGTGTAAATCCACCAAGGTCCATTTCTGTGTATGGTTCTACCATCTTCTCTAAGATACTGTAGTTCTTTGGGACAAACAAATGGAGGGGGTTGACTTTTAAATAATCCTTTACTGATTTTTCCTAATCATAATAATCTTTCTTCCCTACTTCCCCACTCCCCCATCCCAACCACCCCTCCAATCCCACTTTCAAGCCAAGCCAAGTAGCCCAGAGGCCATTATGACAAAGTGGGGGGGGGGGGGGGCGGGGAACAGTTCTTTAAGAATACTAACTTGGGTTAATAATCACCCACCATGAACAAAAATAAATCCTGGGTATATCAAATCTAAGCTAACTACAACAATCTTACATACAAGTCTATGAAAGTGAAAGTGAAATCACTCAGTTGCGTCAGACTCTTTGGAACCCCGTGAACTGTAGCCTACCAGGCTCCTCCTCCATCCATGGGATTCTCCAGGCAAGAATACTGGAGTGGGTTGCCATTTCCTTCTCCAGGGGATCTTCCTGACCCAGGGATCGAACCCGGGTCTCCTGCATTGGAGGCAGACGCTTTAACCTCTGAGCCAATATATTGGTACATATTAAATAATACAAACATGACGATTGCTACTGATTTAATAGATTGATAGTTTCAGGAAGTGTTTTAACACCAGGAGAATATACTTGAAATAAACTCAACTTACCATCAGTTCTCATTCACTCTTGTCCACTCATGCCTCATTTCCTCCCAGCTTACCATATTTCCACCCGTTTTCTCACATGCGCTTCAGGAATTATGTTCACATGTGCATACTTGTAGTGATATTAGTGCTTAGATGTGCCCAGATGTAAAACTGTCATTTTTAAAGAGTAATCTCCATGTATCAATTACCTTAGATTTTAAGTGTGTCTTGGTGTGTTTGTGTTCTTCCCTCAGACAGTAGGTGTGTTTGAGCACACATACCCGAGGGAGTGTCTCTCTCTACAGATCAAAAAGGGTGCATGTCTGTGGAGGAACCTAGCCTGTGGTACAATTCTCAAAGTGAATTATTAAAAGGGTGAAATAATAAATAGAAAACAAGCAAAAAGAGGCAAAACAAGAAAGAGTATAAGGGCAAAAGAAGTCTGTCATAAAAGATGATGTATTGTATGACATTTATATGAAATGTCCAGAACAGGCAAATTCATAGACAGAAAGTACAACAGTTGCTTATGGCTAGGGGGGTTGGGAGGAAGTGGGTAGTGACTACTAATGGGCACGCGGTTACTTTTTGATGTGATGAGAATGTTCTAAAATGAATTGTGGTGACGGTTACCCAACTCTATGAATATACTGAAATCCACTGTCTTTTACACTTTAAGTGAGTGAACTGTATGCTGTTGTCGTTCAGTTGCTCAGTTGTGTCCCTGTCCTTCACTATCTCCCGGAGTTTGCCCAAACTCATGTCCATTGAATTAGTGATGCCATCCAACCATCTCATCCTCTGTCGTCCCCTTCTTCTGCCTTCAATCTTCCCTATCTTCAGGTTCTTTTCCTATAAGTCGGCTCTTTCCATCACATGAACTGTATATGTGAATTATATTTCAATAAAGCTGTTACTGAACTGAACTGAACTGAACTGAAAGCTGTTATACATTAAATAGAAAAAGAATAAGGAAACCAAAGTTGTCCTGCATTTCCATGGAAGGGTAACTCTATTTTCGAAAATCTCAACTGTCTTCTACTTCAATTTCAATCAAGCTTTAGTTTCAAGGTTTCCCACTGCTAAGTCCCCTAGTGGTCTCATCTCCATCTCCAGCTTTATTTGTCTTTACTGACAAGGGTGACCCACATACAGAACACGGTGTCCACTGGTTACCACAGAAAAGGACATGTACACTATGATTTCAACCATAAAAATATGTATGTGGATGAACAGAGCCTGGAAGGAAATGAGAAAAAACAAAACAGTTATATTAGAGTAATATGATTAAGGTGATGTTCTTTTTAAAATGTTACTGTGTTATCAGTCAATAAAATCTGATAATCTGATAACCAAGAAAAAAGAACCAACCTTAGAAATTGTTTCAAGACAAAGTCAGGAACTGTGTGTCAAAAAGGATTGGACTGAAGTAGTGTAGCAGAAAGATGAAAACTAAAATGCATGGGTTTTATATATATATGACTATGTGTATATATATGTGTCAGTCGCTCAGTCGTGTCTGACTCTTAGCGAACCGGTGGACTGTAGCCCACCAGGCTCCTCTATCCATGGGAATTTCCAGGCAAGAATAATGGAGTGAGTTGCCATTCCCTTCTCCAGGGGATCTTCCTGACCGAGGGACTGAACCTGGGTCTCCTGCATTGCAGGCAGATTCTTTACCATCTGAGCCACCAGGGAAGCCTTATATATGTGTGTGTGTGTGTGTGCACACGTGCTGAACAAAGGCAGGTGCCTTCCTGCTTCCTTCCACATTAGAGAATATAGAAATTAACAGACCAATCATGTCACTTAAGCAGGGGAACTTACTGGTAAGAGTATCAAAACCCATTATGTGTACATGCAGATCCTCTAACTTTATAAAGGCTAAATTGGCTTTCCTCACCCTGAAAAGATGGCTGGCCTCAGGACCATTCCTTGACCCCACTGAATGCTTTCTATATTAAAACAATACTAAGCAGCCTTGGGGCTTCCCTGGTGGCTCAGAGGGTAAAGCGTCTGCCAGCAATGCGAGAGACCCAGTTCGATCCCTGGGTCAGGAAGATCCCCTGGAAGAGGATGGCAACCCATTCTAGTATTCTTGCCTGGCAAATCCCATGGACAGAGGAGCCCGGTGGGCTAAGTCCAGGGGATGGCAAAGAATCAGATACACTGAGCATGCAAAGCACTCAACATCCTTAATCATCAAAAAAGAACGCAAATTAAAACTATAGTGAGGTACCATTTTATATCCTTTAGTATGACTAAAATAAAAAGGGCTGATGGCACTAAAATTTGGTGACATTAAAATTTGGCAACTAGAACTCACATAAACCACTCTGGAGACCTGTTTGGCAACTTTTTAATAAAATTAAACATACATCTTACCCTATGACTCAGTAAATCTACTCTTAGGAACTTCTAAAGAGAAATAAAACACTTATCCACACAAGACTCATAAAACGTTCATAACAACTTTATTCCTAACAACTCAAATCCAGAAATAGCCCAAATATCCATCAAGAGGAAATGAGATACACAAATTGGAGTATATTCATACAATGGAATACTATCCATCAGTAAAAGAGAAACCACTGATACTACCTACCACTGATACACACAACACTGACAAATCTCAGAAACATTCTGTTACCATTTATGTCAAGTCCAAGACTAGGCAAAACAAACCTATGGTGTCAGAAATAGGGAGTAAGAAAGTGGTGGCCTTTGGAGAATGTGTAAAGGAAATGGCTGGAAAGGGGCATGAGGGTACTTTCTATGGTGATAAAAATATGTTCTATCTCGTTAGTAGAAGTTACAACAGTGTATAAAATGGACAGAACTACTTGAACTATTGAAGATGTGTGCATTCTATGGAATGTGAATTATACTTCAGTTAAAAAAAAGAAAAAATACAATGTAGTACTCTGCTTCAAGACAGAAGTTAATGATTTTGTTTCAAATGAAATTTTAGAATACCACACACATACATGTTCAATTACTTGCTATTCACCTCTCTATTCCTTCGTTATTGTAAACCACCTAGTGGGTTACAGATGCCTATAGGTATATAGATCAAAAGTATATGTGTTCATGTTCAGGTTTCATTAATGTCAAATCAACTTTGACTATTCACAAATTTCAATACATGCCTAATGGACTGTGAGAAGTTCGGTAAAAAATGTTTTTCTAATATGATTTTATAGTTGTCATTTTAGAGGGTCTGAAATAAAACTGAGAAAGGAAAAGGCAGCTAAATTGGATGTTAGCAAGGATGGGAAATAGTATTTTGGCAATTATTACAACCCAAAGAATAAGGCTCTCAACTACTTCAATCAAGACAGAGTCATGTATGTTTAAATTTAAGGACAACTGAAAAGCATGAAGAATAATTTGCCAGGTAATTTGATCTTTAAAAGATAACATATACTAAAGAACAGCAGCAGTGTACATCACAGACACCTAAAACTCACTGAGACCTTTTCTACTGTTATCACTGAGTTCTCTGTGCCTCTTTCCAGGTCTGTTTTCATCTTGACCACCTCTTACCCTCCACAGGACAGTGCTCAGATCTAACTGATTTTCATAAAGCCACCTCACTCCAGGTTCCAAATAAATAAACTTTTGAAGTTGCACTCTATTCTATGTAGATATATTATAAATACATTCAAACAGTATAGAGAGTATATAGCCTAGGGGAATGCAGATGATCACTTAGTGGAAAAAAGATGACTTCATTTGTTACCTACTCCCATGACTGTTGAAGATCTCTCCCTCTGAACTCCTACAGCATGTTTTTATTCCCTACAGACAAGCTTACAGTGCTCTGAACTATAAACAAGTACACATGCCTAATCTCGGAGACAGCAGGCTCTCAGACAAAAAAATATATATATATCTTCTATGTCTGTAGTCACCAGAAGCCTAAGACAGGGTCTTGTACAGGTGGGGGCAAAACACATGTTGAATCAGTGAATTACCGAATTAATATGAGTGAAAACGTGTGAGGGTGAAAGAGGAAGAGAGATGGGAAAAAAAGATCAGAGAATACAACAAAGAGAAAGGAGAAGGGAAGGAGCAAAAGAGAAAAAAGAAAGGGCAAAACCTTGGGAAGGAAATTATTTTTGTTAGAGAGAAGGATTATTATTATTTTTAATAATGAAAGAGGGTTGGAAAAAGCCATTGCTATGCATCTCATATCACAGCTATCAGCACTGGTCTTTAAACTGTCATTATAAACACCCTAAAACATCTCTCAGCCCTTCATATTCCAAGTGTCATTTCCCAATGCAACTACAGTATTCCCTATCTGACCAGAAGATACAAAGGCCCCACTTCAAAGCTACCAGACACTGGGTAATTTATGGTGAGAAGCGTCACTCTACCCCATTCAAGTCCTTTCTGTTGTGATAAATCTGTGTTTCATTTAAATAAACCAGGAGCTGAAATTTGAAAAATCTGATTAGAGGAATCTGAGCACTGTAACTGGATTTGACCTGTAAGTATTTAACTTTAGGTGAAGTTACTCATTGCAGAGTAATTTGACCTGGAAGATATACCACAAAACTTTGGAATTAGTCATAACAACACACACAAATTGAGCATTAGGTCAGTGACATCCTAAAGAACTATTTTTGTTCCTTTATACCTAGTACAAGGGCTCGGAATGACAGGTGTGGTCAATGTTCCCTGAATGAATAAAATGAATTTTTAAAGTCAGGTATTTAGGGCTGATAATCTTGGGGTCATCTGGCCGAACAACCTCATTTTAAAGATGAACAAACTAGAAATCCTGAGAGCTTTGAAAGCAAGCAAGCTAAACAAGCCAAAATATACTGCATCTGACATTTTCCCTTTTCCTTACTTTCCTAGAAATGTGTTAAGTGATTCTAAGTATTCTAATAAAATAAGTTTGGCTCTTAAAGAAGTGAGAGGGTTAAAAAAAAAAAAAAAAGTGCCAAAGGACTTCCCTGGTGATACAGTGGATGATACAGTGGATGCTCTGTCTCCCAAGGCAGGGGAAACAGGTGGGTAAGATTCCACAGGCGGTGTGTAACTAAGCCTGAGAGCCACAAATACTGAGCCGGTGTGCTGCAAAGTCGCTTGGCCTTTTAACCTGTGTCACCGAAATGAGAAGCCCTCGTACCCAAGGAAGAATAACAGACCCCCCCAGCCCCCGTTTGCCACAACTAGAGAAAGCCTGCCTGAGGCAATGAAGATCCAGAACAATCAAATAAATAAAACTTTTAAAAGGTGCCTAGGACTAGGAAGGAGAGACTAGCAAAGGTAAATGAGGTTAAAGAAAATTATTTTTCTAAGCCTAATATATTTTTGGACAGGCCAATTTATTAATCAATTTAATCTGAAAAATTAATCTGAAGGAATTCTCAGAAAAAAGAAACACGAGGTGCATGAAAATGTTACAAACCAAGGGAGACCGCACATAACTAGTTTAAATCTCCACAGGCTTATTTCCTGTTCAAGTACGACCTCCTGGGATTACGTTTTACTGCAATGTTCATTACCAGATGACTTTTGGTTTTAAGAGAAGCCAAGGGCAAGTTGGAAATGCGATTCTTAACTAAACATAAAAAACCCCCCAAACCAAACCAAACAAACAAAAAAAAAACCCCTATGTCTGTTCTCACTTGTTTGTAATCAGGATGCAGGCTTGCAGAGGTAACACCCCAATTTCTGTAAGCAAAAATATAACGACCCAGTCACGTCCTCAAAACAAACCAACATACAAACTTCACAGCCGGATCCAGCTGTCCTGCATGGGAGCCAGGAACTTATTCTAACAGCAAATAGATCAAAAGGGGGAACGCAAGACAAGCCAGATTTCAATCAAAAAGGAAAGGGTGTGCCCTGCTTTTTTTTTTTTTCTTTCCAACTTTCACCAAGCAGAAATCTTTGAAGGAGTCTTGGTGAAAAAAAACCTTTAGACGCTAGTCCCCCGAGCTACACCCCGGCGAGGGGGAAGGGGCAGGCACCTCGAGCTCTCACGACAGCGGCCCGCGCGAGCTCCAGCCCGGCGGGGAAGGGGCCGGTCCCGAACCCCACGAGGCCGGGCCCCCGAGTGATTCATCAGCAACTCGGGGTTCGCGCGCCTCCACCGCGGGCGACGCCCCAACACGTCCCACGGCTGCTACCCCGGCCCGTCAGCTCTGAAGCAACCCCCAGCGTCCCCTCGCTCCCCGAGTGGTATCGGTAGGGAAGGAGATCTCAAGCCGGGCGGCTGGAAAGCAGCAACCTCTCCCGCCTCAGCCACCATGGCCGGTGCGACTCCCTGCCCGCGCCCGCAGACGGCCTTCCTGGAAAGCACCGGGCTGGGCTTACCTGACTGGCGTCCGCTGCGGCCACCGACCTCCTTCACAAACCTGCGGGGACTGCCTGCCGCTCGGTTCCCAGTACCCGCCCGTCCGCCTGCGTCCGCCTCCCAGGGAGTGGTCGGATCCACCCGCCAGCGTTCCCCCAACTCGACGGCGCTGGTTCCCACTCCGCCCCCAGACGCGCGTGCGCACTCCCAGATCGAGGAGGCATCCTGGGAGTTGTAGTCCGAGCGAGAAGGGCGCGACTCGGCGAAACCCTGGTATTTTCTTTTTGGTGGACGTTGAAAGAGGCTGTGAATACCAAGACTTAACACCAGCCCGAGGAAACGTCCTCTGCTCGTGGAATTATCTACCTTGGACCCTTTGAGAGCTATAAACAGAAGCTAACGGCTCATTAGTATAGATTTCCTTTTTTACTTTGACTTGTAGTCAAGAGGGACTCACGGCAGGACTTGTATGCTTGGTTGCTAATGCGAGGACATGACTTTGAGTCCTCTAAATTTTTCTTGAAAAACTGATAGAAAAGGAAACAAAGGCCAAGACACGAGAGAGACATAAATAAGGAGATGTCACCTCAAGGGCATTGTGACCCTAGTGAGTTCCTTAGGTATGAAACCAGGGATGATGTTGCAGAGATCAGTTTCAGCCCCATCCCAACCTCGCATTTTAGCTACAAGCTGTACACCAGGCAGTGGAACTGAAGTGATGGAAGTGGGAGAAAAAATAGTAGAGCTGCTTAGCCGGGAGCTGGGGCAGGTGGACACTCTGGAGGCGAAGAGGAAAAGAGCAGGAATACTTTAGAAGACAGCTCCACGGTGGCTTGTGAAATGGCTGCCTTTTGTCCAGTGCTCTGAGGAGAGGAAATAGCCATGACCTTGCTTTCATTAATCACTCGCCAGTAATTTTCCTGGTCTGCCCTTCAGGAATAAACCATTCATCGGAGCCAGCTCCACTTTGATACGCCTTCTTAAAAACAAAGCAAAACAAAACAAATGCATCCAGATAGAGGACTGAAGTGCCTGCTTGAGATACATTCCAGCTACTTCAGTTCGGTCGCTCAGTCGTGTCCGACTCTTTGCGACCCCATGAACCACAGCCATGAACCGCAGCCATGAACCACAGCACGCCAGGACTCCCTGTCCATCACCAACTCCCAGAGTCCACCCAAACCCATGTCCATCAAGTCGGTGATGCCATCCAACCATCTCATCCTCTGTGGTCCCCTTCTCCTCCTGCCCTCAATCTTTCCCAGAATCAGCGTCTTTTCAAATGAGTCAGCTCTTCGCATCAGGTGGCCAAAGTATTGGAGTTTCAGCTTCAACATCAGTCCTTTCAATGAACACCCAGGACTGATCTCCTTTAGGATGGACTGGTTGGATCTCCTTGCAGTCCAAGGCGCTCTCAAGAGTCTTCTCCAACACTACAGTTCAAAAGCATCAATTCTTCGGCATTCAGCTTTCTTCACAGTCCAACTCTCACATCCATACATGACCACTGGAAAAACCATAGTCTTGACTAGACGGACCTTTGTTGGCAAAGTAATGTCTCTGCTTTTTAATATGCTATCTAGGTTGGTCATAACTTTCCTTCCAAGGAGTAAGTGTCTTTTAATTTCATGGCGGCAATCACCATCTGCAGTGACTTTGGAGCCCCCCAAAATAGAGTCAGCCATGAAGTTTCCACTGTTTCCCCATCTATTTGCCATGAAATGATGGGACCAGATGCCATGATCTTAGTTTTCTGAATGTTGAGCTTTAAGCCACTTTTTCACTCTCCTCTTTCATTTTCATCAAGAGGCTCTTTAGTTCTTCTTCACTTTCTGCCATAAGGGTGGTGTTATCTGCATATCTGAGGTTATTGATATTTCTCCCGGCAATCTTGATTCCAGTTTGTGCTTCCTCCAGCCCGGCGTTTCTCATGATGATGGTTAAGCACCTCCCGGCATTTACTTCCGGGAGCGCCTGGGTAAACATCCTGGAATTTCATGCAGTTAGAATCTGCTAATTTAACAATAAAGATCACTAATGATTTGGGGGTTTTCAGAAGAAGAAAAAGAAAATAAAAACAGTTCCAAAATGCAAATACTCTTAGAAGGCTATTAACATGAAATCGTGTGCCACTGCATCTTATTTTCTATAGCATATTAGTGGGAATCTGTTTCTCAAATATTCTTGGAGATAATAACTGAGAGCAATGTCCTACAGAATTCAGAATTCAGGTTCAACTAATATTTATTGAATACTTAACCCACACCAAGAATTGTGCCAACACTCCCTTAATAATATATCATCCAATCCTCTAAATAACCTACAAAGACTATGTTAGTATCTTCTGTTTCTACATATGAGAAAACTAAGACTCAGAACATTTAAATAATCTGTGCAAGGTCACACAGTCAGTAATTGTGTGAGATCCAGAAATGAAGTACAGGTAGCCTGACTCAAATTCTAGCATGCTTTCCACCGTTGATCAGACTGTCTTCTGCTGCTGCTGCTGCTGCTAAGTCACTTCAGTCGTGTCCGACTCTGTGCGACCCCAGAGATGGCAGCCACCAGGCTCCGCCGTCCCTGGGATTCTCCAGGCAAGAACACTGGAGTGGGTTGCCATTGACTGTCTCCTAAATCTCATCCAATTCTTTAAGATAATCTGTGACTACATCTTAGTTCAGTTCAGTTCAGTAACTCAGTTGTGTCCGACTCTTTGCGACCCCATGGACTGCAGCACGCCAGGCCTCCCCGTCCATCACCAACTCCTGGAGTTTACTCAAACTCATGTCCGTTGAGTCGGTGATGCCATGCAATCATCTTATCCTCTGTCGTCCCCTTCTCCTCATGCCTTCAATCTTTTCCAGCACCAGGGTCTTTTCAAATGAGTCAGCTCTTCGAATCAGGTGGCCAAAGTATTGGAGTTTCAGCCTCAACATCAGTCCTTCCAATGAACATTCAGGACTGATTTCCTTTAGGGTGGACTGGTTGGATCTCCTTGCTGTGACCACATCTAAAGTACATTAAAAAATTTTCTAATACAGTCCAGGAAGATGCTCTTACTGGAAGAGCTGAATATCTGGATTCACTTGATAGTTCTGAATTTCATTAGAAGTTAATATATAGGTATTGTGACTAACTAAAAAGTCTCTTGTGAGTTCATGCTACACCTCGGGAAAAACTGACAAACCAGAGTGTCTGAAAAAGCAAGGGAACAGGGTTATCCAGATATGGTTTATTTTAAAGACTTTGCAGTAATACAGCTTCTTCTGCTTTACTCTTTAGGCAGAGAGGGCTTTTAATTCAGTATCTGACTGATTTAAAGATGACACATTTCCTCCCTGACCTTCCAATACAGGGTATTAGATATACACTAAATATATTTTCTTTTTTAGCTCTTTAACTTGTCCCTAACAAATGCCTTCATCTTTTGAAAATAAAGTGATTTGGTGATGGATTCTTTTCCTTTCTTCAGACAAGTGTTATCATATTATAATGACAAGGTTGACAAATATGAATCTCCTAAACCCACATACATTAAATATCACAAATGGGGCCAGAGGCATTACGAATAACATTTAAGTATTGGATAAAACTGTAAAAGCAAAACAAAACCCAGAATCTTCCTCACTGCTTTCTCTAACTATAATTTATTTCTCTATACAAGTGCCAGAACGGGTCTTTTTAAAACAAATCAGATCATGTCACCCCCTTCTCCAAACCACTTAGGGCTTCCCCAAATATTTCCAATACAATCCAAAGTTACAACCCCCACCAGTCCTTACGTGATTATTTTATTTCCTACCACACACACACTCTTTCTCTCTGCTCCAGTCACTTCAAGTTCTTTCTAGTATACTGGAGAATGCATTCCTCCCAAATACTCCTGGCTCATGCCCTCATTTTCATGAAGGTTCTGTTCAAATGTCACCTCTGAAATGTCTTCTCTGATCATCTTACCCTTTCTCCCCTTTACTTTGTCTTCTTAGCACCCTGTTGCTACCTAACATCTTGCTTGATATACTAATGTAAGCTCCAGGAGTTCACATCATTTACCCCTCTCTCCCTAGCATCTGCAACAATGCCTGACATATAGTAGGTATTCAATAAATACGTGAAATAAATAACCTTCCCTCCCCCTCCTGCACAGGAGTGGGACACAGAACCACAGGGTTCATGGTAAAGACCAGTCAAGGTTCTGATGCAGCCATAAACACCAGCTGGGAGAGGATTTTGCTCCACAGGCAAGAGGCAGTGAAACTCATCCTGAAATGGAGACAGAGCTCTCTTTTTAATGGACTACGCTTTACAAGTTGCCATTATTAGCTTACAGTTCGAAAAGCACAATTGTGGAAGAGGGAAAAAAAAAGAGGTAAAACCTGAAAATTATATTTACATAATTAAGTGGAAAGGGTAATCTAACTAAAAGGTTCGGTTCAGTTCAGTTCAGTTTGGTCACTCAGTCGTGTCCGACTCTTTGCGACTCTAACTAAAAGGTTAATCTGACTAAATAATCTAACTAAATGGAGGATTTCAATATTGTTCCCAATTATTTGCTCTCCTGTAAAGACTGCTTTACCCACTGTTATATGATTTGGAGTGCCTCCCTATATATATTTTCAGGTTTCTTTTCCTTCTTTCTTCACACAATTGTTTTTATATCATCCTCGCAAAACTTATAAACATGAATTTGCTTTGACCAGTAAAATGAGTGGAAGTGATGCTAAGACATCTTTGGGTGGAGGCTATAAAAGTGCTATTTCCACACCTGTGCTTACTCTTTCCTTCTCCCAGGAGGATGGCATGTATCAGATTGAGTCTTGTCCTTCTGCCTGGGTTTTGGAACAGATCACATGGAATCAGAGCTTTGGCTAAAAGCAGGTGTTGACATGTAACTCGAGCAGGAAGTAAACTGAGAGTTAGGTTTGTTTGTTACTATAGACTGACCTAGCAAAGCTGACTACTGCAGTGCCTATTCCATGAAAGGCAAGCCTCTGAAATAGAAGTGGTATGGCACCCCTCCCCCATGCATTTAGCCCCACTTCAAGTAATTGAAGTAACTTTCATTAAGTTTAGTGTACAGAAGAGAAGGAATCTGAGGCTGTTAGGTAAAATATTTGAGTAAGGAACAGAGTACACTTCCTGTTTTCAGGGTTTAGTGAGAGTGAAAGTGATTGATAAAGTGACACAGTAACTTTACTCAATGTTTTACAAGCCTAATTAGTGTTATCTTTAAATTTCCAGCCAGAGTAACTCATAAAGCCTGTTGCACTGAATCATCATTTGCAAATTAATGCCAGCAGCAATTTTCTTGTTATCAAAAGTTTCCTTTAGGAAATAGTTTCCTTGATATACTTATTTTTTTTTTTATGTATTTTATAGCCCAGCAGAGAAAACGTAAGCTGAAGACATCAAGTTGTAACAAAAAAGGTAAAGATTTCATTCCTGGGAGCCTGGAGTTGGTTAAAGCAGTGCGAGGTAGGAATCAGAGAAGACAGACACCATAGCTGGTGTGTATGATTTTAAAGGAAGGATTTAAGCCTTTAGCTTGAAATATCCTTCCTTAGCACCCCCATGTCTGCTTGTTAGAAGCTTCCTCATGTTTCATTGTGCATCTCAAATGCTTGTTTCTCACTCAAACTTCCCCTAATGCCATCAGCTGGAATTAATTTTGCCATTCCTCACATTTTCATATCCTATTGTACCTCCACTGGAGGTGCACTAAATATACCCACCTTTCAGCCAGATGACAAAGGGCTAATTCAAATTTTCAGCCAAAGCCAAAGTTGCTCATAAATGTCACTATCAAAAAATAAATTTCTAGGATACACAAATAAACCTAAAAACTGATGCCCAAATTTAACTTACTGTTTTAATATTATTTAAAGTATTAGTGCTTAAATAGTAAAGCTTAACATAGCATAGGAATAATAATTTCCAAGCTCTGTGAGCTGGAAGACTTGTACAGTCACTGGAGAGAGTCATATTTCAGCTGAGGTGAGTAGATGAACAGAGCCATGTCCTAAATGTAACTAAGAATTAAATTCTTGTTTTAAATTATATGTTCTAGGTACACCAAAGATTTCCACAAAGAATAGAGTTATGATATAATCTCTTCTTATCCTTCCTTGTATCATTACTTAAAGTTTTAAAAACATTTATTGAATAAAAAAGATATACTTGTTATTCCTAAGGTATCTAGCTAATGCAGTCCGTATTTGTAGTAGCTGTCAACCTATTTCTCTACTTAACTGCTTGAAAGTTCTTAATAATTTTTGAGTTGATTTCTTTTTAATTGATGTTGAACACAAAATGAAGGAATTACTACAGATTTTACTTAGCCAATCAGCAATATAATTTAATATTGCAACAATATTGCAATTGATAGAATTGCAACAAATAACAGAGATTCCTCACTAGATTAAATCTAGAATACCCGCCTATATCTAAAAATGAACATTCATAAAATAATAGCAAATCTAAATGACATACTTTGTTATCAGTGACACTGTTGACTGATTAGATATAATAATAACCTTTAAAAACATATAAACATGAATCATGACAAAGTTCAAGGATGACCGAAATAATAGTGAAGTGAAAGTGAAAATGAAGTCATTCAGTCATGTCCGACTCTTTGTGACCCCATGGACTGTAGCCTATCAGGCTCCTCCATCCATGGGATTCTCCAGGCAGGAATACTGGAGTGCGTTGCTATTTCCTTCTCCAGGAGATCTTCCCAACCCTGGGATTGAATCCGGGTTGCAAAGAGTCTGACACGACTGAGCGACTTCACCTTCACTTTCACTTCACTATTATTTCCCTTATCCTTGAACTTTGTCATTTAACTTAACTTTGTCAGTTAAGATTTGTTAGTTAAGATGCTAAACCTAGATAGCATATTGAAAAGCAGAGGCATTACTTTGCCAACAAAGGTCCGTCTAGTCAAGGCTATGGTTTTTCCTGTGGTCATGTATGGATGTGAGAATTGGACTGTGAAGAAAGCTGAGTGCTGAAGAATCGATGCTTTTGAAATGTGGTGTTGGAGAAGACTCTTGAGAGTCCCTTGGACTGCAAGGAGATCCAACTAGTCTATTCTAAAGGAGATCAACCCTGGGTGTTCTTTGGAAGGAATGATGCTAAAGCTGAAACTCCAATACTTTGGCCACATCCTGCGAAGAGTTGACTCATTGGAAAAGACTGATGCTGGGAGGGATTGGGGGCAGGAGGAGAATGGGATGACAGAGGATGAGATGGCTGGATGGCATCACTGACTTGATGGACGTGAGTTTGAGTGAACTCTGGGAGTTGGTGATGGACAGGGAGGCCTGGCGTGCTGCAATTCATGGTTGCAAAGAGTCGGACATGACTGAGCAACTGAACTGAACTCAAAGTCTTTATCCACACAGATGGTAATTAAGTCACATTTTTTCCATTCTATCTTTTGTAGTTGGTTTTTGGATTAAGAGTAGAAAACTGTACTGTTGTTTCTATACAACTTTGTCTGTTTAGATACAGGCATAGACTTTGGCCTGTCTAGATAGTTTTAAACCTGTCAAAGTGTTCCTTGTCTATCCTGGAGCCTATGAGCTAAAGATTCAATCTATAGTCTATGAGTATCACATCCAAATTACTGATGAACTGTTAACTAAAACTCACCAAGGAAATAGCTGAATAGTGGCTAAGCCCTTCTGGTTGAAATTCTTCCATTCATCAGCCTTTACTTATGATCATGAATTAAAAAGACTGTTTAAACCAGCCATTTAATTACTTTGATGAATTGTTGTGCAGCCCATGTTTTTCAAGGATACGTGAAACTTTCTCAAATGTCTCAATGAGATCTAAACTCTTATGATTTCCTACCATTTATTTTATGTGAACCTATGCTGCCTCTTTGGAGAAGGCAATGGCAACCCACTCCAGTACTCTTGCCTGGAAAATCCCATGGGCGGAAGAGCCTGGTAGGCTGCAGTCCATGGGATCGCAGAGTCGGACATGACTGAGCAACTTCACTTTCACTTTTCACTTTCATGCATTGGAGAAGGAAATGACAACCCACTCCAGTGTTCTTGCCTGGAGAATCCCAGGGACGGGGGACCCTGGTGGGCTGCCGTCTATGGGGTCACACAGAGTCAGACACAACTGAAGCAACTTAGCAGCAGCAGCATGCTGCCTCTTAGAGATCACTGCTTCACTTCTAAGTGCTTACAAACCACTAAAGTGGATAATATACTTTTCTAAAATGTTGCTCAGGACCAATAAGTTCAGTGGTCTAGAGTTTGGAGAACTCTCCCATCTTTGCCCAGCTTCCACCTCCACCACCAAACCTTTTGAGTCATGCATTGATTCTCCTACAGCATCGCATTTCTTAGGTTGGTTGGGCCCAAAGTGTAGCCCGCCTCATTAAAGCATGCATACACCTAGTTCCTGTGAAGGCCCTGTGATATGAGGGACACTTGCAGGATGCTGTGGGCATCTGATTGTGTTCCCTGACTGGGAGAACTGAGAAGTTAGTTGGAAGCAGGGCAGAGAGGGTGTGGGGCACCACTTCCTAGAGCCCCAGAGAAAGGCTGTATGATCAAACCAAGAGAAGGTGTCCATAACAAAATCAAGCATAACATACAACTGACCCAAAATCAAGGAGTCACTCCTGAGGCCAGACTGCCAAATCCAAAGGAGGGCACCCAGAAAGCAGGGCAAATGCAAGCAGGGTGAAACATCAGGGGATTCACGAAAAGCTAAGTGAGGGGGTGGGTCAGGAGTAACTCCTGAGTCAGCTCTATCTTATTCATATTTGATTCATGGAGTGATGGGGGAGGGCCTATCTGACAGAAAGGGGATGGATGATGAAAACACAAAAACTAATAAGATTCAGTCCTTCTTAAATTCCCAACACTGTCAGCATAAAATGGAGAACTTTGTCATTAATATCCATGGATACTTATTTAGGTTAGAATTTTTCTAATATCTAAGTGCCTTCTATATGCCAGGAACTGCTCTAAATGTTTACATGTGCATCCTCATGATAGCCCTAATGGGAAGCTGGGTTGTGATTCTTATTTTAGAAGTGAAGAAACTGAGGCTGGGTAATTTGCAGAAACTCACACAACTAACAGAAGTCAGATTCTGATCCCAAAGCGCACACCTGTAATGCCTATTCATTATAGCCCCATAGACTGAAAGAGAATTCTTCAAATAATTACTATACTTCCTTGACCATGAACAGGTGTGAGACAGCAAATCCAGAAACTCGACACAGGCCTTCTATGCTTCTTCTTGGACTTTGTCATCAGTCCAAGTGACAAAGAGTTTGAGCATAGTTCAACAGGGCAGCAGAAAGAATAGGTTTTCCTGTTTTTCTAGGACAAACCTTTACAATGTAACTGTTATTTTTAGTGTTCCCTGTTTTGAATTCCAGCCTAGTTTACAAAGAAAGCAATTCCAAAATTAATATAAAAAATTCAAGGTAAAACACTTAAAACCTCTTTGAGTTACCTGTATTCTTGTTCCCATTTATTGTAACAAATGTGAACTGTTTAGCTGAATGTTGTATGTGTGTGTGTATTTTCATTTTGATAATAACGTCTTGTTTCTCCTCTGGCTACTTCTGGTTGTCTGTCTACTTCTTATCTTCTTCATAATAGGGACACTCTAAGGTCCTTTCTAGCAAATGTACTTTTCTAATATGAGAACACGGTGCCAATCATTTATTTTAAAAAGACCAGATGTCTTAAAATTATCCAGATTAAATCAGTCCTTGCTTTCATTTTTAAAAAGAAAAGTTTATTAATTCCTAGTATTCTGTACATTTTCACTTGGAAATTTCATTCCAGACACAAATGAATACATTATTATCTCTAAAAGCAGAAAGATATTGATTAATTAAAACAGTATACATTTACCTTAGCGTTAGATCAGGCTGGCAAATTCCAAAGAGTCAAACACTGCATCTATTTATGCCACCTGGGATCCTTATTAATTATCATGGGAAAAGTACTTCACGCTTCATACATTTTGCTTTTTCACACATTTCCCACAAAATGTTCAATTTCACATTTAAAAGGCAAATTAGTTTTCAATTCCCTAATGAATATAATCAATATCTACCTTTGGAAAGTTTCAAAGTGAAAAACAAAACTATGTGCATTTTCCAATAACCACTTAGCCAAATAAATATTGCCATTATAAGTTTAAACAGCTTACAAAGTATTATTTCCTTTGTTCTCTTCAAAATAATACAGGGACACATCAAGTCACATATTACAAGCATCTGAACTGGGAAAGTATTACACACTGGTGGCATGCAAGTATTTTACATTTTTTAATGCAATGAAAAATGCTCTTGTTTTCTTTAAATAGATGAAACAGAATTAAGATAAAGTTTCAATTAAAATATAAATATTATTCCATGAATATAATGGGGTTTTTTAAAAAGCAAAGTGGCAGAGATGAGAATTTTAGTTCTGAAGAATTTCTTTCTTAACTAAAGATTGTCACTGGCAAAATTTGGTACTAAAATAAAATGTCCTTTAAAAGTACACCTTCTATCCATCTCACCATATGGCCAATTCTTATCTATCCACATTTAGATTATCCATGGGAAAGCGTTAATCCTGGACAAGCTTCTCTCAGTCGCACAGTGTACTGTGTGATTGGCTTCTATTATTCAGTCGATATGTGCTCAGACTCTCTCCGTCTTTAAATAAAAATCTATGAAAAACATGCCATGTTTACTATGCTCAGTTTCTTTACATTTCCTTCTTTCTTTTGCTACTAATTTTGAGGAGAAAATATATTTTAAAATGTCCTTTTTGAAAAGGCTGCTTCTCTAGAACTATTCTGAAGACAGTAAAAACCACTGAAGAGGAAGAAATAGCTCTGTGGAATGTTCAGACCCCTTCCTCTGAACAAAGCCTACGGAGGAGAGGAGGAGCCACAAGGGAGGCATAGAGCACCCACGTTCACAGGTGACAGAAACATTGAGAACCACAGGATTGTAACATTTGGGAGCTGGAAGGGACCTTAGACAGCATCTAATCCACTCACTCATTTTACAAAGGAAATGAAGATTAGATGAAAGACCCGCCCAAAGTCAGACATAGTGAAAAAAGTGAGAGTGTTAGTTGCTCAATTGTCTCACTCTTTGTGACCCCATGGACTATAGCCCCACCAGGCTCCTCTGTCCATGGAATTCTTCAGGCAAGAATAATGGAATGGGCAGCCATTCCCTTCTCAGGGGATCTTCCCAACCCAGGGATCAAACCCAGGTCTCCTGCTTTGCAGGCAGGTTCTTTACCGCCTGAGCCACTAGGGAAGCCACACAGAGCTGACGTCGAAATCAGTTTTATTTTCCAAAAGTATCACATGGTGGCAAATGGAGCATGATTCTTGCGGGGCTGGAGGACATTTCGATTCAAGCAACATTTATTAAGCACCTATTATGTACAAGGCACCTTACTAGATGCTACTGAAGATGCAAAGATTCATGAGACAGTCCCTGCCTCCCAGTGCTTATGAAAGTCCCTTGAGGCTATGTTTCAATATCTTAGCAGAAAATAATACTGATCAGGGCTAAGGTTGCTGGTGATAACAAAGCAGCTGATGCCTGGGAGAGCTGACCTCACAAGTGATAGTTTCTCCCCTTTGTTCTTAGGGCTCAAGCCTGTTACACAGCTGCTGGGGCCCTAACGACAGTCTTCTTTTCTAGGCCTCCAATCACACCTCAAGCCTTAGCCGAACCCACCCCCTGAGTAGTGACAGAGCTCACTGGAGAGCAGCGGTGCTCCAGACCCTCCCCTCAGTTCTTAATTACTGTTTGTTTCCCCCTGTGTCCAGCCTTAGGCTCTCTGCAAGGGTCCTGACCATATCCCAGGGTGCTGTCAAAATGGCCCAGGACAATGCGCCACCCCCCCACATGCACACTTCACTGGTATGTCTAACACCCACAGCACCTATCTACTACTTCTCCGACTTCTATGTTGAAACTAAAATAACTCCAGTCCCCGACATCATACCCACGCTTCAATTCCCCGTATTCAAAAAGATGTGAAAGATGTAGTTGTTGCTTAGAAGAAAACAGATTCAAGAGGCAGTGGAAAACAGTAGTGAATCGATAATAAAAAATGATCTCCCACTTTTGTATAGCCCTTTCCAGTATCGTGTTTTCATCCCAATAGCTGATATATTCTCACCACAACTCTGTGAGGTAGTTAGTGAAGGTTATTCCCATTATAGTATAACTGAAGAACCTTAGGTTTGAGAGACTGAGTGACTTGCCCCATAGTCTCCCAGCTAAGAAAGTATGGAGCCAAGTGTCAAGTGTCTTGACTCCAAATCCAGTGCTCTTCCCCCTATATAGTCTATAATTGTCAGGCAATTGAATGAATTGCCCATGATCATATACCTGCTAAGTGTTGGTGATGGGATTAGGAGTCAGTCTCCAAATCTGTTAGTATGGTGCCCTTCCACCATACCAACTAGCAGAGCCAATGTGCTCAGAATGACTACCATGGAAGATGTCAGAGAAAAGTCTAGTCTCCTTCACCCTCCTCCAGGTCAACGATGCATCACAGAACTGGGATAACCTCTGATATGTGTACAACCTTCCTAGAACAGGCAGGTTATAAATTCAAACCTTGCCACTCCTCCTCCATCCATCTTCTGAATGTTTAATCATAGCTGTTACGGGCAGAGGAGAAAGAGGTAAGCTGAGCAGAGCTTACTTCTACCCTTAGGCAAGGGAAAAACATTAATTTCCATCTACCTTCTCCACAGCACCTAGCCCCTCCACACTACTAAACTCCTGAACCACAAAACAAAATTTGATCTGACCTAGAGTTGGGAGCAAGAACAGTGACTACATCCTTGAAATTCTGGGTCCTTTTCTCTCTCCAGCTTGTTACCAGGGGCCTGATCATGTGATTTTCATCCAGAGGGCACGCCTGATGCTCCCAAGAATTCGCACACCTTTCCTTTGCATGTGTCTCCATCCTTGAGTATTGAGGATGGCACAGTGAGTGGCAGGGATGTTTTAAATTAGGAGCAATAAGGGGAAATTGTTACTGTTACTGGAAGGCAAAGCTAAAATATTTCTTAGTTCTCTGTTCATTACAATGAATATAGCTATCATTGCTTCATTAGTGGAAGAGAAGAAGGAAGCTACAGAATCATGATTTCAAACCCAACTCCAGAAATAGTTCTCCTGGGGATAGGTAACACAGCACAGAACCCAGTGTTCACAGCTCCCTGCTAGTTTTTACATATGCAATCAATACTTGAGCTAAAAAATGGTATCTACTTTCCAAAAGAGCACTCTACCCCAAAACCCAGAAGCACAGGTCAAATTATAATAGTCTTACACTTCCTGTCTCCTTCACAGTGCCTAGAAGAGGGCTAAGTACATCATGACCACAAAAAAGGAAAATATCCTCAAACTCTTGGAACTTTTAGAGGGCTATCTTACACTTAAAGCATGTTGATGCTTAAATCGGTTTCAGGATTGACTGAAATGTTCTCATGGCAGTTATTCAGAACACACTGGTTTCCTTAATGCTGGTGCCCTGCCAGGGGCCACATTTCTGTCTGGAAGGGAAGCAGCCGTTCTTTTGATTTGATGTGCCAGGCTTCCCTTACGGAAATTGTTTTGAGGAGTATAGGCATTGGGATGCTTTGTGAGTTTTTAAATGGAGATGGGCTTGTATTGTAAGATGAAGTGCGTGCTTTAAGATGGGTGAGTTGCACGAGCCCCTTCAGGTTAGCGATTCTCTACCTAACCTAGGCCCGCATCAACTCTGACAGAGGAGAGGGGAGAGGAGCTGGGAGACAGCATCTCCCTTCACTCAGGAGTCCAGCTTTGGCCAAATACCTCCTTTATAGTATTTGGCAATCTTTAATGTACAAAATATTTATATACAATATATCCTACAAAAATCGAAGGAAGGGGCCTAAGCATGTTGATGGAGATGAAAACACTTTCACTCATACACTTTAGGCATATGGAGAGACTTGGTGCTGGAACAATGAAATGATTTCCAAGCTTCCCTAAGAGTTATCTTCCATAATGCTACGAAATTTGGTGGTTGGTGACCTAAGCTGCAATTTCTAGGGAGTGATTTCATATTTAACCTGGGCCTAAAGCAGCTCTAAAAAGAACAAGGGAAATGGGGCTGGGGAGAGAGTATCTCCCTTCAATCAGTGGTCCAGATGCAGCCAAATACCCAGGTAGATATTTGGCAACACACACACACTCACATGACATTTATTTACATTATGCCCTACTAAGATGAAAGGCAGGAATTTAATCGTGCTGATGAGGATAAAGCAGCTTTCATTACACACTTCTGGCAGATGGGGAGATGTGCTGGACTAATGACATGATCTCTCTAGACTTCCAGAATATCTCCAAAAAGTTATCTTCCACATATGCTGGGATGGGTGTTGGTGACAGGAGCCTGTAAGTCCAGGTGAATGATTTTACACTTAGGGTGGGCCTGTACAAGTCTAACAGGGGAAAGGAGGTGGTCTGGGGAAAGATGACCTCCCTTCAATCAATTGTCCAGATGCTGCCAAATATCTTGACATAATATTTGACAAAATGCATATGCATAAAGATATTGTATATACATTATGCTCCACCATGATGGATGGTAAGGGATAACCATGCTCAGGATCACGAAGGAACTTCTACTTACATACACTGCAGAGATGGGGAAATGAAGTCCTAGGTTAATTAAATGATATATAGGCCCTCTAAATTTAAGTTTATCTTCTAATAGTTAAGTGAATACTCATGGAAATGCCACCTTTAAAGCTACTTCAAAAACACAGGTAATGATAAGTTGATTAGTAATAAATATTTGATTTAATAGATTCTATATACATTTGACCTAACTATTTTGTAAGCTAAAAACAGTGCTAAGTTTTGACAATATCCCATTATTTTGCTTTAATACTATCAACAACTGCAGCACAGTCACCATCAAGTCCTGACCTTTTTCCTTCTTCCTGCCAGGGTTTGCCTTTAGCCTCGGGACAACAGTATCTTGGGGCTGCAGGGAATACTCTGTGTAGGATCCAAGATTTCTTAGGGGAGAAAGCAAGAAAGAGAGTAAATGAGAGCAGAAAGGAAAAAGCCTTACTTAGTGGGGCATGTCAGGGACTCTGCACTTGAATATATTTGCAACAAATCTGAAGGGAAAGGAGAAAGACAACTGAGAAACAGAAATGTTCTTCCCTTTGGCAACATGGTAACCAAAACATGTATACAAAAAACAAAAAAAAAAGAAGAAAAACTATACATTTTACCCAGTGCTATGCTGATGGTAGATGCATGAACCAGCAACCTGGGGACAGGTGAGATAGGGGAAAGTCTTGATTTATAACATTTATCAATTTCCATGCCATGATCAATTTCAAACTACCAACAAGAAGTATGGAACTTCTTAGTTGGGAAGAACTAGCGAGTTGGGGAGAGATGTATAATAGCATACCACGATATAGTATTTCTGCCAAAAAAAATGTGTGCCAAAAACACAATAGGTGCAAATAATCTCAAGAGTACGAAAATGGCAAAATGTATTTTTGAGTATTACTTTTTTATATATAATTATTTAATTGTAAGTGCATGCCATTTAATTTTTAATAATGGTTGTGCTTAGCAACCAGTTTTCAAAATTCTTGATAATTTAATAATGGTGAAACCTGTATGAGTTGGCTCCAACATACCACACCTAAAGGGAAAGAAAAAAAAATCAAATAGTAGTTACTACTTTTTTTTTTAATATATAGGGAAATCTAGCAGAAAACTAAAGAATCTTTGCGATTTCCAAAATTCAATATGCTCTGCTCATTATTCCCTCAAAAAGTATAATAAAATATTCTTACATCTTAAAGGATTTTATTTTGTTTTTTTCTTTTTCTTTTTTCAAAAGATTTTAGAGCTAGAGATGTGGACACTTACAAGTAAATATCTAATTTTATTGGGTTGGTCAAAAAGTTCGTTTAAAGGTCAAAAAAGTTGGTTGAAAAGATATTACAGAAAAACCCAAAAAAACCTAAAGAAAGGACTTTCTCTCCAGTTTCTGTGCCTTTTATAAACTAACTAGAATTATGTATGAGTTGTTTTCCCATTTATTTATTTTATTGCTATCAAGCAACTCAGGAACACTCAATTACTTAGTGAATTCCTCTGCCTGAGTCAGCAACTCCTTTAGCTCCAGGTGTCATCAAGACGAAGGACACTACCTTTACAAGGCTCAGGATTACAGAGAAGAAAGAGAAAGAACTGGAAGGAAAGGAGGGGGAAGAGGGAGAGGGGCCTAAGGCAATGTCAGAGGGCCATTAATTCTAGCCTTAGGCACTGACAGTAATCAAAGAGCTGGTGCCAGAGGCTGCAGTCGCAAATGTCCTTAGCTTAACATGACACTGTTGGCTGCTGGAAAAAAGATTCAAGCATCTATCAGCCAGTCATCGAAGTTGTACTTTCACAGGCTTTGTCCTTGAGATGACAAACTCTGGATAAACAATAATTCACATTTTTTCCTGATGTTTGCAAATGTCTGGATGGATCATGCCATGTGAACAAAATCTACATAATTATCTTGAACGTTCATATCTCATCCTGTGATCTTGTTGCCCTAAAGACAAAGCAATAAATGCTTCTAAAATCTGCCAAAATAATGTAATCGTGTGTAACAGATAACCTTGAAGTGCAATTATTACTGTTTTACTTAGAATGTACTATTTGAAAAGCTTTCCTCTTATAATTTAAAAATTTCCCATCATGGCTGGAAAACTTTAAAACAGTTTTATAAAATGTTATCCATAGAGTGATGTTAAAGACCGAATGTATGTGGAATAATCAGTAAAAGTAGCTAATTCATTTTGCTATGCATGAGTCTGGCTTAAAGCTATATTTGTGGGTGAATAAATATTTCATACTTATTTGCTAAAGCTGTGTTTATGTATCATAATGCTGTCTTCTTTTTATGAGGATGACACCACTGATCTTCAACCAGCAGGGCATTTGCATTTAGTGACTTTTCTGGAACTAAGGGAGAATTTGTGCCAAGCTGGTCACATTTTCTCACTCAGTGAAAGATTGGCAATACTAACTTCTTATGTGGTCAGGAGAACACTTCTGTTGTATTTAGCCTAACTCAAAGCTAAGCATGTAAACAGAGGTAGGCCTCTATCTTAATCACAGTTACAAACACATTTATATATTAAGTTCCTTTCAACGGTTAAAAAAAAAGTTCACATAAGAAAGCAAGATAACCCAATATGAAAATGGTTAAATCATTTTTGATTGCTGTCACGACTAAGATCTGCATAAATCCATTGGTGCAAGTCGCCAGAGGTGTCCAGGGACAAATAAAGCAGTTGCATATGTTAAAAAATCCAAGACAAATATGTAGCACTAAAAAAGAATAACAGTTAAATTATTAGTTGCTTGGCTAATGGAAATGAACAACCTTTGATAAAATGGTCCCAGTGAAGAAGGAGAAGAGCTTCTGTTTTTAAATTGCTGCCGTGGGGAAACTTCGCCTCTTTTTGTGGAAGTTTACCTTCTGTCTCCTTCAACTCGCTTTTTACGAACTAGATGAGAAAGAAAAAAAGGTTTGAAAAGACAAAATGAAGGAGAGGGAATATTCCTTAAATTTCAGACAAACAACAATAATCACACAGAATAGCAATCCCACACGCTTGAGGACAGTTATTCAATAATTATCCATGGCAACACATGGAAATGATCGAATAGCCCAGTGCTTTGTGGAATTTACATTTAAATAAAGCTATATCTGATAGTTGGGAACTTGAATCTTAGACCTTTCCAATTTCAACGGAGTAGAAATCTGAAACAAACCCATGAGACGGTGAACCTCTCCTGTTTACTTATCCATAGCACATCTTCTCAGCTTCTGTGAAACTCAGTCACCAACTGGCTAAAACTAATTCCCTAGGATGATACATTCACAATTCTGATTTTGAGTTGAAGACCAGGAAGAGCTGCAAACAGAAGTTTAAAGTTTCTAAACCTGTTTTAAATGGAAACTTCAAAATAGCAACCTCCAAGGAAGGCGTGCTGAAGAAGGGAATGGCTACCCACTCCAGTATTCTTGCCTGGAGAATTCCATGGACAGAGGAGCCTGGCAGGCTACAGTCCATGGGGTCGCAAAGAATCGGATACAACTGAGCAAAACAACAACAACAAGGAGGGTGTTATTCAGGTGTCAGCAAACTCAGAGATTAAGGTTCATTTAATCCAGTGTGAGTGTGTGAGTGCTCAAGTCACTTCAGCCTCTTTGCAACTCTGTGGACTGTAGCCCGCCAGGTTCCTCCAGTCTCCTCTGTCCATGGGATTCTCCAGGCAAGAATATTGGATTGGATTGCCATGCCTTCTTCCAGGGGATCTTTTCAACCCAGGGATTGAACCCACATCTCCTGTGTCATTGGCAGATTCTTGACCCACTGAGCCACCTGGGAAGCCCCCTGTAATCTGGTACTTAGTAACAAAGGAGCTAGCCTGACTGCCTTTCCCAACTTCTACAACCTTCTTTCCCCTTTCACATCCCTACCTGCAGGCTCCTCTGGTGGGCAGGAAGAGGACTGCTCTAATCTTTCTGGATTTGGCAAAAAAAAAAAAAGTGCCTTGGGCTGTGCCCTATCTCATCTCCTCACTTTACATAATCCAGACTGCTCCTGCCTCAGATGCAGAAAATCTGACAAAAGCTATTCCCATGATTGCTGCTCTTGGGCTCAGGATCGCCTCTCCATTTCCTCTAAACCTCCAGTTTTTCTATTTTTCTTTGTTCAGAGGAGGACCTTCGTGTTTTCCCAGGTATCTTCTGACTGCTGCTCTAAGCATTCCCGTTTGCTGCCCACTGCGCCTCACCCTTTGCACCTCGGAGGTGAGCACCGCCGTATGCCCAGCCACCCTCTGGGTGCCATTCACTGCACCTTGGCTGGGCTTCAGGGCTGAGGGTAAGCATGTGTGGGCAGGGACCTGCACACTAACGTTTACCTGCCTCTGACAGTTCTAACCCTTAGCTTCCACTTTGTCTACCATCTGAACCCTCCCCAAGGTCAGCAATGTAGTTGGTGGGACACCTTGTCCAGTTTCTCTAAGGCCTGGCATTCTGCCCCGTACCTCTATTGAGGACTGAAGCCTGTTATTGGCAGGCTACTTGCCAAGTGGACTGCTGGTACCTGGATGGTCTTTTTCTACACTGTTTCAGGTGGCTAGGATGTCCCCAGATCAAGCTTTCCCAATCGGTGCCATTCTTTTTCACTGTGGTTGACAAGGACATTCCCCATCTCATTCTAACATAAGTCACAAAAGAGTGGGTAGCAGGAAAGATAAAAGAGGGACTAACTGAAAAAGCTACTTCTGAGTTTAACCGTTAAAAAACATAGCTCTACTAGGTCATTTCACATGTAAATCACCAAGGTATCAGACATAACCATACTTAAACACAAGTACAAAAACACAGGAGTCAAACATAAATGAACTGGGAATTTCCATGTCACTGTGTCCACTTTCCGGTGTAGATTAACAACAGAGGATGATTACACATAAGAAGTAAGTAAAGGAGAAATAAATATACAAAGGAAACCAAGTAAAAATCAAAGGCTGCTTGGGAAAAAAATTTTCTCTTGAAAGAATGCCACGATAAAACGTAAACACTGTAAAGATAATGTGGATTCCTATGACCATGTAATAATATACTTCTGATGAAGGGCTGACACCAAAGGCCAGTGGAATGGTTATCTATCTGTGAGATGTTATATCTGAAGTGGAGAAATGAATGGCCATCCTGCTCTTGTAATTACTAACAGCACATATTATGCCTGCATTACCCAGGTCATTGTTCTTTGTGATGGCAGCTGCCACTCTTGTTCGTGGTCCTTGCTTGGTAAACTGATATCCAAACTTGAGGATCCTGGAATTCTCCTCCAGCATCTGGGCAATTTCCATCTCCACGGCTGTTCCCAACTGCTGTCTCTGATTGCAGATGTGGACACAAACAGAAGATGGCCAAGAAAGAAGAGGAAATAGTTACTCACATTAACTATGCATGGAAAGATGTACAGCTATTTGTCGGACAAAAAGGCAAAAGTCTCAATTTGAAACAAAGTCACTTGAGATATTTTCTCTCATACACCTGTTCCTTGTTTAAAAGCAAAATCCAACAGGCAGCTGAATCTGCTGGCATGTTAAATTGAAAAGACTAGGCAAATTATTTACAAAAGAAATGACAATTCCAGATATAAAATTAAAGCAAAATTAACACGTGGTGTTTCCACTTTACCCCAGTATCTGTTGTTTAAACAAATGATTTTTTTTTTTTTTTATAGTGACAGTCTTATAGCAATCAATCCAGTTACAAAATCTTCTATTCTGGGATCCATATCCAAAGATATCTGAAGATCATCAACTAGATGGGTGGCCATTCTCTCAGAACAGAGTCTCAGTAGAAGATTCTCAAGAGGTTTTATTAGTGTGGTTTGAACCATGGCCAGGTGAATTATCAAACACTAAATGGGTTATTGGGCTACAGAAAATTCTCTGTTTTTTTAAGTGGTGGAAAGAGTATTTTTGCTTTTGCTTGTTTTTTGAGAAACAGAACAATAGTAGGGTTTAAAATGGGGGCATGTAAATATAGGAATCCACAGATAAATTTAAGGAACATAGTACATTTTTTCCATAGTCTATCATTAATTTTTTTAAAAAACTACAAAGAAAAGACAAAAAAGTATATAAAATAAAAAGCTCCCTTCCTCCAGACTCCCAGTTCCCATGAAGAAAGTCAGTTTGGCATGTCGTCTTCGAAACATTTTCTGTGCATTCATGTCCGTGTAATCACATGTAATGTCTATGTTTTCTTCATATAAATGGATTACACTAGAATAGTATTCCGGGTTTCCCTGGTGGCTCAGATGGTAAAGAATCCGCCTTCAGTGTGGGAGACCTGGGTTCAGTCCCTGGGTTGGGAAGATTCCCTGGAGAAAGGAATGGCTGAATGGCTACCCACTCCAGTATTCTGGCCTAGAGAATTCCACGGACAGAGGAACCTGGCAGGCGACCCACAAAGAGTCAGACTCGACTGAGCAACTTTCACTTTCAGCATATTATTCTAGGGTTTTTTATTTTTCATTTAACATTAGGAACATCATGTCATGTAGGTAAATATATGTTTTCCTCATCCTTGTGAACAACGGCATAGCATTCCATTGTAGTAAGTGATCATATTTGATTTAGCTACATCCTACTGACTTACACTGCTTTCCATTCTTACAGTTCCAAACAAGGCTGTGGTGAACTTCCCTTGTACACAAAGTACCAATATGTCCTGGGGCATTTCTGCCAGTGTGCCTGTAGGGTACATGATAGTTGGCTCCAAGAGGAAGCATTTTTCAAATGTTGATAAATGATTGACTTACCCTCAAAGGTTATGACAATTTGTACTCCTGCTGATAGGGTCAGAAAGTTAGTTTTCCCTACTCTAGCCAACATGGAATATTATGAATCTTCTTCATCTTTTTCAATCCAAGGGGTAAGAATGTATTTCACTTATATTTAATTGCTTTAACTTGCACTTCTCAAATTATGACTAAGAACAATTAATTTTCTTATGCATTTGTATTTCTTTGGAAATTACCAACCTGTCATTTGTATATTTTTCTCCCAGCTTGTGGTTCCTGTTTTTAAAATTTATACATTAGGAAATTAGCTTTTTGTCAAAAATGATGAAAAAATTTTGCTCAGTTTGTCTTTTGACTTTCCTTTTGATTACAAGACCATTTTTCATTTTCATATGGTCAAATTCGTGTCTCTGAGATTCTATGTCATGCTGAGGAAACCTCTCCACTTCTGGTTTCTTTCATTTGTTTTATGATTTCATATATTTTAATATTTAAATCTTCATTTTACCTGGAATGAATTTTAGCAGAATAATTAAGATATAGCCCCAATGTCATTTTGTTCCAAAATGCTGGAGAGTCACGTTGTAAATCAACTATACTCCGATAAAATTTTTTTAAAATGCTAGTGAGTAGTCCCACCATCTTTTACTTAATTTGTTCCCCTACTGAGTTAAAATGCTACCTTGCTGCAAAATTCTCAGGTGTACTAGGCTGTGTTTCTGGACCCTATCGTTCTGCCAAGTCTATGTCTGTGCCTGACTCATGCAATTTTGATTAAATGTATTAAATTACATATCAGTTAAATACATTAAATTATATATTATTATAATACCTTTAAAATATAATACTATATTGAAACATATATTTTAATATATATACCTTTTAAATTTGGAAAATTTAAGTACTGAGTACATGAGGAAGAAAAGTTAGTGAAGGAATTTCTATGTCCTAGGCAAGTTCTAAGGATTAACTCTGCTCCTCTTTTTCATCCAGCAACCTATCAAATGAGTTTTTCCTCAAGAAAAGAACAAAATGTGATACTTCCAGTCAGACAATAACAATTCTGGATATCCACAACATAGAGATTAGTGTGCTCAGCAATCGGCAATGTAAGGTTATGGGAGAGAGAGGCAGCAAAAATGTTAGAGATACTGACCTCAACGCTTCATGAGCAACTTTAGCTCATGACACGACGCCATGAACTGTAGCCCACCAGGCTCCTCTGTCCATGGGATTCTCTGGGCAAGAATACTGGAGCCGGTTGCCATGCCCTCCTCCAGGGGATCTTCCCAACCCAGGGGTCGAAGACCCAGGTCTCCCGCATTATACAGGTGGGTTATTTACCATCTGAGCCACCAGGGAAACCCACACTTTGGAAAAGCAGGACTGGACTAGGAGTTGAGACCTAGGTCAGGGCTGCCGTAGTTACGACTTATGTGCCCGGGGTACAGGTGCTAAGGGTGGAGGTAGCTGACCAAGGAGGGTGACATAAAGTCCCTCTATTTCCTTTCACAAAGCTTAGGCATCTGGAGTCCTAGATTTGGGTAACACACAGGTTGGGCATGCGATGGTGTATATAAAGGACATAAGATCTGAAGACAATTATATTGGGAAAAGGGCATATAAAAGAAGGTGAGGAAGTAATACAGCATAGAGCATCTTTCTCAGCCTGAGTCTTTTTTTTTTTGTTTTTCTTTTTTGAGATGTCTTGTGTTATATAAACCTAGGGCAATAAATGGGCACCAAAATTTCTTATAATTTGGATATATTTCTCTTTTTTTAAGTCACTAAATACAAAGAAAAAGAAACAAAATTTAAGCATACGGTTCTTCAGATCACCTTTTTTGAAGTGACCACTTTTCTCTACGCAGATTTATTCAGCAGTTACCCATCTGTTTCACTAATACGCATCACTGATTGTTCTTCTCACAGGGGCACCTGATTCGATCACAGCTTGTTTACCTGGAGCCTAGCCACGGCAGCCACCCCAGTGCAGGATTTTCTGCAGGCCTTAGCTTTGGTGGAGGTGCCTGCTGCAATGGTGCTAAATTGGTCTCAGCTGCTGCTCCTGCCTGAGACACTGTCTTAGAGATTATTTTATTTCAGACCCTTCATCATACAGATAAGGAAACTGAGGTCTGCTTCTAACAGTCTATGCTGCCGCTGCTGCTAAATCGCTTCAGTCGTGTCCAACTTGTGCGACCCCATAGACAGCAGCCCACCAGGCTCCCCCGTCCCTGGGATTCTCCAGGCAAGAACACTGTGAGTCAACAACAAAATTTGGATGGAAGACAGGTTTTGACTCTGAATTTCCTCCTTCTGGAAATAAAGCAAATAATTTTTCCAGTTGCTCTAGAACTTAATCCTCTTGTCACAAGTGAAGAGAACCCATTTCGGAGGCAAATTAGGAAATGAAAGTTGAAAAAGGACACAAATCCCTTCTGAGCTGACTGAGGAGGAGGTGGAGGTTGATGCTTCAGTGCAAGTTTGGACATTGTATGTCAGGGTCTTCTTCACATGCATTAAAAAAAACCCTTTTATTTATTTATTTATTCTGGCTGTGCTGGGGCTTTGTTGATGTGGGCTTTTCTCTAGTGGTGAGCTTTTCTCTACTCTGTGGTGAGTGCTGCTGCTGCTGCTAAGTCACTTCAGTCATGTCCGACTCTGCGTGACCCCATAGACGGCAGCCCACCAGACTCTGCCATCCCTGGGATTCTCCAGGCAAGAACACTGGAGTGGGTTGCCATTTCCTTCTCCAATTCCGTGGTGAGTAGAGAGGGGCTATTCTCTATTGTGGTCCACAGGCTTCTCATTGCAGTGGCTTCTCTCGTGGAGCACTCTAGAGTGGCTCTAGAGTGTGCAGGCTTCAGCAGCTGTGGCACATGGCCTCAGTAGTTGTGGCTCGTGGGCTCCAGAGCACAGGGTCAGTACCTGTGGCACATGGGCTTAGTTTTTCCGTGGCAAGTGGGCTCTTCTTGGCCTAGGGATCAAACCCGTGTCTCCTGCATTGTCAGACAGATTCTTTACCACTGAGCCACTAGGGAAACCCCCACATGCATTCTTAAAAGGTACTCTAAATTTTCAGGATTTCAGCTCATTTACTAGGTATAAAGTTTCTAGATTTAGCAAAGAAAAATACAGGACACGTGGTTAAATTTGAATTTCATAAAATAACAATTTTTCAGTATGAGTACATCCCAAATATTTCATGGGACACACTTGTATTAAAAACTCTTGTTTATCTGAAATTCCAATTTAACTATATTTTATCTGGCAACCCTAACTAAGTAGTATTAAATATCTTAAGAGGAACTAGAAACAGTATCTGGGACATTATTTCAGATGAGGGGTTTCACAATGGCCTAAACCAACATAGAAAGTTAAACCTGCTTTGGAACAAGGTATCCACTTCTGTCTTAGCTCTCCTGGAAACATTTACCAGGAGTCCTCTTAACTTCTTCCTGATACTAGTCTATTTTATACACATCCCTGAACCATCACTCCTTTTTACTCCCTGCCTATTTCCCTCTTGCTTGTCTTCCTACTCTCCACCCCTTCATGATCTTCTCTTAATTGCCTAGCAGCTGGACACACATCAGGATACAAGGAGTGAGCTTCCTGAGCGGGTACGGCCACATGTGCACATTCCTGAGGACTCACTCCACATTTCTGCACAGGAAAGCTGTTTTGATGATGCAGCCCTCTGGGGAGGGTGAGACTGAAAGGGTGCCTGTCTCCTGGTGGGGCTCCCCTGCTCCCCTGGCAACAAGCCTCAGGAGGAGTCTAGGAATAGATTAACCTACCTCTAATTAATTAATTCAAATTAAATTTGAATTTCAACTAGACAATGAATAATTTTTAGTACAAGTATGTTTCAAGAAATATTTGGGATGTACTCATATAGCACTGAAACAGCCCATGTGTCCTGGAGCCAAATAAAGGAGAGGAGAGCTATTCATGGGTCTTCCGTGGCTTTCCAAGCTTAGGTGATAGTTTCGGGTGGGGTCTAGACCAGGGATTTTCCCAGAAATGCAGAGGACACTCCCCCCCTGCCCTTCCCATCACCCCACAGAGGGGATGCTTGAAGCACTAGTCTCCTTGTTCGCTCTTTCTGGTCCATTCCAGGGTTCTTTATTCCAACTACATTGTGTCTAGACCTTTCAGATTTCCTGAATCCCATGGCAGACACATCTCTGCAGCCAAAGGGACAGGGCACGACATCATGCTGAGAACAGAGAGTTGTTGCTTGCAGACAGGAGCCAGCTGAAGCCGGTAGAGCAACTCCAGAGACTCTGTAGGCTGAGGCTGGGAAAAGAGGTCTTCAGTGTACAGGAGGGGCTGTTTCCAGGGAAAAGCAGCTTGCTTTGGCTGCCGGGACCCCAAGAAGTGCTGCAGCAGAGCTGAGACTGTGATCACACTGTGGGTGTGGCCTGTCACTCTAAACCAGGCTGTCTTCGAGAATCCCAACTCCTTTAAATAGGCTCTATGGTCAGCACCAGACAGGAGGAGCCTGGGATTGCTGCCTGGCTCTGACAGCCTCCAACCCAGGGCAGGGAGGCTGTTTCTGGGTGTGGCTACTCTGCTTTTTTTCCATAGTCCCAGTAAGAGGCAACAGCAAGACTGGAGCAGGACTGCGCCAAGGTTCCTACTAACAGGCAAGGATGACAAAGGCCGAACAAAGCTGTTGTCAACACCTCTGCCGGTCTCCTCTCTCTTTCCTCCGGTGCCTGACCAGCCCAGGGCTGGCTCTTTCTGTCCCAAGCTGCCCCACTAGACGTTGTTTAATTATTAAAACGTTCTCCCACTCACCCTCCA
The DNA here is from genome assembly GCF_002263795.3 of Bos taurus. Taxonomy (NCBI): domain Eukaryota; kingdom Metazoa; phylum Chordata; class Mammalia; order Artiodactyla; family Bovidae; genus Bos; species Bos taurus. Next base: position 58,570,686 of record NC_037337.1, read on the forward strand.
CAGGCCAGAAGCTGTCCTAATTACCAGGAAGCCAGAATATCAAATTAAACTTTTTCACAGAACTTTGTCTTTTAACTCCCTCCATTATGGTACTCCTCCCTTTCACATGTACCCTGTGAGTTAACTCACCTGGTTGTCGATCTTGATCTCAATCAACGTGTCATTTTCCTTCAGTGCTTCTACAAGAGCCAGGATCCCAGCACCAGTGATGAAATTGGATTCTATGTTTAGACTTTTCAAGGTCTTGTTTACTTTTAGCATATCTGCAAAGGCCTTATGATGTGAAAAAGAAATAACCTTTAGGGTTTCTAAAGATTTATTTACCAAACTTCTCGCCACCACATTAAATATTTTTTTACAGTACTTAAAGAAAACCTTAGTTAAATCATACCTTCAAGTAACAAAGATAATAATTTAAAAATGCAATAAAAATAGTTCGGTTCAGCAGCTCAGATTTATAAATTCCACATACTTGCAAAATTAAAAAAAAAAAAAGATTGTTGTTGTTTAGTTGCTAAGTTGTGTCCAACTATTTTTGACCCCATGGACTGTAGCCCTCCATGTTCCTCTGTCCATGGAATTCTCCAGGCAAGAATACTGGAGAGGGTTGCCATGCCCTTCTCCAGGGGATCTTCCCGATTCAGGGATCAAACCCACATCTCTTAAGTCTCCTGCACTGGCAAATGGGTTCTGTGCCGCCTGGGAAGCCCCAATTAGGGTGTCTCACTACAAACAGGAACAGGTGGATCAGCGAGAGCAGGTGGAGGGCACACCAGCTCTTCCTGAAGCTTCCCTGAAAAAGAGCAACTGCCTGTACAGCCATCAGTGAGAAATCTCCCAGGAAGAGGCTCGGTGAGGGTGCTGGGTCCCAAGAGTAAGGCAGTGCAGAAATGGAGGCACCCCCAGATCTTCCACCAGATACAGAGTGGGAGAAGGGACAGGAGAGATGGCAATGCCCAGGATGGAAATACACTGAACCATGTCCCTCCCAGAGGGAAGCCCTCCCAACTTGAGCAGTTGCCGAGGACTCCCCGGTTGCCTGCTAGCTTCTCATACACACACTACAGAGAAGGCGGCTCATCAACTCATCTGCCTGCTTACAAAAGCATTCACTCATTCACTTAGAAAAGATTATGTGTCAGGCTTCTGCTTTGTGCTAGCTGTAGAGAAAACAAAATTCCTGTTTTAGGGAGCTTATATTTCAGCAGGAGAGGCGGAGTCAATAATTACTAAATAAAATGTATGGCCTGCCAGATGGTAACAAATGGAGAAATCTAAAGGGGCTTCCCTTTTAAGGGATAGGTCTTTTGGTGAACCAGATCTACATAACTGCAGCGGAAATAGTCCCAGTTTACACAAATCAATTTTGTTCTGTATTTGGAACTATGAACAGGCAAACAATGACTGCTAGACCTAACAGGAAAACCAACATCAGGAGAGAAAAGTTGAGTTCACGAAACAGGTCAGCATGCTATGCAGGGAACACAGAATATTCAGAGAACAGAAATATGTAAAACTTCTAAATGTTATCAATTCTCTCCACCTTGCCCTACTTCAAAATAAGACAGAAAGAAAATAGAGAAAGAAAAAATACTGTGATCTGCTCACAGAGAAACAAGAATCAGACTGCCATTAGTCACTAGACTTTAAGGCCCATAGAACAGAGGCTTTAATATATTTATACAGCCAGATAATTATAAATGCTAGTGATAAGTTCTAATTTTTTTTTTGGTGTCAATCTATACACCTAACTGAATATAATGAGACAAAGTATATAAAGCTCAAAGGTGTGAAACAATAGAATAACTACAATTTAGAGCTAGAAAAGGAAGATGAAGTAGAAAGAAGAGAGAGTAAAGAGTTGCCCAATATTTTCTAATGGAGAATCAAAAACTATCTGAGATAATAAATCAAAAATAAAAGTGCATATGTATTAGTGCATTTCTACCTGGTTGCACACTAGAATGACCTGGACGCTTTAGAAAAATATACCAGTGCTTGGGCCCCACCAGATGAATTAAATCAGAATCTCAGACTGTGGCCTAGACAGCTGCTTTGTTTTGCTTTTTATTATTGTAGTTGATTTTTTTTTTTATTATTGTAGTTTATTATTGTAGTTGACTGCATTTTTCAAAAGCTCTTCAGTGACTAATGTTCAGCCAGGATTCAAAATCACTTTAATTGAAATCATATAGACAACAACAAAAGGAATGGAAAACAAACTGCTAACAGTGATTGCTCTCGGGAGAAGAACAAGGAACCGCTGAACTCTGTTTTTATGACAGAAAGGACAAGAAGAAGGAAGAGAAGGATTTCAACTTGGGACAAGAACAGGTTTTCCAACCTTGAGACTATCGACATCTGAGGCTGGAGAATTCTTTGTTGTGGGAGGTATCCTGTGTCTTGTGGGAGGTTTAGCAGCCTCTGAGACCCACAAAATGTCAACAGTACCCTCCCAGTCATGACAACCAAAAATATCTCCAGACACTGCCAAATGTTCCCTGGAGGGCAGAATCACCCTGAGTTGAGAGCCACTGGACTAGAAGAATAATCCTGTGTATTAGTCAAGCACTTGTTTGAACTACAAGGAAAGCTCAAGGGTTTGCATTGATGTTAGTGCACACCATGTAAATTAAAGTGTATTTATTCAGTGCTAGGTCTTTAATTAGAAGTAAATGTACACATTTTAATTAGAGCCCCAAAAAGGAATGTATCAGGTCTTTCCTTATGAATTCTCCAAGCTTTGGGATTTACTTCTGCTATTAGAATAACAAAATGTCAGAGCAATTAGGCCTTTATAAAAAACTTGCAGGACCTACTGGCAAGTAGCCACGATCTTGCCAATTTCTTTTAAACTGGAGAAAACACTTTTCTTATACCGAACAAAACAGGGAAGAGAGACCCAGCCAAACACAAGCCTGGGCTCCAGGCCCAGGTTCACTGCAGTTCAGCAAATATTTGAGCATCTATTACATGTGCTGGGGATAATAACGTTAGTGAAACCAAGACTAGATTTCTTAAAGGTTATATAAATAGTGTAGAAATACATTTTTAAAGAGAAGGTTTGCTTTCTGTACTTCACAGTGTTGTGAGGAAATTGCAGTTTCCTGCTCTGTCCAAATCTGTACCCTCGCAGGCGGTAGCCACAGGACTCAGGTGGCTATGGAGGCCTTGAAAAGTGCCTCTTATGAACTGAGATGTGTGTAAATATTAAAATGCATGGGATTTCAAAGATGTAGTATGGAAAAAATACTGCAAAAGACCTCATTACATACACATTTTGAAATGATGGTATTTTGGATATGGTGGTTTAAATAAAATATATTATTAAATTTAATTCCACCCATTTTTTTTTAATGTGGTTACTGGAAAATTTAAAGGTCCATGTGTAGCTTACATTTGTGGTTCTCGTTTTATTTTTATTTGATAGTGCTGTCCTAAACTTCTGATTTTTATGTGGCATCCCTATTAATAACAGCATTAAAAAATAACATATTTGGACCTTTTCTCTACATTGGCATTCACTAGTGTGGCAAGTTTAACACTCCCTGCTATAGGAGTGATTATATGGAAATACTTGGAGCATGGTAAACTGAATTTGACTACAGATCACTTAAATTTGCTTCCTGGCTTGGTCACAAGCTGGGTAATCTTAGTTAAGACACTCAAACTCTGAGCCTCAGTTGCCACATCTGTAAAATGGGGATAATGTCATCTCACATCCACATATTTTGTCTGTATTCACTGTAATCCCACAAGTATTTTGTAGAGTCTATTTCTGAACCTTACATAGAAAAGAGTCTCCAAGCTCTTGCTTTAATGCTGATTTGTAATTCTCAACACTGAGTTGTTCAGCCATAATCACAGTCTGAATATCTCTGCTGCCTGTGGGATAATCAACCAATCTTCAACCTATAGAACAGTTCTTTCCTGACGATAGCATAGCTGAAAGGGGAACCATCTGGGGTCAGCAGGTGAGGGCTGGACCTTGTGAAGCCATCCAGGTATAAGGCTGAAAGAGGCTTTTCTTTTCATTCTAAAGGATAACAGTTATTCCTTGCAGTTGTATGGTGTGCTTGTCACAAGGCATACATGCAATACATAGTTGTTGGATTGAAAACTAGATCAAGCAGATTATTATATTTGATATAATAATATATATCTTAATATATTATTAATACATTTGGGCCTATATTATATTTTATATAATAATATATAATATAAATATATTATAGATATAATGTGTGTTAATGTATATTATTAACATATTGGGCTATGTAATGGATATATATATTATATTAGTCCATTTAGCAAGGTATCTATTTGACCTAGAGTAGAAATTAGATTATTTACTAGTGCTGACAGTAAACTATGAACTAGTTGTATCCCTGCCATTTTACTGTAAATATTATATTAAACATAAATTATAAATCATTTATTTATCCCTTTAGTTATTTACATACGAAATGCACTGTGAATGTTTTTGCTTAACTGAAAACAAATCTAGTAAAGGGCAGAGATTACACACAAAATCATACACAGATAAGAACCCCTAAATTGTTAACTTTACCTCGCCAATGATCTAGTTCTGTTCTTTTTCTATTTCAATGATAGGCTTCAAATTCAAAACTGCTTTCAACCTACAAATTTAGACATGTAATAATTGCTGGTGAAAACATTGTTCTGTAGCTTAGCCCCTTTCTTACATGAGTGCTTACTTCACATTTGCTGTCGTCATCATGGAAATACTGCCTATTGCTCAGAGGTTAGAGGGCACATCCATTCATTCATTTAACAAGTATTTTTCAATACTTGTTTTTCAACATCTACTCTGTACCAGCACCATGGTGGGTAGCATTACTTTCTTGCTGTCCCTTTTTAATGCTATTTTAAATCTTCCAAAAGACATGTTACTTTAAATCAAATCATCAAGTCGAGAAACTTTTATTTTTCAAGTGCTGAGCATCAGATCCTGTAGAACCATTGATGTGGCCTAATGCTCAGGCTTCTGACAACTGGCATAGTTTAGCAAACATTACAACAGTGAGGTAATGTATTTAAATATAGCATAGCTGGGTGGTTAGGTATTTTGATTGTGGAACCAGGACCCAGTGATGAATCCTGGCTCTGTCCTTTGCTGATTGGGTTACTTTGGAAAAGTTACTTAACCTTTCTGAGCCTCACACTGCTCATTTGTTAGAGTAGGAACTAATAACAGTTCACACCTCATTGTGTGTACTGAGGATTCAGTGAGATGACCAAGCAAAGGACAGGGATCAGAGCTGGCAGTTACTAATTGCTCAAGAAATGTGAGCTATTAATAGGAGGAATAACAGTAGTATTAATGTAATAACAGTAGTAGTATTTACTTGGGCTCAGCTCAGGGGTTTCCTTATTTACCTGAATCAACTAAGGCGCATAGAAGGAATAGACCTTTTTGTTTTTTTTTCATCTTCTGGTTAACAATATCAAACAAAAATGTTTTAAGATTTGGTTGTTTAAAATATTTTTGAGACATATGAATCCACTTAAAAGATTAAAATGAAATATATGTTAACATTTTTTCTATGTGCTGAAGGCTTCCTATAGGCTTTCATGGAGGAGGGGTCTCATATCCATTTATTGTGATGGAATGCTACTGCAGGTGCAAACGTTTCAGAAAATTTGTACTAAGAATAGAACAAAATCTAAATATTTATTTAGCTAGATGCCTAATCTAATATCTTTCTCCTAATATTGTAGTGTTAACAAAATTCTAGTGAATTCAAAGTGCCTGACTTGTGGGTTCTTGTTTTACCATCTCATTATAACTAATTTTGTTTATTAATTATACAGAAAATACATTGACCAGATCTGAACATTGTTAATTGACAAAACAAATTACAAATAGCTTCTACTAAATTAAATATCTGAGGGCTGTATTTCTAGGGATTCTACTCACAATTGCCACAGGGTCATTGCTGCGGGTTGCGGCCAGACTGAACTTTTTCACGTGAGTGTTGGTCTCCAGAGCCTTTGCAAATTCCTTCAGGGTTGGAATTGGAATGTTCTGTGAGAAAGACACAGATTGTTGATGAATCCTTCTATAGCACCTTCACCCTAAGCTCAGGACCCACAGCTTTTACATACAGCAGGTCCCCGACCTACGCATGAGTTTCGTTCTGAGAGCACATTCATAGGTCCAATGTGTACGTAACTCCAACAAAGTTAGCCTAGGTACCCAACTAACACAATCAGCTAGATAATACTGTGTAACAGGTGTATAATACTTTTTCACACAAATAATACATATATAAAAAACAAACAGAAAAAACAAATGTTTTTAATCTTACAGTACAGTACCTTGAAAAGTACAATAGTACAGTACGACAGCTGGCACACAGGGGCTGGCAAGTGTGTGTGCATCTTTGAAAGTTCACAATTTGAAGGTTCGTATTTTGGTGACTTAGATGTACCTTAGATTTTATCCTCTCTAAAAGACATCGATCGTCCATCTCTAGCAACCAACCTATCCAGAGCCAATAGCACCACTTAGTGTCCAATAAGGGAATCTAACAGTGTGACACTCGGGCATCACTTCTGTTTATCCTCCGAATTATGCACACACCACCCTTCCCTCTTTTTCTCTTTCATTCTCTATATTCTAGCCAGACTAGAATTAAACTAGCTCTAACTCATCTTTCAAGACCCAGCAGAAATATCACCTCCTTTGTTTATTGATTCTCTTAGGCAGAATCAACTTCCCTTACCTGCAATTCTGCAGAATTTGGGGGCTTACCACATCACGTTATAATTATCCGCCTAGTGTTTTGCTCCTAATTTAAGTTCTTCAGAATCGAGACTGAATGAATCTTATTCCCCCTTCCATAGCACTTAGCACAGTACTGAGCACTGGAGAGGCAGGCAGTACAGGGCACAGCTAGAGGCTACCATGAGTTCATGGAGCACTACAGGCCAGCTCTGTGACTGGGGACACTGGAGTCTTTTAAAGTCCCACTAAGGATTAAATGAGATAATGAATTTCAAGTATTTAGCAACGTATATGTCACATAGCTAGTAGTCAATAAAAATTAGTTGATGTTATTAAATGCTAGAAATTGGCCTAATAAGAAGGAACACAAAAGGTGTCAGCTAGTGTTTTCTCTTTCCCTCATTCTTTCTCTCTCTCCCTCTCACACACAACACAATTTCTCCTCCCTTTCAGAGTGCTAAGACATTGTCAAAGCAGAAGTGACTTCAGAGAATAGGCTATAAAAGACATTGTGGCTTTCAGTTTACTCTCTCTTTTTCTCTTGGGTCATTTGCTCTGGGGGAAGCAAGTTGTCATGACGTGAAGATATGTTGGCGGCCCTATTAAGAGGTCCATGTGCTGAGGAACTGAGGCTCCTGCCAACAGTCACATGAGTGCACCCTCTTGCAAAGGGAGCCCCAAGCCCTGGTCAAGCCTTGAGACGACTGCAGCTCTGGCTGACAGCTTTACTACAGCCTCATCTGAGACCCTGAGCCACAGCTACCCAGCCATGTCACTCTCAGATTCCTGACACTCAGAAATTATGTGAAATAATAAACTGTTTGTCGTTTTAAGCCTCTAAGTTTTTGGGTAATTTGTTCCTCAGTAGTAGATAACTAATAACAGTTGTTTAACACAAGTATTGTAATTCTTTTCAAAGAATTCTAGAAAAAATTCTCTTTTTTTAAACCTACTTAATTTATTTAAAACATTTATTATTATTTTTTAACTTTTTATTTTATATATTAGAGAATAGCCAATTAACAATGTTGTGATAGCTTCAGGTGGACATCAAAGGGACTTAGCAATACATACACGTGTATTCATTCTCCCCCAAACTCCCTTCCCATCCAGGATGCCACATAGCATTGAGCAAATAAATCCACTCCTTCTGAATAGGATATTTTGCCTCAAAATCAGCGACTATAAAGGATTTAGAACATGTGTAAAGGCAGGCAGTCATCTCCAGTAAGTTTTCTGACTGAACGATAAATCAAGTGACTGACAGCAATCATAATGAAATACCTTAATGTTGTTGAGGTTGACTTCTTGCAAGCTGGGGTCATTGGCTTTCATCTGCTGTAGACTTACTTCCACATTTGTGGGATTGGGTGGTTCCTCAAATACTGGCTTGACCTTTTCACCTTTGACCACATCTAAGACACAAGTTTAAATTTTAAAAATAAAATGTAAGGTCTCTCCCATAAAAATCAGAGACAACTTCTCCCCAAATGACCTTGTTTTCATATGTGGTGATTCCAATAATATTCTAATATCAGTGACAGCAAGCTTATTCTCAACTCAGCAAGCAGAGGAATGGTGTGGCTCTGAGTTACAGCCTTCCAGGTTAGTGTTTTCAGTTGCAATGAGAAGTCTCAGTGGTTGATGCTCCATGGAGCCAAAAGTGCAGGAGGCTCTACAGCAAACTCAAACTCCTAAAAGAATATCCACAGGTAGTTATAGCTGCTCCATACGGACCTCTTTCAAACTATAATAACCAAACCAAAGAATCTAAGATGCACAAAAATGAGTTCCTTTATTTCCTAAACCTTAATTCTCCCCTGGCCCATCCTCTGATTTCCATCTTGGAGCTCTAATTTTGAGGATGGTATAGGAAGAGAAAGGAATAGAAAAGAAAAGTGGAAGAATTCTCAAAAGCAGTTAACAGAAAATGTTTGCAATGTATGTAACACACACAGGGTTCATATCTCAATATACACAGAGCTTCTACAAGGCAGTAAGATAACCCAGTGGAAAATGAACAGCTAATGATCAGAGGAATCTCTATCAGTCAACCAAAAAAATATAAAAAGTAATTAAATTCCGAGAAATTTAAAAATAAGATACCGTTTGATTTGCCAAAAAATGTAAAAAGATAATATTCACAGTCAGCAACAACGTGGATGAAAAAGCATTTTCATATATTGTTAGTGGGAAGGAGAGATATTCCATGTACAGAAATATTCAGTGTTGTCAAGATATCAGTTTTTCCCAAATGCAATGCAATCCCAATCAAAATCTCAGAAATTTAGTTTGCAGATATTAAAAAATGATTATAAAGTTTATATAAAGAGGAAAACTACACAGAATAGCCAGAACAATATTGAAAGAGAAAAACAAATCCAGCAATTCAACCTAAAGAAGACTTAAAGCTATAGGAAGGAAGATAGTGATATTGGTGAAAATATGCAAATATATCAGTGGAACAGAATAGAGAGCCCACAAATAGACCCACATAAATAAAATCAATTGATCTTTGACAAAGCAGCAAAGGTAAAATAGTGGAGAAAAAAGTAGCCTTTTCAACAAATGTTGCTGGAACAACTGGACATCAACATGAAGGAAAAATAACAGAATCTAGATACAGACCTTATGGGCTTCTCAGGTGCTGCTAGTGGTAAAGAACCCACCTGCCAATGCAGATGTAAGAGCTGGTTCAATCCACGGGGTGGGAAGATCCCTTGGAGGAGGGCATGACAACCCACTCCAGTATTCTTGCTGGAGAATTCCATGGACAGAGACGCCTGGCAGGCTACCTACCATCCATAGGGTTGCAAAGAGTTGGACACGACTGAAGTGACTTAGTACACACACACAGACTTTACACTCTTCACAAAAATTAACTCAAAACAGATCATAGACCTAGATTTAAATGAAAAACTACAGAACTCCTAGGAGATAACATAGGATAAAATCTAGATGACCTTGGGTTTGAAGATGAAGTTTTAGATACAGCCCTAAAGGCCTAATCCTTAAAAGGAAGAATTGATAAACTGACATGCATTCAAATTAAACATTTATACTCTGCAGAAAATACTCTCAAGAGCAATGGGGAGAAAAAGCACAGACTGGGAGAAAATATTTGCAAAAGACACATCTGATAGACTCACAGATATAGAGAAAAAACTAGTGGTTACCAGTGGGGAGAAGGAGAAGGCGAGGGACACTATATTGGTATAGTGAAAAAAAGGGTTGTTATGGGATTATTTGAAATCATGTGTGTGAATACATCAAGGCTGTATATTGTCTCCCTGTTTATTTAACTTATATGCAGAGTACATCATGTGGAATGAATGCCGGGCTGGATGAAGCACAAGCTGGAATCAAGAATGCCAGCAGAAACATCAATAACCTCAGATATGCAGATGATACCACCCTTATGGCAGAAAGTGAAGAGGAACTAAAGAGCCTCTTGATGAAAGTGAAAGAGGAGAGTGGAAAAGCTGGCTTAAAACTCAAAATTCAAAAAACCAAGATCATGGCATCTGGTCTTATCACTTCATGGCAAATAGATGGGGAAACAATGGAAACAGTGACAGACTTTATTTTGGGGGGCTCTAAAATCACTGCAGATGGTGACTGAAGCCATGAAATTAAAAGATGCTTGCTCTTCGGAAGAAAAGCTATGACCAAACTAGACAGCATATTAAAAAGCAGAGACATTATTTTGCTGACAAAGGTCTATCTAGTCAAAGCTATGGTTTTTCCAGTAGTCGTATGGATGTGAGAGTTGGACTATAAAGAAAGCTGAGTGCCAAAGAATTGATGCTTTTGAACTGTGGTGTTGGAGAAGACTTGAGAGTCCCTTGGGCTGCAAGATCAAACCAGTCAATCCTAAAGGAAATCAATCCTGAATATTCATTGGAAGGACTGATGCTGAAGCTGAAGTTTCAATACTTTGACCACCTGATGCAAAGAAGTTACTCATTGGGAAAGACCCTGATCCTGGGAAAGATTGAAGACAGGAGGAGAAGGGGATGACAGAGGATGAGATGGTTGGATGGCATCACTGACTCAATGGACATGAGTTTGAGCAAGCTCTGGGAGTTGGTGATTGACAGGGAAGCCTGGCCTGCTGCAGTCCATGGGCTTGCAAAGAGTTGGACATGACTGAGTGACTGAACTGAACTGTGTGAAACTTTTGCAATTTGTAAAATATTATATAATTTAAAAAATCTTTGATTCCTTAAAAAAAATCAGAAAAAAGATACATATGATAAAGCACTTATCCAATATATACAAGAACTCTTAAAACTCAATGATAAGGAAACAACATGATTTTAAAAATAAGCCAAAAATGTTAAGAGATATCTCACCAAAGAAGATATACAAATGAAAAATAGGCATATGAAAAGATGCTCCACATCATATGTTATTAGGGAAATGCAAATTAAAATAGTGACACACCACTACATACCTATTAGAATGACCAAAATCCGGAACATTGACAAAACCAAATGCTGGTGAGGATGTGGAGCAACAGAAATTCTCATTCATTGCTCATGGAATTCAAAACCAAACATCTTACCATAAGATTCAGCAATCATGCTCCTTTATGTTTATCCAAAGGAGTTTAAAATTTATGTCCAAAATCTGAACACGGATATTTGTAGCAGCTTTACTCTTAATTTACAAAATTTGGAAGCAACTAAGATGTCCTTAGTAGGTGATCTGATAAACTGTGGTATATCCAAATAATGGAACATTATTCAGTGTTAAAAAGAAATGATCTATCACTGCCACATGATTTAGCAATTCCACTCCTGGGCATATGTCTAAAATAAGCAAAAACACTAATTTGAAAAGACACATGCATCCCCATGTTCACAGAAGTATTATTTACAATTGCCAAGATATGGGAGCAGCCTAAACATATATCAACAGATGAATGATAATATATACACATATGTACAAACAAATATGGGCTACTATTCAACCATGATAAAGAATGAAATTTTACCATTTTACAACAACATGGATTAACTTGGAAGGTAGTATGCTAAGTGAAATAAGTCAGACAGAGAAAGACAACTACTTTAAGATGTCACTTATATGTGAATCTTAAAAGAACAAATTAGTGAATATAACAAAAAGGAAGTAAACTCACACATACAGAGAACAAACTGGTGGTTACCAGTGGGGAGAGGAAAGAGGGGAGGAGCAAGACAGAGAATTAAGAATTCTCTTAATTAGAGAATTATTTTAATAGAGAATTAAGAAGTACCAATTCTTATGAATAAAATAAACTATGGGATATATTATATAACATAGGGAATATAGCCAACTCCATAATAATATATAATAACTATTAATGGAGCATAACCTTTAAAAACTGAATCACTATGCTGTATACCCATAACTTATATAATATTGTACATCAACTGTTACTGTTACAATAAAAAAAAAGAAAGGCTCTATCAAATCTTGAAAAGACACAGAGGAACCTTAAATGCATATCACTAAGTGAAAGAAACCAGTCTGAATAGGCTACATACTATATGATTCCAATTATATGACATTCTGGAAAAGGCATAATGATGGAGAGAGTTAAAAGATCAGCAGTTGCCAGAGGTTAGTGGGGAAGGAGAGATGAACAGGCAGAGCACAGAGAAGTTTCAGGACAGTGACACCACTCTGCCTGATACTGTAGTGGTGGAAACCTGTCATTGTGCATTTGTGCAAACCCACAGAATGTACAAACCCAGCAGAGAGCCCTGTTGTAAACTTTGGGCTCAGAGTGATAATGATGTGTCAGTGTAGGTTCATTAAGTGTAACCTATAATGGTTCATTAAATGCACCACTCTGTGCAGGATATAGCTAAGTGGAGAGGCTGTGCATATGGAACGGCATATCTCGGTACCTTTCTCTCAATTTTGCAGTGAACACAAAACTGCTCTAAAAAAATAGTATTTTAAAAAGTTAATGATATGTGTGTATGTGTATGTATAACAGCCCAGTAGGCTATGCATCAGACTTTTTTTCATAACAAACATGTTGTCAGAATGTTACATTTTGGTATTGAGATTAAAAGGATGAATATTTTTCATTTGTATGCATAAGAAACCAGAAGGAAAATAAAAGGAATATTGCTCACTGTCTGGGTAAATTACCCAGTATAAATGGTGGTTGACAGACACATTGCTGAGACTAGAAAGCATTGCCAAAGTCACCATTAGAGAGAATAAACTATAATTTTATTAAGAAAAGCTGTGATCTTCTGTGAGTTTTCCTAACAGCTGTATCACACTGTACTGAAATTATTTGATTATTGATCCGTCCCTCCCACAGATAGATAAGTTCCTTTGGGCAGGCACCATCTCTTTTACCTTTGTACCTAAGCCTAGAATGTTCCTGACAGTAAATATTTAGTAAATGACTGATGAATGAGTAAGTGAGAGAAGCTAATGAAGGGTACATTTCTCCAGAAAATGGTGACAAAGAAGAGAGTGGTCTGGAATGTTCTGTGGCAAATCCACACCAGTGTGTCTTTCATGCTTTCTGGGGGAAGTAGGTACTCAAATTCTAATGACAAACATCCATTATTGAGACAAAGAGGCAATCGAACAGAGAAGGAAATTTATCTAAAATACTACAGGAAATCAACTCTGAATATTCTTTGGAAGAACTGATGCTAAAGCTGAAGCTCCAATACTTTGACCACCTGATACGAAGAGCTGACTCATTGGAAAAGACCCTGATGCGGGGAAAGATTGAGGGCAAGAAGAAAAGAGGGCAACGGAGGATGAAATGATTGGATGACATTGCCGACTCAATGGACATGAGTTTGAGCAAACTCTGGAAGACAGGGAAGCCTGGCATGCTGCAGTCCAAGGAGTTGCAAAGAGTCAGACACGACTTGGCCACTGAACAACAGCAGCAATCACAAACATCCATAATTAAGACAAAAAGACGTTTCTCGAATAGAGAAGGAAAACTTAGCTAAAATACTATAGCTAATTAAAGCGTCATTATGACATAAAACTCTCCTTTCTGTGCTAAGCAAACCTTTTTATCTGTCATTTCCTCCTTTGACTGAACCTATCAGGAGAGAATTTGCCTGCAATGCAGAAGATCATGGTTCGATTCCTGGGTTGGGAAGATCCCCTGCAGAAGGGATAGGCTACCCACTCCAGTATTCTTGGGCTTCCCTTGTGGCTCAGCTGGTAAAGAATCCGCCTGCAATGTGGGAGACCTGGGTTCGATCTCTGGGTTGGGAAGATTCCCTGGAGAAGGGAAAGGCTACCTACTCTAGTATTCTGGCCTAGAGAATTCCATGGACTATATAGTCCGTGGGGTTGCAAAGAGTCAGACACGACTGAGTGACTTTCACTTTCACCAGGAGTGTGTTCTGGGCAACACACTCTGATCGGTACTAGTCACACTGCCAGACAGGGCTCCCAGTGCTGGCCACTTATTCTGATCTGATTACTCACAGCCCAGTGATCCTTGGTGAACTGACAAAATCCACCTTCAAAGCCTAAAAGAATTCCAGACTCCCCAGGGGCCCAGTCAACAAGCCTCTCTCCTATCAGCAACACCCGGAGGCTCCCAGGTTTCATAAAACCACATATTTCATGTCAACTTACTTCTCACAGGCCCTTTGCCACCTTTTGTGTTGGTTGTTTCTTCATCAAACTTGGGATTGTTGAGCAAATTGTGTACTCCAAGAACAGCTGAAAAGCAAAAATAATCTGTGAATAAAACTTAAGTTTGAGAAAGCTTGTTAAGATATCCACATTGTTAATTTTCCCTTTGCAGAACAATTCTTCATACCATAAAGATAAGTCTCTTGACCTCACTTGTCTTGCAAAGTGTGTGACACATGTATAGTATTAAATAAGCTTTTTTTTAAATCCCTCCTCCTAAGATCACTAGCATTCTTCACATCTTTCTACATCTATATATCTGGAGTCGTGTAGGATCTGAGGGACAACGGTCTAGTGAAAGTGAAATCAGCAAATGAAAATCTGCTTAGATCTCCTAGTTAAGTAGATTCATCCCTATGTTTTCTCATCTGTAAAATTTGAACGTGGGACTGAGTCTAATGATATTTTAAGCTCTAAAATTATATAGACTATAGTATGTAGTTATTCTGGAGACAAAGGGCTGAAAGATCATGGTCCTCTTTCAGTGTAGGCCTCCCCATTGCTTTCATCTCTCAGTACCGAAAAGAGTGGTTCTTTTCCCTTCTAGAGCATCCCAGGGTGGGAAATAAGAGATGTCGGCAATAAAAGGTCCGGTAAGCAGGCTGAGATTTTGAGTCTCCTGTACTACACAGAACTCACACCAGAGGGCAGTACAGTATGCAGGAGACAGCACCGGCCATAACTGAACACGGAGCAGGCACTAACTGCCACTGCCCACCCAGCTTTCCCTTCCTTAATGAACTCCAGGTGAGAAATTCCAGGAGGCCTACTGGGGAAGGATCCCAGAATAATCTGCCAATGGTGGCAGGGGCCCACCTCTGAGCTCCTCATCGGCTGTATACTATACTCTAGAAGGACTGCCCATATAGCCAACAAAGGGTAAATGTTCAGAGCCAGCGAGTGTAGGGGTTTAGAGGAGCAGTCAGGAGCAGTCAGCCTGAGTTTAAATCCTGACTCTGTTATGTACTATCTGTATGGCTTGAGAAGTCATTAAATGCCGCTAAGCCTCAGTTTCCCCATCTGTAAAACAGGGATAATCATTACACTTTACCTATTACAAGGGTTAAATGACTTCCTATGTGTTACGCACTGTTCTAAGTGCTTTACAAATTCTTGTTAAATAAATAAGAATTTGTCACTGTGTTTTTGGCCTTGTCTAGGGAGAATAAACACAGGACTCTGAGACCATCCAACAAGCATATCTTGCTTTGGCCCCATATTCACTATGCAACTTATGATTATAATTTCACTCCCCTTGTCAAGTTTTAATTTTAGAATAAGGCAGAGTTGGTTCTCCTGGGAGGAAGGAGATTATTATTACTCATGTCTTCCAATGGAATAACAATGTGAAAATTCTTGCCAAAGCTGTGGACTGTTTTTCAAAGCACCTCTATCCTGTGGGGACCTAATGACCCTAATAATGCAGATTTCCATCCAATCAGCACACAAATACGTGGGTACATGCATGGAATCTTTTTCAAAGGAAATACAAGAAACGGGAGGAAGCTTATATAATTCATTACATATTATTGTACTATTTGGGTTTTTTCTTTAAAAAAAAAAAAAACTTTTTACTTTATATTGGAGTATAGCCAATTAACCAGAGAAGGCAATGGCAACCCACTCTAGTATTCTTGCCTGGAAAATCCCATGGACGGAGGAGCCTGGTGGGCTGCAGTCCATGGGGTCGCAAAGAGTCGGACACGACTGAGCGACTTCACTTTCACTTTTCACTTTCATGCATTGGAGAAGGAAATGGCAACCCACTCCAGTGTTCTTGCCTGGAGAATCCCAGGGACGGGGGAGCCTGGTGGGCTGCTGTCTATGAGGTCGCACAGAGTCAGACACGACTGAAGCGAATGAGCAGCGGCGGCGGCAGCAGCTTAGCCAATTAACAATGTTATGACAGTTTCAGGTGCACAGCAGAGAGACTCAGCCACACATACACATGTATCCATTCCCCCCCCGAAACTCCTCTCCCATTCAGACTGCCAATAACACTGAGTGGAGTTCCCTGTGCTATACAGTAGGTCCTTGTTGATTATCCATTTTAAATATAGCAGTGTGTACATTTGATCCGCAATTCCCTAACTATCCCTTCCCTGGGTTTTTTCTATCTGTATGTATAACCAATTCACAGTTCACATATAATAATAATTATTATTATACTGTTGCTATTGTTAAGAAAACTAGAAAAAATGAGCAGACTGGGCTAAATATGGATGTACTTTATTGGGGAAATATAACAGTAAAATGGGTTCTGCTCTATGGTTAGGTTAATATAACTAAGTGGGAATCAAAAACAGTGACTGTGGGAAAGAACAAGACATTTTGTGATGGAAATGGAAATTTTGTGATTATAAAACGCCAAATGTGAAGCTCTTTTGAAGGCATAAGGGCTGTTATTTTGTTGTTTAAATTCTCAACACTCCTTCATATTTCTTCTCTTTGACTTCTCACCGTAACTCTTGGATTTTGTAGGATAGGTGTTACTGTGGGTACTTTTCAACTGAAATATGATTTTACATTTTATAGCTGAGATACAGTGAAATGTTTGCTCAGAGAGCTTAGGTGACCTGCATCCAGCCTCTCAGCTGCCTAATGGCTGAAGTCAACTTGATACCATAGTAACAATCAACAGTGACTGACACAGGGGCTCAGAGGCTGTTCCAGGGGGTCAGTGCATGTCTGGAGGTCACAGAGCTAGACAGAAAAGCTTCCCAGAGCTGAGGACTAACCTGCAAGGTCATAGAGTTCAGTGTCGGAGGCGCTGGCCAAAGCTTCTTCCAGTTCTGGGTCCAGGGTCACCTTTTCTTCTTTATGAGTTTCTATGGGCTTTTCTTTGGGGATAAAGACTCTCCCTTTAAATCAGAAGAAAAACAAAAGCATTGTGTGCTGCTGCCTTGTTCTAGGGGAAGTGAACTAACCAGAGAATGTACAGCTCTGGTCATTAAGAGCTGAAGCATTAAACCAATGCAGGTCCAACCAGGATTAGTGGGTTAGTGACATTGGCATCATCTCAGAAATTAAGGAATCCTGGTTAGACATGCTCCTGGGTCACTGGTGGTCTTCCTGGGGCCCTGTACACACCTCACTCTGATCCTTCCACTCTTTCTGGAAAACTTGTTCTCTGCTCCTTTAACCCAATCATGTGGCTTCTCCTAAGCTCCCCTGAGCAGCTGTCCACCCCGT
This sequence comes from Bos taurus, assembly GCF_002263795.3. Classification (NCBI taxonomy): domain Eukaryota; kingdom Metazoa; phylum Chordata; class Mammalia; order Artiodactyla; family Bovidae; genus Bos; species Bos taurus. The sequence continues at coordinate 58,588,315 of NC_037337.1, forward strand.
CTGGACCCCTATTTATTACTCTGGCTGCTCCTGGACGCCTAACCCCCTAAGAACCATCTGCAGATTAATCTGGATCAGGAGTTAATTCACCATAGCTGCTCCCCAGACCTCTGCTCCGAGAACAGAAGACGACAGCTTTCCTCTTGTTATTCTCTCACTACCCTAATACTGCAAGCTAATTGGCCTTTTATTGAAGAGTTGACATTACAATTAATTTTTTCCTTCACCATTGGTCTAACAATAACCATGCTGCCATAGAAACAGCTCCATGTTTCCACTGCAAACCTTGGTTATTTGCCCAATTTGTCACTGCCCAACCTTACTTTCTTAATAAAATGACACCATCAGTGGTTCACGGGGCACTGGATGCACATGGTTCAGAGCTGCCATGACGCTGCACAGGGAAGGCAGCAGCCAAGGAGCTGGCACTCCTGCTTCCGTGGCCCCAGCACAGAAGCTGAGATGGCATTCATTCCAATCCATGTTGTCCAGTGCCTGCCCCATGCCAGTTTCTGTGCCAGGATGCAAGAGAGACACAGTCCCACTGCGGATCTCAGATTCATGTGACACACACACAAAACTGGAAGTAAGCAAAAGGATGAATGCTGTCACAGTGCTACGGGAGCAATAGAAGGATGTCATGATAGAAGGAGCATGTTTTAGACAGAGGTCAGGGAAAGCTGGAGGCCCTGACATTTAAGCTGGGACTCTCAGCAGGTAAAAAAATGGGGAGGCAGGTGAGAGAGAAGACGACCTTGGGGTGGGAAAAGAAGTTGGCAGGTTTGGGGAATGGAGTGAGGACAGTGGGGCTGAGCTTAGTGAGGGGAGGGGAGATGCAGTCAGAGAGGTGGGCCGGGTGAGCTCTCCATGACTCTGAGCACCGTGGCAATGGTTTGAGACAGTAAGCAGGGAATGACATGATCGGATCTGTGTTTTAAAAAGACAATGGATACCATGAGGTTATCGGTGATTCCAGTTGTATTTTGGGGACCAAGTCACTGTTACAGCTGAGGAACCTGGATAGGGGATTGGTAGCCACTTTTCCTCCAAAGGGGAGCTCAGGGTGGGGAGCTAGGGAGGAAGATTTTCCTGTCTTAGTTCAGAGCTCACTCCTTGCTGAAGGAACATCCTCTTACTCCTCAGGCCCCTTCCAGGTCTATCAGAATGTTTCTCACTAGACCACATGCTCCCTGAGGGCAGGGCAGGGTCTGCCCTGTGGAGGTCCCAGCACCTGGCACAGGGCTCTGAGGCCAGGAGGTGGCTGGTAGGTGCTAGAGGAACAGATGATTAAGTGCACTGGCCTCTAGCGGAAGCATCTAACAGAGGCAGACCCGGGCAGACACCTGCGACTGAGACAGGCCCTGGTCAGGAGGAACACGCCAGTGCTTGATGCTGCTTTACACTTCCGAAACTGCTTCTTTAGGGCTTACATTTTTTTTTTTTTTTAATGAAACGAATTTGAATACCATTACACCCTAAGTATTCAGTTCATTTTGGGCTTCCCAGGTGGTGCTAGCGGTAAAGAACCCACCTGCCAATGCAGGAGACTTAAGGGATGCAGGTTAGATCCCTGGGTGGGGAAGATCTCCTGGAGGAGGGCATGGCAACGCACTCCGGTATCCTTGCCTGGAGAATTCTATGGACAGAGGAGCCTAGTGGGCTACTGTCTATAGGGTTGCAGAGTCGGACACGACTGAAGCAATTTAGCACAGCACAGCACATTCAGTTGATTAGCCTATGGGTTCCTTTTTCTGTCCCCTTACTCAAGCAGATTATTACTTTTTGTGGCTAAGCAGATTTTTTTTTTTTTTATAAATTATGGTTACCTGTGTGGGTTTCAGAAGCCAGATTCACACTTTTCTAATGACAATATTCTCTCTTTTGAACTGGCAGCTTTTTTTGTTGTTCTTGCTGTTCAGATCTTTAATTTCTCTGCACATTAGTCTGTATTTTTTAAAATTTTATTGAAGTATAATCAATTTACAATATTATATCAGTTTTAGGTATACAACAGATTCAATATTTTATAAATTAATTATATTTAAAATTATCACAAAAGAATGTTTATATTTCCCTGTGCTATACAATACATCCTTGTTACTTACTTTATACATAGTAGTTCGTGTTTCTTAATCCCATACCTCTATCTCACCCTTCCTTTCCTTTCTTTCCCTTCTGGTAACGACTAGTCTGTTCTCTATTTGTAGCCTACATCTTCTGCCATGGTTCTTTTTTTTTTTTTAATAGACTTCATTGTTTGGAGCAGCTTTAGGTTAGCATTGGGAAGTACAGACAGTTCCCATGACCGCCCTGCCCTTCAACCTCCCCTCTAATGACAGCCCACAGCAGTGTGTGCTTGTTACAACGGCTGAACCCACACGGACATCACTGTCACCTAAAATCTAGTTTATATTAGTGTTCACTCTTTTTTTAAAAATTTGGGGTTGTTGTTTATAACATTGTACAACAAAGTGAATTAGCTATATGTATAATATATAGATCTCCTTCCTCTTTGCCCTTCCTCCAACCTGTCCCTCATCCTACCCATCTAAGTCACCACAGAGCAGCGAGCCAAGCTCCCTGTACTATGCAGCAGGTTCCCACTGGCTATCTCTTTACACATGGCAGTGCATGTATGTCAATCCCAATATCCCAGTTCATCCCACCTCCCTCCCGGGCCATGCCCACATGTCCATTCTCTAGGTCTGTCTCTATTCCTGCCCTGCACATAGGTTCATTTGTATCAGTTTTCTATATATGTATTAATATATGATACTCTTTTTTCTCTTTCTGACTTACTTCACTCCACCTAAATATCCATCAACAGATGAATAGATAAAGAAGATGTGGACTATATACAATGGAATATTACTCGGCCATAAAAAGGAACACAATTGGGTCATTTGTAGAGACATGGAGGACTCATCCTTGGTGGTGTATGGTCTGTGGGTCTGGACATGTGTCCACACACATATGTCCACCAGCTACGATGCTTTTAATCCTACTGAATCCAGTTCAGGCTTAGTTCCCACTGTCAGGCCAGTTCCCTCACCTGACCCTCCACAACAATACACTGGGGTACTTACATTGTCAGACTGCACCTGTGGTCCTTACCTTTCTTTTCTCCAGTGAAGGGCACAAAGTCTTCCCTGTCTTTCTGCTCCAAAGCTTCCTTCTCCAGGTACATAAGGAGGTGTTCGCGGTCAAACGGGCCCGTGGCTGCTTTCTGTGTCTGGTCTTTCTGTCGAAATCCAGCTGGCAGCAGTGCACTCTGATGAGACAGAGGAATGAGCAGGAAAAGGGGTGTCTGATATGTTTTCCCTCCCTGACCCCTGCTGTGTAGGGGGAACTTGGGCAGAGCACACCTCGCAGAGATGAGGGCTGGAGCTCTGGCATATCTTTGAGGCCCTATTCACTCTTACATTCTGTGTTGACGGCGGGTGATCCCAAAGAGCTCAGGCAGAACTCAGGCGGCTGAAACAGCCTCAGATTGCTGCAGCTGCCTTCTAGAACAAGCCACCCTTCACAGCCTCTTTCCTTATAGATCCCACTTAGGTTTGTCCAGCAGTGCTCCCAGGGATGCATATGGAAGAGCCAATATGGCCACACTCTCTTCTTTTTTTATTTTTTATTTTAAAAAGGTTTTTTTGGCTGTGTTGGGTCTTCATTGTCTTGTGGGCTTCTCTAGGTGTGGCACTCAGGTTTAGTTCTTCTGAGTCATGTGGGATCTTACGTTTCCCATCCAGGGATCGAACCCATCTCCCTTGCATTGGAAGGTGGATTCTCAACCACTAGACCACCAGGGAAGTCCCCACACTCATTTCTAATCTCTCCTGGGAAACATCCAAGCTGGTAAGTGAACATTATGATAGCTATTGATATCTGCTTGATGAAACATAGAGGTATCTCTTTTAAGTTTCAAAAGCAAAAAAAGATACTTGCATTTTTTAAAGTAAAAAAAATTCCAAATTATCTGGCATTATAGAATATCATATAAATATTTTAGTGGATGTTTTTATTTATAGTAAAATCACTATTTTAGATGTCTCTGCCTCTAAGTTTGAGATAATACTAGCAGGGCTGAAGAAAGTGCTTGATAAACAAACATTATAACAAGCTATTTACCTTTGTAAGAGCTCATAAAAACATGAAATGCTCCATTTAAATCTATTTGATATTACAGTTACAGTTATTCTAATATATCCATTATTGTGAGATCACCAAGATTTTAACTTGTTTATATATATTAAAGAAATGAGATATTAAAAATATCTGCTTTGGGGGCTAAAGATTTGGTTTAAATACCATCTCTGACATTTACCAGGTTACCAGTATGGGATCTTATGTAAATTACTTTTCCTGGTCTGTCCCCTTATTTATGAAATGGGGATAATATAATTTAAGTAAAGGACTCCTGGGCCCAGCAGAATACATGACTCAGAATAAACTTGGTCATGTTTCTTTCCTCTTTCTTTTTCCTTTCTTTTTCCATAAGTCAGTCTAGTCCTTCTTGGAGTCAATGGAAAATATTTTCTGGCATTTACATTAAACTGGTTTTTGAGAAATGAAATTGCCATATCAAATATGTGGCTACTGAGGTTCTCCATGGTTTATAAAAAAGTAAGTGATTCAGAACCAATTAGGGAAGAACACAGACTCTGCATTTGTAGTTCAGGGATTCCTATATTATTGTTTAAGGACATGCTATATCATGCATCCCACCTTATCACTAACCACCTGCTTCAGTTCCAGGTCACTAACCTCAGGATCTAGGTCATCAAGAACATTTTCCAACTGTTTCAGTTCCTCTTCTGAGAGTTTGCCAAGAAGCTCATCTTCATCAATGTTCTTGTATTTCTCCAGCTCTTTTTGAAAAGGGAGTGCCATGGTTTCTTATATGCCTTTCTCATGGGCCACGAACATTTAACTGTGCCAGCTTCCTAAGACTTCAGAATACTAATAAGAAGAAAGAAAGACTGTTACCTCCTTTTGATAAATAGGACTTATTAGCAGGAGACAGAGCTATGCTATCTGCCCATGGAGTCTTTCCACTGGACGAAACAGTCAACAAAATAAGTAGTATTATCTTCATCACAGCCTGTGTGCTTACAAAGTATTTTCATGCATATTATCTCCCTTATTTAGATTTTTACAATGATGTGGAAAGGAAGCCTGGAGAGATATAGATATCACATTTTACAGATGAATATTCTGAGGCCAAGTGAAACATGAGGCAAGGGGGCAGGGCACAACTTTTAAAAGAATGACATAGCCATAGGACATGACAAAAATTGGTTAGAACCAACAAGGTCCAAGGTGGCAGAAGATGTGACTTCCAGTAAACATTGAGCCTTATTATATGCTCACTGTAACACATTAGCATCTAAATGACACACCCACAGGAGCCAGGACAGTTCTGAGGTCAACCAGCAAAGGCCAAAAAGTGGGCAGTGGCCCATTTCCTGGAAATCTCCACCCTTTTCCCCAAACAGCTGGAATACTCCTCCCCCTTATTCAGTTTCAGCTTAAGTTCAGTCGCTCAGTCGTGTCTGACTCTTTGTGATCCCATGGACTGCAGCATGCCAGGCTTCTCTGTTCTTCACAATGTCCCGGAGTTTGATCAAGCTCATGTCCATTGAGTCAGTGATGCCATCCAACCATCTCATCCTCCGTCATCCTCTTCTCCTTTCGCCTTCAATCTTTCCCAGTGTCAGGGTCTTTTTCAAATGAGTCAGCTCTTCGTATCAGGTGGCCAAAGGATTAGAGTTTCAGCTTTAACATCAGTCTTTCCAATGAATACTCAGGACTTATCTCCTTTAGGATGAACTGGTTGGATCTCCTTGCAGTCCAAGGGCCTCTCAAGAGTCTTCTCCAGCACCACAATTCAAAGGCATCAATTCTTCGGTGCTCAGCTTTCTTTATAGTCCAACTCTCACATCCATTCATGACTAAGGGAAAAACCATAGCTTTGACTAGATGGGCCTTTGTTGGCAAAGTAATATCTCTGCTTTTGAATATGCTCTCTAGGTTGGTCATAACTTTTCTTCCAAGGAGCAAGCGTCTTCTAATTTCATGGCTGTAGTCACCAACTGCAGTGATTTTGGAGCCCAAATAAATAAAGTCTGTAACAGTTTCCATTGTTTACCCATCTATCTGCCATGAAGTAATGGGACCAGATGCCATGATCTTGGTTTTCTGAATGTTGAGTTTTAAGCCAATTTTTTCACTCTCCTCTTTCACTTTCATCAAGAGGCTCTTAAGTTCCTCTTTGCTTTCTGCCATAAGGGTGGTGTCATCTGCATATCTGAGGTTATTGATATTTCTCCTGGCAATCTTGATTCCAGCTGTGCTTCATCCAGTCCAGCATTTCTCATGATGTACTCTGCATATAAGTTAAATAAGCAGGGTGACAATATACAGCCTTGAACACTTCTTTCCCAATTTGGAACCAGTCTGATGTTCCATGTCCAGTTCTAACTGTTGCTTCTTGACCTGCATACAGATTTCTCAGGAGGCAGGTCAGGTGGTTTGGTATTCCCATCTCTTTAAGAATTTCCCACAGTTGATTGTGATCCACACAGTCAAAGGCTTTAGTGTAGTCAATATAGCAGAAGTAGATGTTTTTCTGAAACTCTCTTGCTTTTTCCATGATCTAGTGGATGTTGGCAATTTGATCTCTGGCTCCTCTGCCTTTTCTAAATCCAGCATGAACATGTGGAATTTCACAGTTCATGAAATTTCACAGTTGAAGCCTGGCTTGGAAAATTTTGAGCATCACTTTGCTAGCATGTGAGATGAGTGCAGTTGTGCAGTAGTTTGAGCATTCTTTGGCATTGCCTTTCTTTGGGATTGGAATGAAAAGTGACCCTTTCCAGTCCTGTGGTCACTGCTGAGTTTTCCAAATTTGCTGGCATATTGAGTGAGGCACTTTCACAGCATCATCTTTTAGGATTTGAAATAGCTCAACTGGAATTCCATCACCTCCCCTGGCTTTGTTCATAGAGATGCTTCCTAAGGCCCACTTGCCCCCTCCCCCTCATTAGCCTATGAAATTACCCATTGCTATAAAAACTGACAACCCATACCCTGGTGCTGCTCTAGCCTCCCGGGATGGCCCACACTCTGTCTGTGAAGTGTGTTTCTAAATAAATCTACTTCGTACCTATAACTTTGGAGAAGGCAATGGCACCCCACTCCAGTACTCCTGCCTGGAAAATCCCACGGACGGAGGAGCCTGATAGGCTGCAGTCCATGGGGTCGCTAAGAGTCAGACACGACTGAGTAACTTAGCAGCAGCAGCAACCTATAACTTTGTCTCTCACTGAATTCAGTTTGCAATGAGACATCAAGAACCCAAGCTTCATTAAGTCCTGAGACCAGGTGTGTGCTCTCAGTTAAAAGATCGCAGGTTCAAACCCCAATCAGAGTTGCATGGTTTACGCAAGCGACTGAGAGCCTTGCTTGAGGTCTCACAGCTGGGATGTGCCAGGCCTGTGGAGTCCCCGTGGAGTAAATGCCTTCCCACCAGATTACTTTGCCTCCTTCAGCTTTCCACAGAGAACAACAATGAAAAACAATGCGCTAATTGTAAGGCAGTTGTAAGGAGCAGACTTGTGTCTTTTCAGAGGGAGAGTGATGTGAAGAATACAAAATGGGGCTCATTCAGGAAAGAGAGTTTGAACCATCCATGTGAGAAAGCATTGTCAAGAAACTCCCCTGCAACTAAACTAAGACAGAGTCTAAAATTCTGGCTACTCTCTCCACTCTTCTCCCTTCTTTTCTTCTTTCTCCACCTCCCATTCTCTTTCTAGTCCCATTTTCTTTTTGTTTCTAAAGCCATTCTCCCCAATTCTTTGTGCATGCTAAGTCACTCCAGTCGTGTTCGATTCTTTGCGATCCCATGGACTGAAGCCTATCAGGCTCCTCTGTCCATGGGATTCTCCAGGGAAGAATACTGGAGTGTGTTGCCATGTCCTCCTCCAGGGGATCTTCTCGACCCAGGGAATGAACCCACATCTCTTATATCTCCTGCATTGGCAAGCAGGTTCTTTGCCACCTAGTGCCACCTGGGAAGCTGTAATTCTTTGTACCCCTAGACTATTCTTTTTTCAACTTTCTCTTTTTATACTACCTCCCTCCTAAACTTCCACTCAAAATGAAAATTTTCTCCAATCCCTTCTTTCTGGCAGAGGGACTTTACTAATCTCCTCTAGAAAGATAATACTGCATTCAGGAAATAGCAATGTGCTTAACTGACTGTGTTTCTCTTTTGGCAGTATTAATATCAAGCAGATATTTCAAGGCAATAAATACTTGTGTAAACCTACTGTTTGCCAGGCATGGTTCTAAAAAACAGGAATACACAGATAAATAAGATATGACCCCTTCCCCAAGGAGATCACAGCTCAGTGATATATACGTATGTGTGTGTGTGTGTGTGTGTGTATACATATATATGTACATATGTATAGGATGTCTTCCCTATACATCTTGCCAAAGAACCAGGGCTTTATTCTGTTCCAGATGGGGAGTTACTATACATTTTTCAAGAGATATATAACCTTTGAAAAATAGGCTGCAAAGCATGTTACAGCCACTGCAGCCAGCCCAACGGTGCGCCCTGAGGGGACTCAGGATAGGAAAGAACAGAATACTGGCCCTAGAAAAGGTGCATATCAAAGGAATGATTTCAGTGAGCCCAGTCTTTTGCAGCTCCCCACACATAAAAAAGTGCTAAATTCATTAACTTGAGATGTTTGGTTTTCATTAATTAATAGTAATCTTTTGATGGTCTGATTCCCTGGTTTTTGTAGCAAAAAACCCTATATATATGGGTTCCTACCGGTTCCTAGCATACCTCTCGGAGAAGGCAATGGCACCCAACTCCAGTATTCTTGCCTGGAAACTCCCATGGACGGAGGAGCCTGGTAGGCTGCAGTCCATGGGGTTGCTGAGGGTTGGACACGACTGAGCGACTTCACTTTCACTTTTCACTTTCATGTATTAGAGAAGGAAATGGCAACCCACTCCAGTGTTCTTGCCTGGAGAATCCCAGGGACGGGGGAGCCTGGTGGGCTGCTGTCTATGGGGTCGCACAGAGTCGGACACGATTGAAGTGACTTAGCAGCAGTAGCAGCAGCAGCATACCTCTCAGAGTTATCTGAGAGACTTCTGACCAGGTTTGAGTCCTCAGAAAGTCCACTGAATAAGACATAATTCTCAGCTTTGAGGTTGTGCTTTTTTTTTTTTTTTTCAGTCGACAAGTGCTGCAGCAGAAGTCATGAACACAGTAGGATGGGTGGGGGAGTTGAGTGGAAACTGTGAAAAAAGTTGTGTTCGAGTCTTGAAGGAAAAGGTCATGAGGCGGATGATGTATGCAGGGAATGGCAACAGCATAAACAAAGGTACAGGATAAGGAGGGACTTTCCTGGTGGTTCAGTGCTTAAGACCTTGCACTTCGACTGCCAGGGACTCTGGTTCCATAGCTGGTTGGGAAACAAAGATCCCATATGTTGCAAGGTGTGGCCAAAAAAGCAAAACCAACAAAGACAAAAAAGAAAGTACGTGATGCTTGGTGAATGGCTGGTGTGGCTAGAGGGGAGGAGCGGGGGGAGAGGAAACAACAAAAGACAAGGTGGGGACGCCTGTGAAGGGCCTTCCCTATACATCTTGCCAAAATCTGGGCTTTATTCTGTTCCAGATGGGGAGTCACTACACATTTTTCAAGTAGAAGAGTTGGTCTGAGAAGACTTGTTTTCAATAAGGTAATTCAAATGGTAAGAATGAAAACCAGGTTGTTACAGAAAGAGATTGGATGTGGGTGGGCCACTTAAGAGCTATTGGAATATTGTTCCTCTCTCCTATTTCTACTGTTTACCATGTACCAGTTTCTGGTTTTCTATTTTGGTGTCTTTTCCATATCCAATGTAACTCTCTTTCCCTTCCATCTGCCTCCCTTCTTTTAAACTTCTATTTTGGTGTCTTTTCCATATCCAGTGTAACTCTCTTTCCCTTCCATCAGCCTCCCTTCTTTTAAACTTCTTTTAAACATCAACCTCCCTTCTTTTAAACTTCAATATTCCAGTAAAAAAACCAAAACCAAAACAAACCAGAAAAACCCTAGCCTACTAAAGTCAGAGAAACCAACTGGACTGTATACACTGTTTTCTGGTCCCAACTACCACTAATTTATTATGTGAGTCTGGACAAGAATCTCAGCCTGCCACGCTCTTAGCTATCAAATGAAATGGTTGAACTACCCTATGGAATAGATTCTAAGACACACGGTTTCTCACATTTAACACTTGGAAATTGAGGACTGTCCCACAACTGATGGTCCTACAATTACTCGTGACCTAGCAGTGGTCAAGAAGTCATATCTGCCCTGCCTATAAATACATAAATATGAAAAGCAACAGCTTCGAAACTAGCAAAAGGGGTGTCAGGGATTTGCAAAATGTCCCAGGGACTTTTTAAAAGAGTGAAGCACTCTTTTAAAACTTATCATAAGGTTTAAGAGCCAACATCAAAGGCTTTTAGATTTTTTACAGGTTTTTAAAATTTAAATAATTTACCATTTATTTAAAATTTAAAAAATTACCACTCTTCATGGCAAGGAGGAGATATTGTGTGGAAAAGACGAGTGATTCAGAAAGTTGGAATCTGAACATGAAGAAGCTTTAAGACTATTAACCAATTCATTTCCACTTTCCCTTTTTATGTATGCACAGAGGTGATATATGATTTTTTTTAAACTATGCGTATCCGTAGACACTTTATTTGTAGTAGCCAAAACTGTAAACAACCTGAATGATCATTAGTAGGTGAGGAGATAAACAAATTGTGGTAACCCACCTAATGGAATTGAGAAGTAGAATATTTCCTGCCATATCAGTAAACAAAGGCTCTCACAGTCATCAGTGATTGCAGCCACCATCAATGCTGAGCCCCGAAGGAACTCGGGAAGGAAAGAATACCTGCCATCTAGCAGCCATCAGACCACAGTCATGCTCCACAGTAAGCCTTGAGGAAAGTCAGGATGTGAAAACACAGGATACTGGCCCCAGAGAGGTGAGGTATATATTAAAGGAATGATTTCAGTGAGCCCAGACTCCTGCATCTTTCCATACATAGAAAACCACTAAGTTCCTTAATTTGAGATATCTGGTTTCCCTTTAATTAACAATAATCTTTTGATGTTCCGATTACTTGCCCTTTGTTGCAAAACTTCTATATAATCTGCCACCCCCATTTGCCTCCTCAAAGTGGTCTCTCAGGATTACTTGAGATGCTGTCTCCCAGGCTTGACATCCTAAAAATCCCCACTGAATATAACATAACTCTCAACTTTTAGATTGTGAATATTTTTTAAGTCAAAAGAATCTACTCAGAAATAAAAAGTAATGAACTATTGATACATACAACAACATAGATGAATCTCAAAACAATTATACTGAATGAAAGAAGCCACACCAAAAAGAATGTATGTGGCATGGTTCCATTTGTCTAAAATTCTAGAAAATGTAAACTGATCTATATGACAGCAAGCATATCAGTAGTTGCTTAGGGATGGAAGAGAGGTAGGGAGGGGAAGAGGAGTATGAAGAGGCATGAGGAAATTTGGTGGGTTTCTCATAACGGCTTCACAGGTGTATGCATTTGTCAAAACTCGTCAAACTTTTGCTTCAAATATGCGCAATTTGTTGAATGTCAATTCAAAAAACCATGTGTAAATCTAAAACAGCTCTTCAATACAGTAAAAAATACATTTTTAAGAAGGGTCACTTTCTTTTTGGTAATGCTGTGTGCCTTTCAGGATCTTAGTTCCCTGGCCAGGGACTGAACCCAGGCCCTGACAGTTAAAGAATCAAGTCCTAACCACTGGCCCACCAGGGAATTCCCAAGACGGGTCACATTTTATTTGGTAGCATGGGCACTTCCCTAGCAGTCCAGTGGTTAAGACTTCATGTTTCCAATGCAGGGCGTGCAAGTTTGATCCCTGATGGGGGATGGGGCAGAGGGAAAAAGATCCCACATGCTGTGAGATGCAGACAAATGATGAAAAAAATTAAAGACAATAATTGGCAGAATTTTTCTTCACAGTGCTATGTAAAATATTGGTATATTTTATGACCCAGGTATCTTAGATAAGATTCTATTTGTAGCTCTGGTCCAGAATTCTACAAGTATACCCCAACTTCTTATCTTCCCCTGAAACAGACTAGTTCTGGTTTTCTTGATCATACCATTAATTTACCAATCATGAGTAAGTGTTCCTGTGTGTACTTAGTTGTTCAGTCGTGTCCGACTCTTTGTGACCCTATAGACTACAGTCTGCCAGGTTCCTCTGTCAATGGGATTCTCCAGGCAAGAAGACTGGAGTGGGTTGCCATTTCCTCCTTTAGGGGATCTTCCCTACCCAGGGATTGAAACCGCATCTCCTGCATCTCCTGCACTGGCAGGCAGATTCTTTACCCCTGAGCCACTTGGGAAGCTGAATCTACCGCTCACTTCCAAAATTCTGATCAGCTGAATGTCCTCCCTTTCCACCCTTGTCTCACCGGTTACCACTTCCACTGGATTCTTCCTGCATGATACTTTTCACATCATCCTTTTCTGTCAGTCTTGTTTTAGATCTTTGTTCCTTTGGACTTGGAGTACCCTCATTGCATTTTTAAAGGATTCTATTCTTCCCTCTAAGCCATCAGAGTACTATAGTTAGATCATCTTTCTTCACACTGCAAACAAGCCACTTCCCTGATTAAGGACTTACAATGGCTCCCTTTTGTCTACAGAATGAAATTTACACAACCTAGCATCCCAAGCTCCCACTGTTTGGCTTTGATCTGCACTTTGCATTTTCTGTCTTCATAACTTTCCTGAGGGAGCCCTCCAACCCAGCCAAAATGGTTTATTCACTCTCTGTGGTAGGCAGAATAATGGTGCCCTAAAGATGCCCACATGCTAATCCCCAGAATCTGGGATGTTACTTTACATGGCAAAGGACTGGGTGTGACTAAATCAAGGATCGTAAACTAGGGAGACTATCCTGGATTATCTGGGTGGGCCCACTGTAATCACAAAGGCTCTTAAAAGATGGGACAGGAAGGTAGAAGAGTCAGAGAATGAGATGTGATGACAGAAGCAGAGGGACAGAGTGATGCAATTGCTGGCTGTGAAGATACAGGAAGGGGCCAAGAGCCAAGAAATGTGTGCGGCCTCTAGAAGCTGGAAAGGTCTGGGAATGAATTCTCCCCAGAGCCTTCAGAAAGAAATGCAGCCCTGCTGACAGGCTGATCTTAACCCAGTGAAACCTGCTTTGGACTTCCCACCTCCTAAGCAATGCCATAATAAATTTGTGCTGTTTTAGGCACCTGCATTTGTGACAGCAGCAATCAGAAACTAATATACTCCCTTATTCATGGACTTCCATTTTCCCAGATAATTTTTCTGGATACTAGTTTGTCCCTTCCCTCTGCATTCACTCCCGGCACTGCTCTGTGCCCCAGGAAGGTGATGTATTTACACAGCATCATCAGGCTTCCTTGCTCTCTGACTTGTTTGGCCAACAGGAGGCACTAGCAGGAAACTGGAGGGAGGCTGGTGCAGAAGGCAATACGGCCCACTAGCAAGCCTTCCCTGTAGGGCTGCCCCCACCCCTGTCTTGCTGACTTGAGGCCTGGGGGTGATGAAGGGTCCCTGTGTGGCTGGTGCCAGATTTCCGTCTTGTTGGACTCCTTACACCCTCCCTACAACTCTGTAAATAGGATCCTTATTTAAATTCCCTCAAATTACTCAGTTGAGTGTGTCCTCTGTTTCTTGTTGGGACCTTGGCTGATACTGTAATGTCACTTGGAATGCTGTTCTCTGCTCTCATGGCCAATCCATGAGCTTTGCTTTGGAGACCTGGCTCAGGTCCCAGCTCTGCGGACCACAGAATGTCAGGGCTGAGTGAGGCCTGAAAGGTCATCCAGTCCAGCAACATAGATGGTTTTTCTCCTACTTCTCTGACCACTTCTTCTTGGTCTCCTTTGGCAATTCTTCCTCTGCCTTAACTACTGGCATGTTACAAGATCCTGTCTTACCATTTCTTTTCTTACACTGCACATTCCCCCTGGGAGAAACTTGTCCCCTCCAAAATTCTCATTATAATCCACATCCTGAGGACCCTCAAATCTTTGATTAAGACTTTGTTCCTTGAGGACTAGATCCATGTATTCCCACTGCTGAACCAACACTTCACTGAATCAGGCATCTCAAATGGTAGAAGTACTTGCATCATCTTTCCTGCCAAATAGCTTCTCCTCCTCTGGAATTTCCAATTTCAGAAATTTGGCCAAGGAAGCAGGGAACCATCCTTGACATCTCCTCTTCCTTGTCTCCTCCTCATTCATCAATCCAGTCCTTAAACCTAAACATGTTGAGGATCCATCTGCTTCACTCATCTGCACTTCCACATCCAGTCTCAGTCCATTTTGATCAATTCTTCATACAAATGGCCAAAGTGGTCTTTTTAAATAATTCTTCCCTAGTTACTTAAAATCCTCCTGTGGCTTCCCTTTGCCTTGAGGATAAGGTTCAGACCCACAGTCTGACCTCTGTCATCCTCATCAGCCTCATCCTGCTCTGCATCCCCAGCTTCCCCTGGCTCCAGCCTCCTGGACTGCTTCCAACTCCTGGATCACGCCTTATGTTGTTTCCTCTGCTCAGAGCACTCTTACCCCTTCTTCCTCTGGCTGACTGCTAGCCAGCTCAGCTCATCTTCCAGTCTCAATATAAGCTTCAGTCAGTTTGGTGCTCTGTAATAACCTAGAGGGGTGGAATGAGGGGGCGAGTGGGAGGGAGGCTCAACAGGGAGGCGAGGTGATACACGTATACATATAGCTGATTTGCATTGTTGTACAGCAGAAGCTAACATGACACTGTAAAGCAATTATACTCCAATTAAAAAATAAATATGAATGTAAGTTTCAATTCCTCGAAGTTGCCTTGTTTGTAATCCCAGGCAGGTCTGAGTCATTCCCCACCCCAAGGCACACCCCTTGTTCAGAGCTCTTCTTGACTTTATTACAACTGCTTGTTTTATCTCTGTCTTTTTTGCTAAGCTCTGTGAGGGTGGGGACCGTATCTGTTTTAGTCACTGTTATGGTCCTGGCTCCCAGCACAGGTCTTGACCCAGGATAGGCATCCAACAAATATCAAATGAAGGAAATGAGCTCAGAAAGGTGAAGTGACCTGTTGGTTCAAAACTAATCCCATCATATCCACAGCCTCCAGGCCACTTAAGCACAAAACAGTTGCTCTGTTCCCTAAATTCAACTACACCGCCAAACCCTAGAGGACAGGGATGATGTCATGATTCTTCTATTCCTAGGCCTCTTGTAGATTCATTCAACAAATATCTACTGACAGCCCACCTTTTTTCACTGCTGGGACAAGAGCAGTGAGCAAAACAGATGATATCTCGTACTGGACCGGAGCTGAGCTTACAGTTTGGCAGTAGGAGAGACATTAATTAGGTAGTTACAATAACATGTTAATACTATGTGACAGTCCCTGTTAAAACAAACTGCATATGTTGCACTCGTGCATCAGGAGGGTGTGAAAAATAAAAATAATGCACCCTCCTGAAGCACAACTTTGAAGATTTGGGGGAAAGCTGGTTTTATTTTTAATAACAAATATAGATGTATGTGGACATATTATTCACACAGCTTTTAAAGTCAAATCACAGATTTCTGGCTCAAGGATGGCCTGCTTTAGCCCCTACTCAGGGCTCCGAGTGTTCACACTTGCCCTCTCCTCCTATTAGTGATGCCGCAGTGGAAAGCTTCCAACATCACTGCAGTCTCACCTCTGGTAGAGTGCTTGTCCCATGGCGAGCTCTCAACATGCAGCAAGAGACTAATGGGCATACTGGAGCGAAGCAAGTGCCAATCAGCGCTTCAGGAGTCCAGGTGCACATGCATACCAAGAAGGTTAGAAAACGAAAACAGGAGCAAGGACGGGAGCTGAAGGAAGTACGACTTGGGCCCTTCAATAACTCTCCCTATGAGAGACATGAACCCTGAGAAGGAGAGCAAGCAGTGTGGCTTTCTTTACTTCTTCTGCCACTACCTTACTTGTATATGTATTTCATAACTGGCATGAAAGAGGAAAACCAGGTACAACACAAAGTGCCCAAACTTTGGCCTCACCTCCACGCAGACTTGGAATCAAACCCAAATTCAGCCCTATTTAATAAGCCTGCTCCAAACCAAAGACCCATTTTTACAGAAGAGTAACAAAAAACACTTGTAAAACCTAGTGAAAAGTTTTTTAAATGGGTAAAACTGCCATGAATTGCTTAGGAGTACATATGTATCTGGGAAAGCTACAAAGGACAACACATGGAAAGGACAGACATCTCAGAAGGAGGGGCGGGGGATCTGATGGGGAAAGGACGACCTGACCTTCCACCTCACTGATGATGATTTCATCCCAAGAGGGGAGGTCAGTATGTGAGAAGTTATTATTCTTTATTATGTATCTTCAATATTTTATAATAATCTTTAAACAATGAGTGAACCAGTTTGCACAAGACAGCCAAATCTACATTTTCTAAAACTAATAAATTAGAAAAAAAATCAGCTTAGCAATATATCCTCCAACAAAACAAAACAGGAATTTTTAAATTGGAGTATAATTGCTTTACAATTTGTGTCCATTTCTGTTGAACAACAAAATGAATCAGCTACATGTATACGTATATCCCCTTCTTCACCCCCCCCCCATCCTACCCCCTAGGTCATCACAGAGCACGGAGCTGAGCTGCCTGTGTTATAAAGTAGCTCCCCACTAGGTATCAAAACAGGAAGTAATCCTACATATTTAATTTCTTTCTAGCTGCAGGCAAATACAAAGATGTGTACAAAACACATAGCCTGTGTTTTGGAATCTAGCTATTTCAAGATGGCTCTTTCGAGTCTGTTTTTTTTGTTTGTTTTTTTTTAAGTAACCGAGTGGCTCCTGCCATATCCTCAAAAATCTGTGCAGGAGATGCAGGACAGAGAATGGGGTGTGATAAGGAGGAATTTCAGGCAAAAAATATGAGAAAGCAATTGGAAGGGGCAAGCTGAATGGAGAATGAGGAATAGATCTTACCAGAATGAAAAGATCTCACAACACAAACGTGGCCATAGCTTAACCTGCTCAAAATAGTCTCCTTTTAAAACAGTGTGCCCACCAGTAAGCACTCCCTCCAGGTTCAGAAGAGAACAGAAGACAAAAAGCATAGGTCTTGGAGTCAACTAGCCCGGGATCTGATGGCTACAATCCATGTGCGAGTGACAGCCTCTCCGAGCCTCTGTCTCATCCTCGGTGAAACAGGCAGAGCAGTACTTATCTCAGAGGGTGGGGGTGATGTTTAATGTGGTGACGTATGTACCGGGAACAGCTGCTAACACGTGCGAGCCCTCAGTCAAAGCCATTTCTCTTTTGTCCTTGGGTGCAGTCTTCTACGTGGGCTATTTGTTCCCTCCATTATCCTTGTCAGGATCTGTTGAACGTGGAGAGGCAGCACCCTATAGGAACCCTGGGTCAGCGCTGCCAGGTGTAGTGAGCTGCCATGGGGAGGCTGGCCAAAGTATGAGATAGGTTTCCACCTGGGCAGGAAGTTGCCAAGAAGCTTCCTGGCAGGGGCAGAAGGGTTCTAACATGGAAAATCTCACTGTCTGCTCAGACCGCCACCTGGTTTCTAATTCTCCTGGCAGGTCCTACTCCCTGTCGCTGCCCTATCCTTTGTCTGGCCCTATTCTCTGCTTTCTAAGGAGTTCCTGTTTATGGACTTCTGTGTACCTCCTTGCCTTCCACTTGGGTGTCTGGGTCTCCAGCTGTCTATTGGTTCTAGCTATGTCCCCTCATCTTGGCTTTGGGAAGTTATGGGCTTCTCACTTCCTGACTGGCACCAAGGGTTCCCTACCATTTGTTGACAAAAGCTGGCTGCTGTCTGCTTATGAATCTTTGACTCAACTATCTTCTCTCCCTCTCTGGCATCTATCTCCTAGTTTGATTTTGATCAAAGCTTTGTTAAGGGTTACAGGTGCTATGTGCCCTTTGACTCATGACTGCCCATCAAGATGATATGCAAAATATTTAATAACTGGTGTGAAATGGGCATTGGGCATCAGAATGGATGTCAGCTATAAACAAGAGGGGTGGCTGACCCTGCATATATTGGCTGAACAGCATCCCAGCTCCCTAGACTCCAGACCCCTCCCCTCTGCTCTGACAAGAGGCCTCCTGGTTCTTTCACTGGACTGAAACCTCAGATTTCCTCCTTACTCCTCACATCCTGGCTTGCTGCAGCTGGTCTTGTGCCTTGTGTCATGAGCTCCTATTACCCACAGTCCTAGGGCTGACCTTCTCATTCCCTCTCTATTCAGCTATCACCAGGGAAACCCAGGAATACAGACGATACACAGGAAAGAGATGGGCTAGCCTTGGTGCCAAACCAGGGGGGCAAAACATAAAAGCATATGAGTGTGTCTGTGTGTAGGAAAAAATCCTTGTAGCAAAAGATTCAGTATAAAATTAAAGTGTTATATCTTAAGAATTGGTTTCTTAAAATATAATCTTAATCTGTTTTCTTAGTCTGGTAATAGGAAATCTCTTCTGCACTTGCCTTCTATGAGCTCCTTTGATCCACTTATAGTCTATAAGGAAACATTTGGTTGTATGTGATTCACAAATAAAGCGAACAAGAGGAAATCCTTGAACTTCTGTCAGAAAGCTGGGTCTGTTTTTCCTCCAATGTTCCCCTAATTCAAAATAAAAAGAACCAGCACCTAGAACTTCCTGCTATAGAGGCGCAGTTCTTGAACTCAGAGAGAAAAGGGACAGCGCTTTCAGGATGGTTTGTGGGGAGGGCTAGAAATTCTAAGGTATGGGAATTTCAGAATTTGAGGTTGGAATTAGGGGATGGGGTGTCTTAAGAATAAACGATTGATAGTAGTTAAGACAAAGCAAGAAAGAGAACTTCCCCTGACCCCACTCACTCCTCCAACAGGACTGAAGTCTTGAATGAGCGCAGTGAGACACAGACTCACTGTGAGCTCCCTGCAGGTTCACTGCAGGCGTCCACACTGTCCTCCGCAATCCTTTCTCTTTGTTTGCTTGTCTATTTGATCGATCACCCCAACTTTTAATTTAAAAAGTTCAAATCTACAGAAAAGGTACAAGAACAGAACACCCATATACCATTCTCTTTGATTCACTGTCGTCATTTTGCTACATTCTCCAGCTTCCTCCCCAGCCCTTTACTCCCCCTACCCTGAACCAGCTGAAAGTTGCAGATGTCATGCCGTTTTGCCTCTAATGCCTACATCTCAAAAGAAAATGACAGTGTCCTACATGACCACCGTACCATCGCTGCACCTAAGGAAGCAAAAAGTAATTCCATGATATTTATCTAATATGTAGTCCATAGTCAAATCTCTCCAATTGTCTCCAACTAATCAATCATAGCTTTTTTTTCTTCTTCTGATTTAGGATCCAAAGTTCATACATCCCAATTTATTGTTAAGTCAGTTGAATATTTTAATCTACAATACCCTGGCCCCACCATCTTTTTGGCAGGAACATTACACAGGTGAAGTTATGACCACCTCATTGCATAACCCAACAGGAGACTCATGGTATGTGTTGGTATGCTTGATCATTCAGCCGAGCTGATGACTTTCTCATCTCTCTATTGTAAGGACACATTTTCCCTAGGTACTATGTGGCAAGATACTTTGAAATAATGTCAAAATCCTCTTCCCTAACAACCTCTGGCTCAAAGGTTTTGTCATCTGTGGATGAATCCTTGCCTGAATCAGTTACATTAGAGTTGCAGAGCACTGGTTTTCTGATTCTCTCATTCCTTCTATTGTGTATTTATTATGCAAACAATGACCCATCAGTACCCATCCTCTCTATCCTCAGTGTCTGAACTCTCTGGTTACTTTCTCTGCGGTTCCTCCCCTTCTCCTTGCTCACCATCTCTGAGGGCTCCTGCCTAGCCCTGGGGAGCCATTTACATCTCCCTTTATCTCTCATCAGTTCACCTTCAGCCAATTAAAAACAAACACAGAAAATCCACAGCATGTTGTTGTCTACATATTTATACTAATTCACAAAAATTAAAACAGTTGTAATGCATATTTATTGGATTAGACTGCAGAGAGTAGAGAAAACCAGTTCTATTTTTGAAAAAAAATCAAGTTGCCTAAACCCTGAAAAATCTTTCTTCCTCACTAGGTAAAACCTCCTCTTCTGTCAGTGTCAGGCTTTCTATAATGGTGTTGAACAGACGCACCCTCCTCTCCTTAGTTTCTTGATATGAGAGCCTTGGAAGAACAGAGGTTTAGAAATCATTTAGGCGGAATACCCGGTTTTACATGGAGAAAGAGGTTAACAGAGGTGAACAGACTTGCCCAGGGTCCCTCAGCTCCTTAACGGCAGAGCTAGGGAAATGGGTTTTTATGATACCTGCTCCGACCTTCTTTTCATTCCCTTCTCAAGGACCTGGTGATCCCGATGTTTAACAGGCAAGAGGAAGCCCACTGCATTCACAGCCTTCGTTGCTAAATCGCATTTTGCCTGCATCACCTTCCCATCTTTGAATACTTCAAAAATTCCCATTAGGAGCCATTATTGTCATTGTTATTATTAAAAACCAATTTTCACTGCTGCAGGTCAACAAGGAAAATTTAGGAAGACTCAAGGGAGCACATGCTAACATAACTTAAACCAGAAAAAAAAAAAAAAAAGAGTCTCACGACCTGCATCAGGCCGCTGTCATAACGCTGCTTTCTCGGAGGCTGAAACACCCTGCGGGTGACAGTTCCAGCCGGAGTCCACCTTTCCCCGCCGCCCGATCTAACGCTGCAGTGACAGGCATTAGGCTCCAGGAGCTTGTCAAACGTTCACAGGAGAGAAGTGGGGAACAAAGCCCAGCGTGGAAACACCCGGCCCCGCAGCTCAGGGAGGACAGAGACCGCGCCCTCCCTGCGGCGGCTGGGGGATGCAGAGACTGCGGAGCCGCAGTCCAGCGCGTGGGACCCACACCCGCTGGGCGCCTCCCTCCCGCTCAGCCCTCCACCGCGCTTTCCTCCGCGCCGCGGGCCGATCCGAGGAGGCCAGAGGCGGTGCCGGCTCCGCGCGCCCTCCCGGCTGAGCGCCGACCCCGCAGAGCATCCTTCCGCGGGCAGGGAGGGCGCGGCCGCCCCGCGCTGCTGGCCTGGGGGCTGCAGACGGCACCTCTCCCGGGGGGGCCCCCACCCACCCCCGGCGCGCTCACCCGTGCGTGCGCCCATCCCGGAGCGGGCGGTGCGGGCAGTCAGTCCGTCTACCCCGAAGTAGCGGGGCCGGCGAGCAGGGCGGCGCCGTGGCCCGGGAGAGCGCGGCGATCAACAGGCGGCTCCCGGCCGGGCGCGGCGCCGGGGCGCGCGGCTGCCTCGGAGCAGGCTGGGAAGCGTAGTTCGGAGCGGCGAGCGGCGGCCGCGCGGAGGCTGGACCCCCTGCCCCTGGCTGTCACCCCGGGCTTCCCCACCCTCCGCTGCAGGTGTCCTCGCCCGGAATCTGAGTCCCGACCCTGTAAGCGCTGTGCGGGCGAACAGGACCTCAGCCTTGGGACCAGGCTGTAACGGGCTCTCTTGAGAAGCCCGGGGCTACGGATAGGGTGGGTGGCAAAGGCTCTCCAAGCTCGTGAGGAGCAGCTGGGTGAGTGAGCACCGTTACTTCGAAGCCGTGAGAACACCGGCTTAGACACAGACGAGGCCTGTCCTGGGTTTTACTGGCTTTACGCCGGCCTCAGGCGGAGCGTGGGGAATAGTGGTTGGGGCACATGCCTGGGCGTAGGGAGGTGGGGTGTGGCGAGGCTGATCTAAAGTTTGTGGGTGAGGATGTTCGCCAGCCCATGCACACGCGGTGGCTTCACTGAGAGCCTCAGCATCCTCATGTGTAAAGTATAGACTTAAAGCTTGAAAGTAAGTTGTGAGGACCAAATGCATTTTAGGTGCGTATGTGAAAGCCTTGTGGTCAGGCCCTTAGCACATACTCAATAACGTTCCTCAGGGGTTACAGGGAGACCCAGGCACACTTCCGATCTTGAAAGCCCTGTGTATAATGCTAAGTTGTATAGTTGGCCTCGTTGGTCTGGATAAATAAATGTTAAAGCCCACCGAGTTTGCTGTTGTCAGCTATTTAGCCGGCTCACTTCACCCAGAATATGTACTGTGATGTGTCCTCTATGCCAGGTTCTTGGGAGCTACAAAGACAGAGAAAATACTGTCTGGTCTGTGAAGCATGGAAGCGGGGGTGGGGGGTGGGGGCTGGGGGTGGTGCGACCTAGGACAAAGATTGAAATTATGAAAATACATGGCATAATAAGGTTACCTTCCAAAAGCATTTTCTACCACATGTGACATCTCTCCTTTTTGAACTCTTGCTGCATACTTTCAATGCAATATTTCACGTTATGGTGGGATTTGCATTTTCCAGATGTGGTGGAAGGAAAATGAACCAAAGGGATGGATGCAGCATTGCTGGCATAATCTCTGAAACAGGCAAAGAGTGAGTGGATGTGAATCAGCATCATAATCTGGCAATGACCTGTGCAGTGGTCATGTGACCCCCCCAAAAATGCTGCAGAGAAAATTCCATGTTTGAAAATAGTAGCATCACTTTGCCTTTGTGGAAGTACATTCCTATCCATGTTCTCATTTGACTTTTCCAACAACGCTGTGAGATGCAGGGTGAGGATTTTCTTCAGTCAAGAGTTCCAAGAGGCACAGAGAGGTGATATGAGTTATTCAAGGCCATCCAGCTGGTCACTAAGCCTTCTTCTCTCCTTCTGTCCTGGCCTTCTCTGAAGAGGCACTCTCAGTGCTGTCTTTCATTTGTACATTTCAAAACAGGGCCATGTTTTCCCCAGGAAGAGGGCTGAATCAGAAAATAAAGTTAATTCTTAAAGGCTCTTGGAACTATAAGCTAGAACAATGGCATCCGGTAGCTGCTGACCGAGAGCCCAGTGTTGTGTCCACTAGCAGCTCTGTAGTGATGGACTACACCTTCTGTCACTACACTGTAGCGATGGACTACAGACTCTGGGGAACCTCCTCACCAGAATGGCGAATCTGCAAGAGAAGGAGTGAAATGAAAGGGAGGTGTGGCCACATCAATTTAAATCACATTCCCATGTTTTCCTGTATTTTTTTTATTCCAAATGTCCTATGTAACAGATCAGATGCCTTTGACTTTTTTTATGTTGTACATTTGTCACAAATTATAGCTTTCTGTTAAATAAGAATAGGACTGCTTACAGATCAAGCTAGTCGCTTCCCCAGAGAAAGCTGGTGGTAGGCATAAGCTGAAAATAACAAAGCAATTTTATCAGATTGTAAGAAAGGGTAGCAAATGTTTAATATAGCAAAGATGCTTTGTTGTTGTTGTTCAGTCACTAAGTCATGTCCAACTCTTTGCGACCCCATGAACTGCAGCACACCAGGCTTCTCTGTCCTTCACTATCTCCCTGAGTTTGCTTAAACTCAGGTCCATTGAGTCAGTGATGCTATACAACCATCTCATCCTCTGTTGTCCCCTTCTCTTCTTGCCCTCAATCTTTCCCAGCATCAGAGTGTTTTCCAGTGAGTCAGCTCTCCATATCAGGTGGCCAAAATATTGGAGCTTCAGCTTCAGCATCAGTCTTTCCTATGAATATTCAGGGTTAATTTCCTTTAGGATTGACTGGTTTGATCTCCTTGCTGTCCAAGGGACTCTCAAGAGTCTTCCCCAACACCACAGTTCAAAAGTGTCAATTCTTCAGTGCTCAGCCTTCTTTATGGTCCAACTCTCACACCTGTACATGACTACTGGAAAAACCATAGCTTTGACTATACAGACCTTTGTTGGCAAAGTGATGTCTCTGCTTTTTAATACACTGTTTAGGTTTGTCGTAGCTATTCTTCCAAGGAGCAAGCGTCTTTTAATTTCATGGCTGCAGTCACCATCCGCATTGATTTTGGAGCCCCCAAAAATGAAATCTGACACTGTTTCCACATTTCCCCCATCTATTTGCCATGAAGTAATAGGACCGGATGCCATGATCTTAGTTTTTTGAATGTTGAGTTTTAAGCCAGGTTTTTCACTCCCCTCTTTCACCTTTATCAAGAGGATCATTAGTTCCTCTTCACTTTCTGGCATTAAAGTGGTATTATCTGCATATCTGAGGTGGTTGATATTTCTTCCAGCAATCTTGATTCCAGCTTGTGATTCATCCAGCTCTGCATTTCACATGATGTACTCTGCATATAAGTTAAATAAATAGGGTGACAGTATACGGCCTTGACATACTCCTTTCTCAATTTTGAACCAGTCCATTGTTCCATGTCCAGTTCTAACTGTTGTTTCTTGTCCTACATACAGGTTTCTCAGGAGGCAGGTAATGTAGTCTGGTATTCCCATCTCATTAAGAATATTCCATAGTTTGCTGTGATCCACACAGTCAAAGGCTTTAGCACAGTCAGTGAAGCAAAAGTAGATTTTTTTTTGGAATTCCCTTGCTTTTTCTATGATCCAGTGTTTGTTGGCAATTTGATCTCCTTTTCCTCTGCCTTTTCTAAATCCAGCTTGAACATCTGGAAGTTCTTGGTTCATGTACTGCTGAAGCCTAGCTTAAAGGATTTTGAGCATAATCTTGCTGGCATGTGAAATAAGTGCAATTGTATGGTAATTTGAACATTCTTTGGCCTTGCCTTTCTTTGGGATTGGAATGAAAACTGACCTTTTCCAGTCCTATGGCCTTTCTTAGTCCTGCTGTTTACCAAATTAGCTGGCATTAATAAGTGCAGCACTTTAACAGAATCATCTAAGATTTGAAATAGCTCAGCTAGAATTCCATCGCCTCTACTAGTTTTGTTCAAGTGGGCCTTAGTAATGCTTCCTAAGGCCCACTTGACTTCACACTCCAGGATATCTGTCTCTAAGTGGTGAGCGACCACATCATTATTGTTATCTGGGTCATTAAGAGCTTTTTGTACAGTTTGGTGTACTCTCTTTCTCACTGGCTTCCTTGTGTTTTCCCACAAGGAAAATGTATGCATGTAATGAGATGAATGAAGCACTGTTTCAGTTGAAGACTGTGAAAGGAAGCTGGCAAACAAATGATTTCGTAGGTTAAAGTCATAGTTGGCAGTCAAAGCAGAGATACAAGAGCTATCCAACAGTCCCAGCCCCATTTATATGAAAATTCAAAATTGAAACACAACTCCTAGAGCTGGAAGGGACCTTACAGATCATCTTGTCTCGTCTCTTCTTCATGCAGTGAGGAGACTGATACATCAACAGTAAATTCTCAATGGAACATATAGCATACATCACTGAGAACACACAGAATATACTGTTGCTTGCCTACTCATCCTCCATTCCCCTCTCTTCCTTCTTTACAGAAGTCTGTTCAGATGTTTGTCTATTGGGGAACGTGATGCTATTACCATCCCATACCAACCTATCATGGGTACGGGGAATAGAATCCTATTGCCTGGCCTTTCAGAGATTAGGGGTGGGCATGTGACCCAGTTCTGGCCAGTGAGACCTAAGGAGGGGTTTGCTGAAGGGCTTCTGGGAAAGGTTTTCTTGCTCTTAAATAGAGACATAAAGAGAAATATGCCACCATCTGCATGGGATGTTGTTGCATCTGGCTATGCTCCCTGAAACTGGAATAGCCATCTTAGAGCTATCAGAGGTTCCAAGCTTAGGACAAAGCCAACACACTGATGATGGCAGACTAAAGAGAATGAACTTGGGTCTGTGATGTTGTTGTTGAGTCAGTAAACCAATCAGCCCTGGTGCTGCCCAGCTTCTGGATTTCTTGTAATATGAGATAATAAATATCCTTATTGTTGAGACCATTTGAGATAGAGTTTTCTGTTACTTGAAGCTGAAAGAATCCTAAGTGTTGCAGATGAAATGTGAAAACAAGTTCTTTGGATAGAATGAAGTTGATAAAAACAAACAACAACCACAACCCAAGGCAAAGAATAGGGATATTATCACCTTATGGATAGAAGCATGCATTTTAACTATGGTTAAACTATGGTTTCTAATCCAGACAGATCTGGATTGAACCCATTTATTTACTGCTTGCTTGATTGTGGTCACATTTCTTTAACCTTTCTAAGCCTCGTTTTCTTCACTCCTAGGCTGGGAATATTAATACTTACTACATGGGGCTGTTGTGAGGATGAAATTAGATAATTTGTGTCAAGTAGGCTACAAAGGATGTGGTGCTCAGTAACCACTAAAGGAGTGATGACTATCTTGATGAAGTATGAATTATCTTATTTATAGTGTAATAAATAACACAGTAACAACAAGCATCTAAAAGTGAATCACTGTATAATAGTGATCATGTTAAATGAGACCACAAGTGTGCAATCAGCAGAATCCAGAATGTAGGAAACTCTACAGGACAACCCAGTTCTTCGATAAATAAATTGCAAGAAAAATAAAAGATGGAGAGCTTATGCTGCTGCTAAGTCACTTCAGTTGTGTCCGACTCTGTGTGACCCCATAGACGGCAGCCCACCAGGCTCCCCCATCCCTGGGATTCTCAGGCAAGAACACTGGAGTGGCTTGCCATTTCCTTCTCCAATGCATGCAAGTGAAAAGTGAAAGTGAAGTCTTTCAGTCGTGTCTGACTCTTCGTGACCCCATGGACTGCAGCCTACCAGGCTCCTCCGCCCATGGGATTTTCCAGGCAAGAGTACTGGAGTGGGGTGCCACTGCCTTCTCCAGAGAGAGCTTATAGATACACAGAAATAAAAGAGACAAATAACCAAATGCAATGTGTTGATATTGATTTGAATAAAGCAGTTGTTTGGTTATCTTATGGTATTAATTTAAAATTGTTTGCATGTGATAATAGTATTGTTATTTTTTAAAGAGTCCTTATCTTTTGGAAAGATGTTACTGAATATTACTGAAAAAATGCTGAATATTTACAGAAGAAATAATATCTGAGATTTTTCTTTTCAAATAATCCAGCATGAGAGTATTTATGAAATAAGATAGGCTGTGAGTTGATAATGGTTGAAACTGAGTAGTGGAGCTTTATTAAACCATTCCTTTTACATATTCTGGGTACCTTTTGACCCCTTTCCTCATGATGAGAACTTTTTAAGGTCTATTCTCTTAGCAACTTTCAAATATGCAATACTGTATTATTAACTAGAGTCACTATGTTGTACATTATATCCCCATCACTGGTTTATTTTATAACTAGAAGTTATAAAATATATATATATATATTTCTATATATTATTATTATTATATATAATTATATATATAATTATAAATATATAAATATATTTTATATATATAAAATATATAATATATATTTATAATTATATATATATAATTTCTATATATATTTTTATATATTCTATTTATAAAATATATAGAAGTTTGTATCTTTTGTCCCCCTGCACCCGTTTCACTCACTCCCCACTCCTTGTCTCTGGCCACCACTAGTCTGTTATCTGTGTCTAGAAGCTCGGTTTTTGTTTTTGTTTTAGAATACACATGTAAGTGAGATTATACAGAATTTGTCTTTCTCTTCCGACTTATTTCACTTAGCATAATGCTCTCATGTTGTTGCAAATGGCAAGCTTTCATTCTTTTTTGTGGCTAAAATATCTCTGTATTTTTAAAAGACAGCTTCCCTGAGGTAGATTTCGCATATCATAAATTTACCCTTTTAAAGTGTACACTTCAATGGTTTTTAGTATATTCACAAAGTTATATAATTGTTACCCAATCTGACTTTAGAATATTTTCAAAATCCCAAAAAGAAGCCCCATATTATATATCAGCAGTCACTCCCTCTTCCCCTAACACTCCCAGACCCTGACAAATACTAATCTATTTTTTTGTCTTCTCTGGATTTGCTTATTCTGGGTATTTCATATAAATGGAATCATATAACATGTGGTCTTTTGTGACTGCCTTCTTTCACTTAGCATAATGTTTTCAAGGCTTATGAATGTTGTAACATGTATCATTACTTAACATTTTTATGATCAGTTCAGTAATACTCTACTGTACTGGTATATCACATTTTCTTTATTTTTCAGTTGATGGACATTTAGTTTAATTCCACATTTTGGCTATTAAGAATAATGCTTCTATGCACATTTGTGCACAGGTTTTCAAAAAATTTTATTTATTTATTTTAAAAGAAACAAAGATAAATATTTTTAATGATAAAAGTTACAATTCACAAAGAAGATAGACATCATAAACTATTAGACACCTTAACAACAAAGAAGCAAAGATAATAAAGCAAAAATCAGAAGAAATAAAAGGGAAAAGAAAAAATATATAATCATAGTGAGACATACTAACATTTCTCTGAGAATATTTTTATCAAGTGCAGAAAAAATAAGAATAGGAGTATCTTGAATGGTGTCATTAATAATTTAAATATATTTCTATTTAATTTATATTAATCATATCCTATTTATAGCTCATACTTCGTTATTAGCTATCCATAGGACATTTAGAAAAACTGGCAAAAAATTAGACATTACTAAATTTCAAAAAGTAGAATTTTTTTTATGTGTGTGATTCAGTTATACACATGTTATTTTTTAAATTATTTTCCATTATGGGTTACTACAAGACACTGACTATACTTCCCTGTGTGCACAGGTTTTTGTATAGACATATGTTTTTATTTCTCTTGAGTATATACCTAGGAATGGAATTGGTAGGTCATGTGGTGACTTTGGGCTTCCCTGGTGGCTCAGATGGTAAAGTGTCTGCCTGCAATGCAGGAGACCCAGGTTCAATCCCTGGGTTGGGAAGATCCCCTGGAGAAGGAAATGGCAACCACTCCAGTACTCTTGCCTGGGAAATTCCATGGACAGAGGAGCCTTGTAGGCTACAGTCCCTGGGGTTCAAAGAGTTGGACACGACTGAGCGACTTCACTTCACATCACGGTAACTTTATGTTTAGCATTACTATGTTTAGCGTTTTGAGAAACTGCCAAACTGTTTTCCAAAGTAGCTGCACCATTTTATATTCTTACCGGTAATGTGTGAGCATTCCAATTTTTCCATATCTTTGTCAACACTTGTTGATGTGTCTTTTTAAAAATAATCATTATAGCCATCCCATTTAGTGTGAAGTGATACCACATTGCGGTTTTGATGTGCATTTCTTCAGTGCATAATCATATTGAACAATTTTTTCATGTGCTTACAGATCATTTTTATATTTTCTTCAAAGAAATGTCTATTCAAATCTTTTGTCTACTTTTTAAAAACAATTTATGTTTTAATTTATTTTTGGTCGTGCTGGGTCTTGGTTGCTGTGCGCGAGCTTTCTCTAGTTGCAGTGAGGGGCTACTTTCTAGTTTGGTACATGGGCTTCTCATTGTGGTGGCTTCTTGTTGAGGAGCACAGGCTCTAGGGCACACGGGGCTCAGTAGCTGCTGCTCGTGGGTTCAGTAGTAGTTGTGCATGGACTTAGTTGCTCCACAGCATGCGGAATCTTTCCTTACCAGGGATCAAACCCATGTCCCCTGCATTGGCAGGCAGATTCATAACTATTGGACCACCAGGGAAGTCCACTTTTAACTGGGTTATTTTGTCTTTTTATTACTGATCTATAAACCTTTTCCATATGTTCTGATTATAAATTCCTTTTCAGACATATTATTTGCACGTATTTTTTCTCATTCTGTGAATTGTTCTTTTTTCTATTAATAATTTTTTGATGGTATCCTTTGGTAAACACTCTTTATCAGTTTGAAGAAGTTCCTGTCCATTCCTACTTGGTTCAATGCTTTTATCATGAAAGGGTGTTGGATTGCATCAAAGACTTTTTCCAGTTTATTAAGATGATCATGTAGATTTTTTTCATTTATTCTATTAATATGGTATATTACATTTATTTTCAGACCTTAATGAATTATTTATTCCTGAGATAAATCCTACTTCATCATGGTATATAGTCCTCTTTATAATCATTGCGTTTAGTTTGCTAATATTTTGTTGAAAACTTTTTTCATATTCATAGGAGATATTGGTCAGTGATTTTCTTATCTTCTGATGTGTTGACTAGTTTTGATATCAGAGTAATTCTAGCCTTATAGAATGAGTTATAAGTGTTGCTTCCTCTTCTATTTTGGGGAGGCATTTATGAAGGATTGATATTAATTCTTTAGATGTTTGGTAGAATTTACCAATGAAACCATCTGGGCCTTGGCTTTTCTTTACTAGAAATTTGAAAATTACTAATTAAATCTTTTTGGTTGAATTCAGATTATGTATTTCTTTTTGAACCAGTTTTGTTAGTTTGTATCTTTCTAGGAATGTATCCATTTCATCTAAGTTTTATAGTTTCTTGGCAAACAGTTGTTCATAACATTTCTTTATTATCCTTTTTATTTTTGTTGTATCAATATTGATGTTCCCCCTGTTCATTCCTAATTTTAGTATATGCATTTCTCTGTTTTTTCTTATGGTCAGTCTGGCTAAAGGTTTGTCAATTTTGTTGATCTTTTCAAAGAACCATGTTTTGGTTTTGTTGATTTACTCTATTTTTTTCTAGTCTCTATTTCATTTATTTTGGGTATAATCCTTATTAACTTTAATTATGGCCAAGATGAATTCTACGAAGAATTTGAGGAAGAAATAATACCTATTTTCCATAATTTCTTCCCAGAAAATAGAAGCAGAAGGAACACTTCCTAATTCATTCTATGAGGCCAATATTATCCTAATACCAACACCAGATAAAGATATTACAAGAAAGAAAAATTACAGGTTAATATCTCTTATGAAAATAGATGCAAAAGTCTTCAACAAAGTATTAACAGAGCCCAGCAATATATAAAGAAGTTTACATTACTAGCAAGTGGGGTTTATTCCCAGTATACAAGGCTGTTCAACACTCAACAAATCAGTGAATATACAATTAATATAATCCATCGCATCAACAGGCTAAAGAAGAAAATAATCCTATGAGTGTATCAATAGATATAGAAAAAAGGCATCGACAAAATCCAACATTCATTCATGATGAAAAGCTCTCAAAAAGGTTCTCCCTTTTCTAGAGGGGACCATCCTCAACATGATAAAGAAGATGTATAAAAAACTACAGCTGACATACCTAATGGTAAAAACTAGATGCTTTCTCTCTAAGATCAGAAACAAAATGAGGATGTCTCCTCTCACTGTTCTGATCCAACATCACACTGAATGTAGCAAGACTAGGAGAGGGAAGGTATATATAGATTGGGAAGGAAGAAATAAAAGTCTTTGTTCATAAATGACATGATTGTCTATGTAGAAAATCCCAAAGAATTATTTTGAAAACCTTCTGGAACTGAACTATGTATATTACCATATGTGAAATAGATCACCAGTCCAAGTTTGATGCATGAAACAGGGCACTCAAAGCTGGTGCTCTGGGACAACCCAGAGGGATGGAATGGGGAGGGAGATGGGAGAGGGGTTTGGGATGGGGGACACATGTACACCTGTGGCTGATTCATGTCAATGTATGGCAAAACCACCACAATATTGTAAAGTAATTGGCCTCCAATTGAAATAAATAAATTAATTAAAAAATTAAAAGTTGAGAGATACAGATACATATATATGTATATATCATATATATCATACATATACCATATATATAACATGCATATCATATATATATCACGTAGAATTTACAAGCCATTCCAAAAAATTATTTAATCTCATATTTCTAACTGAATACACATGCAAAGGAAATGGTTATCATTAACTACATTGTTGAGTTGTAACATTAGTATTTTTATTCTCAGATTGTTGTATATGTAATACTCAATAAAACAAACCAGAAACCCTGTTATCTCAAAAAATAAAAAACCTTCTGGAACTAATATGTGATTATAACAAGGATGCAGATTAAAAGTCAATATACAAAGGCAATTGCTTTCCTGTAATTATAATTTGAAATTAAAAACACAATATCATTTATGTTAGTACCAAAAAATGAAGAAAGAAAAAGATATTTAGGTAGATGTATAATATCTATATGATTTAACAAAACTCTGATGAAAGCAATCAAAGATTTAAATAGTGAGCTGTTTCAAGTTTATATAGAGAAAAACTTCATGCTGTTAGGATGCCAATTCTTTCCAACATGATCTGTAGATTCAGTGCAATCTCAATTAAAATCTGAGCAAGTTATTTTGTAGATGGTGGTGGTTTAGTTGCTAGGTCGCTAAGTCCAACTCTTGCGACCCCATGGGCTATAGCCCACCAGGCTCCTCTGTACATTGGATTTACCAGGCAAGAATACTGGAGTGGGTTGCCATTTCCTTCTCCAGGGGAATCTTCCCAACCCAGGAATTGAACTGGGATCTCCTGCAGTGCAGTCAGATTCTTTACCGACTGAGCCAACAGGGAAGCTTATTTTGTAGATATCAACCGACTAATTCTAAAGTTTATATGGAAAGGTGAAAGACCTAGACTGGTCAATGCAATACTGAAGAGGAAGAACAAAGTCAAAGGGCTTAACACTACTAAACTTCAGGATTTACTATAAAGCTACAGTAATCATAACAGTGTGATACTGATGAAAAAATAGGCAAATAGATCAATGGAACAGAATAGAGAGCCCAGAAATAGACTCACACAAATATAGTTAACTTATCTTTGACAAAAAACAAGGCCAACTCAGTGGATAAATAATAGTTTTTTTGACTAATGGTGCTTAGTAACTCAGAGAAGGCAATGGCACCCCACTCCAGTACTCTTGCCTGGAAAATCCCATGGACAGAGGAGCTGCAGTCCATGGGGTCACTGAGGGTCAGACACGACTGAGTGACTTCACTTTCACTTTTCACTTTCATGCATTGGAGAAGGAAATGGCAACCCACTCCAGTGTTCTTGCCTGGAGAATCCCAGGGACGGGGGAGCCTGGTGGGCTGCCGTCTACGGGGTTGCACAGAGTCGGACACGACTGAAGTGACTTAGCAGCAGCAGCTTAGTAACTGGACATCCACATTGCAAAAGAATACATTTAAATGCAGAGTTCTCACCATCCACAAATATTAACTCAAGATGGAACATAGATCTAAGTTCCAAACACAAATAGAAAACAACTTTGGAGAAAATCCAGGTGACTCTGGATTTTATGATGACTTTTTAGATGCAACACCAGAAGCAAATTCATGAAAGAGAAAATTGATGAGTTGGGCTTTATTATAGTTGAAATTTTCTACTCTGAGAAAGACACTGTTAAAAGAATGAAAAGGCAAGTCAAAGACTGGGAAATATATTTGTTGGCAAAGTTGTGGAGAAATTGGAACCTTTGTATATTGCAGCAAGTTGGAATGTGAAACTATACAACTGCTATGGAAAATAGTTTGGTGGTTTCTTAAAAAGATAAACATATGACCCAGCAATTTCAGTCCTAGGTATCTATCCTAAGAGATAGAAAATAAGGACTTGAATAGATATTTATAAAATGCCAATGTTTATTGTAGCATTATTCACAATTGCTAAAAGGTAGAAACAACCCAAGTGTCCATCAGCAGATGAATGGACAAACAAAATGTGATATATCTATATTATGAAGTATTATTCAACCATAAAGAGGACTGAAGTTCTGACACATGTTACAACATGGATGAACCTTGAGAACATTATGCTAAGTGAAACAAGTCATACACAAAAGGACAAATATTATAAGTTTCTATTTATATGAAATGTCTAGAATAGATAAATTTATAAGAGATAGAGGTTACCAGGGGCTGGAGAAAGCAGGAATAGGAAGTTACTGCTTAGTGATTATAGTTTTTGTTTGGGGTGATGGAAAAGTTTTGGAAATAGACAGTGTTGTGATGGTTGCTCAACATTGTAAATTGTAATTGGTGCCACTGTACTTACAAATGGTTCAAGTGGTTAATTTTGCTATATATGTATATGTATTTTTTACCACAAATAAAAAACTAATAATGTACTATGAATGTAAAATACTTTATATGGGTGAGTTGTATGATATGTGAATTATTTCACAATAAGGCAGTTAAAATATGCAATTATGTAAATATAGCACAATTTGGAGAAGGCAATGGCACCGCACTGCAGTGTCCTTGCCTGGAGAATCCCAGGGACGGGGGAGCCTGGTGGGCTGCCATCTATGGGGTTGCACAGAGTCGGACATGACTGAAACGACTTAGCAGCAGCAGCAGCAGCACAATTTACTTATCTGTTCTGCTGCTGAATAATTGATTGTTTCCAGTTTTTGTTACTCTGAATGATGCTACTGTGGACTTTTTCACAACATATCTCCTGGTGTACAGGTATGAGATTTTCAACAGGGGATATGCAGTGTCTAGTATTGGAATTTCTCATTTGTAGGGAATGCACATGTACAATTTTATAGTTTTGCTTATCTTAGTGAGTGTTTTTCAAAGTGGCTGTATCAAATTATACTCTTCCCAGCAATGAATAGAATTCCTATCTTCTCTGGTCACTGGTCTTGCAAACTTAGATTTTGCCAATCTGGTGAGTGCAAAAGGGTTACTCTTTCATCTTAATGTAAATTTTTCTGATTTTAAAGGAGATTGAGCATCTTTTCATATGTTTATTCACAATTAGGATTTTTTCCTTCTGTAAAATTCTAGTTATGCCCTTGGAATATGTCTTTTTTCATTGTTATATAGGAAGTAGCTCTTTAAATATTCTGGATACTAATCTTTGGTTGATTGCATATGTTAAAAATAAAACATTCCTTACTATCAACATTTATGCAGTTTCTGAATTCAGATAGCCAGATTTCAAATAATGAAGAACATCTAGTTTTCAGATCTATTTGGTTCTTGCTTTTCATGTAAAAACTAACTAGAATTTGGATACTGAGGGATAATTCAACATTTTATTAAAATACTTTTGGTTCCTAGGACACATGTCTCTTAATTTCTAATTTGTCTTTTTGTTTTCCTTAAAGTATCATCTTGTTAGCAGAAGTTCTCAAATTTAATGTTGTCATGCTTATTAATCATTTATGAATAAAACTTTTTTTAGTCTATCTAAAGGAATCTTGTCTTGAGAACATAAGGATATTTTTCTCTATATTCTTCTAAAAGTTTTGAAGTTTTATCTTTCACATTTCAGTCTGTAATTCAGCTGAAATTGAATTTTGTGTATGGTAGGAAGTAGAGTCTACAATGTAGACAGCTAATTTTCCTGATGTCCTGTGTTTTACAGACTATTTCCCAGTGATCTGCTACCTTTGTCATAGATGAAGTTCTTCTACATTTGTGATTCTGTTTCTGGTTACATTACTCTTATCCACTGGTTTCCCAGCATCAAAATCATCCTGTTTTAACTATTATAGCTTTATAGTAACTCTTGATATCTGGTAGAGCAGTTTCCTTTTCCTTATTCTTCAGAAATATCTTGGTTTTCTGTGAGTCTTTGCTTTTCCATATCAACTTTAGAATTAGCTTGTCATATTTCTTGCAAACTCATTGTTATTGCATAGAATATACAGATCAAGTTTTAGAATATTGAAATTTTATACGATAGAGTCTTCCTGTCTGTGAACATAGCATAGTTTTTCTGTTTATTTAAACTGTCTTTAATGTATTTTTGGGCTTCCCAGGTGGCTCAGTGATAAAGAATCTGCCTGCCAATGGGGGTTTGATCTCTGGATAGGGACAATCCCCTGGAGAAAGAAATGGCAACTCACTCCAGGATTCTTGCCCGGGAAATCTCATGCACAGAGGAGTGGGGAGGGCTACCGTGCATGGGTTGTAACGAGTTGGACATGAGTTAGTGACTAAACCCCAGTGTATTTTCATAAATTAAAAACTTTCTCTATAAAGGTCTTGCTCATCCTTTATTAGACTCTTTGATTCTGTCACTTAATCTATTAATGTCAATATTAATTGAAACTCTTTATCTATAATCTATAAATGTCAATATTAATTGAAATTCTTGAGTTTCTGGGATAAAGTCATCTTGTTTATGATGGATTACTTTTTGTATGCACTGCTAGATTTGGCTTAATGATATTTTAAGATTCTTATATCTTTCTTTATGAGTGTGATACTTCCTCAGCTGGTTTTGGTTATGGCTATACCATGATAAATATGGTTATATTATGAACCAATTTGAAGATAGTTCCTGCTACTTCTGTTCTGAAAGAGTTTACGTAAGATTGGATTGATGTGCTCTTTGAAAGGTTGATAGAATCTTCCAGTAAGATCTTCTGATGCTAATATTTTTTTTTGCTAACAAGATTTTAAACTCTAGTACTGATTCAGTTTCTTTAATGGTTATAGAACCATTCAGACTTTCTATTTCTTCATGTATTAGTTTTAGACAAGTTGTTTTTTGTTCTAGCTTTCAAATTCCTCTTGTTTTGATACATGAGGCTGTCTCTTTTATTGCTGGCTCAATTATGAATTTCATTAAAAATTAAATTGTTATTTAATTGAATTTAATTAAATTCATTAAAAAATTAAATACTTGTGTTAGGAGGACTTCAAATTAGTTTAGACTTCCAGTTTGCCAGAATCAGAACCAGATATAAATATCTTCAATTTTACTAGACATGGTCCCGTAGCTCTTCAAAGTGGTTGCACCGGTTTACACTGCCACTAACACTATTTGAGAATTTCTGTTGTTCAATAGGACTCTTATCAATACTTTAATTGTCCAGTTCTTCTATTTTTGCTAATCTCATGCCTATGAAATTATAGTTTTAAATGGAATTTCTCTGCTTATTGGTGAGTCTGTCATCTTTTCATTGGGCTCTTGAGTTTTATTTTCTGTAAATTGTCTATTCATATCTTTTAATCATTTTTAGTGGATATTTTTCTTATAATAACTTGTAGGAATTTTAACATATTCTGGATAGTAATTCTTTGTCAGTTATATGCATTCAAATATATTTCCCCAATTTTATACCTTGTCTACTCAAAATTTTAAGGTGCATTTTCAGGACAGAGGTTTTTATGTGTGTAATTTGTCAGTTTTTTTCTTTGTAGTTTGTATTTTTGGTATCTTGTTTAAGAAATTCTTTGCTATCCCAAGGTATAAAGATATTATAAACGTTTTAAAGTTTGCTTTTCCCAATTATATGTTTACTCAATGTACAACTGATTTTGGCATATGATATAAGGAAGAGATCTAATTTTTTTCCACAAGAATAATTAACTGTGGCAGCAGCATTTTTGAACATAGGTTCATTTCTTTGATATGTGTGGGTCTGCTTCTGGGATTTTTTTTTGATGTCCCTTTGTTACATTGGTCTTGCCCAGCATCACTACTGTAATGGTTTAGTTCTCATCCCTTTGTAATAACTCTTGATGATTGTGAAGTTAAGTCTCCCTTCCTCATTCTTCTTCAGCTAAGTCTTGGCTCTTCTTAACCCTTTATCTCCTATATGAATTTTAAGATAAGCCTGCCATGCCCTTTGAAGAATCCTATAGGAATTTTGGTTGGAATTTCAAAGTATTTATGTATTAGTTTGGGAAAGAAATGAAATTTTTCATTATTTTGTATCTTCCCATCCATAAGCATGGAATATCTGTTTTTGTTTACATCTTATTTTATGTCCTTTAATAAAATGTAATAATTTTTTCCATATAAAGCTTGCTTCTCTTTTATTAAGTTTATTCCTAATTTTTCTTTTGGTATCTAAAAAGATATCTTTCCACAATTATATTTTCTGATTGTTTGATTCAATTGGTAATTGCATAATGATCTGTCTTATAGTTTGAACAGTTCCAATTTTAGACATTATCTGTATTACCTGTAAATATTTTAGTATTGTTTATGATCAGTTAATAACAGTTAATTTTTTTATTTCAATCTTCATTTCCCTTTCTCCCTCTTTTTGTTATTGCATTGGCTAGGATTTCCAAAACAAAATTAAATAGAAGCAGTGACAGAAGCCTTCCTTTTCTTATTCTTGTTCTCAAAGGAAGTACTTCTGATGTTTCACCAGAAACATCAGTGATGAGGTTTGTTCTGTGTTGTAGGCAGATATACATAAAACTTATTTTGAAGTTCTAGTTGAAGAAGGAAAAAAAATATATATATATATGCAAAAAATTCAGTCTGAGCTGCAAATGTAGATGTTTAACTTTGGATTAGGGAGAAATCAGTATAAAATTCACAGGAAGACTAGTTATTTGGAAACAGTGCAAATCTATGTAGGAAAAAAACAACTCACAAAGAACTCTAACGAAATAATATCAAAAAAGCATTGATTCAAGCTGATTAATTTCTGAGAACTAGAGGAAACTTCTAGAGGGGCTTCTAGATGAGACTTGTAGCTAAAGGGGCTTCCCTGGTGGCTCACCTGGTAAGAATCTGCCTGAAATGAGGGAGATCTGGGTTCAATCTCTGTGTTGGGAAGATCTCCTGGAGAAGGGAAGGGCTACCCACTCCAGTATTCTGCCCTGGAGAATTCCATGGACTATACAGTCCCTGGGATCACAAAGAGCTGGACACAACTGAGCAACTTTCACTTTCAGTTTCAGAGGAAACTCTAGCTTTTTGATCACAAAAAGGAATCATGGAGAAAATCCTGAGAATTGTGTTGAATTTATTTCAGACCATTTTATAACTGTTTTGAAGGTGTTTTATGACTTGGGATTTCTTAAGGCTGGAAAAATTGAAAATAACTAGGGACAGCTTATAAATTAGTCCTGATAAGAGAGAAGTGGGAAGGCTTATGGATCTTTATACATTTTTGGTGTTAACTTTTCCCCTGCACTTATACAGAGGACTTGGTCATTTTATGAAGCAATTCAGTGATCATTTTCTGCCCCTTTATGTACTGTTCCATCTTTTGGGAATCTCTGATTCTCAAAGTCATTTTCCTGTTTCCTTATTTAGGCCTGTCTTTCCCCATTTTATATCAGCACTTCCAAAACTGTAGAAATTCTGAGGGAAAAAAGGGGGTTCCATGGTCAAATGAGTTTGAGAAGTACAGTGTCAAGCAAAATTCAATCGCTTATTTCACTACAGGACCTTCTAGAGCCTTAAGTATTCTAATGTGCATTGTGACTCTCCAAAAGGCAAATAAGAGATTGCAGTGTTTCCTCAAGTAATTGATCATGGAACCCTTTCCAAAGAACATCTAATAATACTGATAGAACCCAGTTCATTAATCTTCAAATAAAGACTGCCGGTTCTTCGGTAAACTTTTCTTTAGTGGAAGATATGCTCTATGCAGCCTCTCTACTAGACTTCAACTCGGAGGTCAATTTCTCCTGTTTTCTTGAAATATTACCCGATCTCCTTTATATTTTGGAACACTTTGATCTCCTTTACATTCTGCCTCTTTCTTAGGTCCTGGGATGGGCACTCTGGATACCACCCAAGAGTTCAAGTTCATCCATAGAAGACTTTTGCTAAATAACCTAAACAGCTTTCAGGATCTTTTTACTCCACCTCAATTCAACTATCAATACTTTTGATGCTTTGTTCAAGGCACTGAGCTAAGTGCACACTGCTGAAGCTAAAAAGGATAAATAAGATCTAGTTTTACCTCTCAAGAGTATATATAGAAGAAATAAGACAAGTGTAGGACACAAAACACAAGTTAAATGCTAAGCAAGAGGTACAAACCACCTTGGAGTTCAGTGGAGAAACAGTAACAAGTGGGCATTTGGGGGCAGGTACAGGTGGGAAGAATCAGGAAAGATCTCATTTGGGGATGTATCATTTGGGATGGACCTTAAATTTTTCTTAAATGTAAACAGAGAGACTGGAGAAGGGTTACAAGCATAGGGTATAGCATATGCCAGGCATGAAGGTAAGAAGGAGGGCAAGTTCAAGTGCTTCTGTCTGGCGGGAGCATATGGAGTTTGCAGGATGAGTTGTAGATGGGGTATGGCTGGAGCGTGAACAATAAAAATGGAAAAAAGGAGTTGAGTGCCAATGTGAGTTATATAAATACTGTTGTCCATAGGAAATCATTGAAGAATTTTTGAGTGGGATGGTGATTCGGGGACCACTTGTTCCTCCCCATCTCTTATCCTGTCTTCTGAACTCTAGTTCCTTTGTCTCTGTCCAGCACAGCCACATATCGAAACTTCAGCCAATGAATCAAATCTCCAGTCTCCTAATCTGCCAATAGGGTACCTCCTCTTGAAGAGCTGTCCAGAGTACAACAGAATCCCGAGTGCTAGATTCTAATAAACGTCCACCCACTCTGTGTAGTATACTATCAGAAGGCAGAAAGTTGAGGAGAGGGTGTTTAGATAAAGAATACAGATAAGAGGTGAAGTTAGTGATAAAATTTTGGGGAGTCATGATTTCAGGGTATTAAGGAGGAAAATGATAAGAAAAAACAGCGGACAGGTGGTAAATTCTAAGTAGTGAGCCAAGAGAATGGACTGTAGCTAGGCAGACTTGCAAGGCAGCGCAGAACTAAAATTGGCACTGGTGAGCAGTGAAGAGTGAAACCAGAACGAGTGAAGGGTTTAGAGGTCACACCAGGCCTTAGAAGCACTATCCTCCCCGGAGTGTTGAGGGCACCGAACCCTGAAAGGCTGTTGAGATGGGCCTGGAGAAATTATGTGTGTTTAATGGTCTTAATTTTTCTGTGAGGTCCTGGGGTAATGGGGGCTGGGAGAAGCTGAAGATATAAGAAAGCTGAAGCCTGCTATGGAATCAATAAAGGAGCAGAACAAAGCTTTGGTGTTTTGCTTTGGGCAGAGTGGGGCTTTGTCGGCCCGGCGCGGGATTCCACCTCGGGACCGAGGGCGTCTATGGGGCCCCAGTGGCTACACTGCCGGGAGCCTTAGCGCTCTCCGCCTGTCGCACCGCGGGGCCAGTCGGGTGGGCAGGGTGGAGCCGAGCGGTCCGCGGGGCAGCAGCCGGAGCTCGTTTCGCTCTCCCTCCTGCAGGTGCGCCTGGAAAGGCGGACGCGGAGGAGCGGGCGGCCACCATGGCGGGCCCGTATCTTCCCACCGAGGCCTCCAGCCCGCCGCCCCCGCGGAACGGCCCTTCGCAGCCCCTGTGAGGAGGAAGAGGAGGTGGCGGCGGACGAGGCGCCGCCCCTTTGGCGAGCTTCCCGACCCGGCGGCCGCCGCAGGACCCATGGCGGATTCCTCGCCCGCTCCGTCCCTGCGGGCAGGCGGCCCCCGTGAGCCCCGGCCCTCGGCCCCCTCGCCACCGCCGCCGCACTCGCGTTTGGGCTCCGAGGCCGAGGAGGCCGAGCTGTCGCTGAGCCTGGCACGCACCAAGACCCGCTCGTACGGTAGCACGGCCAGCGTGCGGGCGCCGCTGGGCGCCGGCGTCATCGAGCGCCATGTGGAGCACCGGGTCCGCGCCGGCGACACGCTGCAGGGCATCGCGCTCAAGTACGGAGTCTCGGTGAGCAGGGCTGGCGGCCGCGGGCGGGGGCGCAGCGGCTCGGGGCGGGGCGCGCGAGGGGCCAGGCGTCGAGGAGCAGCCAGCGGACCCCGGCGGCTCGGCCTCGAGCCGCTCGCCCAGCGCGCGCTGCCGGGACAGCGACGGAAGGCTATCCCGGGTGGGCGCATCGAGTTCCCGATGCCCTGCTCACACTCGGATAGGATCCGCCGCGTGAGGAAGGCCAAAGAGGACCAGGGCATCGGCACCACCTGGACCCAGATTCGCCCGATTTTCATTCCGGGTCATACTGCTATGTAATATTTCCTGAAAGCCGAACTGATGTGTGGGTTTGGGCAGATAATTTTGTTTTCTGGGTAAACAAGCACTATGATGGGTCAGGAAGGGTACAGTTGTTCCCGCCGGATGGTTCTGGTTCTATTGATTATGCTTCTTTATTTAGAAGTGAAATTACACTCCTGGGCTCACTGGCAACTGTGAATGTGACACCTGTCGCTAAGCAGTGGCCAAGAATGTGGTCCAGGTGAGCTGGAGAGCTGTGTTTATTATAAATTTATAAGTGCAGGTGTGCCTGTGCCTTGGGCCTATTGCATTACACCTCTGGGAAGAACATGGAAACCCGAGGGAGCATATTTTTCATTAAAATTACTTATAATTAACTCTAAACTATGTGATAGCCTTTTTACATATGAGTTGTTACCAGTTTTCACTGTTCTTCCCTGAAGCACCCGAGACAGCAATAGGAAGAAAGGTGATCTTGTCTTTATCTTTCTCTGCAAGTGAAACTCTTTCTGGCTCTTCACCAGTGACAGAGACTGAGTCATCTCGTTTGCACACCCAAGCTGGTGTGTGTTTACCTGGCAGGTCCTACTGTCATTTAAACAGTCTGAGAGCAGGGATCTTGCTGTGCAGACATGTACCGAGGATTTCGTGCCGTGGTTTGTCCTGTTCCGCCTGCTTGGGAGTTTCTAAATGTGAACATAGAACTTCAGTCCTTATATTTGCATTCATGGGGACTGGTTTGAGCCAGAAGAAGCAGTTAGGAAGTTATCAGTAGCTACACCTTCTGCTGAGGGCCTGCTGTGTGCCAGGCATTGCATTTGTCCTGTACCATCTTGTTCTTACTCAGTTTGATTTCCGCTAAGGCTTGGAGATAGGTGTAATTAATCTCCTTTTTACAGAGGAGAAGTAAGGATATTTTCCAGTATTCCATTCCAATATTCCAATGCTTATTCATTGAGATTAGCTTGAATTAGCACAGTGATAAAACATTTGCTTTGCTCTAGGTATTACTTCTGATTTCCATCCTTATTTTTATCCTAGTCTTATCAAGAGCTATCTTGCTCATTTTGATTCCTCCAGAAGGACGGTCTTTTCTCTGTGGTTTCTGTGCATCTTTTCTATTCAATACTAGGCCAGGCTCACTGTACCTAGGAATCCAAGATATCCAGAGAGTGTCATTTCCCTGACCCCTACCCACAGCAGTCTCTCTGCTCCTCATTGCCCTC
The DNA here is from genome assembly GCF_002263795.3 of Bos taurus. Classification (NCBI taxonomy): domain Eukaryota; kingdom Metazoa; phylum Chordata; class Mammalia; order Artiodactyla; family Bovidae; genus Bos; species Bos taurus. The sequence continues at coordinate 58,631,241 of NC_037337.1, forward strand.
CATGATTCCATTTGGGTTGCTCAGAGCTCCTGAACATCTGTTCACTGCAGTTCTCCACCTTTGATCAAATGCTTTCTAATCCCTGTTTTCGCTGATGTAGAGCCTGTTCTTGATAACTTTATCATCGCTTCTCATTAAAGTATAAGTCAGATTTTTTATTACCTTTATAAAGACTTAATTGTATGATGTTAAGCTCAAATATAGTGAATTGGGAACTATAATCTGTAACCACAATCTATTTTAGTGTTTCTCAACTGCACCCCTATAGATACTAGGGACTGGATAATTCTTTGTCTCAGGGGACTGTTCTGTGCATTGTAGGATGTTTAGCAGCATCTCTGTTCTCTGCCCAGTAAATGCCACTAGCACCACCCCCCCACTCCCATCTAGAAATTCATTGACATATTCCCTGAGAAACCCTCCCTCTTGGTTGAGTACCAATGGTTCTCATTTATTTTGGACTTTGAACTCCAGTTGATGAAATTTTTAGAGACTCTTCCCACTGGTTATACAGAACTAGTAAAAGTGCAGATACTCACCATAACAGTGAAGTGATATTATTGCAGTTATTAACTACAGATGTTTGGATTTATTCATTGAAAATTGGTTTTATGTGGAAGTTAAAAAGGCAGAAAGGTTTTTCATTCCTCAATTAAACAGAAAGAAGTTGAGTTAGTTAAGTTTCTCATATTGATTGCCAAGATCACCCACATCGTATTTAAATTAAATTGCCTAAAGGAGTAGGTGATGAGAAATTGGAGATTTAGAGCTTATCTCAAACCTACTGGATCAGAATATCCAGTAAAGGAGCCCAGGAATGTTCCTGTTTTATAAGCATGGCCCCTTTTCTCATTCAAAATGCACTGTCCCTTCTTGGGATCTTTGAACTTGCTGTTCCATCCATCTGTGGGGAGCACTTTCCCTGATAGCTGTGTGCAGGGCCATGTCATAGCTGGGGGAGCTGTGCAGTCACATAAACTCCACGCTTAGAGGAATCATGCAGTTAATGCTCTGCTGTTGCTGTCTTTAAATATTTAATAATTTGTTAACAGTGGCCCCACATTTTCACTTTCCTTGTGCATGTGTGCTCAGTCACTTCAGTCGTGTCAGACTCTTCGCAACTCTGTGGACTGTGGTCTGCCAGACTTCTCAGTCCATGGGATTCTCCAGGCAAGAATACTGGAGTGCCATTTCCTTCTCCAGGGGATCTTCCCAATGCAGGAATTGAACCCATGTTTCCTGCATTGCAGATGAATTCTTTACCAGCTAAGCCACCTTGGGACCTGCAAATCATGTGGCTGATATTGGCTTTGTGACCTGCTTTCTCACTGCCTTCAAGTCTTTGTTTAAATATCTCCTCCTTGAGGCCTTCCAGGCCACTCCATGTCAAATTGCAAGCTTCCTTCACCCCAGTGCCCTTCCTCTCTTTCCTGTTTCGCTTTCTCAACAGTGTTTATAATTCATCAGAATTTTTTTTTTTCTCCAGCTTCTACCTTTCTGGTGATACACTAGTGAATAACTAAAAGTTCTTATCCTCATGGAGCTTATATTTTAGTCAGTGGAGACAGTAAGTAAACAAAGTATATTATATGTCAGGTACTGACAAGCAAAATGAAAAAAAAAAAAAAATTAAGCAGGGAAAGGAGATTAGGCTGGTGGCTGTGGCTGCAATTTTAAATGTTGTGTCCATGGAAGACCTCAGTGAGGGAAACTGAAACTACCGGGGATGAATCGAGAAGCTATTAAATATAGTTCAGATCTCAGACAGACTTGCTGGGGCTGGAATTTCCAGGGCTGTGCTTATCTGCACTGAGACATTAAGTCCCTTCCCCTAACCCAGTATTCTGTATTTTGCTACAGCTTTTTCGGTGATGCCAGTTCCTTTCATTGGGGGCAAGCCTGTGAAGGGAACTGACCAATCGGGCAGCTGCTGGAAACTTTTTGTTTCGAAGCCCTGTGTATAACTAGAAAGTGAGTGAGGGGCAGCAAGGGCAGCTATTATTTGCACACACTTTGTCTTTTTTGTTTACCCCCTCACAACTTCCCTGACCTCTACCCTCTCCAGACAGTTGTGCCAACCCCCCACCCTGTGTCCAGAGTCACTTCCTGTCCAGTTTTATTCCTAGGGTCTTCTCTTTGTCTTCCAATGAGCTGTTGAGCCCACTTGCTTTTTCACACTTCTCCTATCAGAAATCACCTTGCTGAGAAAAGGTGAAATGATTTTCATTTTAGGGGGAACAAGTGCGGTGAGTTAGAAATGTAAGTGTATGTAAACTTTTGTGTTTAGAACTTTAGCCCCTTCTGCTGTTACTGGAAATTGTTGACTTTGCTGGTCAAAGGGGAGAGAACCATAAATAAATGGTATTGCCTGTTGTAAGAGGTATGGTACTAAGGTAGCCCTTAGTAGCTTTAGGGTTTAATAGATTCTCATGCCTTTTTTATTTAAAACCAACTTTATCAAAGTATAATTTATATACTATAGAATTCACCCATCTTAAGTGTACAATTCAAGGATTTTTCAAGAGTTGTGCAGCTGATCTCGGGTGGCCTTAGCCTGCAGTGGCTTGGAGTGGGGCTTAGGTTCCCAGTCAGAGATTGAGGCCGGGTCACGGCAGTGAAGGCGCCAGATCTTAGCTACTAGACCAGTGGTCAGAGACAAGGGCCCTGACCCTTCGGCTTTGCAGAAAAGAATTTCCACGGAGACAGAAAGTACTGAGGCAAGTAAAGTATTTATTAGGAGGGAAAAAAGAGTACAGTATGTGTGGATAGACACATGGGCAGATTCAGAGGGAGAGTCCCTGAGTTGTGCCCTCGTGGCAGTTTGAATTATTTTTTGGGGCCTTTTCTCCAGTTTTCCTTTGGCCAATCATTTTGATCTGCCTGGTTCACAGTCCATATTTGGTGTATCTCAGGATCCACCCATGTGTCTGCACACATCGCTTAGCCAGGATGCATTCTACCCAAAAGGTGTCTGGGTAGAACATCCCTTGACAGAATTCTCCTCTGGCCTCCAAGGAGCCTTTCTGCGCATGTATGGTCAGGGAAGTCTCCTGACTTCGAGAAATATGTGGTCTGAGCAGGACCCAGCCTCCTCCCCTTTATTGTCCTGCTATTCTTGTCTTCGAGTTTCCATCAATAGAGAATGAATCTCCAATTGCTTTACTCTGGGGGGCCCATCTGCCTCTGGCCTTCCAGCCGTGACCACAGTCCAATTTTAGAACATTGCCATTACCTTGCAAGGATCCCTTACTCCCTGTTCCCTTCCGTCATCCCAGATAACCATGAGTCTGCTGTCTAATCTCTAGGTTTGCCTTTTCTGGACATTTCATAAATGGGATCTCATATATTATTCTGAGATAACATGGAGAAGAAATAAATTCTTTTCCTTATTAGCACATGGCAAAGGAGAAGTCTGATCATCACTAACCCTTAGAATTTAATAGGAGACAGCCAGGTGAGGAGGTTGAATCCAGCACTCACTAGGAAATGATCTTGAGAGAATCCTTTAACATTTAAGTCTTGTTTTCCTATAATGATAATAATAATCAAATGAGAGTTGAGTGTATATGAAAATATTCCATAAATGACACAATGCTGTGTTAAATGTTTATTATGTATCCTGAAATGTTTGGGAGGGTTTGTTTTTTTTTTTCTTTTAAATGAATGGAGAGGAAGAAAAAGAAGCTTTGAATATTGCATCTCCAGTTAGGTAGGTGGCCTGATGAAGCTGATCCAAAATAGCCTTTGGGGAGAGTTCTTGTTCAGGCCCAACAGCAGCTACTGAGATCACTTTTCAGGAGACATTTTGTGAATTCAGAGTGAATTCACCTTTGCACCGTGTATTTACAGGGGAGTCATTTTAAACAAGTTGTTGATAGATTTGTTCCATCTGATTTTACCACAGTGGTCCTTGGGGCTGTCCTGTCAGCTCTTACTCGATTATTCCATAATCTGTTTCTTAGTGAGCAGATGGTAAATTTCACTGAGTCATGCTACTCAGTCCTGATTAGGAAAGACTTTTAAAATGAAAACATTTGGCTGCTGTATCTCCCCCTCCTAGTCATCTGCCCTCAGGAAACAAAGGGTTGTTTTGCATTACTCTGAAAAGGTCACACTTTCTATTTTTATCACTCATAGGGTAGTTGGAAATACTGAAGGAGGGCAGGTGGGAAAGGTGTAGAGTTTTTCAGCTCTTCTCGGATTGGATCGTGACTTTTCTTAATTTTATGTGAGGTGAAATTCCCAGAACCTTAGACCCATCTAAGTTCAGATGAAAGTATAAAACATTCCAAAGCAAATTAAAATATTTCACTGTTTGGGATTATTTATATCCCTTGTCTGTGCTACTGCAGTTTCTTATATAACTGGGCTTCCTGTTTCAACTAACACCTCTTTCTTACCAATCCATTTTCCATAAAGTGGGATGATCTTCAAATCATTCCGCTCACTTCCTCCACACACCCTCCAATGGCTTCCCATCACATTTAAAATAAAATCCAAATTTTATTTATTATATGAGTGGCCTACAGCTTGCTCTTTACTCTACATTTCAGCCGTGAAATTTCAGCTGGGGCCTTGTAACTACTGTCTCTGGCAAGAATCCTTTTTTGTTTCCCCTGACTTTTTGCATGGCTGGTTTCATTCCTTAACTTTACTATTGGTTACAGAGTTTGGAGCCTATACTTGTAAAAAAAGAACAAGTTAAGATCAAATTAAATAGCTTTTAAAAAGAAAAAAACTTAATGCTGTTACCTTGGGGCAGTGACAACATGTTATTCATCTGGGATTGTTTATATGAAATTTTCTTTATATATTTTTACTTTGTGGGAGAAGTATTTTTTATTGAGAGAAAATTCCTACCTCCTTTTCATTTGCTGAATACATGTTAGGATCTGCCCTTGTTGCTTTCTCAGTTTTAACCAAATTTAATGATAGTTGCTAGCATTTTTAAGTGCTTCCTGTGTGCCATGCATTGTTGTAAATGTTTTACATGAATTAACCCATTTAATTGTCATAATAATCATATTATATAAAGTACTATTATTTTCCTTAATTTACAGAAAATAAAACAGACATAGGGAATGATTAGAAAATGGTAAAGCCAGGGCCCTTGTTTCTGCTTGCAACCTTATATTAACCTCATTTATCTGTTTTCACCTTCAGTTTCAAATCTGCCCGTCCTTAGATTGGTTCCCACCTTGATGCCAACTGTGGATGTTGCTGATGTTCTTGATGCTGGCATCTGTGTGTCATCTTAGAATCTAGATCATCAGACTCAACATATAACTTAAATACTTGCTGGCAATGCTGAAATGGAGGTGAAGCAGTCCCTGACCTGGAGAAGCTCATAGACTTGTTAAAAGAGGCAGTTCTATTATTGCATCAATGGTACAGTGGCATGCACGAGAGCTGGGGGCCCAGCCCTCACTCCCTGGGGACTCCCTGGCTTTACCCAGCTGTGGACTCAGTCGCTTGTCTTGTGCTTCCTGTCATAAGCCCCTTGCCTGGCTATGATGGCCTTTCTTGCTCTAAGTGATAGATGTATCAGAGTCCCCAAAGACCACAGCTAGCGTACTCCAAGGTGTGGCCCTTGAGGGTTTAATGCAGAGACATTTGTAGAAGTGGGAATAGGATTAAGGGATTAAGGGATGGTAAAGACGAGCAACAGCAGGGAGACATTACTCCTAGGCCTGAGGGCCGGGGGAAGGAGTGTGGTACCCGAAACTGAGGAGAGTGGGAGGAGTGGACAACGGGGCTCCAGGCAGGAACTCTACCACAGAGGGATGCAGGTATGGGAGTCATGGTGTGGCCATGCTGCTGGTGGCCTTCTTTTGGAACACCGACCGGAATTCTAAGAACAAGGGGCCTTGGGAAGTGCAGTTCTGATGAGGTCAGCCTCCTGGGGTCAGAACAGGCTCAAGAAGACTGGGGTATGGATTGGAAGCTGAGGGTGGGTTTAAAGGAAGAAAAACCAACACAATAGGTAACTTACTACTGCTTTCTGGTTACTTCTCTGGGTTCATCTTTTAGGCCTATTTCTCTGCACACGTGCGTGCATGGTTAGTCATGTCCAACTTTTTGTGACCCCATGGACTAACCCACGAGGCTCCTCTGCCCATGGAATTCTCTAGGCAAGAATATGGGAGTGGGTTGCCATTTCGTCCTCCAATTTCTCTGATCTATGTTAATTATTAATCCATCCATCCTAAGCACTTAGTGTGTATATCTTTGCTCGACCTGGGAAGCTGTAGAAATAACAGGTCTTGTCCTGAGGGAATTCACAGTTTATGGTTGATGTTCCCAGCCCATACTCAACAACCAGATCCTGGTGTTCCCAGCTGTTTCTGCCTTCCATCATTATTTCCAGATCACAGTGACTATTAGCAATTATAGGCCTCTGCCAATAAGTATTTCAATGGGTGCTGTATCAATGAGGTTCTTGCATTTATAAGTGACAGAAAACTCAAATTGAACTAAGCAAAAAAAACAAACAAAAAAAAACAAACCCCAAAATGTGGCATTTACTGGCTTATTACTGGAACTGAAGGGCATGGGGGTATTTGGGCTTCAGGCTTTGGTTCAGCACTCTAATGGATCTCCTCCAAGGTGACCTTGTAGTTAAGTTCCTTGTGGTAAAGGATGGCTGCAAGCAGCTCCAGACCCATCTCTTTCTTGAAGGAAAAATAGAAGTCCTTCACTTCCCGGACCCAGCAGAAGTCTCCTTGCATCTCTGAATTGTTCTGAGGTGGGACTGTGACCTGTCAGGACAGCTTGGGCACCGTGATGCTTCAAAGGGCAGGAATGAGTCATGTGTTCACCTTGGAGCCAGGAGAGGGCTCAGTGTCCTCGGAAGCCCTTGTACTAAGAGAGATGGAGGACGTGGTGAAAACAAGAGGCCCTAAAGGCAGACTAGGATATACCTGAACCTGCTCTGGACACATTTTCAAGTTCTTAAAGTGCCTCAAATCTAAGCCTAAACTAGACCAGAGACACTTAATAATTCTGAGATTTTAATTTTGTCTCTAAAATGTATCTGCATATGTTCTTTCTCACCCTTGCCTTCTCTCCTTTAACTAGAAACTAGAACATAAACGACCATCCTACACAAAAAATAAAAGATAGCATTGAATGTGCTATTTTGTGGATTCAGCTTATAGTTAGAAAGCAGGAGGAACAGGGTGTATTTTATTTGACTTATTTTTTCAGGCGCTTTGAAGTAGAAATCTAATTCTTTCACTCAATCGATTTGGCATTAAAGGATCCCAGAATTGGGTTCCATTAGTCATGTACTTTAATCTTGGTGTTGTATGGACTTCAGAGTCAGACAGAAATTCTGGCTTATACAGAACCATGTACACTTGGTCAGATCAGTCATCTCTTGTGCCTTAATTTCTTCATAGGAGAATGGAAAGTAAGTACCATTTACTGCTAAATTGTCTCTCCCTTTCACATCTATGTCTTTACATCTGTGTCTCTATCCTGTATGCATATTTACATATAAACTCCCATTTAATCCCTCCAACTACCCTGTGAAGGGTAGATGATACCTGTTTTATACACGAGGAAATAGGCATAATGAGAGAAGTAACAAATTTATGTTCAGTTTGTGTTGGTGAAGCTGGATTTGAAACCAGATCTTTCACATCCCCAAGCCTGTGTGCTTAGCTATTATTCCAAGCTGTCTTGTTGACATATCTCACAAGATCAGATGGTGTAGTGCATGCAAAGAGCCTACTAGCATGGTGCAAGTTCGCAGGCTAGTTGGCTGGAGAAGCCTGCAGATGCATGATAGTGTGGTGTGATGAACCTAAGCAGGTGCTTCCCTGACAGTTCTGCACCAGCACAGCCGAGGATGCTGTCTGCACCTACCTGCATTTGGGGACCTAGGCATGCCACTTCAATCTCTTGAGTCTCCCTTTCCCCATTTGTAAAAGAGATAATATTGCAGAACTGTTAGGAAGGTTAAATGAGGTAACACATACAAATTCCATTTCCCCTTTCATCCCTACCTTACATCTCCATTTCTTTGGTTTGGAGGAATTCACAGGCTGTGAAAGAGTTTGAAGTTTTGAAACCTGTATAAAATTCTGGCTTCTGCATCTCCCCATTGCATGATGATTCCATGGCATATAATCTCCTTATTTTGTTTCTTTTATTTGTAAAGTGGATTTTCAAGTACCTAATCCATAAGGTAGAGAAAAATAAGATACTCCATGTAAAGAGCTCCCTACCTCTTTCCTTACCTCTCCCACTTCTACCCATTCTTCAAGCCCCCATCTAAAGTCAAAAGAGTCAAAATCGGAACCCCCACCTTCTCCGTGAGGCCTTAATGACGGCAGTCCCAGCCTACACCATTCTTCCTAATTTTTGTACTTTCTTCCTTTACCACCTTCTGTGTCCATTAAATTTACCAAACACAATTCTAGAGATGGGAAGCACTCCATAAAGAAAATCACTGCACTGTGTAGTTTGTTTAAATCAGATAATAGAAATGTTAAAATATGATTGAAATGTATTAAATAATTGCTAAATATTCTACATTTTTTAACTTCAGGGATTTAAGTTGCTTGGTAAAAGCTGCCTTAGAGGGGAAATAATACAACTGGGGAAAAGTTAGTCTTTCTTCTTATAAAATTGTGAAAGAGAATTTTCTGGCATCTCTTGAAACAACTGGGGGTGTCTGGGAATCAAGAATCTCAAATCCAGAGAAAGCATATTTTGCTCATGAGTATTTTTAGCTTATGTTGTGTAATAAGCCCTACTTTTGGATTTATTTATATGTAACTGTTTTTTTTTAAACATTTTAGATGGAACAAATTAAAAGGGCAAATAAACTGTTTACCAATGATTGTATATTTCTGAAGAAAACTTTGAACATCCCAGTTATATCAGAGAAGCCTTTGCTGTTTAATGGACTTAACTCAGTAGATTCTCCAGAAAATGAAACTGTTGATAGTTTTTCTCATGAAGAGGAGCTGGTAGCGGCTGGGGAAGACGTCTCTCCTCTCAGCCCTCAAGAATTGGATGTTCAGCCCATGCAGCCTGAGGAAGTATCAGCCAGAGATTTTCTGCAGAGGCTGGACTTGCAGATTAAGTTATCAACACAGGCAGCCAAGAAACTGAAAGGAGAGAGCAGGTAAAAATACCCTGGAAAAATGTCAGAGGCTGAGTAAATTCCTCTCAAGATGTCCTTGCTTGGTCAACTTGTCTTTTTTTGCCTTTAAAACTAGATTTTAATGCTAGAAAAGCATTTTTAATGTATAAAGTGTAAACAGAGCTACTGCATTCTATATAAAGCATTGTCTGTTGCAGTGCTTTTATTTGTGGTACTTATAAAAAATTTACTTCTTTGCTTTAATAGCATAACTATCCAGCTAAGCAATTCTGGAGAGTGTCCAAGTAGACCTCTAGTTGATACCATCAGAGGAACCAGTGTCCTAGAGAATGCTTGTAAAATGCTGTTCTTTATGAAACTTGTCAAGGACATTGTCTATATTGGTTACCAGATGTTTCCTAAATAAGGTCTCATGTGAACTTTTCCCTTTATTCTTTAATTTGGTACTAAGGCAAAACTTTCTCTTATAGAATCGATTTCCTTCTTCCTTTATGATTCCTAGAATGACACAACTTACTGTGTTTTCTTTTTTGCCCTGGCTACCAGAAAGCTTGCAGCCAAAACTGGTCCTCAGTTCAACTAACCATTGCTGATGGTTAATGTATTTTGTTGTTATTTACTTGCTCAGTCATGTCCGACTCTTTGTGACCCCATGGACTGTAGCCTACCAGGCTCCTCTGTCCATGGATTTCCCAGACAAGAATACTGGAGTGGGTTGCCATTTCCTTCTCCAAGCGATCTTTCTGACCCATGGATTGAACCCGAGTCACCTGCTTGGCAGGTGGATTCTTTACCACTGAGCCACCTGGGAAGCCCTTAATATATTTTATCCTGCTTTCCATAGTCCTGATTTTTAATTTCTGTTTTACCCATCTTATTATATATATATGCCTTTTGTTGTAGGTACCTCAAATCCTTTTGACAAAGAGGTAGACTATTAAAGATACAAACAAATATAAATGTGAGTTTAATTAACTTATAATTTAATATAAATTTATATAGTATAAACAAATACAAATATATGATAAATACTATTCTTTATTCCAATAACTGAGACAGCAGTAAAATGAGGACAATGAAGTATACCTTAGTGTTTGCATTTTGTACAACTTTCAAGGCATGCATGATGTTATAAATTGATATAACTCCTACCCTGGATATTAAGTTGTACAATGAATATATGTATTTTCTGAGTACAATTTTTAAACACTGATTTATGCTGTGTTTCTTTTTTTTTCAGAGATGAAGAAGGTCTCTATACAGCTTCCCTTTATCACAGTTAGATGATCAGGGGGCATAATCTAACCTGGTTAAGAGATGGCTGGATCATAAAGAAACCAACAACAGATGATTCAAAAGCATCCTTTTGGATTCTCATAGCAATGGCACCCCACTCCAGTACTCTTGCCTGGAAAATCCCATGGACGGAGGAGCCTGGTAGGCTGCAGTCCATGGGGTTGCTAAGAGTCGGACACGACTGAGCAACTTCACTTTCACTTTTCACTTTCATGCATTAGAGAAGGAAATGGCAACCCACTTCAGCATTCTTGCCTGGAGAATCCCAGGGACGGGGGAGCCTGGTGGGCTGCCGTCTATGGGGCTGCATAGAGTTGGACACGACTGAAGCGACTTAGCAGCAGTAGCAGCAGCAGCATACATCTTTAAATCACAAGTAATTAGTTCCAGCTACGGCAGTTGCAATGAAGTCACTAGTTTCCTCAGGCTTTCTATGATTTTCAGTCTTTATTATGGCATGATAGCAAAACTGTGTCTTAATGCTCATCACTTTTGCGGGTGGTGGTAGTTTTTAGACTAGCTTTTGTAAATACTAGCTGACATAAAGCCTCAAAGACTATTTACATATTCAAGCTGAAACAATGTTTATCTCCTGAGAAATCCTAATTATGTGAAAAACATGGTTGCTGTTTAAGTGATGCTGATTTTGCTATGTGTTTATAACTTAAGTGCTATATATATATATATTTCCATATGTATGACTATAAAGCAAATTTTGTCTGCTATTTTGTAAAAATAAACTACAGAAGCCTGAATGAGAAAATAAACTATGTTTTCATAATTGCGTCTTCAGTTTTTTCCAACAAATGGGAATACTAGATTTTTAAATTACAGTTTTAAATGGTGACAGCTTCTCTAATGATCTTTATTGTTATAATCACAATTTTGGAAAAGGTTTCAAAAATCTAAAAGCAAATAAATTGCAATTACCAGTAACTTTTGCATCTAAGTAATATCTGATTTGTGTTTCAGATATAGTGAAAACATGGGATATATCAAAGAAGAAGTAAACAACACCATGACTAGACACACTGGTAAATTCTAGCTTAAATTTCATTGATAAGTCATGTTATAGAATGTTGCAGTCACTGTTGCTCATTTGAAGGACTAAGGACTTAGTTAGCTTTTTAGTCACATAATTTGTCTTTTATATGTGTACGAGTTACAGCAGTAAACTTTAAGCAATGCATTATTTATAATGAAATATTTTTTATTGGAGTATGATTGCTTTACAGTGTTGCATCAGTTTCTGCTGTACAATGAAATAAATCAGTGATATATGTACGTATATCCCCTCCCTCTTGGGTCTGCCTCCTATTCATCTCCCCATCTTACCCCTCTAGGTCAGTATCACAAAGCACCGAGCTCAGCTCCCTGTGCTACGCAGCAGGTTCCCACTCCTTATCTATCTTACATATGGTAGTGTGTGTATATATGTCAATCCTAATCTCCCAGTTTGCCCGGCTCTCCCATTCCACTACTCCCGGGTCCACACACCCATTCTCTATGTCTGCGCCTCTATTCCTGCCCTGCACATATGTTCATCTGTACCATCTTTCTAGATTCCACATATATGCCCTAATATATGATACTTGTTTTTCTCTTTCTGACTTACTTCACTGTGTATGACAGAACTCTAGGTTCATCCATCTCACTACAGCTGACTCAGTTTTGTTCCTTCATGTGGCTGAGTAATATTCCATACAATTAAATATTTTTTTATTTCAATGTCTATTCAGGAATCAGGTTAAATAAATCTTTCAGCTTCCACAAGAAGTCCTTGTATTTATCCCTCCTAAAAGGAGTCTTCTTTCTTCTTTCTGTGAGGCAGCAAGGACCTTTTTTCCCTCCTCCCTCTTTTCTCTTTGCTCATTTTCTTCTCCATCTGGCTTCTCCAGGTGTTCCACGAAAATGGAAACAAGTGCCCTTGGGGTTAGTGCAACAGAACGTGTGGTACCAGAATTGCACAGACTCACCCCTTAAGGCTGACCAACAGGGTATATTGTCACCCTGCTTATTTAATTTATATTCAGAGTACATCATGAGAAATGCTGGGCTGGATGAAGCACAAGCTGGAATCAAGATTGCCGGGAGAATTATCAATAACCTCAGATATGCAGATGACACCACCCTTATGGCAGAAAGTGAAGAACTAAAGAGCCTCCTGATGAAAGTGAAAGAGGAGAGTGAAAAAGTTGGCTTAAAGCTCAACATTCAGAAAGTTAAGATCATGGCATCTGATCCCATCACTTCATGTCAAATGGATGGGAAACAGTGTCAGACTTTATTTTGGGGGGGCTCCAAAATCACTGCAGATGGTGACTGTAGCCATGAAATTAAAAGATGCTTGCTCCTTGGAAGAAAAGCTATGACCAACCTAGACAGCATATTAAAAAGCAGAGACATTACTTTGCCAACAAAGGTCTGTCTAGTCAAAGCTATGGTTTTTCCAGGAGTCATGTGTGGATGTGAGAGTTGGACTATAAAGAAAGCTGAGTGCTGAAGAATTGATGCTTTTGAACTGTGGTATTGGAGAAGACTCTTGAGAGTCCCTTGGACTGCAAGGAGATTCAACCAGTCCATCCTAAAGGAGATCAGTCCTGAATATTCATTGGAAGGACTCATGTTGAAGCTAAAACTCCAATATTTTGGCCACCTGATGCGAAGAACTGACTCATTTGAAAAGCCCCTGATGCTGGGAAAGATTGAAGGCAGGAGGAGAAGGGAATGACAGAGGATGAGATTGTTGGATGGCATCATTGACTCGATGGACATGAGTTTGAGCAAGCTTGGGGAATTGGTGATGGACAGGGAAGCCTGGCATGCTGCCATCCAGGGGTCGCAGAGTCAGACACGACTGAGCAACTGAACTGAACAGGGGCATGAATGGAAAGCAGCTGTTTGCCCTTGTCTTAAATTTCTCGCTTGTTCATAATGTACGTAATCCCTCGTATTTTGGGTTTCGTCCCCTAATTTTTTCTCATGCTTTTTCTCATGATAACTGCTCATATTTTCTCACATTATTATTATTTTTGCTCTATGGTTATCTCTTGATCATGCTTTGCTATTTCTTGTAGCCACTACTACCTGCATTATAGACAGGGAGTTGAGAAAGCAGAAAAGTAAAAGAAAAAAAATTAGGAAGGGAACAGTCATGTAATAAGGAAAGGTCGAGGCCTCTTTAAAAAAAAAGTCCAGGAATTAGTTTTAATGTAAAGAGTTTTTATGATAAAATAATATGAAATTTGAGAGTAATCCAAAAGATGCAAATCCAAAAATGCCATCCAGAAGACAATTTGGAAATGAAGGGCACGATCTCAGGAACATTTTTCTGAGTGTTTTATTTTTGCCTAAGGTCTCTCTTAGCAATTTCTAGCCAAAACATCTCTTCCCTCATCTTCAAGATACTGAAAACTGAATTCACCGAGGCCATGGTCAAACTGTGCTGGACTAGAGTCCTTTAGTCACTGCCTTGCACACAGAAGCACTGTGGAGGAGGAACCGAGACAAGAATCTGGGTTCTAATTCCGGCTTTATCATTTCTTGGCCATCAGAGTTTGGGTGTGTCCAGTGCCCTTTCTGTGAACCAGTTTCCTCATGTATAAAACAGGACTGACCATTTCCTTCTGTCTTGTTTATCAATAGGAGCTAATGAATGTCAGTGTGCTCTGAAAGCTACAATGAACTCCCCTAGTAAATACCTTATTTTAAAAATACTGCATAGATATTTAGGTAAACTATTAGACAAGTGAACGGAGAAAATGTTTGGGTCACAATCAGTTAATTCTCTCTAATGTAGAAGCAGCATTTTTGGACTACAGGCCATGGTGAAATCGAGTCATTTATCAAAGATGAGTCATTCACATGATCTGACTCATTGTGCTTTGCCAAGGGTAGTTCAGGCAAAGATGTTTTAGTTCCTTCTCACTATTAACCAATGGGCACTAGCTTTTCTAAAACATTATGAGTTTTGTTTCTCTGTGTGTCAGGCTGTGGTTTTTGTTTTTGCAACTCTAGAGAAGGTGGGGAGAAGCAGCAGTGGTCTCCTCCCTGTGAAAACACCATTTGTAGCTTCTCTGTATGTCCCCCATTCCTCACCAAAAACTGAATACGAGGTAGGGGTGTTCAAGACAGGTAGCAGAAGCCATCTGAAGTAAGATAGCCGATATACAAAGCATTATGTTATTTTTATGATTTTCAACTGAAATATATAGAAAACATATAATTAATTTATACCGAATAATACATTTTCAAAGCATTCTTTGGTTTGTTAATTCAAAGCATTAACACTTCAGGAGGAAGCATCACTGTGTGTTGTTTCTTGACTGTGTCTGTGGTGGTGGTTGAGGAAGAGGGGTTGCAAGGATCTAACATTCGTTAACCTTATCCTCCAGGGAAGCTCATCTACAAGCTTTGGTTCACAGGGAAGGAAACGATTTTTTTAAAAAAAACTTTTTATTTTATATTGGAGTGTAGCTGATTAACAATGTTGTGATAGTTTCAGGTGGACTATCAAAGGGGCCCAGCCGTACATATACATGTGTCCATGGTCCCCCAAAGGAAGGGAATGATTTTTATCTTTATATTTACCCTTCCAAGCTTCCCAGGTGGCGCTAGTGGTAAAGAATCTGCCTGCCAATGCAGGAGATGCAGGAGATGCAAGAGAGGTGGGTTCCTTCCCTGGGTCAGGAAGATTCCCTAAAGGAGGAAATAGCAACCCGCTCCAGTATTCTTGTCTGGAAAATTCCATGGACAGAGGAGTCTGGCAGGCTACAGTCCATGGGGTTGCTAAGAGTCAAGAACACACATCTATCTACCCCACTCCCTGGTCCTCTTGCTCTCTGTTGAGAAACCTTGGCTTGGATCAAATTCAGTTTGGATAACTTGAGTCTGGCATCAATTTTTACCTTGCTTTATGTAGTATTTTATGACCTCATTTGTCTTCTTGGAGAGTACATAGTTCGGTATCCCTCTTAAGAGAAAAACTCAATTTCTGAAATCCCACTAATAGGAAATGTTGAGAGTGGGGAGAAATGGTTAATAAATCCAGCAAATCCTATGCCTATTTTTCAGGTTCCTTTTTGTGCCATTGGGCCTGATAAAGAGCCAGCAGGCGTAGCCAAAAAAGCTGATAGCTACACGTTAAGCTCTAGAGGCTTTGAGGAAATGTGAATTTATTTCAGCTCCCCAAGTGGAAGAGGTACAGAAGTGACATCTTGTAACAGATAGTCTATGAGGTGCTTTGGTACCCAGCATGCCTTGAAAACAGCCCCCCAATTCTTCAAGGGGGGGTATTTGTATGTGTGACACAGTGGAATGAGGGTTCAGCTTTTAAGTTCACTCCATTACAGGCTTTTCCGAAGCAACATATATCTGGTTATAAAATGTAAATCTATAAGGAAATAAGAATTCTATATACAAACTCTCAGCTTACATACAACTTTACTTTTCAGATAGTATTTACGGCAAGAAAGCTATTGTTTTAACCACTTTTAAGAGTAACTACTGTAAATTCAGCACTTTCTAATAATCGTTGGGTCAAAATAACTTTAATCACAGAATTAGAAGTGTTTTAAACTACACTACATTTTCTGAAACAGTTAAAAGAGTCCTGGGTCGTTTGCCATTTTTACAGGCTACTGTAAATACGCTTAATAGCATCGGCTTCTTCTTTATCAAGGATGCCTTTCTCCACATAAGCATCAGCTTGTTGGTTGATGAAGTCCCTCATCTTTGAAAGGTCATAATCTGGAAAATATCATTCGAGTATCATGAGCAAAGATCAGGAAAGCACAATCCATTACACTGATTACTATTGGTGAAGCATTTTGTGCAACGCAGTTACCATGCCCATCTTTCACAATGGAAGGCGTTTTAGTTCTTGGCCTTGTTGCAGTAGTTTACAGCTTCAAATCATGTTTATATGCATTCTATTATCCCATCTGCTTTTCATCACAACGTTTTGAGGCATTCAGGTGGGGAGAATAGCCCTCATTTGACCAGAAAGGGAACAGGTTCATAAACCAGGGCTTCACAAACTTTAATGTTTATATCAATCACCTGGGGCTCTTGGGAACTTGCAGATCTGTATTCAGTAGGCCTGAGTAGGGGAAGGGGACCATATTCTGCATTTTAAACAAGGTTTCAGGAGATGTTGATGCTGCCGGTCCAGGAAACACACTGTGGGTAACAAGACCCTAAAGCTTAAGTTCCTTATTCAAGGTCACACAGCTAGTAAAAGTTATGATCAGAACCAGGTGCTCTGACTTCTTCAACTTGTTACACTGGGTAAGCCCATGTTGCTATGACAACCCACTTTTTTTTCCATATTAAGAATTACCTTGATTTTCATGTTGTTTGAATTGTATGCAGGGAGTGAAAAGCGAAACCATAACCTCTTTGTGGTTCCTCTGTCCTACTTAAACAAAAAATTTATGTAAACCATTGAACCATCCACAAAAAACAAAGAGATCCTCAACCAAATAAGGAGGCTGCTGGTGGCATCTTTCTGAAGGCTTGGAAAAAAACCCCCACATCTTCCCTTGATGCTTTAAGTATTATATACTTATTGTTTTAAAATAGGGAAAATATAGAAACACTAAATTAGTATTTAAATCACCTGGATTCTATTATCATTGATAACCTCAGTGGATATTTTGTTCTGTTTCCTTTTAGCTTTTCAGTGTATATCTCAACACAGTTGTGATCACAGGGTACATTTAACCTTATATTAATAACTAATTCCCTTCACTCAATTTATACGGTGAACATTGATATTCCTCAGAAACATCATTTTAAATCGCTACATACAATACATCCTAGGGAGGCATCAAAACCAATGACACATGACCCCCATGATTGGGCATGTAGGTCTTCCACGACACCCCCCAGGCCATGAGCTGCCTGAGGCTGAGTTTCTTGGGTGCCATGCCATTCATCTTGGCTGTTGGCAGCTCCTGGAACAAAGGTCTGCCTTCTGTCAGTTTGTAAAGGGAAGAGAAAGGACGGTGGGGGGGGGGGGTGCAGGGTGCGGTACAAAAGCTCTGAGCAGTCCATGGCCACCTTTAGCTAGCCTGACTAGAAGCTGAACCTGGGTCACCCAGGCATCTTTAAGCCTCTGCATGAAAGGAAAACCAGACCAGAAGGACCCCTTTACAAGGATCAGGTGTTTATCATATCAAGGGGAGCTGAGGCGCAGAGAGAGGTTGTTAGGAGGGCATTTGCTCCTTTTGGTTTGAACACGGCCATGACGACTGAAGAGACAACTAGCAGCACCGAGCATTTTACAACCGCATCTTATTTGCTCCTCACAAAACCCCACGAGGAAAGCGTTAGTGTCCCCATTTCAGAGATGAACAGACGGGACAGAGGAGGTAAGTCACTTGCTCAGGTTATGATAGAATCAGGTTCTGAATTCAGGTCTGTCTGTAGTCACTGCTTTGATCGTTCTATGGCCTTGAAGTACTGAATGTGAAGCATCTAACACGTGCAGGACATTCAATAAGTGTTTTGTTTCAGTTTTGACTTTCCATTCTCTCAGGCACGAGTTACAGAATCAGGCTGAGTGTATATTTTGTGCGCACCTCTCAAGTGGCTTCCTGATGGACTCACAGGGCACCAAGAGGCACTGGTTCAAATTATTTATAACACTGGCTTTTCAGAACTGGTTCTGGGTCAGTATCTTTAGTGGGACAAAAGGCAAACTCCCCCAAAACATCTGTGAACAGATGATTTGAATAGACAAACAGGAAAATATTTTGCTTTCTTTTGAAATGGAAAAATGGAAAAAACTCTTCTTTATAACATGGCTGTCACTGTGTGAAAATGGGGTGGAAAACCAGCATGGTGCAGAGGAAAGGCTGTCGGAGCCGCTCCCAGTTCTGCCCTAGCTGGCGGTTAGAGGGCACCAGGAGTAGCTACCTTGCTAACTTAAAAAGGTTTTAAGGTTGTTAAGACTCAAAAAGGATAAGGGCTATTATTCGCTTTTTGAAAAGTACAGACTTTCTTTTTAAGCCTGCTTAAGATTTCATTATTCTCCTCATTGTCACATCGTGTGGCCCTCCCTTTCCTGAGTTTGGCAAGTAGATTCAGGTCACCCCAGGCCCCTGTCAAGCAAAGGGCATCTGCAGAGGGTAAGGAAGGTCAGAACCAATGGTAAGATTTCCTGTTCACAGTGTCCCAGCCACTGTATGGCTCTAGGAACTGGGTCTCCACAGGCTTTGAGAGATGACCCAGACCAGGCAGAGCACATATAAATGTAGTGGAGGAAGAGCTCACTGTTTCTGCCTTGAGAAGGGTGAAATGCACGTCTCCCTCACTTCCTAGAGGCAGAAGGAAGCCCAGACCCAACACTATCATTCTGAAGTTTATTCATAAAGCCTCCAATATGCAAGCACCAGCGTTCCATGCTTTACTAGTTGGTCATTTCTAGAACAGAAAGATTGAATTGCAGGATGTTGCCGGTTATGACCAGAAGTCAGATTTATGTGTTAATCAGTGAAAGAAAGAACATAAATACTATGGTTGGTGTGTACAATTTACACTGAATTTTGGTACATACTGAATGCATTTTGGTACATACTGTATTATACTGATGCTAAGATAAACTTTATAAAAATAATTTTAAAGTCTTTGCCATTATTAATGGCATGTTATAATTTTTCTTCTCAAGTGGTACATGAAGCAATGGTACATTTTTCAATCAGTGACAGATTGGTGAAATATGGTTCATGTGACTTTTAATGGAAATGACAGCTGGCTAATTCATATCATTTTGAACCAAATGAAATAAAATATGTGTAAAGGCCTGATAATAATTTCCACCTTGCTCGACTTGTATGATCACAGGCTAAAGGAGTGCTGAAAACACCTCTTGTTCCCACTGTGTTCTGTCTCATTGGTTCTCAAGCTTGGTTGTACAGTGGAATCATGGGAGCTTAAAAAATACTGATGCCTGGGTCCTGCCCCTTGAGCTTGAATTAGTGGTCCTGTGGGCATTAGGAGATCTGGCAGGTGATGTGAATGCATTTTCAAGTTTGAAAAGCCCTGCTCCTCTCATTTGAAAAGCATCAGCTACTCTGGCTAGACTCCTGGAAATCATACTAGAATCCTCTCTCCATGTGGCTCTGGAGTTTCTCCTTTCTTCTTTCTCCCCCTGCCTCACCTTGGTTTAAGCCCCATCCTACCTGCTCCAAATCCTTGCCTCCTATCTCTTGCCTGGTTTCTGAGGTTTTATTTTTTCAATCTGTAACCACACTGCTGCCAGAAAGACTTCTCAGTTGTTAACCTAATTAAGCCCTGATTTAGTCTCCTCTGGCTAAAATTAACCTCCTTTGCAGGGTGCACAAGCCTTTTCCTGACTTGGACGCTGTCCATCTCCCTGGCTCTGTCTGCAGGTCCTCCCAACAGAGCACCCCAGTGCTCCTGGGAAAATGAATGGCTCCAGTTCCCAGAATGCATCACTCTCTTTTGTCCATTTATGTCTTTGTGCTCAGTGTTCCCTCGGCCTCCATCCCTCCTCACTCAAAAATTCTTCCTTGCCTTTTCAGCACAGGCTTTCCTGCAGCCCTTTCTCCCAGTGTAAAGAGATGTGCCCTCTCCTCTTATCTCTTCACCACCATGCTTATCATGTTAGTCCTGAGCGAGGCCCCCCAGAGCTTTTTGATGGTGTGAGTCATTTGGCAGGGGGTGGGGGGTGCTGCATCTTATGGTCCTTCACATTTCTGGCACTCAGAACAGAGTCTGGTTCTGTGATTTGTTTTGAGTGAGTGAGTGACTGCCTTTGTGACTGCAGGGTGCACACAATAGGAGCCCAGAAAAGGTTTAAGATACTTCAAGAAAAGGGGAGGGGGTAGACAAAAGAAGATGGACAAAATGTTGATAATTATTGAAGGTGGGTGATGGGTCTGTGGGGATTTATTATACTATTTTCTCTGCTTCTGTTTGACATTTTTTCATAACAAAATGGAAAAGAAAATGCCTTTGCTTGAAAGGATGATTTAAAAATTGAGAGAAATGGAGGTCTGTTCCCTTTTGCATCTGAGGGGTGGTGCCAAGTCTTTTGGGCTGAGAGGGGACTTTAGCCTAATTTGACTATGAGGGTCTTTAATAACAGTTCCTGGGAATTCCCTAGTGGTCCAGTGGTTAGGCCTCTGTGCTTTCACTGCTAGGGGCCTGGGTTCCATCCCTGGTTGGGAAACTAAGACCCTGAAGGCTGCATGGCTAATAAAAAACTACAAAATAAGAGCTCCTGACAAATAGGTGATGTTTGCAATTAACAACCACACTAAATCCTTACCTTCTTTATTTTCCTTTTTGTTGTGTTTCTTCAACCAATCAATATTTTTTCTGATGGCTTCCAAATAGGCTTCTGTTTTCCCTGAAAAATTTAAGAGCACCTATATTAAACACTCATAAAAACCATCTGCATCTCTTTGTAAAGATCACACTTCTGTTAGAGACCATGAACAAACATTGGACTTAACGAGCACTTGGAGAGTGTCCCTAACAGGGATAAGCATCCAGGAGGCAGGTCCAAGTTGGTAATATCAAGGGGCCATTATCCCCCACACACAAATAAATACAGTTTATCTTGGCAAAGAAGAGTTTGATTGAGTTCACTGGATGGGTTGGTTCCTACCAGTCTCAGATTGGTTCATTTCCAGTTAGGCATGGTTCTTTCAAACTAAGGTGTATTATCGGGTCAAGAACTGAATCAGAGTGGCAGATACTTAAGAATTCAACACCAAATAAGTGATAAGTCCAAGTCTATGGCTTTGGATAAGCTGCACACAGACCTTCGTCCAATCTGGGAGGGAGTGTGTAAACACTGAGATGAAGAGGAGACCTGGACCTCATTTCAAGGCTTGGATAGAGACCTTTAGAACTCATTCTAGTATTAAAACTCCCCCGGGTGTAAAACTCTCTGATAGGCTTTAAGTGTGGCAGGAGGATATGGGCATCACTGAAGTATCTGCTCTGTGACACCCTGTAGATGCACTGTGTCTGCAGTGTGTAGATATTGTCATCAGCTTAGAGATGAGGAAACTGAGGCTCAGAGAGGCTAAGTGATTTCCTGAGGCCATACAGGAAATAACAGAGCTGAAATTATGACTCTAGTCTGGCTAAGTTTCTGCTACCTGCTACTTATCTAAAAGAAAAGACTGTATTCAGACATGGACACTGATGTAGCCTTGTTCTGTATCAAAGAGTCAACCATCTCCTTAATCAGGTGAGTCCCTAATGCTTAGAGTGTCTGCATCAAGAGATCAGGTGACCTGAAGAATACTGGATGACCCAAGAAAAAAACGCCTTCAAAGTCCAGGGCCTTTGCAGAAGCAATAGCTGCCAGGGCTCAGTGCGGGCACCATCTGTTCTGAACCCTCTTTGAGCCCTGTTGCCTCTAGTCTCCTAACCAGACCTCTTGGTTGAGCTTCCTGTACTACGTGCTTACTATGTACCAGTGGCTGTGTTTTGTGTTCCCAAATACTTGGTTTCTTTTACTCATCACAACAACCTTTTGAGCTAATCCTATTTAATCCCCATTTTAATAGGCGAAGAAACTGAGACTTAGAGACAGAAAGTAACATGCTGAAGATCACAAGGCTAGTAAGTAGAGCCATGCTTGAAGCTGGGAACATCTGACTATAGTCCATGAATAGTAACGTTGCCTTAAGATTTGCTGATGTTTCAGTTTCCACCACATTCACCTAAGTGACTTCCTGAGCATCTTCCTGATCTTGTAAGCCCACTCTTACCTCCCCACTGGGTTGCATGTTAACTGGTCCCCAAAGAAGCACAAAGAAACTCCTTTGCAAAAAGAGATAAGTGAACAAAAGAAGAGAGTCACAATTTCTAGTCCCTATTCACTTCAATTGCCTGTGTAGAAAAAGCCTTGATTTTAATGCTTTTCTTTTAAGAATGTTAAAGCGCATGAAAGACCAATGTCCACCAATGGATGTCATAACATCGCAACACAAAGAATGTAGAGATTTTCATTGTCTATTGCCCTTTTGTAAGAAGAACATCTGGATTTGGTAACAACAATAACAACAAAACAAACAAACGAAATAAAACCCAAAACCAGTGTTCTCTATTTTGTATTAATTCTGTTAGAAAAGGCATTTTGAACAAGGAAAGAAATCTTAGTGTAGACTATTTCTAAAGAACGCAATTTCATTATTTTTAATGAGTTTAAATCAATTAGTGTTTCTCATAGGGTTTGCTTTAATGAACAGTTAATAATTTGTCATTAGCACATCAGGTAATTAGAATTTCTAAAACATTTGAGGATGTGTGAAAATAGTCTTGTTCTTTGAATAATTTTAAGCATTCTTCCCACAATCTTACCTGTGATATCATATCCTAATATGGAGAGCTCATTTTTTAAAATTTATTTTATTGAACCATAGTTTTACAGTGTATTAACTTCTGCTGCACAACAAAGTGATTAAGTCATACATGTAGATACTCTTTTCCATTACTGTTTATCACAGGATATCGAATATAGTTTCCTGTGCCACACAGTAGGACCTTGTTGTCTAGCCTTCCTATATGTAATTGTTTGCATCTGTTAATCCCAAACGCCCAACCCACCCCTCCCCTCCCCCCACCTTCGCCCAGCAGTGGCAACCACATCTGTTTTTCATGTCTGTGAGTCTGTGTCAGTTTCATAGATATTTGTATCATATTTAGCTTTCCCATATAAGTGATATCATACAGCCTTTGATTTTTCTCTTTCTGACTTCACTTAATACGATCTCTGGTCCATCCGTGTTGCTGCAAATGGCATTACTCCATTCTTTGCAGAGCTGAGTAGTATTCCATTGTATGTGTGTACCACATCTTCTTTACTCATTATCTGTTGATGGACATTTAAGCTGTTTCCTTGTCTTGGCTATTGTGACTAGTGCTGCTGTGAACACTGGGTACGTGTATCTTTTTGCGTTAGTTTTCCCCGATATATGCCCAGAAGTGGAACTGCTGGATCATATGGCAGTTCTATTTTTAGTTTTGTAAAGAACCTCCAAACTGTTTTCCATGGTGCTTGCACCAATTTACATTCCCACCAACAATGTAGGAGGGTTCCCTTTTCTCCACACCCTGTGGAGAGCTTATTTGAGAAAAGGAGTATCACAGCTTAGTTTCTGTTTATATATTGCATTAAAAATTCTCAATTAGAGTAAAATATAAATATGAGGTTTTGACCATAGTGTAGCAGACACTGTTGATTCTCTACCCTCATGCTTCCGTTATTCCAGATATGCTACTATAGAAGCCCTCAGCTGAGGGTGGACAGATTGGGCAGATACACACCCCAGCTTCCTTGGGCTCATTCCACATGGTCCCTGGAGGTCTGAGTCTCACCAACCACAGTTGAAGTCTGCTCATTAACACACTGTAGGGGCTCCTTTGCCTCCCCTGTCTCATAGACCTGTCCCTCAGTAGAGCTTCCTGAGGTCACCTCCCAATTAAAAATTCCACCTCAAATCCCCTTCTCAGCATCTGCTTTGAAGGGAACCCAACCTAAGACAACTGGAAATCGGGAGACCCAGCATCATCTTGTCAGGTTGGTTTTGCTCAGTGACCAATAACCTATAAAAATGGTGTTGAATTTTAAAAGTATGAAATGCATGAAAAATAATTTTATTTACCATATTAACATTATCAATCCACAACAAAGAATGAATTTACTGCAAATTAAAGAAAACTAGATTGTAATTCATTAAAAGGCATCACTTTGCACAAATTCTTTTTGTGTTTTTTTTTGGTAATCTTGAGACTTCCCTGGTGGCTAAGACTCTAAGATCCCAATGCAGGGGTCTTGGGTTCAATCCCTGGTCGAGGAACTGCCACATGCTGCAAATAAGAGTCCACATGTCGCAGCTGAAGATCCCACATGCCACAACGAGGATGGAAGTTCCCGCGTGCTGCAACTAAGCCCAGGTGCAGGCCAAATAAAGAAATATACATTTTTAAAGAAGACTACTATTCTGTGGATTGAAACATATGGATTAGGCTAGTTTCCCTAACTTAAAATGGAACCCCCCATCACCCTCATTCCCATTTTCTGCTTTATTTTTATCCATAATACGTATCACTTTCTATCATATCATATAATTTATTAAGTTTATTATTTATCTTCCTCCCTTAGAAACAGTTCTTGTTTGTTAATGTACCCCCATGGCTAGAATAAAGCTTGACACGTAATAATAGACACTCAATAAATATTTGTTCAACAAGTAAATGGATGAAGCCTTCTTATATAGAAGCTAATCATAATCAGAAGATTGTTTTGTGAGCATGGAATCCAAACCAGGGAAACTACAATTTTAAAGAAGAATAAACTGTATAGGTCTTCCTCCCTCCCTGCCTTTTTTCCTTCCTTCTTCAAAATATGAATTGCTTATTTACAAGACTTGAAATTTAATGGTTCTGAATTTAAATGGTTGTTACATCAGAAACAATTTAAAACACCTATGACTGTGCTAAACAAACTATATTCACATGGCATTTAATCTTCACAGAGCTCTATGAAATCAGCGTTATTGGTCCCATTTCGCCCATGAGGAAACTCAGGCTTAGAGAGGGTAAGTGATGTGCCCAAGCAGACAGCTGAGTAAGGGTCAGAACCTGAACCAGAATGAATCTGGGGCCTCTAATGAATGGAATTGGGTAAAATTCACCGTTTAGACTGGAGATTTAGTGCCTGTTGTTGTTACCAAACTGGTCAAACAACAGGCAGTGTTTCTCCATCTTGGCTGCACGTTGGGTTCACTTGGGAGAGCTTTTAAAAATCCTGATGCCCGGGTCAACTCCTCATACCAATTACATCAGCATATCTGGAGGAGGGACTAAGTATCAGGACTTTTTTTTTTAAACAATCCCGAGTCAATTTGAATGCGGGGCAAAGTTTGGAAACCACTTTCACTCATACTGAACCCACCCGCCCCCCGCCACTACATTTGCTGGTGCACTGGAAAAAACAGGAATAAAATCAGGTGTCTCTCTGCCCTCAGAGAAGCAGCTAGTTCCTATTTACATTTCCTCTTCTCAGGAGCTGTAAAGCAGATCTTTTATTTACATAGTGTGCACTGAAAGCCCATGAGAGTCCACTTTGGAAAGCTGGCCTATTTTCAAATTAATTTCAGCTTCCTTTGGAAAAAAATAGCTCATGGCTGAGGTAATATGGCACAAGCCTTAAAACATATGCTGAAGCAGATGGGAAGAGGGCCAGAGTCAAGATGTAGCCCTGCTTTTCTGACTGTTCTGATTCTCAGCCCTGCAAGAGAAATATCCTTGTATATACATGAATTTGTTCTGATTCTGACATGCTCCTGTGATCTGCCAACATCCCCCTCCAAAAAAAAAAAAAACCCCAACTCTGTAGAAATCAGTATGTTTAACCTACTGAATATTGGATATACTAAAGATATTAGATGTTCAAAAACAGTGCTTGTGAAAATTGTTTGATATATAGCTTAAAATTCTGTGCAGTAAAGATTGTACAAGTACAGGTTTGAACAGAGCAACTGATAGTGGTATCATGGATGCCAAGGTGGGTTCCAGAGCCATTCAGTTAAAAAATTTCGGTAGGAATTCCCTGGTGGTCAATCCTGGGGATTCCTGGTTCAATCCCTAGTTGGGGAACTAAGATTCGACAAGTTGAAGCACAAACAAAAACAAAACAAAAGAGTTTGTGCAAAGTGATGCCACTTGACATGCCTGCAAGATGCAGCATGGGATGCTGGGAGGGATGGGCAGTGGTGGGAGTCAAGGGACACAAGTTCAAGGCCCAGCTCTATCGCTGTTTGCCTATGAGCTCTTGGGTGAGTCAGTTCATCTTCTGAAACTTGGTTTGCTGCTGCGGCTAAGTCGCTTCAGTCGTGTCCGACTCTTTGCAACCTCAAGGACTATAGCCCGCCAGGCTCTCTGTCCATATGATTCTCCAGGCAAGAATACTGGAGTGGGTTGCCATGCCCTCCACCAGGGGATCTTCCCGACCCAGGGGCCAGACCTGCATCTCTTGTGTCTCCTGCACTGACAGGTGGGTTCTTTACCACTAGCACCACCTGGGAAGCCAGAACCTTGGTTTACTTATTTGTAAATTAAGGAGTAAATTCTGAAAGAAGACTCGTGGTTCCTACACGTGGGGAGAAATTCTCCTTTGCTCTCCTGCACACTCTTGTGTTGGTGGTAGGTCTCTGGCCTGCCTGAGCTCCTGGCACAGGTGCTGACTCACTGGGAGAAGACAGCTTCAGTACTTTTGCTCCTTTCTAACAGAATGCCCTGGGGCTTGCATAAAGGCAAGACTTTTCTCCTCTCACGTTGCTTTAAACATAAAAGCATCCCCATGAGTTAGTTGACTTTACTATCAATTTATTAATTAAATAAGCTTCTTTCTCTTTTTTGGCTTCTGTAAAGAAGATAGGGGAGTGATAGGATATTTAGGGAAAAGTTATCTTAGAGATCATCTTTTTCAACTTAATTCCATTATCTAGCCATAAAATTGACAAATGATAGCACTGGAATGAGTTTATGGGTATGGTAATGCTTATTTCGCCCCTTGGATGATTTTAAAAAGGATTTTCAGTGACTCATAGAGCAAAAGTGAAAGAGTAAATGTCAAACTGGCAAAAAGAACCACAATTAGATCATGGAATAAACTTTCACAATTCTTCGGTCTCCAGAGAGCAATTTAATTGAAACATTAGGCACCTTTATAGATATGGCTGAAATTGGAGTAAATTTGATTTCACTGGCATTTTCCCATATTTAGGAATAATGATCAGATCATTCAAATAACTGCATCAACTAGAAATCAATATCTTAAAATATTATTCTTAGTGTGAGCCCCTGTAGAAAGCAAGAGTTTGAATAGGCTACAATATTTATAAAGATGGATAGATTATGTTACATAACTGGCAATTAAATAGGATTTTTTTGCATTAAACTTGAAGTGAAATGCATGTGAACTTCTTTATAAGTTGAAGAGTGATATAGATGTATGCTATTTTTGTTGTTTTGGTATTATTCCCTTTCCTCACAGACCCCAGCATATGCTTGGCATGGTTAATCAATATTTGCTGTCGTTAGATGGAACCCTCACCCCATGTCACAAGACCAAAACAGACTTCCTAAAGATATTCCTGCCAATGTGTCCTGTTTCTAATTATTTCCTTAAGTGGTTTTAGCTGAGCCATTACCTCATTTCTCGTTCTGCTCTGAAAGTCCTCCAGCTTTCTCTCTGAAGGGAGCCTATTGTATACACTTGTGACTCACATTGTACTTGCCTACATATGACTTAAGAGCTATTCTTAGGTAATTTCAGAGCTGTCTGTGTCCTCAAAGGCAGACATTGGTCCTTAAATTCCTTCTGCAGCTTTCTGAGCATATTGAGGCTGCTATTGGAATAAATGTTTATTACTGAATAAATGTCTCAGGAAATCCAGCCAACCCTGCCTTCGCCCACATGAATTCTTTTATTTTTCAACCTAGAGACAACAGGTGTTTTCTCACTGAGTTTTATATCAGAGAAGAAAAGTAGCCTTTGAGAAAAGTACAAATAAAGCAACTATGAATACAAAGATGTATGTCATAATGTGTCTTTTCAGGCATTAATTGCATTTTTTCCAAGAAATGTTGGCCCTTGGCTTAAGCTCAGTTTGGTGTCCTCTAAACTGTACTAGAATCAGTTTTTCTTATTCCAGAGTAAAGAGGATAGCATGAATAAATTAAGTCTCTAAATAATGGAGCTGGGGCAGGTTGCGGGGGGGCGGGGGGGGCAGGGGGGGAATTAATTTTAGCCCTGAATCCCTACTCTTAATGTTTCAGGACAGCCCATTGCAAGGGTTCAACACTAAGTGGATGGAGTTTTAACCTTCTCTCTTCCCATTATTATCGAATGGAAATCCTAATGAGAAATCTAACCTCATCATTAGTCTCCACTTACATCCTAAATAGGAAGTAGTGAGCTACCAAGGATCAACTCCTGCATATTCCTTTTTTTACATAATGCCTTAAGCAAAGAGACATGGGAGAACCCATTCCTAGGGATATTTGCACAGCAGTATAAAGTGTTGTCCTAAGCAATGAGCATGATTCCTAGATGATGGCACATGCTGTTCTAGGGAAGGACCGTCATCACACGTGGGTTGCTCCCAGAGGAGATGATTCCGGCACACTGAGCTGGAGTCCTCTGTGCTGCCCAGTTCCTAGCTCTCTAGCTCAGGCCACAGGACCATTCTTTTCTTGGTTAGCTATCTTTCAGAAGCTCACCACTCATCCATTAGGATGGCTACCATAAAAACCAAACAAACAAACCCAGAAAATAAAAAGTGTTGGTGAGGATGTAGTGAAATTGAAACCTTTGCACACTGTTGGTGGGAATGTAAAAGGGTGAAACCGCTATGGAAAACAGTGGTTTCTCGAAAAATTAAAAATAGAATTATGTGTATGCTCAGTTATGTCTGATTCTTTGCAACCCCATGGACTTATAACTTACCAGGCTTCTCTCTCCATGGAATTCTCCAGGCAAGAATACTGGAGTGGGTAGCCATTGCCTTCTCCAGGAGATCTTCCCAACCCAGGGATAGAACTAGGGTCTCCTGCATTGCAGGCAGATTCTTTACCATCTGAGCCACCAGCGAAGCATATGACTTAATAATTCCACTTCTAGGAGTATTCCCCCTGCCCAAATTAAAGATTTTTGAGTCTTGAGATATTTGTATACCCATCAGTGCATTGTTTACAATGGCCAAAAGGTGGAAGCAACACAAGTGTCCACAAACAGATGGATAAAGTGTAGTATATACCTTCAATGAAATATTACTCAGCCTGATAAAAGAAGGAAATTCTGACACATGTTACAACACAGATGAAGCTTGAGAACATTATGTTAAGTGAAATAATCTGGTGGCAAAAGAACAAACAATGCATGATTCCACTTATCTGAAGTACCTACAGTAGTCAAACTCATTAAGACAGAACATGGAGTGGTGGTTGCCAGGGGCTGGAGAGGCAGAGGGAATGGGGAGTTACTATTCAATGAGTATAGAATTTCAGTTTTGCAAGATGAAAAGAGTTCTGGAAATGGATGACGTGATCATAGCACCGTAATATGAATGAACTTAATGCCACTGAACTGTACACTTAAAAATGCTTGGCTGGCTGGGCTACTAGATGCCAGCCTATGACTGTTTTTGAAATACAGAAAGAGGAAGAAGAATACAAGATCCTTACACTTTTGTTCTTTAGCTCCTACCCCTGATTGCAAGCCCCATCTATATGATCCCCCAGGCCCCTCATGAAGCAGGGGCACAATTCTTGAGGTATAAGCCTACTGTGTTCTCCCTTCCCCTGGCTGACAATTAAAGCCATCTTTCTATTTCTTAAAAAAAAAAAAAATTGCTAGGATGGCAAATTAAGAAGCTATTTGAAAAAGTTTATCACTCATCCAAAGTAGGCCTAGGGTTGAGTGGAAGTATCAAGGCAGCATGACTGCTCACCAAATGTGACACATATATTACCAATCCCCCCTTTCCATGCCCATGACAAACACTATTAATTAATCATTGCAACATTCTTTCCTCCTGAGTCCAGATGCAGCCTCATAACCTTTCCCAACATAGGCTATTACCAAACAATTAGAGTTGACATGTCAGCTATGGCAATGTAGAAGAAACTTGTGATGGTCTACGAAATCCAGCCTAGAGAGAAGAAAGGTATAATAATCTAAAACTTCATGAGATAGGAAAGATCAACATGAACCTCATATATTAAGAAAAAGTTCTTTTTTGGCCCTGTCTCAAAAAGTCCGAGCAACTGAAATACTTGCAGTACCCTTGGCAAACATCACCACTCATTTGAACCTGTATAACTTAGGTTTAATTTTCTATATTTTCTATATAAAGGAACCAGAATTCTTTGAAGGAGAATTGATTTCAAGTCCTGGGGCAGGAAACTTCAGAGTAGCTCTAGAATAGCCTGTTTAGGAATTTGTGATTAACAGATATGCACCACTATATTTGTTGTTATTGTTTAGTCAGTAAGTTATGTCTGACTCTCTGTGACCTCATGGACTATAGCCCACCAGGCTCCTCTGCCCAGTGGGATTTCCAGGCAAGAACATTGGAGTGGGTTGCCATTTCCTTCTCCAGGGGATCTTCCTGACCCAGGGGTCCAACCCAAGTCTACTGCATTGGCAGGTAGATTCTTTACCACTGAGCCATCAGGGAAGCCCCCACTACTATTAATATGTATAAATAAACAATACAGACCTACTGTATATCACAGGGAACTATAGTCATTATCTTGTAATAACCTATAATGGAAAAGAATCTGAAAAGAATGTACATACATATTTTGCTATACACCTAAAACTAACACAGCATTGCAAATTACTATACTTCAATTTTTTTTTAAAGGCTTTTGTTGCTAGAGAGAATAGATGCTTTAAAAACCACTGGGTACAGTGCAAAAGGGACAGAAGAACTTGGAGGCAGGGTTCCTACTGCCTAAGCTACACCAATTTAAACAGAAAAATCATCATCATCACCATTATTATCAACTGGAACAACTTACAAAAATGGAAAAACTTAGTATAAGATATTAGCAAAGAGGAGACTGGTGGGCTACAGTCCATAGGGTCTCAAAGAGTCAGACACGACTGAAGAGACTTCGCATGCATGCATGGACGTTAACAAAGAAAGTAGTATAATCTTTTAATTTCTTAATATAAGAGAGATAGTTTGTACTTTTATTGCTGTTAATTAAGTTACAAGGTAATACATAAATAGCTAGTTTCTTTTCTACTTAATACACAGACATTTTAAGCATGGGTCTGTTAACAAATATGAATGTGAACCTGTTTCTGTATGAGCAGGAAAGATTGGGAACTTGCATGTGGATCAGTCTCTTCAAAATTAAGAGCTAAGAGATGGTTGGATGGCATCACTGACTCAATGGACATGAGTTTGAGCAAAATCTGGGAGTTAGTGAAGGACAGGAAAGCCTGGAGTGCTGCAGTCCATGGGGTCGCAAAGAGTTGGACACAACTTAGTGACTGAACAACAGCAAATCTGTATGACGAGTCCCTTCATTGTTCATTTGAAAGGATCACAACATTGCTAATTGGCTATATCCCAATACGAAATAAAAAGTTAAAAAAAAAAAGAGTATATCACAAGAACATGATCAGCTTTTGTGGCCTTACATTACAGCAAGAAATAAGCAAAGTCTGTCAGTTCATTGCCACTTAGGATTATATGTACTAAACAATGAAAAAGGACCCCAATGACGTGTTTCTAGATGATAAAATAGTTGAATGTCATCCTTGCTACCTTCACCCCCAATAGAGCAATGATCCATTCCCTCAGCTTCCAGGGAATGAAACCTCTAGATGACCCTACTAATAAGATACAGATAAGATATAAACAAGGTTCCAATTATACCAAAGAGTTCAATATATCATAATGACAAAAAAAAAAAAAGTAGGTTTAAGCCATCTGTTCACAACTTCTGGTAAAGACACTGAGTTTCAGAAAAAGAATATCTGAGAAACAGATAGAAATTTTCCATGACATAACCAGAACACTTTGTAATTAAAGGGGCTCAAAACACTGGACTATGCATCCAGATCCCACATAATGACCTGAAATTTGAGGGTTAATGATTTTGAACTTGCAACTTGACAGAGTATCTTTCTTTGAGGGTATGGTAATGTGTCTCAAAACCTAGGAGGATTATATAGACTTACTGCTGCTGCTAAGTCACTTCAGTCGTGTCCGACTCTGTGCGACCGCATAGACGGCAGCCCACCAGGCTCCCCCATCCCTGGGATTCTCCAGGCAAGAACACTGGAGTGGGTTGCCATTTCCTTCTCCAATATAGACTTACTAGAGTTGAGTAAAAACTGAACCCCAGGAATGTGTAAGTATAAGGATAAAAACAGGTTTTATAATTACTTAGCTAGTTTAGTGTAGTGCTTTTTTTTTTAAGTATTTAGGTTATTTAAGAAAATTTGATATATTTGATTTATTTTTAAACAAGTTTTTGAAAGTTTCAGGTTGCAATCACTATAAATGATTAAGCAAATCTGCTTTGTTAAATCCGTAAATTTTGATGACTTTGTTGAATAAGTAGTATATGACTGTTTAGAGGAGTGTCAATTATGTTTAAATAAAAATTGCTTAATTTATAAGTTCAGAAACTAGACATTGAGCAATGCACAAATGGTCATGAATGTTTCTCCCCAAGCACAGAAGCCCACTGGACACTAAAGACCATCAAAAGATGAAACCAATTTGCCATCCCAGAAGACTCAAGGCCATTAAAAAAGATTTCTATTCAAATAAAGTACCACATGCTGAATTCTTTCTATACAGATGGTGCTAATTTCTCAGATTTGGTGGGAGTTTGCCTTTCGGATCAAACTTCAAGTGAAAGTTTTTGCTTCCCCAATTTAATTGTCAATTTCGTACCTTTGTGCTCATCTGTCTTTCCTCTTGGGTTGGAGTCATCATCTTTTGTGGAATCCTTCAAGGTTCCATATTCCTTTTCCATCTTAGCAGCTTCTTCCTTGGTACTGTCTGTTTCTTCATGACTCTTCTCTGATGGCACTGTAATCAGATTGTACACTGTTATAACCCTATTTCATGTATTAATTCCAAGTGTAGAAATAAATTTTATTGAAAAAGTATAGTTTGAGGTCAGACCATTTTTTGAGCTGGAAGGATCTTACTGATTACCTAGTCTGATTCCTCTCCCTCCTCATTTGACAGAAGAGGAAACTGAGGCCCAAAGAGAGGAGAGATGTGCGGAAGGGATGTGCTAAGCCACTGAGTTGACAGAAGAGCTGGGCCAACTCCCCCACTCCCAGTTTTCTGGATTCTGGTTGTGTTTTTTTCATTCTATCACACTGTGTTATTCTCCTTATTTTAATCAACAAAGATATTCAAGTGAGATATGTCAGTTTCCAAAGTACTGAGTCTTGATTTCAAATGAAAATAACTGCAGTTGCCCCATCTCCTCAATGTTATTTTTGAAGAACAGTCTGTTCGAATAACACATAAGGGTTTGAGGCTGTGGCTGGACTTCTCTCCTGCCTCTTTCTTCACACTTCTTTACCCCTGGTCACCCTAACACAAAGAAGAAAGTTGGACCCTTGCTGTCAATAATAATCCTTGCTCATTTCTCACTTAAAAGAACTGTATTTCTGGGATTTCCCTGGTAATCTAATGGGTAAGACCCCCTGCTTCCACTGCAGGGGACAAAGATTTGATCTCTAATTGAGGAATTAGTATCCCCACAATTTGGTCACACAACATGGCCAAAAAAACCCTATATTTCTTTCTAAAAATGCTATATTGAATTAAAGAATCAAACCATGAAGTAAGTAACCCCTTGAAAACAACTGTAATGCATTACTGTGGTCAGTAAACTAGGGAACATCAAGCAGTCTAGTGATAAGCTTTTTTTTCAATAAAAGGTTTATTACTACAGAAAAATAGGAAAAAAGAAATCAGTTATTGTCTCATTTTGTAAAATATCCACTACTAGTTTTGTGGGGTAGTGTGTCTATATACGTATTTTTTGATGCATAATTTTTTCCTAGTAGTACAATTTTGTTCCTTGCTTTTGTCATTAGCATCATTATGGAACAATGTTTCCAGGTTACTAAAAATTGCTTGAAAACATCATTTTAAAGGGGTATGTATTATATCAAATATATGTACATAATCTCTGTGGTAGGGACACAAAATTAAAGTATACACAAAATTATAAGAGTTTGCAATCTTTTCTCTTTTTGCCCATCTTGCATCCCTGAAAGGCTACCCCATGGCATTTGACATGCTAAGCAGGGTGATGGGTGGAGATGCAGGGGTGAAGAAACCGAGACAAGGGCATAAGTCACACCACACAGGGCACAGACTGTCCCAGAGGAGAGAGAAGGGGACAGCAAGGAAGGGAACAGCAGAGAGGGGACAGAGGGTCCAGGACAGTGGTCTGGGTGATGGTGATCTGGGCAGAGAAAAAGATACCTAAAGGAGAATTTTAGAAAGGATTGTTTAACTCATGACACAGTTCTCATCTTTATTCACAAACCACCACCTAAAAGTCTTCAATAAAGCCTTCATTTCTTTTTAGTGCTTCTTGGGATCGGATTCTGTAGTGAAACTGGCCAAGGTTATAGCTACTTAATCCTATGGTTGGATTTCAGATGTTCAAACTTTTTGAAATCTGTAATTCTTTACCAGTATTTACTGACATTTATGATTTACCCCTCAAAAGGGTTATTTTGATAAAAGCTGGAAAATAAATAGTAAAATCATACCTGCGAAAAGTTTGCTCTTATTGTCAGTAACATTTTTTTCTAGTTTATTCTTGGTCTGAAGAGCAATTGTTTCATCCAGGTTTTCTGGAAGAGGGAGGAGAAGAAATAAAATGTTATGTCTTGAAAGATGATTTCAAAATTCTACTAAAAATGCTTAAATCTCACCCCAATTATCACAATAGTAATTCCACAATATTAACAATGCTAGTTGACTTCACTGGTGGTACAGTGGATAAGAATCAGCCTGCCAATACAGGGGACACAGGTTCAATCCCTGATCCAGGAAGATTCCACAAGTGAGGCGCAACTAAGCCCATACACCACACTACTGAGCTCTTGTGTCTAGAGCCTGTGCTCTGCAACCACAGAAGCCAGCACAATGAGAAGCCCACACACCACAGCGAAGAGTAGCCCCTTCTCATCACAACCAGAGAAAGCCTGCACAAAGCAAAGAAGACCCAGTGCAGCCAAAACCAAAATGAAACAAAAAAGCAAAACACTGCTAGTAAGATGCTTTGAAATGGATTATATTTCTAGAAATCATTGACTCTCAGGATGGAAAGGCATTAATTAGAGGTCCTCAAGTTCAGCATCCTAGTCAGTCAGTTGCAGAAGTCTCTTCCACATTTCTGGCCAGTGTTAGAACACATCCAGGGTTGGGGACTGTACTGAACACCTGTGGTTTTGGTCTACTCAATGCCTCCTGGTAACTACATCTTGATTTTCCTTTGGAAAGCCCACACCTCTCCCACTCCAGCATATTTGGCTCCAGTGGTGGCTGAATGGGCTTCCCTGGTGGCTCAGATGGTAAGGAATCTACCTGCAACGTGGGAGAAAGTGAAAGTCGCTCAGTCGTGTCCGACTCTTTGCGACCCCATGGACTATACAGTCCATGGAGTTCTGCAGGCCAGAATACTGGAGTGGGTAGCCTTTCTCTTCTCTAAGGGATCTTCCCAACCCAGGGATCAAACCCAGGTCTCCTGCATTGCAGGAGGATTCTTTACCAGCTGAGCCAACAGGAAAGCCCAGACCCCAGTTCAATCCTTGGGTTGGGAAGATTCCCTGGAGAAGGGGATGGCTACCCACTCCAGTGTTCTTGCCTGGAGAAATCCATGGACAGAGGAGCCTGGTGAGCTACAATCCATGAATAACCCAGGTCTGCTTCCCCTATCCCTTGGGCTATAGTTCAAGGAGAAGCAGATAACTCAAGCCAGGCCAATGAGATGCAATGCTAGGAGAAAGATGTTCTCTTTCCATGAGGATTGGTATACCATGAAGATGTGAGCCTGAGGCTGTGCCAGCCATCTTGTTTCATAATGGAGTTGCTTATGTGGAATGAATCAATATTCAGAGAGTCAGTGAGATGGAGAAGAAATGGATTCTCACACTTTGGTGGGCTTCGCAAACGTGAAGCTAGACTACCCCACCCTTGGACTTTTTGGTTACATAAGGAAATAAATTCCTTTTTTGCATAAGCCAAACAGTTGGATTTCTGTCACTCAGGGCCCTCACTATGAGGCAGCTAGTTCTATTGTTAGTCTTAAATTTTTTATTTTCATTAAGATAGAGCACTGTGTAAGTTTAAGGTATACAACATGCTGATCTGATACACTTATATTCTGCAAAATGATTACTCCCAAGAGTTAGCTAAGACCTCCATCATGTTAAGTGTCTTAAGGGTGAGAATTTCTCTACTCATATTAAGCCAAAATCTGTATTCTTGTCTTTGTCCTAATTCTGCTCTTTAGAGTAACATCTTGTAGGTGTTACCAGATAGGAGTCTAGACTCTGACCACTTCAAGGCAGTAGTGAATTTGAATCCATACTCTTGGTATTCAGTTTATTTAACCAGTCAGATATGCATCTCACTAGTAGGACAGGACTATGTGCAAACAAGCATTTCTTTACAATTAGTCTACAAAGATTCCATTATTTGTGTTACTTCGCCTCAAGAAAATTCTTTCTTCTACCCTACCCCATCCCTTTTTGAGATGAAAATCAGTATATTCTATTGTGTGATGCCTTCTGCTTTCTTTTCTGAAATAGCAACCACAGCTGGCAACCTTTGTAGTCACCACATACTGTTGGGACCAGAACAGAAGTGTAGACCACTGATCGTTGTCACATGCTGAGATGGAGGAGAAGAGGTTAGTTAATTCTCTCCCTTCTACTCATGCTGCATCTGAGCTCTCAGGGGTCTGAGAGTATACCTCCATGGCAGTGGAGGCCAAAAGCCAACATGCTTGTACAGAAAATTCTTTACGTACAACTCATTTTCTGATTGTAAAAGTTATACATGAAAATGATAAGAAATTGTAAAGAAAAAAATAACACTTATTTTGCTCAGATCATATTTTGGTATATTTCTTTCCAACTTTATGTATGTATGTCCATTTTTAAAAATTTATTTTTTTTTAATTGAAGGATAATTGCTTTACAGAATTTTGTTATTTTCTGTCAGACATCAACATGAATCAGCCATAGGTATACATAAATCCCCTCCCAGGATATCCATTTTTTAACACCAGAATTAAGGTTATGTTCTAAATGGCTTTAAGCATACAACAGTATATCATGAACATTTCCCTATTTCCTTAGTCTTTCTAAACCATATTTATTGTTTATAAACATACAATTATTAAAAACACAAACATTAAAAATAAAATTTAGTCTAAGTAAGAATAAATAATAATCTTGTGGGGTAGCAAGATTATTTCCATTGTTTTGTTTCTATAAGCCAGTGCTGTCCAATAGAACTTTCTGCAATGATGGAAATACTCATTTCTGTGCTATTCAATATGGTAGCCATAGGCTATCTGTGGCCTTCAAATGTGTCTAGAGCAAGTGAGAAACTAGATTTTAAATTTTGCTTAGGTTTAATTATTGTTAATTTAAAGAGCAATATGTGACTATCACATTGGACAGCATACCTATAAATAATAGTGGAATAAAAATAAAAAACAAGGTCGGGGGGGAATACATGTATACATAAAGCTGATTCATTTCACTGTACAGTAAAACCCAACACAACATTGTAAAGCAACTAAACCCCAATTAAAAAAAATACTTCATTTGTTGTAATTATACTCTTAAAGGGTAAGAATCAGTGTTCTTGCTGATTTGTGAAACTGTAGTTCAGTGTTCACAACTTCCAAGAAAAAATAAAATCTTAAAAATTGAAAAAAAAAAAGAAGTAGAAATACCTGGCTTGCACACAAGACTTTGTGGCAGATTTAATTTATTTTCATAGGATAAATGACTTACGTGTGGAATTTTTGAGTCACCAAGTATTAACATGAAACAGTGGTTGATTCGGAACAATGTTTTTGATCTACTATTAAGTAAGTAAAGTAGGCCACAAAGCATGGTGTGTAACTTAAGCCCATT
Organism: Bos taurus; assembly: GCF_002263795.3. Lineage (NCBI taxonomy): Eukaryota > Metazoa > Chordata > Mammalia > Artiodactyla > Bovidae > Bos > Bos taurus. Next base: position 58,669,370 of record NC_037337.1, read on the forward strand.
AAAAAAAATAAGAAAAAATTAAAAAATGACATAGGTATGTATGTGTGTACACACAGAAAAATATCTAGAAGGATATAAATCAGAATGTTACCTGGATGCTAGTATTATGAGTGGTTTTTCACTGTCTTTTTAGCATCTTTTTGCATTGACTATTTTTTAAAGATAAATATATTCTTTTATAATCAGAAAAAAAGAGTAAAACTAGTTTTCATGTAGAAAAAAATGGCATTTATACAGAATAACTCTGGATTACTCTGTCCTACGATATTTTCTCTTCCATTTAATTCTCCATCCCCTGTCAGTGATCAGAGTAAGGGGCCCTGAATTCATCTTGCCCAAAGGACATCTAAGATGAGTGGTATTTGTTAATTAACTAAAACAAAGCAGGAAAACAAAAGGCTTTTTTTCTTCTTTTCACAACCTGAATGCAGAATCAAAGATTGTTTCAGCTTATCTATAAAGTTCAAGGAATCAAGGGTCGACAAACATTTTCTATCAAGGGTCAAAGAGTAAATATTTTTGACTTTGTGGGCCACACAGTCTCAACTACTCAACTGTCTCTGTAGCACAAAAGCACCTATGGTCAACACTAAAACAGAGGAACATGGCTGTTCCAGTAAAACTTTATTTACAGATGCTCACGTCTGAATTTTATTTAGTTTTCTCATGTCACAAAATACTATTCTTCTTTTGACTTTTTTTCAACCATTAAAAAAATGTAAAAGCTATTTTTAGTTTGTGTGCTATACAAAAATAGGTCATGGGACAGATTGGGCCCATGAGCAATAGTTTATCAGCCCCTGATATAGGTAACAGAGTCTTTGATCTCACAGATACAAGACTGAGGTCCAGAAAGATGGATGCTCTCCTGGGCATGACAGACATGGTCTGAGGCAGAGCTGGGAGCAGGAGGCAGAGTTTCTGCTGCCCAGTCCAGTGCTCACCACACACAGACCCCACTGGTTAAAATCAAGACATTTACTCCCAACCATGTGAACACAATTGAAAAAAAGAAAGACAAATTTTAATTCTATCTCTGAGAAAATGATTAGAAAATGTTAGTAAAACAGAGTACAACAGAGGTGAAATATTTGTAGTTGAACTGGATCTATAAAGAACTGAAAATGTCAGGTTAATTTTATTTGTATACATTGTCAAGCTGGGCAATTCTGGCAACCCAGATGAGTCAGGCTATTTTGGTATAAATGATCAAGTTAGTAAAATAATTATTCCCAAATCTCTCATTCATTTTGGACAAAGAAAACTAGCCCCTGTGAAAACAAAAGAGATAGGACTCTCACCAAGATAGGAGACGCCTTCTTCTGGAGATATGGTGCCATATTTTACCATCATCTTCACAAAGTCAATCAAGGTTTTCATGATAGTAATCAGGGTTTCTTTCTCTTTTGCCTCTTTTTCTATATAAAAGGACAAAATATTTTTTTTTAAATGGTGGCATATAGTTTCATCTTTTAATGTTAATTTATGAAGTACAGCATCTTATTGAAATACTTCTCCCTACATTTATAGCTAAGCCATTTATAGCTAAAATATATTTATGAAAAGCCCACGTCATGACTGGGAATATAGGACAATGTACTGATATACTTAATTTTTTCACAAATGAGTAATTATAACTTTTCCAAAGAGGTTTACCATAATCTAGAATATTTTATTGATATAGTTTGCAACCAGGAATAATAGAAACTCAAAGGAAAGTTAGAAGATTGGTAACTCAATAACCCTTCTGTACTCTTATGTTTTTGAGGACAAGAATGACCTCTTTTCATTAATCAAGCTTAATACTTGAAATAGGAACACACATGTATGTTTAGTTTTTAAATGCAAGGTTGACTTTTTAACAGGAGTATATATTGCCTTCAACCTCGATTTCATTTCAAAGAATATACACAAATCATGAAAATATTCCAATGGTACAGAAGTAAAAAGTGAACACAATATTCTCTTCTTCCCCCTCCCCGCAATGCTTAGTTCCTATGGGCAAAACCACTATAGATTAACTTCCTATAGATTAACCACTGTTAACCGTTTCTTGGAAACTTCATATTTGACATACTGTTCTGTATCTTGATAGAACAAGGTGACCAGTGATTCTATAGTAGTTCAGTGGCTGCATTAATTCTAAAATCAGGGGGGAAAAAAATCTATTTCCTTGAAGAAAAGAAAACCTATGTTGCTAGAGGACAGCTTCCCTACTCTTTTTGCTGCCATGAAGGATTTTCTCTACATACTTCTTCTAGTCTTTCCCCCCACCTTTTCAGCCTTCTCACAGATGGGGCTGGTAGCCAACAGCCATCAGTCTACATTTCTTGACTGATGGGCATTTGGAATCTCCTTTCCACTGCTTTGCAACAGTGGAAGGCAGGGACCTGGAAAACAGGCCTATTTTATAAACTCCAACTATTCTAGGACTAGAGCTGTTCTGAGAGGTAGACTGAGGGGTAGGGAATAGGCAAGCCCACCACTGGTTCTCACACTAAGCTACATTCTACAACCTAGTCTGTATCAGTATTGAAGATACTTTCATTTTCTGTTTAATTATTTCTCAATTGGTTCAGGCCTTGAGTGAAAAAGATGGGTAGTATCAAAGCCCTCAGTATAAGTATTTAAATTAAAAGTTTACAAAAATAAAGGCAAGAAAGAATGGGGTCAAGGAAACTGAAAAGATTAAAGCACATAAAATAAAAAATATTTCATACGATGGAATCTGAAAATTACCATATAAAAGTCACAAACTTGGGAGAGAGGAAGGTGGGAGAAGAGATGGAGGAGAGAAGTCCTGGGAAGTGCAGGTGAACGATAACTTCAGCAGTCACATTATTTTCTCAAGGTCATATCCATAAAAATATTTAGTATCATGCTGATGCACTTCACTGACAAGAAGTGACTCACCAAGATGACAGAGGTTCTGAGCTGGGTATCTGCCAACCAATAGGGCAGGATGGCTCAGAATGGACCCTCAAGATGCATAAGCCCTGCAGACACCAGCAGGGGGGCTGGGTGCCATCTGGTCAATGTCTGGGACTGAAGGACAAAAGGATGTTCTCCAGAAATGAAAGCTCACTCTAAGGTCACTTTGGGAAAATACGTTACAATTACAGAAATCTTTATTACGAATGTTCAGTCTGGGGATGAATCTTTAAATAGGAGGAAGAAAAGCCATAAGTCAGTACAGGGCATCTATCTAGATAATAACAACAGAGAATTGGCACATTATTATCCTCCTTGCAGATTAACCAAAAATAAACATGAACTGAAATCTTCAGTCAACTCATTTTGGTGCACTTAGAAAAGAGAACACTACATTAAGGATTTCATTTTTTAGAAAAGCAAATCATTTCCCAAGTGCGTTTTGAGCTCCTGACCTTTATTAGTCCAATGTTTAGTTCACTTCAATTCATTTGAAGACAAGTTGAAAATACTTAAAAAGCAAAATTCTATATAATTTAAAAATAATAAATTATGTTCCATACACTGTTCTACTGAAGGAGGAAAATAAAACCTTAAAGAGGTTTGCAATAAAATCTTTGGCTGAACTGGGTCAGGCCGGGAATGCTCTCTGATTCATCCCTACATGGGTACAAGGTTCTCTCCAAAACCAGGAATACAACATGTGTTCAATACCTGTTTATTGAACAAATAAATGCACCCTCTGTTAACATGAAGATTAAATTATCCAGAAATCCCACCTTTCCTGATTATCCTTTCCTAAATATTTCCATGACTAGTACACTTCTTTTGAAAAAAATCAATGAGAACCATTTTCCCCAAGGCCGTAATATATGTCATTGACGGTTGAATTTAGAAACTGAAAACAGGAAGAAAAAAAAACCCACCCACACATTTCCTGGAATTACTGTTTCTGTTTCACATGATCAGAAAAAAATGTTTACCTGAATCAATACTTTTCAGTAGTGCATAGAAGTTTGGGAAATACTGGAGTTCCTCAAAGTTGTCTTCACTGTAGGTTTTAGTTCTCCTTTCCAAGCCGTTTGTCAAGGTTAAGGTGTTAGATACTGTTTCATCATTTTCTCCATTAGTAAAAGCATCTTGAATTGCTGCCATTGGAGTCTCCAGTTGTGGGGAGGGGGGCGGAAATCAGTACAAAATAAACATTTTGTTAGAACTAATGGACACTCGTCTGTGATGCTCTTGAATTTTAAAGTGCACGAACACCTCTTCTTTCACAAGATCAAACTCTTTTCCAGGCATGTGGGCATCAAGTCACATGGGAAGGGCATTGAGATTTAGAGACAGGTGCTTTACCTGAAGACCCTGAATCCTGCTCCAGGGAGAATAGGCAGGTTCCTGTTCTGGCCAGGTTTCCCTTCACCAATACTCATGAGTGTTTTTTCATAAAATTGCCTTTCACTAAGGAAAGGAACTTTGAGTTTTAGAGTCTGCCAAGAGGGATGGTGCCAAGATACAGGAAAGCCTGTCACAATGTCTGATACTAGCAGAACGTCACACCTTAGGGATTTCTGGGTGACACTTTAAAGCCTGTCTGGGAGGGTACACAGGATTTTTTTCCCAGACCTGATGTGTAGACAATGTTCCCTATCATAATGATCCATTCTCCACTTAGTGAACTAGGCAGAAATGTAAGAGCTTTGCTTGCCTCTTCCTCTTCATTTCCCTACATTTGATCCATCAGTAGCCTTACTGGCCACACTTTCTAAGTTTATCCCAAATTTATACATTTCTTGCTTCACTGCCCCACTCTAGTCCAAGCTGCCTTAACTTCTTCCCTTCTAACTGGTACACAACTACCTTCTGATGTATTCCCATCCCTGCATTTTCCACGATGTAGCCAAGGTTATCTTTTTTAAAGATACGTAGTAGCTACACTGTCTGGTTTCAGTCATTTGGGTACTCCATACATCCTTCTCTTGGTTGCCTTTCATGCTCACAAGTTAACTCCTATTCAGTTAGTAACAAGTCCTGCCCTTGTTAATTCCTATTCAGTTTAGTTAATGCCTAACTTCAGTTTTTGGCTCAAGTCACCTCCTCCAGGAAGCCTCCCCAACCTAAGTCCAAGATAGGTTCCTTTTTTATGAGGTTTTACAGAACCATGTTTCTTTTCTCAGAGCATTTAACACAGTTGCAATTAAAATACATGACTATTTGAAGACCATCTACCTCTTCCTTTAGACTTTAAGCTTCATGAAAACAGGGATTATACCTTTCTAAATGAGCATTGTAACCCCAGTGCTTGGTACATAGTTGGTATCTCAATAAATATTTATTGGAAGAATAATTTTGTTTTCATTAATGCATATGGACATTTTAGAGGTGAGAAGTAAGGAGTACATAATGGGAGTGAAGGAAGAAAATTGCTATGTCAGTTTTACTTCAGACTGGTAAGCTTGAATGAAAGCCATGAGTTATGTGATAAGTCTAGAAAATTTTTTTATGGTAGATGGATCTTCCAAAGCTGTTTTAAAAGATGATAAATGGTGGAGATTGGAAGTAGGGAGAACAAAGGAGAGCTTTTAACCTAGCTGGTAAAAACAGAACAATTCATACCAATTTCCGTTCTCTAGCCTCCCCTAAAACAGGACCATAAGTCCATAAGCCACTTTTCCCTTGTATTTGTGATCAGGTGTTGGAGGGGATGAGGGGTCATGGGGTGTGGGCACTCTGGTGAAGAAAATGAAAGGAGAGGTGAGGAGTTTGATATTCTCTTATACCCCCTATGGTTGGCTCCAAATAGAAGTTTAAAAGAATTCGAGGAGGAGTGAATGATTTTAGTAGCTTGGCTAAGGCCAAAGAAAAGATGAAGAGGTAAGGAGTCGAGGGAGATGAAAGATTTCAGGATGACAAATCTCAGTAAAGGATGACACAGACCCCTGAGTCAATGGAAGGAGGAAGCAGCAGGTGGAAGGGCACAGGGTAGACGGAGCGGCAGCGTGAGGCAACTAGCTCTGCAGAATAAAAAGTTGGTGAGGCCTGCTGTATTTAAAATGGATAACCAATAAGCACCTACTGTATAGCACAGATAACTCTGCTCAATGTTATATGGCAGCCCGGCTGAGAGTGGAGTTTGGGGGAAAATAGATACCCGTATATGTATGGCAGTCCGTTTGCTGCCCACTTGAAACTATCACAACATTGTTAATCGGCTATACCCTGATACAAAATAAAAAGTTTAAAAAAAGCTGGTGTGGAAAAATATCAAATCAATCCAGTTTTTTTTTTTTTTTTTATGGGGGGGGTGTTGAGGGCAAATGATGACATCCACTGTGAACAGAAGTTGGATACCAAGAGTTGTGAAACATTTGAATCCAGTGCACTGGGATTATATGAATTGTACGTGAGATAACCATTTCACATAATATGTGTTATTTTACTCTGGGGTATAGGACATAATCTTTACTATGTAATATAACATGACTTTTTACATTATTTTCAAAGCGGAGTTCATTTATATCTTTTAACTCATTGGTGTTTCATTAAAATATATTTTAAGTGGACTAAAAATTTCACATACCCCAAATCTTATTTGGCACCAGCTAAAGTATTAATTACACAAGGATTGTATTAATTATGGCAGAAATTTCTTATGGCAGAAAGTGAAGAGGAACTAAAAAGCCTCTTGATGAAAGTGAAAGAGGAGAGTAAAAAAGTTGGCTTAAAGGTCAACATTCAGAAAACGAAGATTATGGCATCTGGTCCCATCACTTCATGGGAAATAGATGCGGAAACAGTGGAAACAGTGTCAGACTTTATTTTGGGGGGCTCCAAAATCACTGCAGATGGTGACTGCAGCCATGAAATTAAAAGACGCTTACTCCTTGGAAGGAAATTTATGACCAACCTAGATAGCATATTCAAAAGCAGAGACATTACTTTGCCAACAAAGGTCTGTCTAGTCAAGGCTATGGTTTTTCCAGTGGTCATGTATGGATGTGAGAGTTGGACTGTGAAGAAAGCTGAGCGCTGAAGAATTGATGTTTTTGAACTGTGGTGTTGGAGAAGACTCTTGAGAGTCCCTTGGTCTGCAAGGAGATCCAACTAGTCCATTCTAAAGGAGATCAGTCCTGGGTGTTCTTTGGAAGGAATGATGCTAAAGCTGAAACTCCAGTACTTTGGCCACCTCATGTGAAGAGTTGACTCATTGGAAAAGACTCTGATGCTGGGAGGGATTGGGGGCAGGAGGAGAAGGGGATGACAGAGGATGAGATGGCTGGATGGCATCACCGACTCAACGGATGTGAGTTTGAGTGAACTCCGGGAGTTGGTGATGGACAGGGAGGCCTGGCATGTTGCGATTCATGGGGTCGCAAAGAGTCGGACACGACTGACTGAACTGAACTGAACTGTATTAATTATATACAAATCCAAGTACACACATCCATGCACATGTGTATACACACATATATAATTGATGCATATGTATTTGCATATACTTACCACTTTCTCTGGTATTTTCCCAGTCTGACTCTCAGTCTTGCTTGTTGGTTTATTGAGTTCCTCTTCATAATTATTGGCTTCCTTAGAGATCAATTTTTGTAAAACCTCTGCAACTTCATCTTCCAATGTGTGTGCCTGGCTTTCTGTAATCTGTTACAAAAAGTCAAAATATATATAACTTAGTTCTATTTTTGTGGTTTAAAAATACTAAACTCTTTACCTGAACACATATTTTTAGAAGACAAGAGAATGTTCTGGTCCATCTTCTGAACATCCCTTGTTTATGCCCCTAGTACACACTGACTGTCACAGTGACTGCCCAGCACTCCTGGGAAGAGGCCGTCTTTACTGTTGGAACCCACAGAAAACAATCCTCAAGTTGTTTCTCAACCCTCAGGTGCAGGTCATGGTAGGCAACTGTTGAAACCTGCAAATTTAGCGCCCTCCTAAAGTCTGCCATGGATAAGGCAATGGCACCTCACTACAGTACTCTTGCCTAGAAAATCCCATGGATGAAGGAGCCTGGTAGGCTGCAGTCCATGGGGTCTCGAAGAGTCTGACACGACTTAGCAACTTCACTTTCACTTTTCACTTTCATGCATTGGAGAAGGAAATGGCAACCCACTCTAGTGTTCTTGCCTGGAGAATCCCAGGGACGGGGGAGTCTGGTGGCCTGCCATCTATGGGGTTGCACAGAGTTGGACACGGCTGAAGTGACTTAGCAAAGCCTGCCAGGACTGTGTTAATGTGCCTGGGAACCAAGATGGGGCAGGGTCAGGGTCAGATTAGATTGTGTAGGGCTTCCCAATCATTGCATGGCTTTGCACATCTTATTTCTTTCTCAGCTCACACATTTTTAAAACATTTCTGCTGGTTAAATCCTAACCATCCTTCTAAACTCACTTCAAACACCTCCTCCTCTGAATCTTCTCCTTATTGCTTAACTGGATATAACCCACCTTCTGGCATACTAAATCATGCTGATGGTTCTTACACAACTTGTAGTGTGAGAATGTGTGTGCTTGTCTAGTGCCTCTGCTAAAGCATAAATTCCTAGAGGGAAGGAATGGAGTCTTACTTGTCCTCGAAACTCATGGTGACTGGTATAAAGTAGACACATTATAGACATTTGGCTCTTTGAATCAAGTGGTTTGGCTTCTTAGCATGTTCCAAACTGTACGAATTTGGTTTGTTCTCATGCATATGACTTACTAGGCCAAGATTCAGCAGTTTGGAAACGATCCTGTCAAATACTCCTCTGTCGTTTTCCTCATAAATCCTGGTAGCAATTTTCTGGACAATGTCTTCAGCAGTTAAAGGAGTGCCATCAAGTTGATGAAGGCCGTCTGGGTCATCTAGACAGAACAATCACAACTTCACATTGTGGTGATCACAGGCCTGTTTCTTGGATTACATTAGATTTATAATTTGAATCTTGTACACTCAGGTATGTTTGGAATATACTTAAGGTGAGGCTTTGTCCATGTAAACTCTTGGTTTGAAATAAAATTTGACTTCAAGAATCTAGGATGGTAATGGAAATTCTGAAAGCTTCTTATGCGATTATAAAAGGAAGATCTGAAGACAACATTTTTAGTGCTAATAGTACAAAAGTAAAATACCAATAGATAATATGCCGTATTGTTCAAAGCACTCTTCTATATATTACATAATTTGATATTCCATTTCCACACAAGGAGTAGGCTGGTATTATCTGCACATGTATTCCCTTTGCAGGCAAATTCCTGGGCTGGGGGAGGGGGAACCTGCCTCACACCCAGAATCAAAGAGTATGTACTGAAGATTTTGTGACTTACTTGGAATAACTGTTCACTTGTGAACAGGTATCAGGGCGCCTTTATGTAAGGCAGCTTAATGTGACAGCTCTTTCTCCAGAGAATAAGGAACTTATTTTATGTCCCTGAAATTTAAACTTTTAAAATGTGATAACAGATTTGCACAATACAGTATGTAAATCTATGGAAACCTCTCCAGATAAGCTTGCTGACATGTGTGCTTGGCTTTCCTGGGAGTACGTTTGGCAGGACCACTCCAGACTAAAGCAAGGGCCCATCCTGAGGAAACAGTAGATTTGGTGGCATACAGTGGAAGGATACAGTAGAGTTGGTGGCAAGGAAGAATGGCACCATGTCCCACAGAGCACTCCCAGGAAGCAACTGGTCTTTTCCAATCTATATTACATCATTGACTCAAAGGACATGAGTTTGAGCAAACTCTGGGAGACAGTAAAGGACAGGGAAGCCTGGAGTGCTGCAGGCCATGGGGTAGCAAAGAGTTGGACACAACTGAGCAATTGAACAACAGTCTATACCCCCTGGAACAGGATAGTCATATGTGCAAGTTTACAAGGCACTTAACTCCTCTTGTCACCTCTAGGCAGCTTGGAAAGATCAGAAATTTAGCTCCAATGATCTCTCTTGTTATTTATGTATTCTTGGACCACTATAAAGGAAGTTATTAACAGCATGTATTTCATGGGATTCTGAGGACCAAATGAGATAAGATGTAAAAGCACCTTTTAAATTGCCAAGTATCATACAAAAGTTAATGTAGTTGTATTACTATGGACAGTGGATTTGCACCTGAAATAAAGGAACTGCAGTTATCTTCTAGAGAAAATAGACATTGAATCCCTAGCCAAATTCTGTCCAAAGAATTCTGAACATATCCACCCAAAGAAAGAAGAACCTAGTACATAATTCTATTCTGGTTCTATCTTTTTCTTCTGTAGCTCGTGGGGATTCATAGATTTTTCCAGACTCTGCAAAGATGGAAGGGTATGCAGCCTCAGGCAGAATATCATCTTTGTGTTGTTTGGAAGAAAGCTTAGGAAAGTGAGCAGGGTGATTACCCATGGAGGGCTGGGAGTGCTCTGACAGTGTATTATTGCTGAATCGCAGGCCAAGCAGTAAGCTGCAAGGCCTTTGAGTCCTATGTACGAGAGTGACTAACAAGCAAGAAAGTCCCTTAGAAAACCCTGTAAAATCAGCTCCCCTCCTGGCTGACTGAAAATTGGGTTCCTCATCCATTTTTTCCAGAGCAGAGATTCACTGTCACTTAGGTCTGATTTGTCCATTTGTGGGTTGCAAGTCAGACTCTGGGGAGTAAGTATAGCAGAAACTACCCAGGCCTAGGGAAAGGCAGAAGAATTTATTTCCCTTCCCATTTATCCCTTGGGATCTGAAAAAGGAAGAATAGTGATTGCCTGCTGAAGCTGGAAAATAACTGCAACAGCTGCTTTTAAGTTCATTTAATTCACTACAGAGAGAACATTAGCAAGACTCTAAAGAAGTAGCCTCTTTCCTCCCCGCACTGCTGGATTCTCTGGAGCCAAGAATTCAGATCTCCCCTAGTGCAGGTTGGCTAGACGGGGTTAATAGCTGAACTGTGGGGCAATGCTCCTTGCCTTCTGTGATTTCCCCTGCTCCTCCACAATGGAAAGAATTACTCAGAATGACTTCTCTACTGCTCATGAAGGGGTATTTCACCCTCCTATATAGACCTCAGAGGGGAAGCAAACATGAGTTCAACATTTATAACTTTTTAAAGCAGCTCCAGTTCTAAGTGGATATAAAAGGGCCTTGTTCCATCATCTGCCCAGTTGAGTTTGAATTTTCAGCAACTAATATGGCACTTAACATTCATTTATTCAATATGTTAGTATTAAAGTCTTAATAGGGGCTGAGACTGGAAATACAGTGATAAATAGTTTAGACATGGTCCCTAACTACACAGAGCTTACTGTCTAGCTCATAGTCTGATAATTAGTAATTTCTCAATGAATATTTGTTTGGTGAATGCACAGAGAAGCCCCAAAGCAATATTTCTTAAAAGAAACTTGGAAAAATCCTAACTCACACATACTGCAGAAAACACCAAGAAGGAGAGTTGTTGGGTTCTCCAGCACAAGCTCATTCAGAGGTTTCCTAAAGGTGTAAAAGTGCCCTGCAGAAGTTAGGCCCCTTGGCCTCTCTATTGGATGAAAGTTTGCACGTCTGAGGCTCTAGTCACCTGGGTGGTCCCAAACCTTCTGGTTCCAGGATTACCAGGGTATGAGAGAAGATTAACAATTTACTCATAAACCATTCTCTCCAAGAATCTTCTATATATACTCAAGTGGACTTAAAATGACCTCTAGGGCAAGCATAGAGCCATCAGCCTAGCATTTGATAGTTTAGAATCTATTTGGGATGTTAATAAAATGCTGAACAATGTTAAAAATAAGGTGCTCAGTTAGTGATCAGATCACAAACAGATCTACCTCTGTCTGCATGCACAACCCATCTGACCAAAAAACAGACAAACATTAGATGATTTTTATATTTTTATTAAACGGTCAACTCAACCCAAGTGGTTGAATCTGTTTCACATGCAGCTATACCCAGTACCCATTTATTGCTAGCCCAAATATTTTAGGTTAAAAAGAGTAGAATTCAAAAAAACTTTTTCATGTAGTACACAACATGAAATGTATAAAAATATAGACCATCTCCCCTACCCCATACATATACAACACAATTCTCCTCAGGCTATGATAGCCTATAAAAGTCTAATTAGTAGTTGTTTTCTGGCAGAGATAATCAGTATATTTCTCTTGTGGCCCATGGAAGAGAATTAAGACACATAAGAAAATCTATAGTCACTCCTAAGAACCAGTACTCAGAATGGAAGACACACTGAGGAATTGAGGCAGATCTCAATGCCTCAGGACAATATTTAATTTACTCCCTCATGTATTCCCTTATTTGTGCATTTGTTCATTTATCAGTTCATGAGCTCCAGACACTGGGACTATAGTCTTTCTACTCTCACTGAGTTTTCAGTTTATTTTAGGAGACAAAGATAAATCATAAGTAGTCACACTCAGGGATGTAAAATTACAAACTGCGATCAGTGCCATGTTGGAAAGAAACAAGGTTTCTATCAGATCATGTGCTGGATAAACCAGAGAAGTAGACAGTCCAGGTAAGACTGTAGATGACACATTAAGGATTTTCGGTTTTATCCTGAGAAATGGGAATCTATTAGCAGGTTTTATGCCAAAGAGTGACATGCTCATGTTTGTGTGTTGAATAGATCACTCTGGCTGCTACATGAATAAGCTGGAGGGGGTCAGAGCGAATGCTGGAAGATCCATTAAAAGATTATGCTGTAGTTCAAGTGAGATATGATTGGAGCTTGGAAAAGGATGCAGGTGATTAGTAACAGAGGAAAAAAATTGAGATGACACATAGGAAGTAAAAATGATACGACTGATGGATTAGAATGTGAGGGGTAAGGAAAATAATGGTTTGACTCCTAGATTTGTCTTGAAAAATAGGATGTATAGTAGTGCCTTTCCTAGAGGAAAGAGGGCTAAATTAATAAGGTTTACAGAAATTATGAGTTTAACATTGGACATGTTAAGTTTGAGGTGCTTCTGAGACTTCAAAGGGAAGATGTTAAGTTGGTAGACAGTTATCGGTCTATAGTTCAGAGAAGTCTGGCTAGTGATATGAGACATCAGGATATAGATGGGAACTGAAGCCATGGAAAGGTTAGAATGCCTAGGGAGACAGGCTATAGCTAGGAAGAGAACACTGGAAAGGGAGTAATAAGTATTTCACCTTGAATTGTGTGTGTCAGGTATTTTGTTGATTTAATTATATGGGAGTTATGATATTTTGTATTTATAGTTAAAATAAATTAGAATGTTAAAATGAACTCAAAGGACCCTTTAAAGAGACAATAAAACCTGGGCTTCTGTGGAGCTGGAATTGTGCATGATATCAATTAAGTTTGGGCCTTTTCTCAATTTTGGACATGGACTAATAAAGGATTGTGAGTGTGTAAGAGAGATTTTCAAAGTATAGGACTTTCTCTTACCTATAATGGGAAACTACAGATTAGAGAAAATAGATAGCAAACATTCTTTTTCTTCATTTACCTTGAAATTTACGGTCCAGTCCACTCTTAGTAGAATCATAATCATCAATCAGTCTTCGATTCTTGGTTGAATCAACATCTTCCACATTCAATTTATTATCATTTGGGGAAATTTTTACAGATTGTCTTTCTTTCTCATTTTTTTCCTTTTCTGTTATGGCCTTTAGCAGGTTCAAGTTATCAACAAAGGAATAATTGCTTTCACCTGGCTTGTTTTCTGGAAGAAAAGCCCCCAAGCCCAGCACATCCATTTTAGTTAAGCTTCTCACGGCCTACATTATTTAAATTAACATCAACTAATTTCTTATTACCTGGAGGGTACGTTTTTTTAATCTCGTCTGCTTCTGCTTCAGCAATCTGTGAAACAAACAGGAGAAAGACCCGGTTTTAAATCATTGCTCTACCACTTACCAAATATGATAGCTAAATAATTTAATCCTTGTGGGATTTAGTTTTATTGTTTGTAGGATATAAATAATATTTTTTATCTCAAAGTATTGTCATAAAGATTAAATGAAATAAAAGAACAAATAGTCTATAAATATTAATTCCCTTCTCTGATAATATTGGTAAAAGATAAATCTCTGATAAGTTAAGAAATCTTACAATAGAGTGGATGCGATGTTGAGCTTACTGGATTTTTATGCAGTCAGCTCTTTGTTTTATACAGAACTCTCTATATTCAACTGTCAGGATACAGAAATTACCAAAATTATATTTCCCATCATAATTTCAGTCAGTTTATTATTAAGTTTTGAGGTCTGTGAATTCAAAATGGCTAAAAGGTCACAGCATGATTACATTAAATAGTATAACTAAAATAAAATGAAATAACATTTACTTCTGACCTACCTGCTCATTCAAAGGTCTTTCTGCACTCAATTCTCTATTATGTAGGGGTTTGTCTAGAATAAACACACACAAATGCAAATTTAATTGTGTATTCGAAAGACAATGTGTCTCATTAAATAAAATCTTCAAAAAAGAAAATAGAAATATTTTTGGATGACTGTGAAACAAAAATATACATTGACAAAAATTATAAGATTATACAATAAAAATGATTATCAGCGTTGCCTTGCTTATTATCCCAGTGTATAGAATTACACTTTTTTTTTTTTTTTGCTGACCAGAAATCTAACAGAGTTCTAACACTTGGTTTACCAGCTGTTTTCAAGGAGACAGAGCATAATTTGGATTGGAATTGTTGGCACATTAAAAGCTTTTTTTATCACACATTGAACATGTTATGAACAGAAAATCTGAGAAAGGTTGTAAGATGACTAGGGAAAAAAACAAACAAACAACGAAACCACTTTAATAGACGGAAAAGCCACCCCCTCCCAATTTCAAAATAAGATTTTTCAAAACAATCCATGTTACTGCTCTATCATTTAAAAAGTGAGGAAAATCTGTCTTCTGGCTCTAAGTTCTAACCGATTTCTTTGTCAATGTGCGTGGATATCATGTGATCAGAAAATGAGGCACGGTGATATACAGCTCGCGCATTATATCAAGCTTTACCTTCCGTAGCAAAATAGAAAGGAGGTGGGAAGAAAAGGGTCCACGTACCTTGGCTACCTGCCGGTTTGGGGAAAGCCTGAATTGGGCTGCTGTGGAGCATCAATACCACAATCCAAGTGCCGGTCCAAAGGAAACCCATTCTTCCACGCTTGGCTTCGGAAACAGCCTGGCGCCGGGCTCCTGGAGCTGTAGCTTTTGTTATGAATGAAAAGGAGGAGTAAAAACAGGAAAAGCTAGGAGAGTGGGCGCGGGGAGGGCTAGTGGCGGGGATCTGCGTCTAGTGGAGCTCTGCTGGGCTCCGGAGTAAAGGGATTAATTAGACAGTGGGCGCTCGGGACTCAGGTCTCCTCCAGGTGGAGGAGAGCGCTGTCCGTCCCGTGGGTGCTGAAGTTCCTGTGACAAGAGCGGGCAGCGGGTCGGCTTGGGCGTCGCCTTATTCTCGCTCCCTCCTTGAGAGGAAGTGAGGATGGAAGCGCATGCTCTCTGAGAGTCAGAGGCGGGAAGGGATGGCGTCAGCAACTCCAAAGCTACTCCAATTCTCTCCACGAATGGAAGCGGGGGAGGGACGACAGACGGGCTAGCGTATTTTCTGTGCCGCAGTCCTAGGGCTGATCCTGCAATCAGGGTCGTGGACATCATTGTCCTAACCTTGCAAGTAAATGTTACCTCAGGGACCAAGTGCCTTCTCTGCCTGTGCACCTGTTAAGGAAAGCTAGATAACCTTAGGCAAAGGGTTCTGCTTTGAAATTATTCTGGGATATCTTCTCCAAAAAGTCCTTTCCATTCCACTGTCTGTACCTAAAAGACAGATATAATTCTTATATTCTTAGAAAAGCTGTGCCTTTTGTAATTTGGGTTGACATACCAGGGCTCTCTTGGTGCTCTTGTCTCAGCTCTATGGAGTCTTTTTAATTGGGATATTTAGGGAACATTCTTTCAAATAGATTGCTGCAACACAGTCACTCTCCTAGATGCTGAAACAGAACACACACACACACATCATTGCCTGTCCCCCCCCTACACACACACACACCATTGCCCCCCCACCCCCCCACTATTGCTTGTTCCCCTAAGAGTGAATATCCTCAACACTCAGGGGTAGGTGAGCAGCAGGAGGAGCCAATTTCGATAAAAAAAATTTCCCTTTCTCATGATGGGAAACCCCTCTTCAAAGAAAGAAAGGAAAAAGGGGAAATGGGATGGGGGTGGGGGGGAGGAAGCTGCACTTCTGTAAAATTCTTCCCTGGGATTCAATTATGTCTAAGAACTTGGTTGTTTCAAGGTTCCTTGAAGAGACGGGATAGTCATGAAAAGCATTTTTCATCATAACCAGGTCAGGGAGGTGCTTCCTATATTTCGAGAATATTTCCAGAAGCCTAAGATTATTGCATGAAAGGAGCTAGCAAAAAAAGACTTTAAAATAATGAATACAAGCAACACTAATAATGTGAGCAGGGTGCTGAGTAAGTTGTTTAGTCTCTGAGTTTTAAACAGATCTTGGACCCTTTCCTTTGGACTGTGGCATGCTGGGAACTAGTCTGAATAATGATCACAGAGAAGAATTCAGCACAATCAGGCCTTTGATTTCTGTATCCCTGCTTTTCAAGGAGCAAGTTAGTTGTTCAAGTACCTAAAAATAAATAAACAAGCAAGCAAGCTAACAAACAAATCTCCCTCATTCTGAAGGGCTTTGGGTTTGGATATCACTCAAATACTTTAAGAATCTAAAGAGTACTTTGGATCTAGCACCTACTTTAAAACAAATAGTTGTCAAGAAACAGTAATGCAGCCTTGGGGGCAGGGTCCAGGTTCCCCCTCAAGGGAAACACATAATATATTTGAGATCGTCTGTAGAACTAAAAACCCCACCAAACTGAAGATGTTAACTACTTGATGGAGCACTCTTCATTCCAGAGAAGGTCACAGTTCTCCCATCATCACCTGATGCCCCATTTGCCTGGCAAAGCAATAAAGCTATTTTTTTTTTTTTTTACTTTACAATAAATAAATAAAGCAAACAGTTGTTTCTTGGCAGTAATTACATAACATTAGTATCCCAGTAGGCCGCATTTGAAAAAATTAAATCTCCCAATTTGAAATCCTATCCAAGTGAAGGGTAAATTTCCTTATTTTCCTCTTCTTTAAAACAGAGGTGGCAGGCTCTGTTTACTTTGCAATGTAATTGTGGAGAACAGTTGAATACATGTCTTGATCAAATCATTTTGTTTGTTTTTTTAACTTCATGGTGCGGCATGTGGGATCTTAGTTAGGGATCCAACTCTTGCCCCCTTCTTGGAAGCACGGGGTCTTAACCATTGGACTGCCAGGGAAGTCCCTTGATCAAATCATTTTATGCCAGGAATGTTTTGACACAGCCTAAAAAATAAGTCATGAAGTATTTTTAGCTTTTAAGAAACATTACCAAAAATTTGGTGAAATAGCCATTCATGGAGACTTACTCTGTCGCTGATCTAATCCCTGAGCTCCACTCCATCCTATGTCCCATCCTTTAACTTGCCTTTCCCCACAATGTATGTTTGCAGTTGGGAGGGTCTCAGGATACAACTAAGGTAAGGGATGGCTATTGGACTTCCCCTGTGGTTCAGCTGGTAAATAATCCACCTGCAATGTGGGGACCTGGGTTTGATCCTTGGGTTGGGAAGATCCCCTGGAGAAGGGAAAGGCTACCCACTCCAGTATTCTGGCCTAGAGAATTCCATGGACTGATCGACTTTCACTTTCACGGCTATTGAGGACATTGCATTGCTTGCCAAAAATGAAAAAAGTATTTGGCTTTTCCCTGTCATTTGCACTCAAAGTGTTAAATCTAAGAGTGTGTTTCTGACCAAATGAACTGTGGAGCATGGGGTAAACTCTAAGGCATGAATTAATTTACATTTCTAAGTCTTATGGATGTTTTTTTATCAGACTCAGCATAGGTCTATGAGTAGAGTAATCCTAAGTTTCATTTATTCATTCATTCACTTAAGGGATATTTATTGAGCACTCAGAATGTACCAGGTATTAAGATAATTGCCAAGTATACAAAGATAAGTAAGATATAGTCACTGCTGGTTTTGTAGCCTGGGAGAAATGACTGATTATAACAAGCACCACCGCAACTATTTACTGAATGCTCTTCACGTGCTACACATTGATGTCACTTAAATATAAGTGAACAAATAAACACAAGAGTGTTTATGGGTTCCCTGTGGTATATGCAGAGTTCAGGTGGGGTGCAAATAATGGAGTGAATGATCAGGAAAGGTTTCAAAGAGAAGATCTCTTGTTTTAATCATAAAAAGATTAAAATATTCAATTGTTATGTAAAAGCACATCAGAAACATTGACTAATATAAACAAATATATGTTGAAGTTGCAAGACAAGTATCACTGAAGCAGATCAGGTGATTGTGAAATAAACAACATACAAGGCACAGTAACTTCATCAGTGTTACACATGGATTGATCATTCAGTATAGAAGATGCCTTTCGAGCTTAGTCTTAAAGATGGAGATACTTGAAGTTTTTTAGAGAAAATTTTATATTATTATTGCATGTTGTATTGTAGAAAGTCTCAGACAAACACAAAAGGAGTAAAAATATTGAAACAAAATCCATGAATTCATTACCCAATTTCAGTAATCATTAACTCATGACCACTGTTTTTATTTTATATTCACCTGTAAAAATCCCAAACTTCATATCATTTCACCCACAAGCATACCAGTATGTTTACCTAAAAGATAAGAGTTCTTTTTTCCTAGCATTATTGTCATACCTTTATCATATCTCATAATAATAATACTTCACTATCATCAAATATTCAGCCAAAGTTCAGATTCCCCACTTGCCTTATAAATATTTTTACAGATGGTTTGCTTAGATCACAATCCAAACAAGGCCATACATTGCATTTGTTTGGCTTGTGAAAGACACATATCAGTATAAGATATTGCAAGATTTTCTGTTCATTTCCCAAGACATGTTGGTTGCTTCTTTAGAATACTGTGCACACTTCCAATACAGCATGTGTCTTATTGTGCTGCTCTTTGTACATGATTCTTTTCATTTCAAAAATAATAAATATACATTGAAGGAAAAATTCTAAAAATACAGTAAGCTAAAAGGGGAAAAATCATCTAATAGAGGCAATCCCTGCTAACTTTGGGCATATTTCCTTTTGGTGCATGTTTTTCTAAGAAAATGTTTTGTACATATGTTTATAAAATCTTATTTCTCATTGTATACATATCTGTCTATCCCACTAATCTATGAACTCTCCAAGGGGAAAGGTCTTATCTTGCTCACCCTTCATTTCTCAGCCCTTCTTACAGTATCTGGAAATCTGCTTGCTTAAGTAAATAAATGAAGTGATGGAGGCTTGTCTGTTTACCTTTGCTCTTCAAATGCTGAGACCTTGATGGCTGCCCCACATTGGAGGATCATGACAGTGTTGCAGTTCCAGGAGCTGCCAGTTCCTTCAAGAGCTGTTAGCCACTCTGTCAGCGTGATTATCCACTCAGCATTTTCTTAACAAAGGAGAGTAGTCTTGCAGAAGAGGTATTCACGAAAGGACTAAGAATAGAGAGACAGAGCTGGCAAAAGCTTTTACAGCTACAGTTATAGGCATGGATTCATTGCTGTTAAAAAGGCTGACACAGGATGCCAACACTAGAGATGGCTGTTGGTGTGGCTCAGACGAGAAATGTGGAATCTGGAAGTTCACCATGAGATGGAAGTTGAAGTCATCAAGGAAGATGAAAATGAGCAAATAAGACAACTGAAACAAGTGAGGACTTCCCTGGTGGTCCAGTGGTTGTGAATCTGCCTGTCCACAGGGGACATGTGTTCCATCCCTGGTCTGGGAAGATTCCACTTGCTGCAGGGCAAATAATCCTGTTTGTCACAACTACTGAGGAGCCTGTGCACCACAGGAGAAGCCACTGCCATGAGAAGCCCGCTGCGTTAGTGAAGGGTAGCCCTGCCTCTCTGCAATTAGAAAAGCCCGAGGGCAGCAATGAATACCCAGCACAGCTATACATAAACAAAACAAGGAAAGTGAAAGCATGGAAATGAAAAAAGTATATGAATAAAGAAAATGGGCCCAAATGACAAAATGTGATAGGTCACCTACAGAGAGCAAAGTGCCAGCACTGAATCTGAGTGGGAAGGAGGAGAAGGTGGCTGGATGGCAAAGTTTTCTGTTGTTTGCTTACCTTGTTTGTACGATGACTAAACCAGATTGGGTCAATCATTTGCTCCAGGGGTCGTGGGAGGAAGAAGTGAGTCATACAAGGGCTTTCTCCAGGACAACAATGGTAGAGCAATTTCCCAGAAGGAATAGGGTGAGCGAGTAAGGCAAACAAAACAACAGATGTTCATTACATTATAGAATGTAGTATTTAAGATAGGTTAAACATTACTGAGTAAAAATATCAAGTTTCCTGTTAGCAGTATGATTCATATCATAAAAGTTGTGTACATGTGTGTGTTCATAAATAGTGACTTGAAAATTTTATTTCCCATTATGTTTATCCCATTATGTCACTCCTAAAGGAAATCAGTCCTGAATATTCATTGGAAGGACTAATGCTGTAGCTGAAACTCCAATACTTTGGCCACCTGATGCGAAGAACAAACTCATTGGAAAAGACCCTGATGCTGGGAAAGATTGAAGGCAGGAAGAGAAGGGGACAAAAAAGGATGAGATGGTTGGATGGTATCACCGATTCAATGGACATGAGTTTGAGCAAGCTCTGGGAGTTGGTGGTGGACAGGGAAGCTTGGTGTGGTGCAGTTCATGGGGTTGCAAAGAGTCAGACATGACTAGCAACTGAACTGAGCTAAACTGATTATGTTTAGAGTGGTTGCTAGGTTAGGACTTTTTCTTTGTTAATTAGGCAGCTGTAAATTCCTTGAATTTTCAACATGTGTATGTACTGGTTTTATAATCAGAAAAAAACTCAATAAAGCAATATAATCTGTATAAATAATTTTATATACTAAAAGATATTCTATTATGTTTCAGACAATTTAAATGAATTATCTTCTGGGATGTGAAAATAGAAAGTGATAAGATCAGCAAGAGGGGAATGAGAATTCAGTGAGAGGGTTTTTTGTCTTTTATTCTGGTACTACTCAATACCATTCTAGGTGATTTTCACAGTGCATGGTCATTGTTCATATTTTCTTTTTATTGTGACCTCTTTGAGAGGAGGTGCTGATGAGGACTCACCTTTCTATCTTAGTGCCTAGGGTACTGTAAAGAAGTCAGTTAATGTCTGTTGAATAAATTTTATCACCTTATGAATCTATCCACAACAGTCCCTCTTACATGAGACTTGACACCTTTTCCTAAGCCACATGTGTACCTCAAATAGCCAAACTTTGCCAGACATCATCCCTCTCCATCAGCCCTGCTAATCCCCTCCCACTGCAGGGGTAAAACTGCTACCTGGTCAGGGTCATGTCTGAGGTGGGCTAAGGCTTCCCAAGGGCTCCTCAAGTTAGTATCCATCCTACACCCTCCCAGGTCCTGCAGCTGGCTTCTGTGGCACCAGGATTTAGGGATAGGGGGTTATCCAGGCTTTCTCCCTGTTCTGTAGTGGTTTGGGGTTTGTGGGAAAGGAAGTTAAAGGATACAAACCGGGATTCCTTTCTATATGGTCCATTCTAGGACTTGCTGAATTACTGAGAGCATGTGCTTCCTTGTGGATCTTCACAAGGTTCTAGCTGTAACACGTGTTCAGCTGGCATGAAGTCCAGGCCATTCTTGACTTCCTCAAACACAGCAGGCCTACTTCTGCTGCAGGGCCTTTGAACTTGTTTTCTCTTCTTGCAATGTTCTTCCTCCAAATAGTTCCAAGGCTTAATCCCTTAACACAGATCATATCTTTGCTAGAAATCATGGTCTTGGGAAGGCCTAGTGTCTCAGGTTGAGTTCCCTGAGAAACAGACTCTGAAATGGAGATTAGCATGCAGGATAGTCTCTTGAATCAACACCTATGGAAGGGAAAAATGAGAAGGATTTGCCAGTGGAAAAAACTGAGCCATGACACAATATCAGTGGAGGTTTTAGCCAACCTTGCAGGGGATCTAAAGATGAGATGATCCTTCAGAACTGTCTGGAGTTGCGGCAAGAGATGTAGGCCTTTATACTCCTGAATAGATCAGTCATTGAGTATAGGCCTTACCAGGAAGCAGTCAGGACCCTGGATGAGGTGGTTCTTTTCAGCAGTTGCTGCTGCTGCTGCTAAGTCGCTTCAGTCGTGTCCGACTCTATGCGACCCCATAGACGGCACCCCACCAGGCTCCCCCATCCCTGGCACTCTCCAGGCAAGAACACTGGAGTGGGTTGCCATTTCCTTCTCCAATGCATGAAAGTGAAAAGTGAAAGTGAAGTCGCTCGGTTGCGTCTGACTCTTAGCGACCCAGTGGACTACAGCCTACCAGGCTCCTCCATCCATGGGATTTTCCAGGCAACAGTACTGGAGTGGGTTGCCATTGCCCTCTCCATTTCAGCAGTTGGGGGGATAAGATTTTCAGTTCTAAAGTGGCATCTGAGCAAGGCATCCCAATCTTCACCACACATACCCTGACCCCCTTGTTTAAAGCTGTAGCCACTGCCCCTGCATTCTCCCCGCCCTCCCTCTGCCTATATTTCTCCATTGCTCTTACCACCTAACATACCGGATAACGCACTTGTTGATTTTCTTTATCTTTCTCTAACTAGACTGTGAGATTTTTGTGGACAGGAATTTTATTTTATTATTATTATTATTTTTTCACTGCTGAATCCAAACACCTAGGATAGTGTCTGACATATAGTAAGTGTGCAAGCCATATCCATCCCTGGAATATGCTTTAAAACCTCAGGAATGAGAACTCCCTAACTGTCCAGTGGTTACAACTCTGCACTTTCACTGTTGAGGGTCCTGGGTTCAATCTCTGCCGGGAGAACTAAGATCCTGCAAGTCAGTGCAGCCAAAAAAAAAGCAAAAGCAAAACTAAAAATAGGAAAAAATATATAGCTAGATTAAATATAAAAAATAAGATTGGCCATTAATTGATCATTATTGAATCTGGGTAATGAGTACACATATACAGATTCAATATACTAATCTCTAATTTTGTATATGCTTGAAATTTTTCACAATAAAAAGCTTTAAAAGAAAAGGGTTATTTTAAATTTACTGCCCATCAGTAGAGACAGCAATAAGAGAGATTGTTCTTCTTTCTCCTAAAGGTGTATCTGAAAATACAGTTAAACATCTTTCTTAGTGGAGCAGAAAATCAATAGCTTTGCTCTGGTGCTCCGAAGCCCATCCCTCCAGCCATCCCTGTAGGCATGCTGATGTCATGGGGACCCCGGATGACTTGGCTGCCCATGCACCTGAAGGGTTCGTGGTAAAATTTCAGGTTTCTTCTCCTTGGATATCAACATTTTACAGACGTTGGCGAATGAGGCCAGTATTTCCTGCTTGACAGACATTGCATAAACACAATTAGACAGGACTCATGCATTCTGAGAAACTAAGAGTGATTATTGGATTTCCCCTCCCATCAATCATGGAAGAGTGGGCACTAGGAGGCTGGGTGAGAGTGGGTTGACCCACAGAGGAAAGCAGTTCTCTCTTCTCTGCCCCATCTACTCCAAACAAACCTGCAGGGAAGCCCTGCGTGGTCTGACTCCTGTAGCCTCCCTGACCTCATTCCCTTGCACGCACCCCCAAGCCCCTGAGCTCAGTCTACACTGGCCTCTGCTGTCACAGGCACAATCAGACATGCCCTCACACTGGTGCCTTTACAGCGCCTTCCCACTCTGCCTGGAATATTCTCTGCATGGCTAATCTCTTCACCTCCTCCAGACCTTGGGTCAAGTGTCACCTTCTCTGTGACAGATTATTTAAAATTATACCTATGTCTGCCACCCCTGTATCCCTACCTTATTACCTCGCTCTACTTTTTCATTATTTCTTGCCACTTTTCTGTTTTGACATACTATTTAATTTTTGATCTATCTATCCTGAGTACCCATAATAGTGCCTGGAACATAAATAATTATCAAAAACATTGAATGAATGAATGAATGGAGCTCAGAGTCATGTGTTTCTCAGCCAGTGACCACACATTAAAGATTTTCAAGGCAGTCCTGGTTTTAACTCTGTTCCTGATAGGATTTCTCTGCTTGCCTTCATCTTGCTCTATATCTACAAGCCTTCAATTCATATTTTAAAACAACCAGAGTGATTTTTTAAAAGTTTAAGTCAGGGCCTTCCCTGGTGGTCCAATGGGTAAGTCCGCCTTCTGGTGCAGGAGATGCAGGTTTAATTTCTGGTCAAGGAACTAAAATTCCACATGCCATGGGACTACTGATTCCATGCGCTCTGGAGTCTGTGGGCCACGACTAGAGAGAAGCCTGTGCATGGCAACTAAGACCTGACAGTTTAAGTCTGATGGAAGGTACGGGTGGGGCTTGGGCAGAACAACATGGAGAGGTGTAGTAGCCTGCACCTGGTCACAGGTAGGAGACATTACCACTAAGGCCTGGGTCTGGTGTGAGCTGACAGGACTGTGGCTTTTGGTAGAGGATGCAGCCGAGATGAGGCAATCTATTAATAACAGGGAGGGAGCCAAGGAAATAAATCTCCTGGCACCACTTTCCTTTCTTCCAGTCATCTCCTACAAGTGTCCCCGGTGGCTGAAATCAACCAGAGACCAGAGGGCAAGGGAGTCACCGAGACAGTCCTTGGAAGTCAACCTTCTTGAGTACAGAGCAGAGCGCACCGTGAATCCAGGGCAGGGGCGGGGGAAAGAAAATTGAAAATATCCACCTTATGTCTTCTTTCATGCTGCCCCACTCCTATGGCCCTTCACATTGTTCCCAGAACATGGCAAGATTTCCCTTGACACAGGACTTCTGCATGTGCTTCTGCCTGGAGTGCTCCTTCACAGACCCAGCTCCTTCTCATCCTGGCAAATGTCCCTTCCTTAGACAGGTCTTCTCTGATCAGTGTCCTCACTCAGCTGTCCCCTGTTACATCATTCTGTTTCTTTCTTAGCATTTATTACAACCTTTAATAAGTTTGTCTCATTGTCCATCTCCTCCTCCAGGCTATGCAAGCTCACTAAGGGCAGGAATTTTCTTTCTTCTATTCTGACACCTGAAACAGAGTCTGGCATCTAGTAGGTGCACAATAAATATTTTTTTAAATGAACAAATAGATAACCAAGAAAATTCTAAAATAAAATGAAGGGAAGTGTCTTACACATACTAAATTATAAAGCTACTGTAACAAGAACATTTTGACCCTGGCACAGGAAAAGAACACTATAGTCCACAAATAGAACCACTGCAATAGCTTCCTGCAATATAGTGATTCATTATATGATAGAAGTATCACTTAAAAATCAGTGGGGGAAAAAGAATTCATTCATAAATGATGTTGGGATAATTCACTAGCAGTATTTAAAATGATAGATGTATTCCTTATAACTTCATTGAAGTAAGTTGCCTATAGATCAAAGATTGAAATATGAAAACATGAAAAATTACGTGACTACTTTTATGATCTTGAGAAGAGAAATGCTATTCTAAATATTACAGACAAAACAAAACATAAAGGAAAAGAATGATACATTAACTACCTAATTAAATTTTTTTTATAAAGTATGTTATCACAAGTTTGAAAGCTGTGGAAAATACTTGCAAAAATAAATTTACATAATGTATTAAAAGTTATTAATAGTCAATAATAGAATAAAAGTGGGTAAAGGACACAAACAGGAGCTGGCTTGAAGTAACCCCCAATTACAAACTCACAACAATTTTAGCATCAAAATAAAGACACAGGAAAACTAAAAGTAACACACATGACAAATAAGCCATGAGGCCATAACAGATACTTAAAGTAGGAGGAGTTGAAATCCTTTTTACAGAAGAACACAAGCTAACAAATTAGAAAAGAGTACTAGAACTAGAAAATCATCACTCTGCAACCTCATATTGCAAGAATTATCAATGAATTCTAAAACAATTATGTGAGGACATTTCCAAGTTTCTATAATATTACTGCACAGATTACTTGCTAATGCAAAGAATATGTTTACCTTTAAGATGGATTTATTTGGTAGTTACCAGTTTAATTTGGTGGAGAAGGCAATGGCACCCAACTCGAGTACTCTTGCCTGGAAAATCCCATGGATGGAGGAGCCTCTTAGGCTCCAGTCCATGTGGTCGCTAACAGGCACGACTGAGCAACTTCACTTTCACGCATTGGAGAAGGAAATGGCAACCCACTCCAGTATTCTTGCCTGGAGAATCCCAGGGACGGGAGAGCCTGGTGGGCTGCCCTTTATGAGGTAAAACAGAGTCAGACATGACTGAAGTGACTTAGTAGTAGCAGTTTAATTTGGCGGTGAAACTTAGCATCACTCATTATGTGACTTGACATTATATGCCTCTTGAAGGGATGTAAAATCAAGTCCACAAGCACCACTATCAAGTGTTCATACTATTTCCAAAGACGCTGGTTTATTTTGCCCGGAGTAGAATCTGAACATTGGCACTGTAAGTGTTAAAAAATTCACTGTAGTCTGCAGTCAAGTTAGACGGCAAATCACTAAATATTTGAAAGGTAAATATTGATACCTGTATGAATTATTTTGGAATTATATATGAGAGTCCTAAGAACATTATTGCAATGGAAAATCATCTTCCTGATTTTTGCAGAGTTTCTCAGCCAATCTATCTTTTCCAAAGATCATCTCTCTCCTCTTTTGCACTATTATAAGCTTTTAAATGAATATGAACCTTTAAATTATATCATAAAAAGAAATTATAAGAAGTTCTATAGATCAAACATAAATGTTATTAAGGATTTTTGACATAGTATTTTAATTAAAAAATGTGTGCATCTGTCCTCTCACTGTCTAATATGAATACTATTAGAAAAGGAAATTTCACTGTTGAAGTAATATTTGATGTGACAGATTACTTGCTAGTCATGGGGAAAGGAAGGATGCATTGTACTATGCAAGAATCGGGATGTCACCACATACTGTGTGATTCTATGTGAAATGACTAGAATAGACAAGCCTGAGACAAAATAGACTAGCGCTTGCCTAGGGCTCGGGGCTGGTAGTGGCTGGGAATTGGGGAGTTACTACTAATAGGTATGGGTTATCTTTTGGAGATTATGAAAATTACCTGAAAGTCATTATGGTAATAGTTATACAACTCTGTGAATATACTTGGAGAAGGCAACGGCACCCCACTCCAGTACTCTCGCCTGGAAAATCCCATGGACGGAGGAGCCTGGTAGGCTGCAGTCCATGGGGTCTCTAGGGGTCGGACATGACTGAGGGACTTCCCTTTCACTTTCCACTTTCATGCATTGGAGAAGGAAATGGCAACCCACTCCAGTGTTCTTGCCTGGAGAATCCCAGGGATGGGGGAGCCTGGTGGGCTGCCGTCTCTGGGGTCGCACAGAGTCGGACACGACTGAAGTGACTTAGCAGCAGCAGCAGCAGCAGCAAGCTTTTAGATATAAATTCTAGGGGATCTTTAATTCTAGGAATAAATGCTATATTTCTGTGAAGAAGCAATGAGACACATCTAGATGGAGAAAAATTCTACCAGAAAACTCTTCTAGCCTCCTCAGGAAGTCATTGTTATGGAAGGGAAAGTGGATAGAAATAGTTTCAGATTTCACAAGACTTACAACATGTAACAAATGCAATAGATGCTATTTTGAGCAAACCAACTAGGAAGAAGATTTTTGATACAATTGGAAAATTCAGGAATAGAATGGGTATTTTATCATATAAAAAGAAGAGTATTACTAATTTGTTAGAAATTGTGGTTATATGTACTTAATTTTTACAGATGTCCACTCTAGTATTTAAGGAGTGAAAGAAATGTCATAATGTCTGTAATTTATTATTTTTTTAAAACATCAGAAAAAATATAGATAAAACAAATATGGCAAAATGTTGACTACTGTTAACTCTAGGCATGAATGGGGACTTCCCTGGTGGTCCAGTTGTTAGAACTCCATGCTTCCACTGCAGGGGACCTGATCCCTGGTCGGGGAAACCAAGATCCCACAAGCTATGCCGCACAGCTAAAAAAGAAAAAAAAACAAAAACTAAGTGGATATATGGGGGTTCATTTTACTAGTTCCTCTGTCTTCCATTTGAAAATTGTCATTAAAAAACTTTTAGAGCCAGGAAATTATGAAATCTGTAATGATAATGCAAAAGAATTATCCAAAGATTTTTTCCCTAAGAGATATTTGAATAAGAAGTATAAATAATTTTTAGCAATTCTGAATTCTGTGTTAAAGTACAGGTGGCTGGGACTTCCCTGGTGTTCTAATGGTTAAGACTCTGCTTCGAACGTCCGTGGTGGTACAGTGGATAAGAATTTGTCTGCCAATGCAGGGGACAAGGGTTCAGTCCCTGATCTGGGAAGATTCTACATGCCATGGAGCAACTAAGCCCATGCACCATAACTATTGAAGCTGGTGCACCTAGAGCCTGTGCTCTGCAACAAGAGAAGCCACCCACAATAAGAGGCTAAGGCACCGAAAGGAAGAGTAGCCCCCACTCGCCGCAACGCCCTGCTTGCTGCAACTAGAGAAAGCTCTCCTGGCAACAAAGACTCAGTGCAACCAAAAAGAAATAAAAATTTAAAAAAGGACTGCGCTTCCACTGTGGAAGTCACGGGTTGTTTAATCCCTGGTTGGGGAACTAAGATCCCGCATGCTGTACCTCTCAGCTAAATAAAGTATAGGTGTTGTATCGACTTCGGCGGTAGACGTGTGTGTGACAAAATAACAACCCAAATATTATTGAAATTTGTATTGCATTTCATAGAATACTGTTCTTTTTTAAATAAAGGGAATTTAAAATGTATGTAACTATGTAAAACTTCCATGCACATAAATTCACATACTAGGAAATGTCCTTTATCATATTATGATCCCTACATTGGGATCACAAAATACAGCAATGTTAACCACATGTTAAAAGTTAGAAGCACTGTATTCTTAAAATTTCAGTAGGAGTCAGCAGACAATAGTAAGAAAAAAGAAACTTGTTAATTTCTTCAGGTACTGATTTAGGGTTCCATAGTCCAATTGCTCCCCCTGTGCTGTCTACCCAAAGATTTCTGTCTCATTTCTGGTCTTTCTTTTATTTTTGGCCATGTCCTGTGGCTTGGGGAAACTTAGTTCCCTGATCAGGGATTGAACCCAGGCCCTGGCAGTGAAAGCACAGCGTCCTAACCACTGGACCACTAGGAAATTCCCCATTTCTGCTGTTTCTTGCCACTCGGGTGACCTGGGGAAAGAAGAGGCACATAGATTGTCTCAGTAGGGTCAATGGCAAATCATAAACAAATAGCTATTTTGTCTTACTTCCAGTCAAGACATTGTTAGTTACACTTAAGGACAGATTAGGTGTGAAGCTAGTGAAGCATGCTTAAACTTGTACACACTTCTTCTAAGGGGAATACCTTTAGCTTTTGTTCACATGCTGTGTTTAGTCTCAGTTGTGTCCAACTCTTTGTGACTCCATGGACTGTAGCCCACCAGACTCCCCTGTCCATGGGATTTCCCAGGCAAGAACACTGGAGTGGGTTGCCATTTCCATCTCCAGGGGATCTTCCTGAGCCAGGGAACGAACTAGTGTCTCTTGCATTGCAGGTGGATTCTTTACCTGCTGAGCCATCAGGGAAGCCTGTAGGCTTATACTTTTGCAAAAATTCGAACGAGTTTAAAACACAATTGGTTGAGACCTTTGTCTTTTTCATCAAACTTCTCCTCATGCTGGATCTTGGGTCAGTGGCCATGGGCATTTCTGAAAGTCAGAGAAATAATTAGTAGTAATTCCTTAATATCATCCAATAAAGTCCTGCACAAAATGTGTGGGTCACTATGCTGGTCCATAAGCTACTACTATCTGTCTGTGAAGAAATAAGTAAAGAAATTGAGAACAAGCATAACAATTTCATAAGATAATTTTGTGTCTATTGACTCTAATAATGATAAAAACTATAGACATTTGTTGTACATCTTTCTTTCACTTCATTTTTCTAGTAATTTTGTTTTATTTTACAAATGTAATGGTCTGCAATTTGTTGGGCAAAAAAACTTAACTTGAAGAAACACTGATTAAGTTTCTTTAATCTAGAGTATCCTCTTCTTCTTTCATATCATTGAACAATTGCCTTGCAAAATTATAATCCCCCTCCTTTCTGATTTGTCTGATTTTTTTCTCAACACTTTTGTTTTCCAATTTGCTTTTTCATTTTCTTAACAGTGTCTCTTGAGAGGCAAAAGATTTTAATTTTGATTAAGTCCCATTATGGATTTTTTCTTTTATAGTTTGTGATTTTGGAGTTGTAGTTAGATAGGTATGGGTGAAAAAAAAAAAAAAACAATGAAATAATAAGAAAAACACAAAAAACTCAAAACATAAATCCTTGAATCTCACATAGTTTAAAAAATTAACTCAAAATGGATCACAGACCTAAATGTAAAAGTGATAACTATAAAAATTTCTTTTGTTAGCTCCTTTAAATCTTTTTTAAAATTTTGTATTGGGATATAGCAGATTAACAATGTTGTGATAGTTTCAGGTGGACAGCAAAGGGACTCAGCCATACATATACATGTATTCATTCTCCTCCTAACTCCCCTTTCATCCAGGCTGCCAAATAACATTGAGCAGAGTTCCCTATACTATGCAGTAGGTCCTTGTTGGTTATCCATTTTAAATATAACAATGTGTACCTGTCTATCCCAAAGTCCCTAACTATCCCTTCTCCTTATCTTTTCTCCTGGCAAGGATCATTCCTGAGTCTGTGAGTCTCTATTTTATAAGTAAGCTCATTTGTATCATCTTTTTTGTAAATTTCACATAGAAGAGAGGTCACACAATATCTCTCCTTCTCTGTCTGACTTACTTTACTCAGTACGACAATCTCTAAGTCTATCCATGTTGTGGCAAATAGCATTATTTCATTCTTTTTAATGGCTGAATATTATTCGGCCATAATCATACACAGATAATCATTTGGCCATTATCATATACACGTAATTGTATATGTGTACCACATCTTTATCCATTCCTCTGTTGATGGACACGTGGGTTGCTTCCATGTCTTGGCTGTTGTAAAGAGTGCTGCAGTGAACATGGGGGCATGTATCCTTCTGGATCGTATTTTTTTTCCAGATATATGCACGGGAGTGGGATTGCAGGGTCATATGGTAGCTCTAATTTTAGTAAAACTATAAAATTTGAGAAGACAACATAAAGGAAAATCTTGGTGGCCTTGAAGTTGGCCAAGATTTCCCAAGGTGATTCCAATGTCTGGCCAGGCAGGATTGAGAACCATCAGTAATTCCATTCCAGATAACAAGCCAGGTCAATGTGAGTTAAGGGGAACTATCTCAGGCTACAATGTTTCTCAGATTTTAATGGACATACAAATCACCTGCTGCTGCTGCTAAGTCGCTTCAGTCATGTCCGACTCTGTGAGACCCCATAGACAGCAGCCCACCAGGCTCCCCATCCCTGGGATTCTCCAGGCAAGAACACTGGAGGGGGTTGCCATTTCCTTCTCCAATGCATGAAAGTGGAAAGTGAAAGTGAAGTTGCTCATTTGTGTCTGACTCTTAGCGACCCCATGGACTGCAGCCTACCAGGCTCCTCCGTCCATGGGATTTTCTAGGCAAGAGTATTGGAGTGGGGTACCATTGCCTTCTCCGACAAATTACCTAGTTACTTAAAAAAGAAAAAAGATGTAGTAGATCTCAAATTGTCTTCCCTCTGGTCTTTTAGTTATGTGAAAAAATATGTTATTTAAAGTTTAAGCCACATTTAGCTGGGTATACTGATGCATTCCCTGAAGGACAGCAATGGCAACCTACTCTAGTATTCTTGCCTGGAGAATCCCATGGACAGAGAAGCCTGGCAGGCTACAGTCCACAGGGTCTCAAAGAGTCAGACAGACTGAAGCAACTTAACACAGCATACTACTGATGCATTCATCTGAAAGTATCTTATCAGTCCCACTTTTATAATCTCATTTTTAAAATTTAACAGCAGACAGAAGTCGTAAATGAACCACAAGTGTGACGGAGCTGCTCAAAATAAGGAAATGCTATTTTCAGTTCAGTTCAGTCAGTCGTGTCTGACTCTTTGCCACCGCATGAATTGCAGCACGCCAGGCCTCCCTGTCTATCACCAACTCCTGGAGTTCATCCAAACTCATGTCCATCGAGTCAGTGATGCCATCCAGCCATCTCATCCTCTGTCATGCCCCCAATCCCTCCCAGCATCAGAGTCTTTTCCAATGAGTCAACTCTTCACATGAGGTGGCCAAAGTATTGGAGTTTCAGCTTTAGCATCAGTCCTTCCAAAGAACACCCAGGACTAATCTCCTTTAGAATGGACTGGTTGGATCTCCTTACAGTCCAAGGGACACTCAAGAGTCTTCTCCAACACCACAGTTCAAAAGCATCAATTCTTCGGCACTCAGCTTTCTTCACAGTTCAACTCTAACATCAGTACATGACCACTGGAAAAATCATAGCCTTGACTAGACGGACCTTTGTTGGCAAAGTAATGTCTCTGCTTTTGAATATGCTATCTAGATTGGTCATAGCTTTCCTTCCAAGGAGTAAGTGTCTTTTAATTTCATGGCTGCAATCACCATCTGCAGTAATTTTTGAGTCCCCAAAAAATAAAGTCTGACACTGTTCCCCTGTCTGTTTCCCATGAAGTGATGGGACCAGATGCCATGATCTTCATTTTCTGAATGTTGAGCTTTAAGCCAACTTTTTCATTCTCCTCTTTCATTTTCATCAAGAGGCTTTTTAGTTCCTCTTCACTTTGTGCCATCAGGGTGGTGTCATCTGCATATCTGAGGTTATTGATATTTCTCCTGGCAATCTTGATTCCAGCTTGTGCTTCTTCCAGCCCAGCGTTTCTCATGATGTACTCTGCATATAAGTTAAATAAGCAGGGTGACAATATACAGCCTTGACGTACTCCTTTTCCTATTTGGAACCAGTCTGTTGTTCCATGTCCAGTTCTAACTGTTGCTTCCTGACATGCATATAGGTTTCTCAAGAGGCAGGTCAGGTGGTCTGGTATTCCCATCTCTTTCAGAATTTTTCAAATTATTCCAGTTTTTGCCTTCTTAAAGTGAACATGAAAAAACAAGAACTTATGTAAGGATAATGAACTTAAATGGAAAATTTAAAGATTGGAGAGATTTTTTTTTTTTAAATAAAGACTTATTCTTTAACAACTAAATTCAAATATTGGAAGCATTACCATATAGACTTACTTTGTACAAGTCTAAAAGACAAAACGATCCAAGTTATTCAGAGGTATAATTTGACACCATATAACTGTAGGCATTTTAATGATTAGAGCTGTTGAATGATAAGAGTTGCTCTTGTGAGAAAGAGAGAACTCCCTGTCCTTGGAGTGTTCAAACAGAGGATGGTTGTCTTGCTATGAGGAATATTGTAGTAAAATGGAAAATCACAGGAGATGACCACTAGGGTTGCTTCAGCTTTGAGATGCTCAGCTTCAGGGTAATTTTGCAGCTCCACCTCCGTGCTGTGAGAGGCTCAGGGCTTCCTCAGGCTTCACACGGCTGCCTTATTCCAGGTGCAGAGGTGACTGGGCAGCAACATCTCTCAGCAGCTTTTAATCATCATGGTAATGAATCAGAGCAGGTGTCCTCCAAGGTTATTTTTAGCTGTAGCTTCCATGGTAACAGTAATATTCACTGCTAAACATCATAGAGTGAGATGAGATTACCAGTTTTTCAAAAGGATGAAACTCAGGAATAGCCAAATGGAAGAGTTGTATAGGGCAAGGAACAGGGAAAGAGTGTGAAGCTTCCATGCTCTCTGAGCACACCTCTGTCTCCAAATCTCCACGCATTCACCAAACCATAAGCTCTTATAATCTCATTTTTAATATCTACTAATTGAGTAGACATAAATTGGGTGTATCATTTTAAAAAATATTAACACTGTGATTCCATAGCACTTTATTTAATTATTTATGGCTGCCCTGGGTCTTGATCGCTGCTCGAGGACTTTCTCTAGCGGCAACGAGTGGGCGGCTGCTCTCTAGTTGCAGTGCATGGGCTTTTCATTGAGGTGGCTTCTCTTGCTGTGGAATGCAGGCTTCAGTATTTGTGGCTCATGGGGCTCTAGAGCAAGAACTAGGTAGCTGTGGTGTGCAGGCTTAGTTGCTCTGAGGCATGTGGAAATCTTTCTTGACTAGGAATGGAACCCACATCCCCTGTATCGGCAGGCAGATTTTCCTTGGACCATCAGGGAAGGCCCAAGTATATAATTTTTTTAAGGATTTATTTTCTTGGTAGGTTTCTAGGAGGGAATTTGTTGAGTCAAAGAATATGAATATTTTATATTGCCAAATTTCTTTGCATCAGACAACCTGAAAACTACACTGTCTGGACATGAAATACAAATTAATTTAGGCTAAAATTTCTGATGTAAATGAAAAGCAAATAATGGCATATTTTCCATAAATGATACGATTGTGTATGTAAAAAAACAATGGATTCTGCTTTTGAAAAACAGAATAAGCGATGTTAGCAAGGTAGTTTCAGAAGGCAAGGTCAATAGTTTAAATGCTATTGTATTTCTACATACTTGTAACAGCTAGATAATGATTTTTAGAGGGCCAAACTTTACATATCCTTTATTCAACTCACTTAAGTCATCCAAATATTATTCCTAACTTTTGAGACAGTCTTTTAAACACTGAGACTTCTTTTACATCCGAAGATTATTTTAGAGAAAGAAAAGCCATCATGCTTAAAGCTGGTGGTGAGCTCAGCTACACGTAGACTTTTGTGATATAGAGGTGACCTTTTGAGTACCAAGTCTGGTGTCTTTAATCCTTTCTCACAGTATGAAGTGATGGGGTACTTTTACCCAAGCCAGTACTGAATGTGTGTGTGTTCCTCGCCAGATGCTGGTGCAATTTTAGTTATAACGGTTCTGCAAAAGGCTTTCTTCAGAGTAACTAGAAATGAGCGATTAAAGGTCTTTTCTGGTTGTTGTAAATGAACTGCTACTGCTGCTGCTGCTAAGTTGTTTCAGTCGTGTCCCCATAGACAGCAGCCCACCAGGCTCCCCCATCCCTGGGATTCTCCAGGCAAGAACACTGGAGTGGGTTGCCATTTCCTTCTCCAATGCATGAAAGTGAAAAGTCAAAGTGAAGTCGCTTAGTCGTGTCTGACTCTTAGCGACCCCATAGACGGCAGCTTACCAGGCTCCTCTGCCCATGGGATTTTCCAGGCAAGAGTACTGGAGTGGGTTGCATTCTAAATAGTAAGATCCATATCCGGTTGTTGGCTCAAGATACAGCTCTATTCTCTCAGCAGGATTTGTTTGGTTTTATTTATTTATTTATGGTATAAATAACTGACATAAAACATTATATTAGTTTCAGGTGTACACTACAATGATTCAATATTTGTATACATGGCAAAATGATTGCCGTGATAAGACTGGTTAGCACTCATCTCCGCACATAATTACAGACTTTTTTTCTTGTAAAGAGGACTTTTAAGATTTACTACCTTAGCAACTTTCAAACTGGCAATACAGTGTTATTAATTATGGTCACCAAGCTGTACATTAGATCCCCATTTGTTATTTATTTTACAACTGGAAATTTGTTCTTTTTGAATCCCTTTACCTGTTTTACCCACCCCACTCCCTGCTCCTGGCAATTACCAATCTGTTCTCTGTATCTATGAGCTTGGTTGAGGTTGTGGTTGTTTTAAGACTCCACATATAACTGAGATCATACCATATTTGTATTTTTCTGACTCATTTCCCTTAGCATAATGCCCTCAAGGTCCATCTATGTTATCACAAGTGACAAATTTAATTCTTTTTTATGGCTGAATAATATTCAATTTGTGTGTGTATATATATACATCTTCTTTATCCATTCATTTGTTGATAGACACTTAGGTTGTTTCCATATCTTAGCTATTGTAAATAATGCTGCAATAAATATGGGGATGCATATATCTTTCCAAGTTAGTGTCTCTGTTTTCCTCAGGTAAATACTTAGAAATGAAATGCTGGACCATATGGTAGTTCAATTTTTAATTTTTAAAGGAACCTCCATACTGCTTTCCATAGTGGCTGCACCAATTTGCATTTCTACCAACAGTGCACAAGGGTTTCCTTGACTCCACATCCTCTCCAACACTTGCTTTTTAATAATAGCCATTCTAACAGGTGTAAGATGATGTCTCATTTCAGTTTTGATTTAAATTTCCCTGATGACTGGTAATGCTGAGCAGTTTTTCATGTACCCGCTGGTCATTTGTTTGCCTTTGTTGGAAAAATGTCTATTCAGATCCTCTGCCCATTTTTCAATTAGATTATTATTATTTTTTGTCATTGAGTTGTATGAGTTCTTCAAATATTTTGGATATTAACATCTTATCAGACATATGATTTGCAAATATTTTCTTCTATTCAGTAAGTTGCCTTTTCATTGTATTGATGGTTCCTTTTGCTGTGCAGAAGCTTTCTAGTTTGATGTAGTCCCATTTATTCATT
Source organism: Bos taurus (assembly GCF_002263795.3). Lineage (NCBI taxonomy): Eukaryota > Metazoa > Chordata > Mammalia > Artiodactyla > Bovidae > Bos > Bos taurus. The sequence continues at coordinate 58,705,921 of NC_037337.1, forward strand.
TTTGCTTTTGTTGTCTTTACTTTTTATGTCAAATTCAAAAGATTATCACCAAGACCATTCTTCTACTAGGAGTTTTACAGTTTCAGGTCTTAACATTCAAGTCTCTAATCCTTTTTGAGTTAATTTTTGTATTTGGCATAAGACTGTGGCTCAGTTTCATTCTTTCGCATGTTGCTGTCCAGTTTTCCCAGCACCATTTATGAAACAGAGTTTTCTTTCCCCATTGTAAATTATTGGCTGAGGTGTCAAAATTAATTGACCAAATTTATGTCAGTTGTTTTTGTTGTTATTCCAGAAAGGAATGTAATATGCTAACAGGTTATATTAATAAAAATATATGTGATTTTCCTCTATTAAAATTTTTTGCAATTTTTTAATGAGAAAAATTAACATTACAAGCTTTTAAAAAGAAGCTATTTGTTAACGCAATCCTCAGAATAAACTTCTAGAAATACCATACCACAGTACTGACCTAGTAAGTTTTTGCTGAAACAGTCCTACTTCTTTCCACTCATGTGACACTGGACACTTTATAGAATTAGGTTTACATGGAAAGTACTCCTGAAATAACAGAAGGTACTTATTTCATCCCAGATAATCTACCCAACATTTAGGAAATACTGCCACCCAGTGGACGGTAGGAATTTAGTTCCTGTTTCCAGCAATTTCGTTCCTGTTGCAGTCACTTCAGTCGTGTCCGACTCTCTGCGACCCCATGGACCACGGCCCGCCAGGCTCCTCTGTCCATGGGATCTTCCAGGCAAGAATACTGGAGTGGGTTGCCATTTCTTTCTCCAGTGATAAAGTATGAAGTGAGTGAAGTGAAGTCGCTCAGTCGTGTCCGACTGTTTGCGACCCCATGGACTGTAGTCTACCATGCTCCTCCGTCCATAGGATTTTCCAGGCAAGAGTACTGGAGTGGGTTGCCATTGCCTTCTCCTCCTGTCGCTTTAATTCTGTATAAAAGTCAAAAGACCAAAGGCTGTGCGTGTATGTCTGTGGAAACTTCAGAGGCTTGGGTTGAACCAGGAGGGTTAACTCAAATAGCTGCTCATGTATTTGTGAGCCAAGGAGGAAAGATGAAATCCCAACTAGAAGGGAAGCTGAAGTGGGAATCTTCAGGGGTTCCAGGGACTGAATTGTACACTGAGTATACTGAGGAATGCACGTAGTAGGCTGAATAATGCATCTTGCTTCCAATTTTAGAATCTATCCTAGGGAAATAATCATGGATGTGCAAAGATTTAATGTTGGTGTTTATAATTTTTTTATAACAAGAAACATAATGCATAGTCCTATAATTGAGGATTAATTGAATAAATAACAATACACCTCTGTAATTAAAGTGACCATTAAAATGATATTAAAAATGTGCAGAGACAAGATACTGAAAATCTATTTTTAGTGAAAAATGCAGATCACAAAGTAGCATATATCACACACAGGTAACAGACCACAAATATATCAACATTTTGATAATGACAATAATAATTAACATATATTCAGTGATTACTATGTGACAGGTAGATTAAAATGACTGCTTTGGACCCACCTACTTTTTCCTTCTCTAACTTAATCCTTCTAATGCTTCTCTCTAATTCCATTCCTAGCCTTGCTGGGGCCCTCGAACTCTTTAGTAGCTTGATCAAGTGTATGGACTCCAGAATAATGTTTTTAAATACATAAAACACATTGTATTAAATAGGAAGCAAGTTACTTTGAAATACAATTATTAAAATATCTAAAAATTATGATATAGTAACATGTATATATATATATATGTATAGTATATATTTTATGTTAAATAATACATATATGTTATATATGTTTCTTTATCAACATATTAAATAAGATGTAGTAGAAGGTATGGGCTTCCCTGGTGGCTCGGTGGTAAAGAATCTGCCTGTATGGCAGGAGGTGCAGGAGACATGGTTTGGTCCCTGGGTCGGGAAGATCCCCTTGAGGAGGGCATGGCAACCCACTCCAGTATTCTTGCCTGGAGAGTCCCATGGACTAAGGAGCCTGGTGGGCTATATAGTCCATTGGGTCACAAAGAGTCAGACATGACTAAGTGACTGAGCACACACACACGTTACTAGAAGGTATAGTAATAATTTTCTAAGTGGAAATATTAATGTGATATTTCAAGATAATTACAACTATGATTTGATATGGAAGTATTTGTGATTTCTGTTGGTGACAGTCATTGTGTTTTGTTGGCTGTTTTCATAACTGGAGGAAATGTTAAACTGCAGCTACAAACTAGCATTAATACTGTTGGGATATATGGTAAGAACCTGGCCCTCCAGTCTATTATCTAGCCAGTTTCAGATCATGTCAGTCCACTTTCAAACCCCCAAGTAGCTTCCCATCTCATTTAAAATCTTTACCCCAAGAAAATCTGGCTTCATAGTTTCCTTCCTGATAGCATTTTATACCAGTCCCCTTCTCCTTCCCTGCCTTCCAGCCTTGTGTGCAATTCTTTTAAAAAATTCTTTATTGAATTTGTTGCGATATTGCTTCTGTTTTATGTTTTTTGGGGGGATGCCCTGAGGCATGTGGGATTGTAGCTCCCCAACCAGGGATCCAACCAACCTGAACCCCCTGCATTGGAAGGCAAAGTCTTAACTAATCACTGGATTGCCAGGGAAGTCTCCTGTGCAGTTCTTTGATTACAGTCAACTACAGTCCTAGCCTGGTTCCAAATAGGGAAAGGAGTGTGTCAAGGCTGTATATTGTCACCCTGCTTACTTATATGCAGAGTACATCCTGAGAAATGCTGGGCTAAATGAAGCACAAGCTGGAATCAAGATTGCTGAGAGAAATATCAATAACCTCAGATATGCAGATAACACCACCATTATGGCAGAAAGCAAAGAAGTAAAGAGCCTCTTCATGAAAGTGAAAGAGGAGAGTGAAAAAGTTGGCTTAAAACTCAACATTCAGAAACTAAGATTATGGCTTCTGGTCTCATCACTTCATGGCAAAAAGATGGGAAACAGTGACAGACTTTATTTTTGAGGGCTCCAAAATCACTGCAGATGGTGACTACAACCATGAAATTAAAAGACGCTTGCTCCTTGGAAGAAAAGCTATGACCAACCTAGACAGCATATTAAAAAGCAGAGACATTACTTTGCCAACGAAGGTCCGTCTAGTCAAAGCTATGGTTTTTCCAGTGGTCATGTATGGATGTGAGAGTTGGACTGTGAAGAAAGCTGAGCGCTGAAGAATTGATGCTTTTGAACTGTGGTGTTGGAGAAGACTCTTGAGAGTCCCTTGGACTGCAAGGAGATCCAACTAGTCCATTCTAAAGGAAATCAGTCCTGAATATTCATTGGAAGGACTGATGTTGAAGCTGAAACTCCAAAACTTTGGCCACCTCATGCAAAGAACTGACTCATTTGAAAAGACCCTGATGCTGGGAAAGATTGAAGGCGGAAGGAGAAGGGGATGACAGAGGATGAGATGGTTGGATGGCATCACCGACTCAATAGGCATGAGTTTGAGTAAACTCTGGGAGTTGGCAATGGACAGGGAGACCTGGCGTGCTGCAGTCATGGGGTCGAAAAGAGTCGGACACGACTGAGTGACTGAACTGAAATGAACGGTCCTAGACTTTGCTTCTGCCATTCTCTCTGCTAAGCATTATTCTCATACATATTGGCAGTGCTTGTTCCCTTAGATCAAGGATTGACATTTTCCGTAAAAGGTCAGAGAATCACTATTTTACACTTTGTGGTCCATATCACCTCTGTTGCAACTACTCAGCTCTGCTGTGATAGTGCAAAAGCAATCATAGACAATACATAAATGCATGGCTCCAATATATCTTTGTTTTTGGACACAAATTTGAATTGCTTATGAATTTCACATATGCAATATTTTTCCAAGAAATTTTAAATCATTTACAAATGTAAAAACCAGACGGTTCTTTACCACTAGCACCACCTGGGAAGACCCTTAGCTCTTTGAGCTGTACAAAAACAGGCAGCTAGCTCGTCAAATTTGACTCACAGATTGCTGACTGCTTCCTTATTTATATCTACCAGACCTCTGTTCATATGTGCTTCTTTGGAGAGCTCTTCTATGGCCACTTCATTCCATATAGCCTTCCCCTTCTCTATTCCTTTGCTTTGCTTTATTTTTATTCATTGAACTCCTCCAGACCCAATATATATTTTTTATTTGCTTATTTCCTATCTTCCTTCTAGCATATAAGCACCGTGAGGCAGGACCCTGGTCAGTTCTTTTTTTCAGAACCTCTGTCAGTATGACAGAACCTGAAACAAAATAAATGCTCAATACTTCCTGAATGAATATTTCAGTGCTGGTTTGATATTGTGACTTAGGGCTTCACCAATGGTTCAAGCAGTAAACAATTTGCCTGTGTGCAGATGTAGGAGATAGGGGTTTGATCCCTGGGTTGGGAAGATCCCCTGGAAAAGAAAACGGCAACCTACTGCAGTATTCTTGTCTGAAAAATTCCAGGGACAGAGGTGCCGTGGACAGTCAGTCCACAGGGTTGCAAAGAATCAGACACGACTGAGCGCACATACACACAACACACAGTAAGAAATAAATATTTGGTCTTCATTCCTGGCTTTTGGCACAGAGCTCCTGCAACTTGGAATTTCTTAAGTAATAAGAATGACAAAAGTGTCTTTTATTATGTTAATAAAGTGACTTTAGGACTTAGGGTGTTGGTAGCCAGGAGAACCATGTGATTTTAAGGTTGGAACTTTCATCTCCACTTCCCACCCTGACCTGTGGATAGGAGGTAAAGGGGGTGGAAAAGGGGCTGGAGTGTGAATACATGTTCATAGCTAATGATTGACTCAATCATGTTTATGTAATGAAGCCTCCTTAAGTGAAAGTGAAAGTGAAGTCACTCAGTCGTGTCCGACTCTTTGCGGCCCCATGTACTGTAGCCTGTTAGGCTCCTCCATCCATGGGATTTTTCAGGCAAGAGTGCTGGAGTGGATTACCATTTCCTTCTCCAGGGGATCTTCCCTGAATCTGGGTCCTCCCGCATTGCAGGCAGATGCTTTACCGTCTGAGCCACCAGGGAAGCCTCCTTAAACCACCCCCCAAAAAGACAGCTTTGAGAGCTTCTGGTTTGACAAACAATGGAGGTTGAGGAGCATGGTGATTCTCTGTGTCCTTTCCCCATACCTGACTGTATATATCTTTCATCTGGCTATTCTTGAGTTTTATCGTTTATGGTAAACTGGTAATCTAGTAAGGAGACTGGTTTCCTAAATCCTGTGAGCCACTCTAGCAGATTAATAGAACCCAAGGAGGAGATCATGAAAGCCTCTGATTTCTAGCCATTTCCAAAGCACAGGGGACAAACTGGTCTTAAGACTGGTCTCTGAAGAAATGAGGAAGTGCCCTCACGTAGAACTGAGCCCTTCACCTGTGGGGTGTGATGCTCTCTCCAGGTGGATAGTGTCAAATTGAGTTATATTAAAGGACTGTCACTGGTGGAGAAGTGCTGGGTGGTGTGGGAGACCCCCTACACACATAGACACACACACCAGAATTGGGAGCAGAACCCTTAGCTGGTCATCTCTCTATGATATTACTCATTAGAATTAGAATTTCTTGTGGTGGTCAGAGTTAGGAATTATTCTTAGATATAGTCTGAATCAATGCAGAGTAAAATAAAATGATGTTTCTATTAACAGTGAATTTTTATGAAGCTGTATTCAAATGGAAATTATGGCAAAATCAGATTTCTCTAAAACTGTACTTGTGATTGATGTTTTTTGGACCTCTATTGAATTCTCTATACTTACAGTGTTGGTTAGGTTTTGTACATTAGTCTGTTTAAATTATTTTGTACTTTGATAGCCCCTGCATCAGCTATCCCGGGCATCTACAAGTCTGACAATGTTTACTATGTTCCTCAGGACCTATCAGAGTAATGCAGAAGGGGACTGATTCTACATGGCTCTTTCAGGTGGCTGGAGCGCCGTTAACCCAACCTATGGGAAAATCTTGTAAGTGGTCCTTTAGGTCAGGATTACAGGAAAGTCCTCCACACATGAATTAGGAGTGGAGGGAAGGGGGACTTCAGATAATTCAACCAAAAGTCAATAGCTGAGGTATTCAAAGCATAGGAAGTGTTTGTTGCTGTTATTGTTCAGTCACTAAGTCATGTCTAACTCTTTGTGACCCCATGGGCTGCAGCACACCAGGCTTTCCTGTCCTTCACTGTTTCCTGGAGCTTGCTCAAACTCGTGTCCATTGAGTTGGAGATGCCATCCATCCATCTCATCCTCTGTCACCCCCTTCTCCTCCTGCTTCTCTGGTGACTCAGAATCCCTCGGGTAAAGAATCCGCCTTCAATGCTGGAGACCTGGCTTCAACTCCTGGATTGGGAAGATCCTCTGGAGAAGAGAATCACTACCCAGTCCAGTATTCTTGCTTGCAGAATTCCATGGACAGAGGAGCCTGGTGGGCTATATAGTTCATGGGGTTGCAAAGTGTTGGACACAACTGAGTGACTAACACTTTCAGTTTCAGGAAATGCTTAATATCAATATTAATATGTCTAAAGAGAGGATGTGTGTATCATAAGGGTGTGGAATCAGCTGTGGAGAAACAAAGGTGATCCTTGAGACCAATATCAGCCTCACTTCTCTAGCCTTCTGTCAAGCCTCCTAATAGAATATCTCTGTTCAAAGTTGAATATTTGGATCACTTAACAAACTCTCTTTGTTATATCTGATTCCACATTCATATGGACACATTTTGAAGATTCAGCTACTCATGTGATAAACCCACAGGGAAAGAATAGGCTGCTAAGATTGACCCTACACTGTGGGCTTGTTTTTCTGTGTGTAATTTCAATATAGCACTGTTAAAATGACATTTGGTTTTAATCAGTTTCTCAGGGATTTTGTAAGCAGGAAGAGATCGAGTTTCTGAGTGAGCCAGGCTGAAGGTCAGAATCTCAACAATGGTGAATATACCAAGGGACTTGCCATTTTGCAGAGGCCAGTTTGGGACATTGATAAGCATGTGTATTTTGGCATGATAATCCAGTAAGGGTTTTGTCAAATTTCCCTCTGAAACAAAATAAGTTATTTATGGCATTAGTTATACTATTGAAAAATGAACATTAAATAAATTTGACATGATTTGTTCTTAGTGCCTGCTGGCTCTTGATAAATGTATTCCTTTAAATAATTGCCACAAGATGTTTCGATATCTATTAAACACTTTTCCAGGTTTACTAGTTTGAAGTTTTTGGTGTCTCTACTATCCTCTTTATTTTATTTATTTATTTGGCTGTGTCAGGTCTTGGTTGTGGCACTCAGGACCTTTAGTTGTGGTGAAATCTTAGTTGCATCATGTGGAATCTAGTCCCCTGGCAAAGGATCACACCTGGGACCCCTGGACTGGGAACATGGAGTCTTAACCACTAGACCAGCAAGGAAGTCCCTGAAGACTAGCCTTTGAAACACCATGCTCTGTCCTTGGATAAGAAGGTGGTGAGGGGTGAGAGGTGGAGGTAGAAGGATATAACTGCACCGTTTCTCTGTTTAAAATGTCTGTGTGTATATAACGTGAAAAAAAGACATCAAAAAGTTCTAACTAGTTTATAGTAGCGACTAACGTGTTCTAAATCCTAAACACTTGTATTATTATATTTCATCCTTAAATCATATTTTAGAGGTGTGGTTTTATTTTTATTATTCAGATGAAAACACTGAAGATCAGAGAAGCAACCTGCCTAAAGCTAGCAGTGGCACCAACTGAGCTCAAGTCCGTCTGATTCTAAAGCCTGTGTTTCTGACTGATTGATTGATTTTTTTTTTTAATTTATTTAATTTTGGCTGTGCTGGGTCTTCGTTGCTGTAAGGTCTTTCCTCTAGTTGCAGTGAGTGGGGGCTACTCTTTGTTGCAGTGCAAGGGCTCTCATTGCTGTGGCTTCTCTTATTGCAGAGCACAGGCTCAATAGCTGTGGCGCACAGCTTTCGTTGCTCCCAGGCATGTAGGATCTTCCCAGTTCAAGGGGCGAACTCGTGTCTCCTGCATCGGCTGGCACTCTCTTTACCACTGAGCCACCAGGGAAACCCTTGATTGACTTTTAATTGATGTATAGTTGAGCTACAATAAAGCCTGTGTTCTTACCTCCACATTATATCAATCAAACAAGTCCTGGCCTATTCTTAAGATCATTTATTCCTCAGTGAGTACATCTTGAATCAGAGAAAAATAGAGCTGAGTGACATTTCCATTTCTGGTATTTATAACAAATTTGAAATGTGAAACAAAATTATATTCTGTTACTCATTTGTTTAAGATGGTAACTCATCCTTAAGTTTTTTAAACCCCATTCATTAGTATCTGGATGTTAGCCTGAGCCAGAGGAACCAGCAGGAAATTCTCCATTTACAAATCTGGAGAGAAAAAAAAAAAACAGGGAGTTTCTGTGTTACAGCAAAAATGTTTATTAAGTATTTAGTATCAGGCATAGATATAATAGAGGCCTTCCCTGTTGGCTCAGTGGTAAAGAATCTGCTTGCAATGCAGGAGACACATGCAGAAGACATGGGTTCAATCCATGGGTCAGGAAGATCCCCTGAAGGAGGACATGGAAAACCAGTCTAGTATTCTTGTTTGAAAAATCCCATGGACTGAGGAGACTGGCAGGCTACAGTGCATAGTGTCACAAAGAGTCAGACAGAACTGAAGTGACTGAGCATGCACACATGCATAGACATAATAATATAGTTTACAGTGTCCCTAGACCCTGACTAAACCCAGTGAGGGCAGAGACTGTGCATAATCCAGCTGCTTCACAGAGGTCCTGGGCCAAGCAAGGAGCTCAATAAAGTCTGTGAAATGAATGAATGAATAAACAAAAGGCACTTAGAAATCACAACAGATAAATACAAATTGACAGGAGACTTCTTTACCCAACTGTAGCAAACTAGAATCAAGGGATATCTCTTAATGTTTATTAGGTTAATATAGGCAAAATAAAGGACACAAAGCTAGGTAAATGAAAACAAAACAATACAGAATTAAAACAACAACAACACAGAATTGAGAACAAAACAACTCCAACCCCAAAGCCAAAAACAGTCCCTGGCCCTCCAGCAGCACTGAAGCCAGTAGGGGGTTCAGTTCAGTTCAGTCGCTCAGTTGTGTCTGACTCTTTGTGACCCCATGGACTGCCGCATGTCAGGCTTCCCTGTCCGTCACCAACTCCCGGAGTTTACTCAAACTCATGTCCATCAAGTTGGTGATGCCATCCAACCATCTCATCCTCTGTCATCCCTTCTCCTCCTACCTTCAATCTTTCCCAGCATCAGGGTCTTTTCAAATGAGTCAGTTCTTTGCATGAGGTGGCCAAAGTATTGGAGTTTCAGCTTCAGTATATCAGTCCTTCCAATGAATATTCAGGACTGATTTCCTTTAGGATGGACTGGTTGGATCTCCTTGCAGTCTAAGGGACTCTCAAGAGTCTTCTCTAACACCACAGTTCAAAATCATCAATTCTTCGGCGCTCAGATTTCCTTATTGTCCAACTGTCACATCCATACATGACTATTAGAAAAACCATAGCTTTGACTAGACGGAGGTTCACGGTTCACATACTGTTGAAGCCCGGCTTGGAGAATTTTGAGCATTACTTTGCTAGCGGGTGACATGAGTTCAGTTGTGCGGTAGTTTGAACATTATTTGGCATTGTCTTTCTTTGGGATTGGAATGTAAACTGACCTTTTCCAGTCCTGTGGCCACTGCTGAGTTTTCCAAATTTGCTGGCATGTTGAATGCAGCACTTTCACAGCATCATCTTTTAGGATTTGAAATAGCTCCACTGGAATTCCATCACCTCCATTAGCTTTGTTCCTAGTGATGCTTCCTAAGGCCCACTTGACTTCGCATTCCAGGATGTCTGGCTCTAGGTGAGTGATCACACCATTGTGGTTATCTGGGTCATGAAGATCTTTTTTGTACAGTTCTTCTGTGACCTGTAGGGGGAGTGACCTTATTTAAGAAAACTGGAGTGATGCATTCCTATCACATGCTTTATTAAGGGCTTGCCTTGTGGCTCAGCTGGTAAAGAATCTGCGTGCAATGCGGGAGACCAGGGTTCAGTCCCTGGGTTGGGAAGATCCCCTGGAGAAGAGAAAGGCTACCCACTCCAGTGCCTGGAGAATTTTATGGACTGTATAGTCCATGGGGTGGCAAAGAGTCAGATACTACTGAGCCACTTTCACTTTATCATTATAAAAGATACTTAGTGTTTTCCTGAAAGGACTCAGTAATATTGATACCTTTCCTGATGATTTAGTTAGGAAACAGGAACCAGATTATAATTCTATTATAAATTTGTATTGAATTCTTCAAACATACAAGGCAAAAAGAGAGATACCATTTTTTGAGCACTTGGTTTGTAGTAAGTGTTCAATAATGGTCTTTTGATACTTTCACCAGTATTGTCCCTAGGCTTTATAGTGTCTCAGTGATACAGATGTCTTTGTTAAGCGAAATGTAATAACTTTTTGTTATTATTAAATTTGACTTGAAACACTTAAACACTTACGTAGCACTTATTCTATGCTAGGCCGTATCGTACGACTCTTTGCTACCCCATGGACTATAGCCCACTAGGCTCCTCTGTTCATGGGATTTCTAGGCAAGAATACTGTAGTGGGTTGCCATTTCCTTTTCCGGGGGATCTTCCCTACCCAGGGATTAAACCCAAATCTCTTCCATTTCCTGCATGAGCAGCTGGATTCTTTACCACTGTGTCACCTGGGAAGCCCCCCAGTAATAATGATTTTTTTTGTTATTATTATCAAATTTGACCAGAAACATTTCAACACTTATATAGCAGTTACTCTATTCTAGGCAGTATCCTAAGTATTTTATATTTAAAAATAAACACACATTAAAAAAAATTGAATTCCTAGGTATTAATTTACTTAATTCTTACAAAAACCCATGAGACAGGCACTACTATCACCTCCATTAAACAGATTAGAAAAGACAGGGTGTGGCATGGTTAATGTGCTCAAGGTCACATAATTAGCAAGTGGTAGATCTAGGATTGGAGAAGGCAACGGCACCCGACTCCAGTACTCTTGCCTGGAAAATCCCATGGGAGTGGAGCCTGGTAGGCTGCAGTCCACGGGGTCGAGAAGAGTTAGACACGACTGAGTGGCTTCACTTTCACTTTTCACTTTCATGCATTGGAGAAGGAAATGGCAACCCACTCCAGTGTCCTTGCCTGGAGAATCCCAGGGACGGGGGAGCCTGGTGGGGCTATGGGGTCGCACAGAGTCGGACACGACTGAAGCGACTTAGCAGCAGCAGCAGATCTAGGATTTGAACCTAGCATATTTCACTAGCTTCATGTGATGCTGCCTGCTACTTGGGATTTTGTTCATTAGAAACACCAGGGGAAAACTGCACCTCCTACTCAATCAGAATTTCTAGCAGTAGTGTCCATGATCTTGGATCTTAACCAACTTTCCAGGTGATGCTTCTACAATTAGCTCAATGTGAGTCCATGATTTCGTTGACAGTTTTGTTCTTTCCTTTGTTCTGTAATATAACAATATTCTTAGAGTTGATGGCACTTTAGAGTAGATGAAATACAAAAGATGTTTCTTTCATCTCTCAGAACTATCCTTTTTTACCTGATCAGTGAATGAGTTATGTATATACGTTCTTAGCAGACTCAGATTCTTATATAGAAAAAAACCAGAACGTGAATTACAAAGTGAAAAGAAATGTTGTGAACCCAGAAGACTAGATGGTAGTCCAGAATAAACCCTCACCTTCACCCCTTTCTGCCATATTATTCCAATTTTGTTGAAATTTTTGAAATATGGGTGGGATGGAGAAAATTGAAGGCAGAAATAACAACTGATTGAGCTGAAAGGTGTAGATAACTTATTATAAGGCTGGTGTGATTATCCCTGGGTGTTCAGTTCACCATACTGACTCCTTTTAGGGTTCAGGCAGGATCCTATCACATTCATATCATCAAGTTCTATGTAGTGAGACATTCTCAAACTAATATTACTTTGCTCACTTAGGCACAATTAATTCATAAACCCCTGCCAACATATTGATCAGGATCTAAAACTATTGAAAAATAAAACAAAAATAAGAAAAGTGTTCTAAAGCTAGCAAATGATCAATTACAACACAAACTCACTCAAAAATTAAAACAAAAAGTCAAAATCTGTTAGAAGCTAGTAATGCAGAGAAAAACATCTTATTGAAAGAGCAAAGTGTAGAAAAGCTGAATCCAGGTGTGATTTTGTAGCTTGAAAATGTCAAAAGGGGAATTCCCTGGTGGTCCAGTGGGTAGAAGGGACTTTCCTGGTGGGTCAGTGGTAAAGAACCTTCCTGCCAATGCAGGAAGATTCCCTGGAAAAGGAGATGGCAATCCACTGCAGTATTCTTGCTTGGAAAATCCCATAGACAGAAGAGCTTCGTAGATTATAGTCCATGGGATTGCAAGAGAGTTGAACATGACTTAGCGACTAAACAACAGCAATAACAACAATCAGTGGTTAGGACTCTGCGCTTTCACTGCAGGGAGCCCAGGTTTGATCCCTGGTTGGGGAACTAAGATCCTGTAAGCCAAGTGGCATGGTGCAAAAAAAGAGAAAAAAGAAAAATTGTCCCATTGGAATGATTAGCAACAAGCCAATGGCCAAAGCTCTGATAATTTTTAGTTTTATAAAAGTAATGTGATTTTGTTCTACAACTGAAAGAATTTTAGGGAATTATGGCTTTCTTAATTTAGACTTCTCCCTACAACTGTCCAGGTATTTAAAATTAAAAGCAATCTAATGTCTGCTATGAAAAAATATTTAGTAAAGTTACAATCTGAATAGTGTCTGTCTAAAATAAAATTGTATGGCCTGCTAGCTCTGGACTTGGTACTCCTTGTGTCTTCAGCTCAAATCAGTGAGAAAGTCACCCAGCCAACTGGAAATAAAGGAGTACTGAAGTGTAGAAGTACACCCACACATCCATGCTGGAGAGATGGGAGGAAACCTCTAGGTAAGAGGCAGTACAGGGGGAAAAGGAGCCAACTCAAGTAAAGAAAGGCTAATTGAGCAGAACCTCAGTTTAGGAGCCTGCAGAGATAATCATGGAGCCGCTCTTCAGTCTCTACGAGGTGCTTGGCCGTCTTTGAGAATGCTATGGATTTGTTGCTTCTTTTTTCTGTATGCTCTTCACACTTCTTTGTCTGATGCATATTCCATGACTCTGACAAGTTAGGATTGATCACATAAAACAGAAGGGCAGTCAGTTCAGTTCAGTCGCTCAGTCGTGTCTGACTCTTTGCGACCACATGGACTGCAGCATGCTAGGCCTTCCTGTCCATCACCAACTCCTGGAGTTTACTCAGACTCATATCCATTGAGTCGGTGATTCCATCCAACCATCTCATGCTCTGTCCTCCCCTTCTCCTCCTACCTTCAGTCTTTCCCACCATCAGGGTCTTTTCATTTTTTTTTCTTGTTTTTAACGCACACTTCTCCAACAGATTTATTTCTTTAAAGGAATGGATTTTGAAGAGAAAAAACATGGGGCAGAGAGGTATGGAATAGAAAATAAATACAAACGTAAGCTGTTTTACTAATTGCTTTATAACCACAAACTAGTACAGAGAATGTCCTGTACAAAATACAATAAAGGTTCAAAGATGGAGGTGTTCCCTTAGGCAAGGTGAAGACTTCAGTCTCTGGTATTTGGAATTTAGGCTGCAGTCCTTGTTTTTGGATGGATCACTGGGTGTATGGCACAGTCCATGCTTTTAACCAGATTTGAACAGGAGAATGGCCACTTGGCCCAGGTAGAAGTAGATGAAGTGTTTGGTTTCATGTGTCACATAACTACCGAAGTTCCTCCCCACAATTCAGTGACAGGTGGGGTTGTACTTCTTGTCAAATTCCTTCTTGATATGGGCCGAAATGTCCTTCTCTATATTATACTTTTCCAACGCCTGAGTAGCACACTCCACCGAGTCCTGTGGCATCTCCTCTGACATATCGGCATTCTTGGTAACGGCCTTTCGGTCACACATGGTTACCAAGGAGCAGGGGCTGGCTGACTGCAACGGTCTCCTGGGGGAGGGGCTGGCGAAGCTCACCACTGAAGCCCTGGCGCATCTCATTTCTTTGCATCAGGTGGCCAAAGTATTGGAGTTTCAGCTTCAGCATCAGTCCTTCCAATGAATATTCAGGACTGATTTCCTTTAGGATGGACTGGTTGGATCTCCTTGCAGTTCAAGGGACTCTCAAGAGTCTTATCCAACACCACAGTTCAAAAGCATCAGTTCTTCGGCACTCAGCTTTATTGTCCAACTCTCACATCCATACATGACTCCTGGAAAAAACCATAGCTTTGACTAGACAGTAATGTCTCTGTTTTTTAATATGCTGTCTAGGTTGCTTTTCTTCCAAGGAGCAAGTGTCTTTTAATTCACGGCTGTAGTCACCACCTACAGTGGTTTTGGTGCCCCCCAAAATAAAGTCTGTCACTGTTTCCCCATCTATTTGCCATGAAGTGATGGGACCAGATGTCATGATCTTAGTGTTCTGAATATTGAGTTTTAAGCCAACTTTTTCACTCTCCTCTTTCACTTTCATGATGAGGCTTTTTAGTTCTTTTTTGCTTTCTCCCATAATAGTGGTGTCGTCTGCATATCTGAGGTTACTGATATTTTCCCCAGGAATCTTGATTCTAGCTTGTGCTTCATCCAGTCCCAAGGAGAGTGTTTATAAACAGCATTAAGCAGGGACTTCCCTGGTGGTCCAGTGTACTCCCAGGACTGCACTCCCAATGCAGAGGGCACGGATTTGATACCTGGTCAGGAAACTAGATCCCATATCATGCAACTAAGAGTTCAAACGCCACAACTAAAGATCCTGAACGCTGCAGTTAAGATCAAAGATCCCTAGTGCCACAGCTAAGCCCTGGAGCAACCAAGTAAATAAATATAAATGGATAAATAAGTGAATGAAAGCCAGTTCCCTTATTATTATCCTTAAAAAAAAAATGGATAAAGCAGGTATTTCATGGACATCCAGAAAAGAAAAGGAAATGGGCCACACAGGATTAGCACTTGATGAAAGTACAAGGCCAGAGTCTATGAATTCCATTGGTAATGGTTCCTATTGCACTCTACTTTGTTTCCTGGTTCCCAGTAGCCCAGACTTTTGGGTTCATTTAGACATCATTGTTTGGCCTGCTCTTGTGTTCATGTCAGTTCTATATTTACAAGACCTTTGAAGTCCTATACCCATCATGATTCGGCTCTATGTCCCAAGTTTTCATTCCCAGCTCCAAGAATCTGATCTGCCCAGCCAGCCAGTATGTCAGTTCTAATTTGAATAGGTGAGGAACCCTGACCCAGCTAGCTGATGTAATTCTGCCTTTGTGGCAGTCATATGGGACAAGAGTCATCAGTTAATTTCCTTCTTTCAACAGAGAAGGTAGATGGAGACAATTTCAAAGAAGGGGTGTGGTTTAGATTGGCATCCCGAAATACGTCTATTATATTTGGCACAATTAATTATTACTATGTAGTTCCTATTACATAATTATTACTATGTAGTTCTTGCCTGGAGAATCCCAGGGGCGGGGAAGTCTGTTGGGCTGTCGTCTATGGGGTCTCACAGAGTCGGACACGACTGAATCGACTTAGCAGCAGCAGTTCCTATTACTATTATTGCTTTTGTGTGACTGTGTGGTTTTTGTTATTTTTTTCTTGCTTCATTAGACTCTCAGCTCCTAGAGGGCAAGATTTAGCACTGTGTGACCTCAGTGTTCTTTGGTTTCCTCATCTATAAAAAGGGATTTGTTGGGGCCCAGGGCAGGCTGCTTCAAAATACTCCTCAATGGCCTATTGATTATTTTTGAACTAAAGTTACTTAAGAAGTGATCAGTGCAGGAGGGACTTTGGTCCTCCTTTCTGTCTCCTGAAAGTAGGAAATAAATCTCTCATATGAAAGGTGCACTCTCTATTTCTGGAGTGTTGACTGAAAAAAAAAAAAAAGTATAGCCTGCAAGTTGGGAATTATATTTTATTTGGTCACCTTAGTGAGGACTGTAGCTGGGATGGCAGCCTCTCAGACAGCCCAAGGAATTGTTCTAAAGAGGTAAGAAAGGAACCAGGCTATATAGGGGTTCTTGCTCAAAACAAAACATGCAGTCAAACATCAAAAGACTACTGCTAATTACAAAAAAACAGCATCTCAAATTACTGATTTTAGTGCTTCTCTATGTAAAGGAAGATGTAAGAATCTGGACTTATTGAAATCATTCCTTAATATGCATCTTAACTGTCTAGGGCCTGTATTCAGTTTTTCTCCATCCTGAATTCCCCTCAGGGCGCACCATCAGGGCCAACTCCAGTGGCTGATGGCTTTAGGACCCACAACATCTTTTGTTTACTGAAATGGCAGGCAAGGTTGAATATGAACAAACCTTCTTACTTTTAATTTACTACCCCAAGCCCAAACTTTGTTTAGATGCTTCACTGATGAAGCATTCAAAGCCTGATTTATTTATTCTGTTAATTCCTCACAAATGTATTGTTTCTTTGTCTACAAAATATAAAATCTGCCTGCTTTGAGCACTTCTTAGGTCCTAGTTCTGGTGTTAGTGGTAAAGGAACACACTTGCCAATGAAGGATATGCAAGTGTTTTGGGTTCGATCCCTGGGTTGGGAAGATATCCTGGAGGAGATTGTGGCAACCCACTGCAGTATTCTTGCCTGGAGAATCCCATGGACAGAGGAGCCTGGCGGGCTCCAGTCCATAGGGTCACACAGAGTCAGACACGATCAAATTGACTTAGCACTTCTGTACACAAGAATTAAATTTGTTTCTTTTTCTCATGTTAATCTTTCTTGGGTCAATTTTATTATTAGTCTAGCCACAAGAACTCAAGAGGCAGGGTGGAAAATTTCCTCTCATTCACAGATTCATAAAAGTATCTAGGTCATTAGGTGCTTGTAAGGGTTAAAGATAATGTGCTCAGTAAATATTACCTATCAATATTCTCTCCTCTTCTTTGTAGCTTCTTCAGTTTCCCTGTTCCCAACATACAAATGGTGAGTGGCATTTAAAAATTTGTGTGTGTGTTTGTGTGGTTGGATTGAATTCTTTGGGAAATCACGAGTGGATTTTGCCTTAGGAATGAGTAGGATCACTTCTTTCTTAAGAAAATGCCAATTGTGCCTTTTCTTTCCCAGTTCTCTCACTGTTCCATTTTGGTGATATTGCAGATCAATTTTCCTCAATGATATAGCTCTTTTTTTTTGCCCTTTTTGACTGTGCCACACAGCATTAGTTTCCTGGCTAGGGATCAAACCCACACCCCCAGCATTGGAAGCCTGGAGTCTTAACCACTGGACTTTGAGAGAAGTCCTAACCATATAGCTCTTATATATTGTACGTAAATTATTTGCTTACATATGTTTAACATATGCTAAATAGGTTGCTCTGGGAAGATACTTTTCTGCCTTTGTGTCACATTTGTGTCTGTTAAAATCTTTGCTTGGAGCTTGGCACAAAGGAGCTCAGTATTGAACAAGTATCTGAAGATCTAGCTCTGAGCTCTTATTCTAGCAGGCCTGTAGACAGATATCCAAGTGATAAAGTGCCAAGAAACATTCAAGACTTGGAGATGGTCAAAAGAAATGATTGGATGTCCTTTCAGTAGAGTGTTGGGCATTGTCTGGGGGAAACTTAGGGATTATCTTATTCTATTTTGCTGATTCTTCTATTGACTAGACTATTTTAAAACTGTGAGAGTAGAAGTTAAATTTTAGGAAGCTAATAGCAATACAAATAATTCACGTTCCTAGCAATGCAAATGAATTTTACCAGGCAGAACATATAAATCTCTCAGTCAAAATGAACTTGCTTTAACATCTTTCTGGTTTTCTCATTAATGAATGAGTTGAATAAAATCTTTGGCACAATTTCATTTTGTATTTGCATGGGAATAGTGATTTTAAGTCTTTGAAAAAGTATACTTTAATAGAAATAATGTGATAAGTCCTGTAAAGGAGGCACAAAGACTGGGGAACACAATGTGGGATCAATTTATTTGCCATCACTGGGGAGGGAAGATTTCACCCAGGAGGGAACTTTTAAGCTGGAGTTTGAAAGAAGAGTTGAATTGAGGTGAAATTGTAGTTAGGAGAGAAGATGGAGGGAAAGAAAAACTGCAGTCAAAACAGAGTAGCTGTGGGGTCTGTTGAGGGAGTCCCCTTGGCTCCCAATGCTTAAGAGGCATTAAAAAAAAAAAAAAACTAGAGATATAAACCTTTATTTTACGACTTTGTCATAATTCATTTTTGAATGAGACATGTACTGCTGCTGCTAAGTCAGTTCAGTTGTGTCCGACTCTGTGCGATCCCATAGATGGCAGCCCACCAGGCTCCCCCGTCCCTGGGATTCTCCAGGCAAGGACACTGGAGTGGGTTGCCATTTCCTTCTCCAATGCATGAAAGTGAAAAGTGAAAAGTGAAAGTGAAGTCACTTAGTTGTATCCGACTCTTCTCGACCCCATGGACTGCAGCCTACCAGGCTCCTCCATCCATGGGATTTTCCAGGCAAGAGTACTGGAGTGGGGTGCCATTGTCTTCTCCGGAGACATGTACTGAGGACAGTTTAAAATACTGGGAAAGCGAGATGCTGAATATCTTCCAGCTAGGAGCAAAGATGTGGCCACTCTTGGGGCCTCAGGCAGCATGGATCAGATGCACCAGTGTTGTCCAACCCGTTTTACTTAGAGCCACCTCCTTTTTTGAGGGCCGTTAGTCCTCATTTCCTGCCAAATTTTCACAAGAGGCTTCCTGTTCTTCCAAATGAGCCTTAGAGCTCTCACTGGCTCTTCAACCACTTTTAAGATGTGGGGAGACCTTGGAGTTAGCCCTCCTGATACTGTGGTATCCCATGGAAGTCATCATCAGCTCTAGGATCAAAGGCCCAGTAGGGATTTGACCCCTTTAGGTATCACAACACATACTCTATGTAGATTTACTGGGGATTTAGAGCTTGTTGTTCAGTCCACAAGTCATGTACAACTCTGCAACCCCATGGACTGCAGCATGCCAGCTTTCTCTGATCTTCACTATCTCCCGGAGTTTGCTCGAATTCATGTTCATTGTGTGGACATGAGTTGGTGGTGCTAACTAACCATGTAATCTCTCTGCCACCCCCTTCTCCTTTTGCCTTCAATCTTTCCCAGCATTAGGGTCTTTTCCACTGAGTTGGCTCTTCGAATCAGGTGGCCAAAGTATTAGAGCTTCAGCTTCAGCTTCAGCATCAGCCCTTCCAATGAATATTTAGGCTTGATTTCCTTTAGGATTGACTGGTTTGATCTCCTTGCAGTCCAGGGGACACCCAAGAGTCTTTTTCAACACCACAATCAGGACTTATTCAGGATTTAGAACTGAAATGCTTGTCTTCTTAACAAATTTAGACATATTTTCATTCATATTTGAAATTTTGTGTGTATGTGTACAAATTATTATATTTTAAAAATAGTGAAATATATCCCACAACCCCTTATTCTTATTGAAAATTTAATTCTGCAATAGGAAAACTGCCACAGATTAACTACATAATGTTAATCATGAGCATGGTTTCCTAATTAAATCTATTAATAGACTTAAATGCCATCATTTATATTTTTTCTCAATATAAAAAGAAATACATGTGTTCATTGTGGAAAAATTGGAAAAAAATGGGCAAAAAGATTAAAATTAAACTTGTTTTTAATAATTCTACCAACTAGACACAAGAACTGTTAACATACCTTTCAGGATTTTTTCTTTGTTCACACAGAGAGTTTGTTTTTTTTTAATTTATAAGAAAATGGCTACTTCTGTCTTTCAATTTTAAAAATCAAAGTGAAATTCACACAACATAAAGTTAGCCATTTAAAAGTGAGCAGGTCTGGGGATCTTGTTGCAAAACATTTTCATCACTGCAAAAAGGGATCTGGTACCCATTAAACAGTTACTCCCCATTCCATCCACTCCCACCCTCTGGCTACTGCCAATCTGTTTCCCGAATCTCTGGATTTACCCATTCTGGCTACTTCATATAAACAGAATCATACAATATGTGACCTTCTGAGTCTGTCGTCTTTCCCCGAACATACGTTTTCTGAGGTTCAGCACATTACAGCATGTATCAGTACTTCATGCCTCATTGTGGCTGAATAGCATTTGAGTGGATGTATATATCACAGCTTATCCATTCCTTTGTTGGTGGATGGCTATTTCTTTTTACAATCTGCTTGTTAAAGTACATAATAAAACTTTAATACATCCTGAACATTTGTCCTTGAACAGTTTTTACAGTCTTGCTCCACAAGAGGTCACAGGAACATGCCTATACAAATGCAACATTTAGAAATAGATTAAAAGAAGAGTTAAGTCAGAACTTCGGATTTTGGGTTACTACCTCATGCATATCAGTACACCCCCACACTGGCAAACACACACTGTGATTACCATCACCATTAGAGCCAGACCCTCCTGAGTTTCCTTTTTTGTTTCTGCCTTCAGATATGAATTCTTTCTTGAAGGAGGGGATATTATGAGGAAGTGCTGATTCCTGTTCACTGTCACCTCTCTTGAGGGATGTGGTGTTAAGAGGCCCAGTCTTTTAATCATCTTGGCCTGTCCCTAAGAGTGCTGTACTTGGTGGTCTCAATACCCTCGTGCCTAGCTATTTTCATGATTGTATTCTTTTCCAGCAAACAGAAGAACATACTCAGTTCATTTCATTCTCTAACTCTAGGACCAGATTAGTCCCTATTTAGACACCTATTACTGTCTATTTAAACATTTATTTTCTCAAGCCCCATGCCAGCAAACTCAATTCATTTCTCCAGAGGCATGGAATGGTCTGTGTATGCCTCAGCAGGCCACACCTAAGTTTTGCTAACTAATTTCAACTATTGTTCCTCATCTCAAAGCCACTGGCCTTTAGCCCCACAACCACTATCTGTCCCTCCCCAATGGATGGGGTATTTTGTTTTCTGGGGTCTTGGAAAGATATGTGAGCTCTAAAGTATTTGTCAAATTTTTACTAACTCAATTTACATAATGTACCCCCAATCCAGCTAATAACTACTTGGCTTAATAAACATTTCTTGAGTTCCTACTGTGTTCTAGGCACTCTGCCAGGCTTTAGGAACTAAAAAAAAGAGCTAAAAATATGAGTTAGGATTTGAAACGATTCTAACAGCATTCACAAAAAATAGTGGCTTAAACAAGACTATCTTTATTTCTCTCTCATGTAAAAATCCAGATGTGGAAAGATGGCTCCACAGTTGTCTGGGACTCAGAGGAAAGTGTCCAAACTTTCTACTCTGCCATCCTTGGGGTTGAGCCTCATCCACATGTGCCAAAACAGAGCTCCAGCCATTGCATCTATATTCTAGAGAAACAGGAGGGAAGGAGGAAGGAGAAGGCATCAAGGCTATGATGACTACCTTGTAAGGAAAATTTCCAGAAACTGTTGTATATCTCGTCTTCAGTTTGTTGTTGTTCAATTGTTCAGTCGTGTCTGACTCTTTGCAACCCCATGGACTGTAGCACACCAGGCTTCCCTGTCCTTCACCATTTCCTGGGGTTTGCTCAAACTCACGTTCATTGAGTTGGTGATGCCATCCAACCATCTCATCCTCTCTTGTCCCCTTCTCCGTTTGCCTTCAGTCTTTCCCAGCATCAGGGTCTTTTCCAATGAATTGGCTCTTCACACCAGGTGGCCAAAGTATTAGAGCTTCAGCATTAGCATCAGTCCTTCCAATGAATAGTCGGGGTTGATTTATTTTAGGATTGACTGGTTTGATCTCCTTGCTGTTGATGGGACTCTCAATTGTATTTTCCCACAACGCAGATGGAAAGCATCAATCCTTTGGTGCTCACTCAGCCTTCTTTATGGTCCAGCTCTCACAACCATATGACTACTGGGAAAACCACAGCTTTGACTATATGAAACTTTGTAGGCAAAGTGATGTCTTTGCTTTTTAATATGCTGTCTAGGTTTGTCATAGTTTTTCTTTCAAGTACCAAGTGTCTTTTAATTTTGTGGCTGCAGTCACAGCCAATAGTGATTTTGGAGCTCAAGAAAATGAAGTCACTATTTCCATTGTTTTCCCATCTATTTGCCATGAAGTAATGGGACCTGATGACATAATCTTCATTTTTTGAATGTTGAGTTTTAAGCCAGCTTTTTCACTCTCCTTTTTCAACTTCATCAAGAAGCTCTTCAATTCTTCTTCACTTTCTGCCATGAGGGTTGTGTCATCTGCATATCTGAAGTTATTTATATTTCTCCCAGCAATCTTGATTCCAGCTTGTGCTTCATCCAGCCCAGCATTTCACATGATGTATTCTGCATATAAGTTAAATAATCAGGGTGACAATATACAGCCTTGACGTAGTCCTTTTCCAATTTGGAACCAGTCCATTGTTCCATGTCTGGTTCTAACTGTTGCTTCTTGACCTGCATACAGGTTCTGGTGGAGGTAGGTAAGGTGGTCTGGTATTCCCATTTCTTTAAGAATTTTCCACAGCTTATTGTGATCCACACAGTCAAAGGCTTTCACTTAGTCAATGAAGCAGCTGTTTTTCTGGAATTCCTTTGCTTTTTCTATGATCCAGCAGATGTTGGCAATTTGATTTCTAGTTCCTCTGCCTTTTCTAGATCCTGCTTGAACATCTGGAAGTTCTCGGTTCATGTACTGTTGAAGCCTCAGTCAGTCAGTTCAGTCGCTCAGTCGTGTCCGACTCTTTGCGACCCCATGAATCACAGCACGCCAGGCCTCCCTGTCCATCACTAACTCCCAGAGTTCACTCAGACTCACATCCATTGAGTCAGTGATGCCATCCAGTCATCTCATCCTCTGTTGTCCCCTTCTCTTCTTGCCCCCAATCCCTCCCAGCATCAGAGTCTTTTCCAATGAGTCAACTCTTCGAATGAGGTGGCCAAAGTACTGGAGTTTCAGCTTTAGCATCATTCCTTCCAAAGAAATCCCAGGGCTGATCTCCTTCAGAATGGACTGGTTGGATCTCCTTGCAGTCCAAGGGACTCTCAAGAGTCTTCTCCAACACCACAGTTCAAAAGCATCAATTCTTCAGTGCTCAGCTTTCTTTACAGTCCAACTCTCACATCCATACATGACCACTGGAAAAACCATAGCCTTGACTAGATGGACCTTTGTTGGCAAAGTAATGTCTCTGCTTTTCAATACACTATCTAGGTTGGTCATAAATTTTCTTCCAAGGAGTAAGCGTCTTTTAATTTCATGGCTGCAGTCGCCATTTGCAGTGATTTTGGAGCCCAGAAAAATAAAAGTCTGACACTGTTTCCACTGTTTCCCCATCTATTTCCCATGAAGTGATGGGACCAGATGCCATGATCTTCGTTTTCTGAATGTTGTCTGAATATTTGAAATCCTGAAAGATGATGCTGTGAAAGTGCTGCACTCAATATGCCAGCAAATTTGGAAAACTCAGCAGTGGCCACAGAACTGGAAAAGGTCACTTTTCATTTCAATCCCAAAGAAAGGCAATGCCAAAGAATGCTCAAACTACTGCACATTTGCACTCATCTCACACGCTGGTAAAGTAATGCTCAAAATTCTCCAAGCCAGGCTTCAGCAATACGTGAACTGTGAACTTCCAGATGTTCAAGCTGGTTTTAGAAAAGGCAGAGGAACCAGAGATCAAATTGCCAACATCTGCTGGATCATAGAAAAAGCAAGAGAGTTCCAGAAAAATATCTATTTCTGCTTTATTGACTATGCCAAAGCCTTTGACTATGTAGATCACAATAAACTGTGGAAAATTCTGAAAGAGATGGGAATACCAGACCACCTGACCTGCCTCTTGAGAAACCTGTATGCAGGTCAGGAAGCAACAGTTAGAACTGGACATGGAACAACAGGCTGGTTCCAAATAGGAAAAGGAGTCCATCAAGGCTTTATATTGTCACCCCACTTGTTTAACTTATATGCAGAGTACATCATGAGAAATGCTGGGCTGGAAGAAGCACAAGCTGGAATCTAGATTGCCGGGAGAAATATCAGTAACCTCAGATATGCAGATGACACCACCCTTATGGCAGAAAGTGAAGAGGAACTAAAAAGCCTTTTGATGGAAGTGAAAGAGGAGAGTGAAAAAGCTGGCTTAAAAGTTGAAGCCTAGCTGGAAGGATTTTGAGCATTACTTTGTGAGCCTGTGAAATGAGTGCAATTGTGCGACAGTTTGTCTTCAGTTAATATCCTGTTTGTCAGAACTTTGCCACATGACCAAATAGCAAGGTAGCAGGCTGGGAGATGTGGGCATCTATTTTCCAGGTAAAATGTGGGATTCTAGTGAGGAGAAAACAAATAATGGTGAAGGCACTCAGCCATTTTGTCATCAAGACACAGGCCCTGCCCTCTGGACAGATAAGGGAAGGGTTGGAGTGCATGACAGAGGGATCCAATTCACTCTGGGCACAGCTCTCCAGAGACGAACTAGAGCAAACTTCAGGAGATAGGGAAGGACAGGGAAGCCTGGCATGCTGCAGTCCATGGGGTCACAGAGTCAGACACGACTTGGTGATTAAACAACAACTGAGAAGGGAGAATAGAAACTAGTCAGGCAAAGGGTGTGGTGGACACGATGGTGACTGTGGTGACGGAGTTTCTAGATGGGAGTGGTAGCCAGTTTCTAGGCTAGACAAATCCAAGGAATTAGTAAACTGTCAGTGTGGTTGCAACATATACTTAGAGTTCAGAGTATCAAAAAATGAAACTAGAAAGATAAGCAGGGGTCAGTTCATGTCATGTCTGGTGTATTTTACATAGCAATTATTTAATTGGCAAAAACTAAAACCAAAAATATTAGTTTCCCTGTAAACTCTCACTTAAATGAGTTTATGAAACATTGATATTTAAGGAAATAAGTTTTGTTTATAGAGCATTTTATTATTCAGAGTAGAATCAGTTTCTGCAAAGAAATGAACCATTTACTATAATTCCTCTAAGATGATGTGTCTTCTCAGATCCTAGCAACAAAAGAATCCAAGTAGATAAAAATTTACCTTATTCAGCTGCTTATAAGATTCATCCCTACTCTTCAAAACAGTGTTTAAAAATTGCCCTGTGTTTAATGTGGGGCTAGTGGTAAAGGACCCACCTGCCAGTTCAGGAGATGCAAGGGACTCGGGTTTGATCCCTGGGTCAGAAAATCCCCTGGATGTGGGGGCATGGCAACCCACTCCAGTATTCTTGCCTGGAGAGTCCCATGGAGTCCCATGGAGAGCCTGGCAGGCTATAGTTCATACTGTCGAAAAGAGTTGGACATGACTGAAGGGACTTAGCACACATGCACTGTGTTCAATGTACCCATATTAGAGATAAAAGGCTGAAAGCATAAGATATGAGTAAATAACTAATATTCTGAGATACAGGCACCAAGAAGACAATAATTTGATGCTGCCTGGGCTTCCCAGGTGGCATTAGTGGTAAAGAACTTGACTGCCAATACAGGAGACGTGAGTTGTGAGTTTGATCCCTGGTTTGGAAAGATCACCTGGAGAAGGGCTTGGCAACCCACATAAGTTTTCTTGCTTGAAGAATCCCATGGACAGAGAAGCCTGGCAGGCTACAGTTCATTGCATCTGTAATGGGGAGTCAGGGCATGCATTGCTATCCACCAAAGAAAATAGCATCTTAAAGTGTGAGACATCTGTAAGAAAACTGTAAGGTCTCCACAACTAGAGTAAACATTTAAAAATATGGGTATCAGACCCCTCAAACAAATGGACTTACTTGGCAAATTCAATATTTAAAACATACAGATAGTTCACCAATAAAGAACTGATAATAGGACTTCCCTGGTGGTTCAGTGGTTGAGAATCTGCCTGCCAATGCAGGGGACATGGGTTCAATCCCTGGTCCAGGAAGATTCCACATGCCACTGAGCAACTAAGCCCGTGCGCTCTGTGTTCCGCAGCAAGAGAAGCCACTGCAGTGAGAAGCCCTTGCACTGCAACTAGAGAAAGCCCCTGGTGCAGCAATAAAGACCCAGTTCAGCAACAACAACAACAAAGAACTGATAACAGACATATTAAAGATCAGCATTATAACACTAGGCTTACAAGTAGAAATTCCAGTTACCTCTGTAGGTAAGAATAAGAATGACAGAAATGATGCCCTCTAATGTTTGAAGAGGAAATCCTTGAGTTCCATGGCATGGTAGTCAGCCCCCAAGGTGGCACCCAGTGATTCTCATTTCCTGGTATTCACTGTTTTGGAAAATATTCTCCCACACTAGATCATGGCTCGCCTGTGTTTCTAATAAAATATGGTGGAAGTGATGGTGTGTAACTTCTGAGGCCAGGTTATAAAAGACATTGCAGTTTCCTCCTTGGTCTCTCTCGGATCACTGGTTCTTGGGGAAGCCAGCTGCTATGGAGTGGACAATGCTATGGGGAGGACCGCATAGCCAAGAACTGAAGCTCCCCCGCCCTGCAACCACGGAGCCACCAGGATCAGACTGCCAGCCATCAGAGTGTGCTGTCTTGGAAAAGGGTCCTTCAGTTTCAGTCAAGCCTTCAGATGACTGTAGCCCTGGCTGACACTTCTTTTTTAGGATAGCTTTATGAGCCTACAGTTTATTTATAATAAAATTTACTCATTTTAAGTGTACAATTCAATGATGTCTAGTAAATTTACAGAGTTGCGCAACCATGACCACAGTCTATTTTTAGGATATTTTTGTTACACGCAAAGAAACCCCATGCTCATTAGCAGTTACTTCCCATTCCACCACCAGCCCCAGGCAACCATGAATCTTCTTTCTATGTCTATAGATTTGCCTTTTCAGAAAACGTAATCAAAATGAATCATGCAATATATGGCCTTTGTGTCTAGCTTCTTTTATTATCTGGCTGACATTTGGAGACACTCCAAGAACTAGAACCTCCCAACTAAGCCACTAATGAATTATTGAGGCACAGAAACTGTGTGTTTATTGTTGATTTTAGCCACTAAGTTTTGGGGTAATTTGTTACACAGTAACGGGTAGCTCGGAGAAGGCAATGGCACCCCACTCCAGTACTCTTGCCTGGAAAATCCCATGGATGGAGGAGCCTGGTAGGCTGCTGTCCATGGGGTCGCTAAGAGTTGAACACGACTGAGTGACATCACTTTCACTTTCACTTTCACTTTCATGCATTGGAGAAGGAAATGGTAACTCACTCCAGTGTTCTTGCCTGGAGAATCCCCGGGGGGCGGGGCGGGGAGGGCGGGGAGCCTGGTGGGCTGCCGCCTATGGGGTCACACAGAGTCAGACATGACTGAAATGACTTAGCAGCAGCAGCAGCAATGGGTAGCTAGTGCACAAGAGTATGCGATTACTGCTGGGAAACTACCTCAGACGGCCAATGTTCCATTAAACCCTAAAGGTACAATATTTTTATTATTAAAATGTGTTGACTTATAGTTATGAAATAAATAATCATGGAAATGCAATGTACAGCATAGTGACTATAGTTAATAATACTATATTGCATATTTGAAGTTGCTAAGGGAAGAGGTCTTAAAAGTTCTCATCAAAAGAAAAAGAATTTTTGTAACTATGTGAAGCCATGGATATTAGCTAGACTTATTGTGGTGATCACTTACAATATGTATAAGTATCAAATTCTTATGTTGTGTACCTGAAACTAATATGTCAATTATACTTTAATAAAAAACAAAACAAAACAAAACTTGTGGACATGAGAAGCCATAACTTACAGCTGTATTGAAATATTGTTAATGTTACAAAACTGATACTTTTTCTAATTTTTTTTTTTTAAGTAATTACCAGATCAGAATAAGAATCCCCACTTTATTTTCAGGTCCATGCAAAAGGTTGATGAACTAGGAAGAAATGACTGTAGACAGTTAAATGTAGTAAAGCTGTCCTAGTGGGTGGGCTACTAAGGAAACTTGCCATATTAGTCTGGAATGAGTTTTGATTGATCAGATTGGACAACAAAAGGCTTGGCTGTGATTCCAGGAGACTTAACTAACCAGTTCCGAGTTTAAGGTGTTGCTTTGCTATCATGAAGTCATTTAAAGGATTTGTGAAGGAAGAGTGGTATAGGTGGATGCAGCCTTCAGATTTTCAGTTGATACCAAAAGGAAGAAGGAAGAGGTCTCTAATCTCACAACTGTGTGACTGGGCCAAACCCTCATGGGATGTTGTAAAACGAGAGCCAATAGTGAAATGATTTAAATACTGTGAAATTAAAAATGCTCTTGACAATCTGAGTAAAAGTTTTTGTTTGATAATGGTTTTGACTCTTTTTTTGGGGGTAGGGGGGCACACTGCACAACTTGTGGGATCTTAGTTCTCTGACCAGGGACTGAACCTAGGCCTTGGCAGTGAAAGCCATGAGTCCTGACCACTCACTGGACTGCCAGGGAACTCCTTGACTCAGTCTCTAATGCAGTGAAAGCTGATGATTAAGAGATTCATCTAAAGTCCAGTAGCAGCAATGGTTTTCAAGCTTCAGAAATGTTTCTTTAAGTTTTGAGGGTGAAGATTAAAAATCTTTATGACACTTAGAAACTGTTCGTTTCTTAGTACATAGCTATCATTCACTAAAACCCTAGCTTCTATAACACATATTCATTTTCCCTGTTATTCAACATGTATTACTGTTTAGTAAAATATTTGCCTTATGTATGAACATAATGTTGGGATTCCTTCAAACCTATTAATCTGCTTATATTTTGTTCCAGTTTTTACAGAAATGTTTGTCTACACATATTACACCTTCTTTAAAGGAATTTATTTAAATTTACTGTATTTAACTGCTTGCCTTATACCAATTCTTACTGCTACATACTGTATATATAGGAATTATTCCAAATGTATTTGATACTGTGGCATGCTTTTTAGTTGCTAGTACCAAGATGCAGCACTTGCCTTTATAGTGTATCATGCATAGTACGGGGTTTCATTTTTTGTGTGTACATTTTGCTGTCTGTGATATATTCCCTTTAAAAAAAAAATATGGCTTATTTCATGGGCTTCCCTAGTGGCTCAGTGGTAAAGAATCTGCCTGCAATTCAGGAAATGCGGATGTGATCCCTGGGTCAGGAAGATCCCCTGGAGAAGGAAATGACAACTCACTCCAGTATTCTTGCCTGGGAAATCCCATGGACAGAGGAGCCTGGTGGGCCACAGTCCATGGAGCTGCAATAGTTGGACATGATTTAGAGACTAAACAACAAAAACAACACTTACTCATGGTTAGTAATATATGGTTAAACATACAGAACCCATGATTTCCTGGAACCCAACATACTGTACATGGTATACTTTATTTACACAAGTATGTTATACTTCCACAAAACCATTGAAAATCATTTAAACGCTTTTACACTCACACAAATAAATGCATGTATACTGAAGTGAAGTGAAAGTCACTCAGTTGTGTCCCACTTTTTGTGACCCCATGAACTATACAGTCCATGGAGTTTTCCAGGCCAGAATACTGGAGTGAGTAGCCTTTCCCTTTTCTAAGGGATCTTAACAACCCAGATATAGAACCCAGGTCTCCCTCATTGCAGGCAGGTTCTTTACCATCTGAGCCATAAGGAAAGCCCAAGAATACTGGAGTGGGTAGCCTAGCCTTTCAACAGTGAAACTTCCTGACCCAGGAATTGAACTTGGGTCTCCTGCATTGCAGGTGGATACTTTACCAACTGAGCTATCAGGGAAATCCCATGTATACTGACAAATACTTTTTTTTCAATCACTATTAATACTTTATCTAGAATTATAGTAGGCATGACTGATCTTCGTATTTAAGCATTTTATTTTATTTTTTTCACTTCAAAGATTGATTTTTTGATTTTTGGCTGTGTTGGGTCTTTGTCACTGTGCAGGGGCTTTCTCGAGTTGCAGAGAGCAGGGGCTACTCTCTCATTGTGGTGCATGGGCTTCTCATTGCAGTGGCTTCTCTTGTTGTGGGGCACAGTCTCTAAAGCTCTGACTCAGTAGTTGTGGCACAAGGGTTTAGTGGCTCTGAGGCATGTGGGATCTTCCTGGAGCAGGGATTGGACCTGTGTCTCTTGGACTGGCAGGTGGATTCTCAACCACTGGGCCACCAGGAAAGCCCCTGACAGGTACTTTTTTTTTTTTTGACAGGTACTTTTTTACCCCATACATTTTTCAGGAAAAACTGGGTGTTACTCACTTTAAAATCTTGTATTTCAGCACAAACAGAGTACTATGATTCAGGCATCAAGAACATAGAGGAAATAAGATACTGATCCTGACTTGAAGTATCTACAACTCCAGTAGAAGAAACAGACACAAACCAAGACTGAGATCCCTATGTGATATGTGTGTTTCAAGAGGAAGAAGCCTCAGGGTGTTTGGAAATAGACAAGAAAGGTTTTGAGTAACCGACTTTTAAGTTCTGGTTTGTCAGATCAACAAGGGGAAGGAGAAAGGAAAGAGCATGAACCCAGAAGCTTAAGAGAACCCAGTATGCCCCAGACACAGCAAATAGCTCTGTGGGGCTGGAGCATAGTGGGTGTGAGGGAACAGCCTGAGATAAAATAGGAGGATTAGGCAGAAGTTGTAGAAAGTGGAGATTTTAAGCAGAGGAATTTTTCCCTTAAAAAGGTTTCTCAGGCTGCAGAGCTGTGGATGGATTGGAGAGCACGGAGATGAAAAGCTGTCAAACCAGTTAGGAGGCTTTTAGAGTAATCACTTGAGAAATGATGAGGTAAAGGGCAGCAGGGATGATGAAGGGCATGAATTAGAGACCTGGAAAAGTGATCCTTGGATATGGACAAGAGAGAGAATGGGAGTGAAATTAGCTTGCAGTTTCTAGTTTGGATGACTGGGGGAACAGTTATGCCATTAATTGAAGATGAAAATAAAAAGGCCTTAGGTCACTGGGAATTATCTTTTGACTCGTTTCACTAAACAGATTACCAACTCTGGCCAGGTTTTTTCCTGTAGTCTTCCCCAAATTTCTAATTATGCTCACAGTGATAACAAAGTCACCTTTCTAAAGAAGCAGAGGTTGATACATTTCTGCATTTGAAGCATTTGACGGACACCCGCATCCCCACCCCACGAGATTCCCAGGTGGTTCAGTGGTAAAGAATCGACCTGCCAATGTAGGCGACAAGGTTCAATTCTGGGTGAGGAAGATCCCCTGGAGGAGGAAATGGCAACCCACTCCAGTATTCTTGCCGAGAAAATCCCATGGACAGAGGAGTCTGGCGGGTTACAGTCCGTGGTCGCAGAGTATGACTCGATAGAGCACGTACACATTCCTTGCCCCAACCCCCCACCCGCAGCTACACACACTGCGGGCAGATTGAAATCTAAAATCGAAGCTTTTTAGTGCAACATTCAGGACTCCACGTGTTCAGGCTGGCCACAAACTAACTTCTTGCAGGTATCCATCTCATGTTAACTACCTTTCCTTTTCCCCACCCTATATATCTTCAGACTTAAACATTAATCTAATCTTTGTTCCTCTAACCTGCCAGGTGCTAGGTCGCTTCAGTCGTGTCTGACTCTTTCCGACTCTATGGACTGGCCCATGGGCTCCTCTGTCCATGGGATTCTTCTGGCAAAAATACTGGAGTGGGTTGCCATTTCCTCCTCCAGGGGATCTTTCCCACCCAGGGGTCGAAACTTCATCACTTATGTCTTCTTACATTGGCACATCCTGTCACTTTACACTTCTAAGCCTTAGCTCAGGTTATTTTCTCTATTTGAAGGCAGCGTTTATGTCAGCCTCTTCCTAACACCCATCCTCTTCTTTTTCTTCTGTGGTGCATAGACTTTTGTGTCTCAATCCTAACACTTTTGGCGTTCTGCTTGGTTTTATAGTTGTATCTTGCTCCCTTCTACTTTTTGCCTCAGTGACGTAAATCACACACACAGTATAGGCTGGAAACCTTGTGACAGACAGTCTAGAAAAATCAGGGAATCCGTGACATCACGCATGAAAAAAGAGTCTAGAGGAGTCACTCATTCCAGGGGGCTCCTTTCGATGGTCTAGAACAAACTTGTGACGAAAAGGGGGAACAAAATAATTTGCTGTTAGACGTCTTCTCTACACAGTTCCAAGATATTTTTACTGTTTACATCAAATAAAATATCTAATGCACTGTACTTTTAAAAAGCACTAAGGGATTTAGATTTACAGAGGAGGGATTTCCTGGTGACGGGTGTCCTCCTGAGGTCAACTGCACTGACCATCATGCAGTGTGTTTGGTAATGGATTAAAGACTCAGAGAAGGAAACACACACCAGCGGTGCGTCTGAGAGAGGAATTGGGCCTTGGCCAGGAGAGGCCTCCACCCCGCCCCGCGGCCACCCCGGCGACCGCCCCCAGCGGCCGCAACCTAGAGGCTCCAAGGGAACTCCCGCAAGTCTGCGCGCGCAATCCCGGGACAGGGGTCCGCGAGGCGCGCGCTATTGCCCTGGAAACCTCTGTGCGCGCACGCGCACAAGCGGGGCGTGAGAAGACCTTGCTAAGGGCTTAACAGCGGGAGGAGGGGTTTACCCTTCCCCTCGTCCGGCGCTGCCCAGAGGGTGGACGCGCGCGCCGCCCACCTCCCTCGGGAGGAGCGTCTCTTCCAGCACGCGCCCGGCTCGCGTTCTCCCCCACCCTCTACCCCTCCCCCTCCCGCACACTTGCTCTCCTCCTGCATTTGTGCGCCGGTGCAGCCGGCGGTGGGAGCATCCGGGCATTTCCGCAGCCGAGCGGCGATCCGGGCGGCGGCGGCGGCGGCGGCGGCCGAAGAGCTTCTATAGCTGGGACGACGCCGGGGGGAGACGAAGCGGGGACGAGGCCTTAAGCCAGAGCCGCAGCGGGGTGGGTCCCGAGAGAGGCGGAGCGGGAAGCTTTCTCGCGGCCGGAGCAGGGACGGGAGCAGGGCTCTTTGCGCTCCTCGCGCATTCGCCTCACCAGCTGGGTCTCCGGAGATGCATCTGCATCAGGTCCTTACCGGAGCTGTCAACCCTGGAGACAACTGCTACTCCGTGGGCAGCGTCGAGGATGTCCCTTTCACGGTGAGCGGTAATCCGGGAGTCTGAGGGGAAGAGGCCGCGGGCTCGACGCGGGGGCCGAAACACCTTGTCCCGAGCCCACGCCTCCTCGGTAGGCTGCGAAGTGTTGGGGGGCCCCGCCCGCGTCCTCTTTGCACCCCAGCTTAGGGGGCGGGCCGTGGGACTGTGAGTCCTGCGACTGCTGAAGGAAATTACCCGTCTGGGGGAAGGTTTAGGAATCCACCGTACTGTCCGTCCTCAGCAAGCGGGCCCCTGGGGGTGACTGGACTAGAAGGTTCCTCGCCTAGGATGGCCCCCCGGTCTGCGGTGGAGGAAGGTGAAACCACTGAAAGCCCAGAGCGTCCGTTTCGCACCTGCTCTTGGAGGCGCAGAGACTCGGTCTGTCTCGGCGCGTGGAGACGATGCTGCACCTGGCTCCCCCTGCCCGCGGTGTTAGGGCAGCGAGGAGCCGCTGGAGCCGGTGGCTTTAAGCCCGACCCTCTGCCTCCTGATATGCAGAATCTTAATTCCCACACGAAAATGGAAAAATTAATTCTCTGCCCCCGAGAAATTTAGAATGGAATAATTAGAGTGACAGAGGCCTGGGGAGCTGTTATTTATCACGAGATCACGGTTTGGTAACCTCCCTAGATAATATTTTAATCCGTTTGCCAGGTAGGCTGGTTTGTTTATGAGATAAGGCAATGTTCAAATTTTATGACAGTGTTTTTGTTTGTGAGGTTAAAGTGTATGTAAACAGTAATGTGTTAGAACCTCTTAAAAATCTGGGTGAAACAGATATGTTTCTCAAGGAGCATGGCTGAATTAGTCCCTTTGAGAATGGGATGTTGTTAGTATAGCCAATTCAAACCAAGCCCTGGAGCTTCTTTTACCCGTAGAGAGAGTAGAGAGACTCCGATGGATTCATGAGTTTTTTGTATTAAATTCGTCCTCTTCAGAACAAAATGTAGACGATGAGACCTCGACTAAATACACATTGTTATTAATAACCATTCTGCTTGGTAAAATTGGAAATAGTATAATGATGTGCTTTTAAGAAAAGGGAAACACTTTGTCTGTTTTCCAGAAGCATGTTTTTACAGCTGCAGAAATAAGAAAAGCTCCTGCAAAACTGCAGAATCATGTAGCACAGTGCATTCTGGAGCAGAAATTATCATTGTGATGCATTAGAGATAACCCCATAATATTGCTTTTTGGGCACTTTAATTGTAAATGTAATCAACTTGGCTTTGTACCAGTTTAGAATGAACCATTAGAAAATATAATTTGCCTGACTGTATTGTTATACCTATCCGTGTCAATGTTGTCATCTGTGTTTTGTGTACTGGTGACGTAAAAGATCCATATGGTGTTGAACTTGGGCTTTAGGTGTGTAGACAGTTTGGGGGATGTAGAAGATATTTCCTTCTCCCCTAGTTTTGTAGCTGGAGAGGAAGTTCACCAGGGTTAGAAGAGCAGGCTTTCTCCATCAAGAAACCAGTCTGGAATCTTGGCTTATGGGGTATCTCTGTACTATTATGGTGGTGGTAGTTTTTAGTTTTTATCTAGAATAGAGCGGTGTCTTATTGTGAGGCTGGTATATAGGGCTAAACAGGTTCAGGTGCAGTCAGGAAAAGCCAGTTAATGCTGCGCAGGTGTGGTTATGCTGTAGGCCGCCCATGACCAGGTCCTTGGAAATCATTTTCAAATCTTTTTCCTCCTCCCTCATTAGTCTGTTACCACGTCTAGCTGACTGTCTTCAGTGACTATCAGATTTACCCCCTTTCATGTCCTTAGCTTATTGTAGAACCTTATTTGTATTACTTAATATTAAGGATTTCAAAACTGGATTTTCTGACATCTCTGATCACTTCAGTTCATCCTCCATGCAACTGGTGTATAATAATCTTCAGATACCGTTTTATCCTTTTATTCTTGGCTCAATAATACTTAGTTGTTCCTGATAGCTGTATTGTGAAATTTAAACTTGTCAGATATTCTTCTGCTGTCTTTGACTTTATATTTGAGTGTGTACTCTTTATCTTGGCCTCTCTGCTACAGACATGCTAATCTTCTTACTCCAGCCTACATTTTTATGTAGACAAGAGAATCCTTTTTGTTTTCCCAAATAATGACTTACAGTTTACCTGGTTTAGGATGGCTGCCTGTGACACTGGGTCTTTTGGAATTTACACTCTTGTTGTATACCATCTCATTTTAATATCTTGGTTTTGAATGCACTGATCCAGCTATAATTTTGCCTTGAACTAGAAATGACCTTTTGGGCTCTGTGAAGAACAGAGTTGCTTGAAAAAAATGAGAACAAGCTGTTTTCAAGTACTTAGGAATCAGTTATTTCAATACCAGTGATAGTACAGGGAAAAATGAAATTAAAAAAATTAAAAAATGAAATAAAAAAACCTCCTTTATGTTAGCTTGCCATTTCATTTGTACAGGAATCAGATGAAGCAGCTCTAGTTCTGAGTCAGGTGACTAAAAATGGGACCAGCCAGGGCTGTAATGGAAGTCTCGTGACTTCTCATCTGGTGGGCTTTTTTTCTGTAGTATGTCTCTTTCCTGTCAGAGTCCTTGCTCTGAAGGGTGTGTTTGTTGGAAGGCCTAGACATGGCCAGTGTAGAAGGAAAAACCGTCTTGGAGCTAGCCAGTAGTAGTCTGAGGACCTTTTCAAAATTGGGCAGATCAATTATATCAGAGTCTACACACAAAGTTTTTGAAAAAGAGTTGTAAAAGAACTTTAATGTGTTCATGACATTGTAATTGGAATACAGTCATCTATTTATATTGCACCGTGTGTGGTGGCGGTGTTGTCAGGGCATGATCTCTGCTCTGTTGACATGGTGGTGCAGTTTGTAGTGGACAGTCCCAGTGATGAGTGTACTTTTAGTGCTGGCATGTGGGCTGTGATGCTTTTGACTTGTGTTTTGACAGTTTTTTTAAACACTCCATTGTAATTTTATAAATACACTTACATAAATGCCACCTTTAAATAGTTCTTTTCTCTTCAATATAAGTTCTGAGTTCTGGAAATATTGTTATCTTGCAATAAGTCAGGTCCCAGGTAGTTCAGGGTTGATCTTCTACCATGTATGAGCTTTGTTGTACTTTTATTATGCCATCAAGACATTTCCAGCTACCTTCTTAGAGGTAGGTAGGTGGATGTTTAAGGATTAATGCAGCAGATAGTGTAAATTTCTCCTTATTTATGTTGTTTATTACTCTCTGAAAATAGTCTTTAGTTTATTAATTTTACTTTTCTGTAAGTCTAGTCAAGGCTATGGTTTTTCCAGTAGTCATGTATGGATGTGAGAGTTGGACTATAAAGAAAGCTGAGTGCAGAACTGATGCTTTTGAAGTGTGGTGTTAGAGAAGGCTCTTGGACTGCACAGAGATCCAACCAGTCAATCTTAAAGGAAATCAGTCCTGAATATTCATTGGAAGGACTGATGTTGAAGCTGAAACTTCAAAACTTTGGCCACCTGATGCAAAAAGCTGACTCATTTGACCCTGATGTTGGGAAAGGTTGAAGGCGGGAGGAGAAGGGGACGACAGAGAATGAGATGGTTGGATAGCATCACCGACTCAATGGACATGAGTTTGAGTAAACTCTGGGAGTTGGTGATAGACAGGGAGGCCTGGCGTGCTGCAGTCCATGGCGTTGCAAAGAGTCAAACACGACTGAGTGACTGAACTGAACTGAAGCATTAGAATATTAATTAAAACAATGATGGTACATGATGATTATTAATATTAAAATATTTTTTCACTTAAGGGGTATAGTCTATATTTTCAGACATATAAGGGGTGTTGATGTTATTTACTCCATTCTAGTATGAATTCAACACACTGAAGGATATTAACAAAAATTAGCCATTTCTAGCCTCAGGGAACTTATACTGGCAGAGATAAAAATGATGTACATAATTACGATATAAGGCAGATGAAAGCGATCACATGTAGTTGGGAAGATAAGAAAAGATTTCTTGGAAGATTGATACTTAGAAAGACAGAGAGTGGTATTAGGTGTTTCTGGATGGCAAGAACAACAAATGCAGGGCACGGGACATGGGTTCAGTCCTTGGCCCAGACAGATCCCACATGCTACGTGTAACTAAGTCCGTGTGCCGCAACTACTGAGCCCATGCACCTAGAACCCACAGGCCACAGCTGCCCAGCCCATGCTCACAGCAACTGGAGAAAGCGTGCGGGCAGCAACAAAGACCCGGAGCAGCAAAGTCAAGGAGTGGTACGATATAAAGGACGTACTTGTTTAGTTGCTCAGTTGTGTCTGACTCTTTTGCAACACCATGGATTGTAGCCTGCTGGGCTCCTTTGCCCCTGGGATTTCCCAGGCAAGAATTCTGGAGTGGGTGGCCATTTCCTCCTCAAGGAGATCTTTCCCAACCCAGGGATTGAACCCGTGTCTCCTGCCTTGGCAGGCGGATTCTTTACCCCGGAACCACCTGGGAAGCCCAAAGGATGCATTACTGGGTGACTGTTCTTTCACAAAAGTGGTTAAAAACAAACACAGGACTTAAAAAAGCAAAACAAGACTTCTTTATTAGATAGCAAATTCAGTTAGAATTTTGAGAAATAGGATTCGTAAACATTACCTGGGGCTTTTTAACTTTCTTTGCTGCTCTGGGTCTTTGTTGCTGCCTGCATGCTTTCTCTAGTTGTGGTGAGCATGGGCTTCTTTTCTAGAGTGTGAGGGCTTCAGTGGTTGAGGCTCATGGGTTCCAGGTGCCTGGGCTCAGTAGATGTGGTACTTGGCTTAATTGCCCCACAGCAAGTGCCATCTTCCTGGGTCAGGGATTGAATCCATGTCCTGTGCATTGGCAGGCAGATTCTTAACCACTGGACCACCAGGGAAGTCCTTTACCTATAGCTTTTTGGGAAAATGTATTTTCTGACATTCCTGACTTTTATTATTATTTTTTCTAGTAATGAAATGAATGAAAAAAAACCCTTTATTTAAAAGTTAGAAGATAATATTATGATTTTTTTTGACATTTAGATATATTTTAATTCTACTGTAGCATAATAGTATTCTAGTCCCAGAATTACAGCAGCACTAAACTTTGAAAATAATCAGCTTGTTTATGCATTTAACAGATATTTGTTGAGCACATGGATGTGTGTGGCTCTGTGGAGATTTTAAAAAACAGAACAGAACATAGTCCTGATTTCAGGGAGTTTATTAAAAAGTGCAAGAACCTGGTAATCTACTAGGGGAATTAAGACATATACTTCACCACAGCAGGCCAGCTGTGTGGTATTGTGAGGTATTTAAATTCTTGGAGGAATTCAGAGGAAAAAGAGATCACTTTTGGCCGGGGAAACTGGGGAGTTGGACAGAAAAACTGCTGCTATCCTGACTGGTTATCAACAGGTATTAAGGACCTTACCTATGCTGAGAATAAAGGAAAGACAGAAGTCAAGAATTTAGAGTGGACTTGTTTTCCAGGAGAAATTGGCCCATTTATTCTGGGAGAGTAGCTTCTTGTGTATTTAAATTGATACATTTTAGAGTTTGTAGCCTTGTATTCATTGTTAGCCTTTAGGTTAATAGGAGGTTCTGTAAGTTTTTTACTTATGTCCCTGTGTAGATTGTTAATTAGCCTCCCTTTTAGAGAAGACTCTTGGCAGCTACCCTGAAACTCTGGTACAGCCCCAACTAGTGCCTCTCTAGAAATGGGAGGTCAGAGACCAGCTACTCATAGGACCCTTGGTTAAGTCACTGAACCTTTTTTAGGTTTATCATCTGTAGAGTGAGGTTCTTAAATTAGGTTCTCTTTAAGTATTCAGACCTTGGATGGCATTATATGGACCTCTCTAGGAGAAAATGGAACCAGAAACATAAAGTAACTGTGGTGAGGTTGTGGGTCTGGAGTCTGTGTACACTGCCCGTCCACTTGTATGTATGTACTAGACTGTTGGTCACACTTCACAGTCAGGGAACCTGGACCTCCATTCTGGCTCAGAGATTAAGCCGTACAGAGCCTTTGTGAAGTAGTGGGTCTTCTTTGGGCTCACAGTTGAGAAGGAGGCTCTTGTTTATGATTGTATTCTCAGTATCTGGTCCTTGGTACTGTCAGAGTGCAGTATGGAGTGGGTGGGAGATGGGGCCAGGGTGATGGTGTTCAGGGTCTCTATCCCGTTAGATAGATTTACTCCTTTACTTTCTGTTCTTAGCTTTTTGGGTATTTAAAAGATGACTTTAGAAATTATCTTAAAAGATGATATAAATGAACTTATTTACAAAACAGAAATAGATTCATATAAAAAACAAACTTGGTTATCAAAGGGGATGTGGGGTGGGGGAGAAAAATGAGTTTGGGTTAACATATACACACTACTATATATAAAATAGGTGAACTACAAGGGCCTACTGTATAACACAGGGAACTATACTCAACATCTTAGAATAACCTACAAGGGAAAAGAGTCTGAAAAGGAATGCATACATGTGTATACCTGAGTCATGTGCTGTACATTTGAAACTAACATAGCATTGTAAATATATAAATACTTCAATAAAAAGATTTTAACATCTTTTTAAACTTGGATCTTGAGACACTTAGAACAAATTAGTTTCAATATTTAATCATCAAAAAGAGTATAGGATGTTGGGTTACAACCTCAAAGGTGCAGTGGAAAAACAAGTCATGCCTGACCAATTTAATTTCCTTCTATGATAGAATGCAAAGCAGTTTAAAAGGGGATACTAATAGAGAATATCTGTAATTTAGATTCAGTAAGGGTCTTCTAACTTGTGGCTTATCTTTTAAACAAGTTTGGAAACCAAATATTTTAATATTATGAGAAGTTTCAGGGTTTTCAATCTTTTTGAGTTTGTAGAATCCTTTTTCATTGTGTTTTTGCTCTGGAGTGCTAATTCATGATATATTAGGACCTGTTATTGAGGAAGCAGGTGCAGGCTACACAGGTGGTGTGACTATAGCCCACGTAACCCAGGCACTTGATACATAACACAGGAAACCAATCGACTGTGCTTTTATTCTCAATCTGTCTCATGTTATGATGGCTAAGGGCTCCTTTAATGCTCCCCTTTCCCTCCATCCTAAACACACAGAAAATATGGTTAGCGTACATCTTTTTGATGGAGAAGTCACTCAGTATAAAGGGGTCACTGGATAGAACCAGGCTCCTTTAAACATAGTACATGATAATTTGGTGTGGTGATTTGAAAGGCATAAATGACATCCTCTTAGATTATCATTGGATATATGTTCCTTTAGGGGTATTCCTTTAAAAATTGGACTCTTTCAGGAATAATAATTTAATTTATACTAAGTCATGTTTTCTTCTGTGGTTTTAGAAGAAACCTAGGAAACGGGAGACTATTTGGGGATTATCCAAGGGGGCATAGAGAGACCCCCCCCCCGGCCAAAAAAAAAAAAAGTTTTGGCTCAGTCTGAATTCAGAGACACAGATAGCTTACATGGTAGCTACAGTTCAATAATAAGGCTGATATTTATAAGGCTGATATTTTTCTAGGAGTAATGACTTTGGTTTTGTGATATGCCAGCAGCCTCCTCAAGTTTTCTCTGGCCTTGACTATGTCTCTACTTAAGAGGATCTGATCAGAAGGAGATATTCAAATTATTATCATGTACTCTAACCATAGCATTGGAGAAGGCAGTGGCACCCCACTCCAGTACTCTTGCCTGGAAAATCCCATGGATGGAGGAGCCTGGTAGGCTGCAGTCCATGGGGTCGCTAAGAGTCGGACACAACTGAGCGGCTTCACTTTCACTTTTCACTTTCATGCATTGGAGAAGGAAATGGCAACCTACTTCAGTATTCTTGCCTGGAGAATCCCAAGGAAGGGGAGCCTGGTGGGCTTCTGTCTGTGGGGTCGCATGGAGTCGGACACAACTGAAGCAGCTTAGCTTAGCAGC
The DNA here is from genome assembly GCF_002263795.3 of Bos taurus. NCBI lineage: Eukaryota > Metazoa > Chordata > Mammalia > Artiodactyla > Bovidae > Bos > Bos taurus. The sequence goes on from NC_037337.1 coordinate 58,746,967, forward strand.
AACCATAGCATCTTTTATATGGATAAATTGTCAGTGTTTCCAGCAAAAGCCAGTTCCTGTCTTGGTACCGATGATCTTAAATTGGAAGTCATTTTACCCCACGTAAGGCATTTGGCAGTATCTGGAGATGGGTTGTTGATAAGGTTGTGGGGGAAGGACTATCATCTAGTGGGAGGATGCCAGAGATCCTGATCAATATCCTTTGATATGCATGACAGCCCCCCCTCCCACCATGAAGAATTAGCCTAAATTGTCAATGCTGCTGCCATTATGAGAAACCCTGGTTAATATCCTAGGTCCCATCTCCTTTTATCTACTCAAGGGTATTGCTTTAACAGTTTTTCTTTTTGCTGTCCTATAAAATTGCTTTTTATTCTTCTTTGAAATAGTTTCTTCATTTTCCTCTCCTGGTTTTCTTTTACTTCCCTTAAGTACTTCTCAGCCTGATTCCAGATTGCTGTAACTAGCTGTTTCTTTAATATCTCCCTCTCGAGTGTAATAGCTATCTGATAATATTCTCCTCCTTCAGCCTTCTCTAAATCAGTAAATGACTACCTTATCTTTTTTCCTCCCTCAGTTCCCTTGGAATCTTTTCTTTCATCTCCACTCCAGACCTAATGTTGCCAATTTCTGTTGGCTATTCTTCAAAATGTATCCAGAATCTGCCCACTTGTCACCTGTGCTGCTCCCACCCTGGTCCAGGACACCATCATCTTTTTCCACAATTACGGCAATAGGTTCTTAATGGGTCTCCCTACCTGGTCTGCTTTTAGTTTTATCCTTCTTCAGTTTATTTTCAACACAATAGTTGGAATGATCCTATTACTGTATAAATCAGATCTTGTTAGTTTCTTGTTCAAAATTTTCAAATGACTTTTTTTTTTCCCCCAGAGAAAAGACCCTAGTGCCTTCAATGCCCTTTATTACTATTTCTTTAAGCACCTAGAACAAAAACTGTTGGGTATAAAAAAGTACCCAATAAGTTAATAGATGAAAAAGGACACCTTAGTATAATATGAAACATTCTTAAGTAAACATGACCACTTTTATAAGATTATTTTATAATACTTTTGATATAGGTCAATGGCAGTTAGGCCATATTTATATAAATGAGTTATAGAATGGGGGCAGGAAAGCTCAGAGAATACAGTCCAGGTATAAAGCTTCATTGATCTGGTTTAATCTGTGTGCGTGCATGTGTGCTCAGTTGTGTCTGACTTTGTGATACTGTGTACTGTAGCCTGCCAGGGTCCTCTGTCTGTGGGATTTCCTAGGCAAGAATAGTGAAGTGGGTTGCCATTCCTTGCTCTAGGGGATCTTCCCAACCCAGGGATCAAACACGCATCTCTTGCATCTCCTGCATTGGCAGGCAGATTTTTTACCCCTGAGCCACCTGGGAAGCTCCTGGTTTAATCTAAGGATGCATATTAATATATTAAGAAGAATTGACGGAGAAGGCAATGGCACCCCACTCCAGTACTCTTGCCTGGAAAATTCCATGGATGGAGGAGCCTGGTAGGCTGCAGTCCATGGGGTCACAAAGAGTCGGACACGACTGAATGACTTCGCTTTCACTTTTCACTTTCATGTGTTGGAGAAGGAAATGGCAACCCACTCCAGTGTTCTTGCCTGGAGAATCCCAGGGACGGGGAGCCTGGTGGGCTGCCGTCTCTGGGGTCGCACAGAGTCGTACACGACTGAAGCGACTTAGCAGCAGCAAAGAATTATGATGTTGATCTTTCTTTTTCCACATGGTTTATTTGCCATCTGTATGTCTTCTTGGTAAAATATCTGTTTATATCTTTCACCTATTTTTCTTTTCATTAACAAATAAATAGCTCCTTTTTATCCTCAAAAAAAAAAAAAAGAAGAATTGACAGATTTTATGCCTACTAAGCAGTTCTAAATTTTTCACAGTTGTGTTTTTAAATGACTCTAATACTATTAGCAAGGTGAAAAGACAGCCTTCAGAATGGGAGAGAATAATAGCAAATGAGGCAACTGACAAACAACTAATCTCAAAAATATACAAGCAACTCCTACAGCTCAACTCCAGAAAAATAAATGACCCAATCAAAAAATGGGCCAAAGAACTAAACAGACATTTCTCCAAAGAAGACATACAGATGGCTAACAAACACATGAAAAGATGCTCAACATCACTCATTATCAGAGAAATGCAAATCAAAACCACTATGAGGTACCATTTCACGCCAGTCAGAATGGCTGCGATCCAAAAGTCTACAAGTAATAAATGCTGGAGAGGGTGTGGAGAAAAGGGAACCCTCTTACACTGTTGGTGGGAATGCAAACTAGTACAGCCACGATGAAGAACAGTGTGGAGATTCCTTAAAAAACTGGAAATAGAACTGCCTTATGATCCAGCAATTCCACTGCTGGGCATACACACTGAGAAAACCAGAAGTGAAAGAGACACGTGTACCCCAATGTTCATTGCAGCACTGTTAATAGCCAGGACATGGAAGCAACCTAGATGTCCATCAGCAGATGAATGGATAAGAAAGCAGTGGTACATATACACAATGGAGTATTACTCAGCCATTAAAAAGAATACATTTGAATCAGTTCTAATGAGGTGGATGAAACTAGAGCCTATTATACAGAGTGAAGTAAGCCAGAAAGAAAAACACCAATACAGTATACTAATGCATATATATGGAGTTTAGAAAGATGGTAACAATAACCCTGCGTATGAGACAGCAAAAGACACACTGATGTATAGAACAGTCTTATGGACTCTGTGGGAGAGGGAGAGGGTGGGAAGATTTGGGAGAATGGCATTGAAACATGTATAATATCATGTATGAAACGAGTTGCCAGTCCAGGTTCATGCACGATACTGGATGCTTGGGGCTAGTGCACTGGGACGACCCAGAGGGATGGTATGGGGAGGGAGCAGGGTGGAGGGTTCAGGATGGGGAACAGATGTATGCCTGTGGCGGATTCATTTTGATATTTGGCAAAACGAATACAATTTTGTAAAGTTTAAAAATAAAATAAAATTAAAAAAAAAATTAGAGATTAACCTGATACCTGGACTGTAGGGATTCTGTATTTTAAGTTACAGGTTTTAAAAAATAGCTGAGGTGGGGTGGGGCCTGAAATTGAAAATTGAGTCCAACAAAGACTTGATTGAGGTGGTTGCCCCATGTGGTGGTAAACTGAACTCAGCTAAAGCAGTATTCCTGATTAGAAACAAGATTTTCTTTAGAAAGTAATTTTAAGAATGTTGGGAATTCCCTGGCGGTCCAGTGGTTAGGACTCCATGCTTTCACCTGGTTGGGGAAAGCCTTGGGGAACTGCCAAAAAAAGAAAAAAGAATGTGCTAATAAATACACTCCTGGAACATTTAAACATGACTATCATTTTATGCTGAAAAAATTTTATATAATCCAAAGCCCAGGTTGGCCATTAAAACCAAAAGCAAACAAAAATCATTAAGAATTCGATTTTTTGTTTTAATATTATTAATATGGTATTTAGTGTTAAAAACTCAACAGTGCAAACAATGATGAAATATAGAAAGTGGAAAGGAGAGTTTCCTTTTCCCAGGAGAATTTTGTTTAGCCTAACTTCCTGGTTATCTTTGATTGAAAAAATATTTGAGTGCTTAAGCATTGTGCATACCCTCTAAGGCAAACCAGTTATTAAAAATACACTGTTGTATACTGTTGGTGTGTATTGTTATAAGCTGTAAACTAGTAAAATTGCTAAAGTAGTTGAACAGTAGCTCTTCTTTCTGGCAATATTTAATAGTGCTCGTTGTATGTGGTTGATATATAGAAACAATTTTTTTTGAAATGAAAGGATTAATATTCATCTTGTATGTTAAAGTGGTATATGAAATGAAATGTTTTACGATTTAGATCTGGTATAGGAATTTTGAATCTTAGAATTAAAGAATTTAGTCAAAGCCACACAGCAAAACCTGTGGTAGGATTAAAACTGGAACCAGTAAGCAGATGGGATCTAATTAAACTTAAAAGCTGTTGCATAGCAAAGGAAATCATTCACAAAGGGAAAAGACATCCTGTGTAATGGAAAGTATTTGCAAATTGTGTGACTGACAAAGGATTAATGTCCAAAATATATAGGTTAAAAAAAATAAAAAACAACCCAATAAAAAAATGAGCAGAAGACCTGGGTAGATGTTTTTTGTTTTTGTTTTTCCCAAAGAAGACATACCTCCAGAGAAGGCTAATAGGCACATAATTATCAATGCTGAGCATTTTTTTTTTTTAATCAGAGAACTGCAAATTAGAACAGCAGTGAAGTATCATCCCATACCTATCAGAATGGCTGTCATCAAAAAGTCTACAAATAGTGAATGTTGGAGAGGATGTAGAAAAAAAGAAACCCTTGTACACTCTTAGTGGAAATGTAATGATGGTGTGGGTACTCCGGAAAACAGTCTGGAAGTTCTTCAGAAAACTAAAACTATCATATAGTTCCATGCCTGAGTATATATCCAGAAAAAATGAAAACACTAAATTGAAAAGACAACTTCACCCCAATGTTTGTTTATATTATAGCTGGGATATGGAAGCAACCTAAATGTCTATCAGTAGACAAATGGATAAAGAAGACGTGGGGTATGTGTGTTTGTATTTATATATACACATATACATACGCAATAAAATAGTATTCAGCCATAAAAAAGAATGAAATTCCACCATCTGCAGCAGTGTGGATGAACCCATGAATATTATGCTTAGGGTTGTTGATGTTTAGTTGCCAGTTGTGTTCCACTCTTTTGTGATGCCGTGGGCTGTAGCCTGCCAGTCTCCTCTGTCTACAGGATTTCCCAGGCAAGAATACTGGAGTGGGTTGCCATTTCCTTCTCCAGGGGATTTTCCTGACCCAGAGATAGAACCCATGTCTCCTGCTTGGCAGGTGGATTCTTTACCACTGAGCCACCTGGGAAGCCCCGTGTTTAGTGAAGTGAGTCAGGTAGAGACAAACACTTCATGATGTTACTTACATGTGGAATCTAAAAACTAATATAAACAAATGATATGCAAAAATGAAAACAGAAGTGGACTCAGATATAGAAAATAAACTAGTAGTTACCAAAGGGGAGGGGTAAGGGAGGAGGGGCAAATTAGGAAAACGGGATTAAGAAACACAGAGTACTATATATATTGGGCCACCCAGAAAGTTTGTTTGGGTTGTTCCATAATCCAAATGAACTTTTTGGGCAACCCAATAGAATAGGTAAGCAGCAGGGATATATTGTAAAGCACAGGGAATTATAGCTATTTTTATCTTATAATAATTTTTAATGTAGTGTAATCTATAAAAATATTTTTATATTTGCTGAAGAGACTCTTGTCCATTGTGTATTCTTGCCTCCTTTGTTAATTAGTTGGTGGGAGGTGTGTCAGTTTATCTCTGGGCCCTCTATGTTGTTTCATTGATGTATATGGCTGTTTCTGTGCCAGTACCACAGTGTTTGACTACTGTAGCTCTATGGTATTGTCTGAAGTCTGGGAGGATTCAAATTATGTTTCTTCTTGATTCAGTTTTGGCAGGCTATATGTTTCTAGAAACTTGTCCATTTCTTCTTGGTTGTACATTTTTTTTGGCATTTAGCCTTTAATATTTTCTTATGGTATTTTGTATTTCTGTGATTTTGGTTGCTGTTTCTCCTCTTGCATTTTTTATTTTGTTTATTTGGCTCCTCTCTCTTTTCTTCTTGGTAAGCCTGGCCAGAGGTCTATTTTTGTTTATCTTTTCAGAAAATCAGATCTTGGTATTATTGACTTTTTAAAAAATCTCTTTTATTTCCTCTCTGATTTTTATTATTTCCTCCCTTCTATTGACTTTAAGTTTTGTGTTTCATTCTTGAAAGACATTTTTGCTAGGTTGAGGATGGCAATATTTTCTTTTTAGCGTCTTGAAGATGTCATCCTTTGTCTTCTGGCCTCCACTGTTTGTGTTGAGAAGTTAGCTGCCAGCCTGTTGCTCCTTTGGAAGCTGTATTTTTGCTTTTTTTCCCTCTAACTGCTTCTAAGATTTTTCTTGTCTTTCTGGAGTTTAACTGTGTTGTGTCTAAGTGTGCCTTTTTTTTTTTTTTTAATCTTCTTTGGGACTTTTGAGATTTTTGAACCTCTGAGTTGATGTGTTTCATCAAATCTGGAAATTTTTCGACTAATAGCTCATTGAATATTGTCTCTGCCCCATTGCCCTCATGAGACTAACACATTAAACATACATTAGACTTTTAGTTCTATGTCTAAAACTATCTCTACTGTATTTTCATTGTTTTCAGAAATCGTTTTTTTCTAAATCCCTTTGCTAATCCTATCTTAAGTAATATCTAATTTGCTCTATTGTACTTACTGCACTGGCTAGTCCTAGATTTTGTTTTATGTATGTGTATTATAGGATTGAAAAAAATGGTCCTTTTTTGCTGAAAGTTTTTATCATGAAGACATCTTGAATATCGTCAATTTTTCTTCATTGATATGGTCATGTGATGCTTTCTTTAAGCTATTAGTGTGATAAGTTACATTGTGATATTTTGCAAAATGAATTAGCCTTGTATTGCTGGTATAAATCCCACTTGGTTATGGTGTGTATTATGTTTTTTATATAGGACTGGATTTGATTTGCTAATATTCTGTTGAGTGCTTTTGCATCTGTGTTCATCTTGAACATACCCATTGTCTTTTCCCCTCATATTGTTCTTGTTTAGTTTTGGTATCATTGTAATGCTGGTTTTGTAAAATAAGTTTGTAAGTGTTTCTTCCTTTTCTATTTTCTACCAGGGATCAGGTAGAATTGATATCATTCTGTAAGTTCTTTAACAGTTAAAGAACTATTAAGGTAATTAATTCATCTGGGGTGTGTTTTTGTAGTTTCTCATTTTGGAGGAATTAGTCTTTTTCTTCTGTTTCACTGTTAGATTTATGTGTGTGGAGTTGTTTACAGTATCTTATCTTTTTATTATTTGCAAGATTAGTACTGATATTCTTTCTTTTCTTGATATTTGTAACTTGTGTCTTCTTTTCTGTGTATACTTCTAGAGGTTTATAAGTTTAATTGAACTTTTTCAAAGAACTGTATTTTAAAAAATAATTTATTTTAAATTGAAGGATAATTGCTTTACAATATTGTGTTGATTTCTGTCATACATCAGCATGAATCAACATAGGTATCATATATCCCCTCCTCCTCGAATCTCCCTCCCTCTTCCTACCCCATCCCTCTGGGTTGTCAGAGAGCCTCATCTGAGTTCCCTGAATCATACAGCGAGTTCCTGTTGACCGTCTGTTTTCCATATGGTACTGTATGTGTTTCTGTGCTGTCTTCTCCATTTGTCCCCCTGGCCCTGTGTCCACAAGTCTGTTCTCTATGTCTGCATCTCCATTGCTGCCCTGCAAATAAGTTCATCAGTACTGTCTTTCTAGATTACATAGATATGCATTAAAATACGATATTTGTTTTTCTCTTTCTAACTTACTTCACTCTATATAATAGGCTCAAGGTTCATCCTCTCATTAGCACTGACTGAAATGCATTCATTTTTATGGCTGAGTAATATTACATTGTATGTATATACCACAGCTTCTTTATCCAGTCATCTGTTGATGGACATCTGGGTTGCTTCTGTGTCCTGGCTATTGTAAATAGTGCTGCAGTGAACATTGGGGAACGTGTGTCTTTTTCAATTATGGTTTTCTTAGGGTATATGCCCAGTAGTGGGATTGTTGGGTCATCAGTTCAGTTCAGTCGCTCAGTCATGCCCAACTCTTTGCGACCCCATGAATCGCAGCACGCCAGGCCTCCCTGTCCATCACCAACTCCCGGAGTTCACTCAGACTCACGTCCATCGAGTCAGTGATGCCATCCAGACATCTCATCCTCTGTCATCCCCTTCTCCTCCTGCCCCCAATCCTCCTAGCATCAGAGTCTTTTCTAAGGAGTCAACTCTTCGCTTGAGGTGGCCAAAGTACTGGAGTTTCAGCTTTAGCATCATTCCTTCCAAAGAAATCCCAGGGCTGATCTCCTTCAGAATGGACTGGTTGGATCTCCTTGCAGTCCAAGGGACTCTCAAGAGTCTTCTCCATCACCACAGTTCAAAAGCATCAATTCTTTGGCGTGCAGCCTTCTTCACAGTCCAACTCTCACATCCATACATGACCACAGGAAATACCATAGCCTTGACTAGATGAACCTTTGTTGGCAAAGTAATGTCTCTGCTTTTGAATATGCTATCTAGGTTGGTCATAACTTTCCTTCCAAGGAGTACACGTCTTTTAATTTCATGGCTGCAGTCACCATCTGCAGTGATTTTGGAGCCCAGAAAAATAAAGTCTGACACTGTTTCCACTGTTTCCCCATCTATTTCCCAAGAAGTGATGGGACCGGATGCCATGATCTTCGTTTTCTGAATGTTGAGCTTTAAGCCAACTTTTCCACTCTCCACTTTCACTTTCATCAAGAGGCTTTTGAGTTCCTCTTCACTTTCTGCCATAAGGGTGGTGTCATCTGCATATCTGAGGTTATTGATATTTCTCCCGGCAATCTTGATTCCAGCTTGTGCTTCTTCCAGTCCAGCGTTTCTCATGATGTACTCTGCATGTAAGTTAAAAAAGCAGGGTGACAATATACAGCCTTGACGTACTCCTTTTCCTATTTGGAACCAGTCTGTTGTTCCATGTCCAGTTCTAACTATTGCTTCCTGACCTGCATACAAATTTCTCAAGAGGCAGATCAGGTGGTCTGGTATTCCCATCTCTTTCAGAATTTTCCACAGTTTATTGTGATCCACACAGTCAAAGGCTTTGGCATAGTCAATAAAGCAGAAATAGATGTTTTTCTGGAATTCTCTTGCTTTTTCTATGATCCAGCAGATGTTGGCAATTTGATCTCTGGTTTGGGGAACCAGTGTTATTCCTAGTTTTTTAAGGAATCTACATAATGTTCTGTTCTCCATAATGTTTGTAGTGACTGTATCAATATGCATTCCCACCAACAGTGTAATAGGGTTCCCCTTTCTCCACACCCTCTCCAGCATTTATTGTTTGTAGATTTTTTTTCTCTTTTTTTGATAATGGCCATTCTGACAAGGTGTGAGGTGATAGCTCATTGTAGTTTTGATTTGCATTTCTCTAATGAGCGAGGTTGAGCATCTTTTCATGTGTTTATTAGCCATCTGTATGTCTTCTTTGGAGAAATGTCTGTTTGGGTCTTTTGCCCACTTTTGGATTTGATTGTTTTTCTGGCGTTGAGTTGTAAGAGCTGCTTGTATATTTTTGGAAATTAATCCTTTGTCAGTTGTTTCATTTGCTTTTATTTTCTCCTATTCTGAGGGTTGTCTGTTCACCTTGTTTATAATTTCCTTTGCTGTGCAAAAGCTTTTAAGTTTAATTAGGTTCCACTTCTTTATTTTTGATTTTATTTCATTACACTAGGAGGTGGGTCATAGAGGATCTTGCTGTGATTTATGTCATGGAGTGTTCTGCCTACGTTGTCCTCTAAGACTTTTATGTAGTTTTGGTCTTACATTTAGGTCTTTAATCCATTTTTACTTGATCTTTGTGTATTGTATTAGGAAGTGTTTTAATTTCATTCTTTTACACGTAGCTGTCCAGTTTTCCCAGCATTTCTTATTGAAGATACTGTTTTCTTCCCATTGTATATTCTTGCCTCCTTTGTCAAACATAAGGTGCCCATAGGTGTGTGGGTTTCTTGCTTGGCTTTCTATCTTGTATCATTGGTCTATATTTCTGTTTTCATACTAGTACCATACTGTCTTGATGACTGTAGCTTTGTAATATAGTCTGAAGACAGGAAGGTTGATTCCTCCAGCTCCATTCTTCTTTCTCAAGATTGCTTTGACTATATGGGGTCTTTTGTATTTACAAGTTGTGAAATTTTTGCTTCTAGTTCTGTGAAAAGTAACACTGGTAATTTGATAGGGATTGCATTGAATCTGTAGATTGCATTTGGTAGTATAGCCATTTTCACAATATTGATTCTTCCAACCCAGGAACATGGACTATCTCTCTATCTCTTTATGTTGTCTTTGATTTCTTTAATCAGTGTCTTACAGTTTTCTGTATGCAGCTCTTTTTGTCTCCTTAGGTAGATTTATTCCTAGGCATTTTATTCTTTTTGTTGCAGTAGTAAATGGGATTGAGTCCTTAATTTCTCTTTCTGATTTTTTGTTGTTAATGTGTAGGATGCAAGTGATTTCTTTGTACTGATTTTGATTTCTGTGACTTTACTGTATTCACTGATTAGCTCTAGTAGTATCTTTAGGGTTTTCTATGTATAATGTCATGTCATCTGCAAACAGTGTGTTTTACTTTTTCTTTTCCAATGTGGATTCCTTTTATTTCTTTTTCTTCTCTGATTGCCATAGCTAGGACCTCCAAAACTGTGTTAAATAATAGTGGCAGGAATGGGTACCCTTGTCTTGTTCCTGATCTCAGAAGGAATGCTTTCAGTTTTTCACCATTGAGAATAATGTTTCCTGTGGATTTATCATATATGGCCTTTATTATGTTGAGATAAATTCCTTCTCTGCCCATTTTTTTAAGAGTTTTTATCATAATGGATGCTGAATTTTGTTAAAAGCTTTTTCCGCATCTATTGATTATCATATGGTTTTTATCTTTCAGTTTGTTAATATGGTGTATCACATTGATTTGCTTATATTGAAGAATCCTTGCATTCCAGGGATAAACCAAACTTGATCATAGTGTAGAAGAAAGTCATCCAGTCGTGTCCGACTCTGCAACCCCATGGACTATACAGTCCATGGAATTCTCCAGGCCAGAATACTGGAGTAGGTAGCCTTTCCCTTCTCCAGCAGATCTTCCCAACCCAGGAATTGTACTGGGGTCTCCTGCATCACAGGTGGATTCTTTACCAACTGAGCTATGAGGGAAGCCTGATCATAGTGTATGGTCTTTTTAATAACTTGCTGATATTTGTATGCTAGTATTTTATTGAGGATTTTTACATGTATGTTCATCAGTGATATTGACTTGGATTTTCTTTTTTGTATGTGATGTCTTTGTCTGATTTTGGTATCAGGTTGATGGTGGCCTTGTAGAATGAGTTAAAAGTATTTCTTCTACAAGTTTTTGAAAGAGTTTCAGAAAAATAGGCATTAGCTCTTTAAATGTTTGATAGAATTCACCTGTGAGGCCATCTGGCCATGAGCTTTTGTTTTTTGGAAGATTTTTGATCACTGTTTTGATTTCAGTGCTTGTAATTGGCTTGTTCGTAATTTCTATTTCTTCCTGGTTCAGTCTTGGAAGGTTGAACGTTTCTGAAAATCTGTCCATTTCTTCCAGGTTGTCCATTTTATTGGCATATAGTTGTTTGTAATAGTCTCTCACGATCCTTTCAAAGAACTAGATTTTTATTTTGTTCATATTGTTTTCCTGTTGTCACAGGACAACAATTTCCTGTTCATCGATTTTTCCTTATATCTTTATTATTTCCTGACTACTGCATGCCTTGAATTTGTTTTGCTCTTCTTTTACTAATTGATTAAGATGGAAGCTTATATTACTTGTCTGAGGATATTCATATTTCTATGAGCATTTATATAGTAGCCACTTCAACATCTATGTGTGACAGTTTCAAAATCTGTGTCTGTTGATTGTCTTTTCCCATATGAGATTTTCACAGCTGTTTGTATGCTGAGGAATTTTGCATTGAACCTGGGCTGTTTAAAATATTGTGTTATGAGACACAGTATTTAGGTTTTGTGTAAATTCTGTGGAGGATGTTAATTCAGCAGGCAGTCAGCTTATTTGGGTTCATGCCAAAAGGTCTGACCGGCCTCCTATAGGTTGTAGTTTCAGTGTCAGTTCCATTTTCAAGGGCCTTGCGGTGCTGTTTGAAGATAACCTGTGTATATGCAACAAGTGGCCAGTATACAGTAAGACCTGGGCAGTGGTCTTGCCAGTAGTTCAGATCCCCAGGGTGTTTATTCTGCTGTTTTAGGTATGATCTATGCATGTGCTGCCCAGGGATGAGCCCAGAAATTTATAAAAATAAGCATTGGATTGTTCTTCGAGTTCTTCCCTTTTTGTGAGTTCTCTGATACTTTCTGGTTTGCTAGGGCTCCCCTTGGTGGTTCTCTGGCTGGAAAGTTGAGAGTTCAGTTACCCTGCTCTGTGCTTCCTGTGACTGTTTGTGTTCAGGCCAAGCAGCAGTAGGGCAGAGAAAGGGAAGTACCAGGGATTCCCCCGAGTCTTGTGGGATTATAGCTCCTCCTGTTGGAGCTCTGAGATTGCTTGGGGCTGACATATGAGAAAATGGAGAAAAGAACAGGATAAATGGGGAATTTTCTCTCCCTCTCTTGGAAAATTGAGAGTCTCTTTTCCTATTTCTTGAGCCCAAAGTAAACTGCTGCTCCTGGAGCTCTGTGTTCTGGTTTCATCCTAGCTTTATTTTTTATTTATTATTTTTTAATATAAATTTATTTATTTTAATTGGAGGCTAATCACTTTACAATATTGTATTGGTTTTGCCATGCATCAGCATGAATCCGCCACGGGTGTACACGTGTTCCCCATCCTGAACCCCCCTCCCACCTCCCTCCCCGTACCATCCCTCTGGGTCATCCCAGTGCACCAGCCCCGAGCATCCTGCATCGAACCTGGACTGGTGATTTGTTTCACATATGATATTATACATGTTTCAGTGCCATTCTCCCAAATCATCCCACCCTTGCCCTCTCCCACAGAGTCCAAAAGACAGTTCTATACATCTGTGTCTCTTTTGCTGTCTCACATACAGAGTTATTGTTACCATCTTTCTAAATTCCATATATATGCATTAGTATATTGGTGTTTTTCTTTCTGGCTTACTTCACTCTGTATAATAGGCTTCAGTTTCATCATCCTAACTTTAAACTCTCTGCTAGTACAGTAAAGTTCAAATTTTGTTCTTTCCTAGTTCACCTGTTATCATTTACTTTTAAGAGTTTTAAAATATTTATTCCATGCATTTTGTCCATGTTTTAATAGCTGCATTCAGTGGCAGAGACATACTGTCATCCTTACTTGGACCTGAAACTATGATACTATTTTTCATATCATCAGAAAATATCAAGGATCAGCAATAAATCTAATAATACATGTAGAAGATTTCTGTGGGCAGAATTTAATAAGACTTTATTGAGAAACCTAAACAACAGGACGTAGATACGATATGTATGGACTGGGAGAATCAGTACTGTAAAGGTATTAATTATTTCCAAGCTTATTTATAACTTTGATGTATTCCCAGCCAAAAATTTAAGAGGATTTGTGAGATGTGATGGAATGATTCTAAATTTGATGAAAATAGATACGGCCGAGATTAGAAAAGTCTTTTTCTTAAGATGAGAGGACTTCTGCCAGCCCAAGATTTATAAAGCTGTAGTCATTAAGGTAGTGTGGTGTTGGTGGCCTAAAAATATACCAAAGTAACAAAACAGAGCACCAGAAACAGACTCACACATTCCTTGATGCTTTTTTTTTTTTTGGACCATGCTGTGTGACATGTGGGATCTTAGTTTCCCTATTGAGAATCAAACCTGTGCCCCCGTGCATTGGAAGCTCAGTCTTAACCACTGGACCACCAGGGAATTCCCAATTGATGCTTGATTTATGTCAAAGATGACATGGTACAGTAGTATAGAATGGTTGATTGTCTTAGTCAGTAGTACTGGGACATTTTCTTATTTATATAGAAAAAAAAAAGAAACTTGGCTTCTATGTCACCCCATACACAAAAGTGAACTCCAGGTAGGTTATAGATCTAGTCTGAAAGACACAACAATAAAGCTTTTAAAAGGGTTTATTTTCTTTATTCATGACCTTCAGGCTTCAAAATATTTCTTAAAACACTAAATATACCACATTGTATATAAATAAATTTATTTTTTTATAGGAACCAGATTTCTCATTACTGAAGAAGGGAGTTAAAAATATGTAATGTGGGAAAGCTAGAATGAAACCTGTGGTGGATATAATCTGATTAGAAGTGTCAGTGGGACATCATATGTATATGTGTATATCCATATATGTATATGTTCAGATCAGATCAGATCAGTTGCTCAGTCGTGTCTGACTCTTTGCGACCCCATGAATCACAGCACACCAGGCCTCCCTGTCCAACACCAACTCCCGGAGTTCACTCAGACTCACGTCCATCGAGTCAGTGATGCCATCCAGCCATCTCATCCTCTGTCGTCCCCTTCTCCTCCTGCCCCCAATCCCTCCCAGCATCAGAGTCTTTTCCAGTGAGTCAACTCTTCGGATGAGGTGGCCAAAGTACTGGAGTTTCAGCTTTAGCATCATTCCTTCCAAAGAAATCCCAGGGCTGATCTCCTTCAGAATGGACTGATTGGATCTCCTTGCAGTCCAAGGGACTCTCAAGAGTCTTCTCCAACACCACAGTTCAAAGGCAGCAAATCTTCGGCGCTCAGCCTTCTTCACAGTCCAACTGTCACATCCATACATGACCACAGGAAATACCATAGCCTTGACTAGACGGACCTTTGTTGGCAAAGTAATGTCTCTGCTTTTGAATATGCTATCTAGGTTGGTCATAACTTTGCTTCCAAGAAGTAAGTGTCTTTTAGTTTCATGGCTGCAGTCACCATCTGCAGTGATTTTGGAGCCCCCCAAAATAAAGTCTGACACTGTTTCCACTGTTTCCCCATCTATTTCCCAAGAAGTGATGGGACCGGATGCCATGATCTTCGTTTTCTGAATGTTGAGCTTTAAGCCAACTTTTTCACTCTCCACCTTGACTTTCATCAAGAGGCTTTTGAGTTCCTCTTCACTTTCTGCCATAAGGGTGGTGTCATCTGCATATCTGAGGTTATTGATATTTCTCCCAGCAATCTTGATTCCAGCTTGTGTTTCTTCCAGTCCAGCGTTTCTCATGATGTACTCTGCATATAAGTTAAATAAACAGGGTTATGTGTTTATAATGTGTAAATTTGTGTATGTATTTATATATATTTAGAGAGCAAGAGAGGGAGAGAGAAATTATGTATAAAGCTGTAAAGAGCAATATTGCATAGGAACCTGGAATGTCAGGTCCATGAATCAAGGCAAATTGGAAGTGGTCAAACAAGAGATGGCAAGAGTGAATGTCGACATTCTAGGAATCAGCGAACTGAAATGGACTGGAATGGGTGAATTTAACTCAGATGACCATTATATCTACTACTGCGGGAAGAAATCCCTCAGAAGAAATGGAGTGGCCATCATGGTCAACAAAAGAGTCCGAAATGCAGTACTTGGATGCAGTCTCAAAAACGACAGAATGATCTCTGTTCGTTTCCAAGGCAAAGCATTCAATATCACAGTAATCCAAGTCTATGCCCCAACCAGTAACGCTGAAGAAGCTGAAGCTGAACGGTTCTATGAAGACCTACAAGACCTTTTAGAACTAACACCCAAAAAAGATGTCCTTTTCATTATACGGGACTGGAATGCAAAAGTAGGAAGTCAAGAAACACCTAGAGTAACAGGCAAATTTGGCCTTGGAATACAGAATGAAGCAGGGCAAAGACTAATAGACTTTTGCCAAGAAAATGCACTGGTCATAATAAACACCCTCTTCCAACAACGCAAGAGAAGACTCTATACATGAACATCACCAGATGGTCAACACCGAAATCAGATTGATTATATTCTTTGCAGCCAAAGATGGAGAAGCTCTATACAGTCAGCAAAAACAAGACCAGGAGCTGACTGTGGCTCAGACCATGAACTCCTTATTGCCAAATTCAGACTTAAATTGAAGAAAGTAGGGAAAACCACTAGACCATTCAGGTATGACCTAAATCAAATCCCTTATGATTATACAGTGGAGGTGAGAAATAGATTTAAGGGCCTAGATCTGATTGATAGAGTGCCTGATGAACTATGGACTGAGGTTCATGACATTGTACAGGAGAGAGGGATCAAGACCATCTCCATGGAAAAGAAATGCAAAAAAGCAAAATGGCTGTCTGGGGAGGCCTTACAAATAGCTGTGAAAAGAAGAGAAGCGAAAAGCAAAGGAGAAAAGGAAAGATATGAACATCTGAATGCAGAGTTCCAAAGAATAGCAAGAAGAGATAAGAAAGCCGCCTTCAGCGATCAATGCAAAGAACTAGAGGAAAACAACAGAATGGGAAAGACTAGGGATCTCTTCAAGAAAATCAGAGATACCAAAGGAACATTTCATGCAAAGATGAGCTCGATAAAGGACAGAAATGGTATGGACCTAACAGAAGCAGAAGATATTAAGAAGAATGGCAAGAATACACAGAAGAACTGTACAAAAAAGATCTTCACGACCCAGATAATCACGATGGTGTGATCACTGACCTAGAGCCAGACATCCTGTGAAGTCAAGTGGGCCTTAGAAAGCATCACTACGAACAAAGCTAGTGGAGGTGATGGAATTCCAGTGGAGCTATTCCAAATCCTGAAAGATGATGCTGTGAAAGTGCTGCACTCAATATGCCAGCAAATTTGGAAAACTCAGCAGTGGCCACAGGACTGGAAAAGGTCAGTTTTCATTCCAATCCCAAAGAAAGGCAATGCCAAAGAGTGCTCAAACTACCGCACAGTTGCACTCATCTCACGTGCTAGTAAAGTAATGCTCAAAATTCTCCAAGCCAGGCTTCAGCAATATCTAAACCGTGAACTTCCTGATGTTCAAGCTGGTTTTAGAAAAGGCAGAGGAACCAGAGATCAAATTGCCAACATCTGCTGGATCATGGAAAAAGCAAGAGAGTTCCAGAAAAATATCTATTTCTGCTTTATTGACTATGCCAAAGCCTTTGACTGTGTGGATCACAATAAACTGTGGAAAATTCTGAAAGAGATGGGAATACCAGACCACCTGATCTGCCTCTTGAGAAATTTGTATGCAGGTCAGGAAGCAACAGTTAGAATTGGACATGAAAGAACAGACTGGTTCTCTAAATAGGAAAAGGAATTCGTCAAGGCTGTATATTGTCACCCTGTTTATTTAACTTATATGCAGAGTACATCATGAGAAACGCTGGACTGGAAGAAGCACAAGCTGGACTGGAAGAAGCACAAGCTGGAATCAAGATTGCCGGGAGAAATATCAATAACCTCAGATATGCAGATGACACCACCCTTATGGCAGAAAGTGAAGAGGAACTCAAAAGCCTCTTGATGAAAGTGAAAGTGGAGAGTGGAAAAGTTGGCTTAAAGCTCAACATTCAGAAAACGAAGATCATGGCATCCGGTCCCATCACTTCTTGGGAAATAGATGGGGAAACAGTGGAAACAGTGTCAGACTTTATTTTTGGGGGCTCCAAAATCACTGCAGATGGTGACTGCAGCCATGAAATTAAAAGATGCTTACTCCTTGGAAGGAAAGTTATGACCAACCTAGATAGCATATTCAAAAGCAGAGACATTACTTTGCCAACAAAGGTCCGTCTAGTCAAGGCTATGGTATTTCCTGTGGTCATGTATGGATGTGACAGTTGGACTGTGAAGAAGGCTGAGCGCCGAAGATTTGCTGCTTTTGAACTGTGGTGTTGGAGAAGACTCTTGAGAGTCCCTTGGACTGCAAGGAGATCCAATCAGTCCATTCTGAAGGAGATCAGCCCTGGGATTTCTTTGGAAGGAATGATGCTAAAGCTGAAACTCCAGTACTTTGGCCACCTCATCCGAAGAGTTGACTCACTGGAAAAGACTCTGCTGCTGGGAGGGATTGGGGGCAGGAGGAGAAGGGGACGACAGAGGATGAGATGGCTGGATGGCATCAGTAATTCAATGGACGTGAGTCTGAGTGAACTCCGGGAGTTGGTGATGGACAGGGAGGCCTGGCGTGCTGTGATTCATGAGGTCGCAAAGAGTCGGACACGACTGAGCAACTGATCTGATCTGATAGAGACATATAGATATGGTGGGAATGTATGTATGTCCTGGAAGTCATTGCTTCTAAACCTTTCAATGGAGAGTTGAAGATGTATGTTGGTGTCCACATACATACACACAGACATATCTGTTTCCTATTCTGTCAGCTGAGAGGGGCCTGGTTGGTACTCCAGTGGCAGAAATGACTGGCATCAAGATCTTGGTTTTTAAATGCCATTTTCCACTAATAGGAAACAGCATTGGAGAAACATCTGATTCTAGGTTGGATGATAAGCCTGGATGGAACCTGGAATCTCTTACGCCAGAAAGTAAGGAATTGTTCAAAGTATGGCGAGAATATGTCAAAGAACACAGGGCTAGCTTGAAGGATTCCTACTGGCCAAGTCTGGGACAACTGGAATATGAAAATAAGTGATGGTAGTAGATTATCATCACCCTTTGAATGAGGTAAGAGTCCATGATCTTAATGTGCAAAAATCATTAAGAAAACTCAAAGGGAAGGGATAAATTAGGAAATTGGAATTAACATATACATATTACTATATATGAAACAGGTAAATAGCAACTTCCTACTGTATAGCACAGGTAACTGTGTTCAGTATCTTGTAATAAACTTTAGTGGAAAAGAATATGAAGAAGAATATATGTATGTATAACAATCACTTTGCTGTACACCAGAAACTAACACAGTGTTGTAAGTCAGCTACAGTTTAACTGCACTTCAATTAAAAAAAATAAGAGGAATTCCCTAGTGATTCAGTAGTTAAGATTCCATGCTGTCACTGCCAAGTGCCTAGGTTCAATGCCTAGTCAGGGAAATAAAATCCAATAAGTTGCTCAGCCAAAAACAGAAAACTCTTCCTTATAGAAGAAAGTCAATTAATAATGCAATGATGGAATTAGAAAATTACCATTAGACAGCCATCATATTTAATAGTAATAACTGACTAGGTAAGAATCATCAAAGGGATGCTTGTAGGAATATCTTCCTGCAAGATACTTATTAATTACAAAGGAAAATTAATACTTTTATAGAGGAGAAACTTTGCAGATCCTGCCTTTGTCACCTGATCAAAGTTAACATCACTGGAGATGGGACAACATAGATGAATGTGCTTCTTAGTAAAATGCTGTGAGACAGTGGCCACATTTCTATGCTGTTTCTGCCCAAAATCCATAACTGTAATCTAATTATAAGGATCTGAAAATGTAGCCCATGGATTTGAAAAAGATAATTGCGTCACATATATTTAACAAAGGTTTAGTATCCAGAATATAAAAATACCTACAAATCAAGAAAAGAACCGAGAACTTTTTAGGAAGTAGATAAAAGTCTTGACCAGGCATTTCACAAAAAAGAGAAAATCTAGATGAATTACGAGCATACGAAAAGGGAATTTTCCTCCATAGTAATCAGAAATGCAAGTTGAAATCATGAAATACCATTGCATACTTACCACATTTGCAAAAGATTTATTTGACCTGTCTGGTGATGGCCAGAATATCCAGAAATGGAAATTCTTATACTTTGATAGTGAGAATATTATTTCATACAGCTACTTTGGAAAATGTTTTATCATTATATACCAAAATCTAAGATATATGTACTCTATGATCTATCAGTTCCTCTTCTGTATATATATTCTAGAGAAAAACATTTAATATGCAGTATATTGCTACAAGTTCTCTTGCCTGGAAAATCCCATGGACGGAGGAGCCTGGTAGGCTGCAGTCCACGGGGTCACAAAGAGTTGGACACGACTGAGCGACTTTACTTTCACTTTTCACTTTCATGCATTGGAGAAGGAAATGGCAACCCACTCCAGTGTTCTTACCTGGAGAATCCCAGGGATGGCAGAGCCTGGTGGGCTGCCGTCTATGGGGTCACACAGAGTCGGACACGACTGAAGTG
Organism: Bos taurus; assembly: GCF_002263795.3. NCBI lineage: Eukaryota > Metazoa > Chordata > Mammalia > Artiodactyla > Bovidae > Bos > Bos taurus. The sequence goes on from NC_037337.1 coordinate 58,766,779, forward strand.
ACTTAGCAGCATATTGCTACAAGAATATACAGAGCAGCATTCTGGTTTATTTGTTTTTTAGAGCAGCATGGTTTTTAATATGCAAGCTGTTCAGGGACTTAGAATGGATGCATTGTGGTACATAAAAGGTAATATTAATAAAGTAATAATAAGTAATGAAAGTGAATGAATCACAGCTATGTGTATCATGTATCATGAATTTATCTCTGACCAGATATTCCTAAAAAAAGCAAGATAAAAGAATATATGCATTATGCTTTCATGTACACAAAGAGAACTAGCAAAACTAACTGAACTATTTAGGCATGCATGCACAAGTAGAAAAACTACAGAGCAAAGCAAGGAAGTGGTTTCCCAAAAAAGTCAGGGTAATGCTACTCTGCTTGCAGGAGAGAAGTGTACTTTTGAAGGGACATGTGGTCTTTTGGACTGCTGGAAATACTGTCTTTTTAAAGTGGTGGTTACACACATGTTCATTTTAAGTTTATTTTTTGTGATGTCTGTTTTATGTAAACCTCTAAATTAAAAAAAAATTGGCTTAGTGGAGTTTTCTGAGTAAGTGAATATAGATGTATTTTGTATTTTTGCCCATGATTTTTAATGAGAATCTGAAACCTTCTTTGTAAATTTAGAAATACATAAACAAAAACTTCCCGCCTCTCCCTTTTCCTGGCAAAATGTAAACTTCATATGATAGAGAGACCTTGCCTGTTTTCTATCGCATTATGCCCTGAGTGCCTGGTCCACACTAACTGCTCAGTAGACATTTGTTGACTTGAATCCCCAACAGTCATCTTGCTGTAAATACTTGTTCAGAGTTAAATGGAACAAGTCAAGATACAAATTACCTAAGTAATGGGGAATTGTAAGAATATAGAAGAGTAGAAGACTGGCTGAATGAAAACTGTTGCCTGCCATATCAGTAAACAAAGGATGTTGCAGCTTGGAACACAGGGCAGAGATGACTGGGCTGCCTGCAGCCAATCCTCAGCCACTGCAGCCACCCCCAAAGGTGAACTGCCAGGGGACTCAGGATGGCAAAGAAAGGAACACTGGTCCTAGGTAGCTAAGGTGCATATCAAGCTATGCTTTCAGTGAGCCCCCTCTTTCATTTTCCCATATATAGAAAAGTGCTCAATTCATTAACTTGTGATGTCTGGTTTTCTTTAGTTAACAGTGATCTTTTAATGTTCTGACTACCTGGTCTTTGTTGCAAAACTCCTGTATATCCTAACTTCTCCCTTACTACTTCAGAGTAGTCCCTCAGAGCTATCTGAGAGGCTGCCTCCCAGCCTTGAGGTCCTCAGAAAGTCCATCAAATAAAATATAATTCTGAATTTTTAGGTTGTGTATTTTATTTTTTTTCAGTCAACAAGAAAACTCTTCCAAGAATCTTGTAACACAAGGCGTACATGGTACTGCTGGGCCTCGGAAATCAGGAAGCTGGTCATCTCTGGAGCCTGGTTCATTTGTCTCTGTGGCTCTCATAATATCTCAGTCTCTCTCTCTGTTGGATCCATTAAACCTGGCTTACATGAGGATGCAAAGGACTGCCCTGGTGTTTGTGTAGAAAGTCCTGTGGGCTTTACTGCCTATTACTGCCTGCTACATTTCTTAGTATTTCCTTGAATATCTGGAAATTGGAATCTGACCCAGGTCACCTTTTTAAGCCAGGCCACATCATGGATTACCTGCCAGAATATAATTTTTAGTATTAAATTCTTGGTCTTCAGAATCAGTGTCAAACCCTGGTTGGTCCAAGCAGTTGTATGCAGTGAGTGTCTCTCATGGCTGCCCTCTCAGAAGGACTGTGGTTGGGGCAGTTTTGCTTTGAAAGGTCTGTGAGTATGGTAGACAATACACTTGACATGATAAAGCATAATTTTTCTATTATGGGATATTTAGATTTCCATTAACAATTTTTTTTGTGTGTGAAATTCTTTATTGGAATATAATTGCTTTACAGTGTTGTTAGTTTCTGATGCACCGCAACGTGAATCAGCTATACGGATGTGTATGTCCCCTCGCTCTTGAGCCTCCTTTCCACCTCCCCATCCCACCCGACTCCTGTAGGTCATCACAGAGCCCATTATTTTTTTTTTTTTGACTTTAAATAATACTGCAGTAAACATCTTGGTACTAGTTTTAATGTTTGTTTGCATGTCTGAATGTCTTTCAGGATAGAGTCCTAGAAATAGAATCAAAGTACTTAAATCTCTTTAGAGTCTCTTAATTCATATTACCAAATTGTTTCCCAGAAAAGTTACATGTTTTTATACTGCAGTGATGTATGAGAGTGAGAGGTGTACCATATTCTTGATCATTGGTTTTTGCTGCTTGTTCTTCAAAGATGAAAAAAATACACTTGGCTATTTAGTGCTCCAAAGCCTTTCTCCAGATACATACAGGTTCCAAGGGATCACAGATGACTACTTTAGTAACTGTGTCTCTGTTATGCATTTTTTTGCTAGCTTTCTATCCTAGCGTGTCCTCATTGCTACTGCTGCAATATCTTGGACAATTCCACATTTTCCTTGAAGCCCTGCTCTGCATGTCCCCAGTCTTTGTACCAGTTGAGGTTCCACTCAGGGCAAGGGACAGAGGAACCGAAGTAAAAGCAAGGTTTATTTCTGTATACACATTGAATCATCAAGGAGGGCAACTGAGCTTCAGGGTGATTTGAACTAAAAAACTGGTAAGATCAAACTGCCCCTTCTTAGATAGTTTGGATACATGTTCTCTTATGAGTTCTTACTTATTTCTTGATATCTCATCCATTTGCTTCTCAAACTGGTGATTTCAATTTCACAGTGCACATGGGTCTTAATGGCTGCCTTATCCCTGAATATGTATGACTTTTCAGATCAATTCTTGTTGATTCTGGTTTCTTTGGCTTAAATTCCTCAGACTAGACTTTGGCATAGCTCATCCTTTCCATCTGTTAGCCACTGGTCATTATTCTGGACCCATCCTTGTCTCCTGTCAGCTTTGAGTAGGGGAAAGAGTCATAAGGTATAAAATATTTAGGGTTCTATGTAAAATAGTGTACACTGGATTACGTGATCTTTTTATCAAGATATTTGGAAGCACATTTGTGTACACTTAACAGAACCACAGTTTAAAGGTGAAAGGAGTCTCAGAAGTGATCTAGTCACAATCTTTTATTTGGCTGATTGAGGAACTATGTACAGAGAGACTATGATTTTTCCATTGTTATAGTCAGTGTTAGCACCCCTAGGTTCTCAGGAATGTACTCTTTCCATCATATTGTAGGGTTGGAAGTTTAATTACAATTTAGCTGGGAAATATTTTTATGAATACTATCAGGACTGTCTCCCTAAGAATATCAACATTTAAGTTAAATGATTTTCTGGAAATCCCCAGTAGTTACAAAATAATTGAAAGTTGTCATAAACATTACATATTAATATTGCTATATAATATACTTAACCTTAAAATTCTTTCACATGGAAAGCATATTAAGAACAAATTAAGAAGTGAAATACCGGATACTTATTTTCTCTATTTCTAATAATTTAATGTCCAAAAAGTTCATTCTATTTCTTTAGATGTAGAAGTTTTAAAAAGTAGTATTTTACTTCAATATTCTCTATGAGGCAAATAGATGGAGAAACAGTGGAAACGATGGCAGACTTTATTTTTTGGGGCTCCAAAATCACTGCAGATGGTGACTGCAGCCATGAAATTAAAAGACACTTACTCCTTGGAAGAAAAGTTACGACCAACCTAGACAGCATATTAAAAAGCAGAGACATTACTTTGCCAACAAAGGTCCATCTAGTCAAAGCTATGGTTTTTCCAGTAGTCATGTATGGATGTGAGAGTTGGATTATAAAGAAAGCTGAGCTTCAAAGAATTGATGCTTTTGAACTGTGGTGTTGGAGAAGACTCTTGAGAGTCAGTTGGACAGCAAGGAGATCCAACCAGTCCATCCTAAAGGAAATCAGTCCTGAATATTCATTGGAAGGACTAATGTTGAAGCTGAAACTCCAATACTTTGGCCACCTGATGCAAAGAGCTGACTCATTGGAAAAGACCCTGATGCTGGGAAAGATTGAAAGCAGGAGGAGAAGGGGAGGACAGAGGATGAGATGGTTGGATGGCATCACCAACTCAATGGACATGAGTTTGGGTAAACTAGAGTTGGTGATGAACAGGGAGGCCTGGCGTGCTGCAGTCCATGGGGTTGCAAAGAGTTGGACACGACTGAGCAACTGAACTGAACTGATGAGGGAAATTACTTTTAAGCTTTAGAGTACAGATTTGATGAGGTTGAAAGGTAATTCTCAGTTTTTATATGTGCTGGCCAGTCCATAGGGCTTACTGTTACCAGTGTATAAATAAAAGCGCAAAAAGATCCAAATTTATATGCCACTGTGTGTGCCTTGTGACTTAAAATTTTGATTAAATTGTGTGAACTTCCATTTCCTCATAGCAAAGTGGGGTTAATGACTAACTGGTAGATTTACTGCAGTCTTGAAAGAAAGACTAGGAATATGGAATGCCTAGTACAGTACTTGTTACCCAGCAGGCTTTCAATAAATGGCAGATTTTTCTTGTATTTATTTTTCTAGCTTTTAATTACGGGTGCCCTGTATTTATATGAATCAAAACTCTAAGGGAGAGGTGGTAGTCTTAACAGTAACACTGTGGAGTTTTCTTGTTAAATTAGACTATAACACTTCATTAGTGAAACCTTTCAACATGCTTAGTGCCTCTTGATTGATCAGTGCTATTCTTTTTAAAATATAGACCCATCTGTCAGCAGTTGTCAGTGATCTTAAACTTTGACCCTGCAACTACCAGGATGTTAAAACATCCAACTACTCCATAGAAAATGCCAGTTTAATATACTTGTACTCTGTTTTCTTTTAGTAAAGGTCATGTTTGTGTAAGATTTTAACGAAAATTGGGAATTCCCTGCTGGTCCAGTGGTTAGTACTCAGTGCTTTCACTGCTGAGGGCCTGGGTTCATTCAACCCTGGTCAGGCAGCTAAGATCCCATTCCTTTACAGTTTAATTTAGCTAAGACTGAAGGGAAATCTTAGAAATTAGAACTGTGTTTGAGTTATGAATATTAGTTATTTGCATTTTTAAAAATAATATAGTCACAGTGATGAGCATCTGTAAAACTGAGGTTAAAGCAGATTCTGTTACGCCTATTCAGATACACTTAATAATTGTTGAGAAGGACAATGAACCCACTAGAGGAAGCAGTAGTATATTATGATCATGATGGTGTGTTAATTCAGAGAATTTTATGGCATTAGAAAATGAGACATTTTTTTCATGTGTAACATTTTAATAAAGTAGAAGAGAGTTGCTTTGTTTTTCAGCCTCAACTAATTGACAGGACTCCTAATGAAATTTTGGGTATCACAACTAAAAACATAGAATCTTGGTAATAACAAATACACAAGTTTTTAGCTTCCATGTAATAATTTTGGGGTAATATAACACTTTGTCTAAGAAAGAGATTCTTTAAGACAAAGGAGATTTATGGTCCCTGGGAAAATCAGCACATTCACTTGACTTTAAATATTATTTGCAGGATTTCAGAGACCTCTCCAGATCAACTATGACTCACACACAGAGGACTCAGGTTGAAAACTTCAACCAGGTTGGAAAGTTAGTTTCAGTGCTCAAAGAGGAGACTACTTTCCTCTTTCCTCATAGGATGGATTTGGTCTCCAAAAGTAAGGTTAAAAGAAGTGAGGGTTGATATTTTTAGAGCACGTCATTGCCTTAAGAACTTGGGCTATACAATTATCTCTTAGTTATAGTAGTTATTCTTTATCATCATAAGGAAAGTTCAGTCCTTCCATAAAAGAAACTCCCACATGAATAGAAGGAAAAGATGCTTTTTAGGACTCTTCCTCTTTTCTTGGACTTCATCTTTGTGTTTGGACAAATCATATCCTTGACTTAAGGATAAAATATTTTATAGGTCATACTGTTATACGTACTGGTATATGGTACTACGGCATAGGGATGGTTCTCCCAGGAACCCAAGGGAAGATGAACTTAGTTAAGCAATTCCATTTGTTCCAGAAAGGGCTTAGTGCCCATTTTCCTGCTTCCCTGTAACGATCCTGTGACCTCTGTACCACATGTAGAGTAGCTAGTTCAGAGAGATTTATTTACCTAGTACAAAGGAGCCCACATCCTGTACTCTCTGGAGCTGTGTTAGTATTTGCTTGTAGTCCCAGTGAGTACTTGCTTTTCTTCCTGCACTATAAATTCTTCCTCTGGTAAAACTGAATTCTGATAAAGAAGAATGGAAAAAATTGCATTTGATCTAAAATTGAAAGAATGAAAATCTCTTGAGTAATTATAGATTTTGTAGAAACCTTCTTAGTTGCTGGTCTGAGCTAGGTGCTGTGGGAAATTATACTTGGGACTGCAATCCCTTGTGGCTCAGCTGGTAAAGAATCTGCCCACAATGCGGGAGACCTGGGTTCAATCCCTGGATTGGGAAGATTCCCTGGAGAAGGGAAAGGCTACCTACTCCGGTATTCTGGACTGGAGAATTCTATACAGTCCATGGGGTTGCAAAGAGTCGGACACAACTGAGCAACTTTCACTTTTCACAAAGATGTACATAGGCCTTTAAGACATCTTAATGGAAGAGAGTTGGGGTGATGCAGTGGAAAGAGAAGGATCTTTATTATGACGTAAATGAATCCTCACTCTGTGAACTTGGGAGAGTCACTTATCCTTTCCGGGCCTTGGTTTCTCCATCTTTGAAAGGGGGCCTGTGAAGATATAATGTTCATATCAGCCCCTAGCAGACTGCCTGATCATAGAGGGTATTCAATAAATGGTAAATAATTAAGGAAGGCTTTGATAGATTCCCTTCTGGTGAGTCTTCTAAATCCATGATGCTATTAGATCGGAAGATGAGCCAAAATATCTCTTTCTTTGTATAGCTACCATCATAAACTTGGCCAAATTATTAGTTTATATCAACTGTCTGAACTCCGTATTCTTAACCAAATTTCCAGGTATATAGACATCTGGACCCAGAAATGTGAAGTAGCTAATTTATGTTTGGCCAAGTCAGAGAGATTTATTTACCTAGTACAAAGGAGCCCACATCCTGTACTCTCTGGAGTTGTGTTAGTATTTGTTTATCAGGATAAGCAAATAGGATAATTTTGAATCATTTATTGTTATACAGGTATCTGTATTTATTGAGGGCTGCTTATGTGCTGGGTGCTGGGACTACCGTGGTAAGCAAGAACCTGATCCTTGCTCTGATGGACCTTTCAGTATAGTAGCAACCAGATAAACACACATAAAATCTTATGAGCCTTCATGTAATTAGAATTCATGTAATTCAGTAGTGACTGATATGAGTCCTCTGTCCTTGCATACTTGGGGGTTATGTGTACTTTAGACTCTTTGGAGAAAGGTAAAGAATTATAATATTCAACTTCTGTGCTTTTCCACCTCTTTGTCTGCAGTAGTTCATGGGTTCCATTTTAGCCATGACCATGGATATTATCGGAGAAGGCAATGGCACCCCACTCCAGTACTCTTGCTTGGAAAATCCCATGGACGGAGGAGGCTGTTAAGCTGCAATCCATGGGGTCACTATGGAGAAGGCAATGGCACCCCACTCCAGTACTCTTGCCTGGAAAATCCCATGGATGGATGAGCCTGGTGGGCTGCAGTCCATGGGGTTGCTAAGAGTCGGACACGACTGAGCGACTTCACTTTCACTTCTCACTTTCATACATTGGAGAAGGAAATGGCAACCCACTCCAGTGTTCTTTCTTGGAGAATCCCAAGGATGGGGGAGCCTGGTGGGCTGCCGTCTATGGGGTTGCACAGAGTCGGACACGACTGAAGTGACTTAGCAAGAGCAAGATGGATATTGTATAAAATAGTAGGCATTACCTAAGGGTGGTTCCACAGGAGCCTGGTACCACACATTATTGTTCTGTTATGATGGTTAATTACTAGTTTGATAAAGGATTTGACTGTTTTAGACCAGTGGTCCCTAAACTTTTAGTGATGGTGTAGTATTCTACTCTGTGGATATTCATTAATTTAACCACTTCTCTACTGATGATGATATTGTTCACTCACCCAGTCATGTCCGACTCTTTGCAACGCCATGGATTGCAGCACGCTAGTCTTCCCTGTCCTTCACCATCTCCCGGAGTTTGCTCAAATTCAACTCATGTCCATTGCTTCAGTGATGTTGTCCAACCATCTCATCCTCTGATGCCCTCAGTCGTCTTCTCTGTCTGCCCTCAGTCTGTCCTAGAATTAGGGACTTTTCCAGTGAGTCAGCTGTTCACATCAAATGACCAAAATACTGGTTCCTACTGATAGGTGATATGATTATTCTCAGTTTTTGCTGCTTTAAATAATGAAGCAGTGACTATCCTTCTTTATATATTTTGGCAAACTTTGTAAGTGTGCTTATAGTAGAATAAGGACTTGTCTAATCAAAGAGTATGTTGTATGTAATTTTGATAGATATTGCAAAATTCTTTTACCCATGAAGATTCTCATTTAGTAAGTCTTAGGTGGGACCAAGCAATTTGTATGTTTAACAAGTTCCCTAGGTGGTTTTGATGCAGCCAGGTTTGAGAACTATTGCAGTTCAGAAAGATGGCAAGATTCTCGACTGCTGAGGAGCATGGTACATGTCCTGTAGTAAAGGTCAGGCAGTTATGGCCATCTAGGGAGAAGTAAAAATCCTCTTCAGTGACTGAGCAGCAGGAGCCCAGGTCCGGAGCAGCAGTTGCTGGGGATGGCCCATCTTCCAGAGAAGACTTATCTGAACTATTTCATGTCTCTTTGATATGTCATATAGGGGAAAAGAACATAAGAATTATAAGGACCTGAATTTGAATATCTTCCACTTACTGTATAATTTTGGGAAAATAAATGAACTTGAATGTTTATTTATATAATGATAATCTCTTCCTCTCAGGTTTGTTGCAAAGGTGAAAGAGGGAGTGACCTAATGTTTATTGAATGCCTTTTGTCTTCGGCGAGTAACTTAACACATCTCTCTCTGTTGCGGCAGTTCATCCTTTAATTGTGATTAGTGATTCACTAGGTGATCTCCCCGTTAGACTCCCTGGGACCACATCTTGGGTTTTTGTATTCCCAGTTGCTATCCCAAACTTGGGACATCACGCACTGTTTTGTTTCTTTAATGAGTGATGTGTGCTAAGCACTGTAGATAGAGTTTCTACTTTAATTCTATTATCCTGTGAGGTAAGTACTGTTTCCTCCATTTTACCACAAGGAAGAGCTCAGAGAACTTTGGTAACTTGCTTAAGATCAAGTAGTACTGCAGAACAGACATTGAAAACCCTGCCTGTGTTGATTCCAGTTTCCGTCAGGTTTTGCTCTTACCATCAATCTGCTTTGCTGAGGTAATGCTATAAAGCACTTTGGAAATTGTGAAATGTTTAAGGGTAAGATTATTTTTGTTATTTTAATAATGTAAGTGTAAAGACTTTTCTGCCTGTACTATTACCAATCAATTTAGCTTTCTCGAATGTATAGTGTAGCAAATCTGCCTTGTCTGAGAGAGTATAAGTAGTTATTTCCTCCTGTGAGTGATTTTTTTCCCCTATATTTCCTATGCTTAAAATTCTGTTTTTGTTTTTCCATTTGGGAAACTTTTTGGTACACATAAACACAGGAGTTGAAGGTATTTGGTAACATTGGAAGTTTTGGTAACAGGTAGAAATAGTGTCTGTCTTTCTGGTCTTTACCTTCAGTTCCCTTTTTCATTAACAGTCGTATGTGGACCTTACTGGCTTAGATGTTAACAGATGTCAGCCCTGGCTACTGGATATCTGTATTTTGCAGGATGTGACCATGTCGCTTAAGGCTGTAGAAATAGTGGGGCAGGGGAAACACCTCATAAACCTTATATTTATGGTGCTTTTTAATTTGAGAATTATCTTGTTAGGTGTTTTGAATATTTACTTGTAAGTTGAGTTTGGAACAACAACAACAAAATGTCCCCATCCTCTGCTCTTTGTGTCATCATAAAATTCACAAAGTTGCAAAACAGGAATAGCACACATCAAGAAGTGTGGCAATAGGAAGAAATAACGTAGTTTTGCTCAGTATAGTTCTGTTGAACAAGGGAATTTTCCAGGAACTTGACTTTGTGTTTTGTTTTCCATAGCAAATATTTGTCACATTTTATATATTGGTTTGTTTTTTATTTTGTTTAAATGTGTGTGTGTAGCCACTTTGAATTGGTTTCCTCCCCGTCTGTGTGTCTCTGTCTCTCTGTGCCTCTCTCTCTCTCTCTCTCTCGCTCTTACCTGTTGTGCTTGAGGGGAGGGGGCAAGGCAGGCTTCATCATGGATTTATTTAGGCAGTTGAGTTTGGTTAGTGTTTGCCTGTAGTACATGTAATTCTGCCTCGGGGGTTCATGTCTATTTAACTAGCTCTTTAAGCCATGTGGAATTGTATTGGAAAATGCATCTGATTTCTATCTTGATCTTCCTGAAGCCTGGTTTGAACCCTGGGAACACAACTGCAGCCTTCAATGCCTTATTACTCTCAGATGAAGGTTTTATTTTTCAGGGTCTCATCTCTGAGATGAGCATTAGAGAGAAATTCCAAACAAAAGGATTAATGAGGTATGGAGGCTGTAATGTTTAAGACCTGGAAGAACCTTTTTTCCTGTTAGTTAGCAGTGACTGAATGATAATGTATGGTGTGTCATGCATCTGGTGTGACTTTTTATGTTCTGATTTGGAAATTGATATTTTTAATATTACGTTAACTGTATTTGTAAGATATGTCATAGTATCCTTTGCAATAGCAACAGAAACTAAGATTAATAATAATTCACAAGTTACATATTTTACATAATATAAAACTTTTCTTTTTAGGCGTATGGATCAGGCTGTGATATTGTTATTTTGGCAAGTGACTTTGAATGTGTGCAGATCATCCCTGGTGCTAAGCATGGAAACATCCAAGTCAGCTGTGTGGAGTGTTCTAACCAACATGGAAGAGTAAGGGATTTATTTACTTTATTAAATACCATCTTTTAATATATTTAACTATCTCAGAGAATATTCTTATGCTTCTGTACAAGGCTTGCCTACAATTTCTAATTATGTAGTATACCTTGCTTAGATGGCTATTTGTAGGAAAGGGTAATGATAGGTTGTATACAAATCATGAAGAACTGTTAAGCTGATAAGTGATAATTGTTCTTCCTGTATATACTGTCTTAAAAGATCTGCAGGCTTCACATTCCTGTTCCTATTGATATTCTTCCAGTTGATAATTCTGGCAGCTTTTATGCCAGTAGCAGGAAAGTAAACCTTTATCTTCTATACCTAGCATACCTTCTCTCTCTCAAATAACAATAATGTCAGATTTTTATCAAGAAATGTAGCAAGTTGTTAACATCTAGTATAATATTTGTTATATAACTGATGCTTTGTAAAGTTTCTGTTAATTTAATGAAACTATTTGTCATTTGAAGAATATTAAAGCTCATTCATTCAGATGTTGAACAGAGAATTTATTTTAAAATTATTCAAATTTCATCATTTGTTGCTCTCCCCCCAAATTTCAAACATGATATACATCAAATTTTCATTATATGTAAAGTAAATATAGCATTTTTGCTGTATATTCTAGCAGTTCTTTAAGGCCAGTATTGTGTAGCAGAGTTAAATGTTTCTATGAGAATATAAGAATGATATTTTTCCTGTAATAGTTTTAGTGTTCTAGAAATTTGTATTTACTTAGTAATAACAAATTTTATCAAATATATATTTAATCAGAATATTTATGGTGCTATATAGTAATGCAAATTTATGCCAAACAATAAATTACAGTTATTATACCATTTCTACCCCTGCCCACCTGCTGGGTACCCACATCGTCCTACCTTCCTGTTTGTATCAAGCTTTAATATTTGTATGAATAATATGACAATCCAGTAAAAAAACCAAAAACTGACATAGTATAAAACACTGAATTTCCTGGTGTTTTCTGATACTTGTTTCTTGCTTTTATGATTCCCCCCCCCCCATTTGTTCTCCTTAAGTATTGTTTACTTTTTAGAAAACACTCAGTGTCAGATTTCTCATTAATTTTTCATTGCTTATCTCCCTTTGCCAAGTGTGGTAGCTTTAAACCTGCCTGGAGCTGTTATGATAGTTGTCAGAGACACATTTTAAAAAGTTATTTATGTGCTGGTGATAATAAGAATAAGCAGATTCTCTGGGAGCAAAGTTTTTTTTTTTTGAATATAGAAGACCTTGGTTTTCATAACCATGTTTTTACTTTTTCTATCCTGGTTGGAGGTAAAGAAGACCAAGTTGAGACATCCCTGATTCATTGTCTTTTAATGCCATCTTTTAAAATTTTCTTTATCCCCAGTCCTTGTGATGGTTACTCTCAGTTTAGGACTTTGTATTAAGCCATGATAATCATTTGTTCATTCATTCATCTACATGTTGAATGTGATCATTCATAACACTTCCACCTGAGTGTTACCTTAGCCAGGCATTTTAAGTAGCTCTTCTCCTACCATTGTGGAGGGAAAGCTTTTTCTTGAAAAGAGTGTTAGATATTAAATAACAATTAAAATAACATTTTTTGTGTGTGTTAGAGTGCCCTGAAATCAGAGTGCATCTTTTTGGTTAACCTTAAAAACCAATGCCTAATTTAGCTTTATAGGTTAACTCATAGACCCATGATAGGTGTGAGAAGAGAGGGTTTTTGGTCTGTTCCCTGCAATTGGTTCTCTCTCGCCAACAGGAGGATAGACTGGGAACTGGCTTTCAAGGAATTACTAGAGAACAGGCACTGATAGCTCCTAGGGAAAGAGGAATTTGTGGGTCTTCTTCTTAGGTGTGTGACCTGGAACAAAGTCCTCTTGGCCCCCAGACCCTTGGCTTAAGTTCATTGGAGATGGCCACATCAGTTGTTTATCATTTAGTTGCAGAATGTCTCTCTGGTTTCTCCCTAGTCCATTTTTTCTATTCCTTCTTCTCCATGGTGTTCCCAATTGGTAATTTTTTTTGTTTGATGGTATAGTTCATGTCATTTTTTTGATATATTTTTAATACCTGTTGCTCTTTGATGTCTTTTTCTACTTCTCATGGTTTTAATAGTATTTTCACTGGACTGTAAGGTTTCTGACAGATGTACCATTGAAATGTATCTTTGTTAGTAAAATTTATTTATGTATTTGAAAATGAAATTTTTATAGAAAAAGATGATTTCTTTGAATAGGTCAGCCTTATATTTGATATGTGAAATAAAGCCTGTTGAATTTTTGAACAGAGAAGAGATTCTTAAGTCCAGGACTTTTCCAGTTATATTTATGGAAAAGAATAAACCATGAATACTGTATTCGGATTGCATGCAGTCAGTTTACACATTATTATAAAAAGGAAGTTATTTTTGTTTTCTTTTTTCCTTAAATATTAATGCTTTGTTTATTCTCTTTTAGATTGCAGCTTCATATGGTAACGCTGTTTGTATTTTTGAGCCCTTGGGCATAAATTCTCATAAGAGAAATTGTGTAAGTATTAAATGGTAGTAGAAAAGTTTTATAATTGAGTTTGGAATCCAGTTGACAGCAGTAAAGAGCTCCTTAGGAGCAGGTGCTGAAGGTGGGCTGGAATATCAGTGTGAAGTTAGTCTGGTGATTCATGGTAAAATCTTTTACATTCACTGGGAATATATCCCTAGGCCTTTTAGAAACTCAGTTTTCTAGAATATTCCTAATTGAGATTGCCTTGTTAATTGGAATCTACCGTAGTTGAACTCTTATTTATTATTTCTTATCTAGATGACTAGTCTCTTGTCTAATGTCTATACGTATCCCTTGCCTCTTCTCTTAGCAGAGTAGATCATGTTACTTTTCTGGTAAAAAGTCTTTTATGGCTTCATATTTCTCACATGTAAAGCCCCAGATTCTTAGAACGGACCACAGTCCTTCCTCCACCCCTCGTCTTGCCCCTGCATCTGTACCCATTTATTACCTCTCAGAGCTCATCTCCTATTTTTGTCCTCTCTGGTCACTCCAGCCGTAGTGGCATTTTCACTGTTCTTTGGATAGTTGCCCTCCCATCTTAGAGCCTTTACATTGGTTGTTCTTTTGTTTGGAATGTCCTTCTTTCTCTAGATAGCTCCAGGCCCAGCTCTTACAGACCCTTTGTTTTTGTTCAGTAGTACCTTTTCAGTGGGATGTGCGTTGACTGTCCTTTTAAGAATTGCCACTTGCTTCTCCCACCTTCATCCTAACCTGCCTGTCCTTCTATTTTTAACCTTTTTTCCATAGTACTTAACCTTGTTTATTTATTTATAGATTACCATTTAGTAAGTAACGTAAGCTCCATATAAGCTCCATGAGGGTAGGGAGCTTTGTTTCTTTTGTTCACTGATGCCTCTCAAGTACTTAGAACAGTATTTGGAACATTACTTCTACTCTCTGGGTACTGAATTATATTTTATGTTATTTAATACTCAGAAAATCCAATATGGGTAGAATGCTTTAAAAAATTTAAAATTACTGTATGCATTGGGACTTCACCATCTGAGACATATTTTCAACTGCCAGTGTGAAATCTGAATGCCAGGATTTCACTTCTTGACATATTTACCAGTAATTAAAAAAAATATTGTATTATTAAATGCAGTAAATAAGTGGTTTTGATATTTTTTCATTAAATGTATGTATGTGAATATTACATTTCTTTTCAGAAGTACAAGTTATATCAGTCTTTTCCCTCTAATAGTGTTATGAAATACATATCAAAGTTTTGGGTACTTAAGAGTCATCTAGAGTACATATTTAAAAATTCAGATTAAGTAAATAAATGATACAAATGACCTTATTTACAAAACAGAGACTCAAACTTCAAAAACAAACTTACAGTTACCACAGGAAAAAAGGGGAAAGTATAAATTAAGAGTTTAAGATGAACATATACACACTAATCTATATAAGATAGATGATCAACAAGGACCTACTGTGTAGCATAGGGAACTCTACTCAATATTCTGTAATAACCTATATGGAAAGGAATCTGAAAAAAATATATGTATATGTGTAACTGATTCACTTTGCTGTACACCTGAAACTAACACAATGTGGTAAATAACTTGTACTCCAATATAAAATAAAAATTAAATTAAAAAAAAGGAAAAAAATTGAGATTCCAGACCTCACTTCCAAAATTTTTGCTTTGTAATTGGTCCACAAGTTACACTCTGAGAAAATATTAAAGGAAAGAATACTAGGGATAGCTCCAGTTTTAGGAATAATTTAATTATTATTTTAAAATAGATTTGTTGAGTAGTATTTAAAATACTATTGTGACTTGTTGGGTTAGTAGAGATAGGGTTCAAAAAATAACCTTTTCCCTAATTAAAAAATATAAAATTATTTTTATATACTGAAATTCAGGTTTTGTAGTTGTATTTTGAAATTCCACTTCCAGATAGTCATGAAATCTTGAATAAATTATTTAATTGTTAAAAATATTTTTAAGGTATTATAATTAGAGAGGGTATTATCATTTATTAAATTATTACTTGCCAAGCAATTAATATATAACTTGCCTAATAAAAGTTGGGGATGACTTGACATGCATTAAGTTGCACCATACTTTCACAAAAGTACATTATATGTTTGTCTACTGCAAAGAAATAGCTAAACTTTTTTACTGAATTTAATGTGAAAGGCCTTTGGTTTTTAAATTTTAAATCTTCTTTCTATACTTTACAATGAAAACAGTAATAAAATAGGATGCAGATTACTCAAATATAATATATGTCAGCTTTGTGGGTTTTATGTATTACATAGTTTAAATTTGTTGACTTTTTGGAAGGTTGAAAGAAAAAGTGAAACTGAAAGTCGCTCAGTCATGTCCGACTCTTGGGACCCCATGGACTATCCATGGAATTCTCCAGGCCAGAATACTGGAGTGGGTAGCCTTTTCCTTCTCCAGGAGATCTTCCAACCCAGGGATCGAATCCAGGGATCGAACCCAGGTCTCCCACATTGCAGCTGGATTCTTTACCAACTGAGCTATCAGGGTAGACCTAGTTTTATTTTAGACTTTGACGCCAGAAGATGATGTTAATTTGCACTTCATTCTGATGTGCATTTGCTTTGTTTTTACAAATGTTTATTGAGCATCTGTGTACTAGACATTACCACACTCAGTACACAAAGCTCATTGTGGCATAATTCCTGCCCTTGAAGAGTTACAGTGTAATAGGAGAGTCAGACATATAAACAGATAATTCAGTCTGATCAGCGTTACCATGGTGCGTGTGTGCTAAATCGTTCCATTGTGTCTGACTCTTTGCTACCCCCTGGACTGTAGCCCTCCAGGCCCCTCTGTCCATGGGATTCTCCAGTCATGAATTCTGGAGTGGGTTGTTACAGTGGTATAAAGCAAGTAAAAACTGCTCTGAATGCTGCCAAAATGTCAGAAGAGGCTTCACTGGAGAGGTAATGGTTTAGCTAGTTATTGATGTAACTGTAGGAGTGTGCAGATAGAGAAGAAAGGATACCCTAGGAATAAGAATGTGTTTTTAGACAAGGAAGGAAGCCTGGGAGACATGCTTTGACTGGGCATGGCAAACAGCTTTATATGATAGAATAGTAAGTGGAACCACTGTAAATGATTTTTAAAACAGTATTTTGAAAATAATAGTGAAATATTTATATTTGTTTCAGATCATGAAGTCTTAAGTTGAAGAAAATGATAATGTAGTGTTTGTGGATATTATTTTGAAAACGTATCTTTTTCTTTTTTTCTTTCTCTGTATATTTCAGCAACTCAAGTGTCAGTGGCTTAAAACTGGGCAGTTTTTTTTGAGTTCCGTGACATACAATTTAGCATGGGACCCTCAAGGTATTTAGCAATTATCTTTAAAAATTATGGAAAGTTAATAATTTGTTTTAAGTGTATGATTACAATGTGATATAGCCTCCCACAATAAGAAAATGATCAGTAATATTCTTTTTTTTTGGCTACTGAATGAGTGTACTTTCTTTTTCATATAAACTGCTTTGTATAGTGCTTAATTTACTATTAGTTCTGTGCTTCCCCCCCTACTTTTGAATGTTTGTTCCAAGAAACAATGATGATTTGTTTCATTAGTTAATGTGTTGTACTTTACTTTTATTGTATTTATTAAGAAATAAAATTAGGAATAAAACAAGATAAAAACCTATCTCATTTTGTTATTTGTATTTCAAGAAATTATTGTCTTTAATATTGAAAGATTAGAAACTTCTAATAATAATGGTTATTGTCCCTTTTTACATTCGCAGTTAATGAGGGTAATTTTAATAGTCTGTAGAAAAAAACATTTTATTAATCTTTAGTTATGTCTCATAGCCAGAGAATATCCTGTGTTGTATATGTCAGAGTCTCTTTGGGTTTGTTTTGTTATTCTACTTTGCTGTTTTTTTTTTTCCCCCCTAGATTTTACCTGATAGACAATGTCTCTGTACGCTTTTTGTTGTTGTTGTTCTATTTCTCTCAAGTTTTCTTATCTAGTGATTCATGCAACTTTTTAAGTGGATATACTCTACAAGTGTTTTTCATAGACAGTTTTGCTTATTTTTCACGGAACAGTTTATAGACTGGAGTAGACGCCCTCATGTGTATTTATTTCTCCAGATAATCCTTGCTTATTACAGAACATTCTTTAATTTTCAGATAACAGATTGTTGACAGCAACCGATTCTCTTCAGTTGTGGGCTCCTCCAGGAGGTGACATTCTGGAAGAGGAGGAAGAAATCAATAATAAAATTCTTCCTGTTTTAAATGATTGGAAGTGCATCTGGCAGTGCAAGTTAGTGTCTCACTCTGTTGTTCATTAATTTAAAAAATGCTTCCTAAACAAAGTTCCCTTTCATAATGATCTTAGAAGCCTAGAAAATAGACTTTTTCTGACCAAAACCCATTATAACTTCATCCTCTAATATGTGCTACAATAGATTGTTAAAAAAAAAGATGAAAATATTTTCATAGTTAATAACCTCAGGACTTGGGTTCAGATGGTTGACACAAAGGAAGTATTCATTAAGCGCATAAACTATAGATGGGATAGGCAGAGGGAAGGTGTGGTGAAAGGATGGCTGTACCATTGACAACACAGATTATATGAAGGGATCCAACTAGCCAGGGAAGGTGATGAGCTCAGTTTTTAAAATGTTGCATTAAGATGTTGGTGGAGCATGTAGGTTGTGATATCATTTAAGCATGTTAATTGCATTCTTTGGATCCCCAAAGTGAACCTTGGGTTGGTTTTAATGAGTTAATTTGTATTTTTAGGGAGGTGAAATATTTAGATTTATTTTTAGAGAGGTGAAAACACTCTTATTTGATGATGTTATGAAAAATCTTATTTTGACCATTTATATATATATATAAAAGGTGTTCTAGATTTAAAAAATGCTAACTGTTTAACTTTGTATTTTTAGAACCTCAGTATCTGTACATTTGATGGAGTGGTCCCCTGATGGTGAATATTTTGCTACTGCTGGAAAGGTAAAGGACCAAACAATACATAAACAGGAAAAAAACAAAAGAATTAGAAATATTCCTCACTCATTCTCATTTTCAGATTTTTCATCTGTAAAATTGGAAGGATCCTACATTACAAAGGTGGCCTGAGGAATAGGTGATAGCTTTGTGAAATACCTGATATGTCTCCCATAGGCAGTTGGCATTTGGGAAATAGTGGCTATAATTTTTATTATTTGACCATTGCAAAAATTTATGGTTTTTAAAAATAATTTTTATGTTTAAAAATAGCATATATGCATAATTTAAAAAGTAAAATAATACTACTAGATTTGCAATGAAAAGATGCACTCCCTTTTGAATCCCACTCTTAATTCCTGTGTCCTATAGGCAGTGATTTGTACAATTGCGTATTTAAATACTTCTTTCCATATTCTTAAGTAACTTGCTTATGCTACCATTGTTTAACTATTTTGTTTTTCTTTTTGGTTTTATATATCATCTCTGGCCTCACTACTATGGAGACTGAGACTAGTTCTGTAGCTGATGTCCCCAACTCCATCTCCACTTAACCACACATATGTGTATTCACTTCCCTTCCTCCTATCTTTCTGCTCTAAGTGTCTCATAATATTTGGGAAAACCAGTATTTATTATGCACATTATTAAGAATATGTAAAAGATTCTTCATGGAATCATTACTTTGGTGTTAATAGTATGTTTTACTGTTTGCTTAGTTTTCTGTATACCTAATTCATCCCTCACACCTCTGATGTTCTTTGAATCTCCTCTCAGTATAATTCCCGGTAGAAGGTATCCTGGAAATGTGTATTCTCTTTGCTCTGGCTTAGTTGCTCAGTCTGGCTTAGTTGCTCTTGGAGTCTAATATAGAGCTCTCAGTTCAGGATTTTCTTTTACCAACCTCAGGGAATTCTCTGTCCATCTTCTTTGTTAAATTCTCTGTTTCTTAGCATCATTTATCTTCTTTCCTTATTTTGATGGAGATATCCTCTAGTAGGTTCCTGAGAAAAGACGAATGGGGAAAAAACACGTTAGAGGCCTCTCAAGTCTGAGCAGTTCTTTCTTCTGCTGTTATGCTTTATTTGACTGAGCATAGAATTTGGTGGGAACTAATTTTCCTTGAGAATTTTTTTTAAATTTTATTTTATTTTTAAACTTTACATAATTGTATTAGTTTTGCCAAATATCAAAATGAATCCGCCACAAATGTCATGGTTCTGTTGCCTTGCAATGTTGCTATTTGAGAGGTACAGTGCCATTAAGACCCTGTTCCCCCAGCTCCATCCAGCTTGTAGAGGTTTTAAGAATCTTCCCCTTATCCTGGTGTTCTGAAATGTCAAGATGTGGTGGAATGGGTCAGTCAGCTATAAATATTTACATACAGATATATATATATATATATATGGGATAAAGACTCTTTTTGTGTAGGTAATTTGATGTACCCATTCAGTCTGAAAGCTCATGTTCTTCAGTTCAGGGGAATTGCTTTATATTATTCCTTTTGTGTTATCTCCTTCCTTTCATGTTCTCTTTTCTCTCATTCTGAATCTCCCCTTATTCAGTTGTGGATCCTTCTATACTGATCCTCTAATTTTCTGTGGGCCCCCTCATTGTTTTTTTGTTTGTTTAAATTCTGGGTTTTTTTTTTCAGCTTTAATTTTGAAATAATTTTTTCCTACTGTCACATTTTTTATTTTCAGGAGTTTTTTTCACCTAATTCTATGAATGCTCCTTTAAATTTATGTAGTATTTCATAAGTATAAAATGATAATTAAACACATGCAATGTATTTACTTGTATTCAGTTGTGTATGGAATTAAAATTTCCATATTACACTTCACAAGGCAAGGATAGGTTTTCCAACATCAGAATTCACTCAAGGCTCTTTGAGTTGATCTTTAGTTGTAGAACACTCAACTGTATTGTGGTTGAATAATTATTTGGCACAGAGGTAATTAGTTGCTCAGTAGTTGATGACATTATAGACAGGAAGACTGCGTAACACAGGCAGAAAGACTGCAGTTGTGTGCAGTTTAGCAGTAAACTAACAAATAACTATTTCAAAGAATATTTGGAGGTATTTGCATGAGGTATTACATGATGTGAGCTGTCATGTAATAATAACACATCTGTGATTTCTTTTAAACACAAAGTCACAAATACTGTTAATATCATTTTGGTATGTTCTTTATATTCATAACCGAAATTTAGCATGTCCTTCAGTTCGCAGTTATAAAAATAGAGAAGTAATTATTTTCCCTGACTCAAGTTCCTGGTAACTCTGGGTCTTGGTTTTCTTGGTTTCTCAAGAAGCAGACTCCAAGACAAGGATTCTAGTTCAAGTCATTAATATGGGTGGTGCTCACAAAGAATATACTGGATTTGAGGCAGGGAAGTAAAGTTGCTTTAAAAAGACTGTATTTACAGGTGATGAACAGGCTTAAATCTCTGGGTAATTCTGGGAGGCAGCGCTTCTTGCAACATTATGTTCTCACACTCTTCACACGCATCACACATACACACATTAGTTAAGGGCTAGTGAGGGCAGAACATTGGTTCTCAGCTTTTATAAACAATTTGTGAAAAACTCAGGCAAAGTTATGTAGATACTGTCAATTGGAAATGGCTCACTGAAATGCTAAGGCATGAGAGGATACAGTTGACATATCAAAAATATTTTTTGTATCTTGAATTCTATCTGCAGGTGCCTTGGGTTAGAAGAGCTCAGAACCTCCGGTTTAAACCTGGATATTTTATTTATTTATTTTTAATTAAAGGATAATTGCTTTACAGTATCGTGTTTGTTTCTGCCAGGCATCAGCATGAATCAGCCATAGGTATACATATGTCTTCTCCCTTTTGAACCTCCCTCCCACCTCTCTCCTCATCCTACCTCACTAGGTTGTTACAGAGCCCTGGTTTGAGTTCCTTGAGTCATAAAGCAAATTCCCATTGGCTATCTATTTTAAATATGGTAATGTAAGTTTCTATGTTACTCTCCCCATCCATCCCAGCCTTTCCTCCCCCCAACCCCTGCACTGAGTCCATAAGTCTGTTCTCTGTGTCTGTCTCCATTGCTGCCCTGCAAATAGTTTCATCAGTACCATCTTTCTAGATTCCACATATATGCATTAGTATACAATATTTGTTTTTCTCTTTCTGACTTACTTCACTCTATATAATAGATTCTAGGTTCATCCATCTTATTAGAACTGACTCAGATGCATTTCTTTTTATATCTGAGTAATATTCCATTGTATATATGTACTATAGCTTCTTTATCCTTTCATCTGTTGATGGACATCTAGGTTGCTTCCATGTCCTAGCTGTTGTCAGTAGTGCAGCAGTGAACATTGGGGTACATGTATCTTTTTGAATTTTGGTTTGCTCAGGGTGTATGCCTAATATTGGGATTGCTGGGTCATATGGTGGTTTTATTTCTAGTTTTTTAAGGAATCTCCATACTGTCTTCATAGTGGCTATATCAATATACATTCCCACCAATGGTGTAAGTGCAAGTTGACCAGTCGTGTCTGACTCTTTGCAACCCCATGAACTGTGTAGCCTGCCAGGCTCCTCTGTCCATGAATTCTCTAGGCAAGAATACTAGAGTGGATGGCCGTTCCCTTCTCAGGTATCTTCACAACCCAAGGATTGAACCCAGGTCTCCTGCATTGCAGGAGGATTCTTTACCATCTGAACTACTAGGGAAGCCTAAAAGTACTGGAGTGGGTAGCCTATCCCTTCTCCAGATCTTCCCCACCCAGGGATCAAACTGGGGTCTCCTGCATTAAAAGAGGTGTATTCTTTACCAGCTGAGCTACCAGAGAAGCCCAGCAGTGCAAGGGGATTCCCTTTTCTCCACATCCTCTACAGCATTTATTGTTTGCAAACTTTTTGATGATGGCCATCCTGACTGGTGTGAGCTGATATCTCATTGTAGTTTTGATTTGCATTTCTTTAATAATGAGCGAGGTTGAGCATCTTTTCATGTGTTTTTTAGCCATCTGTGTGTCTTCTTTGGAGAAATGTCTGTTTAGGTCTTTTGCTCACTTTTGGATTGGGTTGTTTGCTTTTCCGGTGTTGACTTACATGAGCTGCTTGTATATTTTGGAAATTAATCTTTTGTCAGTTGTTTCATTTGCTTTTATTTTCTCCCATTCTGAGGTTGTCTCTTCATCTTGTTTATAGTTTCCTTTGCTGTGCAAAAGCTTTTAAGTTTAATTAGCTCCCATTTATTTATTTTTGTTTTTACTTTCATTACAGTAGGAGGTGGGTCATAGAGGATGTTGCTGTGATCTGTGTCATAGAGTGTTTGGCCTATGTTTTTCTCTAAGAGTTCTATAGTTTCTGGTCTTACATTTAGGTCTTTAATCTATTTTGAGTTTATCTTTGTGTATGGTGTTAGGAAGTGTTCTGATTTCATTCTTTTACATGTAACTGTCTAGTTTTCCCAGCACCACTTATTGAAGAGGCTATCTTTGCCCCATTGTATATTATTGACTCTTTGTCAAAAATAAGGTACCCATAGGTGTGTGGGTTTATTTCTGGGATTTCTATCTTGTTTCATTGTTCTACATTTCTGTTTTTGTTCCAGTACCATAATGTCTTGATGACTGTAGCTTTGTGTTACAGTCCGAAGTCAGGAAGGTTGATTCCTCCAGCTCCATTCTTCTTTTTCAAGATTGCTTTGGCTATTCAGGTTTTTTTTGTGTTTCCAAAAGAATCGTGAAATTTTTGCTTCTAGTTCTGTGAAAAATGACATTGGTTATTTGATAGGGATTGCATTGAATCTGTCGATTGCATTTGGTAGTGTAATCATTTTCACAATATTGATTCTTTGAATCTAGGTACATGGAATATCTCTCCACCTGTTTATGTTGTCTTTGATTTCTTTCATCAGTGTCTTAAATATTTTTCTGAATATAGCTCTTTTGTCTCCTTAGCTAGGTTTATTCTTAGATATTTTATTCTTTTTGTTGCATTGGTGAATGGGATTGATTCCTTAATTTCTTTGATTTTTTTCACTGTTATTGTATAGGAATGCAAGTGATTTCCATGTATTGATTTTGCTTTGCTAAATTCACTGATTAGCCTTAGTAATTTTCTGGTAGTATCTTTAGGGTTTTCTATGTACAGTATCATGTTGTCTGCAAAGAGGGAGAGTTTTATTTCTTTTCCAATCTCGATTCCTTTTCTTTCTTTTTCTTCTCTGATTTCCATAGCTAGGACTTCCAGAACTATGTTGAATATTAGTGGTTAGAGTGGGCACATTGTCTTGTTCCTGATCTTAGAGGGAATGCTTTCAGTTTTTCACCATTTAGAATAATGTTTGCTGTTGGTTTATCATTTATGTCCTTTACTGTGTTGAGGAGAATTCTTCTATGCCCATTTTTTTGTAAAGTTGTGTGTTTTTTAAAATCAAAAAAGCCTTTGAATTTTGTCAAAGGCTTTTTTTGCATCTATGGAGATTATCATATGGTTTTTATCTTTTACTTTTTTAGTATGGTGTATCACATTGATAAAATCTGGATATTTTATTTTTTGTCATCCACATTTAAATCAAAAATCCACGTACAAAAATTCTATGGTTTGAGGAAGAGGTCAGGTTTCACTTTTTCCATATGGATATCCAGTTGTAAAGCTAAATTTATTGAAAAGCCTCTGTGTTGCCACCTTTGTCAAAAGCAAATATCCAAACTAGTGTGGCTCTGTTTCTGAATTCTTTTCTCTGGTCCATTGGTCTTTCCTTGTAGCAATGCCACCTTCATTTCTATAGCTTTTAAATTGTCTTGATGCGTGGAAGAACATATTTTCACATCTTGTTTTTCTTCTTCAAGATTATCCTATCTACTTTTGGCTCTTTATGCTGCTGCTGCTGCTGCTAAGTCTCTTCAGTTGTGTCCGACTCTGTGCAACCCCATAGACGGCAGCCCACCAGGGTCCCCCGTCCCTGGGATTCTCCAGGCAAGAACACTGGAGTGGGTTGCCATTTCCTTCTCCAATGCATGAAAGTGAAAAGTGAAAGTGAAGTTGCTCAGTCGTGTCCGACTCTTTTCGACCCCATGGACTGCAGCCCACCAGGCTCCTCCTTCCATGGGATTTTCCAGGCAAGAGGGCTGGAGTGGGGTGCCATTGCCTTCTCCATGGCCCTTTATATTTCCATATAAATTTTAGAATGAGTATGATAAATTTTATAAAACCAACGGAAAACCTCTTGTGATTTTGATTGATACTTCATTGATTCTATAGATCAGTTTTGGGAGAATTGACATCTTTACAGTTGAGCCTTCTCATCTATGAACATTACATAGTCTTTCATTTAGATCTTTTTACTTTCTTCAGTAATGTTTTATAATTTTTTGCAGCAGTCCTAAGTATATTTCGTTGGATTCATTCCTAGGTATTTGATATTTTTGATGTTAAATGATATCATTTTATAATTGTATATAGAAATGCAATTAATTTTTGGTCTTATATCTAGCAGTCTTAATAAACTCAATATTAACAAGTCCTCTGTAGATCTTTCTGTATTTTCTGTGTGCATAATTCTATTATTTGTGAATAATGACAGTTTTATTTCATCTCTCCTAACTCTTAAGTGTTTTAATGTCTTTTCCTTTTTTTACTCTAGTATCTAGAACCTCCAGGATAGTGTTGAGGAAAGGTCTGAGTTTGGTTATCTTTTCCTTGTTCCCAATATCAAAAGGACACCTTTCACAGGGTCACCATTAAGTATAATATTTACCATAGGTGCTTACTATACTCTTTTTTAGATAAAAGAAGTTTCCTTCTTATTTGTAGATTGCTAGAATTTTAAAAATAGCAAATGTTGAATTTTAGCAAATACTTTTTCTGCATTTAATGATATTGTCATTATTTTCTTATTTTCTTTATTAGTGAGATGAAATTTGTTGGACTTATTTATATAAATCTTGTGTTTTTGAAATAATCTCAACTTGATTGTAATGTGTTGTCCTTGATGGATTTGCTTTGCTGATGTTTTATTTAGGATTTAGGAGAGCTGTCTGTTAGAGTGAGACTTGGCAAATATTTTTTCCTTTTTTGTACAGGTATACCTTGTTTTATTGTACTTTGTTTTATTGGGCTTTGCAGTTAATGTGTTTTTTAGCACTTTGAAGGTTTGTGTCAACCCTGTGTTGTCAGATGATGGTTAGCGTTTTTTTAGCAATAAAATATTTTTAAATTAAGCTGTGTACATTTTGAAAGCTGTAATGCCACTGCACGCTGAGTAAACTACTGTACAGTGCAAATGGAGCTTCTGTGTGCACTAGGAAACCCGAAAATTCGTGTGGACTCCCTTTATTGTGATAGTATTTGCATTATTGTGGTGGTCTGGAACTAACTCTGTAATATCTCTGAGATGGCCTGTAATGATTTTGATTTCAGTGTCATGCTGGCCTCATAAAATTGGATATATATTTTTAAAATATAGTCAATAGAATGGGTTTCTGCAAGGTTGGTGTTTTATTCTTAAATGTACTGGTGAAGCCATCTGGACCAGGAGTTTCCTTTGTGGGATTCAATTTTTTAAATAGTTATAGGGCTGTTCAGATTTTATATTTCTTTTTTATGTCAGTTTTAGTAAATTAGATTTATATGGAATTTTCCAGTTTTAACTAAATTTTCAGATTTATTGGTGTAAAATTGTGCAAAACGTCTTTTTAATATATATATGTGATGATTTTTTTCATCTTACTAAGAATTTATCAATTTTATAAATCTTTTCAAAGAACTGACTTTTGGTTTTGTAGGCTTACACACTGTATGTCTGTTTACTCTTTTATTAATTTGTTTGGTTCTGTTTTGTCCTCAAACTTTTTTAGATGGATGTTCAGCATTTTTTGTTTCTTTGCTTTTTTCAGTATTTGTTGTTTCTAATGTGTACATTTAACAGTAGAGATGTCCCTTTAAGCTTAGCTTTATCCCATAAGGTTTTTTATTATGCAATTTTTGACATGTATTATTTTCATTATGATTCTAAATACAAATTTTTCTAATTTTCAGTGTGGTTCATTTTTTGATTCATGGGTTGTCCAGAGTATGGATTAGAGCCTGGTTCAATTATGTTGGGTGGTGGTGGATGGCATAGAAGTGTTTTCTTGGTGGTGACAACTTTTATTTTGTGTTACTAAGTAAACTTACAAGTAATTGGTTGTTAAAATAATAACAGCGATAGTGTTATAATAGTGACTACTAGTAGTGGACAGTTCAGTTCAGTTCAGTCGCTCAGTCGTGTCCGACTCTTTGCGACCCCATGAATCGCAGCACGCCAGGCCTCCCTGTCTATCACCAACTCCCGGAGTTCACCCAGACTCAGGTCCATCGAGTCAGTGATGCCATTCAGCCATCTCATCTTCTGTCGTCCCCTTCTCCTCCTGCCCCCAATCCCTCCCAGCATCAGAGTCTTTTCCAATGAGTCAACTCTTCGCATGAGGTAGCCAAAGTACTGGAGTTTCAGCTTTAGCATCATTCCTTCCCAAGAAATCCCAGGGCTGATATCCTTCAGAAGGGACTGGTTGGATCTCCTTGCAGTCCAAGGGACTCTCAAGAGTCTTCTCCAACACCACACTTCAAAAGCATCAATTCTTCGGCGCTCAGCTTTCTTTATAGTCCAACTCTCACATCCATACATGACCACTGGAAAAACCATAGCCTTGACTAGATGGACCTTTCTTGGCAAAGTAATGTCTCTGCTTTTTAATATGCTGTCTAGGTTGGTCATAACTTTCCTTCCAAGGAGTAAGCGTCTTTTGATTTCATGGCTGCACTCACCATCTGCAGTGATTTTGGAACCCCAAAAAATAAAGTCAGCCACTGTTTCCCCATGTATCTGCCATGAAGTGATGGGACCAGATGCCATAATCTTCGTTTTCTGAATGTTGAGCTTTAAGCCAACTTTTTCACTCTCCTCTTTCACTTTCATAAAAAGGCTCTTTAATTCTTCACTTTCTGCCATAAGGGTTGTGTCATCTGCATATCTGAAGTTATTGATATTTCTCCCAGCAATCTTGATTCCAGCTTGTGCTTCCTCCAGCCCAGTGTTTCTCATGATGTACTCTGCATATAAGTTAAATAAGTAGGGTGACAATATACAGCCTTGACATACTCCTTTTCCTATTTGGAACCAGTATGTTGTTCCATGTCCAGTTCTAACTGTTGCTTCCTGACCTGCATACAGGTTTCTCAAGAGGCAGGTCAGGTGGTGTGGTATTCCCATCTCTTTCAGAATTTTCCACAGTTTATTGTGATCATTTCTGTTTGTTTCTTCTTTGGTTCTTTTATGTCTTTGGTAAAAATTTCTTGCATCTTCTCAAGCTTTGCTTCTTTTCTTTTCCAGAGATCCTGGATCATCTTCACTGTCATTATTTTCTGGAAGATTGCCAGTCTCTACTTCATTTAGTTGTTTTTCTGGGGTTTATCTTGTCCCTTCATCTGGGACATAACTTTCTGCTTTTTCATGGTTATTGATATTCTGTAATTGGTTTTGTTGTAGTTGCTGTGGGATTGTGGTTCTTCTCACTTCTTCTGTCTGCTCTCTGGTAGAGGAGGCTAAGAGGCTTGTGTAAGCTTTCTGATGGGAGGGACTGATGGTGGGAAAAACTGGATCTTTCTCTGGTGGGCAGGACCTTGCTCAGTAAAGCTTTAATCCAGTCATCTGCTGATGGTTGAAGATGGGCTCTCTCACTGGTAGTTTTTTGGCCTGAGGCGACCCAGCCCTTGGGGCTTGTTGTTGTTGTTGTTCAGTCCCTCAGTCGTGTCCAGATCTTTGAAACCCCTTTGACTGCAGCACGCCAAGCTTCCCTGTCTTTCACCATCTTCCAGAGGTTGCTCAAACTCATGTCCATTGAGTCAGTAATGCCATCCAACCATCTCATCCTCTGTCATCCCCATCTCCTCCTGTCTTCAGTCTTTGCCAGCATCAGGGTCTTTTCTAGTGAGTCAGCTCTTCGCATCAGGTGGCCAAAGAATTGGAGCTTTAGCGTCAGCATCAGTGCTTTCAGTGAATATTCAAGACTGATTTCCTGTAGGAGTGACTGGTTTGATCTCCTTGTAGTCCAAGAGACTCTCAAGAATCTTCTCCAGCACCATCAAAAGCATCAGTTCTTTGGCACTCAGTTTTCCGGTCCAAGTCTCACATCCATACATCACTACTGCAAAAACCATAGTTTTGACTATACACTTACCTTGGCAAAGTGATGCCTCTGTGTTTTAATATGCAGTCTAGGTTGGTCCTAGTTTTTCTTCCAAACGCAAGTGTCTTTTAATTTCATGGCTGCAGTCACCATCTGCAGTGATTTTGCAGCCCAAGGAAATAAAATCTGTCACTGTTTCTATTGCTTCCCCATCTATTTACCATGAAATAAATACCATGGGACTGGATGCCATGATCTTCCTTTTTGAATGTTGAGTTTTAAGCCAGCTTTTTCACTTTCCTCTTTCACTTTCATCAAGAGGCTCTTTAGTTCTTTGTTTTCTGCCGTAAGAGTGGTGTCATCTGCATATCTGAAGTTACTGATATTTCTCCCAACAGTGTTGGTTCCAGCTTGTGCTTCATCCAGCCTGTCATTTTGCATGATGTACTCTGCGTAGAAGTTAAATAAGCAGGGTGACAGTATACAACCTTGATGTACTCCTTTCCCAATTGAACCCGTCTGTTGTTCCATGTCTGGTTCTGTCTGGTTGGTTCTTGACCTGCATACAGGTTTCACAAGAGGCAGAGAAGGGGTCTGGTATTCCCATCTTGTTAAAAATTCTCCAAAGCTTGTTCCACACAGTCAAAGGCTGTAGTGTAGTCAGTGAGACAGAAGTAGATGTTTTTCTGGAATTCTCTTGCTTTTTCTATGATCCAGCGGATGTTGGCAATTTGATCTCTGGTTCCTCTGCTTTTCTAAATCCAGCTTGAACATCTGAAAGTTCTCAGTTCACATACTGTTGAAGCCTAGTTTGAAGAATTTGAGCATTACTTCGCTAGCATGTGAGATGAGTGCAATTGTGCGGTAGTATGAACATTCTTTGGCGTTGCCGTTCTTTGATATTGGAATGAAAACTGACCTTTTCCAGTCCTGTGGCCACTGCTGAGTTTTCCAAATTTGCTGGCCTATTGAATGCAGCACTTTCACAGCATCCTCTTTTAGGATTTGGAATTACTCAGCTGGAATTTCATCACTTCCACTAGCTTTGTTCATAGTGATGCTTCCTAAGGCTCACTTGACTTCCCATTCCAGGATGTCTGGCTATAGGTGAGTGATCACACCACCATGGATATCTGGGTCATTAAGATTGTTTTTGTATAGTTCTTCTATGTATTCTTACCACTTCTTAGTATCTCCTGCTTCTGTTAGGTCTGTACCATTTCTGTCGTTTATTGTGCCCATTTTTACATGAAATGTTCCCTTGGTATCTCTAATTTTCTTGAAGAAATCTCTAGTCTTTCCCACTCTGTTCTTTTCCTCTCTTTCTTTTCATTGTCCACTTAAGAAGGCTTTCTTATCTCTCCTTGCTGTTCTTTGGAACTTTGCGTTCAGATGGCTGTGTTTTTCCTTTTCTCCTTTACTTTTTCCTTCTTTTTTCTCAGCTATTTGTAAGGCCTCCTCAGACAACCATTTTGCCTTTTTGTGTTTCTTTTTCTTGGGGATGGTTTTGATCATGGCTGCCTGTACAGTGTTACAAATCTCTGTCCATAGTTCTTCAGGCAGTCTGTCTATCAGATCTAATTCCTTGAATCTATTTGTTACTTCCACTGTGTAATTGTAAGGGGTATGATTTAGTTCATACCTGAATGGTCTAGTGGTTTTCCCTACATTCTTCAATTTAATCTGCATTTGGCAATAAGAAGTTCATGATCTAAGCCCCAGTCAGCTCCCGGTCTTGTTTTTGCTGACCATATAGAGCTTCTCCGTCTTTGGCTGCAAAGAATATAATCATCTGATTTCAGTGTTGTCCATATGGTGATGCCATGTGTAGAGTTGTCTCTTGTGTTGTTGGAAGAGGGTGTTTGCTGTGACCAGTACATTCTCTTGGCAAAACTCTGTTACCTTTGCCCTGCTTCACTTTGTACTCCAAGGCCAAATTGCCTGTTACTCCAGGTATCTCTTGAATTCCTGCTTTTGCATTCCAGTTCCCCGTGATAAAAAGGACATCATTTTTTTTTTTGGTGTTAGTTCTAGAAGGTCTTGTAGGTCTTCATAGAACTGTTCAACTTCAGCTTCTTCGGCATTAGTGTTTGGGGCATGTTCTTGGATTTCTGTGATACTGAATAGTTTGCCTTTGAAGCGAACTGAAATCATTCTGTCATTTTTGAGATTGCACCCAAGTACTGCATTTTGGACTCTTATATGAGGCATCTCCATTTCTTCTAAGGTATTATTGCCACAGTATTATAATGGTCATCTGAATTAAATTAACCCTTTCTGGTCCATTTTAGTTCACTGATTCCTAAAATGGCAGTGTTCACTCTTGCCATCTCCTGTTTGACCACTTCCAATTTGCCTTGATTCATGGACCTAACATTCCAGGTTCCCATGCAGTATTGTTCTTTACAGCATTGGACTTTACTTTTCACCACCAGACACATACACAACTTGGCATTGTTTCTGCTTGGGTCAGCCTCTTCATTTCTTCTGGACCTGTTTCTCCACTCTTCTCCAGTAGCATATTGGACACCTACTGACCTGGAGAGTTCATCTTTCATTGTCATATCTTTTTGCCTTTTCATACTGTTCATGGAGTTCTTAAAGCAAGAATGCTGAATTGGCTTGCCATTCCCTTCTCCAGTGGACCATGTTTTGTCAGAATCTCCACTATGACCTGTTTTGGGTATCCATACATGGCATGGCTCATAGTTTCATTGAGTTAGACAAGGCTGTGATTCATGTGATCAGTTTGGTTAGTTTTCTGTGATTGTAGTTTTTATTGTCTTCCCTCTGATGGATGAGTATAAGAGCCTTGTGGAAGCTTCCTGATCGGAGAAACCGGCTGTGGGAAAAACTGGATCTTACTCTGCTGGACAAGTCATGCTCAGTAAATCTTTAAACCACCTCACCTTGGCTTCTTTGTCTTTGGATGTGGGTTATCTTTTTTTCTCTAGGTACCAAGTGTCCTCCTGTTGATGGTTGTGATTTTGATGCCCTCGCAGGAGGACATGAGTGCATGCTGTTCTACTTGAACATCATGTTGAACCCTAAGCTAATATCTATATTTTTTAATGTGTGGTAAATTATATTTGTGGAGGGCTTATGAGTATTTTAACTTTTTATCTAAGCTAGAGTCTTACTTATTAAAGAGCCCTTCCCCCCAGGACATACCCAAGTAAATCTTCAGCTTAATAATTGTTTTTTTTTATTTTGTTTCCTTGATAGGTTTATTTAAATTCTGTGTGTGTTTCCAGATAAAATTTGAAATTATTTGTTCTAGTTCTGTGAAAAATGCCATTGATATTTTGATAGGGATTGCATTGAATCTGCAGACTGCTCTGAGACCTAACCACTGGACTGACAGGGAATTCCAAGTATGAACATTTTAGCAATATTAATTCTTCCAGTTTAGGGACACAGCATATCTTTCCATCTGTTTGTGTCATCTTCAGTTTGTTTCATCATTGTCTTACAGTTTTCTGAGTATAGGTCTTTTACTTCCTTAGGTAGGTTTATTCCTTGGTATTTTATTATTTTTGATATGGTGATAAGTGGGATTATTTCCTTAATTTCTCTTTTTGATACTTGATTGTGACTTTTAGAAATGCAACAGATTTCTGTATATTAATTTTGTATCTGGCAACTTTACTGAATTCATTGACGAGTGCTATTAGTTTGTTGATAGCGTCTTAAGGGTTTTCTGTGAATAGTGTCATGTCAT
This sequence comes from Bos taurus, assembly GCF_002263795.3. NCBI lineage: Eukaryota > Metazoa > Chordata > Mammalia > Artiodactyla > Bovidae > Bos > Bos taurus. The sequence goes on from NC_037337.1 coordinate 58,799,217, forward strand.
ATGGAAACAGTGACAATTTGTATTCCTTTTATTTATTTTTCTTCTCTGATTGCTGTGGCTGGGACTTCCACAACTATATTGAATATGTGTGATTAGAGTGGACACCCTGTCTTGTTCCTGATCTTAGAGGAAATGCTTTCAGCTTTTCACTGTTCAGTATGAAGTTAACTTTGGGTTTGTCATATATGGCCTTTATTATTTAGAGGTAGGTTCTCTCTGTGTCCACTCTCTGTAGAGGTTTTAGTGTAAATGGCTGTTGAACTTTTTAAAAAGCTTTTTTTAATTTATTTTTTAATTGGAGGATAATTGCTTTACAATGTTGTGTTGGTTTCTTCTGTAGAATAGGACAAATCAGTCATAATTATATATATAAATCCCCTCCCTCTTAAGCATCTGTTCCCTGTTCCATCCCACCCCTCTAGGTAGTCACAGAGTGCCAGGTTGGGCTCCCTGTGTTATATAGCAGCCTTCCACCAGTGACCTATTTTACATATGATAGTGTATATATATCAGTGCTACTTTCTCAATTCATCCTACCCTCTCCTTTACCCATTGTGTACACAAGTCCATTCTCTAAGTCTACATCTCCTTTCCTTCTCTGTAAATAAGTTCATCAGTACAGTTTTTCTAGATTCCATGTATATGCATTGATACAGAATATTTGTCTTTCTCTTTCTGACTTACTTCACTCTGTATAACAGTGTCTGTGTTCATCTCACTACAACTGGCTCAAATTCATTCCTTTTTATGGCTAAGTAATATTCTGTTGTATTTTTCTTTTTATATATCTTCTTTATCCATTCATCTGTCAGTGGACATCTAGGTTGCTTCCATGTCCTTGTTATTGTAAATACTGCTGAGATCAACATTAGGGTACATGTGTCTTTTTAATTGTGGTTTCCTAAGGGTATGGGCCCAGTAGTGGGATTGGTGGGTCATATGGCAGTTTTATTCTTAGTTTCTTAAGGAATTTCCATACTGTTCTCCAGAGTGACTTTATCAACTTATATTCCTACCAGTAGTGCAGTAGGGATTCCCTTTTCTCCACATGCTCTCCAGCATTTACAGGTTTTTTTTTTTTTTCTTTTGGTGATTGTCATTCTGAATGGTAGGAGGTGATACCTCATTGTAGTTTTGATTTACATTTCTCTAATAATGAGCAATGTTGAGCATCTTTGCAAGTATTTATTGGCCATCTGTATGTCTCCTATGGAGAAATGTCTTTTTAAAAGCTTTTTCTACATCTATTGCGATGATCATATGGCTCTTATACTTCCTTTATTAATGTGATATATCACATTGATGTGTAGATACTGAAAAATCCTTGCATCCCTGGGATAAATCCCATTTGATTATGATATATGAGACATTTAATATACTGTTGAATTTGGTTTGCTAATATTTTGTTGAAGATTTTTGCATCTATATTCATCAATGATATTGGCCTGTATTTTTTGTGTGTGTGTGTGATGTCTTTGTCTTGTTTGGGTGTCAGGGTGATATGCTGGCCTCATAGAATAAGTTTGGAATTATTCCTTCCTCTGCAGTTTTTTGGAATAGTTTCAGAAGGATAGGTGTTAAATCTTCTCTGAATGTTTGGTAGAATTCACCAGTGAAGCCATCTGGTCCTAAACTTTTGTTTGTTGGGAGTTTTAAAATTGCTGATTCAGTTTCATTATGGATAATTGGCCGGTTCATGTTTTCTATTTCTTCTTGTTCAGTTTCGGAAGATTGTACCTTTCTAAGAGCTTGTCCATTTCTTCTAGGTTGTCAAGTTTATTGGTATATAGTTGCTTAGAGTAGTCTCTTATGATCCTTTGTGTCTCTGTGGTGTCACTTATAACGTCTTCTCTTTCATTTCTGATTTTACTGATTTGGGCTCTCTATGGTGTACACTGGAGAAGGCAATGGCAACCCACTCCAGTACTATTGCCTGGAAAATCCCATGGACAGAGGAGCCTGGTAGGCTGCAGTCCATGGGGTCGCTAAGAGTCGGACACGTCTAAGTGACTTCACTTTGACTTTTCACTTTCATGCATTGGAGGAGGAAATGGCAACCCACTCCAGTGTTTTTGCCTGGAGAATCCCAGGGACGGGGGAGCCTGGTGGGCTGTCATCTATGGGGTCGCACAGAGTCGGACACGACTGAAGCAACTTAGCAGCAGTGGTGTACACACACACACACACACACACACACACACACACACACACAGTGAAATACAACCCAGCCATAAGAAAGAATGAAATTTTACCATTTGTAGCAATGTGGATGGACTTGGAGGGTATTATGCTAAGTGAAATAAGTCAGACGGACAAATACTGTATATCACTTATTATGTGGAATCTAAAAAATACAACAAACTAGTGAATTAAACAAAAAAAACAGGCTCAGAAATTTAGAGAAAAACTCTATAAATATAGAGATAAATATAAATATTGAGAACAGTGGTTAATGTGGGGAGTGAGAAATGGGGGAGGGGCAGTGTAAAGGTAGGGAATTTTGAAAAGGGGGTTATTATGGGATTATATGAAATCATGTGTATGAAACTTGAAAATTATATATCACTATAGATTTTAAAGGATCTTTCAGTATAAACAAATTCTGTTCATGTTTATGAAGTTTATATCTAAACACTTTGTAAAACAATTGATTACTTTTTAAAATTTGAAAGTAACTTAAAATATCTTTTTTCCAAAAACATTTTCCTTAATAGAAGATTACCCATTGAGAAAAAAACTGGGCTTTCTCGGGGCTAGAGTGAGAAGAATTTTTGAAGAGGATGATTTTGGCAGGAAGGGAAGGAGCAGGCTACAGAATGTTCCCTGAAACTTTTCCTCTTCTTGAGAGTGCTTCTCTTTACCTAGATATACTGTTTTGGTTACTCAAAGATTGGCTTATTGACTCTTATTTTCCCTTTAACATGGGAATATCTTTACTTCTTTAGCATAATATATATTTATTATTAAGAGAAACATGCAAAGAAAATGAAAATCCCATGCCAAATAGCCCTACCCCAAGTAACAACAACAACAAAAAGGCCACTGTTCTCTATTTAATATATATTCTTTTAGACTTTTTGATGCCTTTGTAAACCACACAGAAGTGTATATGTATACATATTCTTTAAGCTGATTTATTCACTTAATGTATCAAAGACTAATGTGTCAATACACATATATCTTTAAAGGCTACATAGTTTTCCATTATATGAATGAATGTATATCACAATTAATTTAACCAGATAAATATTAATGAACATTTAATAGTTCTGATTTTTTTCTGTTGCTATAAAGAATGAACATCCTTTTGTGTAAATCTTGTCCCTGTATTTTTTTTTAATAATTAACTCTATATGGTGTAATTATCTCATTAAGGTAATTAACCTAAAAGGTTTAATTAGCATAAAATGAAATTATATTTAAAATATACAGTTCAGATTATTTTAATAAATTTAGAGACCTGTGTAATCACCACCATGATCAAGTTATTGGACAGTTCCATCATCTCAGAAGGTTTCCTTTTACCTCTTCCCAATTAATCTTCACTCCTATTCTTAATCCCAGATAATAAATAGCTGCTCTCCTTTCTATCACATAGATTTGCCTTCATTAGAGTTGCATGTGAATGAAATTGTATAGTTGAATACTAGTATATATATCTATTGTGTCTGAATTCTTGCACTTAGCACAATATTCTGTGATTAATCTATGTTGTATGCATCAGTAATTTGTTCTTTTTATTTCTGAGTTGAATTCTATTACTTCAATATTTCATAATTTGTTTATTCATTTATCTGTTGATGGACATACAGGACATTTGGCGTTTTAGGCTAAAATGATCAAAGCTACCATGACCATTCATTTGCAAGTCTTTGTATAAACATTTTGTTTCTCATGGTTGGAAAAATACAGTAGCAGTGAAAATGGTAGATCATATGGTGCTTTACAAAGAGGTACCAAATACTTTCCACAGTTGTACCATTTTGCATGCTCACCAACAATTAAATAGTTTCAGTTGCTTCACTTGCTTGCCAACATTTGATACCGTCAGCCTTTTTAGTATTAGCCATTGTAATAGTTTGTGTAGGTGGTATCTTACTGTTGTTTTCATATGTATTTCTCTGACTTCTAATGATGTTGAGCACATGTTTATTGGGTGTCTATATCCTTTGGTTGGTAAAGTGTTTATTTGCCTTTGCCAGTTTAAAAACATTGGGTTGGTTTTCTGATCATTACAGAATTGTAAGAGTTCTTTGTAAATTTAGTATAATTGAAAGATAAAGGAGAGCAGGAAGATGATGAAGAAATAGGATGGTGAGACTACTTTCTCCCCCACAAATTCATCGAAAGATCATTTGAATGCTGAACAAATTCCACAAAACAACTTCTGAATGCTGGCGGAGGACACCAGCCGCCCAGAAAGGCATCCCATTCTCTTCAAAAGGAGGTAGGACAAAATATAAGAGAAAAAGAGAGACAAAAGAGTTAGACACAGAGACTCGTCCTGGGGAAGGAGTCGTGAAGGAGGAGAAGTTTCTAAACACCAGGAAACCCTTTCACTGGTGGGTCTGTGGGGAGTTTTGGAATCTCAGAGGACAAAATAACCAGGAGGAAAAAAAAAAAAACAAACACCCCCACATATTACTAACCTAACTGCAACTCCCAGCAGAGAAGTAGCGCAGACGCTTGCATCCACCAGCGGCGAGCTGGGGCTGAACAGGGAGGCACCAGCTACATGCTTAGGGTAAGGACAGGGCCTGAATGCCCTGAGGACAATCTTAGGGAGCTAACATGAGATAGCATCCAAACTGTGGGATAGCCAGAGAGAAAAAGAAAATGAGAGAGAGAACTTTCCCGGGAAAAGCTCTAACCTGAGGCATGGCCTGGCCCACTCACAGACCAAAGGACTGAGCAAATAGCAGAGGAGAGCTAGCTGGCTGCAGATTGGCCCCTCCACCCACTGGAGGCAGAGAGGCAGGCGGGTGACTGCCAGAGCCAGAAGGCAAGGGGCAATCTCGCCCCCGGAGATGGTACCCTCTACCAAACTGCGAGTGGGCTCCCAGTTGCTAACCAAGTCTTCCTGGGATCCTAGATGGTTGACATCTGCCAGGAGGGTCGCAGTCAAGAGATCAGCTCCCCAGAGGAGACGCACAGCACACCTGAGATGGCGCTCCCGGGAAACTGAGTGACTGGGACCTGGGAGGTGATGACGCACCACCCACTTGGGGAGAATGTGCTTGCCAAGCACTTGGTTGCCTGAGCTGCTTGGACCTGGGAAGGCCACAGAACTCAGGCTCAAACGAGTCTGTGCCTTTGTGGAGTACCCATGAACCCGAACCTGAGTGGCTTAGACTTGGGAAGTGCACGCAACCCAGGGCCTGCTTTTGACAGTTCCCCTGCAGAGCAACCTGGAGCCTGAGCAGTATAGACTGAGAAAGCACACACATGAGCGGGGGCAAACCCAGCATGGTCCGGATACTGTGAGCACTCCGCAGATACAGTGATGTTTGTTCTCAGTGTTCCTCCCTCCCCACAGCACAACTGAACAAGTGAGCCTAAATAAATGACCACCTTTGCTCCCTTGTGTCAGGGTGGAAATTAGACATTGAGTTCAGTTCAGTTCAGTCGCTCAGTTGTGTCCGACTCTTTGTGACCCCACGAATCGCAGCACGCCAGGCCTCCCTGTCCATCACCAGCTCCCAGAGTTCACTCAGACTCACGTCCATCGAGTCAGTGATGCCATCCAGCCATCTCATCCTCTGTTGTCCCCTTCTCCTCCTGCCCTCAATCTTTCCCAGCATCAGGGTCTTTTCAAATGAGTCAGCTCTTCGCCATCAGGTGGCCAAAGTATTGGAGTTTCAGCTTCAACATCAGTCCTACCAATGAACACCCAGGACTGATCTCCTTTAGGATGGAGTGATTGGATTTCCTTGCAGTCCAAGGGACTCTCAAGAGTCTTCTCCAACACCACAGTTCAAAAGCATCAATTCTTCAGTGCTCAGCCTTCTTCACAGTCCAACTTTCACATCCATACATGACCACTGGAAAAATCATAGCCTTGACTAGACGCGGAAGAGACTTGCAAACAGAAGAAGCCAAATTAAACAAAGAAGAGGGAACTGCTTTGGAAGTGACAGATGCAACAGATTAAAATCGTGTAGTTAGCACTGATTACATTGGAAGGGGCCTGTAGACCTTAAGAAGAAGTATAAGCTGGAACAAGAAACTATCTGAAACTGAACTGACCCCACACTGCTCTCAGAAGCTTCAGAGAAATCCCTGTATATTTCACTATTATCATTTTTTAATTTAAAATTAAAAAAAATTTTTAAAGTTCTTTTTTACTCCTTTAATTTTAATTTTTAAAACCTACTATTACCTTGCCAAAAAAAGACCATATTTTAAAGCAAATTTCATATATATGTATTTTATAATTTTTGCAATTTTTTTTAATATTGTATTTTTGAAAGTCTAATCTCTACTCTGGATTTTTAATCTTTGCTTTTTGGTATTTGTTATCAATTTTGTACCTTTAGGAATCCAATCTTCAGTTACCCACTTTTACTTAGGAGTGTAATTACTGGCTTGATTGTTTTCTCCCCTTTTGACTCTCCTTTTTCTCCCCCAGGTCACCTCTATCTCCTCCCTCCCCCTTCTCTTCTCTACTTAACTCTTTGAATCTCTTTGGGTGTTCTGGGCTGTGGAGAACAGTAGGGAACTGGTTACTGGCTAGATTGGTCTCTTTACTTTTGACTCCCCTTGTGATCCCCCAGGTCATCTCTATCGCCTTCCTCCCCCTTCTCTTCTCTGTGTAACTCCATGAACCTCTCTGAGTGTTCCAGACTGTGGAGAGCAAATAGGGAATTGATTACTGGCTAGCTTGCTCTCTCCCCTTTTGATTCCTCCTCTTCTCCTCCTCGTCACCTCTAACTCCCTCCTCCCTCTTCTCTTCTCCATGTAACTCAACCTCTCTGGGTGTCCCTCACTGTGGAGAATCTTTCCACCATTAACCTAGATGTTTTATCATCAGTGCTGTATGGATGGAGAGGTCTTGAGGCTACTGTAAGAATAAGATTGCAAACCAGAAGCAGGAGGCTCAAATCCAAAACTTGAGAATACCAGAAAACTCCTGACTCCAGGAAACATTAATCAACAAGAGCTCATCCAAGAGCCTCCATACCTACACTGAAACCAAGCTCCACCCAAGAGCCAGCAGGTTTCAGAGCAAGACGTACCAAGCTAATTCTCCAACAACACAGGGACATAACCCTGAGCATTAAAATACAGGCAGCCAAAAGTCACACCAAACCCATAGACACCTCAAAACTCACTACTGGACACTTCACTGCACTCCAGTGAGAAGAGATCCAGCTCCACCCATCAGAACACCCATGCAAGCTTCTATAACCAGGAAACCTTGACAAGCCACTTGTCCAGTCCCACCCATAGGGAGGAACCTCCACAATAAAGAGGAACCACAAACTTCCAGCCTACAGAAAGGGCACCCCAAACACAGCAATCTAAACAAGATGAAAAGGCAGATAAATATTCATCAGGTAAAGGAGCATGATAAATGTCTACCAAACCAAACAAAAGAGGAAGAGATAGGGAGTCTATCTGAAAAAGAATTCAGAATAATGATAATAAAAATGATCCAAAATCTTGAAAACAAAATGGAGTTACAGATAAATAGTCTGGAAACAAGGACTGAGAAGATGCAAGAAAAGTTTAACAAGGACTTAGAAGAAATAAAAATGAGTCAATCAATAATGGATAATGCAATAACTGAGATCAAAAGCACTCTGGAGGGAACCAACAGTAGAATAACAGAGGCAGAAGATAGGATAAGTGAGGTGGAAGATAGAATGGTGGAAATAAATGAAGCAGACAGGAAAAAAGAAAAAAGAATTAAATGAAGACAACCTCAGAGACCTCTGTACAATGTTAAACACCCCAACATTCAAATCATAGGAGTCCTAGAAGAAGAAGACAAAAAGAAAGGCCATGAGAAAATTCTTGAGATAATAGTTGAAAACTTCCCAAAATTGGGGAAGGAAATAGCTACCCAAGCCCAAGAAACCCATAGAGTCCCAAACAGGATAAACCCAAGACGAAACACCCCAAGATGCATATTATTCAAATTAATAAAGATCAAACACAAAGAACAAATATTAAAAGCAGCAAGGGAAAAACAACAAATAACACACAAGGGGATTTCCATAAGGATAACGGCTGATCTTTCAATAGAAACTCTTCAGGCCAGAAGGGAATGGCAGGACATATTTAAGTGATGAAAGAGAAAAACCTACAACCCAGATTATAGTCCCCATCGAGGATCTCATTCAAATATGAAGGAGAAATCAAAAGCTTTACAGACAAGCAAAAGCTGAGAGAATTCAGGACCACCAAACCAGCTCTTCAACAAATGCTAAAGGATCTTCTCTAGACAGGAAACACAGAAAAGGTTTATAAACTCGAACCCAAAACAACAAAGTAAATGGCAATGGGATCATACTTATCAATAATTACCTTAAATGTAAATGGGTTGAATGCCCCAACCAAAAGACAAAGACTGGCTGAAAGGTTACAAAAACAAGACCCCTATATATGCCATCTGCAAGAGACCTGCTTCAAAACAAGGGACACATACAGACTGAAAGTAAAGGGCTGGAAAAAGATATTTCATGCAAATGGAGACCAAAAGAAAGCAGGAGTAGCAATACTCACATCAGATAAAATAGACTTTGAAATAAAGGCCGTGAAAAGAGACAAAGAAGGACACTATATAATGATCAAAGGATCAATCCAAGAAGAAGAAATAACAATTATATATGCACCCAACATATGAGCACCGCAATATGTAAGGCAAATGCTAACAGGTATGAAAGGGGAAATTAACAGTAACACCATAGTAGTGGGAGACTTTAATACTCCATTCACACTGACGGATAGATCAACTAAACAGAAAATTAGCAAGGAGACATGAACTTTAAATGATACAAAGGACCAGTTAGGCCTAATTGATATCTATAGAACATTTCACCCTAAAACAATGAATTTCACCTTTTTCTCAAGTGCACACAGAAACTTCTCCGGGATAGATCACATCTTGGGCCATAAATTTAGCCTTGGTAAATTCAAAAGTTAAAAAATTGAAATCATCTCAAGCATCTTTTCTGATCACAATGTGGTAAGATTAGATGTCAACTACAGGAAAAAAAAACTATTAAAAATACAAACATATGGAGACTACATAGCACACTTCGAAATAACCAACAAATCACAAGAAATTAAAAAAAATCAAAATATGCATAGAAATGAATGAAAATGAAAACAACAACCCAAAACCTATGGGATTCAGTAAAAGCAGTGCTATGGGGAAGGTTCATAGCAATACAAGCTTACCTCAAGAAACAGGAGAAAAATCAAATAACCTAACTCTACACCTAAAGCAACTAGAAAAAGAAGAAGAACCCCAGGGATAGTAGAAGGAAAGAAATCTTAAAAATAAATGCAAAAGAAACAAAGGAGACCATAGCAAAAATCAACAAACCTAAAAGCTGGGTTTTTGAGAAGATAAACCATTTGCCACACTCATCAAGAAAAAAAGGGAGAAGAATCAAATCAACAAAATCAGAAATGAAAATGGAGAAATCACAACAGATAAAACAGAAATACAAAGGATCAGAAGAGACTACAATTAGCAAGTATATGCCAATAAAATTGGCAACTTGGAAGAAATGGACAAATTCTTAGAAAAGTATAACTTTCCAAAACTGAATCAGGAAGAAATAGAAAATCTTAACAGACCCATCACAAACATGGAAATCAAAACTGTAATCAAAAATCTTCCAACAAACAAAAGCCCAGGACCAGATGGCTTCACAGCTGAATTCTACCAAAAATTTAGAGAAGAGCTAACACCTATCCTACTCAGACTTTTCCAGAAAATTGCAGAGGAAGGTAAACTTCCAAACTCATTCTATGAGGCCACCATCATCCTAATATGAAAACCAGACAAAGATGCCACAGAAAAAGAAAACTACAGGCCAGTATCACTGATGAACATAGATGCAAAAATGCTTAACAAAATTCTAGCAAAAAGAATCCAACAACATATTAAAAAGATCATACATCATGACCAAGTGGGCTTTATCCCAGGGATGCAAGGATTCTTCACCATTTGTAAATCAATCAATGTGATATACCACATTAACAAATTGAAAGATAAAAACCGTATGATTATCTCAATAGTTGCAGAGAAAGCCTTTGACAAAATTCAGTGTCCATTTATGATAAAAACCTTCCAGACAGCAGGCATAGAAGGAACATACCTCAACATAATAAAAGCCATATATATAATAAACCCACAGTAAACATTATCCTCAGTGGTGAAAAATTGAAAGCATTTCCCCTAAAGTCAGGAACAAGACAAAGATGCCCACTCTCACCACTACTATTTAACATAGTTTTGAAAATTTTAGCCACAGCAATCAGATAAGAAAAAGAAAGAAAAGGAATCCAGATTGGAAAAGAAGTAAAATTCTAACTGTTTGCAGATGACGTGATCCTTTACATAGAAAACCCTAAAGACTCCACCAGAAAATTACTAGAGCTAATCAATGAATAAAGTTGCAGGATATAAAATCAACACACAGAAATCCCTTGCATTCATATACACTAAAAATGAGAAAGCAGAAAGAGAAATTAAGGAAACAATTCCATTTACCATTGTAACGAAAAGAATAAAATACTTAGGAATAAAGCTACCTAAAGAAACAAAAGACCTATATGTAGAAAACTATAAAACGCTGATGAAAGGAATCAAAGATGACACAAATAGATGGAGAAATATACCATGTTCATGGATTGGAAGAATCAATACAGTGAAAATGAGTATACTACCCAAAGCAATCTATAGATTCAATGCAATCCCTATCAAGCTACCAATGGTATTTTTCACAGAACTAGAACAAATAATTTCACAATTTATATGGAAATACAAAAACCCTTGAATAGCCAAAGCAATCTTAAGAAAGAAGAGGAACTGGAGGAATCAACCTGTCTGACTTCAGACTACACTACAAAGCTACAGTCATCAGGACAGTATGGTACTGGCACAAAGACAGAAATATAGATCAGTGGAACAAAATAGAAAGCCCAGAGATAAATCCACACACATATGGGCACCCTATCTTTGACAAAGGAGGCAAATGGAGAATGGAGAAAAAGACAATCTCTTTAACAGTGGTGCTGGTCAACCACTTGTAAAAGAATGAAACTAGAGCACTTTTTAACACCATACACAAAAATAAGCTCAAAGTGGATTAAAGATGTAAATATAAGACCAGAAACTATAAAACTCCTAGAGGAAAACATAGGCAAAACACTCTCTGACATAAATCACAACAGGATCCTCTATGACCCACCTCCCAGAGTAATGGAAATAAAAGCAAAAATAAACAAATGGGACCTAATTAAACTGAAAAAACTTTTGCACAATGAAGGAAACTATAAGCAAGGTGAAAAGACAGCCTTAAGAATGGAAGAAAATAATAGCAAATGAAGCGACTGGCAATTAATCTCAAAAATAAGCAACTCCTGCAGCTCAATTCCAGAAAAATAAGGGACCCAATCAAAAAGTGGGCCAAAGAACTAAACAGACATTTCTCCAAAGAAGACATACAAATGGCTAATAAACACATGAAAAGATGCTCAACATCACTCATTATCAGAGAAATGCAAATCAAAACCACAGTGAGGTACCATCTCACACCAGTCAGAATGGCTGCTATCAAAAAGTCTACAAACAATAAATGCTGGAGAGGTTGAGGAGAAAAGGGACCCTGTTACACTGTTAGTGGGGATGCAAACTAATATAGCCACTATGTAGAACAGTGTGGAGATTCCTTAAAAAAAATGGAAATAGAACTGCCATACGACCCAGCAATCCCACTGCTGGGCATACACACCGAGGAAACCAGAATTGAAAGAGACACGTGTACCCCAATGTTCATTGCAGCACTGTTTACAACAGCCAGGACATGGAAGCAACCTAGATGTCCATCAGCAGACAAATGGATAAGAAAGCAGTGGTACATATACACAATGGAATATTACTCAGCTATTAAAAAGAATGCATTAGAATCAGTTCTAATGAGGTGGATGAAACTCGAGCCTATTTTACAGAGCGAAGTAAGTCAGAAAGAAAAAACACCCAATACAGTATATTAACGCCTACATATGGAATTTAGAAAGATGGTAACGATGACCCTATATGCGAGGTAGCAAAAGAGACACAGAGGTAAAGAACAGACTTTTGGACTCTGTGGGAGAAGGTAAGGGTGGGATGATTTGAGAGAATAGCATTGAAGCATGTATATTATCCTATGTGAAATAGATTGCCAGTCCAGGTTTGATGCATGAGACAGGGTGCTCAGGGCTGGTGCACTGGGTTGACCCTGAGGGATGGGATGGGGAGGAAGGTGGGAGGGGGGTTCAGGATGGGGAACACATGTACACCCATGGCTGATTCATGTAAGTGTATGGCAAAAGCCACTACAATATAGTAAAGTAATTAACCTCCAATTAAAATAAATGAATTTTAAAAAATTTGAAAAAAGAAAGATAAATGTAGATATTTCCTCCCAGATTATGACTTGCTTTTTAATTTTTTTTAAATGGTGTCTTTTGATGTATGTTGTTCAGTTACTCAGTTGTGTCCAAGTCTTTGTGATCGCATGGACTGCAGCTTGCCAGACTTCCCTGTCCTTCACCATCTCCTGGAGTTTGCTCAAACTCATGTCCATTGAGTTGGTTGTGCCATCCAACAAGTTTGTCTTCTGTCGTCCCCTTCTCCTCCTGCCTTTGATCTATCTCTGCATCAGGGTCTTTTCTAGTGAGTCAGCTCTTCTCATTATGTGGTCAAAGTATTGGAGCTTCAGCTTCAGCATGAGTCCTTCCAGTGAATATTCAGGGTAGATTTCCTTTGGGATTGACTGGTTTGATCTCCTTGCTGTCCAAGGGACTCTCAAGAATCTTCTCCAGCACCACAGTTCGAAGGCATCAATTCTTTGGCACTCAGCTGTTTTTTAATTGTCCTGCTGTCATATTTGTGCATGACTACTGGAAAAACCATAAGTTTGACTGTACAGATCTTTGCAGGCAAAATAATATCTTTGCTTTTTAATACGCTATCTAGGTTTGTCTTGCTTTTCTTCTAAGGAGCAAGCATCTTTTAATTTCATGGCTGCAGTCACCATCCACAGTGATTTTGGAATCCAAGAAAATAAAGCCTGTCACTGTTTCCATTTTTTCTCCATCTATTTGCCATGAAGTGGTGGGACCATATACCATGATCTTTTGATGTGTTGGATTTTGAAGAAATCCAATAATTTTTAAAATATTGGTTTGTGCTTTTTATGGCCTAGATTAGAAAAATTCTTTGTCATTAAAAAAAAAATTTTTGTTTATCCTGAAATCACAAAGATTTTTACTATGTTTTCTCTTAGAAGTTTTACAGTTTAAAAAAATATGTATATATACGTATATTTTATTGAAGTATAGTTGACTTAACACTGTTCCAAGTGCACAGCAAAGTGATTCAGTTATACAAATACATGTATATTATTTTTCAAATTATTTTCTATCATAGGTTATTATAAGATATTTACTATAGTTCCCTATGTTATATAGTAAACCTTTGTTGCTTGTTGCATATCTAATTTTTTATTAGAAATATAGCATTCTATTCATACTAAGTCAAGTGGAATCAAAATGTCATAATTTTTTTTTAGGCAAAAATTGATAAGTTTTCTAATATATATTGTACATATTTATATATATATATGTATACAAAAGTTTTACTACAGTTGTTAAAGCCTTGAAAAAGAACAGCAAAAAAAAGAGATGGAGGAATTGGGGAACATAAACTAAATGAAATGGGAGCAATGAATATGAAATAGAAAAAGTAATATACTAGATAAAAATAAATGATCATCATATAGTCCACTTGTTTTTAAACATGACTGTTCATTAGAAACATCTGGAGCTCTGGAGAAAAAAAGCAATGTCTGAGTATTTGTATTTTTCAAAAAATTTCAAAATAATTATCATATGAATCTGGATTTTTAAAAGTGATTACAGCCTTTCTTATTAGATCCTAGTTTTGGTTATATAGAGTTCTTATTTTCCTGTTGACCAAATGAGTCAGTGATATTAAGTGTGGAGTAGTTACATCATCACAATAGTAAAAGGTGTTTATCAGTTCGCACAGTCAATAGCCAGACAAAAATAAAATAATTACAATTGCAATTCATAATGGGAACACGATTAACTTAACAATATAAAATAATTACATACAATTTTGGGGGGGTGTCAAGTAGAGTGTTGTGGTAAGTGAAAGTGCATATATGCACGTGTTTTCGTCTCCCAGCCAGTCTATGTCTTTTGGTTGGTGCATTTAATCCATTTACATTTAAGGGAATTAAAAACTCAGCAGTGGCCACAGGACTGGAAAAGGTCAGTTTTCATTCCAATCCCAAAGAAAGGCAATGCCAAAGAATGCTGAAACTACCGCACAATTGCACTCACCTCACATGCTAGTAAAGTAATGCTCAAAATTCACCAAGCCAGGCTTCAGCAATATGTGAACCGTGAATTTCCAGATGTTCAAGGTGGTTTTAGAAAAGGCAGAGGAACCAGAGATCAAATTGCCAACATCCGCTGGATCATTGAAAAAACAAGAGAGTTCCAGAAAAACATCTATTTCTACTTTATTGACTATGCCAAAGCCTTTGACTGTGTGGATCACAATCAACTGTGGAAAATTCTGAAAGAGATGAGAATACCAGACCACCTGACCTGCCTCTTGAGAAACCTATATGGTTTCTGTCTTCCCTCTGATGGATGAGGCTGAGGCTTGTGTAAGCATCTTGATGGGTGGGAGTGGCATGGGAAAAACTGGATCTTGCTCTGGTGGGCAGGGCCTTGCTCAGTAAAGCTTTAATCCAATTATCTGCTGATGGGTGGAGTTGCACTCCTCCCTGTAGTTGTTTGGCCTGGGCTTCCCTGGTGGCTCAGAGGTTAAAGCCTGCAAGGCGGGAGACACGGGTTCAATCCCTGGGTCGGGAAGATCCCCTGGAGAAGGAAATGGTAACCCACTCCAGTATTCTTGCCTGGAGAATCCCATGGATGGAGGAGCCTGGTAGGTTACAGTCTATGGGGTTGCAAAGGTTACAGTCCACGGGGTCGCAAAGAGTCGCAAAGGACACGACTGAGCGACTTCACTTTCACTTTCAACCAAGCTGTGGGTCTGTGGGCTCTATGGTTGGGTTAACGGTGAACTTCAAAAGGGTTTGTGCCAAGGGAAACCTTCCAGTGCCCCTGTCCTTGTGGTGAGCCGCTGCTGACCCATGCCTCCACAGGAGACCCTCCAACACTAGCACATAGTTTTGGTTCAGTCTCCTGTGGGGGTCACTGCTTCTCTCCCCTGGGTCTTGGTGTGTGCAAAATTTTGCTTATGCCCTTCCAGGCTGGAGTCTCTTGTTTCCCCAGTTCTTTATAAGTCCTGTAATCAAATCCTACTGGCCCTCAACACCAGATTCCCTGGGGATTCCAGTCCCTTTGTCAGATCCCTAGGCTGGGAAGCCTGATGTTGGGTTCAGAGCCTTCACAACAGTGTGAGAACTTTGGTATTATTGTTATCCAGTCTAAATTGCAACCCACTCCAGTATTCTTGCCTGGAAAATCCCATGGATGGAGGAACCTGGTAGGCTACAGTGCATGGGGTTGCAAAGAGTCGGACACGACTGAGCGACATTTACTTTACTTTTACTTTAGTCTGTGTGTCACACACTTGTCAGATATGGGATTTGACTTTATCATCATTGTGCTCCTCCGACCATCTGCTGTGGCTTCTTTGTCTTTGGACATCGGGTATCTTTTTTTTGGTGGGTTCCAGTGTCCTCTTGTCGATCATTGTTCAACAGCTAGTTACTGTTTTGGTGCTCTCGCAAGAGGAGATGAGTGTATATCCTTCTCCACCATCTTGAACCAGAAACCCTTAGAGTTTTGATTTTTACATTTTGGGATTTTTTTTTTTTTGCATTTGATTTGAAGTCAGTTTTTTCCCAAAGGGATATCAAGATAATCCCAGTTACATTTTGAAAAGGGAATCCATTCTCCATTGAATTTCCTAAACAGCTTTGTTGAAAATCAATTTTCCATACATATGTGGATCTGTTCTTGGCTTCTTTATTTTGTTCCATATATAAGTTAACATACACATTTATGTGTGTGTGTGTGTGTATATATATGCTTTTATGCTAATGATATGTGTCTTGATTATAGTGACTTTATAGTTAATTTGAAATCGAGTAGTATGACTCCTCTTTTTTTTCCCCTTTGGGAATTATATTTATTAAATAAAGTACTTCTATGAACATATATACTCCTCAGCTATTCTTTTTTTTTTTTTAACTTTTTACTTTGTATTGGAGTATAGTCGATTATGAACTCCTTATTGCCAAATTCAGACTTAAATTGAAGAAAGTGGGGAAAACCACTAGACCATTCAGGTATGACCTAAATCAAATCCCTTATGACTATACAGTGGAAGTGAGAAATAGATATTAGGGACTAGATCTGATGTGCCTGATGAACTATGGACTGAGTGAGGTTCATGACACTGTACAGGAGACAAGGATCAAGACCATCCCCAAGAAAAAGAAATGCAAAAAAGCAAAATGGCTATCTGAGGAGGCCTTAAAAATAGCTGTGAAAAGAAGAGAAGTGAAAAGCAAAGGAGAAAAGGAAAGATATACCCATTTGAATGCAGAGTTCCAAAGAATAGCAAGGAGAGATAAGAAAGGCTTCCTCAGTGATCAATGCAAAGAAATAGAGGAAAACAATAGAATGGGAAAGGCTAGATATCTCTTCAAGAAAATTAGAGATACCAAGGGAACATTTCATGCAAAAATGGGCTCAATAAAGGATGGAAATGGTATGGACCTAACAGAAGCAGAAGATATTAAGAATGAGGTGGCAAGAATATACAGAACTGTACAGAAAAGATCTTCAAGACCCAGATAATCATGATGGTGTGATCACTGACACTCACCTAGAGCCAGACATCCTAGAATGTGAAGTCAAGTGGGCCTTAGGAAGCATCACTATGAACAAAGCTAGTGCAGGTGATGGAATTCCAGTTGAGCTATTTCAAATCCTGAAAGATGATGCTGTGAAAGTGCTGCACTCAATATGCCAGCAAATTTGGAAAACTCAGCAGTGGCCACAGGACTGGAAAAGGTCAGTTTTCATTCCAATCCCAAAGAAAGGCAATGCCAAAGAATGCTCAAATTACTGCACAATTGCATGCACTCATCTCACATGTTAGTAAAGTAATGGTCAAAATTCTCTTAAGCCAGGCTTCAGCAATATGTGAACTGTGAACTTCCAGATGTTCAAGCTGGTTTTAGAAAAGGCAGAGGAACCAGAGATCAAATTGCCAACATCCGCTGGATCATGGAAAAAGCAAGAGAGTTCCAGAAAAAACATCGATTTCTGCTTTATTGATTGTGCCAAAGCCTTTGACTGTGTGGATCACAATCAACTGTGGAAAATTCTGAAAGAGATGGGAATACCACACCACCTGATCTGCCTCTTGAGAAACCTGTATGCAGGTCAGGAAGCAACAGTTAGAACTGGACATGGAACAACAGACTGGTTCCAAATAGGAAAAGGAGTACATCAAGGCTATATATTGTCACCCTGTTTATTTAACTTATATGCAGAGTACATCATGAGAAATGCTGGGCTGGAAGAAACATAAGCTGGAATCTAGATTGCCGGGAGAAATATCAATAACCTCAGATATGCAGATGACACTATCCTTATGGCAGAAAGTGAAGAAGAACTAAAGAATCTCTTGATGAAAGTGAAAGAAGAGAGTGAAAAAGTTGGCTTAAAGCTCAACATTCAGAAAACTAAGATAATGGCATCTGGTCCCATCACTTCATGGCCACTAGATGGGGAAACAGTGAAAACAGTGGCTGACTTTATTTTTCTGGGCTCCAAAATCACTGCAGATGGTGAGTGCAGCCATGAAATCAAAAGACGCTTACTCCTTGGAAGGAAAGTTATGACCAACCTAGACAGCATATTAAAAAGCAGAGACATTACTTTGCCAACAAAGGTCCATCTAGTGAAGGCTATGGTTTTTCCTGTGGTCATGTGTGGATGTGAGAGTTGGACTATAAAGAAAGGTGAGCACCGAAGAATTGATGCTTTTGAACTGTGGTGTTGAAGAAGACTCTTGAGAGTCCCTTGGACTGCAAGGAGATCCAGCCAGTCCATCCTAAAGGAAATCAGTCTTGGGTGTTCATTGGAAGGACTGATGTTGAAGTTGAAACTCCAATATTTTGGCCACCTGATGCGAAGAGCTGACTTATTTGAAAAGACCCTGATGCTGGGAAAGATTGAGGGTAGGAGGAGAAGGGGACAACAGAGGATGAGATGTTTAGATGGCATCACTCACTCAATGGACATGGGTTTGTGCAGACTCCAGCAGTTAGTGATGGATAGGGAGGCTGGCGTGCTGTGGTTCATGGGGTCTCAAAGAGTCGGACACGACTGAGCGACTGAACTGATAGTTGACTAAGAATGTTGTGATAGTTTCAGGTGAAAGTGAAGGGAACTAGCAATACATAATACGTGTATCCATTCCCCCCAAAATGGCCCTCCCTTCCAGGCAGTCATACAACACTGAGTAGAGTTCTGGGTGCTATACAGTAGGGCCTTGTTGGTTATCCATTTTAAATATAGCAGTGTGTACATGACCATCCCAAACTCCCTAACTGTCTCTTCCCTTTCAGCAACCATATGTTCTGTTTTGAAGTCTGTTACTCCTCTGACTTTTTTCTTTTCAAATATTTTTGGTGGTGTCAGTCCTTTGATTTCCTTACAGATTTTGTCAGTTTCTACCAAAAAAAAAAAAAAACCCTGCTGTGATTTTGATGGTGTTTACATTATATCTCTACAGGTCAACTTGAGAAGAATTGTACATTAGTAGTAGTTGGTCTTCTTATCTACAAATGGGGTGTACTTCTCTTTTTATTTAGGTTTTCTTTCTCTGAGCAGCATGTCATCATTTTCAGTGTAAACAATTTATCTTTCTAATGTAAAACGTATTTACAAAAATTGCATTTGTAATTATTGGTAACATACAGAAATAGAGTTGATTTTTTAATTTTGAGCCTTAATCTCATGACCTTGCTTATCAGTTCTAGCAGCCTTTTTGGGTAGTTTTCTTAGGATTTTGTGAATAAAGACAGTTTTACTTCTTCCTTTCTAATCTGTATGCCTTTTATTTTTTTCCCTTACCTAATATATCGCAAGTACTAGGACATCTAGTACCATTTGTTGAATAGAAACAATGAGAAAAGATGTTTTTGTATTGCTCCCAGTTTTATAGGAAAAGCATTGTCTTTTACCACTATATATAAGTTGAAGGTTTATCATAGAGTCACTCAACTTGATCATGTGATGTATATTCCCTTTTATTTTTCTTATTTCTCTGTGTTGAGAGTGTTATTTTTCCTCCATGAATTAGTGTTTACTCTTGTTAAGTGCTTTTTCTGCGTATAGTGAGATAATTATGTAGGTTTTCTTTTTCATTCTGTTATCAATAATGTGATGAAATGCAGTTACTGATTTTTCCAATGTTAAACCCATTTGTCTTTGCTGGGATAAACTCCACTTGGTCAAAACTTGTTTTTTAACATACTACTGGATTAAGTTTAAAGGTGTTTGCATCTTTGTTTATGAAACATATTCATGTATAGTTTTTTTATGTCTTTGGTTTTGGTGTCTGGCTAATAATAATGCCCTTATACAATGAGATCATTTTTTCCTTAATTTTCTGAAACAGTTTGTGAAGGATTGGTGCTATTTCTTCCTTAAATGTTTGGTAAAATTCATCAGTAAAGCCATCTAGGCTAGTATTTTAGTTCCAGTTTTAGGGTTTTGTTTTGTCCTTTGGTGAGAAAATTTCAAATTGTGAATTCATCATCTTTAATAGATGTAGAGCTATTCAGGTTTTCTGTTTCCTCCTTTGTCAGTTGTTTTGAAATTATCTTTTAAGGGATTTAACATTCATCATTGCATTGATTGGGATAAAATTGTTCATGATATTCCCCAGTTCCTTTGTTGTTTATGGGATCTGTAATAATGTCGTATCTTTCATTCTTGATAACAGTAATTTGTATTTTCTCTCTAAATATTTTTGATCACTCTAGATCATAAATTTTATTGATCTTTTCAAAATAGCTTTTGGATGAATTGATTTCTTGGGTTTTTTTCGTATTTTATTTCATTGGTTTTTATTCTTCCTCTTATCTCTTTAATGTGAGTTCTCTTTGCTCTTCTTTTACTTGATGCTTCAGGTTGAAGCTTAAACCATTGATTTGTGACCTTTCTTCTTTCTTGATGTATAGCATCTAAAGCTGTACATTTCTTTCTAAACACTCATGTAGCTACAACCCCCCAAGTTTGATGTTTTGTTTTTATTTTCCTTCAGTTCAACATATATAAAATTTTCTCTTGTAATTTAGAAGTGTTTTTGATTAGTTTATAAATACTTGAGGATTTTCTCTAATACTGATTTCTAGTTTAATTATTTGTGGTTTTAGAGTTTTAGATAGTAATATGTAAAAGTGTTGAGGCCGCTTCACTAGGGGGAAGCTAGTGGGAATGGGAGAAGGGGCTAGATTGCCTTGGTTGTGGAGGCTCTCTGACTTTCCTTTTGACTCCTTAGGGGCTCTCAGGTACATTAAGGGTTTTTATGGTACAAAATCTGAAACTACTGACATAGACTGTGCAGTAAATTTGGGAAGGTGAAAACGATGCTAGGTGAAGAAGGTACTTGGAGGAAAGCAACTAGTGCATGGTTAAGCGCTTTGTCTCAGAGTAAGTACTTAAAGAGATCTGTTGTGTAAATCAGATATCTGAATAAATGAGCCCTCAGTAGAAACATACATTATGTAGTATAGATTGAGAATGAATACTAAGATAGAGAAGAGGCAGAAGTGTTTGTCCAGTTCAGATGAAAATATTTGCACCTATACACACTTTCCAGAAACACATAATTTCATTGTTTCTTAGAGATTGAGATTTTTTTTCCATAAATGTTATTTTATTATTTTCCTTCATAAACTTTTCACCATTGAGGATGAAGCACTATAAAAGAGATAGTTCCTGTTAAATAAGATAAAATTGTTTAGGCCTTGTAACAAAATTCTTAGAGCTAAGTAAAATGATTGTCAGTGCCTATTGGTATACCTTTAAATATCTTAAGTGGGCATAAAGGTGGTTCCCAAAAACTGCCTAAATGTCTTCTCATCATAAGAACACACTATGGCCCATGAGCCAAGAATGGATTTTACATTTTTAAAGGGTTATAAGAAAAAAACAAACAAACAAACACAAAACCAAGAAAAATCTGTGTCAGAGGCTGTGTGGTCCACAAAACTTACTTGGCCCTTTACAGGAAAAGTTTGCTGCATCCTGACTTAGAATAAGAAGCAATTTTTAAAAAAAGGTTTGACTCATCCTTTCAGAATTCCAGAAAGGAGAAAAGGATAATAGTGCCAGATAACATGGTTTCTTTCTTATCCAAGCTATCATCTGGTTTCAGAGTCTTTTGAGTCTTGTCTTTACAGGGAGGACCCTGGTGTATTGAAGTGGGGAGTTTGGCTTCAATCTCTATTTGAAAACCACCTTTGTGTAGAGAATATTGATAATGAACACATGGTCCATTTATCCTTCATGAATGGTATCATTTAGAGTAATAAGCATTTTATTAATAGATTTAGTTCTATACTATATATATAAACTTTATATGTATTTTTTATATATAGGTTAATTTGTAAAGCTTCTGTTCAAACCACTTAAATTTTGAATTGTGTGTGTACAAATTAATTTTCTGTTGGCCTATATATTTTTACAGGATGATTGTCTTCTGAAAGTGTGGTATCCTATGACTGGTTGGAAGTCTTCAATTATACCTCAGGATCATCATGAAGTGAAAAGGAGACAGGCGTCTACTCAGTTTTCCTTTGTGTATTTGGCACATCCACGAGCTGTAACAGGTTTTTCATGGCGTAAAACTAGCAAGTATATGCCCAGGTTAGACGAGTGTGTCATATAACTTCATTTTGTATACTTATATGTTTATAAAAATAATGAAAACAAAAGTTCTTTTGATATGGTGACAGTTAAGAGCATAGGTTCTGGGTGTCAACTGCCTGAATTCAGATTCTGCTGTTGTTACCAGGTTTGTGAGCTTTTGACTAAATTTCTTAAGCACTCTTTGCCCTCGTAGATAAGGGGAGCAGTAGTACCTACCTCAGAGCGTTGTGTGATACTGAACTACGTGAGTGCGTGTGAATGCTTACACAGGCCTTTGCACACTGTGTGTGCCCAGGCAGCGTTAGCTAGTATTGTCAGTATTAGCAGCAGCAATAGATTCTAAGAAGCAAACGTTTGCAGGTAACGGAAAAGCACACATTAAGGAAGAATAAAACATGGTAATAAACTGTTAGTAATCCACATGCTGGTAAAGTATAACCGCATACAGTGAATAAAGTGTCCCAACTTTTTCTTAAGGCTAGCAACAGAAACTTATCAAATTATTCTCATTGTTACAGCATCTTTTAAAAGCATTTGAAAGATTAAGCAAGCTATAAAATAGCCTAAACAAATGATTTTTGTATTATATGTAAGTTCTAAAAATGCTTGCTTAGAAATCTGTATTCCTTCTTGAGGAAGGGTTATTTCATCTGCTAAGTATATCTGAGCACCATTTGCCCTTGATGGGAAATCTAGCACACTCAGTGTGGGGCTCAGTAAATGATAACATGGGAAATGTATACAGCTTTGGAATCTAAATAAAAGGCTATTCTAACTTAATCTGCTTAAGTTATCTGCACCTATGGAAAACATTTGCAGAACACTTTACCTTTGACTGAGTCAGATTCTGTGTAAGCATTTTTTTAACAGGAAAAGTTTTTGTGCTTTTTTTTTTTTCATGATGAGAGGTTAAGTCACTTCAGCTGCTTGATACTGTGACATTTTTGCTTAACTTAATGGAAATTGATTTATAGTTTGAAATTATAGTCTTCTTACAGTTTTATTAATACATTTGTTTCTCTATTTGTAACTGTTTAGATTATAAGAAGGATAAGGCGACTACTGTGATCAACCACATAGTTTAATTATAATTAATGATCTTTTGTTATGGTCATTCTATAATTTGTAGTGACAGAAATGTAGGTTTCCTTTTGCTGTTTTGTTTGTTTTGTTTAGGAGATACTAATCCTCCAGAGCCTTGTTTTCAAGCAGCACATGTATATAATCTGGCATTAATTTATTTGTTTCCTTTGTCACCCCCACTTCCTAGTTTTTATGGTGTTCAGCAGTACTGTGTGTGATTTCAAGCTCTTTGATTGATACTTTTTCTCCACACAGTGTAACTTCTAAAACAGTTGGACACATACTATACTGTCATTTAGTTTAGCTATTCAGAGTTTAAGTTTAATTTATTAAGGTGAGTGTCGAGCACAGTTAGGTTGTTCTTATTTCATGGTAACAGATTGCATCCTGAGTCCAGCCTGCCACCTTGCAGGTCTGAGCAGGTAATAAATGAGTGTTGGTGAGAGTGTGAAGTAGTCAGTAGAAATCCATTATCATTATTGGAAAAATAACTGCAGATAGATATACTGTTAGTTTTGTACTAATGTCATCTTTAAGCATGAGGAACTAAGTATGAATAGCCTTTAATTTTTGATGGCATTGGTATTCATAGTAACTTCTGTTTATTTCTCTTTATCATTAGAGGTTCTGTATGTAATGTGTTATTAACTTCCTGCCATGATGGTGTCTGCCGGCTCTGGGCAGAAACCTTACTTCCAGAAGACTGTCTTTTGGGTGAGCAGATTTGTGAAACTACCACTTCCAGCGTTTCTAGCAACCTTACTCATGCTGGAAAACACAAAGACAGAATACAGCATGCTCTTGAGGTACTATGTTATATAAAACAGTAAATGAATCTTGAAGATAATGTGTCATGTAAAAGTCCTTGGAATTGGTTGTAATTAAAAATATATTTTGTGGGGAATTCCCTCGTGGTCCAGTAGTTAGGACTAGGTGCTTTCTCTACCAGAGCCCAGGTTCAGTCCCTGGTCAGGGAAATAAGATCTTGCAACTTGCATGGCATAGCCAAAAGATAAAAAAATAAAATACCACAATAACCTTTAAAATATAAACAGAAATATTTTGCTTTTGTTTCGTGAGGATTGAATTTTACTAACTAAAAGTGACTTAAAAAATAAAGTTAAAAATGACTGTGAATAAGAATAAAAGTGTTAAGATATTAAGTGAACTTACATAATTGCATAATTTTCATGGTTTACTATTTTGAAAGTGAAATAATTATTCTAATTTTTAAATACACTATAAAAGTACTTTCTAAGAAATTAAATTTTTATAATATAGTGTGAACTATTGTGCCCATTATGATTAGGGAATAAAATGAGATAAACATATTACTTATGCTTATTCTAAAATTAGATTAGGAGAAGAAAAAAAAATGTGGAGTTTGTAATCCAACTCTTCCAGTATGTGTGTTTGTGCATTTTTTTCTTTATTTATAAGATTGAGATTGTAGTAATGTTTTATAACTTGCTTTTTATACTAATGTGTTATAAACATCTCTCTACAATACTAATTATACTTTTACATTGCATATTTACATGAACACTTTAATGGTTGCATAGCCAAAATGGTTTTTGGATTTTCAGCAGGCAGAAGTATTTTGGGGGTTTGATAGGTTTAAGGATGTGGTCCTTTAAATTTTTATATAAAGTAGTCCTGCTCTGATACTGTGATTAGGCACTATTTATACATTTTATTCAACATTTAAATCATAAATTAAATTAAAAGAAGTCAGAACAGAGTTATAGTATGTTTTGATATTGATTGCAATTTAGTAGGGAAAAGTATTTTACTTACTAGATGTTTACAATAATTTATATATACTTGTGTAACATTTTATCTTTAAATTATATATACGCATTTGGAGGCTTAAGGACTTTTAGATATTTTTGTATCCTGCATGTTACCTAATATATTGCTTTTCAAGTATTAGTTAAACTTAATTACTGCCACATACAGTAAAAGCAAAAATGTAATATGTAAACAGTGATTTGACAGTTTTACACTTTTAATAAAATGTTCAATAGTAGTATTAAAATTGTTTTTAATAGAAAAAGCCTGATTACTTGACTTACAAGCTATTTTGCTTTCCAACACCCTTTCCTACAAAACTCCTAACTGTGAGGTATATATAATTCTATATATACTTAAATTATACCTTTTGTTTCTAGGAGAAAATAACTGGCCTTGCCAATCTAATTTAAAATAATGATAAATGTCAATGAGTGAAAATAATTTGATAGGTATAATCAAAGAAATAAACAGGGAGACCAGAGACAGAGGACACACCATAGAACTGATACTGTTTTTCACACGAAAAGTGACAAGAGCTGTGGAATTGAAAGGAAGGTGCAGATATTTTACCTTAATACAGAAATAACTGAGAGGATGCTACATTTTGTTTAACAATGTGAGGAATAAATGAAAAGAATGGTATATTATTAAATATTATTAGGCACGGTTTTGGGGGTGGTTGTGTGACACAACAAGAAAGTGCCATGAGGTGGAGTTATGATGTGGAGAAAAGATGGTGCCAAGAGTTGACATGGCCCCATGGGCAATGGCACCCCACTCCAGTACTCTTGCCTGGAAAACCCCATGGATCGGGGAGCCTGGTGGGCTGCAGTCCATGGGGTCGCTAAGAGTCGAACACGACTAAGCGGCTTCACTTTGACTTTTCACTTTCATGCATTGGAGAAGGAAATGGCAACCCACTTCAGTGTTCTTGCCTGGCGAATCCCAGGGACGGGGGAGCCTGATGGGCTGCTGTCTATGGGGTCGCACAGAGTCGGACATGACTGAAGCGACTCAGCAGCAGCAGCAGCATATCAGAATAGTTCAGATGATGGGGTATGTCAGTACAGAATTTTTATCATAGATACCTATCACAATTTAAGCAAATTCCACAGGTCATCACTTTCATGAGGTCTTTTCTGCTAAGTTAAGGTTTCCCGTTGTTATTCTGTATTTTTGTACCCTCTTTTTGTCTTTATAATAGAGGTTATATATGATTATTTAGCTGGCTATGTAGTCCTTGGGTCTGCCCTGGTGGCTCAGAAGGTAAAGAATCTGACTGCAATGCAGGAGACCTGGGTTTGATCCCTGGGTCAGGAAGATCACCTGGAGAAGGAAATCACAACCCACTCTGATACTCTTGCCTAGAGAACAGTGAGAATTTTCAGGAGGAATATTCTTTCTGGTAGGAAGATTTGGAATTTTTTTTAAACACTCATATGACTAGTAAATTTCATCTCAGTACTGGGATATTCCCAAAAAACTAGACTTTGGATTCCTAATCTTTATAGCAGTTTCTGTAGATAATAAGTGTTTTTGAGCAACTGCTACCTTCAACTATAAAATATGCAAGGCCAATGGAGAATATATTCAGAGTTGTTCTGTTGTAGTTTAATTTTCCTATAAGATAGGTTTTATAGAAAGGAAAATTGTAAGATCCTTAATTATCAAAAGTACTTTGATCAGCATTAGTTAGACTTCCCAGACTTAGATTTAGTAATTATTTTTCTGTTTTAGACAATACACCATTTGAAAAATTTAAGAAAAGGACAAAGGAGATCTTCTGTTCTTGTAACTCACACTGAATTAAAGCCTGACCAGACGACAACACATGAAGTTCAAAGACATATTTCCCACCACGCAAATGCACTGTGTCATTTTCACATTGCAGCAAGCATCAACCCCGCCACAGGTAAAGGATAGTAAAGTTTTACTTACTATCTGCTGAAATTAGATAAATTGAAAAGTAGGACTACTTTTATAATCTGTTTTTAATTTTGTATTAATACTCCATGTTTCCTTTTAAAATACTTCTTAATTAGAATAGAAATATAAGATGCCATTTCTTAAATTGAGACTGTAATTCTCAGGGAATAATTTCGGATAAGTATTTTTGAACACCTTAGTTTGTCTAGAATATAGCAAAGTTTCTAAGTAAATTAGAGGTTTAGTTGAACCTGGGGATGAACAGAAGTGGCGGCTTGGTTAATTAGTGTGATATTCCTTCCTTCCTTCTATATTTTCACCATTATTCTCTCTTCTCAACTCTTCTTTATAACTTTATTTTTGTATAGTTTCCTTTATATTTCAGCATATCTTGTTTTATACGCTCATACACTTTCTTGTCCTGCATTCGAGATAGTTTTTCTTCTAAGCTTTATATTTTATTTTTGCTTTTTTCTTCCCCTGTAGTTGAGAAGTATTTTCAGGCAGGTTCACTGTTGGCAAGAGCATATTTAAAACTTCTGTTTAAGTCATTGTTTTCTTTCTGCATGAAAAACATGTGATAAGGCCTAGGAGTTTCATATTATATTGCTTGAAGAACTATATTTGTACAAAGTTATAGGAGGGATTTATCTGGGCTTCCCAGATGGTGCAGTGAGTAAAGAATCCACCTGCCAGTACAGGAGATGCAGGAGATGCGGGTTCAATCCCTGGGTCGGGAAGATTCCCTGGAGGAGAAAACGGCAAGCCACTCCAGTATTCTTGCCTGGAAAATTCCATGGACAGAGGAGCCTGGCAGGCTACAGCCATGGACTCACAAAGAGTCAGACATGACTGAGCATGCACACATGTGGTTATGGGGCTTCCCTGGTGGTTCATTGTTAAAGAGTCCACCTGCCAATGCTGGTGGAGAAGGCAGTGGCACCCCACTCCAGTACTCTTGTCTGGAAAATCCCATGGACGGAGGAGCCTGGTGGGCTGCAGTCCATGAGGTTACTGAGTCGGACACGACTGAGTGACTTCAATTTCACTTTTCACTTTCACGCATTGGAGAAGGAAATGGCAACCCACTCCAGTGTTCTTGCCTGGAGAATCCCAGGGATGGGGGAGCCTGGTGGGCTTCCCTCTCTGGGGTTGCACAGAGTCGGACACGACTGAAGCGACTTAGCAGCAGCAGCAGCCAATGTAGGAGATGCTGGTTCAATCCCTGGATTGGGAAGACCCCTGGAGAAGAAAATGGCAACCCATTCCAGTATTCTTGCCTGGGAAATCTATGATCAGGGGAGCATGGTAGGCTACAGTCCATGGGGTTGCAAAAGAGTCAGACATGATTTAGCAATTAAACATAGTTATGTTTTATTGAAATGGCAGTCTGTTGCTTCAGGGTAAAGATAGAGGATTTTATTTTTAAATATTTATTTATAAAAGATGATACTCAGCAGATGGAGTTGTGAAAAAGTGACCTTTAGATGCTTACCCCCATTGTATTAAATAATAGTGGTTATAGGTGTGTGTTGTTCAGTATGGTGGCCATGAACCACATGTAGCTGTTTGAGCAATTGCAATTCGGATAGTCCAAACTGAGATATGCTCTAAAATACACACTGGATTCTTAAGACTTTAGAAAACAATGAAATAATGTAAGATCTCTTATTAATAATTTTATTTAATATTGATTACATGTTGAAATGATAATATTTTACATATATTGGGTCAGATAAAATATATTATTAAAATTAAGTTTACCTGTTTCTATAATGTGGCTGCTGTTGCTGCTAAGTCTCTTCAGTCGTGTCTGACTCTGTGTGACCCCATAGATGGCAGCCCATCGGGCTCCCCTGTCCCTGGGATTCTCCAGGCAAGGACACTGGAGTGGGTTGCCATTTCCTTCTCCAATGCATGAAAGTGAAAAGTGAAGGTGAAGTCGCTCGGTCATGTCTGACTCTTAGCGACCCCATGGACTGAGGCCTACCAGGCTCCTCCATCCATAGGATTTTCCCGGCAAGAGTACTGGAGTGGGGTGCCATTGCCGTCTTCGTATAATGTGGCTACTAAAATAAAAATTATGTATTGGCCTTGTATTTGTGGTTTGCATTATACTTCTATTGAGTAATAGAAGTTTGCTGTGCTACTTGATTAAATGTTTTTTTTTAAATAGATTATCTTTTCTGACCTAACATCTTAATTGTATTCTAAGATTTATAACACCACTTGTTTTCATAATGGTGGTGGTTTTAGATTTTTATAGATTTTCAACCTTTGTAAAAGAACCTTATCTTGAGTTATTGACTATGATGAAAACTTCAAACAAAAAACAATCAGTGATAGTATGCAGATACTGTGTTAGAAAGTTTTGACTTTTACCTGTATGTACTATTCTAATCAAATGAAATAGGGTCACAGGATCATTCCTTGTGGATAGGCATTCTGTTACATCATTTGAGTCTAAGTACTAGATGTGTTCTTGTGGCCATTAGGCCTTGTCTTCTAGCATTTTTTTTAACTTTCACCATTTAGCCAGTTTTAACCATCTTCACCCTAACTTATCTACACATTATTTTAAAAATTCCTTTGTACAAATAGTTAACATTGTGTTTATAGGTACTGTTTGTAAAAAAATATATTTAGGTTGACCTAATTGTTAAATACAAATAATTTTATATTGCAGGACTTGTCCGCCTTTTTTTTTTTTTTTTAAGGAAAACCTCTCAACCTTAGAGTAAAGTTGAAAGCATAATATAGTGAATACCCATGTGCTCTTTACCCAAATTCAGTCATTAACCTTTCACCAGGTTTGCTTTTATTCTCTGTGTGTGTGTGTGTGTGTGTGTGTGTGTGTACCTTTTCTCCCTTCTCCATTATCTTTGGCCGAGCCATTTGAAAGTAGTCACTGACATTTTCCTTCATCCCCTAAATATTTTAGAGCATTACCTAAATATTTCAAAATGTGTCTTCTGATAAAAAGACTATATTCTAATGTTATAGTTCCTATTAACATCTAGATTCTTTTTTTAAATGCATTTTTTATTTCTCTTTAAATCACACTAATTTAGAATAATCACTCTTCAAAAAAATGTCTCAAGACAGTTATCTCTCAGTTATCTTTTAGGATGTCTTACAGTCAGAATATTTGTCCATGATAAGATTTGGGTTGAGATTTGGATTTTTACCTAGTACATAGGTATGTAGGGAATGTACTGTTTTACAGGATTGTTAATTTACATTTCTTATTTTATTTGATTTGTTTAATTTCTGTTAGAAAACCAGGCTTGTAACCCAGGAAGTAGAATAAAAGAACACTTTGGAGCTTTATTTAACATTGATATTTATAAATAAAACACTTCTAGAATATATTACTTATTTCATCTTTAGATTCTCACTTCTTTTGCAGAGGACAGTCTTTTTTCTTTCTATTGAGTGGGTTCTTTATAATTTGATTCGGGATTAAGGAGATGGTTGTTGTTGTTTTTGAATTATACTATTTTGCATGAACTGATCTATAGCATGCATTTCAGTTAGCCCACGTGGACAAAATCTGCTATACTTAGAAGTTTGTTTGCCTTCCTGCGTTCTTTCTTAGCATTATTTGCCTCAACTTTTAAGGAAAGTTTAAAACAGTCAACAAAGTCAGAAGAATAGTACAGTGAACACTGATTTCACCCACTTTGATTCAACAGTTGCTAACATTTTCCCAATTGCTTTATTCTCTTTGTGTATACACACATATGTATATGTATATGTGGGGGTGTGTGAATGAAATTTTTTTTTTAATGTTTTCAAAATAACACATCATAGCACATCACCCTTACATAATTTAGCAAGTGTCTAAGAATAAGGAAATTCTCTCACATAATCACAATATCATTATTGTACCTAAGAAAATTAGAAATAATTCCATGGTCTCTAATCATCATAGTTAAATTTCAGTCATCTCAAAAATGTCTTTCAGAGTTTCTTTTCTGTTGTATCTTTCTGTTCCCTTGTCCTCAAACCAGGATTCGATAAAAGTCTGTGCATTTGGTGTGTTTGGCTTTTAAATGATTAATTCCATGTAAGTCTATGCCATTAATTCATTTACCATTAAATTTAATTAAAATTTCAAATCCTGCTAGAGTTATATTTACTTTTTGTTTAGCACATATTTTGTGTAATGGAATTAGTCTTTCTAAGCACATGTAGTATTTTAAAAGATGTTAAGAATTGATACAGAAATTTTATCTTTTTTGATTCCACAGATATTCCAAATGTCTTTGTTGGCACTGTATTTAACATTGATGATGGAAATGGGGGCTTTGTAGTTCATTGGTTAAACAACAAAGAATTTCATTTTACATCATCTACTGAAATATTTATGCAGCAATTAAGAAAACTTTCTGAAAGGCAGGTAGATCATGAAAGTGATGAAGGCAATAAAGAAGATGAGGAACGTTCACAGGAGGAAAGAGAGAGGGGTTTACATATGAAACTAGATCATGGTGAGTATCCTGTATTCAGGTTTTTCTTTTTTTCAGGCTGACAGCTTTTTATGAAGCCACTTTTGGTTTGTAATCTTTCCTTATTCCTCTCCTTCTTTTTCACTTTTCCATTCATTCCACAGGTCTTTTCTGACCATCTAATATGGACCATCTACCATCTAACTTTGGTCTCTTATAATGTATTGCTTTGAATAATGTATTACTTTGCAAGCATTGTTTTTTGGCGGGGGCGGGGGTGGCGGGGGACAGGTTTTGCTAATAATAGAAATGATAAAGATAATGTGATAGTGTGAATGAAATTTTGATTTATCTAAAACTAAGAAATGTAGTAAATTTCAGTTCAGACCAGAAAATAATTTCCTTCCTTGTTCTTTTTCCCCTGGCCATAAATTGGGAAAGGGATTCATGATCGCTAAAGATAGTATGCTGTTCATTGATTGTCTAGTATGTAAATAGGCTTCCTTGGTGGCTCAGAGGGTAAAGCCTCTGCCTGCAATGTGGGAGACCTGGGTTCAATCCCTGGGTTGGGAATATCCTCTGGAGAAGGAAATGGCAACCCACTCCAGTACTCTTGCCTGGAAAATTCCATGAAAGGAGGAGCCTGGTAGTGTATAGTCAATGGGTTTGCAAAGAGTTGGACATGACTGAGCGATTAAACTGACTGAGTATGTAAGTGAATTTTTATAGTATTATTACTATGTACTGATGAATTTATTTTCTGACTTAGAATTATCCCTAGATAGAGAATCTGAAGCAGGTACAGGATCATCAGAACATGAAGATGCGGAAAGAGAGGGAAGTCCCAGAACCTATGCACGGCCTATTATATCAATGCCACTGCCTACGGTCCTGCTTGATCGGAAGATCGAAATGCTGCTAGCTGAATGGAATAAGAATCCTGACATGCTTTTTACCATACACCCAGTAGACGGTACCTTCCTAGTGTGGCATGTAAAGTATTTGGATGAATATAATCCTGGAATATTTAGACAAGTCAAGGTATATTTTACTGATGAAGCAGTTTTTACATTTCTTAAAAAAGTGAAACAGATGCCATTCAGATTTAGCAGTTTTTCGGAAATATTTAACCATTTTATTTTTGATAAGCAACTGAGAAGAGAATAACTTGCTCCCAAAGGGGATCAATAATAGCCAATTTTACAAACGTAATTAATTCAAGTAAAATAAATTTAACTATGAAATGCTATAGTGAACGTCTGAAAATGTGTATATTAGGTTTTTTTCCCTAGGAATTAACAGTATTTTGAATAAACTTAAGAAATTACCCTAGGAGGCTTCCCAGGTAGCCAATGCAGGAGACATAAGAAATGTGGGTTCAATCACTGGGTGGGCAGATCCCCTGGAGGAAGGGATGGCAACCCACTCCAGTATTCTTGACTGGAGAATCCCATGGACAGAGGAGCCTGGAGGGCTGCTGTCCATAGGGTGCAGAGTCAGACACGACTGAAATGATTTAACACTCAAGAAATTATCCTAAAAATGTGACTCAGGATGAGTCCCCCCACTACTCCAGTTTTATTCATTAAATCTAGCTATCTTTATCTGTTACCTTTCTGAACAATATTTGTTTAGATTTGTAGTTGTAGTCATTTAGATGTACAGGCAAGACACCTGCAACTATTTCTTCACTCTTCTCATAGGCTATGAATAGAGATGGTATTATATAAATAGAGGACAAGGATTAGAACATAATGAAGTTGAAAGTGATTTTTTTGCTAGGAAGCTGAGGTTTGACATTTTGAAAATTAAAGTATTTTTAGAAGACTTTGAGAGGAGGCAAACTACTTACACTGAGTCATAATAATTGTGTTTTTCAGGTTTCTTTTTCTTCTCGGATTCCTGTTGCATTTCCATCTGGTGATGCAAGCTCTCTTAGTAAAAATATCATGATGTATGCCTGTATAAATGCTGTGAAAGATTCTCACCACACTCCCTTACACCAAGACATGCTGGCTGAATGCAGTCCTCATGGATCACTGACGCACTCTGGATCACACAGTACAAATATGAACATTTTAGCCCCCACAGTAATGATGGTCTCTAAACACATAGATGGCTCTCTCAATCAGTGGGCAGTCACGTTTGCTGATAAGTCTGCCTTTACCACTGTTCTAACTGTATCTCACAAATTTAGATATTGTGGTCATCGATTTCACCTCAATGATCTGGCATGTCACTCCGTTTTACCGTTATTATTGACATCATCTCATCATAATGCTCTGTTGACTCCTGAATCAGATTTTCAGTGGGCCTCAGACAGTAAATTAAGTAGATTGATAGATCCTGTAAGACACATAAAGGGTTCCTTGAAACAACCTCTCAGAAATGCAGCAACGCGTACATTTCATGACCCGAATGCCATCTACAGTGAACTTATTCTGTGGCGTGTGGACCCAATAGGACCCTTGTCATACACTGGAGGAGTGTCAGAGTTGGCACGAATTAACTCTTTACATACTTCA
Source organism: Bos taurus (assembly GCF_002263795.3). NCBI lineage: Eukaryota > Metazoa > Chordata > Mammalia > Artiodactyla > Bovidae > Bos > Bos taurus. The sequence goes on from NC_037337.1 coordinate 58,833,181, forward strand.
GCCTTCTCTAATGTTGCTTGGCTTCCAACTCTTATTCCCAGTTACTGTCTTGGTAAGTGTTCATTTTAATAGTAAAATTAATAAATCTTTAAAACTGTTATTTATATACAAAGTAATTTATATTTATTATTATTGGGGGCTTTTAATAAGTATTCAAATGTAGGTATCTGACTTTAGAGTTTCTAAAAGTTTGTTTTTAATTTTTTCACTCTCATAACCTATTTTCTATTGAATTTTTTGTTGATAATTTTATATTTATTAATTGTATCCATTTCATTGTGATTCTGGACCACGGTTATACCTAAAAAGAGAAGTATGGAATTTTTTTTCTTGTACTTCAGTCATTAATAAAAATATATATTATAATGCAGAGTGTTTACTTTCTCAGGCACGTATTGCAATTCTGCTAGTGCTTGCTTTGTTGCTTCTGATGGCAAAAATCTGAGACTCTACCAAGCTGTAGTAGATGCAAGGAAATTATTGGATGAACTGTCAGATCCAGAATCTTCAGTAAGTATTTCCTAATCTTTATTAATATATCTAAGCTAAGAAGCCATTCTCTTTTGTCTAGGACTTTCATTTGTTAGTAGGTGTTCAGGGAGTAACCATCTGTTCTGGGCTCTCTGTAACTAGTTTGTTTTTCCTTAATTTGTGTTTCAAGGTAAATGAGGCAAAATTACCATCTAATGATGCCTTCACTGCTGTGGCCCAGATTCAATCCCTGATCGAGGAACTAGAATCCCTGTAGTCCAGAAAAAAAATTACAGTTTATACAGCACACATCAATTTTACATTTAAAGAAATAAATATGAATTTTTTTCCTAAAATAAATTTTTTTCTTGACATTTTTCACTCTCTCATTTGGTTCCGTTAATTTTTCTTTGTTCAAGAAAGGTTTTAAGAGAGCTTCACCAAGCTTTATGTTTAGGTTGGGAAAATTTGAACTTTTCTTAGCTTGAGTCATTATTTTAAAAAGTCCTGTGGTTAGAATATGTTATCAGTGGGTGGCAGTATCTCATTCCACTCGTTCTGTATTTCAGCTGGAAGTCATGTATGTTAGTTAATACTCAGATTTGAATGGTGGATTTTCCATTTAGCTATGAAAACATGGCTTTTTATAAAATAACTGTTCTAATAAAAATGCTCCAAATATTGAAAATCAGTGACTGTTTTTGAATGCCTGTCATGTGTTCCTAGATGTATAGGGACTATAGTATCTGCCTTTAAGGAGATTTAAATTTAGTTTAGGAGATAAATTATTAAAATTTTAAATAACAGTTTAAGACAGAAGAAGTGTCTGAAGGTGATATATAATGAATTGGCAAACACTATTTCATAATTCGGAGAAGGCGATGGCACCCCACTCCAGTACTCTTGCCTGGAAAATCCCATGGATGGAAGAGCCTGGTAGGCTGCAGTCCACGGGGTCGCGAAGAGTCGGACACGACTGAGCGACTTCACTTTGACTTTTCACTTTCATGCATTGGAGAAGGAAATGGCAACCCACTCCAGTGTTCTTGCCTGGAGAATCCCAGGGATGGGGGAGCCCCGTGGGCTGCTGTCTATGTGGTCGCATAGAGTCGGACACGACTGAAGCGACTTAGCAGCAGCAGCAGCATTTCATAATTCAAGAGGTGAGAGAGATCAGATTAGGGTAGCCATAGAAGTTTTTATTACGGACAGTATTTGAGTTCATTTTTGATATAGAAAGATAGATCCTTAGTCTTTGTTGAGTGAGAGGATGGCCTGAAAGTGGATATAGGAAAGTACATGTTTAAGTAAGTCTTGTTCCAAAAACAGTGATAATTGGATTGGAGTCACAAGGTTGACATAGAGAAAGTCTAGAAAAGTAGCATCTTAAAATTATGTAGGTGGAAGATTTGAAGTTCCCCTAGTCTAACTAGCTGTCTGATGCTTTGTTTCTCTCTACCATATTCCTGCCAGCTTGTCTCCCGACTTCTGAGGAGGAAAACTCCACTCTAAATGCAGCACATTCAGTCTTTGAATTACCATCACAGTTATATTGAAATTAAATTTGTAACCCTTAAAATCTACTTGTTAGCTGTAGTTTCATTTAGAATAAGTCTAATGTTTCTTATGGGCTTCTCAGGTGGCTCAGTGGGAAAGAATCCGCCTGCCAGTGCAGGAGACATGGGGTCAATCCCTTGATCAAGAAGATCCCCTGGAGAAGGAAATGACAACCCACTCCAGTATTCCTGCCTGGGAAATCCCACGGACAGAGGAGCCTGGTGGGCTACAGTCCATGGGATCTCAAAAGAGTTGGGCATGACTGAGTGACTAAACAACAACATTTCTTACATGAGAGATCACCTCAGACACCTGTCTTGTAATCCCCAAATTTGTTCCCTCAAGCCAGACCTGCTGCTCCTCTGCCCATAAATTTATCTAACTGCTTTGTATTTGACCCTGGTTACTGTTCTGAGCAACTTTTGGTTTGTTTATACACTGGAAATTGTAGGATCTCTAGAATATAACGGTATTATGCCCTCTCTCAGTAGATTATGTCTTGTCAGTCATGCCACATTCTTTGTATGTAATTAACTCATATTGAGCTTTCAATTAAATGTCAGTCTTTTTTTTTTTTTTTGCCAGCAAGCCATCTTATATTTGTGCATTTGAATTTGGGACTCAAATATAGACTTACTTCCCTATTGCGTTTCACTCAGTAGTAGAGGTGTTTAGCATCTTTTTGAATCCAGATTCCGTTATTTGTGTTACTTCCGTATGACTTACATCATCAGCCTGTTCGATGAATGTTGTTCTGCGTTTTCATCTAAGTCAATTAGACGAAATTCAGATGTAATTTCTGAATTTTATTACAGAAATGTTAAATGTACTGGGCTGAAGAAAGGACCTAGCAGTATACATTTGAAATCTTTCTCCATTTTTTATTGTCTAGAATATTTCTTCAGCTTGTCCCAAGTATTTGCATGAGTCAGCTTGTCATGCAAATAAAATGCACCCTGTCTGCCAAATCTCTTGTAGTCAAAAAAGGAAGTCAGATTTGTATGAGATAGTTTTAATGTATAGTAGATTGTGTGTACCCTGATGTCTTTTGATGACTAAAATGGACTAAATAGACATCAGACTCTTTATTCCAGCTTACAGAAGTATGCTCTTTTCCTTTTTGAAAATTATAACATTTGTCTGCTTCTTGTCTTTTGGCTGTGGCAATCCCCATAATTTCTGAGAATATACTCTATGGTTCATTCTTCTCATTGGCAAAATGTATCAATAACCTGGGCATTATTTTTCCAAGAAAATAGAAATTTCATTTAGAGCAGATGAATACGTTCTTGGAATTTTAAAATTTATCTTGGTCTTCTGCTCCAGTGTGGTTACAAATGTACTTTTTTCTTAAACCTTCCATTTTAATTTTTTTAAAGTTAAAATGTAATATTTATTCACTGTAGAAAATTTTTGACCCTTTCTACTTTCATAAGCTAAATTCTTGAACAGAAGACTCTAGAGACAGGACTTCCCTGGTGTTCCAGTGGTTAAGAATCCACCTGCCAATTCAGGGGACATGGGTTCAATCCCTGGTCTAGGAAGATCCCATGTGCCCTGGGGCAACTAAGCTGGTGTGCCACAGCTACCAAAACCCCACACTCTAGAGGCTGTGCTCTGCAACAAGAGGAACCCCTGAGTGCTGCAGGCAAAATTAAAAAACAAAAAGAACACATTCCAACGTTGTGAAAAAAATCTACTTATCTAATTTTCTCTATATGTACTTTTTTTTTTTTTTCCATGTAAAGTAACATATTCTTAAGTCCTAAGAATTAGAATGTAGGCATCTTTTGGGGCCATTATTCTGACTACTACAGCACACTAATTTCATGTTCAAAATGAAGATATGAAAAATTAACTGAAATGCTTTAGATTTTGAATTGCTCACTGGAGAAAAATAATGTTATGTGGATAATCTTTTTTACGAAAACCAGCCACTGACTTGGTTTTTAAATATTTTGATAATTTAAGTCTTATAGAAATTTCATCTGAAATAGTTTTAAGTGACATGCAGTGTCAGTAATTTGTAATATAAAGTCAGCATTGTATTTGGATTTTCTAGAACCAATTCACAAATTTTGCTTAGTGTAGTCTTACCCATACTAAAAGTGGACTTGGGAACTTAAAAAAAAAATCCAGTCACAATGTTGCAAAAAGAAGTTTTGGTAAGCTGAAGTTAAATTATTTTTGGTAAAAATAAATTTAAAATGATTTTGTGAGTTTCAATATACTACCTTTCATTTTTTAATGTTTTTCAACCACTTTAATGTTCTGAAAAAAATTAACCTTAAAAAAAAGTATGAAAACATGTCTGTGTAATTTTACTTTTGTCTTAGGCTCCAATATGGTTCATCAAGACACTGTTGGATCCTGTATTAAAACATTTGCTACTTTTTATTCATTATTATTTACTGTATTAATTTTTATTTAAAAATATTGCATTAAGAATTTATTTATCTTGATTTTTGAGCTTTTGATGACCCCTTAAAATTGAAGGTGACATTGAGTGGGATCCTGTAGTGTTGAACAAGGCATTCAGTATGTTTGTTCGTTATAGTGCTGGCAGATAGATATTCCTGCAAGGGGATCTCAACCATGGCTATATGTTGGATGCAGCTGAAGAGCTTGTAAAATGCCTGATGGTCAGATTGTACCCAAGAACCAATAAGTCAGTATCTACAAGTGGGACCTAAGCACCAGAGATTATTCAGTGTGCTGAGAACCGTTGTTCATAGTTGAACCGTAGTTCAAGGCTGAGAACCATTGATCTGCAACAGTACTTCTTAAACTTCAGCATGCCCGTGAATCATCTGGAGAGCTTATTAAAATAAACATGTATTAGCTTTGGAGTCTAAGAGACTGCATTTGTAAAAAGCTGCTGCTCCAGTGACCACACTTTTAAGGAGCAAAGATTCATGGTGTGTTAGAGAAATTCCGGTGTTCTAACCTCACTAATTGTAGGTCACAGTTGAGTCCAGCTTTCAAATGGACAAACCCAGCAGACTGTTGGCAGCACTTCCAGGTGTCTTAACTAACATTTAAAATCCTGAATCTTGGGTGAATGTACCCATAACAATAAATTCATCCCTTCCCAAGCACTTATTTTGTTTTTGTCTGATAACCCTAGAATCTGTTCCCATGCATGCCCTCTGGAGTTCTGCTGATATAAATTGGAAAGATCCTACAATTGCAGTGTATATTGCTACTTTCCCATAGCTAACCTTGTACTTACACCCTGGGCTAAGCTGGGATCTTACTACTCTGAGTGTTCTGAAGGCAGTAAGAGTGGAGGTAGTACTGAGGAGAATGGGCATCTCCATGAGAAGTAATTGCTTCAGGTGAAGTTACTGAAAGGTTTCTGTGCAAGAGAGGGCTGCTTGGAAGGAGAAAGAAGGAAGACTGCGTTTTATTTATTTATTTTATTTTTTAGCAGAAAGATTTTGTGGTTTGGGGATCCAGAGTTAGACTTCCTCTGTTTACACATCTCCATCCCAAGTCACAGAGTCCCACTTCTTCTCATCATTTGCCCCTATTGTTGAGGGCAAGTACAAGCCCTAGCAAGATTGTACTTTTAAATAGCATTGTAGATCTGCAGCCATCCACATAGGCACAGGGTCATGTCCTCAGCCAGGTCTGTGTTGGACCATTAAGGTTGCTAAATAAAGACATGTTCAAAGAACTAGATGTCTTGAAATTGTATACTGCTTGTGTAATGGTGGCTCAGATGGTAAAGCGTCTGCCTGCAATGTGGGAGATCTGGGTTCGATCCTTGGGTTGGGAAGATCTCCTGGAGAAGGAAACGGCAACCCACTCCAGTACTCTTGCCTGGAGAATCCCATGGATGGAGGAACCTGGTAGGCTACAGTCCATGGGGTCGCAAAGAGTCGGACATGACTGGGTGACTTCACTTTCATTTTTACTTTATGTAATCACTGTAGGTTTTTCTGCTTATTTAATTTTAAATATGAGAGTGAGTATAAAAAGTTGAAATATTTCTTTGAATTTGTGAATTGCCATTGTAAATCAGTGAATATTTAGAAGAGCCTTAAATATCCAAGATGCTGTGTCATACTGACAGTAGATTCATATATTGTTGACTATGAACCTTCTCTTTCTTTCTTTTTTTAACAGAAACTTATTGGAGAAGTGTTTAATATTGTGAGCCAACAGTCAACTGCTCGACCTGGCTGTATTATTGAACTTGATGCAATAACCAACCAAGTAAAAACGTGTTTGTGAATTGGTGATATTAACTTGCTTTATCCCAGAGTGCTTTACGGGTGTATGATACACAGTTGAACCTCGAATGTGGGAATTAGAGGCACTGACCCTTCTCACTATAGAAAATTCACTTATAACTTAACAGTCGGCTCTCCACGTCCTCAGTTCTGCATCTGTATATCCAACTAGCTGCAGATCATGTAGTACTGTAATATTTACTATTGAAAAAATTCCACCGAAGTGGACGTATGTCATTCTTACATGTTGTTCAGAGGTCAACTGTATTTCATTCAGAGAATAATTCTGTTGTTTGATACTAAATATACCCAACTTCTTTTGATTTCTGTAGTCAAAATTTACAATGCTTTATGTACAGTCCAGCTGCACAGAGGCTCAGTTTGTGGTTTTTCTCTTTTTATTGTTACTTACTTCAGCTCAGTAGATGCCTTTGGAGTGTTTGGCTTGTTAGGCTGAGTATTATATATTTTTTATGAGATCCATTAAAATGAAGATAGAAGTAGGATCAAAGCATACATTTATTCTCTAATCATAGATCTTTGATGTGGGCGCTGTTCTTCCCTAGTTGACTTAGGAAAGAAGGAGAATGCTTTTGTCTATGGGGAGTTTGTAAACCCCATCATAGCCCTCAGGATATTTGTTTCTTCAGGGCAGGGTCATGTTTATGGACTGAAGGGGATAGAGTAGTATATTCATTCCAGATATGAAAAAAGGTTACTTTGTTGAGGAAGTTGCCAACAATTTTCAAACAAGGAAATGAAGAAAGAGCTGACCATATTTAAAAACAAATACATAATTAGGTCATTATTTTTTCATAGTCCCTTGCACATTATGTCAGGCAAAATTTCCACCACTGTAGAGAAATGATCACATCAGCTCTTGGCAACAGAAATGTGGCTGCCAGACTCAAGTTACTAATTTCAGGAAACCCTTAACCTATAATTTCCTTTTTTTACTCCATAGGGATATGGGAGAAGAGTGTATTAGCTTCATTCCCGTGAATGTCTTAATTTTTAGTGAACTGGCTGTTAAAATTCATTTCCCCAGCGTACCCCCTTCTCTACTCTTCACTCTGGTATATTATTACAGACCTTTTTCACTTAGCATTTCGATTTTTACTTCATTCTTATTGAAGATTTTTTTTCCCTTTCCATTTGTGGCTATCTTTATCACAAGGGCTGGTAAACTGCCAAGCACTGACAAATGACTTACGCTTATAAATTACAAACTTTAAAACTCATTCTACATTTGTTTCCAGTGTGCTGTATTATTTCTGTATACATAAAGGTGTCACCCTTCCCTTTTCTCACATTTGGGCAGCCCTGGTGGCTCAGTAGTAAAGAAGCTGCCTTCTAGTCAGTCCCTGGATTGGGAAGATCCCCTGGAGAAGGAAATGGCAACCTACTTACTCATGGACAGAGGCGCCTGGCAGAGTACAGTCCATGGGGTTGCAGAAGGTTGGATACAACTTAGCGACTACACAACAACAGCAACATTCTTCTTCCTTGGAGGAGATGACTGTTTATACTTTGACTGTGAAGGGATTTTTTTTTAGTTTTTCTATATAGAGAGACATAAAAATACTTTATAATTTTCATTAAAAATTTGTTGGTCAATCTGATCAATAGTCCTTTAATTTCCTTCTACTATGAAAGGAGGCTGATTTGCTTTATACCCTAAGATTGTAGCCCATCCATTGCGTGCCAGGATTATCACAGTTGCTTCTCTTCCTTGAAATCCATGGGACAGCTGTCTAATTAATTGTCTTGACTTACTTCCACAATAAGTTTGTGTTTGGATTTAGCCTTTCTTTGAATTTCAGTTCACTTTTGTGATTCTAAGTAGCTGTTTGTGATCATCTGTACTCTTCTTCTCTGTGTGGTCCCACATGATTATGTAACATCAGCTGATTATGATGTTTCATCCATTCTTTTAGAAATCCTCCTTACTTAAATGTAGATACATTTTTTCACAGATGTGTCATTCCCACTGGCTGTTATGGGATCCTTCATAATTCCTACTAGACAGATTTTTTGGAAGTACTTTGTGGAATTTTCTGGGTTTTCTTTTTCTGGTTCTCAAGTGGAATAAGAAAAAGGAACCTGCAGTAGTGTGCTTAATATGGTCTGCATGGCCTTCTCCATCTGGTCTTGAAACCTGTTTTTTTTTTTTTTTTTAATTTTTTTTTGCAGTATTTTTTTTCCGAGATGCAAACCTGTTGATTTGTTTTTATTAGTTTCACAGTTCTGCTATTGACTATAGAATATTTGAAAGTAATTTATCTAATGATTTTTTTCTCTTGTTTTTCCCACTATATTTTGTTATTCTATAAAGAATAGAAATTGTTGGATTTATTTCTACATTAGGGTTCTTGGAGAGGTAGTGTAAGATATGGAATTGCAAAGATAAAACTTTACTTTTTTTCATATTTGTAGTGTGGCTCAAATACACAGTTGCTTCATGTGTTTCAAGAAGACTTCATTAGAGGATATAAACCACATAAGGAAGATATGGAAAAAAAGGAAACAGAAATATTTTTTCAACCATCCCAAGGTATTTTTAAAAATAGTCTTGAGTTTGATACCTTAATCTTAAAAAAACTCTAAACTTTCACTGAGTGTAGATCTTTTATCACAAGTCATCAGTCTCATGATTTTTGACAAATACACCAGTTCTGTGATTATGTTTTTTTCTGGGTAAAGAACATATGTGGGTAAAAATTGGATATATTTATTTTTTAATTAAACTTTTTGGGATGTAACTGATTAATAATGTTGTGATAGTTTCAGGTGGACAGCAGAGGGACTCAGCCATACATATACGTGTACCCATTCTCCCCCAACCTCCCTAAAAATTATATTTTGAAAGATACTTTCACTGGTGACATAGCCTTTTGCCAATAAATGTTATTTATGGAATCTAGTTTAATTGTTTAAAAATTTAACCTTGATTGTTCAACACTACAGTTAAATTATTTTGATTGGTAGTAGGTATCCCTGTGGTATCTTAAGGAAGCCAATTAATTGTAGTATAAGTATACTAAAGATTATTGATGACTGTAGAAGGAAGATACTATGTTGTATGGTATATATACCAGGAAACTCAGATACTCTGAGCATTAAAGGTACTGTCTCATAGATTTCCTTTCTGAAGGGTTGTATTACTTTCTTCTTGAGAGAAAGTAGTTCTCTTAAGGCCATTCAGGGGTAGGATGGGGAGGGAGGTTTGAGAGGGAGGGGACATATGTATATCTATGGCTGATTCATGTTGATGTATGGCAAACACCATCACAATATTGTAAAGAAATTAACCTCCAATTAAAAATAAAATGTAAAAATGTAAACCATATGCTGTTTAGTTTAAACTTTTATTATTTAGCTTAAAATATTCCTTTTAGAGGTTACAACTTTGTAATTATAGAACTTTCATGTTCTATTTGAAAGTGAAATTTGAAAATAGAACATACTGAGTAGAATACTTTCTGTTTGAAGACAGGAAAGATATGTCCTACTTTTAAGAATTCATTTTCTGTGATGAATAGTTTTTAATTTTCAAAGAGTTTCCAGATATTTTATCTGGTTATAGCTTGTAAGTATTAGAAGGTCATGAGTATAGCTTTTATCACAGAATTATGTACAGACTTTTAAGGAAGACATTTCTACTGAATTTGTATGGTTAATTTGATTTCCTTTAGTGGAAAATCAGAGTGAGTTCCTGTACTCTTTGAGGCTAGCTCAAACATCTTCTCAAACATCAGCATGAATCAGCCATAGGCATATATATGTCTCCTTTAGTTTTTGTAGTTCCCTCAATATTCTTGATTTTCTAGCTGTTTTCTTAAGGGACTTGACATGTGTGCTTCTCCTCTTCCCTTACCCTGCTGCATGGTATACACTGTTAAGTGTTTTGTTTTTGGCTGTGCTAGGCCTTTGTTGCTGCGTGGGCTTTTCTCTAGTTGTGGCAAGTGGGGGCTGTTCTCTAGTGGTACACGGGCTTCTCATTGTGGTGGCCGATCTTGTTGCGGAGCACAGGCTTTAGTAGCTGCAGCTCACGGGCTCAGTGGTTACAGTTCCCGGGCTCTAGAGCACCGGCTCAGTAGTTGTGGTGCATAGGCTTAGTTGCCCCATGGCATGTGGGTTCTTCCCAGATCAGGGATGAAACCCGTGTCTCTTGCATTGGCAGACAGATTCTTTACCACCGAGCCACCAGGGAAGCCCAGCATTGTTGGTTCTTAATTTGTTTGGATCCATATCCATATAGAGTCCACACATAATGTTTCATTTCTAGGAGTCTTTTAAGCTAAAGCAATCCCCCTTTATACTCTTATCATGCCACTAATTTGTTTTAGAGAAAGTTATTTTATAGCAGTTTTTCTGACCAGTTACTTGTGGATGTCATTTAAAATTTTTCCTATGAAGTGCAAATGAGCTCTTATGTCCATCACAGAAGGACATAAGAAAGAACAGAATGTTAGGATGTCTCATTTTTAGTGATGCTAGGATTCAGAAAATTCACCTGGTGGCGCCAGTGTAAAATATGCCAGCAATCTATTATCTCATGGTTTCTTCCACTGATATTGTTGCTTTTCAGTCAATTATTTCATTAAGGATTGTTCAAGTATGATTTTCTAGTTTTATTAATTCTCATTTATTTATTAGCTGGAAAGCATTTGTAAGGAAAAGCTTTTCCTTATCCACGAGAGCTTTTTGGCTGTCTTGAAATAGAGTTCTTTTTAGAAAAGTCAGAGTAAGTGCTGAGTTCTTTCTCTTTAATTGATTTCAAAGGAGTTTGTTCCCAGGTTCCTGCTGGTGGTTATGGATGAATGTTGTTGTCTTTCTTTTTACTTTGTGTGTCATTATGAACCCATTTTAGAAAAACTCTTTATTGAATAATATGCATACAAAGATATATCAATCATTAATTTTTATATACTTAACATATTTCAGTGAGTACAATCATAATTTTAATGTTCACATTGTCCTATATTAGACTGGTAAAGATACTTTGAATTGGTCCTGAGTCCTTTTGACACAACCCTATTAGTTTTGATAATTTGCTTTCTTTCAGGCACAGCAAGATATACCAGCCTTCTCTTGTAAATAGCCTTTGCAAGAATGGAGTCACCCCCCGCCCCCAAATTGTTCCTTCCCATGGAGCATGGTATTCAGAGGCCACAATTTGCGTTTTAGCAGTGCTCCTTCCCAATGAGTTGCCATTATGAGTTTTCATTTTTTTCTATTCTTTCTTTTCATTGAATGAAATATTCTTTAAATTCTGTGGTGCTTTACAGTTTTCAAAAGTCTCACGCCCATAACTTCATATAATGTACAGGTTTACATTTTTAAAGAAAGTTTTTGCTGTCCTTTGTAGATCTCATTATCCTATATGAAAAATGTAATTGTCAACAGGAAAAACTATGTTCACAAATAATCTTTTCATAAAATGTAAAATTTCTAAAAAGTCTCTTCGGTACCACCACGATCAACCCTCCATCCATGACTGTTAATTTTTTTTTAATGCTATCTTACATATAGAAAAAGCAGAATATATGTTTACTTCATTCTTTGCATTTAATTTCCAGTTTTCCATTTAAGGAGTTGGTGCCCCACTTACTTCCAGGGGCATCCAGTGAGGCTGACTTGCTCCTGGGCTTTTCTCCCTCTCTTGCTTTGCTTTCTCTCTCTCTCTCCCTTTCATTTCTTCCTTTCGGTCCTTCTTGTCCTTCCTTTCCTCATTTATTGTTAAGTGCCCTCTCATTTTTGGTATTTTTATGAATGTGTTTTAATAAATTGTGTTCATTTTTATTCTTTGTTGCTCAGATGGTCCCATCTTTGATCAGTAGGCATCCATTCATGTTGGCTTTTGTACTTAATGACATAGCCCCATTAGTCTTTGATAGCCACTTAACTTTCAGCACAAAAGATATAAAACTTTATAAACATCTTTTCTTCCTTTTCCTTCCAGTTTCTATACATACCAAGAGATTTTGTTTAAACAAATGTCTTTCTCTTAACCCTATAGAAACATGTGAACGTGTGAAGTCACTCAGTCGTCTCCGACTCTTTGTGGCCCCATGGACTGTAGCCTACCAGGCTCCTCTGTCCATGAGATTTTCCAGGCAAGGGTACTGGAGTGGGTTGCCTATAGAAACATGTTAACTTAAATATTTCTTTTCCTTTAACAATAGGATATCGGCCACCACCATTTTCAGAAAAGTTCTTTCTAGTAGTAATTGAAAAGGACAGCAATAATTGCTCTATTCTCCACATGTGGCACCTTCATCTTAAATCCATACAGGCATGTTTAGGTAAGTAATTATATAACAATTTTATGTAGAGATAATGTGAGATAAATTCATTTTTACTGGACATGCTTTAGGTTGGTTAAAATGATGATCCAGTGAACTGTAAATTGAATTGCTGAGTTGAAGTATGTATATGCCAAACTTTTAATTATAGGGCCATAAATTGCTAATTTGAAACAGGTTAATCTAAAAACAAACCAAATGGGTTCAGTGAGACATATTAAATTAATAAATTTGATTGATTTTTAATTAGTATGTACTAAAGGTCTGTTATGACTCTGTTCTAGATACCATGTCTCTATAAGTCAGTTTTGCCTGTGAAATTAATATTATAATTTTTTGTTGGTTAATACACACTGTCATCTGATGCTGTGCATATTTGCTATAACATATCTAAAAGAAGCAGATTTTCTATTTAGAAAAATGTGATTCTGAAGTTCAAAAGGGTGGAACTGATTTTGTGGAATATTAGGAAATGCAGCAGTGATTAAAAAAAAATTTCAGCCACACTTTTGCCATTCATGTTCATATTGATGTTTTTTCAAACCAGAAGATGTGTAATATGAAGTACAGAAATTGATTATGAATCTTTCTTTTTAAAACAAACTTTGACTTCCTGAGAGAGAATTTAAATGAATAATTGCATGGTTAGCCTTATCAAACTGAATCTGCCTTAAATTGGTTAATCCAAAATTTTTGAGAGTTTTGAAAATTGATGATTATATAATTTTAATGATTTTATACATACTAAACATTACAGAAAAATACTAGTGTGTATGTTTTTTGTTCCCTTGGTAATCAACATCATCATGTAACTATGTAAATAGCAGTTCTAACTGGGCCCTGAACTGGCATTGAAAAAGTCAAATGATGCAGTAGAACCTTTACCCATGCCTGGTTGAGCCTAATCCTCTTGTGGTAGGAGGAATCCCCAAATCTTTTCAAAGCCTTTGGAGTTAATTCTTGGCATAATGTGTTGTTTCACAGAAATGCAGGAGTAGAGGGATCTAAAATCTTGTCAGGAAGATAATTTTATTTCTTTTTTTTTAAATTGAGGTAACATTGGTTGATAGCATTATATAAGTTTCATGTCTACAATAGTTAATTTGACTTCTATATACACTACAGTTTGCTCATCACCAAAAGTCTCGTTTCCATCTGTCACCATAGAGTTGACTCCCTTTACCCGTTTCACTCCCCACCACCCCACACACACATCCTCTTTCCCCTTTGGTGACTACCAATCTTTTCTCTGTTTCTGTGTTAGTCTTTATTTGTTCATTTATTACTTAAAAATATTCCACATATGAGTGAAACCATATGATATTTGTGTTTTTCCATCTGACTTATTTCACTTATATAATACCTTCAAGGAAGAGAATTCTTAACCTACCAGATGGGGACAGAGGGTGAGATGAACATACAAATATAATAAATAAATGTTGCAGAGTATCTCATACATGTCGCAGAAGCACAAATAACTAAATCTGCTTAGAGATTTTTCACTTCACCTAAATGTGAAAGCTGAAAACTTTTTAAACAAAGATCAAGATCACTGTGCTTACAAAGCCATTCAACTAGTACTGTCTGAAGTTTGTCTGAAGTTTCCTATGTTCTTGAAATCGTGTTTATTGTTTCAGCATTTGATAGTTGATAGGCGGGTATTTTAGTGTCTTCTTTGCCACTAGCTAATTATAGGAGCTTAGGAAAATCATTAAGCTTTCCAAGTTTAAATTTCTGCATCTCTTGAGTGAGTCAGTACCTTGTTATTCGTTAATTTGATTTATGACCTATCTCTTTCAGAAACACCTCGGCTGCTTATTAATGCAGATTTCTGGAATCTACCCCAGAACAACTGAGTCAGTGTTTCTATGTTTAGGCCTGAGAATCTTCATATTAAAGCTTCCTCAAGTTTTTGATGTGTTTTCAAGGTTGAAAACAGTGAAACTAGGGAACATAAGTTTTTTTTCCCTGTATCTTACATGTTGTGCTTCTTCACTGACAGTATCCCTGTGATGTAATTGATGATGCTAAGAAAGGGTGAAATAGTTTAAGAAAATTCTCTCAAGGAAAATTTTAAAATTGATCTTGTCTCCAGAACACTTTGAAGAAACTATATTTCTTATATTATAACAAAGTATTGTTCTAGTTCATGTACACAGTGATGATAGTAATCTATTTCATAATTTGTTTTCAAAGCTAAAACTTCAGAAGGTGTTTCATCAGAGAGTCTACTTTCAGTCCCTGGACAGAAGCATGTAGACTCTTCTCCAGAAACCTCTCCTAGCATGAGCCCCATGTCACATTCCTCATCAATTGCCAACCTTCAAACTGCTAGTAAACTGATTCTGAGTTCTAGATTGGTATATAGCCAACCTCTTGATCTCCCAGTAGGAGTTGAAGTAATAAGAGCAACACCGTCAGCAGGTAAGATGTTAAAACTGGACACTTGTAGCTCAGAGCAGTCTTCAGTGCATAAGATGGATGTCTCTTCTGAAACAGGTGTAAATTTGACACTAAAAGTTTTGTTTTCTAACAGACTCACAGACTTAGAAAATGAGCTTATGATTACTAGTGGGGGGAGGATGGAGGAAGGGATAGTTAGGGGGTGTGGGCTGGACATGTACACACTGCTGTATTTAAAATGGATAACCAATAAGGTCCTTCTGTATAGCACAGGGAACTCTGCTCAATGTTATGTGGCAGCCTGTATGGGAGGGGAGTTTGGGGGAGAATGGATACAGATATATATATGGCTGAGCCCCTTTGCTATCCACCTGAAACTATCACAACATTGTTACCTAGCTATGAAAAGTGAAAGAAAGTGTTAGTCTCTCAGTCATGTCTGACTCTTTGTGACCCCGTAGACTGTAGCCCACCAGGCTTCTCTGTCCATGGAATTCCCCAGGCAAGAATACTAGATTGGGTAAGCATTTCCTTCTCCAGAGGTCTTCCTGACCCAGGGATCAAACCCACATCTCCTGCATTGCAGGCAGATTCTGTACTGTCTGAGCCACCACTGCAGTATAAAATAAAAAATTAAAAAGAAAGATTTGTTTTCTACTAATGATGCATCTTTTTAGAAACATGTATATATTAGAAATTATTTCCTGTGATAAATATAAAATAAATACAATCAGCTTGTCAGACTATGGTGTGGATGTTTTAATGCAGGGTTTCTTGCCTGCACTGTGGTTTCCAGGGAATTCTCCAGGCAAGAATACTGGAGTGGGTAGCCGTTCATTCCCTTCTTCAGGGGATCTTCCTGACCCTGGGATCAAACCCATGTCTCCTGCTTTGAAGGCAGATTCCTTACCATCTGAGCTACCAGGGAAGCCCCCTATAAATAGGAATACTGTGATAGCAAAATTGCAAAGAACATATATGTTCATATGTGAATTATTGAAGCTTTTTTTTAAAAAAAAATTAAGGCTTTTCATCCACATTGTGTTATTATAAAGTATGTTTGAACAGGAGTTGGCAGATAGTTTGGGGGGAAAATATAGGATACAAGTTTATAGTTTGGTTTGCTTAAAGTGATACTGACTTTAGCAAGGTGGATAAAATAGTTTGGAGAACAGGACTGACATCTGAGTTTAAAATGATCTGTCACTTGCGGAATTTGTGATTGAGGAGTTCCTAGAATAGTGTTTTTGAAGAATCAAAATCAGAGTTTCAAGACTATTCCAGTTACTGGTGAATGATTTTGAGTATGAGATTCTCTTACTCATCCCTAGCTTTTGAAACTTTCAAAGTATTTGGAAAGCTTATGATATATGCAAATAAGTTTATTAGAATTAATAATGATAAATTCTATTTTGCAGGGAATTTATAAAATGCTTTAAAACATCTTACTGGACAGTAACACTCCAAGGGAAGTAGTAACATAATCCCCATTAGATAGGTAGAACAGACTCAAATGTTTAAGTGGCTTTCCTACTGTTAGGAAGGCGTTGATAGACTGGAACTTGAATCCAGGCTTTCTGATCAATCTTAAGATTAAGATCAACCAATCTTAATCACTGTTACCCCTCATGTTATAGTTGACAATAAATGGGAAGTGTTAATCTTTTGGCCATCAGGAATAAATGGTTCTAGTTCATTGTTAGGAGAGCATGAATTAAACCTGTGAAAAAGGTGAGATCTAATGTCTGTCTGGTTGACTGAAAGCATTTTGTGGTGGAGTAGATCTAGTGTCTGGATTATTTGAGGGCCAGTTAGAGGAATTTGAAGGGCAAATTCTAATGACTGTTAATGTATTTATGATGAAAGTGATAAAAGATACAGCATGAAATTCCAGTGAAGTGTGTGTGGTAAAGATGTAATTTATAGCAGATAACAGGTTTATTGATTGATTAAACTTTGACTTGTTTGATTGATTTTGAGTTTTATTTTAATGAAATATTTGATTTAGTAAGGGACTACAGAGTTATTCTGAACAAGCTCATAGTGGATTTGAATTAATCACATTCTAGACTTTGAGTATTAACGTATTATTTTGTGATTCTCTTATTATGATGACCTACTTTTTCTTTTTTAAGGCCATTTGAGTTCCTCTTCAATTTATCCAGTGTGCCTTGCACCTTATTTAGTCGTTACAACTTGTTCTGACAATAAAGTACGCTTCTGGAAATGTTGTATGGAAACCAACCTACAGTGTAAAAGTGATGAGAAGGAAACCTATCATTGGAGAAGATGGCCCTTGATGAATGATGAAGGAGAAGATAATAGCAGTACAGTGAGCATCGTGGGAAGACCAGTTGCTGTTAGCTGTTCATACACGGGTCGCCTTGCAGTGGCTTACAAACAGCCGATCCACCACAATGGTTTTGTTTCAAAAGAATTTTCCATGCATGTTTGCATATTCGAATGTGAATCTACAGGAGGGTCAGAATGGGTTTTAGAACAAACAATTCATCTTGATGATTTGGTCAAAGTTGGGAGTGTACTTGATTCAAGGGTCAGTGTTGACAGTAATCTCTTTGTGTACAGCAAATCAGATGAACTTTTGAGCAAGGATAGATACCTTATTCCGAATATCAAACATTTAGTACATTTGGACTGGGTATCAAAAGAAGATGGTTCCCACATTCTCACAGTGGGGGTTGGTGCTAATATCTTCATGTATGGGCGGCTTTCAGGAATTGTGACTGAGCAAACCAATAGTAAGGATGGAGTAGCTGTCATTACTTTACCACTAGGTGGAAGTATCAAGCAAGGAGTTAGGTCACGATGGGTTCTTCTTAGATCTATAGACTTAGTGTCCTCTGTTGATGGTACACCTTCATTGCCTGTCTCTCTCTCTTGGGTAAGAGATGGGATCTTGGTGGTAGGAATGGATTGTGAAATGCATGTATATGCGCAGTGGAAGCACGCTGTCAGATTTGGAGACGTTCACACTGATAGTTTTGAGGCAGAAGAGACAGCAATACAAGATCATTCTGCCTTTAAATCTAGTATGTTGTCAAGAAAAAGTATTGCTGAAGGAACAGCTATTGCTGATGATGTTTTTTGTTCACCAACTGTAGTTCAAGATGGTGGCTTATTTGAAGCTGCGCATGTCCTTTCCCCTACTCTCCCACAGTATCATCCCACCCAGCTGTTGGAATTGATGGATTTAGGGAAAGTTCGCAGGGCCAAAGCTATTCTCTCTCATTTAGTAAAATGCATTGCAGGAGAAGTTGCAATAGTTAGAGATGCTGATGCTGGAGAAGGCACTAAGCGACACCTCTCTCGAACCATTAGTGTAAGTGGCAGTACAGCAAAGGATACAGTCACCATAGGCAAAGATGGTACTCGGGATTATACCGAGATAGATTCTATTCCTCCACTACCCTTGTATGCATTGCTTGCTGCTGATCAAGATACAACCTACAGAGTTTCAGAAGAAAGTACCAAAGTGCCACAGAGCTGTGAAGATCATGCAGAAAGTCAACCAGAGGACCAGTACTCAGAGCTGTTCCAAATCCAGGATATAACAACGGATGATATCGACTTAGAGCCAGAAAAGAGAGACAACAAATCAAAAGTAATAAATCTTTCTCAATATGGACCAGCTTACTTTGGCCAAGAACATGCTAGGGTACTTTCTAGTCATCTCATGCACTCAAGTCTACCAGGCCTTACTCGTTTGGAGCAGATGTTCCTTGTAGCTTTGGCTGACACGGTGGCTACCACCAGTACTGAGCTTGATGAGAACAGAGATAAGAGTTACTCAGGTAAATACTCTCACTAAAAATTTAGAAAGTTATTGTCAATAGAACTAACTGTCTGTGTTATTTATATAATGACTCATGTATTAAATTGCATTTCTTTAAACCTTACAGGGAAATGTTCTCTCTAGTTGACAGTTACTATTAGGTAATATCAGTTGTGAAAGAGAAGACAATTGGGGTAGACTCTGACTTGTGCACATAACTTTATGTATTTGTAATATCTGTGTGTATCCTCACCTGAGTTTTTATCCTGAAACTCTTATATAATTTTGGATATACAATCTTTTTTTTTTTTAACAGATTGATTCTGTTTAAAAATAAAAATGGTTTATTTTTATTTTGCTTTTAGTGATAAAAATGGCCCATTTGTTAATTTTACTATTGAACCACCAGGTTTGTAAGGAGCTACCCCCCCCACAACTCCCCTGATGAACACAACTTGTTCATCTTCACATTTCTAGGTACAAATAATTTCTTTTATAACCACCTAATTTTCTCCAAAAAGTCTTGAGAAAGAGGTTTTCATACATTTTAATGTAACGCGTGTCTTGCTTAATTCATTCTGTAACCAGAAAAATTTTGACTACCTCCTGAAACTAGATTCCATTCTTTTTTATGCAGATAGTTGAAGGTAATGGTGTTGATTCTAAATGATGACATTAGCAAAGGATACCGAAAATGATTGATCATTCATTCAGTAAATACTGTGGAGGAGTGAACAATTGCTATGTGCCAGGAGCTTCATGTACTTTATCATATTTAATTATCACAACAATCTGCTAGTAGGTAGCCATTATTATACTTGATTTTTTTTAGAGGAAGACACTGAGAGATTCAGGAACATATAAAATCTCATAGATAGTAAATGGCAGAACTGGGATTCAGATGTGGATAAATCATTGCCTCCAAGCCTGTACTCTTTTAATTATTTCACAAGATTTACAAGTCTGAGGAAAAAAGTCTGTTCCTCAAAGCTACCTGGAATATCTCTCTTCATATAGACT
Organism: Bos taurus; assembly: GCF_002263795.3. NCBI lineage: Eukaryota > Metazoa > Chordata > Mammalia > Artiodactyla > Bovidae > Bos > Bos taurus. Next base: position 58,852,971 of record NC_037337.1, read on the forward strand.
TATGCCCTTGTAATGTGTCTCCAAAGTTTTTTGTAGATTAAAATAACTAGTGACTTTTAGAGGATTTTGCCTATGACTTATTTTATAACTCTAGTAATTAAAACTTTTTTGAATCATTATGAGGTTGTATGCAGTAGAGCAGGATTCTTCCCAGAAGAGCCTTAAGCCTTTGTTGCAAACTTAATATTTATTAGTATATATTAGAGATTTTACTCTGGGATATTAAGAAAATAGCTATGTCACAATCTGTGAAAAATAGTTTAAATTTTCGGACATAAAACTGTATCCTTCAGTTCAGTTCAAGTTGCTCAGTTGTGTCTGACTCTTTGCGACCCCATGAATTGCAGCACACCAGGCCTCCCTGTCCATCACCAACTCCTGGAGTTCACTCAAACTCATGTCCATCTAGTCAGTGATGCCATCCAGCCATCTCATCCTCGTCGTCCCCTTTTCCTCCTGCCCCCAATCCCTCCTAGCATCAGAGTCTTTTCTAATGAGTCAGCTCTTCGCATGAGGTATCCTTAAGTAGGCAGTATAAAAATTGTTCCTCCTATCATAGACTTTCATGAGGTAGATGAGGCAGGAATGAATGTCTCCATTTCACAGGTGGGAAACTGAAGCTCAGAGATTAAATAGTTACTTATCTCAGATGATGGATTCGAAGCAAGTGAATCCCTCCATTGTTCAGATGAGACAACCTAGAGGTATTCCGGACTCAGCTTTCTCTCACGCCCCAATCTAGTCCATTGTCATATGCTGTTAGTTCTACTGTGTGGAGACTCCAGACATTTCTCATCACCTCTCCTGTTACCACTCTGGTCCAAGTCACTGTCACATCTTGCCTAATTATTGACAAAGGCTCCTAAAACTGGTTCATTCCTGTTACCTCAGTCTGTCCCTCACATGGGAACTAGTGATTGTTCTAAAACAAAATCACCTTAAATCTCACCTCTGCTCAGTAAACACTGGTGGCTTCCCATCTCACTTTAGAAAAAAGCCAAATCCTTCAGTGGTCTACAAGGCTCCAGGTGATCTGTCTTCACATCACTCTACTGCATTGGCTTCCCTGCTGTCCCACAAACACACCAGGCACAGTCATCTCAACATCTTTGTACATACTGTTTGCCCTGCACAGAATACTTGTCTTCCAGATTTAGGCACCCTTCACTCCCTAACCACCTCAGATTTGTGCTGAAATGTCATCTTGGTGGAAAGTTCTTCCCTGGTTGCATAATATAAAATAGAACCCTCTTACTCCAGCACTCCCTTTTCTCCTAGTCCGGCTTTATTTCTCTCTGTAGCATTAATTTTCCACTAGACACATTACTTCTTTGTTGTTTCTCCCTGTCTCCTAAGATGTAAGCACCCTGGAAGTAGGGACCTTGCCTTATTCCTGCCCAATCTGCAGTACCTAAACTGTGCCTCCGATGTAGCAGATGCTTAATTTGTTGAATGGATACATGAATGAGTGTATGAACAAATACAGCTGATGGGAAGTAGAGCTGGAACTTTGACAGTTTAAAATGTTTTATTTTCTTCAATAAAATATTTGATTCAATACTCTTGAGTACTTCCTAAGTGGCAGTTACTGGGCTAGGTGCTGTTAGTATTTTTCTGTTGCTTTTATCCAACAGTGGCTATAATTTTGAGTTAACTTATCATGCTTTCATACCTCTGCTCAACTTTTGACTAAGAGCAAATTTGTGAGATCAGAATTGGAGTTCAACCTTAACTTGGTAACACTAGCCTGAGGAGTCAAATTTCAAATATGGATAGTACTGTATTTCATTTGAGCTAACCAATCTAGAAAATATTAACCTGTTTAATTATATAATAAATAAGTTTACTATGTAATTCCTAGTTTTTAAAATAGGAAAAATTCTCATAGGGAATATTTTTTAAAATTATACCTATTACTTTTTATTGGATTTCAAAATTTCTTTCCTTTTCTTTTATTATGAGTAGCTCTAAGTACTATTATTACCTGTACTGATAGGTGCTTACATTTTTCTCAAATTTTTTCTTTTGACCATTTTATTATATACATGTACTTATTGAGAAGCTATATGCATTGATAAAGATATTGAAGTATTCAGAAAGGAATACACTCATATGTATTTTTTGTAAATTATTATTTAATGTTTATTTTCTAACGTTCCATTGGTTTATGACCTGTTGCATTCCTTTTTCCTTAAATTTATATTGTCTTTAAAGGAAGAGACACATTGGATGAGTGTGGTTTACGGTACTTATTGGCGATGCGCTTGCACACTTGCCTTTTGACATCGCTGCCTCCTTTATACCGAGTACAGCTACTTCATCAAGGTATTGTTTGAACCTTTGTGCAACTTTTATTTCATATTGAAGTGGTTGGTGTATTCACTGTTGTGTATAAACGTTAGATAAGTCATCACATGCATACCCATCACCAGCCTTAAGATCTTCCTGTCACAGGGTACCCACTTACCCTTTACCTGTGTTATTTTTCGGCTGTACTCTGTGACTTTTGCTCATCTGGCTCAGTTTCTCAGACTTCAGTCATCAAAAGTCATAGTACTTTAGGAGTAAACTGGGTAGTCTGGTGTTATAACCTAAAGTGGTCCTGAATTTCTATGATATCTGATACCCTTGCTTTAAAAATTTTGCCCTATGCATTGTTATTTGTGTTTACTTTAATATAAGCATTATAAGTTATTTACTCACAACTAAAGCTAATGTTTCAGGAATATCTGCCACATAATAACCCAGTAGATTTGCATACTTCCAGCACACTGCCACATATGCTGATGTGAGATATATAGACTTATATCAGCCCCCTAACTTAGAGATTAAAAAATCAAAACTGTAGAGTTTAAAGTGACCTGGCAAGACACAGGTTGTTAGAGTTTGAATTAGAATTCCAGTGTAGTGGGCTGTGTCCCTTTTGAAACCAGCATCTTGGATACAGCCCCATAAAATATGTTTTAGTATTGTAGGACCTAGAATGTCAGGCTTTATAGTTCATTATTCTTACCCATAGTACTTACCCTTTACCGTCAATAAATGCTTTTTTGAAAATATGATTCTAACAGCTGTCTAATAGTCTATCATGTTTTTAAACTATAATTCATCTATCCTTAATTTTTTTCTAAAAATACAAATTTTGCTTTTTTTCTTACTTGAATTATCATGCTACTGAATGACCTTACAACTTTACATATAAATATTCATATATATCTAATTACTTCCTCATATTAGTTTTCTGGGGGTGAAACTACTGAATCAAAGGGTTTGAAAATTCTTAACACTTAGAAGTATTGCTACTTTCAGAAAGACTGTGCTAACTTAAATTCCCAGAACCAATGTTAATGATGCCAAAACTCAACTCATTGCAATACTTGATATTATCATTTAGAACAATCTATGCCATTTGGAATCGGAGAAGGCAATGGCATCCCACTCCAGTACTCTTGCCTGGAAAATCCCATGGATGGAGGAGCCTGGAAGGCTGCGGTCCATGGGGTCTCTGAGGGTCGGACATGACTGAGCGACTTCACTTTGATTTTTCACTTTCATGCATTGGAGAAGGAAATGGCAACCCACTCCAGTGTTCTTGCCTGGAAAATCCCAGGGATGGGGGAGCCTGGTAGGTTGCCATCTATGGGGTCGCTCAGAGTTGGACACGACTGAAGCGACTTAGCAGTAGCAATGCCATTTGGAATAGGTTAAAAAATGGTATCTCAAATTTTAGTTTTAATATTTTAAATTTTAGTTTTAAATGATGATCAGATGGTACTGAATCACTTAATGACAATTATGTACATTGCCTAAGGAGACTTAAAACACCTCAAATTCCTAAAGCTTTGTCAAATTCCATTTTCCCTTTAGTACAGTTAAAACATTGGAGATGAGAAAAGTGACTGGTATTGTCGGTGATGGTCTGGTAACAGTTTTCAGGGAAAAACTTAAATAGCTAGTTGTTGTTCAGTCGCTAAGTTGTGTTTGACTCTTGTGACCCCATGAACTGCAGCACACCAGGCTTCCCCATCCTTCACTATCTCCCAGAGTTTGCTCAAACTCAGGTCCATTGAGTTGGTGATGCCATCCAACCATCTCATCCTCTGTCCCTCCCTTCTCCTCCTGCCCTTAATCTTTCCCAGCATCAGGGTCTAAGTAGCTAGTAGACAAGCTAAGAAGAACAAAGATATATTGCAAAGAATAGCCTGATGTTGGTAGACAAATAAAAATAAGTGCCTGTTGGTGTGCCTGGTTTTTTCTTCTTAATACCTTTTTTCACTTCTAATAGTTAGGTTTCCAAATAGAGTCACTGCTCTCTTAATCTTATTTTTGAACCAAATTCCTCTGACATGCTTGTTGTGTATTTTGGTTTCCTTTTAGTTATACCAAAAATTTAATCAATGAAATTTATTTAAGGGTATAGGGTATATTTTATATTGTTATTTTATATTAAAATGTTTGTGTCAGCAAAAGTATGCATTTTGCATTGGCCTATAATAGCAATTTCTAAAGAAGTGTCAATTTTTTTATAGTTATTTCATACACTGACTATTTCTTAAACCAGACAGATTTGGTGGTGGTGGTGGTTTTGTTGCTAAGTTGTGTCCAATGCTTGTGACCCCATGGACTGTAGCCTGCTAGGCTCCTCTGTCCATGGGATTCTCTAGGCAAGACTCCTGGAGTGGGTTGCCATTTCCTTCTCCAGGGAATCTTCCTGACCCAGAAATCAAACCCAGGTCTCCTGCATTGTAGGCAGATTCTTTACCAAGTGAGCTGTGAGGAAAGCCCCGGACAGATTTAAATAGAGAATTAATCTGCATTTTAGGGTATGACAAAATACAAATTGATGTTTCTAAGTTTTGTTCATTTTCCTCTACATTTATAGTGACAGTTAATTTGCATTGATTCTGTGATACGATTTCAAACACAGTTGTATAGAGATGGTAGCAATGAGAAATGTGTTGAGAGTCCTGTGTTGTAATGTGACTATCAGACTGTCATTGGTGTCAGGCATTTCTTTGTTTCCAAAGGGATTCTTGCAGATGGCTGACTTGACTGTCTGGCTTCTCTCCTGGGATCCTCAGGGTTCTTCCCGGGAGCATTCTCACTGTCTCACATCTCTCCGTGGTTCACTTCTGTCATGTTTCTCTTTCACCTGCTCCAAGTGGAGTAAAACCAGTCATTCAGCTGTTGACAGACTCATAGAGGGTGTCACTAAATCCATTTTGTTGCCTCTAATACAGCCTAGATCCCTGTCAGTTTTTTTTTTTTTTAATCAGGGCAAAAAAAGTATTTGCTGTATACCATCAGTAATTAGGCAGCTTTAAACTCTCTTTTTAAAGGAGACACCAAAGACAGAGGAACGTGCCTCCTAACAGTTCTTCCTTGGGGCTGTCATTAAGGTGAGAGTTTGCTTTCAGGTAATACGTATAGCTTCTTGACCAGAGGGATGAATGGGGCAGTTTTCAGTGTCCAATAGTGATGGATATGGTCTGCAAGCAGGTGGCACTGTGAAATGGGACCTACATGTTCATGGAGCACATAGGCTTGACCAGACCTTTTATTCTTGATTGGTTTGGTATGTGTGAAAACGTATGAATGGCTCAGTATTCAAATATCTTTCTTTCTAGTGATTAGCTTTTAATGTTTCCATTCTTCCAGCAAATATATTTGAGAAAAAGAATTTGGTTTTATGTTTCCTGTCAATGATCTTCTATTTAGATACTTACACTATAAAAGTTTGAATGAAGAAATCCTTTCATACTTTTTTTTTCTGCTTGAAAATTCTCTCTAGGAGGAATTACATGAGTATGTAGAAAATTACTTTTGTTTGTTTTGATAGAGTTCTGATGCTTATTATTTTGTCTTTTTAATTTAGGTGTATCTACTTGCCATTTTGCCTGGGCTTTTCATTCTGAGGCTGAGGAGGAGCTGATTAATATGATTCCAGCAATTCAGAGAGGGGACCCTCAGTGGTCTGAATTGAGAGCTATGGGAATAGGTTGGTGGGTCAGGAATATCAACACTCTTCGAAGATGCATTGAAAAGGTAAGTGTATGTCATTGCATTTTAGAGTTAAGTATTTTCTTAGAGCATAAAAGATATCTTCAGAAAACCTGTGGTGAGGGATTCATCTGTACATCTTGAGATCTTGAGAATTTCTTAAATAAAAATTTTTGGACATTTCTGAATCTTGACCTTTATAAACTCTCCATTCAGTATATCAGTTATCTTTTACCATATATACTAAGTATATAATACTTATGCCATATATACTAAGTATATAATACTTACGGAATATAGTATATTCTGCTATCAGTTGAGATGTGTCCCAATTGAGGAAAATACAAACTGTATGTCAGTTATATACATTAGATAGAAAAAACATTGTTTTTATAAAACAGATTCTCTGCATGGCTAGGTTAATACATAACAAACTTCCTTTGTACATTTAAAATACCATTCAAAAAGTTTTGATTTGTGGCACTTGAGGAAGATATCTATGGCAGCAAATGAAACATGCTATAAATTTCAAGATGGGTTTTTGAAATCAGTTTTCTAGTAGAAAAAAAATGTTAAAAAATTTTTAGTAGAAGCTGAAAATTATTTCAGTGTTGGCAGAAACTAACCATGACTGAGCATCCAGGCTTGGTTCTAGTTGCTTTTCATAAAATATTTCATGTTATCTTCTCATTGGCTGCATGTTCCTATCTTGATTTTCCACCTGATAGAACTATGACTCAGAGAGTTTGGGTAAACAGTCCACTGAAATTCTCAGAAGTACAATTCATGATACATTTGTGGAGTATGAATTCATTTCTTTCAAGAGGAATTTACTCCTCTAAAGTAGTAGTTCTCAAATTTTAGTGTCTGAAGAATCACCTGGCAAACTTATTTGAAACACACATCCCTCACTTCCACTCTCAGAAATTTTTTTTTGTTTTTTTGTTTGGCCGCACTGTATGGTTTGGGGTAGTTAATTCCCAGACCAGGGATTGAACCTGTGTCCTTGGCAGTGAAAGTGGCGAATCCTAACCACTGGACAACCAGAGAAGTCCCCATTAAATTTTTTCCATATCCCTAAGCAAAGAAAAAAGAGGAGATCCTATTTTCTCTGAAATGTTCAGATGTTGCCTACAAAGTCTCTTTAGTTTTTTATCAACAATGTGTCTTGTCATTATAAATTGAGTATTTCTTACAATACATATAATTAATTTCCACAAGTCATTTATCTCTTAAAATTCAATCAAAAGGATATGTAAGATTTTTTTCTCTTGAAATGTATGTTATAAATCATTAACTGAAGATGAATAAAAATTCTTATAAAAATTATTAAATATTGAAGTACTAAAATAATTGAAGGCAGAGAAAATGCTTAAAAAGGGGGAGGAGAAATAAAAGCATTGAAAGTAAAGCATTTTTGTGATGTGACTTTTAGGTACCTTCCCCTGTCTCTCCCATGCCTTGGTAGTGTTCTACTCTGCCATCAGGCAATGTTAGCTGAAAAAACATATCATTTCGCTTCTCAACTTAGTTTTATGCAGATGTTAGCTTGGTATGTTTGAGAAGTATATGGTCTGCATGGTACTGTGTTCAAAACAGTATGTATGTATGTACAATTGTACATACATGTACATACATGTACAATGTACAATATGTACAATAATGTTACTGGGTTAATAATTTTTAAATTTACATTGAGTTCATTGGTTCTGTATAATTTAGCAAGTTTGGCCATATGGCTCAAAGGGGGGTTGGTTGTCTGTTGTGGTACATGGGGAATTAGGTATTCATTAAGACTTTTTTCTTGTGAAATTTCTAAGAACTAAAATTTGAAGGCCGTTCAAAATAACAGAGCTTCGACCATCTACATTTTAATTACATGCCAGAAAGCATGTGTCAGTCCTTCAGAACTGTCAAATTTGATTGAAAAATACCAAGTTATGTTTGTTTAAAAAAAGAAAAGAACATTTATTTTTGCCTGTAGTTTTTTAAATGTGTGTGTGAGTATAATTGATATTTGTTCGTAGATGTCTATCAATATTGTAAAATCACATATATTTATATACCATAGAAGTCAACATTTTAACTTTAACAAAACATTAAGGAATTTAATATGCTTAATTTTTAAGAAAAGGTCTCACCAGGAATTCTCTGGTGGTCCAGTGGTTAGGACTCTGTGCTTCTACTTCTGGAGGCCCAGGTTCAATCCCTGGACACAAAACTAAGATCTGGCAAGCTGAGCAACACGGCCAAAAAGAATAAATCATGTCTATCAAATATTCTGCCTTCTTTATTGTTTCCTGTGTTGGTTTTGTCACTGTCTGGTTTCTAATACCTTTTGCACCCCTTGTTTACTGTGTGACCTCAAGTAATTCAGTTAACCTCTCTGTGTCTCAGTTGCTTTGTGTAAAATGGGGATAGTAATAGTACTTCTTGGATCATGGTGATTCAGTAAGACAAATGAAAGGTGCCTGGTACATGGTAAGTAGTCAGTAAATACTAGCTGCTGTTACTGTTTTTGTTGTAATTATAGGTATGCCAAGGGTTGTCTCTAGGGGCATGTGTTATGAGCTACTGGAGACTGTGGAAGAGAGTCATTTCTTCCCATCGTCATAGTTTCTGTCAACCATGGAAGTAGTAGGGAAACATTAATTGTTGTGATTCTTATATCAAATAGTTAATTCAGTTTTTTATTGACCATTTAGGTTGCCAAAGCTGCTTTTCAGCGTAACAATGATGCCTTGGATGCTGCATTATTCTACCTTTCAATGAAGAAGAAAGCAGTTGTGTGGGGTCTGTTTAGGTAAATTGCTTCAACACTTAAAATGATTTAATGGAATGAAGATTGTGCTGTGAATTGAAGATGTAACACTTTTGAAAGTACTTGGATAAATCAGTTTCCTTATTTGTGCCTTGGTTTCTTTATTTAAGAAAAATAAGCACCGTATTATTTGAGCTTAACTAAAGAGTGGGATATTGTTAAAAAATAAGTTGATGAAAACAGTTGGGAAAGTAGAGTGCTCTTGCTTCCTACTTACGTGTACGTATTTTGAATTTTCTCCTTGTTAGAAGAAATGAAGCAAAGCTTGATAACAAATACATCTCACTAAAGTTGTTGTTCTTCTTTTAGCTGGCTGTTTGAGATTTTCATTGTCTATTTTCATATATTCTGTACAGGATTAAATATTTGAAATTTGGTTTAACCACTTGTTTGTGCTCTGGTACCAAGGTCACAGCATGATGAAAAAATGACAACATTTTTCAGCCACAACTTTAATGAAGATAGATGGCGTAAAGCTGCTTTGAAAAATGCTTTCTCTTTGCTTGGAAAACAACGCTTTGAACAATCTGCTGCTTTTTTCTTGCTAGCTGGTTCATTGAAAGATGCCATTGAGGTATGTCTGAGAAAATGTGCTATGAAATACCTGTAAGAGCTTGAAAACCTTGGAAGGTCATAGAGTAGATTGTAATGTTTGGTCATGTGTTTATAAGGATAGAGGGTAGAGAATAAACACAGAGGTAACTAACTTAAATAGCGGCACTGTGACAATGGAATTATAAACAGATGCAAGTGAGAAGCATAAATGGGACATTTTATATAGAGAATACTGCATTTCAAGGTAAGTATATGCATTTCAATTATAAATATATAGAAGAAGTGGTTTATGAATATCTTCTTCCTGGCCATCTTGTGATTCTAAACTATTGAAAGTGTGCACAGGTCAGAGTCCCCTTACTTGGTATAGACAGGCAGATATTTTAAGTTCTTTTTCTTCTAAATGAAATTCATAGCTAAGGAACTGAGATCACAGTTTATACTGTTTTGTAATGTAGTCATCTTAGATACTGGAAGGTGAGTGGGAAGAGATAAAACTTTGCATTTTTGGATATAGAATCTTGATAGCTGATTAAGAGAGTAATTACAGATATTTCTATTTATGAGATAGTCTTCTTAGGATATCAGTTATAATGAATAATCCAAACAGGTGAAGGAAAAATGTAATTGGAAATAATACATCATGGAAAATATCCAGCAAAGTGAAAGTACTCTGTATAGAATTAGTCCTGTTTTCAAAATTATCTTAAGGTGTGTAACTTTTTAAAATAACAAATATTTATAATTTTCAGATGGGAAGTTTAGCCTAGAAAATACTCAGGCAAGAAGAGAAATATTGATTGAGATGCTCATATTGCCTGAAGGACCTCAGATTCTCAGATGAGTAGTTACTTTAGAATACAAACTCAAGAGAGAGTAAGAATAGCGTATGTAGCTTTATTTCTTAAGCTACTTGCTATGTAAATAGAAGATTCTTTTAAAATAGTAATAATTGTGTTTTTATATGGGAATATATTTAGCAATTAAGAGGAACTGATTATATCACAGGTGTTATTTAATTTAAAAATGAACCTTGTTTAAATTAATCCAAGTCTAAGATGGTACTGATATACCTTCTTTTATGCTTATTTTATAAATGAACTTTCTAGATTGGAAGCTACTGAGTTCTCAGTTCAGTAGCTCAGTCATGTCCGACTCTTTGCAACCCCATGAATAGCAGCATGCCAGGCCTCTCTGTCCATCAACAACTCCCAGAGTTTACTCAAACTCATATCTGTTGGGTCGGTGATGCCATCCAGCCATCTCATCCTCTGTCGTCCCCTTCTCCTCCTGCCCCCAATCCCTCCCAGCATCAGGGTCTTTTCCAATGAGTCAACTTTTTGCATGAGGTGGCCAAAGTTTTGGAGTTTCAGCCTCAGCATCAGTCCTTCCAATGAACACCCAGGACTGATCTCCTTTAGGATGGACTGGTTGGATCTCCTTGCAGTCCAAGGGATTCTCAAGAGTCTTCTCCAACACCACAGTTCAAAAGCATCAATTCTTCAGTGCTCAGCTTTCTTTACAGTCCAACTCTCACATCCATACATGACCACTGGAAAAACCGTAGCCTTGACTAGATGGACCTTTGTTGGCAAAATAATGTCTCTGCTTTTCAATATGCTATCTAGGTTGCTCATAACTTTCCTTCCAAGGAGTAAGCGTCTTTTAATTTCATGGCTGCAGTCGCCATCTGCAGTGATTTTGGAGCCCCGAAAAATAAAGTCTGACACTGTTTCTATTGTTTTGCCGTCTATTTCCCCATCTATTTCCCATGAAGTGATGGGACCAGATGCTGTGTTCTTAGTTTTCTGAATGTTGAGCTTTAAGCCAACTTTTTCACTCTCCTCTTTCATTTTCATCAAGAGGCTTTTTAGTTCCTCTTCACTTTCTGCCATATGGGTGGTATCATTTGCATATCTGAGGTTATTGATATTTCTCCCGGCAAACTAAGTTCTAGTTTCTTAAATTTCTTGCTATTTCTTAATCACTCTCTCAACCTCTGGACCTCTTTCCTCTACTCTGATAATATAAATAGTGGATAATTTCAGGAGTTCAGTGGGATATTTCATATCTCTAAATAATTATCATTAAATAAATATTTATTAATATTTAAATTTATAGGTATGTCTTGAAAAAATGGAAGATATCCAGCTAGCCATGGTAATTGCCCGTTTATATGAATCTGATTTTGAGACTTCTTCCACTTATCTGTCCATCCTAAATCAGAAGATTTTGGGTTGCCAAAAGGATGGCTCAGGATTCGATTGTGAAAGATTACATCCTGATCCTTTCCTCCGTAGTCTTGCTTACTGGGTAATGAAAGATTACACCAGAGCATTGGACACGTTATTAGAACAGACACCAAAGGAGGATGATGAACATCAAGGTAGGACATTTTATGTGTTTCTCTTTCTCTTTTTTTAAAAGGCCGTTTCTGAATAGATAACATATACTTAGATAATACACACACACACACACACACACACACACACACCGCCCCACCCCACCCCAACCCCTGCCCTCTTCGTTGCCAGACTTACTTTTCAGCTTTGAGAAATCAGCGTCAAAATTTTTTATGTGGCTAGAAGTTCAGTCACTTACTACCTGTAATTGAATCTGGCATTTTGTTATCATAATTTTAGTAGTACTAAGAAGATTTCACACATGTTTTTACTCTCATAGCTATATATCAAGGTATATAAGATTACCATACTATTCTAATTTCATATATATTAAAGTGAAGCATACAGAATATTCCCACATTGCATAGCTCTTTCCATGTATAATAGCCAGTTTTCTAAAAAAGTGTATATTTTGGTTGTTACACATAGTTGGTATGATGTATGGGCCTACAAAAACTTTATTCTTGTGTGATGAACTTTCTCTTAGTTATCCCAAATAATTTATTTTCCTAGAAGCATTTGGAAGGTATCTATTAGCATTGTTTGCAGTAATCATAAAATGGAACATTTTAAGTATTCAATAATAGAATAGTTAAATTAATTATAATGTATCCATACTGTAGAAACAGTATGCTATTAAAAGTGAGGTAAGTGAGGTAGAGTGATGTGTTAATGTATGTTGTATTCAGTGAAAAAAGTAAGGTATAGAACAATATGGTCCTGAATTGGTGTTTTTCTTTCTAACTTACTTCACTCTGTATAATAGGCTCCAGTTTCATCCACCTCATTAGAACTGATTCAAATGTATTCTTTTTAATGGCTGAGTAATATTCCATGGAATTTAGAAAGATGGTAACGATGACCCTATATGCGAGACAGCAAAAGAGTCACAGATGTATAGAACAGTCTGCTGGCCTCTGTGGGAGAAGGTGAGGGTGGGATGATTTGAGAGAATAGTATCGAAACATGTATACTGTCATATGTGAAACAGATCGTCAGTCCAGGTTCGATGCATGAGACAGGGTGCTCAGGGCTGGTGCATTGGGACGACCCTGAGAGATGGGATGGGGAGGGAGGTGGGAGTGGGGTTCAGGATGGGGAACACATGTACACCCATGGCTGATTCATGTCAATGTATGGCAAAACCCACTACAATACTGTAAAGTGATTAGCCTCCAATTAAATAAATAGAAGAGACATCATTTTCCTTCCATATCTTGTGTTGTTTAGACTTGTACTTTAGTGTTAATTTCAACAAATGTATTAAATTTCTCATTTCGAAAAAAACAAAGAAAAAAACCAATATGGTCCCTGTATTTATGTGCATATGGCACACATACACGTACTGTGTGCACACACATGCTGTCTGGTTTCCCGCTCCCTCTCTCTTTTTTGTTTTCTGGAACAAATCATAAACTAAATTGGCACTGGTTACCGTTTAGGAATAGGAGGGAGAGATACAAGCTTTTACTTTTCATTTTGTACTTTCATTAGTTATAATTTTATGTGTTATTTTTAAATACTTAAAGAGCTTAAATGAATAAAGAGATTCAGGCTCATTTTTTATTTTATTCTTTACAAAAAAGAAGTGTAATAATTTAATACAGTAGTCCCCTCTTATCCACAGGGATTATGTTCTAGGACCCCTAGTGGATTTCTGAAACGGTGGATAGTACCACATCCTATATAAACTATGTTTTTTCATATATATATGAGATAAAGTTTAATTTATAAATTAGGCACAGTAAGGGATTAACAGCAGTGACTAATGATAAAAGAGAACAATTATAACAACAATATACTGTAATGAAAGATGGGAATGTGGGTTTTCTCACTCAGAATCTTATCGTACAATTTTAATGCCTTTTCCATCTTAACAAAGCACTTATCATGCACTGTGCCCATAACATCTGCAGTTTTAGGTGTGACAGGAAAACTGACATGAATTTCTTTTTCGTTCTTCACAATTTTGTGGATAGAAGATTTTTTCTGACCATAGATAATAGTACCCTTGGCTTATGAATTTTTTGCTTTTCTTGTTAAATAGAGAACTTTCAAATTTTCATATAAAGGAAGCACTTGCATCTTCTCTTTGGCATAGATGAACTGCCAGCATAACTACTGTTGCATATGGGGCTCTTTGTTATTAAATAAAATGAGGGGGACTTGAACACAAGCACTCTGATGCCCTGATAGTGGATCTGATAATCGCAGTGGCTACTAAGTGACTAGTGGGTGGAACACTTTGGACAAAGGATGATGATTCCTGTCCTGGAGAGGATGGAGCAGGATGGTGCGAGATTTCATCTTACTTCTCAGAACAACTCGCAATTGAAAACTTATGAATTGTGTGCTTCTGAAATTTTCCATTTAATATTTTTAAACCTCAGTTGACCTCTGGTAACTGAAACCGTGGGAAGCAAAACTGCAGGCAAGAGGGGGACAACTGTAAATATTAAAAAAAAAATTAAAGCAAAGGAAATAAAACCTTTAGAAGAAAAATATCTGAGCTGCCCAAGTAATTTTAATAAATTTTAAATAATAAATTTAATAAATTTTAATAAAAGGTACACATTTTTACAGATTCTATTTATTTCTTAATATTTTCCAGGTTAACTTTTAAGAGGTTGTTATTGGGGAAATTTTAATGTATACATAAAGAGTTATACCCATCTAACACAATCAGCTGTATTAATACTGCACTGTAATAGATTTATAATATTTTTCACACAAATAATACATAAACAAACACAAAAAATAATAAAACATTTTTAATTATATGTATCTTGAAAAGTGCACCAAACATGTGAACTAATTTATATTAGACATGCAAATGCCTGTTCACATCTTTGAAAGTTTGCAGTGTGAAGGTTTGTATTTAGGGAACTTACTGTATAGATATATTTTGAAGCAAACCCAACAGATCATTTCATCTGTAAATATTAAAACATGCATCTCTAAAAAATAAAGACTCTAAAAACATAGCACATATCAGTTATAACACATAACACAGTTTTGTGAGTAATCAAATCCTCAGTGTTCAGATTTCCCTGGTTGTCTTATAAAATCTTATACAGTTGATTTGTTTGACCCAAGATCCAGGTGAGGCCTGTATCATGTGATTGGTTGAGGTGCCTCTTATGTCAGTTTTCATCCATATTTAGTTACTGCAGCATGCCTCACCCCCGAATTTATTTGTTAAAGAAGTCAGATTGTCTGTCCTGTAGTTTCCTGAGTTTTAGATTTTGCTGGTTGTATTCTTGTTGTTTCATTTAATGTTTTTTTTTCCCCCTCTGTTTCTCTGTATTTCCTATAAATTGGTAAGTAAGATTTTAGAGGATTTTAGTAGTTTTTTTGGCAGAAATATTTAATAGATGGGTAGAGCACTTCCACCAGGGAACTCATTTGAAAATGTTAGTTGCTCAGCTGTGTCCAACTCTTTGTGACCCCATGGGCTGTAGCACGCCAGGCTCCTCTGGCATGCTTCCATGGCGTGCTCCATGAAATTCTCCAGGCAAAAATACTGGAGTGGGTTGCCATTCCATTCTCCAGGGGATCCTGCCATCCAAATGATTGAACCTGGGTCTCCTGCATTGCAGGCAGATTCTTTACCATCTGAGCCAACAGGGAAACCCTCAGGGAACTCATAATGTCAGCTTATTTTGCTTTTTGTGGAATTAACAGCTATCAGTGACTGCCATCTACATTAGTTTTTGTAAAATGACAATATTCTAAATTTGTCATTTTATCATTTTTGAGCTGGAATGCTTCTCTAGAGTACAGTCTCCCTTGGCAATGACTTGATTACTCAATTCCAGTTGTATACATAGTAAAAGGAATATAAATGTTTGATTCTTATTTACTAGTTTTCAAAATAATAGCTTGGTTCTCTAGCATCCTAGAAAGGTGACCAATTAGCTTTCATTTTTTAAGGTTATTTTGAATTCACAGATTAAGATAGAGTTGTGTTTTAATCCATTGCAGGTTATTATTATGGATGCTCAGATTATCAGAGCCTCTTTAAGTCCTTGCATTTGACATTTTTCTTTGATAGTTTCTTTGCTTTCTGGTATGGTAAGATGTTTCAGGCTCATATTATACATGTCCTGCCCAAGACCTGGAAATGACCAATCCTCCAAAGAATCCTGGTTCCTTTTTGTTGGGAGTGATATTTAGACACCACAGCCTGAACACAGGGATCCCCATTGCTGCAGGCGTGGCCATTGTTCCTAGGTTATTTCAATGAATGAAGCTAGTAAAAATTTTCCACCCTGAGGTACATGTGTTCACACTGACATTTCTAATTTCAGATATAGAGTTCTGATATTTCAAAAATGTGTATCATGAAAAGCTTGGATTCTTATGACATTAACATAATTATTTGCTGTTTTATATAATATATATATATATATATATATATATAAAATAGTTTCAGAGTAATGATGCAGATATTTTTACAACAGCATGGTTACTGAGAACAGCTTAAGCTTTTTTTTTTTTTTTTCAGTTTTTTGTTTTGATGGTATATATGACTCAGGATGGTCAGTCATATTACTTATTTTTAAGTCACTTTTTAGTTCCTGTCTTATGATTATGGTACCAGCTTGATGCAAACAATCATTTGTGTAATTTTGCTTTGATTGTAAATTTTTAAAAAGTAAATTTCCTTTTAGAATTATATAAAACGTTAAGTGGTTTTGAAATAAAATGAAGGTATTTTTAGAAGAATCTATCATCTTTCCTCATCTTTCTACCCTGTTTTACCCTCCCTTTTTAGGGGACCAGTTGAAAAAAAATTGTGTATTTTTTTTCTATTAAAAAATGTGTGTGTGTGTGTGTAGATGTGTTTTTAATTTTTCTAATTTTTTAAATAAAAGATGGCTTACTATATATACTTTCACTTAATATATTCTGGATATCACAGGGAAATTTTAATTTCAGCTATATTGTGTGGATGTACCATAGTTCAACTAGTCCTGGGTTAATAATTAAGTTTCCTTTATTTTGAGGAAATGCTGACACACTTTATTCTTTTGTAATATAATTACAAATTAACATCATACCTTGCAATTGTCTCTGTTTGATTTCTATAGTTATCATCAAGTCTTGTAACCCAGTGGTGTTTAGTTTCTACAACTACCTTCGAACTCATCCTTTGCTTATTCGAAGAAACCTTGTCTCCCCTGAAGGAACTTTGGCAACTGTAGGTCTCAAAACTGAGAAGAACTTTGTTGATAAAATTAACCTCATAGAAAGAAAATTATTCTTTACTACAGCAAATGCTCATTTTAAAGTTGGATGCCCTGTTTTAGCCTTGGAGGTACTCTCCAAAATTCCAAAAGTTACCAAAGTGTCTGCCTTACCCTCAAAAAAAGATCAGCGTGATTTCATTTCTAAAAAGATGGATGGTGTACCTTCAGAATCAAAAACTCTGAGCGACAGTGATAGAAGTTTTGGCACTGATTGGTCAAATGTCACTTCATCACAGATTGACTGGAGTCAGCCAGTGGTAAGGATAGAAGAGGAACCCCTTACTCTTGATTGGGGTGAAGAGCATGATAGTGCCTTAGAAGAAGAGGAAGAAGATGCTGTTGGTTTAGTAATGAAAAGTACAGATATCGGGAAAAAAGATAGACAAGAAGATCAGAAAACTCCAGACCCTAACGTGTTATTGACCCCTCAGGAAGAGGATCATCTTGAAGGTGATACTGAAGTTGATGTGATTGCTGAACAACTAAAATTCAGAGCTTGTTTAAAGATCCTTATGACTGAACTAAGAACATTGGCTACCGGTTATGAAGTAGATGGAGGAAAACTCAGATTTCAGCTCTACAACTGGCTTGAAAAGGAAATTGCTGCCTTGCATGAAATATGTAATCATGAATCGGTTATTAAAGAATATGCCAGTAAAATGTATTCCAAAGGAGAGAGTGATCTTCTAGATCAGGAAGAGAAGGTGGATAAACCGGATATTGGCTCCTATGAGCGGCACCAGATAGAAAGGCGGAGACTCCAGGCTAAACGAGAGCACGCGGAAAGACGGAAGTCATGGCTGCACAAGAACCAAGACCTCCTTCGAGTGTTTCTTAGTTACTGTAGCCTCCACGGAGCCCAAGGTGGTGGTCTGGCCTCAGTACGAATGGAGCTCAAATTCTTGCTACAAGAATCACAGCAGGTATCAACCTTACATTTGTTCTCAATCTTGGTTATTTTAATAATTTCAGTAACTCTTTCATTTATAGTTTTAAAGCTCTTTTTACCAGTTAATTTTAACATGATCAGCTCCTCTATTCATAGAAGCAGATATTTACACTGTGCATACATATTTTTAGACAAAAGTTTTGATAAATAGAAGTAGGCTAAAAGCTTGAGAGCACAGCTTTGTCAAACTCATCTCTATACCTTCTGCATCTCGCATAGTACCTGATACACCAGTTTTTGTGGAATGAGCAAGTACATTAACATACTGCTTTTACTCAAATGTTTACTGCCAGTATTTTTATCATATAACTTAATTGCTTTTTTTTCTCCTTCATTTTAACCACTTTGGAAAAAATAACCCACTGTCACTCACAGGAAACTACAGTGAAGCAGCTCCAGTCGCCACTGCCACTGCCTACCACTCTACCTCTGCTTTCAGCAAGTATTGCTTCAACAAAAACAGTCATAGCTAATCCTGTATTGTACTTAAATAATCACATCCATGATATACTCTATACTATTGTTCAGATGAAAACACCACCTCATCCCAGTATTGAAGATGTGAAGGTAATGTAAAGTTTATGATCATTTGATACTGTACACACTGAGAAGGTAAATAAGTTATACTACTCTTCCAGTTTGAACTTGGAAGAAATATTTAAAGTATTCTTATTTGCTGCCTTCTGAGTCCGATCAGTTCAAGACTGTCCAATGAATGTAAGTTGAAAGTAAACATTCTTGAAATTCTGCCATTTGCCACACTGGATGGAATATTATGCTAAGTAAAATAAGTCAGATAGAAAGACAAATACTGTATGTTATCACTTATGTGTGGAATCAAAAAACTAAAACAAATGACTGTATGTAACAAAATAGAAATGGACTCACAGACATAGAAAACAAACAGTGGTTAACAAAGTGGGCATATGTGTATGGGGGCACATTAGGGGTAGGGAGTTAAGAGATATAAACAACTAAGTGTAAAATACTTAGTATAAAATAATTAAGCAACAAAGATATCAGATCAGATCAGATCAGATCAGTCACTCAGTCGTGTCCGACTCCTTGCGACCCCATGAATCGCAGCACGCCAGGCCTCCCTGATCACCAACTCCCGGAGTTCACTGAGACTCATGTCCATCGAGTCAGTGATGCCATCCAGCAATCTCATCCTTTGTCATCCCTTTCTCCTCTTGCCCCCAATCCCTCCCAGCATCAGGGTCTTTTCCAATGAATCAACTCTTCGCATGAGGTGGCCAAAGTACTGGAGTTTCAGCTTCAGCATCATTCCTTCCAAAGAAATCCCAGGGCTGATCTCCTTCAGAATGGACTTGGTTGGATCTCCTTGCAGTCCAAGGGACTCTCAAGAGTCTTCTCTAACACCACAGTTCAAAAGCATCAATTCTTCGGCGCTCAGCCTTCTTCACAGTCCAACTCTCACATCCATACATGACCACAGGAAGAACCATAGCCTTGACTAGATGAACCTTTGTTGGCAAAGTAATGTCTCTGCTTTTCAATATGCTATCTAGGTTGATAGCACAGGAAAATATAGCCATTATTTTAGAATTATCTATAAAAATATTGAACCACTATGCTGTACACCTGAATCTAATATAATAGCTTCTTCTTACTTGTGGAAAAGTTACTGTCTTCCTTTAAGACAGGCAGATACTTTTTTGGAAAAATTAATTCATTTTCTATGCAGTATTCTTAACACACATTCCTTTAGATCCCCATCTTGTTTAAATGAATCATTATGTAGAAATATTTATAACTGTTCCTTACATGCTGAGATATTATGAAAATGTAAGTTCAGGAAGTATCTTGGGGAAAACCATGATTGATTAGAAGTAGTCCCAGTGAAAGTACTCTCATTGGTATCTGCCTGAGGATTTTGTTTTGTTGGAAACTGTGCAGTAATTCAGGGTAATGAGAATATGGACAGAATTCAGTTCAGTCGCTCAGTTGTGTCCGACTCTTTGTGACCCCATGGACGACAGCATACAAGGCCTCCCTGTCTATCACGAACTCCCAGAGTTAACTCAAACTCACCTCCATGGAGTCGGTGATGCCATCCAACCATCTCATCCTCTGTCGTCCCCTTTGCCTCCTGCCTTCAATCTTTCCCAGCATCAGGGTCTTTTCAAATGAGTCAGCTCTTCACATCAGGTGGCCACAGTTTTGGAGTTTCAGCTTCAACATCAGTCCTTCCATTGAACACTCAGGACTGATCTCCTTTAGGATGGACTGGTTGGATCTCCTTGCTGTCCAAGGGACTCTCCAGAGTCTTATCTAACACCACACTTCAAAAGCATCAATACTTTGGTGCTCAGCTTTCTTCATAGTCCAACTTTCGCATCCATACATGACTACTGGAAAAACCATAGCCTTAACTAGATGGACCTTTGTTGGCAAAGTAATGTCTCTGGTTTTTAATATGCTGTCTAGGTTGGTCATAACTTTCCTTCCAAGGAGTAAGTGTCTTTTTATTTCATAGCTGCAATCACCATCTGCAGTGATTTTGGAGCCCCCAAAAATAAAGTCTGACACTGTTTCCACTGTTTCCCTACCTACTTGTCATGAAGTTATGGGACCGGATGCCATGATTTTAGTTTTCTGAATGTTGAACTTTAAGCCAACTTTTTCACTCTCCTCTCTGACTTTCATCAAGAGGCTCTTTAGTTCTTCTTCACTATCTGCCATAAGGGTGGTGTCATCTGCATATCTGAGGTTATTGATATTTCTCCCAGCAATCTTGATTTCAGCTTGTACTTCATCCAGCCCAGCATTTCTCATGATGTACTGTGCATATAAGTAAATAATCAGGGTGACAATATACAGAATTAACTACCCCAAATTAAAACTGTATCCTATGCTGAAAACGTAAAAGCAGGTAGATGCTAAGAAACCCTAGGGAGGATGGCAGGATCTGGAGAGTTGATCAAACTTCCTCTGTACTAGCCTAAGTGTATTTGTCCTGTGCTTTTTCCAGTTCCAGTGGCTGATGTCATTTCAGTTCCCCAGCATTTTTACTTAAAAATTTTTTTGTATGAAATGCGCATTCAGTCTCTGGTAGTGTGTGCTTCTGAAGAACCCAAGATTAACTGGTCATGTCATCCTATTGCTTGCATGCTGAGTCGCTTCAGGTGTGTCCACCTCTTTGCGACTCTGTGGACTGGAGCCCATCAGGCTCCTCTGTCCATGGGATTTTGCACATAAGAACACTGGAGGGGGTTGCCATGCTCTTCAGGGGATCTTCCTGACCCGGGGATCAAACCCATGTCTCTTGCATCTCCTGCATTGTTAGGCATGATCTTTACCACTAGTACTACCTGGGGAAGCCCCTGTTGAGATTACTTAAATTATTTGATAGGTGAATATGGAAAAGTAGAAAATTCATTCAGTGCTTATAATTACGTTGGCATTTAATGTAATCTAAGTTAACATTTCTAGTTCCAGGAAATTTGGATAAGCTTTGAAAAAGTATGAAACTATTTCTAAGATCCCTTCAGATTTTAAGATTGTAGGAATCAAGTGTTGATTCAGCATGGCATTGTAGGTTTTGATATTATATTGATAATTTTTTAAACTATCAAAATTTAAAATTTTCAGACTGCATTACTTCTAAGTGGATGGATGTCTTGCTTTCTGGAAAATTAACCATTTCACACAGTGATTGATACATTTTCTAAACATTTAATTCATTCTTACTGATAAGATCAGTTCTTCAGTTTCATCAAGGGGAATTTAATAAGGCAAGTTTAAATAAAAGCTCTGAAAATTGTCTGCTAATTTTGGTTCTCTTTTTTTTGAGTATTACTATTTAAGCTATTCATTAGCAGGCTAGGACAGTCCCAGCAATGTGAACGTTGACACTTTACTCAAGGCCTGCAAAACGGCAGGCTCACAGTAATGAATATTTGATAAATATGTGTATAAATCAGTTAACTTTGTTGTAAGAATGCATATTAAATTAGGTGAGTGTTGTTTTAGAAGCTTTAAGGCAGAGTTAGTAGTCTCATGTAGGATCTAGTCTTATTTATGATATTGCTAGTTTCTTGGATATTTTCTGATCTTTAACCTACTACTGTTTGTAGAAATATCAGTACAAAATGTAATTGTGGCTGTTTTGGTTTTAGGTGCACACACTTCATTCATTAGCAGCATCACTTTCTGCATCAATTTACCAAGCATTATGTGACAGTCATAGCTACAGGTAAAAAAAAAAAAAAATCACCCAAATAGTATTTATACAGCAAAAACATTAAACTGTACCACAGTTATATTAAGGTTCTGCTTCCAAGGGACTGAAAAATCCTGGAATATGACCACCGTGTGTACTTTATGAGAATTAGAAAATAATTGTTTAGTTTAGCAATCACCTAGTAACAACAGAGACAAGTAGAAAATGACAGATGGTAAAGGAAAATTATCATCACCATCTTCTTTTTGTTTTCAAGAAAAGAAGTATCCATTATCCAAAGTAATTTATAATATGAAGTTTTCTAATTTTTTTCTCCGTTAAGAGCTATTCCTTTGGCATTAGATTAGTTCCTGTTTGTTTGCTTTTCAGTTGAAAGAGGGAAAACTTTTGAAAAATGATAAAGTACATTCCTAGCATTGAATTATTAAAATCAATTTTACTTACCTATTTCAGTATCAGTCTTTAAAAGTGATATCAATAGATGTAATGGTTTGAAATTTTGTTAAATGTCTAATTGCCTTCATCAGTGTATACTTTATATTTTAATGACCGGGGCAATATAAGTAGTAAGAAATTGAATCAGTCAGAAAGATGACCTAGACTTAAATGAATTATGTTAATAAATGAAAATTTGTACTATAAATAGAATCACATTAAATATATTAAACATGTATCTAGATTTTTTTTTTTCTTATAAATTCAGCAGCCTCTTGTGGGAAGACTGTTATTGCATAAGGAGTTAACTCTCTCAAAATGGCCTAACTCTGATGTTGGCCTAGTAAGGCCATGTCTAAGTGAACTCTCAAAACTTGGAAGTGTAAATAAGAAAGAGTTTATTTAGTTGACAGTGATCACCTTAATGATCAAAGACAATTTGTTTGATATCAGTCACTGCTTCAAATGGTGCCAGATGAGAATCCAAATACATTTTGTTTAAATATATCTTTTCTAGTTCTTAGGCTGTGATTGACTCTCTGAGAAGTCAGATTTATTTTCTTTTGTATTTCCCCTACTCCATAAAGATGAGGAAAGTAAATATTTGGGCATGTTTGACTTTAGGTTTTTCTAAAATAGTTTCCTGCAGATTTTAGTTGACCTTTTAATTCAGAATTGGGCTTGCACAACTTGGCAGGACTAAGAATGCAACAACATAGTTGCTGAAACTTCTGATATTCCTGGTACCAACAGTAATCTCCTTACAGCAGACTTTTAAAATACAAATAAGTGAATATGGAAAAGATTTTTAAGTTTTAAGCGGCATTTGGGAAAGGTTTTAAAGACTAAATGTCATCTGCCCAAATAGAACATTTGGTATTTTCTTGTAAAAAACTATCAATAAATATTTGTAACTAATTTAAAAAACTTTCTGAAATAAGTTATTATTGGAACATTGAATTCAGTTTTAAGAGTTTTGTTTTTGCTACAGTTATCTAAAAAGTGTGTTTAAGGTATACTTGCTTATTACCTCTATGGATAATAAATAACAGAATTTTGTTTGGTTTGGCAGTCAAACAGAAGGAAACCAGTTTACAGGAATGGCTTATCAAGGGCTTCTTTTAAGTGATCGTCGAAGACTAAGGACAGAAAGCATTGAAGAACATGCAACACCAAATTCTTCTCCTGCTCAATGGCCTGGTGAGAACTCCAGTGCTGTTTTTATATTTGTTTAAATTTTCTATTTGGAAACTCCTTTTTACAAAACTACTAACTGGTTCCCTGAATGTTGTTGTTTGTGGATTTGGTGAATCACTTTTTGTTTGTTTGTTTTTGATGATATTTTCTGCCATGGATTAGGAATTCTTAAGTATTGTAATGTTGTCTGAAGATTCAGAAAGTTAAGGCTTCAAAAACCAGCTGTGCTGACCAGCATAAAAAAAGCAAGGTTTAACATCTTCCCAAGGGTGAGCACAATTGTGTTTCTTATCCTTAGATATCCTGAGTTAGAGTCTTAGAGAGCCAGTATCACACAGGTTTTTTCACTGATGTATCAGAATACAGTTATTCTCAGGATGTTGGTATATTTAGGACAGGAGTGACGGTCCTGTGACACATATGTCATGGTGTCTGCCAGTCCTTTCCCTCTGGTTAGCTCTTTCTCACTCTCAGTATCAGTTATTTCAAACCTCTGCTCTCATCATCCTTTCCTCATTTGCCATGTCATTTAATTTTTACTGTAGTTTTATAAATTTCTACTGTTAATCTATGTCTATGATTACATGTTAATGATCTTTGTAAAGAGGGGCAATGGAGGAAGTGACAGACTCAGAGTGTATATTTAAAATTCTTTTATACATGTTTCTCCAAACATTGTTGTTTTGACTTTTTATTGAATTTCAAACTTGTAAAAGTTTCAAAAATGGTACAAAGAATTTTTGTATAATCTTCACCCAAATTTCCCAACGTAGACATTTTACCATACTTGCCTTATCATTCATTCCTCCTCTCTCCCTCACTTATTGTTTGTCTGTGTGGATATATATATATATACTTTTTTTCTGAAATACTTGAGGATAAATTGTAGAAATGATGCCCCTTTACACATATCAGTTTATCTTTCCTAAAAATAGGCATTCTCTTATTAAATATAACATTGTTACCAAAATTTAGGATGTGTTAGGAAATTCAGCATCTTAATATTGATACATACAGTACTGTTGTCTAACCTGTAGGGTTTTTTTTTTTTTTTTGACAGTTTCACCAATCATCTCACTGAAGTCTTCCATGTTGTATTCTTAGTTGTATTGTCTCACGAATCTCCTCTAATATGCAGTCCTCCTTTCTTTGTCTCTCATGACTTTGACACTTTCAAGGAGTACTAGCCAATTATTTTTTAGAATGTTCTTATGTTTCGGTTTTTCTGATGTTAATATTAGATTCAGATTATGAAGAGAGATTGTACCCTTCTCAGAGCAAAATAGCAAGAGGCACATGATGCCACTTTGGTCCCAGCACTGGTGCCATTAACTTTGACCACTTTGTGTGGTAGTTTCTGCCAGATTTCTCCTTTGTAAAATTATTCTCTTTTGCAATTCATAAGTATCTTTTGAAGAGAGTGTTTGAGGATTGTGTAAAATGTCATACTTTTACCTGCTAATTATAATGTTCAGTGATGACTCCTGCCTAAATCAAATATAACTGTGGAGATTACTCAGTGGTGATTTTCTAATTCTATGCTTCTTTCTACGTATTAGTTGAAATTGTGATATAAGGAAGAGCTTTCTCTTCTTTTTGTTTATTCACTCATTTATTATTTCATTGTGGATGAATGGATTCCTGTTTTAGTCTGTAGGTTATAAACAATTTCTATCATTTATTTTGTTGTTCAAACTATGGATGGTGATTTAGTCACTAAGTCGTGTCCAACTCTTATGACCCCGTGGACTATAGCCCTCCAGTCTCCTCTGTCCATGGGATTTTTCCAGACAAGACCACTCAAGTGGTTTGCCATTTCCTTCTCCAGGGGATCTTCCTGGCTCTGCAGTTGAACCCAGAATCTCCTGCTTTGCAGGAGATGTAAGAGATCTGGGTTCAATCCCTGAGTTGGGAAGATCCCCTGGAGAAGGAAATGGGAGCCCACTCCAATATTCTTGCCTGGTAAATCCCATCGACAAAGGAACCTGGTGGGTTACAGTCCATAGGGTTGCAGAGTTGGACACGACTGAAGCAACTGAGTATGCATGCATAAGTGGAGGAAAACTGTGGAATTATATGTGTATCTGTCTATCTATCTATATATATATCTCCATGTGTGTATATTGATACTATATATATAGTATAATATAGATACATAATTGTGGTTCAGTTGCAGATTTGGATTTGTTTCCCTTCTGGAGCTTTATGCTGATAGACTTCTTTTAATATTATATACCCTTACAGGTGTGAGTTCACTTATTAATCTCTTGAGTTCAGCCCAAGATGAAGACCAGCCAAAATTGAATATTTTGTTGTGTGAAGCTGTTGTCGCTGTGTACTTGAGTTTATTGATACATGCTCTTGCCACAAATTCCTCCAATGAATTGTTTCGACTTGCAGCCCACCCATTAAACAACCGAATGTGGGCTGCTGTTTTTGGAGGAGGTGTGAAACTTGTTGTGAAGCCTCAAAGACAATCTGAAAATATTTCAGGTAAGATAAATTTGATAACAATAATGTATATAAGTATAAATAGTTTCTTATATGAAAATTAAAGTTTTTTTAATGTTTTAAGAATTTTTGTTTTGAAAATCAGTGATGTTTAATGTATAATCAGTCTTAGAATAATAAATAATCTCATATTAGAATAAAGAGTACAGTTTCAGTGTAACATTTTTTGATAAATTTGAAAAGAATAAAAAAGAAAAAAGGAAAGGTAAAGTTAAGTGAGGAAATAGTGTTGAGGAATGAGGTCGTGGAAAAGGATAGTTTTTATTTTTTTATAGTTTATCATGGTGATTTTGAGTTTATAAAAGCTTTATTAATAAGTTTTGGTCATTATCATAAATAACTGGGCTAAAATTTTTGGACTTTCCGTAATGCACAAAGTTGAGTTAGGTCCGAACTCATTGCCATGATATATAGGCATACATAAGAAAAACACTCAAGGTTTGTTGATTGAAATAAGTAAAAGCATTAAGGGTGTTATCTGTAACATAGCATGGAAAGTTAAAGATTTCTTAACTATGGAATAGTAAGCTAATCTGTATCCTAGTCAATATTCTTTAGAACTTTCTTTAGCAATGTGTTTGTTTAAAAGGTAGAAATATTAATTGAGAATTATTTTTTTTGCAACCCACATTCTTTTCTCAGCTTTTATTTTAAGATATCACACTTATTTTTTAAAAGTTTTAAAAAAAAGTTTTTAAGTAGAGAAGATTTAGATAAATCCTCATAGTTCTTACAGAGTATACCAGTAGTTGGCTTCAGATTAAGTTCATGGTCATACTCAGGCTCTTCCAATCATGCACATGGTCTTTGAATTCCATTTTCTGTGCTCTTTTTTTTTTTTTTTTCTTAGGGATGAGAATATATTTTTAGTCCACTTTTTAAGATGGTAGGATGGTAAGGTATAGACTGATGCCATGGGAACGTTTTCCACCTTGGTGCTGTAACACAGAAATTGCCTGTCTTAATTCATCCATAGAAATGCTCATGTTACAGATGATGAGATAGTGGCTCAGAGAGCCACTAGCTAAAGGTACAGGTTCTAACCTGTGTCCTTGGTGCCCAAGATCGAATCAAATGAATAAGTTCCCATGTAAATCAAAGTAAGGGAGATGATCTTACTGACTCCCATTGTCTCCACTCCTGTTACATATGGATGACTCATCTCCATCTTCCTTTCCAGTTGTAATCCACTGTAAATTGAAAAGTTTTCCTCCCAAATCACTTCTTTTCTCTTCCTGAGTTTTCTATTATTGTTTCATGGTAATTCACTCATCAAATCATCATGCTTAACCTTCTGAGGACATATTCATGTTTACATTCACGTACACCTGCCATATGCCAGGCTTTTGGGGTATGGTGAACAAAACAGACAAACCCCATACTTTTCGTGAAGCTTACACCTAGTACAGGTAAACACACAATTAACAAATCATAGTATTTCAGGTATGGTCAGAACTACAATAAAAATATAGCAGAGTGAGTAGACAGAGAATGATGAGGGAAAAGGGGGTGGGAAGAGTTTAGTTAGGGTGGTCAAAAGACACATTTCTGAATAGATGACATTTGATCAGAGTCCTAAGGAAGTCAGGGATCAGATTGTCCAGATACCTGGGGCCAGAGCATTTCAGGCAGATGGGGAAGTGAGTGCAAAAGTCATGAGGTTGGACTAACTTGACTTTTTCCAAGAACTGTTGTGCTGGCCAGATGGCTATCCTGAGCCAGGGAGTATGGTCAGAGATGAGATAAGTAACTGGGGGCAAGGTCCCTTAGGGCTTCATGGGTCATTTATTATCACTGTTATTCTAAAGGAAGATAGGAAACTACTGGAAGATTTTAAGCAGAAGAGTGATGTAATCTGATTTAGATGTTTAAAAGACCCACTCTAATTGCTGGGTGGAAAATAGTCTGTGTGAAAGAATAAAAGTAGGGAGCCCATGTGGGAGGCTGTGGGAATAGCCCACTTAAAAGATAATTGTGAAGAACAAATTTGAATCAGTTCTAGTGAGGTGGATGAACCTAGAGCCTATTATACATAGTGAAGTAAGTCAGAAAGAGAAAAACAAATATAGTATATTAACACATATGTATGGAATCTAGAAAAATGCTATTGATGAGCCTGTTTCCAGGGAAGGAATGGAGATGCAGATGTAGAGAATGGACTTGTGGACACAGTGGGGGAGGGGGAGAGTGGAACAAATGGAGAAAGTAACACCAACATACGCACACTGTCAGGTGTAAGATGGATAGCTGGTGAGAAGTTGCTGGGTAGTACAGGGAGCCCACTCTGGTGCTCTGTGATGACCTGGAGGGCTGGGCTAGGGGGAGGAGAGGGAGGCGAGGGAGCGAGGGATGTATGTATAATTATGGCTGATATGCATTGTTCTGTGGCTGAAACCAACACAACGTTGTAAAAATTAAAAAAAGTCTTCTCCCAAAAGATAGTTGTGGGTTACCATCAAGAGTGAATGGATAAGCAAAATGTGGTATATAAGTACAGTGGAACGTAATTCAGCATAAAAAAGAGTGACTATTAACACATGCTATAACCAGCATGAACCTTAAAAATATGATGCTCAGTTTAAGAAGCCAGACACAAAAGGTCACACAGTGCCTGCTTCCATTTATATGAAATATTCAGAATAGGTAAATCCATAGAGACAGAAAGCATATTGGTTGCCATGGGCTAGGGGGAGAAAGGAATGGGGAGTGATTGATTAGTGTGGAGTTTTCATTTGGTGTGGTGAGAATGCTTTGCAACTGGATAGGGATGTTGGTTGCATAACAGTATGAATGTACTAAATGCCACTGAACTGTACATTGTAAAATGGTTAATTTCATGTAAATTCCACCTCAATTAAAAAAAGATAAAAGTGGTGTAGCCTAGTCATGTTCATCAAAGAGAACTTGAGATAAATTTTCTGTGACAGGGAGCCTCAGGAGAGGACCAGGCTGACTTCTTCCTGGCTATCTCATATCCAATTAGTCCTGAATCCTTTTGATATTCCTTTTATGTATTTCTCACATCTAAACCTGCCTTTCGGTCTTTACCACCCACTGTGCTAGTTCAGGCCGTTCCGTCCTCATTGATCGTGCAGACTTCACCTCATCACGTGCCTCATTCAAGATGCCTTCATGAGAATGGCCCACAGGATGAGTTCCTAGCTTTCTATCCACAAGCTAGTCCATGCTCCAGAGTATCCCTGTTACTCCCCTCCCTGACCACCTGTCTAGCAAAAGAAAATTATTCCTCATTTAGCCAAGCCATTGATCATTTGTTTCTGGTGTCAACTTCCTCTTTTCACGTTGAGCCTCTGCTTTTCTTTTAAGGCATGCTTTATATCCTACATATACATTCAGTGACTCTTTCTTGAACAGCATAGCCAGAAATAATCCCTCATGTGCTCTGTTTACTACTTGTTGAATCTACATCATTTAT
This sequence comes from Bos taurus, assembly GCF_002263795.3. Taxonomy (NCBI): domain Eukaryota; kingdom Metazoa; phylum Chordata; class Mammalia; order Artiodactyla; family Bovidae; genus Bos; species Bos taurus. Next base: position 58,882,736 of record NC_037337.1, read on the forward strand.
TTGATACATTGTATATAGAATTGCTTGAATCCTTGTTCTGTATATTAATGGCACATAGGCTGCTTCATTGCAAGTTAATCCTTTATAATCTATCCTCATCTACATCTCTGTCATGATTGCTGGAAAACTGATGCAGTGACTAGAAAAGTTCACAAGCACAGATACAAGTAATTTAGTGGAAACTAAAAACATGGCAAGAATGTTCTTTTCAAGGCTGAAAAGAAAGGTTAACTCTTTGAATTAATAATGGAAAATAAGAATGGGATTTTTTTTTCCTGTCTTTAAATTCAGCACCTCCTGTTCCTTCTGAAGACATAGATAAACACCGTAGGAGGTTTAACATGCGAATGCTGGTCCCTGGAAGACCTGTAAAGGACACTACCCCACCACCTGTGCCTGCAGAAAGACCATCTTACAAAGAAAAGTTTATTCCTCCTGAACTTAGTATGTGGGATTATTTTGTTGCAAAGGTAAGGGGCCTAAGGAACACATGCTTTATGTGTGTCTGTTTGCATCACATAGGAATGATGGGGCAGCTTCTGGGTTCAATCACCATAGTTCAGACATTTCATCTCTCAACTCCAGAAGCTGAATAATCATTCAGAAATGATCAGACACTTGATATGGTTGAGACAAATTAAAATCATATGGGACTTAGGTATAAACCAGAACTCAGTTTACTAACATAATCAGCATCGTCCTTTTCTAGGGACTGGAATACTTGTATCTACCATCTAGCATCCCTTCCGATTGTCAGTAGTTACTTTGGTTAGCATGAAATTAGAGCAGGAGAAGGTGGACGGATATTTCAGAGTTTCATCAGACCATGGGTTTCGTGGGGCCCATGACATATCTATTTCTCCAAAGCAGAAGGAACTTCTCTGGGGATCAGATTCTCATGGTGACTAGATCCTACACAGTCCCATTTTGTACAGTGCTGGGTGTGTGCTTTTCTGCACTTGGTGTTTTGAGCACTTCACATTCTATTGATAGGTTTCCTTCTTTACCTCTGTTGCATTATAATTCTTCCTACTCCCAAGATTGTTTGGGAGCAAATCCAAACATGAAATTTCATTCATAAATATTTCATTATGTATTTTTTAAAAAGAAGGGTTTTGAATCAGTAACACACGAGCATTCTCTCTCTCTCTCACATAGACACACAAACACACACTCAAATTTACATGCACACACACTCACACACGGTTCTTTACTATCAAGTATCCAAAGAGTGTTCACATTTTCCCCCATTATACCTTAAATGTTTTTGAACAGTTGGTTTGTTAAATCAGGATCCAGAATGATTCATATATTACAGTTGGTTGATATGTCTTAAGTCTCTCTTAATCTGTAGGTTCTACCTCCAACTCACTTTGTTAAATTTACCCCTGCCCCTTTTTTGCCCCAAAATTTGTCATTTAAAATTTTTCAGTGGCTTGCTGATGGCATCCCTGTGTTTGGTCTTTTGACCATATTCCTCTGATTTTCTGTTTTTCTGTAAAGTGAGAGTTAAATTTAGAGACATTATCACATTCCACCATGATTAGGTAGGGAAAAGGGAGTACAGGATTACTTCATAGGTGGTTTTGTGTATTTCCACCAGGAAACATTCTTTTTTGGGATGTTAATTGATGATCTTTGCCTGAATCCATTATCATAAATTTGGGGAGTTTTATTTATTTGCTGAAATATTTCCTTATTCATCCTATTTGGTTAACCTGAAGTGCATTTTGAAAGAGAAATACAGGATAAATGCTATATTCTTTGCTTTTTGTATCAGTTTTCAGAGTGATGAGTTGATTCTCTAGCATCCTTCAGAGGAAGCAAGTGACTTTTGTTATTATGGATTTCAACATGTTTTATGTATTGAATATTTTAATCCACTGCAGTTATCCTATGTAAACATTTTATATTTTGATCCCAAATTAGAGAAAGTACCTCCATGAATAGATACATTTTATAAAGCTGAGATTTTTATAATGCTGGAAGCAAGTTAAATTTCCTCATCAAGTATCCAACTATTTCAAATGTCAAGGGCTTGAAGCAAGGATCTGCTGGAAATTTTATAATGCAAATCAAAACTCCAGTGATGTATCATCTCACACCAGTCTGAATGGCTATCATCAGAAAGTCTACAAACAATGAGCACTGGAGAGGGTGTGGAGAAAAGGGGACCCTCCTACACTCTTAGTGGGAATGTCAATTGGTATAGCCACTATAGAGAAACAATATCCCTTAAGAAACTAGGAATAAAACTGCCATATGACCCAACAGTCCCATACTGGGCATATACCCTGAGAAAACCATAATTGAAAAAGATACATGTACCCCAGTGTTCACCGATAGCCAGGACACAGAAGCAACCTAGGTATCCATCGACAGATGAATGGATAAAAAAGTCGTGGTACATATACACAATGGAATATTACTTAGTCATAAAAAACACATACAAGTCAGATCTAGTGAGGTGGATGGACCTAGAGCCTATTTTACAGTATGAAGTAGGTCAGAAAGAGAAAAATATCTTGTATTAATGTGTGTATATGGAATCTAGAAAAATGTTACTGATGAACCTATTTGCAGGGCATCGATGGAGACATAGAGAATGGGCTTGTGGATGCAGTGAGTGAAGAAGAGGGTAGAATGAATGGAGAGAGTAGTATTGAAACATATTACCATATGTAAAATAGATAGCCAGTAGGAATTTGCTGTATGGTGCAGGGAGCTCAAACTGATGCTCTGTGATAACCTAGAGGGGTGGGATGTGGTGGCGGGTGGGAAGGAGGTTCAAAAGGAAGGGGGCATTTTTATTTGCCCTACAGATTTTAAGTTTATTAGTTTGAGGCAAATTTTGTTTGTTAAAATCATTTATCATTTTGAAGTCTTAAAAATACTACTTTGTCAATTTTGCTGCTACTGCTAAGTCACTTCAGTCGTGTCTGACTCTGTGCGACCCCATAGACGGCAGCCCACTAGGCTCCCCCATCCCTGGGATTCTCCAGGCAAGAATTCTGGAGTGGGTTGCCATTTCCTTCTCCAGTGTATGAAAGTGAAGAATGGAAGTGAAGTTGCTCAGTCATGTCTGACTTGTATCGACCCCATGGACTGCAGCCCACCAGGCTCCTCCGTCCATGGGATTTTCTAGGCAAGAGTACTGGAGTGGGGTGCCATTGCCTTCTCCGTTGTCAATTTTAGGTTTTCTCTTTTCTGGTGAGGCTGCTTCAGATATAAAAGGTATCAAACTGCCCCAAAATACTTTGGAGCTGTTGCTGCACAGACAGTGTGTCCTTTTAAAGGATCACATTTTGACTTAGCTGATCAAATGTTGAATTTTTAAAAATTATCAAAAATTAGGTATTAAGAATCTATCTCAAAATGTGAATCATGTGAAATAACTATTCATTTTGATGAGTATGTTATAGTTTACATAGCCATTTTCCTATTAGCTTTTTGCTATATTTATTTTTTCATTTTTATAAATAATCTGAGATTAATAATCTGTTTTGCAAAGCCTATTCACATTCTGATTATGTAATTAAGAAGTACTGGGTCAAAGGCTTTTGATATATATCTCCAGATTACTGATTTATACTCTGAGAATAGTTAGCACACATATGACTTTACTCTCGTTAAGTATTCCTTTTTTGTTTTTGTTAATTTGATTAAATTTTTATTTCCTGTTATAGTGATATAAAAATGTTAATGAATCTACAGCCATTAGGTTTTCTACTTTGAGGAACTGACTGTTCATGTTCTTAACCAAATTATCTATTAGAACTGTAATATTTTTCTTACTTTTAATGAACTATTTATTAAGCATATTAGCAATTTATCTTACTTGTGATACTTTTTCCAGTTTATTTTAATTTTATTTGTGTTTTTAACATACAGAAGTTTTAGGAAGTTTATTTAGTCATGTCTATCCATACTTTTGGAGAAGGAAATAGCAACCCACTCCAGTATTCTTGCTTGGAGAATCCCAGGGACGGAGGAACGTGTTGGGTGCCGTCTATGGGGTCGCGCAGAGTCGGACACGACTGACGTGACTTATTTTTATAAAATGATGTTACGTTGTTTTTAAGCAAAGTTCTTCCCACTAATAAATATTTGCTTTTGTTATCGTCTCCTCTCCCTTTGTTCCCTCTTCCTCCTCCTCCTCATTCTTTTTAACTTTTAACTCTCCTGTTCATCTAGAGTGAAGTGAGAATCAGACTTTGGTGCCCTCCTTATCCTCTCTTCCCACTCTTACAAGCAGTTTTGTCTTTCCTTCCCTCCCAACACCTTAAGATGTTACCTTTGTCATACATACATTAATGTCTTATTTATATACTCTTCTTGGACTATATTTTTCCATCGATCAATTGCTAGACTGCACTTGTTTTAATTACTGATTTTAATATTCACTAAGAAACCTTATCTTTCACTTTAGACAGATTTCTCAGCTAATCTTACCTATTTTTTTATTCCCTGTGAACTTTACAGTCATTATCAAGTTTCAAAAAAGGAAAAGAAATCCCTATGGAAATTTTTATTGCAATTACCTAAAACACATAAAGAATCATTATTTTTAATGCTCCAGTCTCCTTATTTAGATTTTAAAGGGATTTGTAATTTCCTTCACCAGTAGGTATCACAGTTGTCATAAAGTTTTTCCCTTTGGTATTATGTTTCTTAATTACGTTTTTTTCTTCAGAGTTTTTGAACTAGTTGTTGCTGATATATAAGAAAAAGACTATTAATTTAAAAAATATTTGTGTTGTATGTAGCTATTATTGAATCTGAGAGTTTTAACTTGGTTTCTTGACTTTCCCAGGTCTAGTATAATTTTCAAAAGAAAATTTTAATTTAGATTGACACCACTTTAAATGTTCATTATTAGGATAAAAATAACCCAATTATACATTCAAATATAACTTCACATTTTATTGCAGCCATTTCTCCCTTTGTCTGATAGTGGAGTTATATATGATTCTGATGAAAGCATTCATAGTGATGAAGAAGAAGACGATGCTTTTTTTTCAGATATACAGATACAGGAGCACCAAGACCCTAACTCCTATAGGTAAATGAGGCTTTCTTCTTTTTCTTTCTGCCTTTTCTTTTGTAAAAATTCCTGATATTACTGGTTTTAAGCAACATTACTATTATATCATGAATTTGTATAAGAACTGACATATTTTCAGGTTAGGAATTCTTTACTTTCGAGGTAAATTGCTAGATAGTATAGTATTTCACATCTTGTTTCGAAGAATAGCTGGCAAAAATATTTTTAGTGAGGAAAAAATTACATAATTTATTGATATGCTGTTAGATTCCATGTGGCTGTATAATAAAACCCTTTCCATTGTTGCATATCTTTTATTTTCAGAGACTGCAAAAGTACTATTTTTTTTTTAGTAGTAAATGGTTAGGAAAAAACAGCTTATTTTCTGGGTGGGAGATTGGGCCAAACAATTGACACAGTACTATGTTCTCATGATTTTATTTTTCAATTAAGCAGAATTTTTTTAATCCTATTTGAACAGCTGGGCTCTTCTACATTTGACAATGGTTAAGCTTGCACTTCACAATGTCAGGAATTTCTTTCCCATTGCTGGATTGGAATTTTCTGGTAAGTTTGGAATTTGGAAATTAATGCTAATAATTACCAAGTTTCTTGTTACAAGATCCATATAAAAGAACTAAAAAAAAAAAAAAAAAAAACTGCATTGGAGATGTTATGAGGTGTCTTGTTTATCTTAGGTTCCAGTGTGTGGTTTTTAGTTCACATGGCAAGAATTACTGACTACCTGGAAGGTTGGAAGAAAAAGCAGGAAACCAGCCTGTAGAAGTGGAACATTTTCTCAGCTCATATTAGAAAGCTGGTCTTTTGTTCAAAGCATTAATAATCCAAATGATGTTAGATTAACAGTTTCAGATTTATTTCTATTTTCAGACGGTTTGGCTCTAACAACTTGGATTTTGTAAATATGTGGGGATGGTCGACATCTTTAATCAAAGTAAAGTATATCCTGTTACATTTTAGAGTTGCCTGTAACATCACCATTGGGTATTGCTGTGATTAAAAACTTGGAGAATTGGGAGCAGATCTTACAAGAGAAAATGGATCATTTTGAAGGTCCTCCCCCCAACTATATCAACACATATCCAACTGACCTTTCAGTTGGAGCTGGACCAGCTAGTCTTCGAAATAAAGCAATGCTAGAACCTGAGAATACTCCATTCAAGTAAGAATTCTCTTATAATGCTAATAAGAGTAGCTTGGCTTAACCTTTCTGGAAGACAGTTTGGCACAATATCATGCCAGTAGCCTTTAAACCATGCATGACTTTGAATTTGCAATCCCGTTTCTAGCAGTATATGCCAAAGAAAATATCTGAATTCTGGATAGAAAATTATTTTTCCCCTATTACCTATACTTCAATAGACAATTTTATAATCAGGAAGAAACCTTTATTTTTGTCATCATTTTAAGAAGTCTTAAATGCTTTGGGATAACAGTCTACATATGCAAATAAGATGCTACTGACCTTTTGTCTGTAATTTAATGCTAAACACAGTAAGGTTTTTTAATTGATGTTTTGATCTTCTATCTGTTCATCTGTGTGCTGTGTGCTTAAGTCACTTCAGTCATGTCCGACTCTTTACTAGCCCATTGACTATAGCCCACTAGGATCCTTTGTCCATGGGATTCTGCAGGCAAGAATACTGGAATGGGTTGCCATCCCTTCCTTCAGGGATCAAGCCTCTTATTTCTTGTCTTTTGGCAGATGGGTTCTTTATTGATAATTCTACCTGGGAAGCCCCTTTTGATAAGCAGCATCCTGTTTTTTGAGGCAGCTGGCCATGATGTAGAGTATTGCTCATAAACTTGAAAGATCAAGGCTTTTTAGTTTGTTAGGCTGTTAAAAATTAAATGTGGGACTTTATATTTATTGATGATATGCTATAACCAGCAGATCCAATCTAAAGGATAATTTAAAAAGAGAATAAAAAGAAATTCATTTGACTCTCAGCTCAGCTTGTCCATTTGGAGAATCAGTAATTAGAGAATTAATTGCCAGATGAAGGAATGATTTATAGAACTAAAAATTCAAAGTGAAACATTAAATTTTGTTGCGGTTAATGCTATATTTTCTTTGAAGTAATGGAGGTTTTAAAAAATTATCTGCAAATAATGAAACATTTTCTATACTAAAATAGTGTGATGCTTTTTTTTTTTTTTTTTTAAACTAGATCCCGGGATTCTTCTGCACTTCCAGTCAAACGACTTTGGCATTTTCTTGTTAAACAAGAAGTACTTCAAGAGACATTCATGAGATATATTTTCACTAAGAAAAGAAAGCAGAGTGAGGTATTTTGGGAAAAAAATTCTCTCATAATTTTCATTTAGTTTTCTTTAACATTTCTAATGACTCTAGTTTTTGATTTATTTGAAATTTACTTTTGGTTTGAACTCATTATCTTTCATACATTATAGGTAACATTGTACCAAACTTGAGAGAATTTTTTTAAGATAAAAACTTACAATTTTTATTTCATAACAATGAAACAACATAGGTCCTTAGATAAATCCGGTATAATCAAATGAAAGTTGGTATGTCCTTTATAATATTTGCCATTGGGATTTTTACATGTAACAAACATTGTGAGGGATGGCTTAGGGAATTTAATATATAAATGAGTATACTCTATGTTATGATTCTCCAAATACTATTTAATTGAAAATGCAGCATAACCCTTTATTTACTTAGCATTTAGAAATGAACAGGATAAACTGTAGAAGCAACAAATTCAAGATAATTTTGTGAGAGAGATTAAACTACAGAAATAACAAATGTGAGATGAAGGAGATTACTTTTAAAAAGTGAGGCAGAGATTCTACACTGCATGGTGATTTTTAAGCTAAATATAAGTTAGGAATGTAATGCCATACAGAGTTCAAGAAGAACCATGAATTTGAGAGAGTGGCACTTTCGACCTTAAAATGATCTCATTATAAAATGAAGGGTACACAGATGGTTTATATAAGCATTTCAGTCCATTTGGCTATTTAATGAGCTAATGAGCAGTTTGAAGAGTGTTCTGAGTGTAAGATGTGATTAAAGATTTGGCAAACAAAAACAGTGAGAAAAGAAAAATGAATTATATTTCACACCAAGAGGGACAGTCTATGTGGTTCAGTTTCCCAAGGTAGAAAGTAGAACTGCCTCTCACATGTTCCCCGTGCCTACGGCAGCAGAACTAGACTCACTCTTTTCACTAGTCATTCACTCACTTGGATGGCCATTGTGGTCAGTTCTGGTCAACAGTCATTTATTTTTTCTGTGGATTTAAAAATTATGTACTTAAGTGAGGAACTGGAGGAATGAAGTATAGGGATTCTTTTGTATCTTATAAGCTTTTTTTAATAACGAAAGACTCCAATGGTATGGAAATTATTGATGTAGGGTTTTGTTGAGGGAACCCCAGAGCTATATTCATTTCCTCTCATTTAATCTGTTGTTTACTGCATTTTCTATAGTGATACTGAGTCCAAATCCCATAAAGTAAGATATAGAAAGTCTAAGAAATAGATTTAAAAGATATTGCAATTTTAATTAGAGCTCTGTTATTCACAGAAAGCCAGTTCAAGCCAGTTTATTGAAGGATCAATTTTCTGAGTGTTAGTTCTTCAAATTATTGACTGATTTCTTGAAAGTATGCTTTAGTTGTTCATAAGGTTTCTGACAGTTTTGTTTTGTTGAATCATCAGAGCCTCAGAGTGCTGTGGGAAGCCAGGGTCAGGGTTGATCAGACCCTCAGTACTTGTCTTGCGATTCAGGATCTGCTGTTTCCTTTCTGGTTTCCCTCATTCTTAACAAAAGTTTCCCTGATTCTGCCCCTTACCTCCACTTCTCTATGTCCCTCCATCTCTGTGCTCTTGGAATCAGGAGCCCAAGCTGTATGTACTTTTCTGTTTTTCTACCAGAAGAGGCTCTCCAGGTACAGGGATGTGGGACAGACATAAATTGAACGTTTCTTAAAATGCTGCTTATGTAAGTGTTCGTTGGCTCCAGGATGGGAAGTACATTGCTGGGGGTTTACACGGAAGAATTTTTATCATGTACCCTTTTGTACCTTTGAATTTAAATTGTTGAATGAAATCAATATCTTGTTCGTGCTTTGTGTTCAGTCGCTCAGTTGTGTCTGACTCTCTGACTCCATGGAATAAAGCCCACCAGGCTCCCCTGTCCATGGAATTTCCCAGGCAAGAATACTGGAGTAGGTTGCCATTTCCTCCTTCAGGGGGTCTTCCCAACCCTGGACTGAACTCCCATTTCGTGTGTCTACTGCATTGGCAAGTGGTTCTTTATCACTGCTCCACCTGGGAAGCCCAGTGTCTTGTTCAGTACTGTCCAGTAGAACTTTCTGTGACGATGGAAATGTGTATCTGTTCTGTACAGTATAGTAGTCATCAGCCACATGTGGTTATTGAGCCACATGTGGTTATTGAGTTGAAATACAGCTAGTGTGATTGAGGAACTGAATTTTTAATTTTGTTTAAACAGCCACATGTGGTTAGTGGCTATTGTGTTGACTAGCACAGATCTGCTGAAAAAATGGTTTTCATTTATGAAAAAACATTATAAAAACAATGTTAAGGCTGTTAGGACGAAATAAAATTGGTAATTTAGTTCAGAAATATGCAAAATTTATTAAAACTACCCATATAATAAGAGTGGTTTATCTTTTTAGATTATTAAATAGGATATTGGTGGTCTATAGGTTTGGTAAATCTAGTGAATTAATTACCAAAATTGGCAAAATAATCCTAAGAATGCTAAAATTTTGGCTAATTTTTTAAAAATCACTTAATAAAAATAAAATTCTGAGAAATGCTGAAATTTTAGAATCACTAGAAGATATGTTTACTCACTGAGTATGTTAGAGACTACTCTACAGAGCAAGTCTTTGTGAAATCGGTAAGTGTGGGAAGCTTAGCCTCTTGATTAAAGGTGGATAGGGTCTTCAGCAGTTGGCTTCTGCTGAGTCACCCTCTGCACACATGGTCCCATTCCTTCAGCGTCAGCTGCAGCAGCCCTCGGGCAGTCACAGAAGGCGTGGGGCGTTGGGCATGTTGGCTGAAAGAGAAGCAGGCACTTCAGGAAGTTTTGGTATTAGGAGGAATATGTTGCTGTGATGAAACCTTCAGCGGTTTCCACAGCAGAGCAGAAATACCACTTCTGATTGTAGGCATCCCTAATGGTCCTGTCATCAACCAGGAGCAAAGTTATTTGTGTGATTCCTTTCCCAAGCCTCAGCTCATCAAACATGTACTTGTAAGGAGAAAAATCCTAAGATTATGTGTAGTAAATGGTTGATGTGAATTTTAATCCTTGGATCTCTCTTCATGGATATATTCCTTCTGAGTAAGAATGAAATAATTATCAGTACTTTTAATCTGTGTTTAGAAAAAAAAAATTTTCATTTTTTACTTGAAATAAACCCCTATAAGGATAGGAATCTCTATAGTAGAGAATGCATCTGCTTGTATAAATAGGTTTTATTTTTCAAAATTTTGGGTTTTTTTGAGTTTACAGTTAGAACTTCCAAGTTATATAACTGACATACAAATAATGAATTTAATGAATTTTTATTTTCAAATTGCTTTTAAATGTATAATACATAAATTTTGCCTGTTTTGTGTTGTGTTTTATCTGATATCACATTTTACTCAGTTTAATTCTTAATGTTGTGCTTGTAAATTCATTTTTACCATCTTTAAGTGATGGAGCGTCCATTTCAATTTGAAGATTTTCTTTTTTTTTTTTTATAATTCCATTTCATGCGTGTGTTTTGCATTTGTGACGATGTGGTGTTGTTTAAGTCTATAGAAGAACATGTGAAGCAGGTCAAACAAAACTGCGTAGCAGAAGATTGCCACATCAAGGTAGTATTCCATGCTCTCAAATTTAGCTCATTCTTTAAAGTTCAAGGAGCTAACCCCTCATCTCTGATACTAACCATGATCTGCCCAGCTGGCTAACTAGTCAGAGTGCTCACTGCTCCCACAACCTCAGTGGCACAGGGTAGGAGATGCTCCACTGTGTCAGGCTTGAGCTCTCTTGCAGTTGGTTCTTCTCCTTGTTGCTTCCTGTCCCGTCTTCACTTCTGTCCCTTTTCAAAATCTATTCTAAAGCGTGATTGTTTTATGCTTCCTCCTCCTTGCTTCTGCCTCTTGTTTCCTTCCTGTCACCTTTGACTCTAAGCATAACACTTTCCTCTCATCCATCTCCTTCATTCCTTTATAACTGTTCTTCTCTCCAACTTCTTACTCCTATCTCATCACCCTTATTTAAAAATATATCATTTCTTACATGACTCCATCGTCTTTCTGTGTCTTTTTCTCTCACATTCTTGCTGCTATGTCTTTGTGCACTTTGGGAAGAGACAAGAGACACATTTTCCATTATAAACACTAATGAAAATTATGTTAGCTAATCTTTTGTGACAGTTACTCAATATCCTGTAATCAAATGGAAATTTTGTAATTGGGGTGATTACAGGGCATCAGAGAATCAAAGCTAGTTCCACATTTAATTACCAACACACTAAAATTACTGGTACCTTCTTTCTTGCTGCTGCTACATTTTCTTCTTGTCCTTTTAAGTTTTGTGGGACATATGTATATCTTTATAAAGCTGTGCTGTGACAACTAAAACTGCTGACATGTGTCTTGTAGGTTGAAGCAGATCTGGGCTATCCAGGTGGAAAGGCAAAAATCATTCATAAAGAGTCAGATATGATCATGGCATTTTCCATTAATAAGGTAAATGCTTCAGTTATTATGAAGAATGTAGTACTTTGATTTAGTGAAATTGCTCAGTTATTGACTCTGCCTTTGCTTTATAGGCGAACTGTAATGAAATTGTTTTGGCTTCAACACATGATGTACAAGAACTTGATATTACTTCTCTACTGGCCTGTCAATCATACATATGGATTGGAGAAGAATATGACAGAGAATCCAAAAGGTTTGCTTATCTTATATAGTCAATTTATTTTATTTAACACCAAAAACATTTTGCATGGGGTATAGTAGTCAATTTTAAATATAGCTTTCTTCAAAGAGTCTATTAAATGGTTATGCTTGTGATTTGAATTGTCTCGAAAACTATTTGTGTCTCTCTCCCTTCATTTGGGAAGGAGACAAACATAATTGGTTTAGCTGCCAATAAAGGCTCTCCTTTACTTCAGTATACAAAGTACTCCTACTTCTTCCATTAGACCCTGAGCTACTCCTAGGGTTTGAGTCAGAATAATCCTCAAAGCCTAATGCTAATTACTGACATTTAACTCCAAAGAAATGTCAGAAATTTACACAGTGATAAATAAATTTACCTGATTTGCATAATTACTGTAAAAAGCAGAATACACAAATATATTAAGTAGACTGAGTCATATTTACTAATTTTCAGTGTTTCTTCTTGCATATCTCCTTATAAGCATACCTTTTTTTTTTTTTTAAGATAAAAATGTAGACAGCCTTACTTTTCAGTAAAACTCTGGACACTGCACCAAGAGTGCAGGAACACTTTCCTATTTTGGGGTGTCTCCTCCACGTTTGCCCTCCCTCTTCTTTTCTCCAGACTCTTGGAAATTTTATGTACTGGGAATGGTGCCAGGATAGCCTCTTCCACTGTTCTGGTTCTCGCTTGTTAGTATAGAATATAACTAAGTTGCAGTCATACTTCAGGGTAGATGGAACTGTGTTATATAACAATTAAAAATTAACATTTTAATGTGATAACTAATACCTCACTCTAGGAAAACTTTTAACTCTGATTTCTTCAAAATGTATGAATTTTATAAATGGGTATCTGTACTTGAAGAGAACATACAATCTTTTTCTATACAGGATAAAAAGCCAATCTGTGTTAAATACTTCAAAACAAACATTTGCTCTAATTTGTACAACAACAAAATTCCCCCAAACATTTAACTTACATTTTGCCTAAATGCAAAAAGTTAACCAGTACTAAAACTGGCGATGATTGGGACTTGTACCTAAGTTTTCCTCATGGATATTTATTCATTTTATTTTTTTAAAATAAAGACTGTCCTTTGGGTAGATAAAAAGGTCTGTAATTGGAATTTGTGTTGAAAAATGGAACTTTGACAGTAACACACGAATGTTTTCCACAGTTCAGATGATATTGATTATCGTGGTTCCACTACAACTCTTTATCAACCCACTGCAGCCTCCTATTCAGCAAGTCAGGTGCATCCGTCTTCCTCTCTGCCATGGCTGGGCAGTGGACAGACTAGCACTGGAGCTGGTGTGGTATGTCATTTACTATTAGGTATGGTTTCTGCATATGGACTCGCTCGAAAATAGGTGTAAGTCACTTTGACAGAAGAACGGTGGGCTGCAGAGCTGAGCCCTGGCCAGCAGTAGTAACCACAGTGACGCTCGCTAGCGTGCTGTGAATATGTGACAGGTGCATGCTTGTTTTTTTCTCGTAACAACCTAGGTGATTTTCATTTTATAAATGAGCAAACTGAGAGGCACATGGTGGTAAACAGAGAAGGAAAGAATTCTTGTCTACTCTGTGTTTGAAAAGTGCACCAATGACATTATTGTTAATCATGGTAGTTAAGGGGTCCCATTCTCATGTTCTGCTCTGAAGACTCTGGAGATAGTTCTGATTGTCCTCAGGGACGGGCACTTGGAGGAGAGTTCCCTTTATCCCTAGATGAAGCCGCTCGGTGTCCTCACAGTCCACACAGACCAGGGCCAAGCCATCAAGTGACTGTGCTTCCCCAGCCTGTTCAGACAAGTGTCACGTATTTAGGGGGTCAGAAAATCCACAACAGGGTTTATTTAAGTAATAATCCAGTGTGAGAGAATAAATGTTATTAGAATTATAGAATTAGACGTGGCCTGAAGCATATCCTTCCTATCTCTTGTGTGATGCCACAATATAAATTCATTTTCATCTTCTTTTAAAGCTTATGAAAAGAAATCTCCATAATGTTAAAAGAATGACGTCACACCCAGTCCATCAGTACTGTAAGTGTTTTATTCATTGTCAAAGAACTGTGAGTGGCCGCTGTCATTTTGAAGCTGGCTTATAGAATTGGAAATATTGGAACCCTTTCCTAAGCATTATATCTTAAGTTTTTGCTTTTCCTCTTGTGTCTCAGATCTTACGGGTGCTCAGGATGGCAGTGTACGAATGTTTGAGTGGACACGACCTCAGCAGCTTATCTGTTTCCGCCAAGCCGGCAATGCAAGAGTCACCAGATTATATTTTAATTCACAGGGAAACAAGGTTAGTTCTAGGGGGTTACTACTAAATTCATCTGAAAATATTTGTGAATAAATGGCTAGTAAAGCTACATCTAAAAACAAATTCAGTCACTATAGATCTAAGCTTAGCAGGCAGTTTGGAATGGAAACAGTGAGAGATTTATTTTTGGGGGGGGGGCTCCAAAATCACTTCAGATGTTGGCAGCAGCCATTAAAGTAAAAGACACTTGCTCCTTGGAAGAAAAGCTGTGACCAACCTACACACCATATTAAAAAGCAGAGACATCACTTTGCTGACAAAGGTCTGTCTAGTCAAAGCTATGGTTTTTCCAGTAGTCATATATAGATGTGAGAGTTGGACTATAAAAAAAGCTGAATGCCGAAGAATTGATGCTTTTAAACTGTGGTGTTGGAGAAGACTCTTGAGTGTCTTTTGGACTGCAAAGAGATCCAGCCAGTCCAGCCTAAAGGAAATGAGTCCTGAATATTCATTGGAAGGACTGATGCTGAAACTCCAATACTTTGGCCACCTGATGCTAAGAATTGACTCATTTGAAAAGACCCTGATCCTGGGAAAGACTGAAGGTAGGAGAAGGGGATGACAGAGGATAAGATGGATGGCATCACCGACTCGATAGACATGAGCTTGAGCAAGGTCTGGAAGTTGGTAATGGACAGGGAAGCCTGGCGTGCTGTAGTCCATGGAGTCACAAAGGGTTGGATACAAATGAGCGACTGAACTGAGGCAGTTTGGTGTCTGTTTATATAGCCCTTTGGCTCTCAATAAGAGCATAAATCCACAGAATTTTGTGTGGATCAATTAATCATCCACTTACAGATACACTAAATATTCTGTGATTGTAAAGAATTCTGTTTCTGTTGCATGTGTTGATGGTACCCCTGTGTGAAGTCAGGCACCTGAGAGAAACCAGTTTTTTTTTTTCCCCTAAATTATACTGTAGAAATTTGGAGTAAAGCAGTGAAATAGGCATGGAAAAGCCTTTAAAAGGTGGCAGGATATTTTCAGTACTTGGGGTTTCCTGAGACCAACCTAGATAGCATATTAAAAAGCAGAGACATTACTTTGCCAACAAAGGTCCGTCTAGTCAAGGCTGTGGTTTTTCTAGTGGTCATGTATGGATGTGAGAGTTGGACTGTGAAGAAGGCTGAGCGCTAAAGAATTGATGCTTTTGAACTGTGGTGTTGGAGAAGACTCTTGAGAGTCCCTTGGACTGCAAGGAGATCCAGTCAGTCCATTCTGAAGGAGATCAGCCCTGGGATTTCTTTGGAAGGAATGATGCTAAAGATGAAACTCCAGTACTTTGGCCACCTCATGCAGAGAGTTCACTCATTGGAAAAGACCCTGATGCTGGGAGGGATTGGGGGCAGGAGGAGAAGGGGACGACAGAGGATGAGATGGCTGGATGGCATCATCTACTCAATGGACATGAGTTTGGGTCAACTCCGGGAGTTGATGATGGACAGGCCTGGCGTGCTGCGATTCATAGGGTCACAAAGAGTCGGACACAACTAGCGACTGAACTGAGAACTACAGCAGCAGGAATGTACGTGCAGGCAGGATGTTGGTAAAGTAGGACTGAGTGACTCTCCTTTTGATAAGTGATTTTACCTTTGACATGGCTACTCAGAAGCTGTATTTAATATTTACACTATTCTTACAGTGTGGTGTTGCGGATGGAGAGGGTTTTCTGAGTATCTGGCAAGTAAACCAAACTGCATCAAATCCTAAACCTTACGTTGTAAGTATCACTCAGTATTCCCGGGGTACATGCAGAGGCTGCCTTGTTTGTGAAGTGTTTGTTTCAGACAGCAGATCCTACTGGTAGATCTTTTGGGAAAGGGACCGCTCTGCAGGAACCACAGCCCAGCCACCCATTGCCCTCATTCTAGGTCAAAATAACCAAAGACTTTGGTCATCCTTCAAGCTGTGAAAACCATTGTATTTGAAAATTTTTAGGGACCTTCCCTGTGTGTAGTACTATTTAAGACACATTTCTATTATACTTTTATCCATTTTGAAATCTCTAACTTCTTAATGATAGAATTTTATAGTGATTCATTTTAGGTACTATAATAAGAACCAGACAGTTCCATGCATGCCAGTTTGCTCCAGAATATTACTTACTAGATTTTAAAAGTGACTTCATCCATTAATCCAAATCCCGTTTCAGTCATTTGATGATGCAGATGAGCATGTCTGGAGATGTTTCTCTTAAATTAATACATTATAGACTGTGTCATAAAGTCTTTATGGAAGTGGAAGTGACCTTCAATCTACCCTCTGGCCTTTGTCATTTCTGTAATATACCAAAATAATTTCAAACAGAAAAATGTCTATTTTATTTTAAATACCCTGCTCCTCCTCCTGACTCCTCACCTCCAAGTTTCTGTTCTTCCACACCTGACACAAAAAGGAGAGTCATGTCTGTCTCAGTAAGTGGTTTGCTACTTACTGGAACATCCTGGAACAGCTCTGGAACATCCTCAGGCAGTCTTGGGCAACCTTAAACCTGTGGATTATTTTGCAGGACTACTTTTGACTTTGTTTTTTATTATTGCTCTTTACCTGGAGTGAAGGCAGGGCCCACAGAGGTGGTAAGGAAGCTAGGTATCTATATTAAGGTTACAGTTTGACTTGAGTCCTTCAGGTCTAAGACTAGATGGGCATGTAGGAGTTGTTCCTCTTTGGGTGGTGGCTGTTTGTTATGATTTAATATTATTAAAGCTTATTAAATGTATTTGAGATAAGCACTAAAATTGCCTGGACCCTTAATATAATTAAATTTCTTGCTTAAATTCATGTACTTGTTTTATCCCTTTGTTACATAATCTAAAAAAGTCACCTTTAATTCCATGTTTTTACCAACTTCTTTAAGTTTGATATTAGCCAAATAATGTGCAGATGACAGCAAATCCTATCATTTACTCTTTATTCTGGATTTTAAAAACTGTCTACAGCTTTTGCATGTAGTAAATGATTAGCAGAGCTGTGTGTGTGTGTGTGTGTGTGTGTGTGCTGTACCACATCTTACTGGGTTCTGAGATAACAGCAGCTGCACTTCGTTCCCACAGAGCTGGCAGTGCCACAGTAAAGCCACAAGTGACTTTGCATTTGTTACCTCTTCAAGTCTAGTTGCCACATCTGGACACTCCAATGATAATAGGTGGGTTGACAAAGATGCAAACCAGAAATAAGCCTATTTTAGGCAGAAAGGCACTCTTGCTAGAAAGTATGCTATGCTAAGTCACTTCAGTCGTTTCCGACTCTGTGCGACCCCATAGACGGCAGCCCACCAGGCTCCCCCGTCCCTGGGATTCTCCAGGCAAGAACACTGGAGTGGGCTGCCATGTCCTTCTCCAATGCATGAAAGTGAGAAGTGAAAGTGAAGTTGCTCAGTCATGTCCGACTCTTAGCGACCCCATGGATTGCAGCCTAACAGGCTCCTCCGTCCATGGCATTTTCCAAGCAAGAGGTACTGGAGTGGGGTGCCGTTACCTTCTCCAGAAAGTATGGATTTCTATATTTAGTCAGGTTTTACAACCTCAGAAATACAAAAACTGTTACAAATTCTTTTAAGCAGTTTTCCTTATCAGAAAGAGGCAAAAATTACTCCCAATGTAATCTACTAATAAGTATGTGGAATTTTTTTTTAACCGGTGTTAAATACTGGTAGATTTTTGAGACTCTAGCACAGAGTCGGACACGACTGAAGCGACTTAGCAGCATTCTCAACGTTTTCTTTGCCTTCGATTGTTTTCATTGACAGCATGTGCCCATGAATGATACCTCTCATTTCCCTGTGGTGTTGATGCCCAGGGATAGAGAAGCATCTCTTCTACTCAGGAAATAATGTCTCATTTTCCCTGGAGTAATAATGGAAAAGAGAGAGGGCCAGGAGATGAGATGGGGACGAGTCAGGTGGGACCCATGTGAGACACAGAACACTGTAGTTTGAAAAGGATAGACTCTTAGAAGTGATATATCCTCAGTCCTAACCTCTACTACCCTCGTCCTAGTTGAGAATCACTGCTTTATAAATGTAAGTGAACCAAAAAACCGTAAGACTCAATAAGTAAAAATATTTGATGTAAATCCCAGTGATGATTTAGAACAACTTGTCTATGATGTATTTTTATTAGAAATGTATGCCTCTGGGACACATTGATAACACCTGGAAACAGCCTCATTCATGGTGAGTCAACTCTTCGATTTTCATTATGCTGTGAAAGAGTGCTTTCCTGGTTTTAACTAGTAAATTCAGTGTGTACAGTTTGTTCATGGGTTAAAAATGGAGAAATGTATAGAATGAATAAAATTCTAAAAGTTAATTGGAATGCTGGCTGGCTTGCTGAGGTAAATATGTATGGTCTCAGACATCCAGCTAGGCTCGAGTAATCTTTGTGTTGTATTCCCTTCAGAATATATGGTATGGGGAGTGGTGCTACTATCAAGTCTTCCCAGTTGGTGCTAGTGGTAAAGGACCCACCTGCCAGTGCAGCAGTCACAGGAGACAAGAGTGCGATGCCTGGGTTGGGAAGGTCCCCTGAAGGAGGTCATGGCAATCCACTCCAGTATTCTTGCCTGTGGGATCCCACGGACAGAGGAGCCTGTGGGCTTCAGTCCATATGGTTCCAGAGTCAAGGCTGCTGAAGGAGTTAGTGGCAAAGTATTTATTGAGCTCAGCAGAAATGAGATCATATTTTAAAGAATTAAACCTAACCATAAAATGAAAGTCAACCTTATGATGAATTAGAAATATGAACAATGCCAATTGAACATTATTCCTTTTGTGACAGCGTTTCCAGATTGCCATCCTAAAGATCAGTTTTCCACACGATACCACCAAAAATGCTCAAAGCTCTAGTAAGTTTTGAGTTAAACAAAGCTAGGTGGACTTAAAGATTTCTTTTATGATGAAGAGGTATTATTTGAGAGATGTAATTTTCAATTTTGATTGAAAAAATTGTTTTGGTGAATAATTATTAACATCTTTTAAATTAATATTAAGGCTTTAATCATATTAGAATGCAGAGAGTCCCAGGAAGGATAGCTTCTTAATTTGTAGCTGGCAGTTTTCACACTAGTGTAGTTTTAATTACTTCATTAGGAAGAATAGTTGATTTACAGTGTTTTTGAAGTATAGTTGATTTACAATGTTAATTTCTGCTATATAACAAAGAGATTCAGTTGTACATACATTCTTTTCCATTATGGTTTATCACAGGATATTAAATATGGTTTTCTGTCTCTAGACAGTTTTTGATAAGGCTTTATGTATAGACAGGGACTGTGAAAGGGTAAATACTTGTTGTCATTGGTGGGTGTTAGTAAAGACATCGAGTATCACTGAGAAGCTTGTTCTCCTCTGCATTTTGGCTTCTGCATTCTTAGGAGACAGTATAGCTTAGTTAGGGCTTAAATTTCCTGTGTATATGTGTGTTTTCATACTAAGGTTATGAATAAGAAGTTTTTTTTCTGTCAGCGCTTGCAATCTTTTTACTTTGATCATGATTATAGAAATTTAGAAGGGAAACTGTGACAGTAATTTCTGTATTACTGAAATGTGTATTTAAAAATTACCAGCAGTACCAAAGTAGACATGGTTTGGGAAAGGCTCTTGATGTTTCTCTCCAGGTTTCACATGCCACGATCATGGTGCCACGGTGCTTCAGTATGCACCAAAACAGCAACTCCTCATATCTGGAGGCAGGAAAGGATATATCTGCATTTTTGACATCAGGCAGAGACAGCTCATGCACACATTCCAGGCGCATGACTCTGCTATTAAGGCACTGGCTCTCGACCCCTGTGAGGAATATTTTACTACAGGTTCAGCAGAAGGTAACATCAAGGTGAGTCATTATATGAGAGATGTGCAAATGTGCTATTATGTTTATCTTCTGTCAAGGCTGATTGGGAAGGGGAACCAAAGCAAAAAACTAACCACCCTCTTTGTGCGAACACCGTCTGTCTCTTGCTTCCTTCCTTCCTTCTTTCCGTGTGGTTCTTGTTAGGACCTAGAAAACCAGATGAACTCAGTATACTCTCAGGTCATAAAAAGCTTTAAAGAACTCTATGTGTTTAATTAACGCATGGAGTTTCTGGGGACCTCCTCCCCTCTCCCCACCTCTGTCTCCAGTCCCTGACTCTATTTTGCACAGTTGGGGTTTCCAGATAAGTGAGGCAGTACTGTTCTTTTATACTGCCCCAGGGCCAAAGCTTAGTATGTGAGGAATGTACTTAATTGAACTAGAGATGGGGTTATATATGGTTAATATGAAACAAGAGGATGTGAAAAAAAGGAATTTGAAAGAAGGTACAGGGAACTGTAAAGATAGTAAATGGCCCTGTGAGTGGTGTTATTTCTAATTAAATAAGCTGTTGGGAAAGAGGTAGTTAAGGGGAAGGTTGGGCTTTAAAGAGGTCATTTGGGCTGGGAGAACACAAGTGAAGGCCTTGTTTTTGAAAGTTTCTCATCTCTTTCTTAAAAGACTTACAGTTTTTGTTTTCACGGTTTCCTCTAAACTAGGTTTGGAGATTGACAGGCCATGGCCTAATTCATTCATTTAAAAATGAACACGCTAAACAGTCCATATTCAGGAACCTGGGGGCTGGAGTCATGCAGATCAACATCACCCAGGGCAACCGGATCTTCTCCTGTGGGGCAGACGGGACATTGAAAACCAGGGTTTTGCCCAGTGCTTTTAACATCCCTCATAGAATTCTTGACATTCTGTAGGCTTAAAGGTTGGGGCTTTATTTTTATAAACACTTCAGTTAAAAACACCCTGCAGAAATTGTTAGGCATTTCTGCTTTCCAAGCAGTTGTTTACCCACTGAAAACAATACAGAGAATCTCTGTGTAGAATCTGATCAAAGGTGAGTGTTAGGCCGCGTTGTGCCTATGTGGGCTGGTAGAATGACTGTGCATGTAACCTTTATCATGCTGACAATATTTAAATAAAGCAAAACCTAGTATTGTATGAAGGGTAGCTATTCTTTACAGCATTTAGCAAACCTGACTCAGAAAACAATCAAGGTTAGAAGTTAGCCTGTAACTAAGTTATAATAATGAGAAGGACGTTTATACCAAATCTAGGAAGAAAATGTTGCTGTTTCAGGTTTTTCTTCCTATTCTTACCACGATTGTAGCATGCCTGCAGTCTCCTTTGTTGAATGAAGAACAGTCATAAGGAGTTAGAAGCTCCAGGTCACCAGAAACACTCTAAGCTTTGGAGCCCCGTGCAGTGACTTGTTCTCTGCTGTGAGAGGTGGTTCCCATTCTTTTCCTGCTGAATATTTTTCCTGTTAGTGTTTATACTGAGCTAGTACTGTAATTTGCAAATGAGTGCAAATTTAAATGCAATGTTTTCCTCACAGTTTGCACATTCACATTTTTTGGACTGCTAGTTTTTCTATTTAAATATTTGCCTTCATGTTAGGAATGTAATAGTTGGACATGACATTTTTGTAGTTAACCAAACCATACCAAGTTAATATTTCTTTTTTTAGTCCAGTTTAGTACTTTTTCTTTTCACTATTTAAGGTTAAACACTCACAACATTTGAAGGCTATGTTGAAACTACACCAGTAGAACATTTCATATTATAATTAAAATGAATGTTAGGCTTTTTGTGGCCAATTAATAGTTGATGAGATTGGTGATATTATTTATTATCACAGCCTATTGTATAAACTATGCAGAGTTAAATATTATTTGCTTGAAAAATATTAGCCAATGTTGTCATATTTTGATGTACTTCTTGGTTATGACCAAAAATATGTTCTTGAAATATTGAAACCAGTGTCTGTGTGTTTAAATGTTTACCAGCAAATTGTCTCATCATGTTAATGAGAATGTTTAATGCCTGTGCAGTAAATAGTAAAATATAATGGCATCAAAGCACCTTTCTCTGAGGGCAGTGTGGTATTTAGGCTGTGAAATACATATGTAAAAGAAAAATAAATGTTATTTGTTAGAGTTTTATCTCAGTTTGGTGTGGCATTCTTTGATAATAACAGTTGAGATCATTTTAACTTTAATAAAACTTAACTATTGGAAAATTCTTAAGATATTGGGCAGTTCATTCATTTACAAATATTTATGAGTGCCTTCTATATGAGAAGCCATTTTAGGAAACGGGATACAGAGGTGACCAGACAGAAGGCACGCAATGTTGGGATTCAGTAGGGTAAGAACTAACATTACTTTATCTTCTTGTTGATCGAAGTTAGAGTGCATTTTGGTGTCCACACTGGTGAAGGAGCTAAGCTGGGGATGGTGCTCATGTGGACTGGTGAAGAAAAGGGAGGATGCCTAAATACTTAGGAACACAAATGCGACAAAAATGATAAGCATACACATACACTTACTGGGGCTTTCCCCAGTGGCTAAGCAGGTAAAGAATCTGCCTGCAACGCAGGAGACAAGTGTGTGATCCATGGGTCAGGAAGATCCCCTGGAGGAGGAAATGGCAACCTGCTCCAGTATTCTTGCCTGGAAAATCCTAGGGACAAAGGAGTTTGGCAGGCGGCAGTTCATGGGGTCACAAAAGAGCCGGACATGACTGAGCATGCACATACACTTACCTCAGTTCTGCATACAGTAACTTCTATGTGTTGCATTCTCTCCATCACTGTATGTATTATACTAAAATAGTACCTGGTGATTTGATCAGTCTAAGATAATAGAATTTTTCAAAATTGTAGATGATTTACAATACTGTTAGGTATGTAACAAAGTGATTCAGTTATATATATTTTTCCAGTTCTTTTCCATTATATTGAATGCAGTTCTCTGTGCTATACAGTAAATCCTTGTTTATCTATTTTATATATAGTGGTGTGTATCTGTTAATCCCATACTCCTGATTTATCCCCCATACCACCTTTCCCCTTTGGTAACCAAGTTTGTTTTCTATGTCTGTAAGTCTGTTTCTGTTTTGTAAATAAGTTCATTTGTATTTTTTTTTATAGATTCCACATATAAATGATATCATTTGTCTTTCTCTGAAGGTTTACTTAGTATGAAAATCTGGAGGTCTACGGGCTTCCCTGGTGGCTCAGAGGTTAAAGCGTCTGCCTGCAATGCAGGAGACCTGGGTTTGATCCCTGGGTCAGGAAGATCCCCTGGAGAAGGAAATGGCAACCCACTCCAGTACTCTTGCCTGGAGAATCCCATGGATGGAGGAGTCTGGTGGGCTACAGTCCATGGGGTCGCAGAGTCGGACATGACTAAGCGACTTCACTTTCACTTTCATCCATATTACTGCA
This sequence comes from Bos taurus, assembly GCF_002263795.3. Taxonomy (NCBI): domain Eukaryota; kingdom Metazoa; phylum Chordata; class Mammalia; order Artiodactyla; family Bovidae; genus Bos; species Bos taurus. The sequence continues at coordinate 58,906,327 of NC_037337.1, forward strand.
AATGAACTCTGGGAGCTGGTGATGGACAGGGGGGCCTGGCATGCTGCACTTCATGGGGTTGCAGAGTCGGACATGACTGAGTGACTGAACTGAACTGATCCATATTACTGCAAATGGCAGCATTTCATTCTTTTTAATAGCTGCATAGTATTCCATTATATATATATATATATATATATATATACACACACACACACACACACACACACATATCTTCTTTATCCATTCAGCTGTTGTAAACAGTGCTGCTATGAACACTGGGTGCATGTATTTTCAAATTAGAGTTTTCATCTTTTCTGGATATATGCCCAGGAGTGGGATTGCAGGATCATATATGCTAAATCTAGTTTTAGTTTGTTTTTGAGGAACCTCCATACTGTTTTCCATAATGGCTGCTGGAATTTACATTCCAGCCCAACAGTGTAGGAGGGTTCCCGTTTCTCCACAGCCTCTCCAGCGCTTATTGTTTGTTGATTTTTGATGATGGCCATTCTGATGTTCATGAAGTGATACTACTCCTGGGCATATATCCAGAGAAGACTATAACTCAAAAAGGTACATACATACCAGTGTACATTACAGCACTGTTTCACAACAGCCAGAACTTGGAGGCAACCTAAATGTTCATCAAAAGATGGCTAAAGAAGATGTGGTGTGTGTTATATATATATTACACACACACACATGTACACACAACAGAATATTATGCAGCCATAAGCAAAAAAAAACCAAAATGCATTTGCAGCAACATGGATGGACCGAGAGATTGTTACACTGAATGAAATCAGAGAAAGATAAATAGCATATGATATTGTTTTCATGAGGAATCTAAAAAAGGATACAAGTGAACTTATTTAACACAACAGAAGTAGAGTTACAGATATAGTAAACCAACTTATGGTTACCAGGGGGGTAAGGGAAGGTAGGGATAAGTTGGAAGATTGGGACTGACATATACACAATACTATATATAAAATATCAGAGAAGACAATGGCACCCCACTCCAATACTCTTGCCTAGAAAATCGCATGGACAGAGGAGCCTGGTGGGCTGCAGTCCATGGGGTCGCTAAGAGTCGGACACGACGGGGTGACTTCACTTTCACTTGCATGCATTGGAGAAAGAAATGGCAGCCCACTCCAGTGTTCTTGCCTGGAGAATCCCAGGGACAGGGGAGCCTGGTGGGCTGCCGTCTGTGGGGTTGCATAGAGTTGGATACGACTGAAGCGACTTAGCAGCATATATAAAACATAAGGACCAACTGTATAGTACAGAGAACTCTACTCAATACTCTAATGGCCTATATGGGAAAAGAATCTAAAAAAGTGAATGTATTTTACTTGTTCTGAAATCTATTTTGTCTGAAATTAACATAGCTATTTTAGTTTTCTTTTGATTCATGTTAGCATAGTTTACCTTTTTCCATTTCTTTACTTTTAATCTGTGTCTTTAAAGTAGGTGTTGGGTCTTGGGTTTTGTTGCGGTTTTTTTTTTTTAATCCTGACTGTCTTTTACTGGTATATTTAGATCATTTACATTTAAAGTGATTATTGATAAGAACATGGTAAATATTAATACAGCTATAACTGTTTTCTCTTTGTTGCACTTTAAAAAAATCTTTTCTGCCTTCTCTGGTGTTAGTTGAGCATTTAATATGATTCAACTTTATCTTCTCTTATTAAATCTATTATACTTCTGTAAAAGGAGTGTAAGTGGCTGCTCTAAAATTTTTCTTATACATTTGCCACAGACTTAAGTTACTTTCAGGTAACATTATACTGCTTCATAGATAGTGCAGGTATACTATACTGTTCCCAGTTCCTCTCTGCCGCTTCTGTAACGTTGCTGTCATTCACTTCCATTTTCCATCATCTTAGTACATTGTCTCTGTTATTACCTTTAACAGTTACATATGGAAATCAGTTGTGAGTAAAAAAAATATGATCTTACCTACATTTATTTCTTCTATTTCTTTTCCATTCTTTATGCAGATATCAGTTTCTGATCCATATAATTTTCTATCTCTTGAAGAACTTTAACCATTTCTTGCAAGGCAGACCTGTTAGTGAGATTTCCACAGTTTTTGCTGGTCTGAAAGACAAAAAAATCCAGTGTAATTCTTTTCCTTGTTTCTTTCTTTTTTTTTTTTTTCTTTTTTCTCTGTACCACGTGGCTGGTGGGATTTTAGTTCCGTGGCCAGGGATTGAACTCAGGCCATAGCAGTGAAAACATCAATGCTAAAACCCCCAAAACAAACCCATGAGGCATTGTTTCTATTGTTAGTGATAAATAGATTTCAGAATCCCTGTTTTATAGGTAAGACAGTTGAGACTCAAACTCTGCAATGTAAGAATTCAAATGAGTTTCACTCCTCAGTTCAAACCCACACAGCCCTACACTGTTTTGTAAATATTGCCCTCAGTTCAGTTCAGTTGCTCAGTCATGTCCGACTCCTTGTGACCCCATGAATCGCAGCACGCCAGGCCTCCCTGTCCATCACCAACTCCCGGAGCTTACTCAAATTTGTGTCCATCAAGTCGGTGATGCCATCCAGCCATCTCATCCTCTGTCGTCCCCTTCTTCTCCTGCCCCCAATCCCTCCCAGCATCAGAGTCTTTTCCAATGACTCAGCTCTTCACATGAGGTGGCCAAAGTATTGGAGTTTCAGCTTTAGCATTAGTCCTTCCAATGAACACCCAGGACTGATCTCCTTTAGATTCATGGACCTAACATTCCAGGTTCCTATGCAGTAGTGCTCTTTACAGCATCGGACCTTGCTTCTATCACCAGTCACATCCACAGCTGGGTATTGTTTTTGCTTTGGCTCCATCCCTTCATTCTTTCTGAAGTTATTTCTCCACTGATCTCCAGTAGCATATTGGGCACCTACCGACCTGGGGAGTTCCTCTTTCAGTATCCTATCATTTTGCCTTTTCATACTGTTCATGGGGTTCTCAAGGCAAAAATACTGAAATGGTTTGCCATTCCTTTCTCCAGTGGACCACATTCTGTCAGACCTCTCCACCATGACCCGCCCGTCTTGGGTAGCCCCACATGGCATAGCTTAGTTTCACTGAGTTAGAGAAGGCTGTGGTCTGTGTGATCAGATTGACTAGTTTTCTGTGATGATGGTTTCAGTGTGTCTGCCCTCTGATGCCCTCTCGCAACACCTGGGTTTCTCTACAGATATTTAAATACTTCTCACAGATTCCCATGGACTCTCTGAGAAACATATGGTAGGCATATTACTGATACTAGATATGTCTTTGGACTTCATGGTGGATTCTTCAACTTAAGCTACACACACACACCCACACACACACCCCCCCCCCCCAAGTTAAGGGAGTTAAGAGTATGCAGGCTAACACAAAGAGCAAGAGGAAATAAGCTTGTGAGAGACTCTTATCCAGTCCCTAAAGGAAAACTGCCTCAGGCTACCTGTATAGGACAGGATGTGTTGTATGTCTGTCAGTCACGCAGTTGTGTCCAGCTCTTTTTGACCCCATGAACTGCAGCACACTAGGCTTCCATGTCCAGCCCCTTTGATGAGGCCAGGGATCTGATTAGTCTGGTGGTCTGGCATGTAAAGCACTGGGGGAAGTCACAGAGAGAACAAGACTGAGAAGTTTGCCTCGGGCATATTCCACTCAAATTCAAACCTAGGAATCTAGCTTTGGCTAAGGCTCTGTTTGACCCAGGAACCTGAGGTGGGCAGGAATCGTGCTGTAACCTTGTGGACACTACCTGTAAGTATAATGGCACCACACTTGCTTAGGGCACCCGTAAGTCACAAGGCTTAGGGAGTTGTGAACGATAACCACTGTTCTTAGGACCTGTCCTGTGGCAGGTATTGCAGAGATATATTCCAAACACCTTGGACTTTCAGGTGGCCAACCTCACAGGTATATTTTCCAACACACACTGGAAGGAACAACAAAAATCACATAATACCACACTTAGGGCAAAAAGACTCAAGATCCCTGATTCCTGAAGGAATACCAATCAAAGGGACAAGGAGACATCAAATCCACCAGGCAAGTTAGGTGTCGTCACAAGGCTACAGGCACTAAATGCGGGAGAGGGGCTGGAGCAAAGGGAGCCCCCGACACTGTCGGTGTGAAGGACTGGCAACTCCCAGAAAAATGGACAGTCTTCGAATGCCTGCCAAAAAGTTCTCAAGAGAGACTAAGCCTAGGCGCTGACATTCCCAGCCCTGGGCGTAAACCCCTAGAAACCTATCATTCAGAAAGAGACGTGCACATCCACGAGCACTGCAGTAATATTCACAGGAACCAAGACAGAGAAACAGCAAAATCCCCACCGATACGTTAGAGCTTCAACAAGATGTGCCGCCTATAAGGGACGGACTATTACTTGGCCAGAGAAAACCCCACTGAGAGATGGGGATGTTATTCCCCTGGAAGCCACAGGGATGGAAATTGAAGGATCCTATGCTCCAGAGACTCAGCCAGACAGAGGAAGACCACAGGGCCCATGATGTCCCCCTCTGGACTGAAGAAAAATAAACGAAGGATCAAATTTATACCCCAAAGAGAGACCCTGAGAAAGTTCTATCTCGTACCAAGGGAACCAGAAAAAAAAAAAAAAAGACAAATCCAGAAGTGAAGGGGGTAGGGATGAATTAGGGGGTCCAGGCTAGCAGAAATAGAGGACTCGGTATCCATCATAGATAATCCACCAGAATTACCAGCTTTTACTTTCTTCTTTCTTTTGTTTTTCACATACACACAGAAGTTTCTACCTCTGACCCGACCACAGAAATGGCAGTCTCTAAAGGTAATCCACAGAGGTAGTCTCTTTGCTTCCTCATATACACTGAAAACTGGGTCAGACATAGATAATCCACAAGGACCTTATGCTCAGCAGGGGGCATGACCTTCTGCAAGAAGCTCTGTGACAAAAAAAACCCAGAAACATAGATACAGCCTATAGTTATCATCATACCTGTATCAGAGGTCTGTACACTGACAACAAGCACAGAACAACCAATCGACTATACAACATGGGCATGATGTCAAAGGAAAAGAAAGAAAAGCAATTCCAACTGTATCCCCTTGAACCTACTTTATTTGACGTTTCTCCTATACCAGGAGTCTACTCAAGCTTGTGTCCCAGGTTGGGACAGGGTGAGGTCGAGACAGCCTGGCAGGGTGCCCTTCCTGAGACCCCTTTTCAACCTCTAGTGCCTGCTCGGCTCTGTCTGGGACCGGAGTCTGGAGTGAAATCAAGGCCTGGAGGATCTTGGGAGCAATTGTCAACTGACCTCCACCCTCTCCTGGTGCTAAGGTTCCCAGCTCAAGCTTCCTTCCTGAGAGTGCAGCTTCCTAGGCACTTTGGTGTCTAGATCTGGGCGCTCTGGACCTGTTGGGATTAGTTAAAATGCGGGAGAGTATAGCTTTAAGGAGAGGAAGCTGTGGGACTCAAGCCCCTAGGTGTTTGCTCAGACACATTGCACTGGAAGGTGCAGCCCAGGAACCTGACATTCCCTAAGGCTCCGGTTGCACTAGGAACCCAAGGTGGATGTGGAAAAATGCTGCCCACTTGTGGACATGTCCTGTCAGTACAACCGGACAGCCAGGGCTTCGGGGCACCTAGAGTCCACAGGGCATGGGAAGCTGTTAACCATAATGGCTGCCCTTAGGACTTGTCCCGGGACGGGTATTGCAGAAGTAAATTTTGGCCAAGATGGAACTTCAGGAAGTCAGTTGCTACAGCTATATTATCTTCACACCTTTGAAGGAAAAATCAAAACCAGAAAACCTAAACCTCAATAAGAAACCAAAATGCTTCTGCATTCCTAATGACTGCAGGCATGTCCATTAGAAGGATGACAAGAAATCAAATCCCACTGGTCTAGTTATCATTCTCACAGGGCTACAAACAGTAACTGGGAGACTGCCTGGAGGAAAGGAACCCTGCTACCTACCCCTGGGAATATACACGGTCGGTGCCCAGAAGAAAGGACAGCCTCCAAATACCTGCCCAAACACTGTCAAGGGAGGTCAGTCAAGGAGCTGACATTTCTACACCTTGCTCTAGATTCCGAAAAATCTATCATTCAAGAAAACACAGGGACCCCAACATGCACTGCACTTGTAATCACAAAAGCCTGTCTATTCCTTCTGTAGCTATTTCTCCACTCTTCTCCAGTAGCATATTGGGCACCTACCAAACCGGGGAGCTCATCTTTCAGTGTCATATCTTCTTGCCTTTTTGTGCCATTCATGGGGTTCTCATGGCAAGAATGCTGAAGTAGTTTGCCATTCCCTTCTCCAGTGGACCACATTTTGTCTAAACTCTCCATCATGACCCATATGTCTTGGTTGGCCCTACACAGCATGATCATAGTTTCATTGAGTTAGACAAGGTTGTGATCCATGTGATCAGTTAAGTGTATATGTGTATATGTTTGGTCCATATGTGTATATGTTTGGTGGCTCAGAGGTTAAAGCGCCTGCCTGGAATGCAGGAGACCCGGGTTCGATCCCTGGGTCGGGAAGATCCCCTGGAGAAGGAAATGGCACCCCACTCCAGTACTCTTGCCTGGATAATCCCATGGAGGGAGGAGGCTAGTAGGCTACAGTCCGTGGGATCACAAAGAGTCGGACACGACTGAGCGATTTCACTTCACTTCACTTACACATACAGACCAATTAGGTGTATGTGTGTACTCATATGGCTGATTCAGTTTCTCTACAGAAGAAGCAAACATTGTAAAGCAACTATACTCCATTAAAAACTAATAAAAAACAAAAAGTAAAATAAAATAAAGCCCCTCAAACTCATAGACAGAGAACTGGTTGGTGGTTGTAAGGGGAGGTTGTTGGTAGTAGGGGAAAAAGAAGAAAGTGATTATAAGGAACAAACTTTCAGTTATAGATTAAGTCTTGAGTATTTAAGTTACAGCATGCTGAGTATAGATAATATAGATGAAAATACTGTATTGCTGATTTGTAAGCTGATAAGAGACTAGGTCTTGGAAGTTCTCATCACAGATTTCTTTTTTAGCTATGTCAGATGTTGGATATTAAGTAAACTTACTGTGATCATTTCACATTATATATATACATAAAATATGTATAAAATCACTGTTGCATGGATTAAAATTAACGTGATATTACATGTCCATAAAACTGGAGAAAAAATCCAACCAACAAATTGATTGCCTGCTCCCCCTAAACATGAAATGAAGTCTCAAATATGAAAATGGTCAATTTGTCAACTGCACATCCATATAGAAGAAATGCGAAGGGAATATAAAGGAGTCAGTCCGTCAAGCCAAAAGAAAATGGTACTACACGGAGGTCTGGACCTTCACAAAAGACTTAAGAACACAGGTAAGTATGTCGGGAAATTAAAGACTTTGACTTCACTATTTACCTCTGTTTAAAAGACAATCAGATTCCCTGAAGCAAAAATAATACAAACATTTCTGGTTTTATAACATATGTACTGGTGAAATACATGACACCAATGTCAAAGAGGCCAGGAGAGGAGAATGAAAGTATGTTGTCAAATACTGCATATAAAATGGTATATTGCTGAGGGAGACTGTGATAAAGATACACAGTTAAATAAAGTGAAAGAACACAGAAGGGACTTATAACTGCTAACCTAGAAAGAACATAAGGTGAAATTACATAAAAGTTTTCACTCCTCCAAAAGATAGCAGCACACGGGAAAAAAGGGTTCAAAGGACACATGAGACAACAGAAGGACAGTAGATGTGAACAAAACACATTGATCATTACATTAGATATAGGTGGTGTAAACTTGAGGGGCCGAAAGGCAGACAGTTTCTTGCTGCAAGTCATGAAGTCTTTGTTGCAACGACATGACTCTGTTGTAGCACAAGTGCAGCCACAGCCATAAAGGAATGGATGTGGCTATGTTCCAATAAAATAGTATTTTCAAAAACAGGCCATCTACCAGGCCATAGTTTATTAGTCTCTTAAGTACCTCAATTCAGAAGTAAATATGGGGCAGAAGTAAGTAAATACACGACAGAAGTAAATATGGGGAAATAGCATGATCTATACATGCTGTCTACAAAAAAGATTTCAGTACGATACCCACAGATTAGAAGTAAAAGAATAGAAACACATAGATATACCATACTAATGTTGCAGAGAAGAACCAATTCTGACTCCATGTTGGGACTGTTTCTTTGACTTGTTTTGGTTGCTGTTGTTATAATCATACATAAAGCCCTGCCTCAGTAAACCGACCCCTCAGCCTGAATGTTGGATTAATGTGCCTTTGTTCAGTTCACAGGCAGATAATTTGACCCCCTACCTGTTAATGGCTGCAGGAAAGAAAGATTATTGGTGCTGTGTCTGCTCAAAACTGTTTGACGCTTTGTCACCTGGTGGATTATAGTGCACCAGGCTCCTCTGTCTGCGGAATTTTCCAGGCAAGAATACTGGAGCGGGTACTCATCCCTTTGTCCAGGGGATCTTCCCTACCCAAGGACTGAACCAACATCTGCATGGCAGGTGGATTCTGTGCTGCTGAAGGTCCAGAGCAATCCATTGATTAGAGAAACATAAATCAAAACCCCAGTGAGGTATCCTCTCACACCAGCCTCAGAATGTCAGTTATCAAAAAGGCTACTAACAATAAATGATAGAGAGGGTGTAGATAAAAGTGAATCTTCTACATTCTTTGTGGCTATGTAAATTTATACAGCTACTATGGAGAACAGTATGGAAATTCCTTTAAAAACTAGGAATAAAACTAATATATGACCAAGCAATCCATTTCTGGCCATATATCCAGGAAAACCCATCATTGTAAAGGACACATTTGCCCCAAAGTTCACAGCAGCACAATTTACAATAGCCATGACATGGATGCAGCCAAGATGTCCATTGACATCTGCCTTGATAAACAAGTTGTGATACATATACACACAATGGAGTATTACTCAGCCATGAAAAGAAATGAAACTGAGTTAGTGTATGAGGTGGATGAATCTCAGAGTATGTCATGCAGAGTGAAGTAAGTCAGAAAAACAGGTATTAATTCATATATATGGGCTCTAGAAGAGAGAGATATATACTTCTGAATCTATTTTCAGGCAGGGCAGGAAAAGACAGGCAGTGGGGGAAGGAGAGGGTGGCATGAATGGAGAGAGTAGCATTGATATACACACACTTACTTGTATAAAAATAGATAGCTTGTAGGACGGAGAAGGCAATGGCACCCCACTCCAGTACTCTTGCCTGGAAAATCCTATGGACGGAGGAGCCTGGTGGGCTGCCGTCTATGGGGTCGCACAGAGTCGGACACGACTGAGTGACTCAGCAGCAGCAGCAGCTTGTAGGCAGCAGCTATGGAGCACAGGGAACTCCGCTCAGTTCTGGGTGATGACTTAGACAGGTGGGATGGTGGAGATGGTGAGAGGGAGGCTCAGATGGCGGGAATGCTGATTCACATTGTTGTACACCAGAAATCAATTATACACCAACTAAAAAAATTAAATATTATCTGTACCACCACCAAGTTCTGGACAGAGTGTGGAGAGAAGGGAACTGTCCTACGCTTTTGGTAGGAACATAAATTGATACAGCCACTATGGAGAACAGTATGGAGATTCCTTAAAAAACTAGGACTAGAACTACCACAAGCCCAAGCAATGCTGCACCTGGGCATATACCTGACAAAATCTATCGCTGAAAAAGCCACATCCTCTGTAATGTGCACTGAAGCACTGTTTACTTTAACCAGGGTATAGAAGCAACACAAATGTCCATCAGTGAGGACCAGCTAAAGAAATCATGGTACATATACACTGGAGTATTAGTCATAAAAAGAGAATGAAGTGTGCTATATGCAGAGATGTGGATGGACCTGGGGACAGTCATACAGAGTTAAGGCAGAAAGAGAAAAAGAAATATTGTATATTAACATGTGTGGAACCTAGAAACGTGGTATAATGAACTTACTTGCAAAGCAGATCTAAAGAAACAGAACAAACCCTACAGACATCAAGGTTAAAAAGGACATTGGGAAGAATTAGATTTGGATTGACAATTTATACTATTGAGTCTATGTCTAAGATAGATAACTAATGAGAACCTACTGTATAGCTCAGGAAACTCCACTCATTGCTCCATGATGACCTAAATTGGAAGGATATCCAAGCAGAAAGCTGATGCATTTTCTGTACAGCAGAAAATTGAACATGGTAAAGCAACTATACACCATTAAAATTTTTTTAAATAAAAATGCCAAACTCAGAGATACACAGAACTGATTGGTGGTTGTTAGAGGAGTCTCTTGGTGGGAAAATTAGGAAAAGGTAGTGAAAAGGTACAAACTTCCAGTCATACAATAAGTCCTGGTGATATGATGTACAGCATGTTGAGTATAGATTGTAACACTGTATTACATATTTGTAAGCTGCTCTGAGCGTAGGTCTTAACATTTTTACTATTTTTTTTAACTATGGCAGGTGATGTATCTTAACTAAACTTATTATGATGATCATTTTGAATTACATATGTACATACATATATATATATGTATATACATATATAAAATCACTATGTTGTACACTAAGAAATGGAGAATTTCCTGCCATATCAATAAATCAGGATCACAGTCAGCAGTGATTCCAGCCCATCTAATGTGAACTTCTGAGCCCAGAGGGCACCCAGGAAGAAAAATATCTGCTATTCAGCAGCCATCAGCCACTCCCCAGGGTGAGCCTTGAGGAGCTTGGGCGGGGGAAAGAAAAAGTCAGGATAGTGGCTTCTGATAGCAGAGATGCATATGACAGGAATGATTTCAGTGAGCCCAGACTCTTGCATCTTCCCATACATAGAAATGTGTAAAATTCCTTAACTTGAGATATTTGGTGTTCCATAATTAACAATAATATTTTGATGTTCAGACTACCTGCCCTTTGTTGCAAACTTCTATATAATCTGACTCTTCACCCGCCTCCTTGGAGTTTCCTCAGGGTCATTTGAGATGGTGTCTCCTGGGCTTGAAGTCCTAAAAATTCCCACCAAATAAAACTTCCTCTCAACTTTTAGGTTGTGACTATTTTTCAAGTCAACAACACCTAAAACTAATGTGCCAATTATACCTCAATACTACTGGAGTAAAAAAATCCAACCAAGAAACAACTGATTACCAAATATGCCTAAACAGTAAATGAAATCTTAAATATACAAAAGGTTAAACAATAGGTCACCTACAGATCCAAACAGAAGAAATGTGAAAGGAATGTAAAGGAAGTCAGTCCTTGAAGCCAAAAGTAAATGGTGCCACATGGAGGTCTGGATCTACAGCAAAGAGTAAACCGCATCAGTAATGGCAAAACTATTGTTAATTATGTAAAGTTTTTTACTTCATTATTTGCCTATCTTCAATAGATAATCAGATTGCTTGAAGCAAAATAATACAAATATTTTGGTTTATAAAACATGTACTTATGAAATACATGACAAAAATATTAAAAAGCGCACGAGAGAAGAATGAAAGTATTCTGTCCATGTTTTACACTGTGTATAAATGGTGTATTGATTGAAAGTGGACTGTGACAAACATGCACATTATATGGTGGATTCATGTTGATATATGACAAAACCAATACAATATTGTAAAGTTAAAAAATAAAAAAAAAGTTATGACTACTAAGCAGAGAAAGGAAATAAGGTGAAGTTATAAAAAAAAAAACTTTCACTCATTCAAAAGACAGCAGCAAAAGAGGAAAAAAGGAGCAAAGGACACATGAGACAAGAGCAGGACAGATTTAAACCAACCATATCCATCTTTGCATTAGATGTAAATGGTGTGAACCAAAGTTCAGCAAACCTTTTCTTACAGGGCCAGATGATGAATAGTTTCCCTTTGCAAGTTACCAAGTATCTGTTGCAACTCCATGACTCTGTTGTTGCACAAAAGCAGCCACAGTCAAAAAAGAAATGGATGTGGCTATATTCTAATAAAATATTATTTTCAAAAACAAGCCATTGACCAGGCCACAGTTTACATATGGCCATAGTCAACAAAGTCATAGCTCCTGTCGCAACACCTCAATTCAGAGGCAGAGGTAGACTGGGGGAAAAAGCATGACCTAAATATATGCTGCCTAAAAAATGTGTTTTAACAGTATGCATAGATTAAAAGAATTTTAAAAAAGTGTACCAGGCTAACATTGTAGAGAAGAGCCAATTCTAACTCCATGATGGAATTGTTTCTTTGAGTGGTTTTAGTTGCTGTTGTTATAATCATACATAAAGCCCTGCTTCAGTAAACCCAGTCCCTCTGCCTGACTGTTGGACCAAAGTGCCCTTTTTCAGTCACAGGAAGATAATCTGACCATGCCAACCTAAGCATAGTTTCAGGAAAGAAAAGATTGTTAGTGCTGTGTGTGCTCTGTTATGTCTGACTCTTAGCCACCCAGAGGACTCTAGCACACAGGCTCCTCTGTCTGGGGAATTTTCCAGGCAAGAATACTAGAGTGGGCAGCCATCCCCTTCTCCAGGAGATCTTCTCTACCCAGGGATTGAGCCCACAACTTCTGCATTGCAGGCAGATTCTATATTGCTGAGGCTCCAGGGCAATCCAATTGCTGCTGCTGCTGCTGCTGCTAAGTCGCTTCAGGTCGTGTCCGACTCTGTGCGACCCCATAGATGGCAGCCCACCAGGCTCCCCTGTCCCTGGGATTCTCCAGTCAAGAACACTGGAGTGGGTTGCCATTTCCTTCTCCAATGCATGAAAGTGAAAAGTGAAAGTGAAGTCGCTCAGTCATGTCCGACTCTTAGCAACCCCATGGACTGTAGCCCACCAGGCTCCTCCATCCATGGGATTTTCCAGGCAAGAGTACTGGAGTGGGTTACCATTGCCTTCTCCATCCAATTGTTAGAGAAACCCAAATCAAAAGCACGAGGTATCATCTCACAAAAGTCAGAATGGCTATCATCAAAAAAGCTACAAACAACAAATGATGGTGAGCATGTGGCAAAAAGTGAACCCTCATATGCTCTTGGTGGAAATGTAAATTTATATAGCTACTACCGGGAATAGTATACAGATTCCTTAAGAAACTAGGAATAAAACTACCATGAAACCATGCAGTTCCATTTCTGGACATATATCCAGAGGAAAACATTATCCAAAGAGACACATGTATTGCAGTGTTCACAGCAGTACAAATTACAATAGCCATGGCATGGATACAACTGAAGGTCCATCAACATCTGCCTCCACAAATAAGTTGTGATATATATACACAGGGTCTTCCTCAAGGTTCATATGGCAAAGAATCCACCTGCAATGCAGTAGACCAAGGTTCAATCCCTGGGTTGGGAAGATCCATTGGAGATAGGAATAGTATCCAGTCCCATATCTTGCCAGAAGAACTCCATGGATAGAGGAGCCTCATGGTCTACAGTCCATGGGGTTGTAAAAGTTGGACATAACTGAGCGAGTAACACTTTTCACTTTTCATATATATACAATGGATATTATTCAGCCATGAAAAGGAATGAAATTGTCAGTGTGTAAGGTGGAGGAACCTAGAAGACAGTCGGTCACAGAGAGTTCAGTAAGTCAGAAAGAGAAAAACAAATATGGTAAACAAATATATGTGGAAGCTAGAAACGTGGTATAGAGGAACTTATTTGCAAAGCAGACCTGGAGGGATAGAATATACCTATGGACATCAAGGTTAAAAGAGTTTTGGGAAGAATCGGGTAATTTGGACTGACAAATGTACACTATTGAATCTATATCTAAGATAGATAACTAGTAAGAATCTACTGTATAGCTCAGGGAACTATACTCAATGCTCTATGATGACCTAAATTGGAAGGAAATCCAAAGAAGAGGGGATATATGTAAACATAGAGCTGATTCACTTTCTGTACACCAGAAACTAAAGCATTGTAAACCAACTATACACAATAAACAATAAAAAAAAAAAAAAACCCAAACTCATAGATTACAGACAACTGCTTGGCATTTGCTAGAGGAGGCCCTTGGTGGTGGGGGAAATAGAAAAAGGTGGTGTATAACTTTCCTGGGGATGTCATGTACAGCATGCTGAGTATAGTTTTTAATGCTGAGTTACATATTTGTAAGCTGCTCTGAGAATAGGCCTTAACTTTTTAAAACTATGTCAGGTGATGGATGTTAACTAAACTTACTGTGATCATTATTATCTATTACATACTATATATACATATATATGTGTATATTTTTATATATATATATATATAATCACTATGTTGTACACTGAGAAATGGAGTATTTGCTGTCATATCAGTAAACCGGATGTCACAATCATCAGTAATTCCAGCTGTACAAATGTGAATTTCTGAGCTCAGAGGGTGCCCATGAAGAACAATACCTGCTATACGGCAGCTACCAGCCACTCCCCAGGGTGAGCCTTGAGGAGCTTGGGGGTGATGTGGAAAAGGCAGGATAGTGGTCCCTGATAGCTGAGATGTGTATGAAAGGAATGATTTCAGCAAGCCCAGACTCTGGCATCTTCTCATACATAGAAAAGTGCTGTATTTCTTGAGATATCTGGTTTTCCTTAATTAATAATAATATTTTGATGTTCAAACTACCTGCCCTTTACTGCAAACTTCTATATCACCTCACTCCACCCCTTGCCTTCTTGGAACAGTTCTCTTAAAGTCACTTGAGATGCTGTGTCCCAGGCTTGCAGTCCTAAAACTTCATACCAAATAAACCATTCTTCTTAACTTTTAGGTTGTGACTACTTTTTAGGTCGACAACACCTAAAACTAATGTTACAAGCCAATTATATCTCCATAGTACTGGAGGAAAAAAAGACAACCAAACAACTGACTACCTGCTCTCCCTAAACTAAAATGAAGTCTTAGATATGCAAATAATCAAATGATTTGTCACCTGCACATCCATATGAAAGAAACGTGAAAGGAATGTAAAGGAAACCAGTCCTTGAGGCCAAAATAAAATGGTACCTCATGGAGGTCTGCATCTGCACAAAAGAGGGAAGAACACCAGTAGTGGTAACTACAAATTATATAAAGACTTTTACCTTTCTACTTGCATCTCTTTAAAAGACAATCAGATGGCTTGAAACAAAAATAATATAAAACATTCATGTTCCTATAACACATGAACTGATGAAATACATAACAACAATATAAAAAAAAGCCAGGAGAAGGGAATGAAAGTATGTTGTCAAAGTTCTCACACTTCGTTTAAAATGGTGTATTGTTGAAAGGAGACTGTGATAAAGATACACAGTATCAGTTCAGTTCAGTCGCTCAGTCGTGTCCGACTCTTTGTGACCCCATGAACAGCAGCACGCCAGGCCTCCCTGTCCATCACCAACTGCCAGAATTCACTCAAACTCATGTCCATCGAGTTGGTGATGCCATCCAACCATCTCATTCTCTGTGGTCCCCTTCTCCTCCTGCCCTCAATCTTTCCCAGCATCAGGGTCTTTTCAAATGAGTCAGCTCTTCGCCATCAGGTGGCCAGTATTAGAGTTTCAGCTTCAACATCAGTCCTTCCATTGAACACCCAGGACTGATCTCCTTTAGGATGGACTGGTTGGATCTCCTTGCAGTCCAAGGGACTCTCAAGAGTCTTCTCCAACACCACACTTCAAAAGCATCAATTCTTTTGCACTCAGCTTTCTTTATAGTCCAACTCTCACATCCATACATGACTACTGGAAAAACCATAGCCTTGACTAGACGAACTTTTGTTGGCAAAGTAATGTCTCTGCTTTTGAATATGCTATCTAGTTTGGTCATAACTTTCCTTCCAAGGAGTAAGCGTCTTTTAATTTCATGGCTGCACTCACCATCTGCAGTGATTTTGGAGTCCCCCAAAATAAAGTCTGACACTGTTTCCACTGTTTCTCCACCTATTTGCCATGAAGTTATGGGATCTTCGTTTTCTGAATGTTGAGCTTTAAGCCAACTTTTTCACTCTCCTCTTTCACTTTCATCAAGAGGCTTTTTAGTTCTTCTTCACTTTCTGCCATAAGGGTGGTGTCATCTGCATATCTGAGGTTATTGATATTTCTCCCAGCAATCTTGATTCCAGCTTGTGCTTCCTCCAGCCCAGCATTTCTCATGATGTACTCTGCATATAAGTTAAATAAACAGGGTGACAATATGCAGCCTTGACGTACTCCTTTTCCTATTTGGAATCAGTCTGTTGTTCCATGTCCAGTTCTAACTGTTGCTTCATGACCTGCATATAGTTTTCTCAAGAGGCAGGTCAGGTGGTCTGGTATTCCCATCTTCAGAATTTTCCATAGTTTATTGTGATCCACACAGTCAAAGGCTTTGGCATAGGGAGACTGTGATAAAGATACACAGTATAAACTAAAACACCACCACTAGGACTTATAACTACGAAGCCACAAAAGGAAATGATGAAGTTATAAAAATGTTTTCACTTGTCCAAAAGATAGCAGCAAAAGAGAAAAGGAGAACCAAGGACATATGAGACAATAGCAAGACAGTAGATGTAAAACAATCATATACATCATTACATTACATATAAATGGTGTAAACCAAAGATCAACAAACCTTTTGTACAGAGCCAGAAGGTAAATAGTTTCCCTTTGCAAGTTATGAAGTCTCTGTTGGAACTATATAATTCTTTTGTGGTAGCACAAAATAAGCCGCAATCAATACATAATGAAATGGATATAGCTATGTTCCAATAAAATATTTTTTTAAAGTCCCTGTTTCAGTACATCAATTCAGAGGTAGAAGTAGATTGGGAGGAAAGCATGATCTCAATATATGCTGCCTACAAAAAATATTTTAATGTGACGGCCACAGTTAAAAGGAAAAGTATAGAAAAGATGTACCTTGCTAATTTTGCAAAGAAGAACCAGTTCTGACTCCATTTTGGACTGTTTCTTTGACTTGAGTGGTTGTTTTTATTATGATCTTATATAAAGCCCTGTCTCAGTAAACACAGTCCCTCTGCCTGACTGTTGGACAAAAGTGCCCTTGTTCAGCTCACAAGGACATAATCAGACCCTGCCTACCTATGAATGGCGGCAGGAAAGGAGAGATTGTGTGTGTTGTGTGTGCTCAGTCGCTCCATCCTGTCTCACTCTTCATGACCCCATGGACCCTAGCACACCAGGCTTCTCTGTCCATGTAATATTCTAGGCAAGAATACTGCAGTTGGTAAAGGACCAAATCCAGGGGACCTGCCCACCCAGGGATTGAACCCACATCTGCATTCCCGGCAGCTTCTTTACCACTGAGCCACCAGTGGAGTCCACTTATTAGAGAAATGCAAACCAAAACCATAATAAGGTATCATCTCACATCAGCCAGAATGGGTGTCATCAAAAAGGCTACAAACAATAAATGCTGAAGAAGATGTGTAAAAAATAGAACCATTCTACATTCTTGGGAATGCAAATGGATACAGCCACTATGATGAACAGGATGGACATTCCTTAAGAAACTAGGAATAAAACTACCATATGATCAAGCAATCCCATACCTGGACATATAACCCATCAAAAACTATGATTGTAAAAGATACACCACTACAATATTCACTGAAGCACTATGTACAATAGCCAGGATATAGGAGCTCCATAAATGTCCTATTACCTGAGGAATGGATAAAGAAACCATGTTTCATACATACAATGGATTTTTACTCAGTCATGAAAAGGAAAGAAATTGTGCCATTTGCAGAGACATGGATAGACCCAGAGACAGTCATACAGAATTCAGTGTTTCAGAGACAGAAAAGCAAATATTGTATATTAACACATATATGTGGACTCCAGAAACGTGGTATAGATGAACTTATTTGCAAAACAGACCTAGAAACAACAGAGAGAACAAACCTATGTATATCAAGGGCAAAAGCTGTGGCGTGAAGAATTGGGAGATGTTTATTGACATATATACACTATTGATTCTATGTCTAAGATACATCACTAATGAGAACTTACTGTATAGCTCAGGGAACTCTACTGAATGCTCTAGGATAACCTAAATTGGAAGGCTATCCAAGAAGAGGGGATATATGTAAACGTATAGTTGATTCACTTTCTGTACAGTAGAAACATATATCATAAAGCAACTGTTTAGTTGCTAAGTTATATCCAACTCTTTTGTGACAGCATGGGCTGCAGCTTGCCAGCCTTCTCTCTCCATGGGATTCTCCTGGTAAGTAAATGACTGGGGTGCCATTTCCTCCTCCATGGCATCTTCCCAAAATAGGGATTGAACTTGCATCACCTGCATTGGCAGGTGGATTCTTTACCACTGAGCCAGCCAGGACACCTGTGAAGGAACTATACTATATTAAAATTAAAAAAAAAAAAGCATAGAACTGATTGGTGGTTGCTAGTGGAGACCTTGAGGTGATGAATATTAACCAAACTTATTCTAATAATTGTTTTACATTACATATTGTATATATAATATGTATGTGTGTGTGTGTGTATATATGTGTATATATATATATAATCACTATGTTCTACACAGAGAAATGGAGTATTTTCTACCATATCAATAAACTGGATGTCAGAATCATCAGTGATTCCAGGCCTCCAAATGTGAATTTCTGAGCCCAGAGGGCACCCAGGAAGATCAATATCTGCTCTCCAGCAGCCATCAGCCACTCCCCAGAGTGAGCCTTGCTGAGCTTGTGGGGGATGTGAAAAAGACAGGAAAGAAGCCCCAGATAGCTGAGATGCATATGAAAGGAATGATTTCAGTGAGCCTACACTCTTGCATTTTTCCCCCACACATAAAAGAGTGCTAAATTTAATAACTTGAGATATCTGGTTTTCCTTAATTGACAATAATATTTTGATGTTCAGACTACCTGCCCTTTGTTGCAAGCTTCTACATAACCTGATTCCTCCCCTCACCTCCTTGGAGCAATTCTCTCAGGGTCATTTGAGATGCTGTCTCCTTGGCACAAAGTCCTAAAAAATCCTGCCATATAAAGCAGTACTTTCAACTTTTAGACTGAGATTATTTTTTAAGTTGACCATACCTATAACTAATATACCAAGTATACCTCAATACTACTGGAGTAAAAAAAAATGCAACCAATAAACAACTGATTGCCATATCTGCCTATACATGACATGGAGTCTTAAATATACAAAAGGTCAAACAATGTGTCACCTGCAGATCCAAACAGAAGAAATGTGAAAGGAAGGTAAAGGAAGTCAGTCCTTGATGCCCAAAGGCAATGGTACCACATGGAGGCCTGGATCTACAAAAAGAGTGAACAGCACTAGTCACCTCTGAGCCACCAGGGAAGTCCATTGTAAGATTATTGGTAATTATATAAATATTTTTACTTTGCTATTTACCTCTCTTTAAAATACAATCAGATTGCTTAAAAGCAGAATAAAACAAACATTTCTGGTTTTATAACATATGTACTGGTGAAATATATGAGAACAATATTAAAAAGGCCGAGAGAGGAGAATGAAAGTGTGTTGTCAGTGCTCTTACACTGTGTATAAAACGATGTATTGCTTGAAGGTAGACTGAGGTAAAGGTAAATTCTTTATCATCTGAGGCACCAGGGAAGCTCCAAAGATACACATTATCAACTAAAGTAAAATTTAAAAAAAAGAAGATATAACCACTAAACCAAGAAAGGAAATAAGGTGAAGTTATAAGACTTTTCACTCATCCAAGACAGCAGCATAAGAGAAAGAAAAAGAGAACACATGAGACAAGAGCAAGACAGTAGATTTAAACCAACCATATTCAAAACTACTGTAAAATGCTTTATAGAAACAAAATTATTAATGAAACATGACCAAGAAATTGGTATGTTTTCCATAGGTCTCCTTTCCATAGAGATTGTCTTGATACCCAACGACACTCATTATGTTAAAGTCTCAGTATCTTAGAGTTGAAAAGAATCTTATTAATATTTTCTATACTAGTAGTTCTGAAATTAGAATTACCTGGGGCTATATATACACATCGGAAAAGGCAATGGCACCCCACTCCAGTACTCTTGCCTGGAAAATCCCATGGATGGAGGGCCTGGTGGGCTGTAGTCCATGGGGTTGCTAAGAATCGGACACGACTGAGTGACTTCTCTTTCACTTTTCACTTTCATGCATTGGAGAAGGAAATGGCAACCCACTCCAGTGTTCTTGCCTGGAGAATCCCAGGGACGGGGGAGCTTCGTGGGCTGCCGTCTATGGGGTCGCACAGAGTCGGACACGACTGAAGTGACTTAGCAGCAGCAGATATATACACATGGAGAAGGCAACGACACCCCACTCCAGTACTCTTGCCTGGAAAACCCCATGGACGGAGGAGCCTGGTAGGCTGCAGTCCATGGGGTCGCGAAGAGTCGGACACGACTGAGCAACTTCCCTTTCCCTTTCCCTATTCATCGTTACTTTAGATGTAAATAGTGTAAATCAAAGCTCAGCAAACCTTTTCTTAAAGGACCACATGGTATCCAGTTTCCCTTCGCAAGTTACGAAGTCTCTGTGACAACTACATAACTCTGTAGTCGCCTCACAAAAGCAGTTGGGGTCAACACAAGAAATGGAGTTCAGTTCAGTTGCTCAGTTGTGTCCGACTCTTTGTGACCCCATGAACCGCAGCATGCCAGGTCTCCCTGTCCATCACCAACTCCTGGAGTCCACCCAAACCCATGTCCATTGAGTCGGTGATGCCATCCAACCATCTCACCCTCTGTTGTCCCCTTCTCCTCCTGCCCTCAATCTTTCCCAGTGTCAGAGTCTTTTCAAATGAGTCAGCTCTTCACATCAGATGGCCAAAGTATTGGAGTTTCAGCTTCAGCATAAGTCCTTCCAATGAACACCCAGGACTGCTCTCCTTTAGGATGGACTGGTTGGATTTCCTTGCAGTCCAAGGGACTCTTAAGAGTCTTCTCCAACACCTCAGTTCAAAAGCATCAATTCTTCGGTGCTCAGCTTTCTTTATAGTCCAACTCTCACATCCATACATGACCACTGGAAAAACCATAGCTTTGACTAGATGGACCTTTGTTGGCAAAGTATTGTCTATTCTTTTTAATATTCTGTCTAGGTCGGTCATAACTTTCCTTCTAAGGAGTAAGAGTCTTCTAATTTCATGGCTGCACTCACCATCTGCAGTGATTTTGGAGCCCCCAAAAATAAAGTCAGCCAGTGTTCCACATCTATTTCCCATGAAGTGATGGGACTGGATGCCATGATCTTAGTTTTCTGAATGTTAAGCTTTAAGCCAACTTTTTCACTCTCCTC
The DNA here is from genome assembly GCF_002263795.3 of Bos taurus. Taxonomy (NCBI): domain Eukaryota; kingdom Metazoa; phylum Chordata; class Mammalia; order Artiodactyla; family Bovidae; genus Bos; species Bos taurus. The sequence continues at coordinate 58,927,601 of NC_037337.1, forward strand.
TTTCACTTTCATCAAGAGGCTCTTTAGTTCTTCACTTTCTGCTATAAGGATGGTGTCATCTGCATATCTGAGGTTATTGATATTTCTCCCGGCAATCTTGATTCTAGCTTGTGCTTCTTCCAGCCCAGTGTTTCTCATGATGTACTCTGCATATAAATAAGTAGGGTGACAATATACAGCCTTGACATACTCCTTTTCCTATTTGGAACCAGTCTGTTGTTCCATGTTCAGTTCTAACTGTTGCTTCCTGACCTGCATACATATTTCTCAGGAGGTAGGTTAGGTGGTCTGGTATTCCCATCTCTTTCAGAATTTTCCACAGTTTATTGTGATCCACATAATCAAAGGCTTTGGCATAGTCAATAAATCAGAAATAGATGCTTTTCTGGAACTCTCTTGATTTTTCAATGATCCAGCGGATGTTGGCAATTTGATCTCTGGTTCCTCTGCCTTTTCTAAAACCAGCTTGAACATCTGGAAGTTCGTGGTTCATATATTGCTGAAGCCTGGCTTGGAGAATTTTAAGCATTACTTTACTAGCATGTGAGATGAGTACAATTGTGCAGTAGTTGGCTGTATTCTAATAAAATATTTTCAAAACAAGCCATAGTTTACTAGTCCATTGTTTCAACATCTCAATTCAGAGGCTGAAGTAGATTGGGGGAAAAGCATGACCTAAGTATAGGCTGCCCACCAAAAACATTTTAATATGATAACCACGGATTAAAAGGATGGAAAAAGATATACCATGCTAAAGTTGCAGAGAAGAACCGATTGATTCCATGTATGAACTGTTTCTTTAACTTGATTTGTGTTGCTGTTGCTACTATAATCATTCATAAAGTCCTGCCTTAGTAAACCCAGGCCCTCTCCCTGACTTTTGGACCAAAGTGCCTTGTTCAGCTCATAGGGAGATAACGGATCCTGCCTAACTATGAATGGCTACAGGACAGAAGAGTTGGTGTGTTCTGTGTGTGCTCAGTCGTGTCTGACTCTTTGCGACCCCATGGACTGTAGTACACCAAGCCCTAGGTCTGGGGAATTTTCCAGGCAAGAATACAGCATCGAGTTGCCATTTCCAACTCCATGAGATCTTCCCCTCCCAGAGATCGTCCCACTTGTCCTGCATTGCAGGTGGATTTGTTTTACGCTGAACCACCAAAGATGTCCAGTTGTTAGAGAAATCCGTATCAAAACCACAATGAGATATCAGCTCATACCAGACAGAGTTTGAATGAGTTTCATCAAAAAGGCTACAAGCAATAAACGCTGGAAAGGGTGTAGAGAATAAAGAATCCTCTCACACTCTTGGGAATGTAAATAGATACAGCCACTATGGAGAACAGGAGTGAGATTTCCTTAAAAAGTGGGAATAAACTACCATATGACCATGAAACCCCACTTCTGGTCATATATCAGAGAAAATCATCATTCAGAAAGACACATATACCCATTGCTCAGAGCATCACAAATTACAATATCCAGCACATGGAATCCACCACTGATGGATGCCTGAATAAAGAAGGTGTGACATATTTTATGTATTTATATATATGGGTTTCCCTGGTGACTCAGCTGGTAAAGAATCTGCCTGCGATGCAGGAGACCCCAGTTTGATTCCTGGAGGAAGATCCCCTGGAGAAGGGATAGGCTGCCCATTTGAGTATTCTTGGGCCTTCCTGGTGACTCAGATGGCAAATAATCAGCCTGCAATGTAGGAGACCTGGGTTCGATCCCTGGGTTGGGATGATCCCCTGGAGGAGGACATAGCAACACACTCCAGTATTCTTGCCTGGAGAATCCCCATGGACAGAGGAGCCTGGTGGGCTACAGTCCATGGGGTCACAAACAGCCACAACTGTGGCTGTGTACAGCACAGCACATATATGTACATACATACATATACATAAACATATACATACAGTGAAATATTGTTCAGCATAAAAAAGGATGAAAATTAGTGTAGTGAGGTGGATGAACCTAGGTCTGTCTTACAGAGTGAAGTAAGACAGAAAGAGAAAACTAAATATTATACATTAATACATGTATATGGAATCTAGAAAAATGATACTAATGAACCTAATGAACTTGTGCTCATTTCATATGCTAGCAAGGTAATACTCAAAATCCTTCAAGCCAGGCTTCAGCAGTATGTGAACTGAGAAATTCCAGATGTACAAGCTGGATTTAGAAAAGGCAGAGGAACCAGAGATTACATTGACAACATCCATTGGATTATAGAAAAGGCAAGGGAATTCTACAAATACATCTACTGCTTCATTCACTATGTTAAACCCTATGACTATGTGAATCACAACAAACTGTGGAAAATTCTTCAAGAGATGAGAATACCAGACTACCTTACCTGCCTCCTGAGAAATCTGTATGCGGGTCAAGAAGCAACAGTTAGAAATAGACACAGAACAATGGAGTGGTTCAAAACTGGGAAAGGTGTACGTCAAGGCTATAAACTGTCACCTTGCTTTATATGCATGGTACATAATTCGAAATGTCAGGCTGGATGAAGCACAAGCTGGAATCAAGATTGCTGGGAGAAATAACCACCTCAGATATGCAGCCGATACCACCCTACTGGCAGAAAGCAAAGAGGAACTAAAGAGCCTTTTGATGAAGGTGAAAGAGGAGAGTTAAAAAGCTGGCTGAAAACTCCATATTCAAAAAACTCAAGATCATGTCATTGGGTCCCATCACTTCATGGTAAATAGATGGAGAAACAATGCAAACAGTGACAGATTTTATTTTCCTGGGCTCCAAAATCACTGCAGATGGTGACTGCAGCCATGAAACTAAAAGACACTTGCTCCTTGGAAGAAAAGCTAAGACAAACCTAGACAGTGTATTAAAAAACAGGGACAACACTTTACTGACAAAGGTCCATCTAGTCAAAGCTATGGTTTTTTTCAGTAGTAATGTACAGGTATGAGATATGGATCATAAAGAAGGCTGAGTACAAAAGAATTGATGCTTTTGAACTGTGGTGTTGGAGAAGACTCTTGAGAGTCCCTTGGACAGCATGGAGATCAAACCAGTCAATCCTAAAGGAAATCAACCTTGAATAGTCATTGGAAGGACTGATGCTGAAGCTTCAATACTTTGACCAACTGATGTGAAGGGCTGACTCATTGATAAAGACCCTGATGCTGGGAAAGATTGAAGGCAGGAGGAGAGGGGGACAGCAGAGGATGAGATGTTTGGATGTCATCACTGACTCAATGGACATGAGTTTGAGCAAATTCCAGGAGATAGTGAAGGATGAGGAAGCTTGGCTTGCTGCAGTCCATGGGGATGCCAAGAGTCGGACATGACTTAGCAACTCAACAACAACAATGAACCTAATACAGAGCATAAAAAGAGATATGGACATAGAGAACAGGTTTGTGGACACAGCAGGGGAAGGAGGGTGTGGCACGAATTGTGATAGTAGCACTGACATATGCACACCTAAACGTGTAAAATAGGTAGCTAACAGGAAGCAGCTGTATAGCACAGGGAACTCAGCTCAGTGCTGTGGGATGACCTAGACGGGTGGGATGGTGAAGTGGTGGACGTTCTGAAGCGGAGGCTCAGAAAAAGGCTATAGGTATGCCTAGAGCTGAAGAGTTGAAGTCTCCATTGCAACTACATAATTCTCTTGTAAAACAAAAGCAGTCACAGTCAATACATAAAGAAATGGATGTGACTATGTTCCAGTAAAATAATATTTACAAAAATAGGCCATCTATCAGGCCATAGTTTACTCCTCCCTTTTTTCAGTGCTTCAATTCAGAAGCAGAAGGAGATGAGGGGAGAAGCATGATCTAAGTATATGCTGCCTACAAAAAAATTTTAATATGATACATACAGATTAAAAGTAAAAGGATAGAAAAAGGTATGCTAATGTTGCAGAGAAGATATATTATACTAATGTTGCTAATTCTGACTCCATGTTGTAACTGTTTCTTTGACTGCTTTGAGTTGCTGTTTCTATTATCAGTTCAGTTGCTCAGTCGTGTCCGACTCTTTGCGACCCCATGGACTGCAGCACGCCAGGTGTCCCTGTTCACCACGAACTCCCGGGGTTTACTTAAACTCATGTCCATCGAGTTGATGATGCCATCCAACCATCTCATCCTCTGTCATCCCCTTCTCCTCCCACCTTCAATCTTTCCCAGCATCAGGGTCTTTGCATCAGGTGGCCAAAGTATTGGAGTTTCAGCTTCAGTATCAGTCCTTCCAATGAATATTCAGGACTGATCTCCTTTAGGATGGACTGGTTGGATCTCCTTGCAGTCCCAGGGACTCTCAAGAGTCTTCTCCAACACCACAGTTCAAAAGCATCAATTCTTCAGTGCTCAGCTTTCTTTATAGTCCAACATTCACATTCATACATCACTACTGGAAAAACCATAGCTTTGACTAGACGGACCTTTGTTGGCAAAGTAATGTCTCTGCTTTTTAGTATGCTGTCTAGGTTGGTCATAACTTTTCTTTCATGGAGTGAGTGTCTTTTAATTTCATGGCTGCAGTTGATGGACGAAACAGACGAACAGGCTCCATCTTGAAAGCAGGACTCCATCTTGGCCCGGACTGTGGACTTTGAGCTATATGCCCAGTGTCTATGGAAAGAACATACCAACTGGAAAACTAGACCCCCCAGATGGAAGAGCCCCAGGGCTCATACCTAGATTCTCCATCACCTAAAAGAATACCCTAATTATCTGTGTAACCACACAGAGTCATAAATTCTATTATGCTTATTGGGGTATCACCACAGGCCTACTGAAAATTGTTTCCACTGTTAACTACCTAGGCCTAAGGCATACGAATCATGGGTTAACTTTGATTGTATCTTTCATTTCCTTTGTTCAGACTAGTTTCAGAGAATTTGGGGAGGTGGGTTTGGGCATGTACACTTAGGGTATGTAAGGTTTTCACAAAAACTGATTGGGGTCCTTGGCTAAGAGGAGACTCTGCCTGGGGCCTGCCAGTGTAATAAACTGCACTCCACTATCTGCGTTGTCCTTCTGAGTGAGTTTGTTTCCCAGAATGAGTGGCTACAACACAGTCACCATCTTCAATGATTTAGGAGCCCCAAAAAAATAGTCTGTCACTGTTCCATTGCTTCCCTATCTATTTCCCATGAAGTGATGGGACTGGATGCCATGATCTTAGTTTTCTGAATGTTGAGTTTTAAGCCAACTTTTTCACTCTCCTCTTTCACTTTCATCAAGTGGCTCTTTAGTTCTTTGCTTTCTGCCATAAGGGTGGTGTCATCTGCATATCTGAGGTTATTGATATTTCTCCCGGCAATCTTGATTCCCATACACAGAACAATGCTAAATTTCTTAACTTGAGATATACTGTTTTCCTTAATTAACAATAATATTTTGATGTTCAGACTACCTGCCCTTTGTTGCAAACTCCTATATAACCTGACTCCTCCCCCTTCCTCCTTGGAACAGTTCTCTCAGGGTCACTTGAGATGCTGTCTCCTGGGCTTGAGTTCTAAAAATTCCCACCAAATAAAACTTTACTCTCAACCTTTAGGTTGTGACCATTTAAGTAGACAACACCTAAAACTAAGGTTATATAACCAATTATATCTCCATAAAATTGGAGGGAAAAAATCCAACCAACAAAGAACTGATTGCCAGCTGTCCCTAAACATGAAATGAAGTCCGTCTAGTCAAGGCTATGGTTTTTCCAGTGGTCATGTATGGATGTGAGAGTTGGACTGTGAAGAAAGCTGAGTGCTGAAGAATGGATGCTTTTGAACTGTGGTGTTGGAGAAGACTCTTGAGAGTCCCTTGGACTGCAGGGAGATCCACCCCGTCCATTCTAAAGGAGATCAGCCCTGGGTGTTCATTGGAAGGAATGATGCTAAGGCTGAAACTCCAGTACTTTGGCCACCTCATGCGAAGAGTTGACTCATTGGAAAAGACTCTGATGCTGGGAGGGATTGGGGGCAGGAGGAGAAGGGGACGACAGAGGATGAGATGGCTGGATGGCATCACCGACTCCATGGACATGAGTTTGGGTGAACTCCGGGAGTTGATAATGGACAGAGAGGCCTGGCGTGCTGCCATTCATGGGGTCGAAAAGAGTTGGACACGACTGAGCAACTGAACTGAACTATGCAAAAGGTCAAAGAATTTGTTACCAGTAGATCCATATAAAAGAAATGTGAAAGTAAAGTAAAGGAAGTCAGTCCATGAAGCCAAAAGAAAATGGTACCACAGGAGGTCTGGTTCTACACAGACAGAGAAGAGCGCCAGTAGTGAAAACGACACTGGGAAATTATATAAAACGTTTACCTCACTGTTTAGCTCTCTTTAAAAGAGAATCACCTTGCTTCAACAAAAATAATACAATACAAACATTTCTGGTTTTATAACATATGTCCTGGTGAAATACATGACAACAATATCAAAAAGGCCAGGAAAGGGGAATGAAAATATGTTGTGAAAGTTCTTACATTGAGTATAAAATAGTGTATTGTTGAAGGTAGACTGTGATAAAGATACACAGTATAAACTAAAGTAAAATAACACAAAAAGAACTAATAACTACTAAGTGAATAAAGGAAATAAGGTGAAGCTATAAAAAGTTTTCACTTGTCCATAAGACAGCAGCAAGTGAGAAAAGGGGAAGAAAGGACACATTAGACAACAGCAAGAAGGTAGATGTAAACCAGCCTTGTTGATCAATGCTGCTGCTGCTGCGAAGTCGCTTCAGTCATGTCTGACTCTGTGCAACCCCATAGACAGCAAGCAGCCCACCAGGCTCCACCGTCCCTGGGATTCTCCAGGCAAGAACACTGGAGTGGGTTGCCATTTCCTTCTCCAATGCAGGAAAGTGAAAAGTGAAAGTGAAGTCGCTCAGTCATGTCCGACCCTCAGCGACCCCATGGACTGCGCCCATGGGATTTTCCAGGCAAGAGTACTGGAGTGGGTTGCCATTGCCTTCTCCCATTAGATGTAAATGGTGTAAACCAAAGATCAGCAAACCTTTTCTTAAAGAGCTAGTTTAAGAAAACTTTGCCAGTTATGAAGTCTTTGCTGCAACGACATAACTGTTTTGCTGTAGCATAAAAGTAGCCGCAGTCAAAACAAAGAAATGGATGTGGTTATGTTTCAATAAATTATTATTTACAAAAACAGGCTGTCTGCCAGGCTATAGTTTACTAGTCCCTGTTTAAGTACCTCAATTCAGAGGGAGTAGTAGACTGGGGGGAAACCACAACTTAAATACATTCTGCCTACAAAAAAAGATTTCAGTATGATATCCTGTACTGAGTACACATGCTCCCATGTCCAGCTCTTTGGCAACCCCATGGACTGTAGCACACCAGCATCCTCTGTGAATGGAATTTTCCAGGCAAGAATACTGGAGCAGGTTGTCCTTTCCTTTTCCAGGGTATCTTCCTACTCACAGATTAAAAGTAAAAGGACGGACATGATATTCCATACTAAAGTTGCAGAGAAGATCCAATTCTGATTCCATGTTGGAAATGTTTTTGACTTGCTTTTTGGTGCTGTTGTAATTATAACCATATAGAATGCAGTGCCTCAGAAAACCCAGCCCTTCTGCCTGACTGCTGGACTAAATTGTCTTTGCTCAGCTCATAGGGAGATAGTCTGACCCTGCACATCTGTGATTACCTACAGGAGAGAAGAGATTAACACATTCCTTTCAGAAATTGGCAGTTCCTGGAGCTGTTTTGCAAGTCTGATTGCCCCTTTTTACTTTGCTTCTTCACTGCCTCTCCTTCTGCATTCTGCCTTTTTACTTTATTTCCTCACTGCCCCCCACCTCCATCTCTGTTCTACAAGAGAGCCTGGCATCCTGACCCTGATAAATGGGTATTTTGAGACACTAGTCTGCCATCTTCTCAGTCAGCCAGCTTTCCTACTAAAGTCGTATTCCACGCCTCCACACCTTGCTCAGATTTGTTGGCCTGGCGACTGTGTGGCCTAGAGACTGAGTTTGGACTCTGTACTTCTATTAGGAACCAAAGGGAAGATGGAGGGCCTATGTTTGCATTAGCCAGAGTACATCTAGAGCAGAAGAGGGGCAGGGTAAAGAGAAAGAGAGAAATCAAACAGAAAGATGGCTACCTCTTCCGCCAAATGAAGCAGGTTGCTGGTATTTATTTCATCTCCAGACTCTTAGGAATGAAACTAACCAATTAAGACAGGAAACCTCTGTCATGTAGCTGTGCCTTTAGCCTTTCTACTGTACTGGAAGGATCAAAGGAGCTAGAAAGAATGGAGGGATCCTAGGCCTTTTTTTTTTTTTTTTTTTTTTGTGGTGGCAACAAAAATTTTTATTCAACTGGTTCAGAAAAAAGTTTTGGAATGAATGCGTTTAGATAACCAAATACACTTTAAAAACAAATCTTTGCCAAATAGTTTACTTAAACTTCAAAACAATTTTTTTGTAATGTATAATTAACTACCCATAGCTTTGTCATACCATAAACATGCTAATAGATGGTTGTTCTCAACATTCAAATCGTTCTAAGACTGGTAACCAGATTTACACAAGTGTTAATAAGGGATTAAAACCATGACCTTGACAAAGTTAACTTACCCTGAGCTCTTGGAAGGTTTGTCTGTTTAGTCTTTGGAGGTCCCTGAATATCATTTTAAGTGTTACCATGTTACTTCTGCTGGATAATAGTGCAAGTGCTAAAATGTAAAAATCACGTAGTACAAGGTTTGGAAATCATGCAGTTTAGATGCAGAAAAAAATTAAATCAAGGCAAAATCCTTTTACTGAGGAAACTGAATAAAACGATGTGGTGACCATAAGTCTGAAGGATGGCTTCATTTATAAAATTTTAACAAGTAACTTGTAAAATGACAAATTTATCATAATCTAATTAGATAAGGGCATTAAGTAAATTATCAACACAAAAACTGTCATTCTTCCATTAGAAAAGGAGCTGGACTCTCACAGAAGTTAGTTACAATTTAAGTACAATAGAGAAGCAATACATACTTGTTACATACTTAACAATGCATCTCGAGTGTCTGAGTTTTGTAAGCTATTTTATCAATAGTGTTCACTTTTCCATTGGCTCAGACAGTAAAGGAATCTGCCTGCAATGCAGGAGGCCTGTGTTGGATCCCTGGGTTGGGAAGATCCCGTGGAGAAGGGAATGGCAATCCACTCCAGTATTCTTGCCTGGAGAATTCCATGGACAGAGGAGCCTGGCAGGCTATAGCCCACAGGGTTGCAAAGAGTCAGACACAACTGAGCAACTAACTAACACGTTTACACCTTTATCAATATTACTCTATTTCCTCACTTTTGGAAGACAAAGACCATTTCGCTTAACACTTCCACAGATAGACAACCCACTTTGCTAGTTCTTAAAGCTATCAGGCTTCTTGACAGATTTCAGGCAAAAGATAATTTGTGGTTTCTTCTACTTTATCCTTATTGCAATTAATCCCCAACTAGAAAGGTGCTGATATTCCTTGCATTTCAATTGACAAGTTTTGCTATGAAGCATTTTAAAATAATTAACATTGTTTTGCCCACTCCTTCAAATAATATTTTTAGAAGTCATGATTTCTCAAAGGAGGTTTATATAGACCATGCAAATAGAACAGCACCCATATGCACAGAGGCACTAAGAAAAAGCTAGAGGGTACTGCTTACCATTTTAGCTGCAGTCACCTAGACATTAAAAACTAGATTTGAAAAAGCAAAACAAAAACTTTTCATTTGGGGCAATGCAAGAACAAATAGCAGTTGAATCTGTGTATCAGCTGTCTATGTATGACAAGTGATAAATCCATTTGACTTCAGACAACTTTTCAAATAAGTTTATTTGAAGCAAAATAAACTATTGCCAAGAAACTTCATGAAAATTTCATCTCAAAAGGGTCAAAAAAGGAGAATTATCTGCTTTGAATTCTTTGCATTCAGGGCTGCAAACCAAATACACATTATTACTTAAATCAGTGTTATTTAAGAATTTCCAACATTGACAACTCTTGTAAAAAAGCATCCAAGCACAGGAGAGAGAGCTGCAGCACGCAGCATTCTTATGGGTAAGCAACAGACATCTGAACTTACTTGCAGACACCGTGAGTCACTAGTGAACTCTGCTTCCAAGTACTCCTGCAAGGCACACCATAGGCTCAGTACATGTTCTCAGCCCCTCAGCTTCAGTTCACATTACCACACTTACAGATCTGTGACAGAAGAGAACACACACCATACAGCATTCACAGTAGTTGACAAACACCGTTTCACTTAACACATTCAGCTAACGTAGGTTAACTAAGAACAAAACTAAAAGTCTTCCAACAGATGCAGATGTCCTTTGAATGCAAAAAACATTTGTATGTTATTTGCTATCACTGCTCTCAGCACACTCTCTTACCAAAGCCACAGGACTGAGAGACACATCTTGTGTCTTTTTTGTAACACAAGTTACAAAATATCCATTATGCACCACCAAATCTCTGCACAGGCTCTTTCCTTTCCTCGCTCATTCTGTCACCATCATCAATTCCACACAAGGTTTCAAAAGTTTTAACAGGCCTCTGGTTCTATATCCCAGCCTTGCATTCACAGCATTGATACAAGCCCATGAAATAAAGAGTAGTGTATAAAAATGTGACACTTACTATCAAAGATGCAGCCTGTGCAGCGTGATAAGAATTCTTGAATGAGAAAGCATGCAGACAGAAGTATTCCTGTGGTAGAATTATTTACAGCACTACTTTCAGCAAAGTGCTTCTTCCATAAACATTTGAAATGAGATGAACTGGAAAGATTAAATGAAGGCTTTGTATTGTACTTTTGTATATGAAGGAGACAAGGGCTAAAAAAACAAAAACAAAAGAACCAAGCACTGTGATACCATGCTCTCCAAAGAGGAGATTTCCCAAGGAAAAAAAGTGATATGGTGGGATTTGAATGAAAACAAGAAAAACATAGTTCTAATCAATGGTTTCCATTTTGAACATGCAAATAATTCACTTCACAAGTCCATGGATAAAATATTGCAGGAGAAACATTTTGTAATGTGTTGGTTTATCAGTCAGGTTAATAGCAGTTCACTTTCAAACACTCAATACTTCAACCCTTTATGTAACAAAACTTCTAAAATTCATTTAGCTCTTTTTCTAAAGAAAAATGCCAGATATACTGCTGAATATACTCCACACTGAAGAAGCCAATTTTAAAAATTCTTAAATACGTATTTTACAATATATTTACCATGCGTTTAGAAAAATTTGAATTCCCACCAGTTTATACCAACTAACCATAACCCAAAGTCAATATTCCCTAGCCAGAAGATTCAGAATCCATGCTTGGGCCAAAGCCTACATTAAAACCACTGCCTGACCCTGCATTTGATGCTGATCTCCAACCAATTGCTGCACCTGAATTAGAACCACTCTAAAAGTTATTTCCAGTACCCAAAGCCTGACTCGGCTCTCTCTGCATGTTGCCTTGGCTTTGGTTATGACCTGACAGCCCTGGCTGGTTCTGGTGACTGGCTAACATGCCCATCATACCCCAGCTGCTGTGCAGAGCTGCCTGGGCTGCAGCCATCATTGCTGGACTAATGCTAAAACCACCAACTTTCCTCCATCTGCCCATATTACTACCTGGATTATTTCCCAAACCAGCTCCGCCCTCTCTACTGCTGATCTACCGAATCCATTCTGACTCCCAAAGCCACCTGGATCACCACCACATCTTCCACTGCTGTCTGTTGCTACCGTGTTCAGGTTCAGCCTTGGATATATGTATGTCGATTCCTTGAATGGTCACGTCCTCTCTACACAGAGACTGGGCAACCTGATCATCTGCAAATGGAACTAGGCAAAAGCCCTGAACAGCATGGGATTGAAGACGTCTACCACTTCCCCGTACTGGCAAAAGAACTGCCGCAGCTCATCAGCAGTCATGTCCTCTGTACAGCACCCAGTAAACACCTTTCTGCTTCCCAAAGGCTCCTCTGGGCTTTGCTTAGAATTTGGAAGTTTACAGTCACACTGTTGTCCATCTATCACATGTTGCTGTGACATGACTTTTACCTGGGTTTCATATTCCATGAAATGAACAAAGTCAAATCCTTTCAAATGACCAGTTTTTAAAATATGCATTTATTTGGCTGTGTCGGGTTTTATTAGTTGCAGCATGTGAATTTTTAGTCGTGGTATGTGGGATCTATTAATAATTCCCTTAACAGGGATCGAACCCAGGCCCTCTGTATTGGGAGTGCAGAGTCTTAGCACTGGGCCACCAAGGAAGTCCCTGAATGACCAGTTTTAGAATCTTTCTTGACCTGAACCCTAAGACCCTCTCCAAGGGTACTAAAATACTCTTTTAGGTCCTGCTGTTTTCCATGGGAGACCCAACACTATTTCTGGACTACTTTTTTCGTGTTCACTGCTGATGAAGCATCCATTTTTCTTTTGTTATTGTGATAGCTGACATCGTACACCAGATTCCCTCAGCCGGCATTAGGGGCACGCAGAATACCTCCTACCAGATGGACACCTCTCATACACTGAGACACTGGCTTCCTGTAGTGCAGACCACGTGCCCCTAGAAGCTGGGCTGCATTGTCCCATCATTTTATGATGGTATGCCAACGGGCTTGTCATCTTCATCTTTGGTTACCCGAATATATTCAGACATCTTTGCTTGCCTTTCTGCTAGGAAGCCCGACAAGAAAACCGAAGCAGCGAGGAATCCTAGAGCAGTCTGGCTACCACTTCGCTACCGCACCCCTAGGCTTCTTTCTGAAAGGCAGGAAAGAGCAGTTACTCAGAGTGTGGGCTCTGGTATCTGACGTCTCCAATTTGAATCTTAATTTCACCATTTACAAACTGAGTTAGAGTGAGTTTCTTAATATCTTTTAGTCTGGAAAAGGTGGATAACATTTATACCTTATGGACTTTCTATGAGAACTATATCAGATAATACATGTGAAGCATTTGGTACACATCTCACAGTCAGCACTCAAGTGAACTCTGATGACACTGATGTTGCCAACCACCATGGTCTGTGCAACAATTTTTAAGTTGACACTATGAACTCCATCCTCTAGCAATAAAATGTTCTTAAATATAAGTACCATTTGAACATTGATAAATAATAAGGACTTACTATGGTAGCACTCTACTCAATACTCTGTAATGATCTATATGGGAAAAGAATATAAGAGTGGATCTCTGTATATATAAGAAAGAAAAATTACCATTCGGGATAGCATGACTTAACCCAGGTGAATAAGGGAAAATTCAGTTTTCTAGCTTTTTCTTTTACTTTCACACTACAACAAAACAGAGGACTTCTGACACCAGACGTGTGGGAGTTTTCTCGCGCTACAAAATTCTTGGCTATTCATTGGTGTCTTAAAATTCTACTCAGTTCTGACATCATCTACCTGGAGATAGCACAAGAGCCCCCAGCTAAGGGCTCAGTCCCGCACAGGTGCTCCTGCTTCAGATGCCAAACCCAAGTCCAGATAGTTGCCTGTGCTTCTGAAGTTCCAGTGGCTTCCTCCTTGGTTGAGACTAATTTGCAACAGCATCTCACAGAATTCAGAGGAACGTTTTCCTTACTAGGTTACCATTATAAAATGATAAAACTCAGGAATAGCCGGATGGAAGAGATGCATAGGGCAAGGCGTACAAAAAGGACTTGGAGTTTTCATGCTGCCCCCACCCACCGCCCCCCACATCTCCACATGTTCACCAACATAGAAGTTCTCCAAACCGTGTCCTTTTGGGTTTTTATGGAGACTTCATCATATAGGCATGATTGATTAAATCATTTGCCACTTGTGATTGATTCAACCTCCAACTCCACTCCCCTCCCTGGAGGCTGCGGTGGGACTGAAAGTTCCAACCCTCTAATCACAGCTGGCTATACTGGTAAGCGGTCCCTGTGTTCATGTTACCTAGGGGCTTTCCAAAAGTCACTTCATTAACAAAAGACACTTTAATGGCGCTCATCACAGGAAATTTTGTGGTCTAGGAGCTCTATGCCAGAAAGTAGACAAAGACCAATATATATTTATTATAAATCATGAAATTGTATCAGGTTTCAGCAATCTGAAACTACGTGTAGGTCAAACCCAGCCCACACCTTTTTTGTGCAGTCTGCAAGCTAAGAATGGTTTTTATGTTTTTAAATAGTTAAAACCAGGACTTCTCTGGTGGTCCAGTGGTAAAGAATCCCTGGTCCAGAAAAATTCCACACTTCGCAGGGCAGCTAAGCCTGTGAACCACAGCTACTGGAGCCCCTGGGCCTAGAGCCTGTGCTCCACAAGGGAAACCACGGCAGTATGAAACCTGTGCACTGCGAGGAGTAGTTCCTGCTCGCCACAGCTAGAGAAAGCCGGTGCACGGCAGTGAAGACCCAGCACAGACAAAAATAGATCTATTTTTAAAAGTCATCTTTAAAAAGAATAGTTAAAACCATTTTGTAACACATAAAATGATCAAATTCAAATGTCAGCGCCCATAAACAAAGCTATATTGGAATCAGCCATGCTCACTCATTGACCTATTGTTTGCGAGTTTTTTAGCCACAGCAGCAGAATTCAGGAGTTGCAACGAGATGGTGTGGCCCACAGAACCTAAATATTTATTATCAAGCCTTTTACAGAAATAAATTTGCCAACAAACTTGATCTAATGCATCCTTGAATTTCCCCATTATTTCTAAATGACCACAAACAGCAACTTGGAAACGGCCGACCCTTATAGCCCCATTCCAAATAGCAGAGTCCCAACATTTTCCTGGCCAGGTCCTCACCTTGGTGTGGCGACCTTCTTTTGTTGGGAGTTTAATTTTCTTTGAAGCTTGCAAAAAAGCTTCTTTGGAGCTGATCTTCAAGTCCGCGGTCTGGTCTTCAGCTTTCTCTGCCTTCCACTGCAGAAGTCAAGAGCCTCTTTGCGTGCTGTTAAGGAGGCCCTGGGCTTTCCACGTAGCTTTCAGTTGGCAATTGCTCTCACCTGTTTATTATCTTTTTTCCTTAGCAAGTGCCACCTGATTTCATGATCCTTTGATTCCCTGTTTCTTCATGATCTCTAACACCTGATACATAACACTAGCTGATGCATTCCATTCCCACTGCTACATCATTCCAGTTTCCCACCAGTGAAAGCTTTAACGATTGGATCATCTCGTCTCACTGGCTATTTTTGCTCAATCACTAGCAGTCATGAAGTCCCTGTTACAAACAGGGTGGTGGATGATTCCACTTCAAAGCTGCATCAGCGACTTCTTTCTGGGACCACTTCATGTTAGGGGTGCCAGATTTAGCAAGTATAAATACAGAACTCCCAGTTAAATTATGAATTTTGGATAAATAAAACTTTTAGTATGTGCTTAGTCGCTCAGTCATGTCTGATTCTTTGCAACCCTTTGGACTGTAACCATGGACGGTCCATGGGATTTCTCAGGCAAGAATACTGGAGTGGGTTGCCATTTCATTTTCCAGGGGATCTTCCTGACTCAGGGATTGAACCCACATATCCTGCATTCAGTTCAGTTCAGTTCAGTTCAGTCGCTCAGTCGTGTCTGACTCTTTGCAACCCCATGAACCACAGCATACCAGGCCTCCCTGTCCATCACCAACTCCTGGAGTCCAACCAAACCCATGTCCATCGAGTCAATGATGCCATCCAACCATCTCATCCTCTGTCATCCCCTTCTCCTCCTGCCCTCAATTTTTCCCAGCATCAGGGTCTTTTCCAATGAATCAGCTCTTCGCATCAAGTGGCCAATGTATTGGAGTTTCAGCCTCAACATCAGTCTTTCCAATGAACACCCAGGACTGATCTCCTTTAGGATGGACTGGTTGGATTTCCTTGCAGTCCAAGGGACTCTCAAGAGTCTTCTCCAACACCACAGTTCAAAAACATCAATTCTTTGGCACTCAGCTTTCTTTATAGTCCAGCTCTCACATCCATACATGACCACTGGAAAAATCATAGCCTTGACTAGACGGACCTTTGTTGGCAAAGTAATGTCTCTGCTTTTTAATATGCTGTCTAGGTTGGTCATAACTTTCCTTCCAAGGAGTAAGCGTCTTTTAATTTCATTGCTGCAATCGCCATCTGCATTGATTTTGGAGCCCAGAAAAAGAAAGTCAGCACTGTTTCCACTGTTTCCCCATCTATCTGCCATGAAGTGATGGGACCGGATGCCATGACCTTAGTTTTCTGAATGTTGAGCTTTAAGCAAACTTTTTCACTCTCCTCATTCCCTGCATTATAGGCAGATTCTTTACCCACTGAGCCATCTGGGAAGCCCCTAGTATAAGTATATCCCTGCCATTTCTGGGACATATTTATATTTAAAAAATTTTGTTCTTTATCTGAAATTAAAGTTTAGCTGGGCAACCTGCATTTCACCTGGCAACTCTACAACAGGTTCCTCTTGAAGCAAATTCTGAGATGGAGCTTAGTTAGCAGGGTGTCATTAAACAGTGCACTTACTATCAATACCTTTGGGAGGATTGGAAGAGAAGGAAGCAGGATAGCAGAAAGAAAAGTCTGTGATGCAGGCCCAGTGACAGGTCTGGCTGAGCCATGGGGATCTCTGGTACTAGAATGGCCCTTTACAGCAATTCCAGGTTGGGCTGAATTGTCCAAGCCTTTATACTCACACTGATCCATCACTTGATGAGGAGGTGCTTCCTGGGTGAAGCAAATCTCTGCAGACAAGGCAAATCCTGAAGGGTCTGACAGCCGAAGGCTATATGCTGACAGCACTCCCAGCATCAGGGGCAGAAAGTCTTTCCTGACGTGGAATCCATGTAGTGGGTACATCACAGTGTTTACTATGCTTGGAGAGAGGATTAAAACATTGACCAGAGACAGTAAATGATATTTAAGAAGGATATCAATGGACATGAGCTTGATCAAACTCTGGGACATTGTGAAGGACATGGAGTTGCAAAGAGTCAGACACGACTTAGCAACTGAAAAACAGCAACAAGGACTTTTCCATTTGAGCATCTATGATGCTCAAGTGAAATAATGCTCAAGTGAAATAATGATCAAGTGAAATAATGCTCAAGTGAAATAATGAAATAATGAGTTCCATTGCCTAGAAGAGACCATGACACATAGATGGTAAGCACCAGGCAGCAGTTACATTGATGTCTCAAAAAAACTGGGGCAGGAAGGGTTGTCCAATGGTGAGGCAATTTTTAGAGTAACAGGCAGTGCTGTGCCAGCTTACTTATCTACCTCTTGGAAGGTGATGACTGTTGAGGAATTGTTGGGGAGTGTTCTATGCCTGACTAGGCTTAAATTGGCAAATTCCTCTAGATACAGCTTTTTAAAAAGGAACACCTTTTGAAAAAAAATCTTCAAAGTTAATTATTGTTTTTTTCCAAAGACCAGATCCTTCTCTTGGACATGTCTGAGTAAGGTGGAAACCATGACCATAAAGTTAGGAAAAAATGTCTTATCTTCACCGACACTTAAGCTGTGATGTTAGGTGAAACTTCTCTGGGTTCACTTTTCTAGGCTTTAAAATGAGAAGCTTGGGATGGTTTTTATGTGAAGGTTCTATCTAGTGTTGATGTTTTGTAATCCTGTGATTGTGTATGTGGCTTCTTGGCAAAAGAATTTGGAACACTAACCAAGCCAGGTTGCTAGACACAAGACTTTAGCAATTTTAGAATTAATTTTTTTAGATTTTTAGAAAGTAGTTTAACAACCACTGTTCAAGTAGCTCAATTTTTGAGGCTGATCATGACAGATTGGAAGGGAAAGTAGGGAGACAGGTTAATTTCTTGCATATTTTAAATCTTACTGTGAACAGCTATAAAACTGGATATGTTAGCATCCCATGCAAAGTCTGAATGGCCCAGGTAGAGGGGAAAGGCTATTTTCTCTGAGGACTTTTCTTTCTTTTTTGCTTTGTATTATTTTAATGACAAAAGTCAGCAGCAGTGCATGCCTGGGCCTGTCAGGAACAGAGACTCTTCTGGGGAAGGTTATAAAGAAGTTCTCTAGGTCAAAACGGCGGGTCCTTGAATTTTTTTTTCATGATTTGAGGGCAGTTTTTCTGTAAATTTGTTGCATGACTAAGGGACCATTTTTTTGGTGGCATGAAGTGTTAACTCCCTAGTCATGCAGACCAGCAGAGAGACACTTATGATGCTGTATACCTCTCACTCAGGTCGGCAGCCCCTGAATAAGGCTGAAAGAATAACAGGGTCACTCTGGTTCCCTGTAGGTTTGAAATATAAAAGTACCACTTATGATTTATCAAGAATCATATAATTTTTAGAGCACTTTTCATTTCACATGGAAAAACCAAAGGAGGTAAGTAGTACTTTCCACATTTTACAGATGACACAGAGCTTCTGAGGGATTGAGAGACTTGCCCCAATTCACACAAATCCAATTTTAAAAATTCCTTCAGTGTTTAGCCTGTAACATCGTGTCCTTTTTAGTAGCCTAAACTAAGCCAATAAACTAACAAATCTTCATTGCACTTATGTCTGTTGCTGCTGCTACTGCTAATTCGCTTCAGTCGTGTCCAACTCTGCAACCCCATAGACGGCAGTCCACCAGGCTCCCCCGTCCCTGGGATTCTCCAGGCAAGAACACTGGAGTGGGTTGCCATTTCCTTCTCCAACGCATGAAAGTGAAAAGTGTAAGTGAAGCCGCTCAGTCGTGTCCGACTTGCAGTGACCCCACGGACTTCAGCCTACCAGGCTCCTCCATCCAAGGGATTTTCCAGGCAGGAGTACTGGAGTAGGGTGCCATTGCCTTCTCCACTTACGTCTGTAAGTATCTAGTTTTAGTAAGTAGTTGCACATTTTTCATGTTTTCTGATAGAGAAAACAATCCATATTAATGACTTTTTTCAGTACTCAGAAGGAGCCAGCAAACTATGAGAGTTTGAATAGAGGGGCAACAAATATGAATATAATTCTACCACAATACTGGTTTTTGGTTATCTTTTCTTCTAAACATTATGTATAAATTAACATCAGGTAATAATAACAGTACACTTGTTTCAACATGTGATTATGTTCAGCAATGATTATTTTTATTGACTAATTAAAGTTAAATAAATTACAACCTAAAAAGATACATTCACCATGATCCATTCGTTGTTCAGAATAGCTTAGAATCTGTGGTTACAGATTGGAAATTATGGCTTTTAATAATGTGGTTCACCAGGTCATAGCAGCTGCATGAAAACTGAGAAGCTCAGTCGTGAACTTCTCCTTTAGATGGTCTGTGATCAGCTAGTCACAGTCAAAATGTAGTCAGTGCAGTTAGAAAAAGACACCTGGTTCTTTAAGAATTTTAGTGTCTTGTTTGACTTTTTATCTTGCAACCTTGGAAGGTAACAGACTGTGGAGGTACCTAAGATCAGAACTCTTCATTTTAAAACTCTCCTCCCAGGACTCTTTCTTTGCCATAACACCTGGGCTAAGTGATAGGGCACAATATCAGTTTGCAAGAAAATGCTTTGAAACGGGGTCCACCCAACCTCTGAGGTTGAGAGGGATGGTTCTATTTACTCTCTGGTGGGAAGTTATCTGCTTTAGATTAAAGAAGAATTAGGGAATTATCTGGTTTGATTCTGACATCAGAAGTGCAAATGTTTGAAAAGTGCTTTAAAGTAACTTTGCTTATAAGCATCAATGTAAACTGCTAAAATGATATCTTGATTTGAAAACATTAGCTGGTACATTCTATTTTAGCAGTGAGCTCAAACCTTTTTTTAAAATCAAGCACTGTTTGCAGGAAAGAATGAGTAAAATCTGAATTCTTTACACTCTGTAAAGACAAACTTTTCAACCCTATTATGAAATTACTCTCTAATTTTTGTTTGTTGGTCAGACTCAGTTGTCCTTATATTACTCTGCCATAGTGAGAAAAAAAAAAGAGAGCAAGAAATCCCAATCTATACGTCTCTAGCAGTGAGTATATGATTCCTTACCAACAGTTAAGGGTGCCAAGATAAATCAAATACCAAGACTGGGGTTTCTAAAACTTTTTCTAAAAGAAATATGGGCTAATTCAATAACTAACCTCTTTTGGTTGTTACTATATTTACAGTTAGTATTGTATATATTACTATTATAATCATCACTATGAAATTATATATATATTCAGGTCCCCTGTGTCCAGAAACAGCCAACATATATTTTTAAATACTTTAAAAGAAGAGCAGCACATATTAAACACATTGATCTTGAACACGAAACTCTATTCTACTCTGTTATAAAACATGAATCTGAAGAGGACATTTTTTTTAAAAAGCTGTGATGACATGATACAACCAATCTAATTAACAAGTGGGGGGAAAAGTCTCAAATACCCATTATTTTGAGAACACAGCAACAACAAATTCCCTCATAGCTGCCTAGGTTTATTCAGGGGGTGTGGAGACTCAAATATTTCAATCTGCACATTCCCTGAGTTTTAAAATGCTTCCACTAATATGGTATAAAACCAGGACTCAGGGCCACTGAGAATCAATGAGGCGCCAGTGAAAAAGTTTTCAGAAGCTCCCCCCTAACACATGCATGTACTCAGTGAGGGCAAACTGCTGAGAAATCTTTACATAAGTATTTCCCTAGGTGTCCTTCCTGGCTGTAGGACCCCTGGACTCCTCTCTACTCTCGGTGGCCCTGCCTGGACCTCAGTGCTGGGCTGAAGGATGTTTGAAGAACCGAGTTGGCAGAAAATATATGTATTTAAGGGCATTTAGGAGCAAGTACACGGAAAAACTATATGAAAAGATCTTAATGACCCAGATAACCACGATGGTGTGATCACTCACCTAGAACCAGACATCCTGTAGTATGAAGTTAAGTGGGCCTTAGGAAGCATCACTACGAACAAAGCTAGTGGAGGTGATGGAATTTCAGTTGAGCTATTTCAAATCCTAAAAGATGATGATGTTAAAGTGCTGCATTCAATATGCCAGCAAATTTGGAAAACTCAGCAGTGGCCACAGGACTGCTGAGGCCTGTTTTCATTCCAATGAAAAGGTCAGTTTTCATTCCAATCCCAAAGAAAGGCAGCACCAAAGAATGTTCAAACTACAGCACAATTGCACTCGTCTCACACTTTAGCAAAGTAATGCTCAAAATTCTTCAAGCCAGGCTTCAACAGTACGTGAACTGTGAACTTCCAGATGTTCAAGCTGGATTTAGAAAAGGCAGAGAAACCACAGATCAAATTGCCAACATCTGTTGTGTCATAGAAAAAGCAAGAAAGTTTCAGAAAAACATCTATTTCTGCTTTATTGACTATGCCAAAGCGTTTGACTGTGTGGATCACAACAAACTGTGAAAAATTCTTCAAGAGATGGGAATACCAGATCACCTGACCTGCCTCTTGAGAAATCTGTATGCAGGTCAAGAAGCAACAGTTAGAACCAGACATGAAACAACAGACTGGTTCCAAACTGGGAAAGGGGTAAGTCAAGGCTATATATTGTCACTCTGCTTATTTAACTTATATGCAGAGTACATCATGCAAAATGCTGGGCTGGATAAAGCACAAGCTGGAATCAAGACTGCCGGGAGAAATATCAATAACCTCAGATATGCAGATGATACCACCCTTATTGCAGAAAGCAAAGAGGAACTAAAGAGCCTCTTTATGAAAGTGAAAGAGGAGAGAAAAAGCTGACTTAAAACTCAACATTCAAAAAATTAAGATCATGGCATCTGGTCCCATCACTTCATGGAAAATAGATGGGGAAGCAATGCAAACAGTGAGAGACTTTATTTTGGGGGGCTCCAAAATCACTGCAGATGGTGACTGCAGCCATGAAATTAAAAGATGCTTACTTCTTGGAAGAAAATCTATGACCAACCTAGACAGCATATTAAAAAGCAGAGACATTACTTTGCCAACAAAGGTCCATCTAGTCAAAGCTATGGTTTTTCCAGTAGTCATGTATGGATGTGAGAGTTGGACCATAAAGAAAGCTGAGCACCAAAGAATTGATGCTTTTGAACTGTGGTGTTAGAGAAGACTCTTGAGAGTCCCTTGGACTGCAAGGAGATCCAACCAGTCCATCCTAAAGGAAATCAGTCTTGAATATTCATTGGAAGAACTGATGCTGAAGCTGAAGCTCCAATTCTTTGGCCACCTGATGTGAAGAACTAACTCTTTAGAAAAGACCCTGATGCTGGGAAAGATTGAAGGTAGGAGGAGAAGGGAACGACAGAGGATGAGATGGTTGGATGGCATCACCGACTTGATGGACTTGAGTTTGAGTGAGCTCTGGGAGTTAGTGATGGACAAGGAAGCCTGGATGCTGTAGCCCATGAGGCTGCAAAGAGTTGAACACGACTGAGTGACTGAACTGAACTAGGAGCAAGTTAAACTGGATTTTCTCCTGGCATCCAAAGGGACCAGATCACATTCTTTAAAACTATATTTGGGTAGTTATAAAGTAATTATCTGCCAATTAAAATTTTTTAAAAAGTCACAAGGAGAAAAAAGCCAGATAACATATATTAAAAAGAAAAACTACATTAGGGTAAGAACAGTTCATTAACTGCTTTTTTTGGTGGGGGTGGGGCACGCTTAATTTTATGCTGTTCTCACCCTTGTGCTTTACTATAAACTCAAAGGAAATAAATGACCACTTTTTAGTCTGAAACAAAAAAAAATATATAACAAACAGGCTCAGGTCAATAAGCCCTTCTAAGAATCAGGCTCACTTTACTATTCTAGATCAGGGATTGGCAAACTATTGTTATTAAAGGCCAGAAAATAAATGTTTTAGATTTGGGGAGCTGTTACTCAACTTTCTTAGAGTGATTCAACACTGCCAGTATACAGCAAAAGTAGTCACAGCCTATAATACGCCTGTGACAATACGCAAATGCCTCTGATTGTGTTAATAAAACTTTATTTACAGAAACAGCCAATGGGCTGTCTTTGGCCCAAGGGTCACAGTTTGCCCATCCCTGTTCTAGATAATAACCACGAATGGCACCTTTCTTCTGAAAACTGCAAAGTGCCTCTCAAGGTTCTCACTGGATTAATGTCCACTTGCACAGTATTTGCTCTGAGAGCAGATGCAGATCTAGGGCAGAAAGACCCTGCAGGACCTGCAGATTCAATGTTTATGAGCCGAGCTGCAGATTGGCATGGTCAGAAATTGACAGGAACCCAGGAAGCCTGTTTCTGCTTCAATGCAGGCAGCTATTCCTGGTTTTGGCTAATTTTGGCGTGGTAATCAGGAGCTAAGGATGATGCCCACTTTGACGCTTTGGTGGCTGATGAAGATGCAGAGAAAGGTAATAAGTTAGGGGTAATAAGGTACCTCAACAGCCTTAAAGGGTCAGTGCAGCTTCCAAGACAATAAACATAAGTCGGCACTAAGGAATTCATTGCTCAGACCACCAGGCTGATCAACTCACAGGTAAATCTGCTCAGCCATGGCTAAAAGCCAAAAATAAAATCCAAAACCAAATACACAAAACCAAATACACAAATACGCAACAGCTAAGAATCACAGAATTCCCTATAGGTAAGGAAATCTTACCAATCATCTTAGCCAGTCCTTTCATATTACCAGTGGGGAAAAACAAGACCTAAAGAGGGAGAGGTAACTTGCCCAGCTAGTTTGTGAAGGAATTACCAAATGCCAGCCATTTTTGAGTTCCAGTCTGTTATTTCCCCCTACAGAATCCGAATTAAAGGGGAAACACCACGTAAGCACCCGTGTCGTGAGATTATGACAGCTAATTACCTGACCGCCCTTAAAGACAAGTTTCCTATCGGGACACACATGGTGCCAGAGAAGAGCTGAAATTTACTGAGGGGAATAGAATGCTTCCTATCACTGGTGTAATGCGGCTGACAGAAACTGCACAGGATAAAGCATTAAATGGCCATCTTCCCAAGAATACAAATGCTGGTCTCTCATATTGTACGATAACATGGCAAGAACAGACTGGGAAGTTCTTAGAGCAAAGTTTGCATTGATCTGTTTCCCTCCTAACAGGTCAAAGGCAAACGTTATCCTCGTATCTTTGGTGTCAGTGACATAGAGGATCCCTCGGGCAATGAAGGCGTTGCCGGCCTTGGACTTGGGGTACGTAGTGTTGATGTGCTGCACCACGGAGAAGGTCCTCTCCTCCAGCTGTGCGACAAGGATGCTTGAGCCATCCACGCTGGAAGCATAGATAATCCAAAGGCCCTTTTCATCTACAGCTAAATTGAAGTACGTCTTGGAATTCGCAAAGAGGTATTTTCGATCAAAATACAAGGCATTTTCAAGCTTCAGAGTTTGGGATGTTTCTTTGCCAAATTCAAACCTGAAATGTGTAAAAAAAAAGAAAAAAGTAGATATGAGATACCATTTTTATGGACAAGGGTGGTTTTTAGGCTCCTCTGTTAACCTAGGGTGGGGCCTGGGATTTTGCATTTCTAGTAAGTTCCAGGTTGTGCTCATTCTGCTATTACATCTGCAACACCGTGAGCAGTGAGGGTGCAGAGGCTGGTGACTACATCTCAGTGTCCACCTACTAACCATGTGACCTCGGTAAAAGTCCTTCACTTCCTGAATCCTCAGGTGTCTGCTGACCTCCTGATATGCCCTCTCAAAGCTGCAAGGGGCCTTAGAAGATAATCTAGTCTGTCATTTCATTTTACTCATGAGAAAAGGAGATGTGACCAGCTCAGGAATACAGACAAGCAGTTTAAACTCAGGCTTTTGACCTCCAAGTTTGAGGGTGATTCCTCTACTCCACGCTGGAGTTTTAAGACAAAAGTTTCACAGCAGGCTCAATGAAGGAAGTCAGCAGCTGAGAGGTGAAGTAGCAAAGTCATGGCTGTAAAGTCACTTTTCTTTCTTTGGTAAGCAAGTAGATCAATGAAGTGACGGCGTGAAACCCCATGCCCCTCAGCTCCTGGAGGCTGTTTGATTTGGCAGACTCCAAATCTACATCAGAGCAAAAGTGGATTTTGATTCAGCTTCAGGAATGAAAATTCAGGGACTCAAGGCTAAACAAAAAGAAAAGCACTAGGAGGCGCCATTGAGCAGCAGCAGAACTGTGACAGGTGCGAAGCTGCGGGGATGCACCGGAGTACAGCAAGCTCGAAGCCAGTTAAGAAATCCTGAAGTAAATTGGAAAAGAAACTAGACAAGAGTGAGGGCTTGAGAAGGTCTTTCATGCTCATCTCTGCTTTCAGGGCTCCCCTTCCTCTGAATGCCAGGGATTCAGGACTGTCCCTGTCTGGTACTGGCACTGACAGTTGCTTTTCTTGATGAGGCTCGTCTCTCCCAGCAAAAACAGGGTCTAATTCCAGTCTGCCTCCAATTCTCCTCCCAGACTGTAGTCAGGCACTGGAGCAGGGCCCCAGTACAGTTGTTCTAACCTCACACAAGCTTAGTGCCATTAGAAGCCACTCTTTCTTAGGGTGGCCAATCCTCCTCTGGGCCTCATTCACCCCAGAATACCCCACGTAACTGCTCTCAGTTGCTCAGTCATGTGTGACTCTTTTGCGACCCCATGGACTGTAGCCCACCAGGCTCCTCTGTCCAAGGGATCTCCCAGGCGAGAATACTGGAGTGGGTAGCCATTCCCTTCTACAGGGGATCTTCCCGACCCAGGGATCGAACCAGCTTTGATTGAACCTGTTTGGCAGGTGGATTCTTTACCACTGTGCCACCTGGGTGGCTCTACATATATGGCAGCCACAAGGCTTCCTAGTGGTAAAGAACCCGCTGCCAATGCAGGAGACAAAAGAGATGTGTGTTGGATTGCTGGGTTGGGAAGATCCCCTGGAAGAGAGAATGGCAATCCACTCCAGTATTCTTGCCTAGAGAATCCCATGGACAGAGGAGGCTGGCAGGCTACAGTCCATGGGGTCGCAAAGAGTCAGACACAACTGAAGCGACTTAGCACACATGCACATGCAGGGACTGAATGAGAACAAATGTCACAGAAAGCAGTGTGTGTGGGGAGAGAGGGCTTGTGAATGGGTGGCGGGCCAGTTATCTTTTTCTTTTAGCACAAGATTCTGTCTAGATGAGGTAGCCAGGAGGTGCTGAGGTGCTGAGGGAGCCCAGGATGGGAGGTGGTGCAGAGGCACAGGAGGGGGGTGCCTCCAGCCACGGCTGACATGTGTGTCTGACGTGGCTGGTTTGACTGCATGATGTACTAGCAAGCCCGTGCCCATGGAGGAATCCAGTCCTCCCTCAAGATGCAGGTCTCTTGTTTGGAATGATGAGGACCACAGCTTTCATAACACTGGAATTGTCATTTCCAATGGGAGTACAGTTGGAGGGCTGCAGAGGTTCTCATCCATCTTTCCATTTGTAGTGAGGGCATGGAAGTCACCGGAAGTGGTGTCTCTCCTCTAAGCTCACAAATAAGTAGGTGGGAGGGTTGGAACTTGATTGCGTTCACTGCTCCCTTGATTTGCCCAAGATGATGTCTGCCTCTAAAGCCCAGCACTTGATGTCTTCTTGAGCCATGCAGACAACCTTTAGCAATTCTTGTGCGGAGCCAGGAAGCCTGGGCTGCTGTCCTGGGCCCCGACTACCTGGGTGGCGTGGCCACCTCTCCTGCCCATGGGAAGATGGAGGGCGTGTGGAGGTGGCTTGGTGAGGGCTCTGTCAGGATGACAGAACCACCTGAAGGCCTTGCAGTCTCTAGTCCTCAGAGATCTCAGCTGTGACATGAAATTCTTCACACCCAACAGTTTTCAGAACAAAACCGATTTGGGGGTGTGACACCTTCCTGCCAGAGGGAGGCCTGGATTCTGCTCTTTTTTCCCCAAAGGATGAGAAAGCTTCCGCCCCCGACCCCTGCCACCCCCAGTCACTCCCAGCTTCCTTCTCTCTGGCCCTGAACTTACACTTGGTTCCAGACGAGCAATAAATGCAATGGGGGCTCACTCCTTGTGGCCTGCGGTTCATTCAGTCAGCAAACCCTGACTGACCTCTGGCTGTGCGCCAGGCCCCGGGAACATAGAGGGTAGAACCACAGTCCCTTCCCTTAAGTAGCTGAAGTATGACTGAAGTGCCACGCACAGTAGGTACCAGCTGGGATGGGCGAGGAGGGGCAGCGGGGCCCTGAAGGACTCACCTCACTATGGTGTTGGAGCCTCCCTTGTGGTAGTAGAGAGAGTTGTTGTGAACAGTGTGCCCACAGCCGTGGAAATAGTACGGGAGGTGGATGAGCGTGTAACTGCCGTTCAGCAGTGAGGGCTGGTCTTCGAACTCCTTCACCCTGATGCCTGTAGGAGGGAAACCAGGGAAAGGCAGTCACAGCTTGGAGGTGAGCTGGGGGAGGAGGGCTAAAAGGACAGAAGGTGAGAGTCAGACATCCCGCAAGGGTCCTTGTCCAGTTTCAAGATCCCAGGCTCCCAAACCCTAAGGCCAATTCTCTTCCGTGGATTCCTGAACCATCTTTTGAACACAGTAACCAGAGTTGCCTTTGCTCCTCCCAGGAAAATGGTATCACGCCCTCCCCTACAATTTCATCAACTTTTCTGCCACAGGCCTGCATCGTGAAGAGCACCTGTGCGGTCACCTCCCACCACTGCACTCCAAGGGGGCCATGCTGCCTCTGTGCCTTGCTCTTCCCGTTAGAGTCACAGGTTCCCTTTCAGCTGGTCATCTGGACAGTTACTGCCAGCTGATGAGTGAGCCTGGATGAGACCAAAGTAGCATGTCTGAGCTATTGCTCTGACTAGTCGGCATGGCCAGGCCTCTTCTGGCATGGGGCCACTGCAATGCCTGACCACATCTGTTTGGGACAGTGTGATGCAGTAGACCTTCGAGATGGTACCTCACCCACTCCCCTGGGCTCTCAGATACTGTGGTATGTGAGAAAAGTGGCCAAAAGGATTCTCCTTAAAGAAAGATAGCCTGTGCAAAAAAAAATAAAAATAAAAATTGTCTCTGGCATTTCTTCTTCATTATGGTTTCAGGGTTTATAAAGGGTTTATCAGTCAGGATGCTATTTGTTTCCTCCTGGACACTTTGCCAAAAAGCTGCAGTTGAGGCACCCTGGTCACGTCCCTCTTATCTGAACTGTGAGGTTTGTCACCAATGTGCTCAACTGAGAGCAGCATTCTGCCCACTCATTTGGGCTTTCTAAAATTAAAAAAAAGCAATTCTGTGACACCAATGAGCAAGGATTTCAGACACAGAAACAGGATAAGCCTGAAGGGAGGCAACAAAGGAAATATAAAATTACAGCAGAGATATGGCTCATCCGCCAAGTAAAAGCACCTGAGAAATGTTCAGTCACCCAGATGCGTTCATCACTCTTGTTAGCAGACTCTCTTATCCAAGTCCCAAACGTCTCTTTAACTTTCAACACTTGTATTGGACTTCCAATGGATGTGATCATGGATTCTATCAAAAGAAGAGAAAGTTACTCACCTCCCAATTATGACTGTCACCTACAAATTGGCAGTTGCCATTGGCACTTGCCCTCTACCTCTACAAGGATTAAATCATGTGCTGATGCAGCTGCTGACTTTCCACATCCCCTGCAAGGAGCTAAGGGTGGAGAGCAGAAATGAGGCACTCTGTCCTCAGTGGATGCGGGAGTGGGGGACTGGTAGAACAAGTCTTCAGATAGTTAGATATTTTCAGGAGCTGATTTTATGAGCCCAGGCCGAAGAATTGATGCTTTTGAACTGTGATGTTGGAGAAGAGTCCCTTGGACTGCAAGGAGATCCAACCAGTCCATCCTAAAGGAGATCAGTCCTGAATATTCATTGGAAGGACTGATGCTGAAGCTGAAGCTCCAGTTCTCTGGCCACCTGATATGAAGAACTAACTCAATGGAAAAGACCCTGATGCTGGGAAAGATTGAAGGCAGGAGGAGAAGGGGACGACAGAGGATGAGATGGTTGGATGGCATCACTTGTGTGGTGATAACTCAATGGACATGAGTTTGAGTAAACTCTGGGAGTTGGTGATGGACAGGGAAGCCTGGCATGGTGCAGTCCATGGGGTCACAAAGAGTCGGACACGACTGAGCAACTGACCTGAACTGAACTGAAGTCATGTATCTCTTCATATGGTGGCTCAGACAGTAAAGAATCTGCCTGCCATGTGGGAGACCTGGGTTCTATCCTTGGGTAGGGAGATACCCTGGAGAAGGAAATGGTAATCCACCCCAGTATTCCTGTCTGAGAATTCCATGGACAGAGAAGCCTGGCTGGCTACAGTCCATGGGGCACAAAGAGTCAGACATGACTGAGAGACTAACGCTTTCACTTTCTAAGTGTCTAGAAAAGCACCCAAATCCTTCATGGGGATGACTGCTCCATGTGACTTGCAGAAACCTTCTGCAAAAAACATGTGCTAGATTGCATGTACTCCTCCTTCACCAAAATCACATATATACTGACCTTTCCCCCTACTGCTCTGGAGCAGTTTCTCAGAGCTACCTGAAACGCTTTCTCCTGGGCTGTAGTCCTCATTTTGCAACAAAAGAAACATGACTCACAACTCTCACATTGTGCTGATTTTATTTTTTTAGTTCATATGACTTTAAGGTATCTGATTTCTGAGTTTTAAAACAGGATGCTTTGGGACTTCCCTGATGGTTCCAGTGGGTAATAACCTGCCTGCCAATGCAGGGAACACAGGTTCGACCCCTGGTCCGGGAAGATGCCACATGCCGCAGAGCAACTAAGCCCGTGTACCACAACTACTGAGCCCACACTCTGCAGCCCTCGAGCCACAACCACTGAGCCTGTGCAACACAACTACTGAAGCCAGTGCACGTGGAGCCTGTGCTCCACAACAAGAGAAGGCGCCACGACGAGAAGTCCTTTCATCGCAACTAGACAGTAGCCCCCGCTGCTGCAGAAAGCCTGTATGCAGCAACGCAGACCCATGCACAAATAATTAAAAAAATAAACAGGATGCTTTGTTTCTGTACCTGCTTGTGGGGAATGGTGTTCACTGACTTTCTCATCAGTTTTTCCAACCAAGGTGTCATCATTTGGTACAGCACATGTCTCACCTAAAACAACAAAGATAATCAGAGCAAATGCAGTTGGCACGGTGAGATGTGTATAAGTTTATAACTGGTGCTTTCTGCCACCTTATTCCAGATTCGAGTTCATAAGCATCCTTGGTTTTTGCTTGCTTGCTTTTAAGCACCAACTCATATGCTTCCAATTTTTTTTCCTCTGCCTGGTGAGTTCCCAACAAGCATTTCATGGTCATAGTTGCTAAGACTGTACAATCTTGAGAGGATGTCAATAATAGGAAAATGTCACCTGAGTCAGCTATCCTAACTCTCAACAATCTGGGGGAGGTGGGGAAGGCTTACTGACACGTTCCTGGCCACTCTGGGCAGGTGGGAATCTATCACAGTTTGTATTTTCTGGAGGGATTTTCACCCTCAGGGAAGTTGATGGGGATGAGGGAGCAGCCTCATGATGGGGTGGCCCATTTCATCCTGTCTTCCTGAACTGCCAGGGAGCAGAGGAAGAATAAGCCTAGAGACAGCCCAGACCAGAGAGGTCGGGGCCCCTTTCCCCTCCCCATTTTCCATCTGTTTTTTTCCGCTCGAAGACCTGTGGGACCCAGGCCCTTGAGGGGCACCTGATTCACAGTTGTTTTGAGGCTATGACTAAGCATAGATTCATCTTCCTTAGCAAATGGGCTGAACTCAGACCTTTGGTGAAGAGGTGGCTCAGGTGGCAGAAGCAGGACAGAAGGCAGGGGTAGTGTGGCCAGTGTGGAGATGAGAAGGCACAGACCGGCTGGCAGCAGGTCTCAGCAAATCGGGCTTTCTGGGAAAGGCCAGGACTCCACTTCCCTAGGCAAATTCTGAGGGTTTCCAATCACCTGTGGTTGCTAGATAGAAAGGAGTACCTCCACTGTCGCTAGGGAAACACACAGAATAAACTAGAGAGGTGTCTTTATCAGTAAAATAGGGAGGCTCTTCTCAAATGTTCCTTTAGCTGGATGAGCCCTGTCTCTCTGAAGCCCTTCTGCCATGGATGAGAGCAGTCTCGGGGCTGTTAGACTCCCCACACACAATCCTGCCTCTCAAGTTCCCCCCTGAGTTTCCACTTAGAGGCCTGGGCTTCGCACAGAGAGGGACAGAGAGACCCTCCCATTCTTAGTCTGAAAAAGGGGTCTCATTAACTCGTGCAGGACCTACCCACCAGCTTCTGAAGCTGAGGGGGTGGGACGGGATTAAAGGAAAGGGACAGGAGGAGCAGGAGCGAGGGCCAAGCTCAGATGCTGGATGCCTGGCAGCCAGGACTCACTCCTGGGAGGCACAGCAGAAGGAAATGGCCTCTCTTTTAAAGCAGTTTTCACAACCCTGAAGCCCAACTCCTGCCGACCAGCCTCTTAGCAGACAGGCTAGGCTGGGAGGGCACCTCTCCAGCACCCCTCTCACTGCTGACAGAGCCTCTGGCAAGTCCGAATTCCACAGAAGCAGGGCCAGACTTCCCCTCCTCTCAGGGGATGGTTCCGCTCAGCCTGCACCCCCAGGGAGGCTGAACAAAGGGCTGATGCTAAGGGAAAGGGTGGTATTGAATTAACAGCCTGCTCACTGCTGGGCAGGGTCATAATCAGGCTCCATTTACTGGGCGTGATGGTGACATCTCTGAAAGCTCAGATTCACCCACTCTGAAACTGAGTGTGTGCGCCCCGCAACCCAAACATCTTCCAGAAAGAACAGTGCACCAGACAGAATGAAAGAGTGTTTAGGAAAGTGGTGGAGAAATCCACAGCAAGTGAGAAAGAAACCCCAGTCAGGACCCTCTTCTCTGCTTGCCAGGAAGCCAGGCATCCAGTTGTGCCTCCTCATGGCCCAAGTTAGGGGAATAAGTCCCTGAACATCTCTGTGTGGAGAAGTTATAGCAGCATCTGAGAAGGACTTTTCATTAACTCGGCCCTTGATTTCTTCTTAGCTCTCAACCCCATGGCCACCCCTGTCACAACTGGCCAAAGAACAAGCCGCCCAGGCCTGCCAGAGATCAGGCGCCCTTGCATTACTTTGCCAAGAAAGGTCCGTCTAGTCAAGGCTATGGTTTTTCCAGTGGTCATGTATGGATGTGAGAGTTGGACCTTAAAGAAAGCTGAGCATCAAAGAATTGATGCTTTTGAACTGTGGTATTGCAGAAGACTCTTTGAGAGTCCCTTGGACTGCAAGGAGATCCAACCAGATTATCCTAAAGGAAATCAGTCCTGAATATTCATTGGAAGGACTGATGTTGAAGCTGAAACTCCAATAGTTTGGCCACCTGATGCGAAAAGCTGACTCATTTGAAAAGACCCTGATGCTGGGAAAGATTGAGGGAGGGAGGAGAAGGGGACAACAGAGGATGAGATGGTTGGATGACATCACCGACTCAATGGACATAGTTTGAGTAAACTCTGGGAGCTGGTGATGGACAGGGAGGCCTTGTATGCTGTCGTCCATGGGGTCGCAAAGTCGGACACGACTGAGTGACTGAAATGAACTGCCCTTTGTTGGCTTATTCTCAACGTGTGGATTTCTGTCTCCGAAAGGAAAATGCTCCAAGCAGGGGCTTTCAGGCAGGCACACTGGGGTTTGAATCCCAGCTGTTGCTGACTAACTGAGTGACCATGGACAGACCACGTAGCTCCCTGGGGTTTCAGCTTTGTATCTGTGAACTGGTCAGAATACGACTCCTATATCTTAGGGCTAGTGTAGAATTAAATGAACTGAGCACTTAGCCCTATGCCTACAACATCGCTAGCATTGTTAGCAAAGCTTAGAGGTGGTGATGGCAGTACTGGGGTATCTATGGGGAGTTAGATGATCTGAATTTCCCCATCGTCTCCATCCCTCCAACATCAGTCAAGCCCTCCATGCTCCAGAGATGGTGGATTTGGCAAGAAAGAGGAATAGTCTGGTGATGGCTCAGCCTTTATAGAGAATCCACCTGCCAAATAGGAGACCTAAGTTTGATCCCTGGGTCAAGAAGATCCCCTGGAGAAGGGAATAGCTACCACATCCAGTAATCTTGCCTGGAGAATTCCATGGTGGAGCCTGGCAGGGTATAGTCCATGGGGTCGCCAAGAGGTGGACATGATTGAGCGACTAGCTCAAGTGAAGGAAGAGGGATGAGGGCAGGAGGCAGGAGGCCCAATTCTAAACCTGCCACCAGTCCTTAACCTGGGCAGGCTGTTCAGGCCTCCCAGGTCGGTGGAGAAGGGGAGGGAATACTCGCTTTGGGTAAAATCTCCCCTTATTAAAACAATCTGGTCACAAAATCTGGGTGAAGCCTGAGAGCTTGGGATTGTTCACTGAAGAGGTAGCTCCCTAGGGCAGGGGTGTGTGACCTGGGCACTGGCCGTTGAACATGTTTGGCTGCCGAGGGCCTTTGGATCTTCTGCTTCCAGGGGGACCTGGAGGACCCGGAGGGCCTGGGGGCCCAGGTGGGCCAGGTGGGCCAGGTGGGCCTTGGTCACCTTTGGCACCTGGAGAAAGAGAGAGAGAAGCAGGGGTGGGAGTTGATTAGAGAGCTGTAAGCAGAGATGGGTTCCACACAGGGGAAAAGGAGATGGAGCCGCTCCAGGGAAGCTGGCCAAATCCTGGACAGTGGTCCTCCAGCACTCACTCACACAGGGTCAAGGGAGCTCCCACAGAAGGTGCTAAGTTTCAACTAGGTGCCAGGAACTGTGCTGGGAATTTTAGAAATCTTCCCTTTGTCTCTCCCAAGTACTCTGTGAGGCAGTACCAGCAGCTCCTCGGGTGACCCGGGTCTCAGGAATGTTCAGGGCTTTGCCCCAGGTCACAGCTGGAGCAGAGCTGCCCCCCACCCCAACACTCAGGGCTGTCTCACTCTTTAGCTCATCCTCTTCTTCTTGGCTGATGTTGGGAGATCTCAACCCTGACTGTTTATTAAAATCACCCAAGGAGCTCAAATACAATTATAATGCCTGGACCCCATCCCAGATCACTTCATCAAAATGATGGGGAAGCTGATCATCTGTAGTTTTAAAAACCTCCAAGGATGCTTCCAGGCATGAGAGACACTGCTCCATGCTGTGGAAGAGATCGGGGGCGGCTGTCCAGCTTTGTGACCTTGGGCAGGCAGTGTATCCCTCTGAGACTGGTTCTTCATTTCCAGAGTCTCATACTCCCTGCCCTGCCCTGTGAGAACCCACTGAGGTCACCAGGGTGAGTGCTCTGATGGTTGGTTTCCCTACACATCAGCAGGTGGAGTCACTACACACTTCTAACTTCAGGTGGCGGTGTGGGTACAGCCCTTTGCAGGGGCCTTTGGTTCTGCAATTTGCATAAAGATGCCGCTAGTCTGGGATATTCAGTCCTTTGGTTCTACACGCCTTTCCTGGGCTGACTGTTGATCTGAGATCTCTTTAGCTGCCTCTTCCCAGCCCCACCAAATAGGTCTTTTCAGCTGCTTTAGAACTGAAGGGGCAAGCAGGAGTCACAGAGGCTGAGGGTGGTTCTAAGCCCCCAGCCGAAAGGGCAGAGATCATGGCAGATGTGGTCCAGCCCTCCTATTCCTTCTCTGCCCTCTGGCCAGAGGACACACTGAGCTCTGGCCTGGTCTCTAGAGTTGGAGTACACTCAGAGCTGCTGCTTTCCTGAATGCTTTGAGGTCACCCTCATTTGTTTGGTAATATAGGGGTGTGTGACATTCTGGATGTGTAGCTTTCCCATATAACTGAATATAACATGATCTTATAGTTTCAAAATATATTCACACACACACACACACATATATGAATCCTGTCAAAACACCTCTTAAATCTTACATATTTTGTGCACAACCTCCTTTTTTTTGGAATAAGGCATGCTAAACCCAATTTGATTTTTCCTGGGTGCTTTGATCTTTACACAGTACCTGGTAAATGGCAGGTGCCCAAGAAATTTTGAAAGCTGGATGGGACACTGATTCTGGGTCACTGTCCTGAACATCTATCATCCTGGCTTCTCGAGAATAGATATCATGTCTTACTCATTTTCATATTACCATTTTCAGCTGTTATAGCAAAGTCCCTAATTCATAAATGGTGTTCTCTGATATTCAAAAATGCTTATTGAACACACGAATAGGATAGTTATGCTTTTCTAGTACAAATGGTCCCCAAAGTAAAGTGCTTTTAAAATTCTGCCTCTTCCTCCTCCATGACCATCAGCCGTCACTTACTCTTTCCACCATGTTATTGCCTTTCTGAAGCTTGCTGTGCCACAGACATCAATTACCTGCTTTTAACCTGGGCTGGAAACCAGATAAAGAAGATCAGCAATCATGTTTGCCTCAATCCTATGTTAAGAATCTTAGGATAAGGGGCTGAAGATGGCCTGAGCTCAACTCTGAAGCTTGTACTTTCTGTCTGTTGTCCTTTGAAATTTCTCACTTCTCTTGTTCTGGATTGTGCTGGATTTAACAGATATTTGGGAAAAGGAAGTTTCCTTCATCTGAAATCCATCCAACTATGGCATGGTGCTTTATCTCAACTGCTTATGCTTAGATCTCAGATTTGGTCTTACCAACATTGGGCTTACATTACACATGGTTTTCTCCCTGTCAAAAGCACAGGACTGTAAAACGTGCTATGAAACAGAGGGGCATCTAGGGCAGATAAGGAGAGATGACCCAGAGCAGCCCTGGTACAAGAAACCAGGATGGTTTCTGGGCCCATTCACCCCGGGAGACCGCAGCACCAGCCCCTTACCTGCGGGGAGCACGTCGTTGGGCACGTCCCCTTTGTCTCCCTTGTCACCCTTCTGCCCTGCTTGGCCCTCGCTTCCAGGCAAGCCCAGCTCACCAGGGTCTCCCTTTTCCCCTGGAGTTCCTGTGGCTCCA
Organism: Bos taurus; assembly: GCF_002263795.3. NCBI lineage: Eukaryota > Metazoa > Chordata > Mammalia > Artiodactyla > Bovidae > Bos > Bos taurus. Next base: position 58,963,410 of record NC_037337.1, read on the forward strand.
GGGGGCCCTGAAGGGAAAAAAAAAGATTTATGAGCCTGTTGTGCAGGAAATTCTGGTATACTACTTTGTAATACTGTGCTTTGTGTTTTTAAGGTGAAGCAAAACCAAATACATACACTTCATAATCATTTTAGGACAGCAGCAAGGTACAAATTCATGAAAGAATATACTTCTAGGTAGTTCTGTTGACTTTTTTTTAGAGACATTTTGCTGGGCCAACAGGTTGGAGAGAGGAGTGAACCCCAAGAGGGACAGTCACAGTGAGAGCAGAAAGAAGGGGAAGCCTCATCAGAAATCTGCCCTCCCCACCCCAGGAGGGAAGGCTGAGCACTTGGAGGATTTTGTTAGGCCCTTGAACAGTGGATGTTGTCATCTGCATTATCTGGTGTATCCCTCACAATACTGGGGTGGTAGGCTGGTCAGTTTTCCTTACTCTCACTTGGTAGAAATTGGAAATAAGGCCTACAGGGTTTACAACTGAGGCTGAAAAGTGAGCAGCAAAAATCTTGATTCCATCTCCAATGCCCTTTTCTGTGACATTTGGATACAAAATATTTTAAAGCAAAATAGCAAAACAGGTCACACTGCTTTAGGACAAGCATTATGAAGGAAGGAGATAGTGTGAACAACAGGTAATGGACAAAATTTCTGTCTCTGCCCACAGGGAGACATCACTATAGGAACCACAGTCCTACTAGGAGTAGTCAAGATCAGGCAGTGACTCATTGCAGCATTGCAAAATGGGCAGCACAGCATTCTGATGCTGGGGAGAAAGGAAGCCAATCTCACGCATCATATGATGCCCCAACTCATGGCAGCTTCCACACAGCAGCTTCGCTGAGGTGAGGAGACAAAAAAGTAGAGTTTGGGGAGATAAAGGTGGCTGGGATTCATGGGACAGAATATAAGAGAGGAGGTTATTGTGTAGAAAGAGCTCTGGTGAACTTCCCAGGGGTTTCCTCAAGTCTTTGGCAGAGTAATAGTCTGTATAAGGTGAAAGTCTACCAGGCAGGGAAAAGAATGAACAGAAAGCCACTCACTATATGGCTCTCAGAGCTTGAACAGGGAAGGGTCCTCATTCCCGCCAGTCAAAGCAGAGGGATCTCAGAAAATGGCAGGCTGTGAGATAGAGTCCTTGGAAAGAGTTGTCTTAGTAGTGAGGCTAAATTAGCTCAACAGTCAAGGCTGCTGTGGATCTATCATAACAAACCTTAAAAATACTGAGCAGTAAGCTTAACTGCCTGCCAGGATAGAATTCAAAATCTGAATCATTTAGTCAATGTAATGTAGCATATTAATAATTTAAGCAAGGAAAAAATTACGTGATCATCTTGATGGATATAGGAAAGACATTTGATAAAATCCAACACCTATTCTGAATAAAAATTCTCATCACACTAGGAATAGAAGGAAATGTCCTCAATATGAAAAAGGGCATCTGTGAAAAGAACCTACAACTAACATCATCTCCGGAGCTTCCCTGGTGACTCAGATAGGAAAGAATTCTCCTGCCAATGTAGGAGACTCAGGTATGATCCCCAGGTCGGGAAGATCCCTGGGAGGAGGGCATGGCTACCCACTCCAGTATTCTTGCCATGGACAGAGGAGCCTGGTGGGCTATAGTCCATCGGGTCACAGAAAGTCGGACATGACTGAGTGACTAAACAACAGCAACAACGTCCCTAATAATGAAAGACTGAATGCTTTCCCCCTAAGATCAGGAACAAGACAATGGTACCTATTCTTGTCACTTTAAATAAAGTACAATAAAGCAAAGAAAAAGAAACAGAGGCAAACAGATTGGAGAGGGATGCATTAAAACTGTCTTTTAGAAAATTTATTAAAAAGCTGCTAGAACTTAGGAGCACCTAGGGATACTAAGAGGGAAAGTGATTGCTTACTATGTGCAAAGGTACTGCCAGATATGAATAAATTAATATGATATCCCATTGCAGGCACTGTTTGTTCATTTTGACAAGAGCCTCCTGGAGATATCACTCAACAGAGATATTTTTCAAAGGGGCAGAGATTTTGGGCAACAGAGAAGAGCCAGAGGCAAGTTTCAGTGAAAAACTTCAGTTTCTCTCAACCTCTATAACCAAGAGGCCTTAGGATTCATTGCTTTTTCTAATTATGTGGCCAATCCCAAGCCCCTTCTTAAAGGTTCTGGCTGAGTGCCCCACCAGCTTGGCAAGTCCCCATTCCCCAACTGTCATTTTATGACATCGCCACTGTCCTCCCTCCAGATTTAAAACCAATTCTGATCCCCACCCCCAACTTCCTACCAGCTACACAGGATTCCTATATAACCATCCCAAGAGAATCATAGACTTTCAGATAGGAAGGCACCTTAGAGGTCATTTAGATTAACCTCCCATCCAACCCTGAACACGTCTCGACCCCACCTGATTGGCTCTTCTCAAGCCCTTGCAGCAATGGGGAGGTTATTATTAATAAATCGTGTCACACCACAGATGGCGCTGGAATACCCTGCACTGCCATCCTAGCCCATTGTTCCCTAAAATGTGCAACTGGCACTCCTACCACCTTTTCTCTATGCCAAGGGGCTGATAAGCTCTATTAGATTCAAGGGAGCCTACACAGACCATCCCAAGGAAGACAGCAGTGTATGAAAGAACCTGAAAGTGTTGATCACTGTTAAAAAATGCAACAAACAGGGAAACATTTGCTCAATTTCTGCCAATGGAATTGCTGGGGACACAGTGGAAGAGCATGTGAAGAAGAGCAAGGGAAGCGCCTGCAGTGTAGGTACTGGAGGCTGTGCCGTGGAGTCAGTGACATGGTTGAGGCAGGTCCCACAATGCATCTCTCACACCACACTGAGATCCCATGGCTGGGGGGTCACCTCTGTCCACAGTTATCAGGACATCTTTCTGGAAAGAGGTTCACTCACTGAAAAGCCCTTAATCAGGGACCTCTGCACGAGCGGACGTTCTTTTGTCAGTATTTTAAATAGGCAATTTGGCACATTATCTGAAGGACACAAAAGATGAGAACGTTGCCATAGAGTCCAGCCAGCACAATGCACCCGAAGATAACTGACACCTTCGAAAGGTGTCGTGTGACTCACATTCAGCAGTGCTCAGGGAAATGGTATCTTCTAGTTACTTGAGGGTTTTCTTTTTCAAGCATTTATTCTAGTCACAAAGAGCCTTTGGCATCATCGTTCGATTTCCTCTTCTTTTATTCCTTCCTTTTATGCATTTTCCCCCTTTCTCAAAAAGGCCAGGTGTGAAACAGGAGAACATTCTCACAGCTGTCATAATGCACAGGGGCTGGTGTTTAGTGCTCAGGATATTAAGGACTTCTGCTCACGGGTGTATTTTGACGCTCAGCTGTGTGTGCACATGATCACTTTCTTCAAGAAAGGGGAGGGGACGTTCTGTTTATGTAGTCTTCGCCACCTCCACAGAGTCTTCCCTCTTCTTGGTTGGTGCAACCACCTCGGCCGTGCCCTGGCCATGGCATGCAGAAGTACACCACCACCTCATCACGATCGCTGGCAGAGGAGCCAGATGTGGCACTGTCTGCCTTCCCCGACTTGGATATGGGCAGGGACACTGCTAAACACTGAGTGGCCTGGATCAGGGCAGTGTCTGTCCCATGGCTGCTGGCAGGCTTGGAGTCAGCACATTCTGCAGGAGAAGAAAGGCCAGACTCTGCTCGCCTTGCTCGGGTGCTGGGTGTGGCTTTCTGCTGTTTTCCTTTCCCGTTGGCAGTGCCCACTCAAAACAAGTCATTTTCCTAGCTTTAGAGTCTGGGGTTGTGTGATCAACTGGGGTCAACGCCATCTTCACTGCAGGGGGTGAAGGAGGACATCTTATTTTTGGTAGCACCATCTGTCACCCACTGAGGCGGAGGAGATGGGAGCTGAGGGTGTTATGCAAAACCCAGACCCAAGGCTGGGATGAATAAGGAGGAGGATGTTTATTTCTGTTTTTGTGGGGACTCAATTTTTAGAGAAAACACAAAAGCATTAACTCTTGAGTGAGAAAGTGAGAGGCAGATGGAAAGAAAGAAATGCTTGGTTTTGGGGCACAGCACGTCAAACTTCGGAAAGGACGCTGTTTGCAAAACTGACGACGGTTAAGTCCAATTCTCTCTAAATCTAAGTTGATGGTTTCAAACAAATGTAGGCATTTCCACTCAGATTTCCTTCCCCACCCTTTGAAACAACACCACCACCTAATATCTAAAATGAATGCAGCACTTGCTCTGTGTCAGACCCTATTCTAAGCACTTGATATATATTTATATATATTTTATATATAAATTTAGTCTTCCTAAAAACACTATTACTATTCTCATTTTCCAGTTGAGGAAACAGGGCAATTAAGTAACTTGCCCAAGTGCACACAGCTAGTAAGCAGAAGAGCTGGGATCCAAACCAAGACTTCAAGCTCTGACTCTGGCCTATTCCACTCTTGTTCTTAGCATTCCTAAGATCAGAAAGCGAGGGTTAGCTTCATATTTCAATATCCTGGAAACAACTGTTGGTCTGGAGCTCTAAACTCTGGTATCACTAGGTTGGTCTTCTTCTCAAGAGCCCACAGTGGCTCCCGGCTGCCTTCTGCAGACACAGAGCTAAAATCCCTGCTCCCTCCCCACCGCACCCCATCCTCACCTGGGGCCCTTCTCATAGGCAGGGCCAGCCTCCCGAACAGTGCCTCCAAGTAGGGCCTTTCCCTTCTCTCCTTGCACTGCCCTCCCCATTTCCCCTCTATTTATTTCCAAGGTGTGGATCACACGTCTCTCTTGTCCTTTACACTTAACTCTACAGTACAACTCATCCTCTATACAGGATCCTATTTGTCCATTATCTGCACAATTAAGTTTTCTTCTGGCAGCATTCCTTGCTGTACAGTATAAAGCATCTTCATATCAGAATAACCAGTTACAGAATTCATGCTGTATATAAACTATCTTCTCTTCCAACAGGACTGCAAGCCCTTATGGACAGAAACTATGTCCTGCTGTTCTCTCAGTTCTTTACTGAGCCTTAGCTGGGGTTGGCTGAGAGCTGTGTCAAACAACAGGATGCACAAGGCACAGCCTCTCCCTCACAGACAAACACTGGAGCAGACTGTTTCAAAACCGGAAGCCATGTTAGAGTTGTTGGAAGCCCTGCTTCTCAGTGTACAGGTGAGGAGACCCAGGCCCTCGAAGCCAGTCAGAGTTCAAGGCAGGTGCGCCCAGAATGCCTTTCCTGGCTCCCTTCTGCTTGCAGAGCAGGGATAATTCTTTCTGCCTGACACGTGGATACTTGATGAACTGTGCGTCCTGCCTGTGTCCTAAGGGCTTCTCTGAAGGGCTGGCGCCTTCCCACCCTCCTGGTGAGACTCAAATGAGGCTCAGCAACATCCTTAGACAATCAATAGCACTAGCTCCCAGTGCCCAGGCTTCCTTCCCCCTGCTCCTGCTCTGTAGCACCTCCAGTAATGCCTCTTGGACTCAACCCCCTCCAGCCTGGAAGTGTTCTGTGCTGTCGTGTTTAAGAACAGGGGTCCAGGAGTCAAGGCCTGGAGTCAAGCCTGCCTCTTATGCTTACTAGCTTTTGGACACTGGGCATGTTATGTCCACTAGTTCAACAATGACTTGATTGCCGCCTTCACTGGGTGCACCAGGCTCCGGAGCCTGGTTCTCATGGACCTCACGTTCTCCCTAGGTGGCCAGACCATTAGCACATCAGCGAGCAACACGAGGAGAGGAGTTCAGGGAGGGATCTATGCTTCGGAGGAGAGCAGGGGATGTAACTGAGCTGGTGAGGCGGGGGCCAGACACGGAGGTCAGGGGCGATCTTGAAGAGGAGGAGGTATCAGCTGCGATTGCTCCAGGTCACGGATGGGTGGGGGCACAGTGGTGCACAGGCCCTGACCGAGGGCCCCGGCCTGTTTGGAAAATGGAAAGATGAGACTTCTTCATCTGGAAAAATAAGGCCCACAAATATCCCCATCTCCTGGGACTGTTGTGAAGACTCAGTGAGGTAAATGTAAAGCACACTTGGTAGAGTGCCTGACAGTGAATGTCAGCTATTAATATATACCATTGTTAAGAGATCACCGCTAGAGTGCACAGCCTGCTGCTGCTGCTAAGTCGCTTCAGTCGTGCCCAACTCTGTGTGACCCCATAGACGTGTACAGCCTAACCCAGTCCTATCTCTGTGGAACATGGGCTCTTTAGCCTGTTTTTGGAAACAGTACTTGTTGTTCCCTCATTCTGGAAGGCATGCCCACTCCTCCCCTCTCCCAACCCTCCCTGCCAAACCACTAAAGATCCTGGAGCTCTCTGCTGACACGATGGCCCCTCCTTCTCCATGGCCATGACCCTGGCCCTGAGGGTCACATCCTGCATGTGGCTGGCAGAGAGACCCAGACCACCATGCAGAAGGCTCTGGAAGGGCCTGGCCCCCGCCTCCCACCTCACCTGGCTGTACGCCCCCTCCCCTAGCTGCCCCAACAGGGCCTTGGCAGGTGTGTGCACTCCACTTGGGCCACCGTCTGCCTTGCTCTTGTCCCTCAGGTCTGACGTCAGACATTACCTCTTGACCCTCATTCTCCGCCCTGCTTATAACATACTGTTCTTTCCTTTCTGCACCTCACACCGTGATTACAGATGTATCTGATTGTTGACTTTATGTCTGCCTCCCCACCAAAGACAGAAAGTTCCACTATACAATAGGGGCTGCATCTATTTTGTTTCCGCACTAGCACTGGGAACCCTCTCAATAAAGGCCTGCTGAGGAATGTTCCCACCATCTCCTAGGGTTCCTCCTGCTGCTCAGCCTGTCCTTGGCCTCCTTTGCTGGCTCCTCCCTTCTACTTGGTCACTAGATACTGCTGCTCCTCCTGGATGGGCCCAGGCTCTCCTCTTGGGTGGCTCCCTCCCGAAGGGGCTGGGCTCATGGCCCAAAAGCCCATCGCCTCGGGTGACTCCTTAAGGTACACCTCGAGCCCCAGGGTCTCCTCTGACTGCAAACCTGCATCTTCAAGGCCCTCTGACACCTCCTCATGACATTTCAAGGCATTTCAAACTGAGCACGTCCCATGCTAGGACCTAAGTTGGTCCAGGGCTCACTATCTTAGGGAAGAGCCGTCAGGCAGGAGGAAGACCTTGGAGTCAGCCTTGGTGCTTCCCTCCCCCTTCCTACCTATATTTGCCTTCCCCAAGTACTGCTGATGTTACCCCCAAATATCACTCAGCTCATCAGCCTTTGCACATCCCACCTGCATCCCTTCTGCCTGCCTGCTGAGTAGCCTCTTCACTGTCTCCCTGTCTTGGCTCCCATGCTTGCTCGAGTTTGTCCTCCCCCAGTGGGGGTATCACAGAAAGGCAGATCTGATCATGTCACCCTCCTCCTCAAAACCCCTCTGTGGCTTCTCATGGCTCCCAGAACAAAGCCAGTTCCTCTCTGCGGCCCTGCCAGCTCTGGCCCCTCCTCCCACTCCCTGCAATTACACTGATCTCTGGGTGGGATGAGAATGCATCCTGGGCCCAGGAAGGGAGCAGGGGAGGGCATTCATAGGCCCGGGGCTTTGGCAGGGTGGCGGGGACAGCACAGCCCTTGCTTTCTAGTTAGATGGTCCAGGCTAGAGTCTGAGTTGGTCGAGGGCTGAGCCATGCTCCCAACAGCCCGTCCTTAGAGAAAAGCTTTTCACAGCTTCCTCCCTTCCCTCCTGCAGCCTGCCTTGTGTGGCTGCCCAGGGAGGTATGCAGGGCAAGGGGCTGAATACAAACCCTGGTTCTTAAAAGGCCCAGGGCTAACCTGATTTGGCTGTGTTGCCTCTCTGGTGTCAACTTGACCACATTCACCTCTCATCCTCTCTGTCCAGCTACCCTGGCTAGGGCAGGAACTGACCCCTGAAAGAACTTGGGGTACCAGTACAGACACTCTTGCCCCTTCCATCTGTCTGTTGGCGTCAGAGCAAGCAGAGGAGTGGCCATCAGTTCCCAGGAACACTGCTTCTCCCAGGCAGCCTGGACATACACCGTCATCAGGGTCGGACCAGAAAGGAGGCCCTTATAGCCCCAGGACACAGCGGCTTCCAGGCAACACTTAACCGGCCTCGCATTCAGAGATACAGCACCTGTCCCCCCTGCACCAGCGCTGGCTCATCCAAAACGCAATGATGGAGACAAAACAACCAAGGGATTTAATTCGAAAAACTGTGCCTAAATACCCATTTTTCCTCTTTTTCCATTGGCTCCTTTTTCGCCTTTTGGGCCCTGAGGACCAGGCTGTCCGTCTGATCCGTTGTGTCCTGGTAATCCACTGGCTCCGGGAGGCCCTGCATCAAAACACGAGAAGCAGGAACACTGAAAAAAATGTTCACTGAAGTTAACATTATTTCCTTTAGCCAGTGAGACTGGGCAGGCATCAAGGCCTCTCCCAGAGCTTCTCCTGCTTCTTCCTTTCCTTCCCCACCGTCCCCACCACCACCCAAAGCAGTGTCAGATAGTGAATGGTGATGGCAGGCTCTCAAGAAGGAGGGAGCAGGAGAGCTGGTGACTCGGGTAGAGAGAAGGCAGGGACACAGCTGTAGTCAAGGCTGCCTCTGGATTCTTCCCCCTTCCCTGCCTCAGTCCCTTCTGAGGGATCCTGGGAGCCAGCCACCCACATCCTCCCTGCAAACTCAGAATATCTATAGGTTCTTACCTGCTGGGCCAGGTGGTCCTACAACAGAAGAAAAATTTAGATGATAAACCACAGATAGAAGTAAGCTAACTCCCGAACCCAAAGAACAAAGAGCATCTTCCCCCTCTTAAAACATACTAATCATCTATGGGCCCGAAGGAATTGCCCTGTGCCTTTTATTTAGAACTCAATATGTTTACCCAAAGATCCTTAAAAACAATTAGACAAACACCCATAGCCCAATCAAACCCACTTTTGCTCAAGTTCCAGTGGACTAAGAATAATTTCTAAGTTGCGTCACCATAGACTCCGAAGTCAACTTAATTACATGAGGTTTGGTGACCACGTGGGTGGGCCCTGCTGCAGCCTGTGTGCAGCTAGGTGTCAGGAAGTGCTGCATTTGCAGGGCTGAGAGCCAGCTGTCCTGGGAGCAGCCCCGAATGCACTCATCCAGACAGCCTGTCTCCTCTAGGCCACCCAGGGGAGTTGAGAGCAAAAGCTGGTTTGCTGGGTTTCTATTTTGTTGCACAAAATTGCCTGAGAAAACCTGAGGGCTCAGATCAGGTAACAAATACCTTTCTTCATTTGTAATCACCCTAAAAAGGATCTAAGGTGTTCAGGTGAATCATTTACACATAATCTAACACAATAAATTGCTCCACAAACAGTTTTAGTGTCAATTATTCCACTTAATAAGCACTCATACAGACCAGTCAGGTTGCATCACGAACAGTTGAGGGTCTTTGTTTCTCTGACCACAGAAACAATCACCAATATTGGAGTGGGTGCGTGCTGGCTCAGTTGCTTCAGTCATGTCCGATTCTTTACAACCCCATGAACTGTAGCCCACCAGGCTACTCCATCCATGGAATTCTCCAGGCAAGAATACTGGAGTAGGTTGCCATGCCCTTCTCCAACTGGAGTGAGTAGGTCTGTCTAAAGATCCAAGTCCTGTGACTTTTCAGAAAACCACCATTTACAAAGCACTTACTGTGTGCACCAAAATCTACTCAGAGAAACCTTGGGACTTCCTGGTGGTCCAGTGGTTAAGAATCCGCCTAATAATGCAGGGCACATAGGCTCAATCCCTGGTCTGGGAAGATCCCGCATTCCTCAGCACAACTAAGCCTTTGCACTGCAACTACTGAGCCCACACACCCTGCAGCCCACATCCTGCAACGAGAGAAGCCACTGCAAGGGGAAGCCCATGGTCTGGCCGCAGTGAAGACTAGCTCCAGCTTGCAGCAACTAGGGAAAGCCGCGTGCATCAATGAAGACTCAGTGCAGCTAAAAAAATTAATAAAATAATTAAAAAAAAAAAAAAAAGAAATCTTGGTCCTTGAATCTGTCGTGTTTATAGTCGAACTGAGGAAGGTGAATACTCTGAAACCACAGTGAGATATGAGGGAGCAACAGAGAAGCAACCACAGAGGTGCTGGGACAGTCTGGGCAAAGGGCAGTCTGAGCAGGACTTCAGAGAGGGTAAGCCTTGAGTTGTAGCTCTGAAGACCCAGGGGGCCTGAGACAGTTGCAGGGGTGAGGGCTGGGCACCCCTGCATGAGACCAACTGGAGCAAAGGTCCAGGAGTGAGCGAGAGGAGGGAAGCTGGCCCAGCTGGAATGTGTAGTGATGAAGCCGGGGTACTTGGCGGAGGGATATGGCACAGCAACACTTGAAGGCCTGATAGCGGGGCACAGACAGTATCTGCAAGGCAGCGCGGAGCCATAGTAGGGTTTTAAGAAGGGAAGATGACACTGAAATCAGTGCGCGTTTGCGATCCTTTCTGTAGATGGAATACAACTAGGGAATGAGATGAGAGAGAGAAAGAGGCGGGGGTGGGGGTGGGGAGGAGAAATTATCCATAGAATGTTTGTAGTTAAAACTTGGGACAAGGTTGAAGATAAATGTGGTTGGTGACTGTAGCGTTCTAGAGGGGCTAGAAATGCGAGAGGTATTTTCAGCAGAAGAACGGGCAGGACTCCATGTCTGGTTGGAGGCAAAACAGAAGGCCTCTCAGATGATTCGGTGCCTGGATACTGATGAGCCTATTTGACAGACTTGAAAACTTTCAAAAGAGCAAAGTGTTTGACAGTATGTTTTATATATATATAGTCCTATATTGCGCAAAAATGATTTGCTGAAAATGGCACGGCATTTTCTAGGATCAGGATAGCCTGTAGTCATACCACCAGATGGCGCCACAAACGCCCTGGTAAGGATGCAATGTGGACTTTCCATAGCTGTCAGAAATCAATCCACAGTCAATCCGGACTGCTGATAGAAGCCAAAATCAGATGTGCAGGTTGGTAGAAAAAAAAGGTGAACAAGAAAGAATCAACTGTATATAGTAGGTTGCAAGAGTTCTCAGGACAGTCCATTGCCATGCAGTGGAGTATTAGAGAGAGGTCCTGGCCGGAGCTGTATACTTAGGGCACATTAGTTAGGGCCAAGGATACTGCTATGATGAGGTGCTTAGATTAGGGTTTACTGACCCTCACCCGACGTCCTTGACATCCTACGGCTACAGTTCTTAGTCACTTGAGGCCTAGAGTCGACTAGAATGCTTGTAAAGATGCAGATACCTGGGACCAATCTGGAGATTCTGATCCAGTTTGAATTAGCGTGAGGCCCGGGAACCTGCATTTTCACGAAGCACCACAGGTTACTGGCGTGCAGGTGGTCCTGGGTCCCCTGGACCTGATGTGAAAGTTTTCTGGGAAAAGAATCAGTCATTACCCTTACAGGGGTTCCTAACCCTAGAAAAACTGGGAGATACTAGCCTTGAGGTAAGAGTGAAATATCTGAGCCAAATCTGGGGATGCAGAGAGGGGGACACACCCTACCTGGAGGGAGGCAGGAGACAGAAGCAGCGCCAGGAAAGACAGAGAGAGTGCTCTGGAGAAGGAAGAGTGAGGCCAGCCCAGCAGGTCCCATGCATGTGTGCATCTCAGCTGTGTCTGACTCTTTGTGACCTCAAAGAGTCTGTCAGGCTGTAGCCTGTCAGGCCTCTCTGTACATGGGACTTTTCGGGCAAGAATCCTGGAGTGGGTTTCCATTTCCATCTCCAGGGGATGATCCTGGCCCAGGGGTCAAACCCACATTTCCTGCGTCCCCTACATTGGCAGGCAGATTCTTTAACACTGCACACCACCTGTGAAGTCCATGCTCAGGCCTTGAAACTAGAGAATTTCAGAAGAGAAAGGATGACAGTTTCAAAGAGCTCAGGGGCAGAGTGATGGTGACTGTCCCAGGGTCCCCAGGATACCAACAGAGCTGCTCATGGCCCCTCTCACCCAGAAGAAGCCCCAGATATGAGTCATTATAATAATGTCAGATATCAAATAACATGTGCCAACTAGCCCCTAGAAAACTGTCTTGCAGGATGCTTTCTCAGCTCCTGACCCTTGTCCCCTTCTGGAATAAGAGACCCTCTGGGAACACGCATAGGCAGTCACTTTCCTATTAAGGCTGTACGCAGAGCTGTTCCCTGGGCCTGCCACCAGCGCACTTATACAAGGTTCCATGCTAAGAAGGGGGATCCTCACTTGGATTGGACTGGCTACAGCTTTGAGGCCTCAGCTCCCACCCTCTGTGTGCTGGTCCACCCTCTGCAACTGGCCCTGCTGATAGCTATTCTGCCAGTCCCAGGGCACCTGATGTGGAAAAATATGTATCTTTCCCCACATGCCCCATTAAAGTGGAGCTTTGGTCTAATCTCATTTATTTGGTGCATTTCAATTTTGGATTATGGCCATGACAACCTTAAAAATGAGAAGAGTTCGATATTATTTCAAGTGCCAACTCCAATCAGTTAGTACAACTTTCTGCAACACGAGAAAAGAATGACTTGGGACCTGAGGCCATGCTAGGTGGCAACAGTGATCCACGACTGATGCCTGGGTATAGGATAAGAAGTGTTATCACAGACTTGGAGTCATGTCTCTGCAAGGAGAATGGGCACTGTGGATTTGAAGCACGTTGGTCCCAACAAGCAGTTCAGCAATATGATGATTTAGAGATTTTCCAACAAGCCTGTATGTGGAGGCCACTGGAAGTGAAGAATTACCCAAGACCTGCCTTCTTCACGATAACCTGCTCTTCCAGAAGACATGCTTCTGGGGTCCCAAGGAAACTGGGATCAGGGATAAGATGCATCCAGAAAACCATATGTCATTTGACAAACTCTGCATTAGCAAAATCCTAAAGCCTGACTGCTCTGTCCTTGTCCCCAGAGCAGCCACAGCTGAGTCCTGGGAAAGGAACAGGAAGGGGCTTTCCTGGTCACAGTTGGACTAGCCTCAAGTCACAAACACCTGCTTTTTCAAAGATGACTCCAGTGAAGAGCTAGATCTTGTTCTCAGGCCCAAACCCAGGCTCTGTCCTGGCAACTCTTCCTGAAGGTGTCATCTGGGAGCCTTGTAACCCTGTAACCTCTGGACTGCTGCTCTCTGCCTCTCCCCCTGAAGCTCCCTGGTTCAGTCCTGGGTCCTCTCACCTCCCTGCTCCCAATCCAGGCACCTTGGCCTATCCCTGGGTGCCTCCTTGCCTTGTAAAAAAGTACATACAACTTGTACTTTTCACACCTAAGTTTTAATTGAAGAGCTTTCTGTGTAAAAGAAGACCCAATTTCAAGCTGTCATGAAAAAAGGAACTGGCTTTTGAAAAGCATTTTTAGGTGCCAAAGAATAACCTCCTCAACCCATCTCCAGCACAGATGCGATCCCGTCAATCTCTCCTAAGTGGTCTCAATAGCTCTGGCCCACATTCACTGAACAGCCTGGCTCTCATTCTATCACTATAAAAATCAAAAAGGAAGAGGCTTTTCCTGTGCCTCTCAACAGGGCTTTTGTGCCTGTAATTCTATCCATTTGAGCATTTCTCTAGCGCTCATTACTGTCACATGCAGCAACGCTGAAAAGGGACTCCCAGAGATGTAAGAAATCCTTGTGCTTAAGCCACAAGGGTTTCAGAATAAAGGACTAAGCTGTTCTGAAGATATTTAATTTTCTGTGAGGGCCGAAATGTGACTTGAGTAATAACTCAATTAGCATTTTCTAAGAAGCCACAGGATTACAGCTTTTCTCTCTGAGGTTAAACTAAGCCAACAAGAGTCGGGTTTGGACTCAGAGTTCCTCCAGGAAGCATCTTTCTTGCTAGCCCACCACCCCCATTAATCACTTACAAAAATCACAGATTTAGTCATTCTACAAATGCAACCAGAGTTCCTAATGCCGGGCAGGTAGCGAGAGGCCCTGGGGAGAATACTGCAGCAGGTTTCTGCATGTCCATGCACACTGCAGGGCTTCTCAGCCTTCCCCAGCGCAGCCCTGTGAAGAGACCAGGACCTCCTCAGAGCCTGCAGCCTTAGACTGAGGAGCCCCAGCACAAGCTCCAGATGGCTTCAAAGTCTTGTGCTTATCTTTAGAGTCCATGGGAATGGTGCATTTATGCCATAAGAGAATTTTTTTTAATTGAAGAATAGTTGGCATACAAATTATATTAGTATCAGGTGTAGTACATCATGATTCAACATTAATATGTATTACAAACTGATCACCACAAGTCTAGTAATCCTTCACAATACTAAGTTACTGTGATAATACTGACTGTATTCCTTATGCTGGACACTACACTCCCATGGCTCATCTATTTTATAACTGGATGTCCATACCCCTAATCTCTCTCACTTATTTCACTTAGCCCCTAGCCCCTCCCTCTTGTCTCCTCTGGCAACCACCTGTGTGTCCGTGAGTCTGTTTCTGTCTTATTATGCTTGTTCACTTGTTTTGTGTTCTAGATTCCATGTATAAGTGAAATCATACATTTGTCTTTCTCTGTCAGACTTATTTCACTTAGCATATTACCCTCTAGGTCCATCCATTTTGCTTCAAATTTCGTTCTTTTTTAGTGACTGAGTAGTATGCCATTGTGTGTATTTATACCATACCTTCTTTATCCATTCATATATCAATGGGCACTTAGGTTTTCATATCTTGGCTATTATAAATAATAAATAATGCTGCAGTGAAGACAGGGGTGCATATATCTTTTCTAATTAGCTTCTTATTTTTTTCAGATAAATACCCAGAAGTGGAATTGCTGGATCATATGCTACTTCTATTTTTAATTTTTTAAGGAACCTCCATACTGTTTTCCATAGTAGCTGCACCAATTTACAATCCTGCCAACAGTGCATAAGAGTTCCCTTTTCCACATCTCCTTGACACTTATTTTTAGTTGTCTTTTTGATAACAGCCATTCTAACATGAATGAGGTGATATCTCATTGTGGTTTTAAATTGCATTTTCTTGATGATTAGTGAAAATGAGCATCTCTTCATGTGTCTGTTGGTCATCTGTGGGTCTTCCTTGGAAAAATGTCTATTCATGTCTTCTATCCATTTTTTAATTAAATAGATTTTTATATTGTGTTCTTTACATATTCAATATTTTGAATTAACTACTTATCAGATAAATCAGTTGCACATCTATTCTCCCATTTGCTTGGTTTGCTTTTCTGTTGATGGTTTCCTTTGCTGTGCAAAGGATTTTTAATTTTTTGTAGCCCCATTTGTTTATTTTTTCTTTTGTTGCTTGTACCTGAGGATACAGAGCCAAAATTTACTGCTAAGGCTGATGTCAAAGAGTATACTTCTTGTTTTCTTCTAGGAGTTTTATGGATTCAAATCTTATATTTAGGCCATTAATCTGTCTTGAGTTTATTTTTGCAGATGGTGATCCAGCGTCGTTCTTTTGCATGTGGCAGTCCAGTTTCCCAACACCATTTTATTGTAGAGATTGTCTTTCTCCACTGTCTGTTATTGGCTCCTTTGTCATAATAAATTGATGATAGAAGCATCTACTCTGTTCCGTTGATCTGTGTGTCTGTTTTTGTGCCAATTCCATGCAGTTTTGAGTCACTGTGCTATACAGCAGAAAGTAACTCAACACTGTGAATCAACTACTCTCCAATATTTCTTTTAAAAAAGAACCGTACAGTTTTGATTGCTATCTTTGCAATACTGTTTGAAATGAGGAAATTTGAAGTTCTTTGTTCACCTTTCTTAAGATTGCTTTGGCTATGTGGGGTCTTTTGTGGTTTCATACAAATTTTAGGGTTATTTCAGTTCTGTGAAAAATAACATCAGCATTTTGATAGGGATTTTATTGACTCTGTAGATTGCTTTGAGTAGTATAGTCATTTTGACAATCTTAATTCTTCCAGGTCATGAATACAATACATCTTTCCATCTGTTTGTGTCATCCTCAGTTTCTTTTATCAGTGCCTTGAAGAAAAGCTACGACCAACCTAGACAGCATATTAAAAAGCAGAGACATTACTTTGTCAACAAAGGTCCGTCTAGTCAAGGCTATGTTTTTCCTGTGGTCATGTACGGATGTGAGAGTTGAACTATAAAGAAAACTGAGCACCAAAGAATTGATGCTTTTGAACTGTGGTGTTGGAGAAGACTCTTGAGAGTCCCTTGGACTGCAAGGAGATCTAACCAGTCCATTCTGAAGGAGATCAGTCCTGAATATTCATTGGAAGGACTGATGCTAAAGCTGAAACTCTAATACTTTGGCCACCTGATGCAAAGAACTGACTCATTGGAAAAGATCCTGATGCTGGGAAAGATTGAAGGTGGGAGGAGAAGGAGACAACAGAGGATGAGATGGTTAGATGGCATCACCAACTCGATGGACATGAGTTTGATTAAACTCTGGGAGTTGGTGATAAACAGGGAGGCCTGGCGTGCTGCAGTTTATGGGGTCACAAAGAGTCAGACGCTACTGAGCAACTGAACTGAATTGAAATGTAGTTTTTTGAGTTGTTTTTGTTGTTCAGTCACCATGTCCGACTCTTTTGCGACCCCATGGACTGTAGCCTGCCAGGCTTCTCTGCCCATTGGATTTCCCAGGCAAGAATACTGGAGTGGGTTGCCATTACCTTCTCCAAGGAGTCTTCCTGACCCAAGGACTGAACCTGTGTCTCCTGCATTGGCAGGCAGATTCTTTACCACTGAGCCATATGGAAAGCCCAGTTTTCTGAGTACAAGACTTTTGTCTCCTTAGTTAAAAGTTCACATATAACAACTTATGTATAAAACAGTCTCTTTTAAGTCGGTGGTCACTTAAGTTTGAGCACGTTCTACAAACATTACACTTTTACCTTCCTTTCCTTCATTTTGTTTCTGATGTCATACTTTACATGTTTTTATTTGTGCATCACTGAACTAATTATTTTAGTTATAGATAATTTTACTACTTTTTGCCTTTTAAACTTAATACTAACTTCCTTGGTAGTTGATTCACTGCCTTTACTATATGTTTGCCTTTATCACAGAGATGTTTTTCTTTCATAATTTTAACTATGGCCTTTTCTTTTCTATTTAAAGAGGTTTTTTTTTTTTTAAACATTTCTTGTAAGGTCTGTTTAGTGGTAATGAACTCCTTTACAAGCTTTCTCTTGACTGCAAAACTCTTTATGTCTCCAATTCTGAATGATGACCTTGTTGGGTAAAGTATTCTTGGCTGTAAATTTTTTTCTTTCAATACTTTCAATATATCATGCCACTCCCTTCCCACCTATAAAGTTTCTGCTGAAAAAACAGCTGATAGTCTTATGGGGGTTTCCTTGTACATAATTAGGTTTTCTTTCTTGCTGCTTTTAAGATTCTCTCTTTAATTCTTGACATTTTAATTATAATGTGTCTTGGTGTGGACCTCTTTGGGTTCGTCTTTTTGGGGGATTCTCTGTGCTTCCTTTACTTGGATGTTTGTTTCCTTTGACAGGCAAGGGAAGTTTTCAGACATTATTTCTTTAAGTAGGATTTCTGTCCCTTTCTCTCTCTGTCTTCTTCTGGGACCCCTGTGATGCAAATGTTAGTACTCTTGATCCAGAGGTCTCAAACTATCTGATTGTTTAAAGTTCTCTTTTCTTTTCAGTATTTTGATCAGGTGATTCCCACTGTTCTTCCAGACTGTAGTCTTCCAGATTGCTGATCTGTTCTGCATCCTCTAATCTGCTGTTCATTCATTCCAGTGTATTTTTCATTTCAGTTACTCTATTCTTCAGTTCTGATTGGTTCTTTTTTCTTATATTTTCTCTCTCTTTGTTGAAATTCTCACTGAGTTCATCCATTGTTTTCTCGAGTCGGTGAGCATCTTTATGACTGTTACTTTGAACACTTTATCTTGTAAATTGCTTATCTTTGTTTAATTTAGCTCCTTTTCTGGTGATTTGTGTTATTTTTATTTATTTATTTTTTCATTTGAAAGGTATTCCTTTGTCTCTTTATTTTGCCTAATTCTCTGTGCTTGTTTCTATGTATTAAGGGTGTTGGCTACATCTCCTAGTTGTAGAAGAGTGGCCTTATGTAGAAGGTGCGGCTCAATGGTGCAATCACCCCAGGTCACCAGAGCACTGCTGCAGGCCTGCTGATGTGTGGAGCTAGCTCCAGTGCCACTGGCTTCAAGGCCAGGCTGGGACTATTGTGAGTGCTCTGTGGTGTGGGGCTGGCCCCCTAAAGTGGGAGCTGCTTTGGAGGGGGGTTGGTGCCAGCTAGGGCTGCCCTCTGGGTAGGGCAAGGCAAGATGTATTTTGGAGGGACTGGCTGGAGTCAGTCCTCAAGGGAGCATTGGGGTGGGGCACACAGTGTCAGTTTGGTGGAAAGAAACAGAAATGGTGTCTGCCAGCACTTCCATTCCCAGAGGAAGTTCCTCCAGATCCCTGTCCCTCCAGCACATGCCTTAAAATTCATCAGTGAATCTCCTTCTTATGTGACCCAAGCACTTTTCAAGCTGCTGCCTCTGTGCTGGAAGTTAGAGTGAATGAATGTGTATGCAAGGAGCAGAGTCCCAGATTCCCACAGCCCTTCAGTTCTCCTGAATGAAAGTCTCACTGGTTTTCAAATCCAGGTGTCGTGGGGGCTCGTCTTCCCCATGCACGTCCCACAGGCTGGGGAGCCTGATGTGAGGCTTGGATCCCTTGCTCTTCGGGGGGAATCTCTGTGGCTGTGACATCCCTCCTGCTTGTGGGTTGCTGCACTGGGGGTGCAGGTTTGACTAGACTGTGTCTCTGTTCATCCTACATGGGTCCCTCACTGTGTCCTTTTCTTTCTGTCCTTAGTTTAGAAAATCTGTTCTGCTAGACTTCAGGCTGTTCTCGGAGATAATTGTTTTGTAAGTAGTCGTAGTTTCGGTGTGTCCATGGGAGGATGAGAGCTCAGGATCTTCCTACCCTGCCATCTAAGATCTGGACCTCTCCATAATAGATTTTTAATGCAAAAATAACTTCCCTCTGTTTCCTCAGAATGCTGCACCCCCTTCAAAGAGACAGGAAATGCAGTGTCTGCGACCAGGCACTGTGGGCCTGTCCCTGGTGGTCAGTGCCTGGTTGGGGCAGAGGGTGATGAATTGGGTGACTGGCCTCAGTTCAACGTACCACACATTTCTGATTACCCAAGACCTAGTTATTTTCCATGGTCATACTACTATGGGAACAATGAAAATGTTATTATTTTTCATAATTTTAAATTGATTTTTAGCCCATTAAAAATGTCTGGTAAAAGCAAATCAACGTGTATTTTCATAACCTAAAGTGTTTCTAGGTACTCATTCTGTCCCCAGCCCTTTGGCCAGAGCAGCATTCCGCATGTGAGTTTGTGAGCTCTGAAGGCAGTGGGCAGGCACTCCTCCCCTGAGATGAGAAGCCAATCTGCCAGAGTCAGGTATAATCACACCAAGACCACTCCCCAGGGACTTCCCTGGCTGTTCAGTGATTCAGACTCTGCCCTTCCACTGCAGGGGACACGGGTTTCGGTTTGATTCCTAGTCAAGGGAACTAAGATCCTGCATGTCCACATGCCTTGCAGCCAAAGAAAACCAAACACCACGACTCTCTTTCCCTGCTCCATCCATCAGCCATTCCAGGTCCTAAGGCTTGATGTGCCTTGAGGTTAATTCTGTCCTTCCTTTCTATTTGTCTTTGATTCATTGAATAGAAGGGGACAGGGTGTGACCAACTTCCAGTCCCATCGAGCACATAGTAGGCACCGCATAGAGAAATCGTCATAAAAAAAGTTTTCTTGACTAATTAGCAGTTTGCATCTAGAGCTTCCCATTCAAGCTATATGTACGATATGGGGAAATAACTACTTCTGGTAAGGGCTCTCTACTACTTAGCAAGGTCTTTTTCCTTTCTTTTCCCTTTTAAAACACTGATGGGAATTAGTGTTGGCCTCAGTTCAAGGTACCACATATTTCTAATTACCCAAGACCTAGTTCTTTGCCATGGCTGGATTTCTATGGCAATACCAAAAATATTATTGTTTTTCAAAATTTATGTTACTACTGAGTTTTAGCCCATTGAAAACATCTGGTATACAAGTAAACCAGCAAGCATTTTCATAAAGCTAAGGAGTTCCTAGGTGTTCACTCTGCCCCAGGCCCTTCGGCCAGCACACGCCCTCCCCATGTGAGCTGCTCTTGGTCAATGCTGGCCAGCTTACCTGTGAGGCAGATGCCCCTGGTACTGTTGCACAGGTCCACCATTACTCGGATCTGTGGGAAGAGAGGACCATTACCAGCAGCACGGTAGGCAGTAGACCCTGAACTTGCTGTTTATTCAGACAAGCAGAAAACAATTATAAAAATTTCCAAAATAGCTTCAGAAGAACAGGTAGAAGTCCGAGGAAAAGTTAACCTAAAACTGAAAAGACACCCCTGAAAGAGCTAAAGATAAAGATTTTTCTTGTATCAGCAGCTATTTCTATTGACGTCATCAACAGAATCTCCTTGATTTCTATCAAACTCTGAGAAGGCAGAGGATGGGGGAGGAACAGCCAGATCTAAACCCAAGCTGGCTCCCCAGTGTCTGAAGGACTCAATCTGTGGATCTGAATAAACAGGACTGGTGAACTTAGCAGTCTGAAGCACATACTTAACTCTGTAAGTGGGTATGGGTAAGGTACTTGACTCCTTGATGTTTCGGTTTCTTCTGAAAATGTAGATTATATGAATTGCTGCTTTCAGGGTTAGGGAGCTCCATGCATGGCGTGTGGAAACTGCCCTTAGAGCAGTGATTCTCATGTCATGGGGACACTGCTTACTTGCCATGGGATGTCCATCTGGAATGCATGGTCACTGCACCATGCTATCAGCTTGACACAAGATTTCCACACACCACTATACACTCTCCCCTCTGCCCCCATTCATTTTCCATGCTGTTGCTTGTGAGCTTCACAAAACCCAAATCTGATCGGGTCAGCCCTGATTCAATCACTTTCGTGATGCCTTGCTGCTCTAAAGATACAGCAAAATTCCTCTATATCTGGCCTCATCTCACACCATCCCCCCCTCTCTTTCTGTTCTGTAGTTCTACTTCCCTAGTGGCTTAGTGATAAAGAATCTGCCTGCCAATGCAGGAGACACAGGTTCAATCCCTAGGTCAGGAAGATCCCCTGGAGAAGGAAATGGCAACCCACTCCGGTATTCTTGTCTGGAGAATTCCATGGACAGAGGAGCCTGGTGGGCTACATTCGGGGCTATAGTCCATGGGGCTGCAAAAGAGTCGGACACAACTGAGAGACTAAAACAACAAATTCCATTCTGTCTCAGTTTGCTTATCTGTGAAATGGGGCTATTAGTAGTACTTAACATCTTAGGAGGAGGAAATGGCAACCCACTCCAGTGTTCTTGCCTGGAGAATCCCGGGGATGGTGGGGCCTGGTGGGCTGCCGTCTATGGGGTCGCACAGAGTCGGACACGACTGAAGCTACTTAGCAGCAACATCTTAGGATTGCTGTGAAACTTAAGTGAAGTTATATATGAAGTTCTTAGAACAGCTCCTTGGATGTAGGAAGCTTACACAAAAGTGTGTTCTATTTTGTGAAGGCAGCAGAAAGTACAGATGAAGGCATGAATCGGGAAGTCAAATTGCTTGTGTTCAAATCACGGGTTTGTCATTCACAAATAGTGTGACTTAGGGAAAGTTACTTAACCTCTCTGTGCTGCAGCATCCTTGTCTATAAAGGAGCTAACAGTACCTACCTTACTTATAGCATGGTTATGTGGATGCATGATTGAATACATGCAGTACACTCACAACAGGGCCTGGTATGGGATAAGCAAACTCTATTTACGCTATTGTTTTGATGGTCTCTTGGATATGCCAGGAATGATTTAGTTAATTTATCAGTTTACCATCTAAGAATTTCAAATTCATACATAGAGAACATTTTAAACCCAAGTAAGGTGGCATTTCAAAACTGTGGGAAGAAACCTTATCAATTGGGAAATGGAGTTGAGACAGCTGGATACACATCTAGGGGAAAACATAAATACAGATCCCTATTTCACTCCTTACACTAAAAAAGTTAATTGAGCAGCATTAGTTGAAAATTTTAAAGTTAAAAACAAGCTAGTAAAAATACTGAAGGAGACCTTTGGAAAAATATTTATAATGGTATTAGAGTAGGAAAGACTTTTCTAAGGAAGAAACAATCCCCATACTATATATAGGAAAAATGTGATAAATTTGACTGTCTAATAATTAAACATTTCTATAAGACATAAAATAGTATAAACAATAACAAAGGAGAAACACAAACTTAGAATAATTATGCAAAGAGCTTGTATACAGAGAGCTGCTACAAAGCAATGAGTAAAGGAACAAAAAACAAAGGAAAATGGGCAATGGATCCAGGCAGAAAGCTCAAAGAAGGAAAATAAGAGTGTCTTATCTTCACTTATAGCTGAAGAAACACATCCAATTATGAAATACTATTTTTACCTTTTCGGTTTGTAAATAAAAAGAATAACAGAGTACTTCCCCAAGGGTATTGGGAAAGGAGCACTCTCATACTGTGTTGATGGAAATGCAAAGGGACACTGCCTCTTTGGAGGGCATTTTGACAATATCTACTCAGATTTAAATGGATCTGTCTTTTGACTCATTATATTTTATGATTTATCCTACAGATACACTCATGTATGTATGACAGGATATATGTACAAAGATGGTTATTTTAGAAATGTGGGCAAGAGCAAAAGGTAGAAACAACCTCAATATTTATCAACAAAGTCTGGTTAGAGAAATTGTAGCATATTCATACAATGAAATACTGTGGTAAAGACTAAATTTAAATCCATAAAGCCAATATTGAAAGATTGCTAAGATAAATGAAAAAAAAAACAAACAAGATATAGAGAAGCTTTCATTTAAGTAAAAAAGTAGTACATATGAAAATGCTTCTATACACTTTCTCTCTTGCTACTTTCCAGATTCTCTTTGTCTATGACTTTCTAGACTATTTCTGGAGAGAACCTTAAAAAGGAGAACTAAAACCTAAAAACTCCTCCTTAAGTAAGGAGGAGTAGAGAGCCAGGGTGGGAAGGAGCTATACTAATGCCCGCACTTAATAAAACAAAATGCACTTTTGTTTTATTCAAAAATTTTGCTGATTTCTCTCTCAAACTCTTTTTAAAGAAAACTTGTTTTGATTTGAAGGGAAAATTTGTTTTGTCTTCTATAGGTTTATTTTGTTTTCTAGGGGACCTGGAGGAAGACTTGTACTGTATTTACTGTTTGTGAAGTGTGTCACAGGTGCCTACTGACTACTTTGGAAATTTATTGTGAAATATATCATATATACCACAAAAATATAAAATGTGTGCCTACAGTATAAGATGAATAATAAAACAAACATCCATATACCACCTCCAGCCCAGCAATGCATTAGGACATCCCAGGTGTCCCTCCCAACATAAACCGTTCCCTCCTAGCCCCCAAAACTCTCTAAGCTGAAGTATTTTGGGCAGTGGGACTCTCCCTTTTGTATAGATAAGAACAGAGAGGCTTAGCAAGGTGATGTCATTTACTCAAGGTCACACAGCTTGCGCGTGGAAAAGCTGGGCTCAACTCCAGGTTTCCTGATTCTAGGTCTACTGTATTTTCTGTTGTGGCTCGGATGAGTATTATAACATAGCCAGAAGAAATTTCGATTCACTGCTTTGGGTCATTTTCATAAATTCATGCAATCAGCTGCACTACAAAATTTATCTTCTTAAAATATGCATAATTGTTCATTGAGAGAACCATTAGAGACTTCATAAATGCCTCATTTGTTGCCTGGGGGATCACAGCAGGAGAAGTAGTTGGAAACAACAGGAGCATCAATAGGGAAAATTAACCTTTCTCTCTTTTATGTTCATCACTGGAGTTGGTGTTAGCATAGCTTCTATAAAAGTGATAAAGATGGAGTTTTCATTTCCTGACCTTTTGGCTTCATTTATATGCTAAAAGTTAACTTAGATATTTACCAGTAAATTGTGTCAGTCTTCACTTGGGAATATTCTTTAACAAACATGGTTTATATAAGATTGTATCAAAGTAAAACATGGTATGAAAAGGTATGACCATAAGAAAACCAGAAACATTTTTTTTTCTGTACTAATAATGCTTATGAATTTGGATGAAAATCAGAAAATTCAAAATTGAAAGTCATAAAACCTAGCTTGTCAAGTTAAGGAGTCATATTTAGTATACCAGGCTTTCTAGATCTTCATTTAGGATTTGAGAATGGTGAACTGAAAACAGCCTCAGAACTCATAGCCCTGGGGGTGTCAGGCAGGATCCATGCAGGACGTGGCCCTGCCCTCTCTCAAGGCCATCTACCCCCACCCCACCACTGTTCGACTCCAATCACACTGACCATCACCTCTGGTCTTTGCCAAGCCTTATAAATTGCTCACATCTTCACAGAGGCCTCAGCTCAAATGCCACATCGTTAAGAAGGCTTTCCCTGACTCCCTACCTGAGAGTAACCCCAGCAGCCAGTCCCCATCACCTCAAGGCTTTCAGCCTGTGTAGCACTCACCTTTATCCAATATTATCTTGGCTTCTGTATGCATTTGTTTATTACCTGTGCCTTTCCTCCAAAGAATGAAGGCATTTTGACAGCAGGAGAATTTGCTATTTTGTCTGTATCCCTGTGCACAGAACAGTACCTGTTTCCAGACCTAGAACTTTTCCACTGGTGAGATAGGGTTCAAGTAGGAAAGTATGTCAATGGTCTCCAAAGGACAGCTTGTCTTGAGAGCAGGTGACAACGGCTGTCAACCTGGGTGTAACATAAAGAATGGTACCCCCGGATAGCTTAGGTCAGTTTTGCTGAGGAGGTGGGGCCATCCTCCCAGAAGAAATGCTGTGGCATCTCAGGGTCACCTTGAGGTCATGCTGCAGTGGACGAAGACATATCACAATACATGGGGACTTGCTTTCAACTTTTATAACATATGGCAGCAATGAAGGAAAAGACAGCCCAAATAGGTCCCATCTGTGGCCTGACCAGATCTCCCAGTTTTCTCTCTGGATACAGAACTGGTCTCACTGGACTAGTAGAACCCATGGAATCTTGGGCAATTCAGGGGCAAGGAAAAAGCCTCTGAAGAAAAATAATGGACTTCTTGCTAATCTGGCACCAGTTGGCTTGAGTTGTCTTTAATTAAAACTAAAAATAGATGGGACTAATTTTGCAGCCTCTATGAGAAAGAAAATGCTATGAACTGGGAACCTCACTTGTAAGAAGACTATACAAGGATATCTGATGAGAATGTTCATCTCTACACTGTGATGGCAAAAGCATGCAAACAATCTAAATGTTTATCAGTAAGGCACTTATTGGGCTTCCCTGGTGGCTCAGATGGTAAAGAATCTGCCTGGAATGTAGGAGACCTGGGTTCAATCCCTGGGTCGGGAAGATCTCCTGGAGAAGGGAATGGCAACCCACTCCAGTATTCTTGCCTGAAGAATCCCATGGACTGAGGAGCCTGGTGGGCTACAGTCCAGGGGGTCACAAAGGGTTGGACATGACTACGTGACTAACACACACATACACACACACACACAACAAGGCACTTATTCAGTTCAGTTCAGTCGCTCAGTCGTGTCTGACTCTTTGCGACCCCATGAATCACAGCACGCCAGGCCTCCCTGTCCATCATCAACTCCCAGAGTTCACTCAAACTCACGTCCATCGAGTCAGTGATGCCATCCAGCCATCTCATCCTCTGTCGCCCCCTTCTCCTCCTGCCCCTAATCCCTCCCAGCATCAGAGTCTTTTCCAATGAGTCAACTCTTCGCATGAGGTGGCCAAAGTACCGGAGTTTCAGCTTTAGCATCATTCCTTCCAAAGAACACCCAGGACTGATCTGCTTTAGAATAAGGCACTTATTAAGCAGGTGCAAAAGAATGAAGTAGATCTATGTGTACTAATCTTGAAAGCATACTGCTGAGTGATAAAAACAGCACAAGCCACATAACAGTAGAACTTTTTGGTTGAAAAAGAACATTTAGATATGTCTGGATAAGCACAGAGAAAAGTTTGAAGGCTCATGAACCAAACCATTGAGATCTTGTTTCCTATTGAAGACTGAGACTAGGAGATTAAAGGGTAATTTTCACTTATTAGTTTATATCATTTGAAAAGATATATTGGGATTATGGGTGGTTTTTACTTGCTGTGTTTTTAATAATTCAGAGTGAGAGAAGAGAGCATGCAAACATTATATGAGCCCAAAGGATGGTTTTAATTACAGAGCTTTCCCTAGGAATCACAATGTCATGTATTCCTCATTACGCCCATCATTTGGAATAACTTGGACAGATCTCTGTTTCTTCTAGACAAGTGAATGTAGAATGAACTAGAATAGCTGTCTAGTGATTTTGAAGTTGTTTATTAATCATAAGATTTTTCTTTTTCCCACATAAATTGCCAACCCCCTAAATAGAAAACAAATAGAATGGAGCTACTTTGGGTTGACCTATCCATAAAATGAGAGAGTTGAAGTAGACAGATGATTTCAAATTCTACTCCCAGGAGGAATTGGGGAGGAAGTAGGGGGAGACACCCAGAGACCTAGAGTCAAGCGGAGGAGGGATGAGAAAGCTGAGGTCCAAAGAAATCAAGTGAAGTAGCTGGCCCAGGCTCCCAGAGCTGGCTTCCAGGACAGAAGTCCTATTTCGTACCACATCTATATTTTTTGCGGCTTCCCAGGTGAAGCTAGTGGTAAAGATCCCGCCTGTCAATGGAGGAAACCTAAGAGATGAGGGTTTGATCCCTGGGTCAGGAAGATCTCTTGGCAACCGATTCCAGTATTCTTGCCTGGAGAATCCCATGGACAGCCTGGTAGGCTGTGGTCCATGGGGTCACACAGTGTTGGACACAACTGAAGTGACTTAGCACACACTACTATTTTTATACCATTTAGATTTTGCAAAAGGAATTGTGTGAAATTCAACAGGAAATGCAAATCTCTGCTTTAGTTTACTTTGAATGTGAACAAGACACTAGATTTTTACTAGTTGATTTTGCATCAGCTTCAAGCAGTCTCTTCTGTTCAAAAATGAAAGGCTTAATCAAAAGTGTTTCTTTCTCATCAAGATGAATAGAGCGAAATGCAGTGTACTGCCACTGCTCATCTGCACACAAAGCCTCAGGCGGTTGGCCGGCTGCCCTCTTGAACTCCCTTCCTCTCACATTTGACTGTCAGGACTGATCATAAAAAAAAGTAAAAGAGCGAACCTCCCCATCACCACCAGTTTGCATGCTGCTGAAATAATGTGTCTGTCATGGCTTCTCTGCCGTTCCCCAAGTACTGGCTCTGGTTTGCTGTGGAGGATGCTGTTTAATTCCAAGTCACCTTTCAGATGTGACCTATTTTGTAACTTAAATTCCATTTTTCTTAGACAACTGTATGGCTCTCCTTAATTGTGCAAATTGCTGCTATTATGTGCATGCAAATAGTCCTTTAGAAACAGTTTCCTGGGAGTGGATAATCAGCCTGGGATTAAGCTAGGAAAGCCTTGGCCCAGCTGAAGAATTTGACCACAGGTGTTAGAGGAATCCCTCATGGAGTCTGAAGCTGGGGTCAGCTACCCCAGACTCATCCCTCTGAAAGGCAGGAATTCACACTGGGACCAAGATGTGGTGATGACAATCTACGGACCCCAACAGGAAGGTAGGCTTTGCCATGTCTGTGGATGAAATACTGAGGCATGACCTTCTTCTTGCAGTGCCACAGGAAGATCAGCCAAAGGTCCAGGCATTTGTTGGTGCAAGGGAACAAATGTTGGCCATCCCATGCCGATGGCTTGGAGCTGAGTGCTCTTGGTTCAAATGGTATCTTCAGAGTCCAGTCAAATCCTGCCCAACCTTCCCCAAAGACCTCCATCCCCACTGACTGATTCCTTTACAGCCCAGCAACATCACTGTGCTCCTTCATGTTGTTCTGGCTCCCCAACCAAATAGGCATCTATTGGTAAGAACTCTTTCATCTTCTTACTGTATGCCCCATTCTCTCATCTGGTCCCTTTGCCAGCATTAGAATGACATTCAGCATATAGTGGATATTTGATAAGTATTAATACCTCCGTCTAGTCAACGCTATGGTTTTTCCAGTGGTCATGTATGGATGTGAAAGTTGGACTGTGAAGAAAGCTGAGTGCTGAAGAATTGATGCTTTTGAACTGTGGTGTTGGAGAAGATTCTTGAGAGTCCCTTGTACTGCAAGGAGATCCAACCAGTCCATTCTAAAGGAGATCAGTCCTGGGTGTTCTTTGGAAGGACTGATGCTAAAGCTGAAACTCCAATACTTTGGCCACCTCATGTGAAGAGTTGACTCATTGGAAAAGACTCTGATGCTGGGAAGGATTGGGGGCAGGAGGAGAAGGGGACGACAGAAGATGAGATGGCTGGATAGCATCACCGACCCGATGGACAAGAGTTTGGGTGAACTCTGGGAGTTTTGGTGATGGACAGGGAGGCCTGGCGTGCTGCGATTCATGGGGTCACAAAGAGTCGGACATGACTGAGCCACTGAACTGAACTGATTGATTACCAGGAATGGAATGTGCTCTTCAGCCAAAGATATTATTCCTTTTTAACCAGTAGATTATGGGAACCAAACATCTAGCATGTGGTTACTGTTTCTCTTTGTGTCTATTTGCCTAAGATAACTTTATTTTGGCAAATACTCCACTAATCCCTAGAAAACGGGAACCCGGAGATTTGAGGATTATCCTATTAGGTTCCCTGAGACGTGGCCATCTCTGTCCTGCCCATAGCAATATCATCACAAAAGCAGGAGCTATTGATGTGCCCCTGCTTTGGATGGAAATAACACAAACCTTTCATGCTCTCTTGAGTAGAGACATCTGGTTAGGGCTGAGTCAGCCAGACAGAGACTGGGGTGCTGAATGAAAAGTGGTCTCAAACATCAAAGAAAATGCAGTGTAAAATTAAAAGACATTTGCTCCTTGGAATAAAAGCTATGACTAACCTAGATAGTGTATTAAAAAGGAAAAACATCACTTTGCCAACAAAGGTCTGTATAGTCAAAGCTATGGCTTTCCAGTAGTCATGTACAGATGTGAGAGTTGGACCATAAAGAAGGCTAGGCTGCATTGAATTGATGTTTTTGAACTGTGGTGTTGGAGAAGACTCTTGAGAGTCCCTTGGACAGCAAGGAGATCAAACCAATCAATCCTAAAGGAAATCAACCCTGAATATTCACTGGAAGGATTGATGCTGAAGCTCCAATACTTTAGCCACCTGATGCAAGAACCAACTCACTGCAAAAGACCCTGATGCTGGGAAAGATTGAGGGCAGGAGGAGAAGAAGGTGACAGAGGATGAGATGATTGGATGGCATCATCCACTCAATGGACATGAGTTTGAGCAAACTCTGGGAGATAGTGAAGGACAGGGAAGCCTGGCATGCTGCAGTCCATAGGGTTGCAAAGAGTTGGGCACTACTTAAGAGACTGAACAACAAAATCACCCCCCCCAAAAAAAATGAAAACCCTGTAAAAGAATTAAAAGATAACACCCAGGGCTGAAAGGTGTGGTATAAAGTACATGGGTTTTGGGAGTCAGACACAGTTAAGTCTGATGTGAGTGCCAGTTCCTTCACTCACTGGCTCTGTGATGTTGAACAGGATGTTTTATCTCTCTAAGCCTCAGTAACCTCAGGAGTAGATGGACTATTGGTTAGAGTCTCCCTGTGTCCAGGTAGTGAATATTAGCATGCTCGGCCTCTCCACCATTTCTTGGGTACACTGCCAGCAGGGATTCCCTCCCTCACAGACTCAGGTATTCAGCTGCCTCTTCAATATCTTCTCTTAAACATCTAACAGAAATCTTGGTATTAACATACCCCAAGCTGAACTCTTGATATTCCCCTCAAAATCGTTCCATCTGCAGTTCTTCTAGCTCATTAATGACAATTCTGTCTTTCCACTACTTGGGCCACTAACTTTGAAGTCATTGAACTCCTTCCCCCCGCCCCCCACCTCACATCACATGTTCAAGCTGTCAGCAAATTCTAGCAGCTTGACATCAGACATATCTAGACAGAGTCCAGTTAGCATTCCACCCCTCAGCCACTGCTACCACCCCTCAGCCACTACCGTTTTTTCACTGCAATAGCCAAGTAAATAGCTTCCCTGCTACCACTGCCCATGCTTCCCCTCCAAAGAATCTAGTCCACTGTAGTGATCCTTGGGAAAGGCAAGTCAGATCATATCACTCCGCTTAAAATCCTTCAAAGACCCCCCGCCCCCCTGCCCACAAAGGCCAGTGTCTTTACAACATCCTGCAAGGCACTACATGAACTGGTCCTCTGGTCCTTTTTCTGCCCAGTTATCCTCTGACCGCATTTCCTACTACTCCCTCCCACTCCCTCTTCTTTCTGTTCCTTGTGCTCTTTGTACACTCCCCCATCTCGGAGCTTTTGCTCTCACTCTTCCTTCTGCCTGAACAGCCCTTCCGTAGATTTCCACATGGCTCACTCCCTTACCTCCTTCAAGTTTTCTGTTCAAATGTCACCTTCTTAGTGAGGCCTTTCCCACCCAGAAGACTTCTAACTGCATCTCCCCCTTCCTGCTCCCTAATCCTCATGCTGCTTTATTGTTCTTCATAGCACTTATCACTTTCTAATACTGCAGGTAATTTACTTATTTACCTTGGCTCTTGTCTGTCGCTACCCCCCAGAATGTAAACCCCAACAGGACAGGGATTTGCATGGTT
This sequence comes from Bos taurus, assembly GCF_002263795.3. Taxonomy (NCBI): domain Eukaryota; kingdom Metazoa; phylum Chordata; class Mammalia; order Artiodactyla; family Bovidae; genus Bos; species Bos taurus. The sequence goes on from NC_037337.1 coordinate 58,994,150, forward strand.
TGCTTATACTGTTTCTTGTGCCCCCACGGTGTGCCTGTGATACAGTAGGTAACTACATGTCAGATGAATGAAGCAATCTCCAACAGGTAGAGCAGGCCTGCTAAATCAGTCTTACCGATACCTGACACAAACTCCTATTTGATGGCTAGCAAGAATTCTTAGAAAAGACTTTAAAAATACTCCAGGACTCATCTCCAAAACTCCTCATGTGTAAAGAAACTAGATTCAGAAACTGGCAGGTATCTTAGTCTATATGCCCTTGCTGAGTTGTAGATGCCTGTATCAATGAAGAGATATTCATCAAATACCTCGCTAATGGTGTAGCAGAGTGGTGAGATATATTTAAAGAGACAAAGGTAACTAGAGATGACAAATTAGAGACCAAAACTGTACACAAACAAAGTTTTAGTTGTGATACAGACAATAAGTGCATAAGAGGTTATGGGTGGAAGAGATGAGTGTTCTGAAGTGAGCTAAGAATCACTTGTCTCCCCCAGGCCTCTAATGGATTTTTCTGAAGCAGGAGTGCTGCTGGAATAATCTTTCACTAACTGTTAATAGTAATATTCTGTGCTCCCATTATTCCTTTCAACAAGCATCTTCAGATAATTTTGATTTTTATCTAAGTATGCTTATCTTCACCTTATAGTCAGAAAAGTATACATAAATGGTAGTTAAGTAACTTGTCCAGTGTTGAGGGGGTGGACAAAGAATTAATCCATTATCCCAAACTCTGCCCTTTGGCATTCTTTGTACATAGCAAAAACATTTGTGAAGATGTTTTGTCAAGCTACTCCCTGCTCAGCCCCCTCCTCCCTCTGCACAAGAAACAGCTATAAGAGGTTAGTCCAGGAAATATTTAGAGGAGGTCCCTGGGTTTAAAGGAGAAGGAAATGGCAACCCATGCCAATATTCTTGCCTAGAGAATCCTGTGGACAGAAGAGCCTGGTGGGCTGCCATCTGCTGCTGCTGCTGCTGCTGCTAAGTCGCTTCAGTCGTGTCTGACTCTGTGCAACCCTATAGACGGCAGCCCACCAGGCTCCCCTGTCCCTGGGATTCTCCAGGCAAGAACACTAGAGTGGGTTGCCATTTCCTTCTCCAATGCATGTAAGTGAAAAGTGAAAGTGAAGTTGCTCAGTCATTTCTGACTCTTAGCGACCCCATGGACTGCAGCCTACCAGGTCCTCCGTCCATGGGATTTTCCAGGCAAGAGTACTGGAGTGGGATGCCATTGCCTTCTCCAGGGGCTGCCATCTATGGGGTTGCAAAGAGTCGGATATGACTGAAACGACAGCAGCAGCAGCAGCAGCAGCTGGGTTGAGATGCTCATCCACAACAGTTGTGGATGTTGTTAGCACTGAAACATTGGCTGGATGAAACTGTTGCTTTGACAAACATGCTGTTTCTGTGGGGTTCAAAAAGTTTGGATCAACAGAAGAATGAATGCATGAGTTCACCTTGAACATGAATATTTACAAATTATGCTTAGTGTAATTAACTTCCCTAAATTCAATACCCAGCATATATGTATGGTTTGAACCCATGAACCATACATAAAAATGACTATCTGGGAAATAACATTCTTTCTAGAGGTCATTATATAGGCTTTGGGAACTGACTTTTACTTTTTAGACTTGTAAAGACCTCTCTGGTGGAGAACACATAGTTCTTGGAAGAAGGGTATTCTCTTTTCCTTGAATATTCTTTCCTTCTTCAGTTTTCCTTCCCCTTTTCCTCTACTTTCATCTCACATTCAATCTCAAAACAAATGCAGCATTCTCACATCTAAACTAACCCATTTCAGTTCCCTCAATTCTGATCACTCCACCGTCTTTGGATGGATGTGGACCAGGTGGCTTCTTTCTCTTTTCTTACATCCAATTAGTTCCCAAGTTCAATTCATCCTTATTTCGTGGTATTTCTAGGATATAGATCTTCTCCATTTCTGATACCATCACCTTAGCTAGACAGAATCATTTCCTGCCTGGACTAAGGCAATAACTTCCTAACTTTCTTCCTGCCTCTCATCTCTCCCCAGTACAATCTTTCCTGTATTGTACAGCCAGATCAGTCCTATAAAATTGCTTCCTTCATGAGTGCCCCATGGAAGATTCTCCCAATTGCTCATCAGATTCATTCTCAGCTTTTCAAAAGTAGAAATTCAAGGCTCTTTCTCCTGTGGCCCCCTTAATTCCTCTCCCACAGCCCAAACTCCTCAGTGTAGGAAAGCTTCTTGCTCTCTCAGCCTTGCAACCATGTTCATTCCTGTCCCCAGACCTTGGCTCAAGTTATTAACTGCATTTGCACTGACTTCCCCTCCTTGCCTGTCAAATCTCATCAACCCTTCATTACCCATTTCCAGTTCTGTCTGCTCCACAAAACCTTCCTTCATCACTTGAGTGAGGACCAGTTTTCTCTGTCACTGCCCTGATGCTCACTGTTAAAGAATTTTCTCTAAAGGCCTGCCTGTTCAGAGGGATGGATTCCAAGGACCTCAAGTGTTGCCTACAGGAAGAAGGCATTTTCCACCTTTGAGTGAAAAGATTCCAGACCCCAAAAGCACTGAGTCACTGAAATACTGGGGAATTATTTTGCAGTTGCTAGCTCATCATTTTAGCTTGGGTACAGTTACCCACAACGCATTTCCAAGTCCTTCACAGTTTTACATATAGCTTATGCAGCATCTCCAAAATTCCCAGCACTTTGATGAACACAAGAAACTTTCTGAGTGACCGGAGATGGGGTTACTCTACTTACAGCATTCTGAACAATTCCACGAATTGCATTTTAAGTGATCTTTAGTTGGCCTTGTTCTTTTAACTCTACCTTTCAGTAAAGAAAATTGTGTCTGAACTTCAGTTAAACTAGAAGTAAATTATATCTACTTAAAATATAGAGCTGTTACAACTCAAAGAGCTGCATAAAAAAAGCATTTGATGGGCTGAAAAATGCTCCCTTTGTAGCAGAATTACAACCTAAAAGCTTCAGCTTGTTTTACACAACATGACCTTTAGTCTGTAGATAAAATGCATGTAAATCAAGCTTGAATGTCAACTAGATTTGGCCAAGGATATTTTTGAGGCAGGGAGGGAAGAAGAGTTTAAAGAATGTAGATTTTTAAAATGTCTTTTTTTGCCAGATAAGTTATGTCTTATAAGATCTAGGACTATTTTGGTAGTTCCCACATAGGTACCCATATCCTGGATAACATGAGACACCCCACCCCAAGAAGTAAATTGTTCCCCTTTCTTAGAAGTTTTTTGCTCTATCTTCCACTCACATTTTGTCAGTCTTCCAAATGAAAGCATCCAGAACTTTTTTTCAGAACTGCCATCAACAGAAATCAACAGGAGTACACAAGAACTATGCCAGTATCTCAGAATGGGGGTGAAGATGACTCTCCTCATGGGTGTCAAACCTCGTCATCAGTGGCCATGAACAGGGGTGAGGCGCTGGGAAAGCCTGAACTGTTGAAGAAGCTACATCAAGGCTAATTCTGTTTTGTTTTCAATGACGAGATGATTTAGGTTGGTGCAATGCCACCCTAGGCTTCAAAAGGCAAAATAGGATCCCAAAGCAGCAGCTGATAACAGCACATATGATCAGACAACTCGGCATTCTGAAGAGACTGAAGATAAAGAGTAAAGCCAGAAACACGATACTGAGGGCATGGGGCAAGGAGGGCTACAAGATAAACTCACAGCGATTAGCCTCAGAAACGGCTACAATGAACAGTTACTGGAAGTCTGGCTATACCAGGCACTGTCCTTTAACTATATCATCTCCCTTCAACTTCCAAACAACCCTTTGAGGTGCATACTCAATATTATTATCTCAGTCTTACAGAGGAGGAAACAGAGGCTGGGAGAAGTTAACAGACTTGCCCAAAGGTGCCCAGCTACCAAGCTGTGGGCCCAGGATGAATCTGCTTGATTCCCAGGCCCACACTACTTACTGCCATAACGTACTTCAGGGAAGCACTGGGGAGAGAGAATTTGCCTGGGAACCTGACCGTGAAGAAGAAGGAATTCCAGGTCTCCCGAGTTAAGGGCAGGCACATAATGGCAGCAGCATCGTGTGAAGGCAAGCCTGGACCAGCCAAAGAGAGATCCTGAGATAAGGGCTTTGTGGAGGGTGAGCAGCATCTCAGCATGGGAAGACTCATGGTCTGAGAAGTTCTGCAACGCACCCAGAAAGAGCCTTCTACCCAGAGATCTCTCAGCCTGTCATCTAGTAGGCAGTGGTGCGAAATGACAGGCAGGTCTGACAGATTCAGCCGTCTCCCCAGAGTGGAGTGGTGCTTTTCCAGAGGGTGGAACATGACCTTGAGTTCATTTTATCCTTGGCTCAGAAGGTTGAAGGAAAGGCGGGGAAACAGCAGAAAAAGATGGGAGTGGACAAGTCACCAGGCCCTGGGAGGTTCATCCTGCTCAGGTTGTATGGGCTCAGGGGGCTTATTCCTGCTGCCCTCATCTCTGCTGCTATAGCTAGAAAGAAACTAGGAGCTTTCGCATAACCACAGGACCTGAGAGTAGGTCCAGACAGTTCAATGCCTTTCATGCAGGCCAACACAACCTTCCTGTCCCCACAGGTCCAGATGCTCAGTCTTGACCCACTTGTTTCTTCCATAAGTCCTTAGAGAAGCATGACAACTGTACATCTTCCCTGAAGGTTTTATCTGCATGTATGCAGAATATGTATCAATGAAGAAAGTGTCTGAAGAATGTAGCTAAGGGGCCAGCCCTCTCCTGTCTTCCTCACATACCATCACGACCTGATACATGAACAAAATTTGTGGGTGTGTTCATAGTACCAACACCAGACACAGCTTAGCTGAGATGTAGCTTCAGGTTCTCTCTTACCCTTAACTGATACTTGGACATGGCTTCTGACATGCAAATTAACGTGTGACATCCCAAATGCCCATTAGCACATGCTGGTATGAGAAAGGCCACAGAACCTGCCCTCCTCTCCCGCCACAGCCAGGCTCCACACGTGGGTTATTGCTTTGGCCGCCTGTCTTATTTTGTTCTGCTCTGTCAGGCCTCTGAGCTCTCATCAGGGCCCAGTCTATACAACAGGACCTAATGGGGTATAAGTTTCTCCCCTGCAACTGAACCAAATAGATGCGGTTTGAAACAAGGCCTAGATATGAGGCTAAAGGGGTGGCTATTCTAACATTATCCACTCCAGACTTGGGAAGTCAGCTTAGAAGGAACCAGGCTTGAGGGCTGGCTCAGTCCCACTGCCTCCCTCTAGAGTGAGTCTACTCTCAGTGCAGCTCTGTCCTGGACTCTCTCCTGCAGGAGGGCTTAAACCCCAAGGTTAACACTCTGCTTAAACAACCCCGATTTAGTAGCTTAGCTCTCCAAAGGTACAATGCCTAGGGCCCTCCAGTCCCATGGACCACTGTCTAAATGAGAGGTCGGTAAACTTTTCTGTACAAGATAGGAAATACCTTAGGCTTTGTGGGTCATATGGTCTCTGGTGTGACTACTCAATCCTGTGGTTGTCATGTGACAGTAAGCACAGACAATACATAAACAAGTGGGCATGGATGAATTCCAATAAAACTTTATTTATAGTTATTGAAACTTGAATTTCATACAATGTTCATGTGTCACAAAATACTGTTCCTCTTACTTTTTTCCTATGCACGTGTGAATGTAAAAATCATTAATTCACAAGCTGCACAAAAACAAATAGCAGGCTTGATTTGACCTTAGGCCATAGTTTGTTGACTCCTGATCTAAATCCTCAGCTTTTACACCATGGAAGTGACCCAGTTCAAGGGGTGGGAAAGGCAGGTAACCCCTGCCACGATCAAGCTAAGGCCTTCAAGGAGATACAGCATCCATGCAAGCAGAAGCTGTGACTACGGTAATGTGACTTTTGTCCCCTGTAAATAAGATAAGGTACAGATTCATGTACCTCAGAGTGGTCATCATGAAAAGCTGTTTGCTACAATGCATTACTAGTTAACATAGCTGGAATCTCCTCTATGAGAACTGCCCACAGTAAATGTTTTTGAAAGCCACAGTGACTGGAAATCTCCATCCACTGAAGGTAGAATTTATGTTTTGTGCTCGCATTTAGTCACTAAGCTGTGTCCAACTCTTTGCGACCCTATGGACTGTAGCCCAGCAGGCTCCTCTGTCCATGGGATTTCCCAGGCAAGAATACTGGATTGGATCACCATTTCCTTCTCCAGGGTATCTTCCCAAACCAGGGATCAAACCCACGTCTCCTGCGTTGGCAGGCAGATTCTTTACCACTGAGACACCAGAAAAGCCCTTATAGTTGATGTTTAGGGACAGCCAAAACCAAAACAAAATGAAACCAACCAAACCAAATGAAATGCAAAAAATCAACTCCACTTAACCACCAACAATGATAACAATGGTACAGATTTCACTATCCTTTCAAAATTAGGCTGGGAAATCAGTGGTGCGGGTGGGGGTTGTGGTGGAACTAAATAAAACCGTTTTGTTCAAGACCAAGTCTTAACTCAGCCCCTAACAATGTGAGTGTTGTTCGGCCAACACACTGTCAGTCAAATAAAAAACATGTTGAGAAAATTTTTGTCAATACTTAAAAGTCAAAAGATTTCACATAAAAAGACAGATTTTTTACTTTTCTTGACAAAAATCAAAAGATCAGGCACACGAGGCTCTCATTCATGTACAGCAACCATCAGCAAAAGCCTCCCCTGTAGACAGAGCACATAAGCCTTGGGTGGGCACAGTCCCTACTGTGCCCTACAGCCCCCAGCCCAGTGGCAGCTGCCATGTAACCTTGGGCTTGCAGCCTTTTCACTCACAATAAGAGTAACACAATCACGTGGTTCAAAAGTCAAAATAATGCACAGAGCTATGCAGTGAAGTCTCATGCCCACCTTATCCCGACCCTCCCTAAGTAAGTGATTTTGTTCATTTCATTTATTTTTCCCCTTCTTTCTTACACTTTTGTCATTTAAAAATATATCTTGGGGGTTGTTCCAATAGCAGAACAGAGAATTTACTCATTCTTGCTTTATAGCTACCTAGTATCCCAGTGGATATATACGTCAGTTTATTTAATTAGTCCTGTAGTGGACACAGGATGTTAGTCTTTTGTTTTTACCGATGTTCTGCAGTGAATAACTATGTGCATATGTCATTTCATAGGTGACAAAGTCTTGTGCAAGATACATTCCCATAAGCAAGATTGCTGGGTGAGAGAGTAAATGTATTTGTTATCCAAAGGTATTGCCAAATTGCCTTACTTACGGGCTGTAGCATTTTGCATTCCAAACAGCAGTATAAGAGCAAGTCTGTTTCCTTTTAGTTTCCCCAACAGAATATGTTGTCAAACTTTTGCAGTTGCCATTCAGAAAGGTAAGAATTATATTTTGGAGCAGTAATTGCATTTTTAAATCAAGAGTTCTTTTCCTGTGTTTTTAAGAGAAATTTGCATTTCTTTTCCTGAGACCTATGCGTTCCATATTCCTACCGGATTCCTATTTCTGTTGTGGGTTTCCCTATTAAATTCTTACCTTGTTAAATTGGCTTCTAGAACTGTTATATATATATATATATATATATATATATATATATATCTTCTGCATATATATAATCTGCATATGTAATATATGCAGAAGATTAGCCCTGTACCTATGATATGAGCTGCAAATATTTCTTTCCAGTCTATCATTTATCATTTGCCTTGGATAATGGTGTATGTGTTTGTTTTTATAATTGTTTGTCATGCAGTTTTTGTTGTTGTGTGTGTCCTTTTTAAATGTGGTTAAATTTATTCATTTATTGTTTGCTTTTGGCTTTTGAGTTATAGTTCTCATTTCCCTTTCCAAGATTAAAAATGAACTTACTCATATTTTATTCTAACAGTTTTAGAACTTCATTTTTTAAATGTAAACTTTTGATTCATTTAGAACTTGTTAAGGCACACATTATAAGTAGTACAACTTTCTTCCAACTGGGTGCTTAACCCAAGATTTTAGGGAGGATGATAAAGCTACCAGAACATCAATAAGGGTGAGATTTGAAGAATAGGATGAAAGAGAGAAACTGATGTGGGGAGGAATGAGAAGAGCAGTGGGAGGGAGTGGAGACTATACAGCACCAACGTCTCTTGCAGGAGCTCCTGGCAGATGGGTTCCCATTACTGGTCTAGCTCAGTGGTACCCAGGACCCTTTTCATTACTTTTCTCAAAAATACTCACTTCCTTTTAAAGATTTAATGGCTGTACCAAACTAATGGGCTTCCCAGGTGGCTCAGCAGTAGAGAATTGCCTGACAAGCAGGAGACGTGGGTTCGATTCCTGGATTGGGAAGATCCCCCGGAGGAGGAAATGGCAACCCACTCCAGTGTTCTTGCCTAGAGAATCTCATGGACAGAGGAACCTGGTGGGTTGTAACGAAAGGGTCAGACACAACTTAGCGACTAAACAATAACAACCAAACTAATTGTACTTAAGTAATAATTAGTTATTCTGTCCTTTTAATAAAATCACTTACAGCTGCCAATCAGTTTCTGGTCAGACTGTGCTAACCAGAATTAACATGCTGAGTTGAAGTACTTTCAGCCAAAAGCATAGAACTTAGAAGTACTGGTTGGCTTGAGAAGGCTCATCTTGGATAAATGAGCCATTTTTGGAAGACTTTTTGCAATGCTGAAATTAGTCTGCATGCAGTTTCTTTGTTCCGAGATCTCTCAGGACATAGGACTTCAGTAGTGAGGGGACCTCTGATCTCACCCTCATTGAAGACCTACTGGCACTATATAGAAAGGTGAGGTAAAGTGTAGACTTCAACCCTAAGAAGTTGGTACACTTACCTGCATGCTGTATCCTACATCTTTAATAGTTCTCTTAGCAATTTTTCTACTTAGGTGCCCTGTTGTTGTTCAGTCGCTAAGTTATGTCCAACTCTACATGCCCTGAGAAAGTTCTTTTTAAAAGTTGTTTCCTCATGCGAATAATTCTCTGTTCTGAGAAACACAGAGAGTAAAGATGAGGAAAATCTACAGAGGTGAATGGTGAGAATGTTGTCACAATAAAGTATGTAAAAAGCTTTTCACCGTTAAGTTGGTTCCTTTGCCTAAAGCAGAGGCCTCAAGGGAGACCTGGTGAGAGTGAGGTGCTTAATACAACTGACCACCATCAGGAAGGCATGCCAAGGCCCTTTGTGTTGGTGAGTGGGCACCCGCCCTCGGGTGCACTCCTAACAATTAATTAAGAATCTCTGGGAGATGGGTCCTAGGCATCAGTCATGTTTAAACTCCCCATATGGTTTCACTGTGCAACCACTGCTCTAGAATGGAGTTATTCAAAGTGTGGTTCTCAGACCAGCAGCACCAATATAAGTGGGAGCCTGCTATAAACACAGAGCCTCAGTCCCCAACTTATAGCTTCTGAATCAGAATCTGTATTTTTTACAAGATCTCCAAGATCTTCAGATGCACGTTAGAGAAGTGGTGGTCTAGAGGAGCGTTTCTCAAAGTGTTGGCACCTGGACCACTTGTATCAAACTCACCAAGGGGTTGGGAGGGTGGGAGATGGGTAGGTCAGGGGACCTAAGGAAGCTGATTCTGGAGATTATAATTCTACAAGTCTGAGGGTGGGACCCTGAAATCTGCATTTTTAATGTGTTCCCAGGTAAACCCTAAGTCTACTGTTCGGGAACTACTTCCAAAAGGACTGTGATGGTGACTTTCTCCCGGCCTGCATGGAAAATCCCTCAGTGACTCCTAAAGGTCAAAGCACATCCATTGCAAGTGGGGGATGAGCTGGGGACAGTCTTCAAGTGCTTCTCATCCAGGTAAATGTAATGTCTGTTCTCTGACTTGCTACAGAGCAGGTAGTGGTAGTTAAATCAGCTTTCATACTGACACAGATATGAGTGTCTGCATTCTCTTGGATTATGATGAACAGAATGCAATCTGGATACATAAGCCTCTACCTTAAAAGCAGGATTAAAAATATAAAATGTTGATGCTCAGGTGCAACCTTCTTGGATGGTTTAACAAACCCCTAAAAATGCACAGTGGAGAGCCAAGAGAAAGAGTGAATTTCCCTAAAGAGATTTTTTCACTTTACAGAGGTCCTTTTCTGAATTTTTTGCTTGGGTCCAGATTTTTAAATGCTAATGTGGGTTAAAAAAAAAAAGAACTCAGGAATGGAAAAATGTGATCCTTCCCAAAAGATGTGCTTGAAGTGTGTAGTACTTTCATGTAGTTATGAAAGCACTTCAGCTCATGTAAGCTATTTAAAAGCTTCTATGATAATAGGATTAAGTGAATTTATCTTCAAACACCTAGGATTCTGAAATATGGCTCACACTTGACTTGAGATGACAACTGAAATCTTTGTAAATTTAAAGTAAAATATCCATCACAGCTGTAATGGATAATGAAATAGAATGGGGAAATGCAATGTGATCCAAGTGTAATAGTTAGATAATTACTGAGCTAATATCAGCAAAAACAAATGAAGTTAAAACTGGAAGAAAGATTTTTGAGGCTTTGCTTTAAAGACTTTTTAAAGTGCAGTGTTTCTGAAATCATTTTTGAGGAGCACAGTGGCCTTTGAAAATCTAATGAAAAGCTCTGGACTCTCCCCTAGATGCATGAGCCTATGAAGAGCTCACTCTGACATTTCCTGAGGTTCCATAGACTTCTTGGGGGCTTCCCAGGTGGCGCTAGTGGTAAAGAACCCTCCTGCCAATGCAGGAGGCATAAGAGAGGTGGGTTTGATCCCTGGGTCGGGAAGAACCCCTGGGGAATGAAATGGCAACACACTCCAGTATTCTTGCCTGGAAAATCCCATGGACAGAGGAATCTGGTTGGCTATAGTCGATAGGGTCTCAAAGAGTCAGACATAGCTGAGCGACTGAACTGATAGACGTCTCTGAGCCCACATGATAAACCCCAACCTTCACATTGCGTTTTGACAAAGTTGCTCTATGTTGATTTCCATTATTTGTAACCACTTGGTACCCAAGAGTAAATTTCCCCTCAAAAAGGTCCCAGGGGTTGGTAAAATTAAGACTGTTTTCACATAAACCTAAACTATTAGGTTGTCAGTCTTGGTGGGATGAGCTGAGGCCAGGTGAAAAGCCAGACCAATAGATGATGTCAGAGAAAGAATCACTTTACAGAAGTGTGTGCTCTTCCAGAAATGTTACGTCTGTGCTCTCAGGGGCCCCCTGCGAATTTCACAGGCAGAGCTCGGGCCGCTGTGGCTCCTGTCACACCAGAAGGTGAAAACCTGTGTTCAAAGTTACGAAGTAGGCTCTTAAGAACATTGCCTACCCACTAATTTATCTGCAGTCTGAACGACGTCAGAGCTGGAAGACTTACCCCTTCACCCCTCCCCCGTTTAATAGATGAGGAAACTGACCCCAGATGGGCTAAGGTGCTCGCCAAGGTGATTTCCCCAGCGGGTTCACACCCAGGACTTCTCCCCAAGGCACCGTGCCATCTGGCCAGGGGAGGAGAGGATGTCTGAGGCTCTCTCCCTACACTGTCCGCTGCCCACCCCGCGGGGGCGTCAAAGGGAGCTGAGACCCCGCCTACCGGCACCATGGAGTAGGTCATCATCATCAGCATGTCGTGGCTTTCCGCACGGATGTGCTGCGCAGGCTCCCCGCCGTGGCTGCGCTTGTTGCGCGCGGCACTCGCGGGGTCTAGGGGTGGCGCGGGCGCCCGGCGAGGCGCGCGACTCAGCTCCGCCAGGAAGGCGCGCAGGGCGCTGTCCTCGCGCTGCTCCCGGCCCCGCTGCTCCTCCAGCGCCCGGAGCGCAGCGCTCAGCCCGCGCCATTGGCACAGCGCGAACACCGTGCCTGCGGCATTGAGCGCCGAGAGCAGCGCCACTGCGGCCAGGGCGCCGCGCAGCCCCCAGCCCGCGCCCCCGCGGCCTCGCTCCGCGCCTCCAGCCATGCTCTGCGCGCCTCGGACTGTGTCCGGCAAGGCTCTGCCGCCTCTCACCCCGGCAGCCTTTATACGCCTCGGGCAAGCCGTGGGCTGGTGGCAGCGCCGTGAGTCACGCCGCCCTTTGGCCCTGCTGGCGGGGCGGGCTGGGGACAGTAGTAATGGGGCTCGAGCAGCCCGGAGGGACAGGCCGGCGGAGTGGGGGACAGGAGCGAGACAGTCTGCGGAGGAGGGCAGGCTCACACTCCTGGTGCCTGGCCAAGCAAACTAGCAAACCCGCCTCTCCTTCCTTCTCCCCCACTGCCCTGACCGTGGGCATTGCCATGGCCTAGACGGGTATAAGGAGGGTCAGACTGAGGGGGAGAGCAGGAATTCTTATGGCCTGAGATGTCGCTGGATTCCACCCCCTCCTCCCCCTACACTGCCCTCTCTGGAGAAAAAGATCAGCATGCCCAGATGCCAAGGCATGTGCCCACTGCCCCTGGGCAGTCTGCTGTTGGGCTGAGTCCCAGGCTGCCTGTCATTCCTCCCCAGGGTCACAAGGCCTCATGTGGCCACTGAAGACCCTACTCCATCTTTCCTGGGAGGAGAATGGATAGAGACCGGGAAACAGCTGGCATTGGATGGTTCAAAAAGCCATCCATCAGAAGGAGAAAGGCCCAGCCCTGCATGACAAGCAGGGGTCATCTGTGAAGGGAGATTTTCAGAATGTGACTGGCCAAGAACTCTCTCATGAGATCCATATCTGGGAGGTAGCACAGTGATGAGAAAAAAAACTCCAGAGTGGAAACTGGGAGGAAAAAAAAATACTCCTGGTTCTAACCTTATTCTGCTGCTACCCAGCTGGAGGGATTTGTCCCAAGAACACTCTGGTCGGATTCTGAGGTGCTCTCTGGCTGAAGGTTTGGGATGGTGGCCAGGCCACTACTGGACTTTACCTTGCTGCTGCTGCTGCTAAGTCGCTTCAGTTGTGTCCGACTCTGTGCGACCCCATGGACTGCAGCCTACCAGGTTCCTCCGTCCATGGGATTCTCCAGGCAAGAGTACTGGAGTGGGTTGCCATTTCCTTTTCCAATGCATGAAAGTGAAAAGTGAAAGTGAAGTCACTCAGTCGTGTCTGACTCTCAGTGACCCCATGGACTGCAGCCCAACAGGCTCCTCCGTCCATGGGACTCTCCAGGCAAGAGGGGGGCAGTTGCCTCATACCTCCCGGCTACCTCTTCACAGCTCCCTCCAACTCCTGTTAGCTCATATGCTTGTTGTGCCTCAAAGGCCACTAACCACCCCTGCCCCTGGCCCCCAAGGCAGTCACTTCTCAGTCTCTCCCAGGACCTCTTCACTCCCCATTTTTCTCAGTTTCCTCTAGAATGACTACCTCCCTGGGGCCCCAGGGCCTGCAGGAGGCCCTGGTGGTGTGGGAAGCCACAACTTAAAACCAAGATTGCTGTTTCCACAGCCCATTATCTCAGAGAAGGAGCTGGCTCCCTGCCATTGAGCCAGCTGGAGCTGTCAAGGTTCTGTGTCAAGGTCTGGATTCCTTAGTTTTAATCGAGGCTGACCAGCTTGCGTATTCTTAAAAGAACATCCAGGATGAGGAATCAGGAAAGCATAAAGGCCCAAGTGCTTCATGAACGACCTCAACTATGGGGACATGAGGTCTGGTAGGGGATGGAAGTGATACAGACAGTGTCCCAATCCCAGCATACTATGACCTATTGGAAGAATTGCTATCTATCCTCCTCTCTTTTCATTTAGGCTTAGGATGCCAATTTTCAGGCTTACAACCAATAGGGAGAAGTCACAGAGAGGCAGATTGGAGATCAGTCCCAGTAAGATCTTCATTTAATTCACTAAAAGATTACTGAGTGCCTACTGTATTTCAGGCACAGTAATGGGTGCTGAGTACAAAAAAATGAACAAGACAAACAGTTTGCAGAGGAAGCAAAAGGAGCCTCTTGAGGGTCCTTTTATCCCAATGCTCATACAATTACTGTTGCCTGACTATCTGTTACCAATGCCCACCATTAACAACAGTGTACAGCTTCTGAAGTCAGGGGCCACATCTTGTTTAACCCTGTCTCCTCCCAACACCTAACACAGTCCCTGGCTTAAAATGGGCATTCAGCAGTTACCTGTTGAATGAGCAGATTAACAAATGAATGAACGAAAGGCTGTATGGTGAGGCATGGCTTTGTTAAATGATGTGTGTGTAGTGATAGTAGAGCTTAAGCATGAAACTGCTTATGCCACAGAACATGCCCCCCTTTCCTTGGCAGGCTGCCTGTCTAATGGTCATGGGAGTGAATGCAGCCTGACACACACATCCCCATCCCTTCTGGTTCAGAGCCCACAGCCTGTAGAAGGAGTTCCCCTTGGAACAAGCCTGGCTTTATCTGACAACCTCAGAACAAGCTGCTGCCCTTCTTGGGATATAGGACTCCACTTGGCATGAACACTGGGCTAGATGGTTAGAGTACATGAGATATTGTATTGAGAGGCTAAGAAGTAGGCAAGAAGAGGACAAAGGAAAAGCCAGATTTCCCAGAATCTTCCACCTGATTCTTCTCCCATTCCCTCTCCAAGTCTTTCTGTGCAAGAATACAGTGTTTTACAAGAAAGGAGAAGGCTGGGGCATGTTATGGTGGCCTACGAGGCAGATCTCTTCACCCATCCCTCACCCCAGACCAACTGTATCCAAGCAGCTGACTTTGCTCTGTTCTCTTTCCCTGTTCTCCTCTCTCCTGCCTGTGCCCTGTACACCGCACACCCATCTTTCTCCTTCTCTGGTCTATCTCAGGGTTGCCCCTGTTTAAGATCTAGCTCAGAACCTCCTTTCTCGTCAGGCCTTGCCATCCATGCCCACCTCAAGCTTTCCCACTCCCTGAACTCTGCAAGCCTCAGGTACTCAGAGGTTCTGAGCAAGGGCTTTGGAATCAGATGGACCTAAACCAGAAACTGCTTTTTATGCGACTTTAGGTACCTTATTCAACTCAATTTCTTAGTTCTTCTGGATCTTAGTTCTTTTGTTGGGTTATAGTGTGCTTAAGGAAGGGATCTCTCTTCACTGTGTCTGTCACAGCAGGGACTTGTGCCAAGTAAGAATATTTGATTAATTGATTGTCAGTGTTGTTTTCAGGAACAGAATTTTGAGTGGCTGGTAAACTTAGCCTCTTGTCTGAATACAGTGACTTTGAGGTTGGTTATAGGCGGCCCTTCAATCTTTGGCTTCTTAAGTCTCCTGAGACTTTTGAGAGGCAGGTATGTCTGTGTAGACTGCCCTGCCTAGTATCATCTGGATGAGCTGGTACATTGTACTTATTATTAAAAAATAAAGTTAGCTATTAATCTGGCCTGTTGTGGTGACATAGGGGGTTCAAGGTACAATGGGAACCTGGGGAGATATCTGAGTTTCCTTTGCTGGAGACCAAGGGAGCCAAGAACATCATGTGCTGTCTTTACAATAAGTAGTTTTTCCATTAAAAGGCAGATGCTTCATTTTCAAAGGTTAAATAGAATGGTCTTAAAAAATGATTCCAGGTTAGCTTTAGGGCCCTGGAGTATAAAATCCAATTCAATAATACACTCCAACTTGAATTCCATAGCATTTTCTCCTGATGGTGAAGTGAATAGTTTTCATTTATTTTAAGGCCTGGCACTTGGGTATTTTGGTCCAAAGGTTGGCAGCTATGCTGTGACTTCTGATGGTGCTTTGCTACCTCCCCGGCCCTATTCTTCCTCTTTACCACCAGTTAGGGAGAAAGTCTGTCTGATTTTTGTCAGCATGTACATCTATCTCCCACCCAACTGCCTCTGCTTTTAACTCCCTATTTCTACATTTTAACCCCAAGAAACTTCAAGTCACCCAACCGAAGTGAGAAATTCTCTCACTTTCCCCGTTTGTTCACTCACTCATTCATTCAACATTTGTTTATCCACTTGTTCGACAAATTGAGTGCCTACTTTCTGCCAGGAACTGTGCTGGGATCTAGGAATAAGATGGAGAGCGAACTGGGACACCATTCCTGCCTTCCTGCAACCTGCAGTCTAAGTAGGGAGATAATTAACCAAATAGATCTCACAGATGTGAGGGTATAATTCCAAATGAGATGATGAGATAGATGCCCTGAAAAAACTGACTGTGATTCTGTGAGATTGTACCACTGAGGAACCCATCTTACATGTGGAGTACGGGGCCAGGGAAGGCTTCCCAAAGGAACTGACGATGGCTGAGTTGGAAACTAAAGGTGAGTTGTCATTAATAGGTGACAGTTTGGGTGGGGGAGTTGCAGGCAGAGGGGATAGTATGTGTGAGGCCCTGAGGAACCATAAGAAGGCCAATGTGGCTGCAGCGCGGAAAACACTGGAAACAAGGAAGGGAGAGCGTGCAGTGAGGCTGGAGAAAGAGTTAGGGGCCAGTCTCTGTGGGTTAGACCTCATAAGGCGGGGTCTTTACTGTAAGAGGAGTGGGAAGCCAGTGAGGAGTTTTGAGTGTGTGTGCTGGGGTGGTGGGAGGTTGCTTTGGTGGATCACAGGTGACGGATTTTCATTTTCAGAGATTGCCTCTTATTGTTGGATCTTCAGTGGCTCCTGGCACTACTGAAACTCTAATCTCTACCCCCACCAGACTACATCTCAGCCTTTAAAGCCATTTTTAAGAATGAAATAAGAAAACATTGAGTTCCAGAAAATGCCACTTTTTCTTTCACTGCACATTTGAAGGCAGTTGAAACATAAAACCCTGACTAACATTTAGATGATTTGGCTAATCTTGATATTAACTGAGGTTTTTGTATTATACCCAGTAACATTTGCATTTTCTGAGAAGTCAGCCTTCAGCGCCTTAGGCTGAGACCACCAAATCATGTTATGCCTAGGACTGAGATGATGAGATAGATGCCCTGAATGAGGCTGGATGATTCTGCGTCCCTTATGAGATTTTGGTAGTAGCAGATTTCCACCCATCATAGTTATAGTTTCTTAGACATCTGGGTAACCCAATCATTGATAGACTGGAGCTGTCCCAGGTTGTACAGTAGTGCTATTTCAGATTTCCGCTCTACCTTTCCTGTGCTTTCTTTGTTCCCTTTGTTTGCAGTAAACATACCCCTCCACCAATCCCATCCTGCCCTTTTAGTGCATGGTAGCCAGTTGTCACAGATTGGGTACCCTGGAGTAGATGCTGAGATGGAATTTGGGGTACAAGATATTCATTAGGGATCAGTACCTATGAAAGAAAGAGAGGAAGCAGAACTGAGCAGAAGAAGTCCAGTTCAGTGTAGTCCTACCAAGCCTTAGCCAGACCAACTGGGAGGCTCTGGATTGAGTATTGCCCATCAGTATACTGTATCAGGCCAGAATGACTGGGCTTTCTCCCTCATCTCTCTGGGTCACCGGGCAGATGTGGGCTGTACTGGGGAGGGTGTGGCCTTGGGCCAGGCAGCTCTTGAAGCTGAGGCACACCTCCCCTACTCCTTGCAGCAAGTCCTCCCTTGACGGGGGATGTGGGCACATCTCCATGTCCACATCTCCACCTGATTGGTGACAGACAGGGCCCCAGACTCCAACATTAGTAGAATCTAAATTGTAACCTTGTTACACCGTAAAGAGAAGCTTTCTTTTTCAACTGGAGTTATGGTCTTTCAGTAAATAAAAGAAGTAATTGTTTTCAGAAACTGAAGGGAAAAATATGAAGAGGAGCTCTGAGTGGTTCTGAAATGGCTAAATTCATGGAAGTAAGTTAATACTGCAAAGCCCCACTTAAGAAACTTGAACCACTGTTTTCGAAAAATAAAACAAAGCTTTATATGTGTAGAGCAGTTCAGTTTTCAAAGTACTTTCTCATGTCATTTGAGCCCTATAATAAGCCTGTGAAGTTTGCAGGGTAAGTCTTACAACCATTTCACAGATGGAAAAGCAAGGCTCAGGTTGGGTAAGCAATTTGCCCGAACATCATCCTGTTGTAACCTCACCAACATCTATCCATGCCCTCTTCATTGAAAGTGGGAACCTTTTGGGCCTAAATCTTGGCCAGTCAGGAATGCTCAAGATGATGGGCAGGAAGTAGGGAAAATAGGACAGGGAAAGGATTCAATTTGATGAAATGGAAAAGGGCTTAGAGAGGCACTTGGCTCCAAGGCTTAAAAACAAAGGCGGGGTAAGCACTCACTGCTAGAATGTGTGCGCTTCACAAGGGAGAGGAAACCAGTCCTAGATCTGGCATTTTATGGTGGGTTTACAGAGAGCAATGATGTCAGAATATGATCTCCTGGAGACTAGGTAGTGCAACCATCATTTCTGCATCTCAGAGATGAATAATAAACCTGAAAGAAAGATGAACTAGGAGACTAAGAGCCCAGGACCTTTTCTTCTTGGGGTCAAAAGGCAGATTGACAAGCAAGATTATATATGCCTCATCTCTCCAGCGGCTAAGTGGGAGGGACCAAAGGGATTCCTGCCAATATCAAGACTGGTGAAGATGGCACTCCATCTACAGAGCCAGGGGACTGAAGCCAGGCATTGGAGGACTGCCACCAGCCAGGGGGAGTGCAGGTCAGACTACAGATCCTGACTTCGATGACTTTCTTTTTTTAAGAGATGTGCACAGCTGTGATATTGGGCTATGTCTCACCTATCTTTCCCTCTCTCTCTCTCATTCTTTTTTTTCCCCATTATCTTACACAACAATTAGGAATGAATTACTCTTGTGTATCATTTTACCTTCTTTCTTTTTAAAATATTTATTGTGGTAAAAACACTTAACATGAGCTCCACCTGCTTTACAAATTTTAAGTGTGTGATACAGTGTTGTTGACTGTAGGTACAATGTTGTACAGCAGTTCTCTAGGATGTCCTCTTTGTGCTTAACTAAAATATTATGTTCTTTGATTAGAAACTCTCCATTTCCTCCCCTGCTCAGTCTCTGGCAACCACCATTCCACTCTTTGATTCTATGAACTTGACTATCTTAGATACCTCACATAAATGCAGTCACGCAGTATTTGCCTTTCATGACTGTCTTTTTTTATGAAGCCTTTTTAGTATAATGTCCTCAAGGCTCATCTATGCTGTCTCATATTGCAGAGTTTCTTTATTTTTTAAGGCTGTGTAAATGTTCCATTGGGCTTTCCTGTTGGCTCAGACAGTAAAGAATCTACCTGCAATGCGGGAGACCTGGGTTCAATCCCTAGGCTGGGAAGATCCTCTGGAGGAGGGCACGGCAACCCACTCCAGTATTCTTGCCTGGAGAATCCCCATGGACAGAGGAGCCTGGTGGGCTACAGTCCATGGAGTCGCAAAGAGTCAGACACAACTGAGCAACACACGACTGAGTGACTAAGCATGCACATAGATGTTCCATTGAATGTATATACCACATATTTTTAATACATTCATCTGTTGATGGACATTTATGGTTTCCACATTTTGGCTATTGTAAATAGTGCTATAATGAACACGGAAGTGCAGAAATATCCTTAAGATCCTGATTTCAATTATTTTGGATGAATACCCCAAAGTGGGATTGCTGGATCATGTGATAGTTTTAACTTTTTGAGGAAGCTTCATACTGTTTCCCACAGCAGCTGCACTATTTTATAGTCCTACCAACAGTGTACAAAGCTTTCAATTTCTCTACATCCTCACCAACACTGTTGACTTTTGCTTTTTTGATGATAGCCAGTGTGAAATGATATCTCATTATGGTTTAGATTTGCATTTTCATAATGATTAGTGACATTAAGCAGTTTTTCATATACCTGCTGGCCATATGTATATATTGGCATATGTATATATTCTTTGAAGAAATGTCTACTCAAGCAGTTAGCCCATTTCTTTTTTTTTTTTAATTTTATTTTATTTTTAAACTTTACATAATTGTATTAGTTTTGCCAAATATCAAAATGAATCCGCCACAGGTATACATGTGTTCCCCATCCTGAACCCTCCTCCCTCCTCCCTCCCCATACCATCCTTCTGGGTCGTCCCAGTGCACTAGCCCCAAGCATCCAGTATTGTGCCTCGAACCTGGACTGGCATCTCGTTTCATACATGATATTTTACATGTTTCAATGCCATTATCCCAAATCTTCCCACCCTCTCCCTCTCCCATAGAGTCCATTAGACTGTTCTATACATCAGTGTCTCTTTTGCTGTCTCATACACAGGGTTATTGTTACCATCTTTCTAAATTCCATATATATGCGTTATTATACTGTATTGGTGTTTTTCCTTCTGGCTTACTTCACTCTGTATAATAGGTTCCAGTTTCATCCACCTCATTAGAACTGATTCAAATGTTTTCTTTTTAATGGCTGAGTAATATTCCATTGTGTATATGTACCACAGCTTTCTTATCCATTCATCTGCTGATGGACATCTAGGTTGCTTCCATGTCCTGGCTATTATAAACAGTGCTGCGATGAACATTGGGGTACACGTGTCTCTTTCCCTTCTGGTTTCCTCAGTGTGTATGCCCAGCAGTGGGATTGCTGGATCATAAGGCAGTTCTATTTCCAGTTTTTTAAGGAATCTCCACACTGTTCTCCATAGTGGCTGTACTAGTTTGCATTCCCACCAACAGTGTAAGAGGGTTCCCTTTTCTCCACACCCTCTCCAGCATTTATTATTTGTAGACTTTTGGATCGCAGCCATTCTGACTGGTGTGAAATGGTACCTCATAGTGGTTTTGATTTGCATTTCTCTGATAATGAGTGATGTTGAGCATCTTTTCATGTGTTTGTTAGCCATCTGTATGTCTTCTTTGGAGAAATGTCTATTTAGTTCTTTGGCCCATTTTTTGATTGGGTCATTTATTTTTCTGGAGTTGAGCTGTAGGAGTTGCTTGTATATTTTTGAGATTAGTTGTTTGTCAGTTGCTTCATTTGCTATTATTTTCTCCCATTCTGAAGGCTGCCTTTTCACCTTGCTAATAGTTTCCTTTGATGTGCAGAAGCTTTTAAGGTTAATTAGGTCCCATTTGTTTATTTTTATCGGGTTATTAATAGTTTTTGTGCTATTGAATTGTAGGAGTTCATTATATATTTTGGAGATTAACCTCTTATCAGATATATGGTTTGCAAATACTTTTTACCACTCCCTAAGGAAATGGTGAACCACTGCAGTGTTCTTGCCTGGAGAATCCCAGGGACGGGGGAGCCTGGTGGGCTGCTGTCATGGGGTCGCACAGAGTCGGACACGACTGAAGCGACTTAGCAGCAGCAGCAGCAGCATGTCGTCTTTTTACTCTGTTTATTGTTTCTTTTGCTGTGCAGAAGCTATTTAGTGGGATGTAGTCTCAGTTATCTCACTTATCACATATTGCCTTTGCTTTTTATGTTAGATCCATGGAACCATTACCAAGACCAATGTCATGAAGGATTTCCACTATATTGCCTTCTAGAAGTTGTAGAATTTCAGGTCTTACATTTAAGTCTCTAATCCATTTTGAGTTAATTTTTGTGTATGAGGGTCCAATTTCATTCTTTTTAATATTTATATCCAGTTTTCTCAATACCATTTGTTGAAGAGACTATCCTTTCTCTTTATGTATTCTTAGCACCCTTGTCAAAGATCAGTTGATTATACATGCATGAATTTATTTCTGGGTTCCCTATTCTGGTTCATTGTCTATATTTCTGTCTTTATGCTAGTACCATACTGTTTTGATTAGTACAGTTTTGAAATATATGTTGAAATCAGGAAGTGTGATGCCTCCAGCTATGTTGTTCTTTCTCAAGATTGATTTGGCTATTCATGGTCTTTTGTTGGTTCATGTGAATTTTAGATTGCTTATCCTATCTCTGAAAAAAAAAAAAGTTGCCATTGAGATTTAAATAGGGATTGCATTGAATCTGTAGATACTTTGGGTAGTATGGACATTTTAAAAATATTAAGTTTTGTTATCCATGAGCACAAACT
Organism: Bos taurus; assembly: GCF_002263795.3. Lineage (NCBI taxonomy): Eukaryota > Metazoa > Chordata > Mammalia > Artiodactyla > Bovidae > Bos > Bos taurus. The sequence goes on from NC_037337.1 coordinate 59,015,993, forward strand.
GTCTTTCCATTTGTGCATATTTTCTTTGATTTTTTTTTTGTTGTTGTTGTCAGTTTTGTAGTTTTAAGTATGTAAGCCTTTTACTTTCTTAGTAAAAAGACTTTTAACTTTTTGGTGCTGTGGTAAAGGAATTGTTTTCTTAATTTCTTTTGCAAATAGTTTGTTGTTAGTGTATAGAAACACAACTGATTTTGGTATTTTACAACTTTACTGAATTTGTTTATTCTAACAGTTTTTTTTTTTTAATGGAGCTTATAGGGTTTTCTATTTATAAAATCATGTTGTCTGCAGACAAGGACAAATTTACTTCTTTTCTTCCAATTTAGATGCCTTCTGTTCCTTCTTCTTGTCTATTTGCTTTGGCTAGGACTTCTGGTATTGTACTATGTTGACTAAAAGTGGTGAACGTAGGCATCCTTACCTTGTTCCTGATCTTGGAAGGAAAGCTTTAATTCTTCAATATTGAGTATGGTGTTAGCTGTGGGCTTCTCATTTATGGACTTTTTTATACTGAGGTACCTTTATGCTATTCCTAGTTTGTTGAGAAGTTTTTATCATGAAAGAATGTTGAATCTGTCAAATATTTTTCTGTATCTATTGCAATAATCATGTGATTTTTATCCTTTATTATGTTAATGTGGCTCACATTAACTGATTTTCATTTGTTGAAAAATTGTTACAACCCAGAGATAAATTCCATTTGGTTATGGTGTATGATAATCTTAATGTGCTGTTGAATTAAATTTGTTATTAATAGTAAGGATTTTTGCATCTATATTTATCAGGGATGTCAGCCTGCAGTTTTTTTGTTTTTTGTGGTGTCTTTGTCTGTCTTTTGGTAACAGGGTAGTCTCATAAAGTGAATATGGAACTGCTCTCCCCCGCCTTTAAATCTTTTGGAAAACTTTGAACAGGATTGGCACCAATACTACTTTAAATGTTTGGTAGAATTCACCAATGAAGCCATCTAGTCCTAGGCTTCTCTTTGTTGTAAGGTTTTTGATTACTGATTCAATTTCTGTATGAGTTACAGGTCTGCTCATATTTTCTATATATTCATAATTCAGTCTTGGTAGATTGTATGTTTCTAGAAACTTATCAGTTTCTTCTAGGTCATCCAGTTTGTCGGTACATGATCATGCATAGCAGTATCTTTTAATCCTTTTATTTCTGTGGCATGGGTTGTTCTGTCCCCTCTTTCATTACTGATTTTATTTGAGTCTTCTTTTTTTCTTAGTCTAGCTAAGGGTTTATCAGTTTTGTTTATCTTTTCAAAGAACTAATTCTTAGTTTCATTATTTTCTATTAATTTTTTATACTCTATTTCTGCTCTAATCTTTATTATTTCCATTCTTTTGCTAACTTTGACCTTAGTTTGTTCTTTATTTTTCTTGAGCTGTAGAGTTAGGGTGTTTAATATCTTTCTTCATTTGTAGTGTATTTATCTCAATAAAATGCCCTTTTAGTATTGTTTTTGCTACATCTTATATGTTTCAGTATGGTGGCTCAGATGGTAAAGAATCTGCCTGCAGTGCAGGAGACCTGGGTTCGATCCCTGGGTTGGGAAGAACCCCTGGAGAAGGGAATGGCTATCCACTTCCATGGGGTCACAGAGTCGGACACGACTGAGTGACTTTCACTTTCACATGTTGTATTTATTTGTCTTGAGGTATTTTTCTAATTTTTTTTTGACCTCTTCTTTGAGCTTATTATTGCTTAACAGTGTGTTGATTAGTTTCAACACACTTCAACACACTTGTGAATTTTCCAGTTTTCCTTCTGGTGCTGATTTCTAGTTTCATTCCATTGTGGTCAGAAAAGGTAACAATCTTCTTAAATTTATTAAGGCTTGTTTTGTGACCTAATATGGATCAGTCCTGGAGAAAGTTCAATGAATAATTGAGAAGAATGTGTTCTGCTGTTGTCTAGAATACTCTGTGTATATCTGTTAGGTTCATTTGGTCTATAGTGTTGTTCCAGTCGTACGCCTTCTTATCAATCTTCTGTCTAAATGTTCTATCCATTATTGAAAGTGGGGTATTGAAATAGTCTATTTTTTATTGTTCTCTATTTTCCCTTCAGTTGTTGTAAACATCCTGTTGATGTTTACTTATGTGATGAAGTGCTCTGATGTTGAGTGTGTGTTTATGTATATGTGTGTGTATGTATATGTGTGATATCTATCTATCTTCCTGGTAGAGTGACACTTTTATGTAATATACTTCTTTGTCTCTTGTAACAGTTTTTGCCTTAAAGTTTATTTTGTTTGATGTAAGATTAGCCACTTCTGCTCTCTTTTGTTTACCATTTATATGGAATACCTTTTTCTATCTCTTGTTTTTCAGCTTATGTGTGTCCTTAAATCTAAATTGAGTGTCTTATAGACAGCAGGTATTTGGGTGCTGTTTTCTTATCTGTCTAGCCACTCTATGTCTTTTCATTGAGGAGTTTAATCCATTTACATTTAAAGTAATTATTTATAGGGAAGGATTTTCTATGGCCATTTTCTTGTTTTCTGATAGTCTTGTAATTCTTTTGCTTGTCTTTTCCTCTCTTACTGTCTTACTTTGTATTTTGTTGATTTTTTTGTATTGCTATGTCTTGATTTTTCTTTTGTGTAACTTTAGGTATTTTGTCTCTATGGTTACTTTGAGGCTTACATAAAATATCTCATAGCTATCAGAGTCTATTTTAAGCTAATAATTTAAATTCAATCAGATACAAAAGTCCACCCTGTAAGTTCTCCTGATCCCTCCTTATGTTACTATTGTCACAATTTACATCTGTTCATGTATGTATCTTTTAACATATTTTAAAATTATAGTTATTTTAATATTTTTGTTTCTTAATATATACACTAGAATTAAAAATTATTTACCTACCACCATTACAGGAACACAAAATTCAGAATTTGTGTATGTATTTACCTTTACCAAGGTTTTCATATTTCTTATACTATTGTGTTGTTGTTTAGGACACTTTTATTTTAATTTGAAGAACTCCCTTTAGCGTTTCTTATATGGAGAGTCTAGTAGTGATGAACTCCTTCAGCTTTGGTTTGTCTGGAAATTCTTTATCTTTCCTTCATGTTTGAAAGATAGTTTGCCAGGTGTAGTATTCTTGGTTGGCAGTTTTTTTCCTTTGAGCACTTTGAATATATCATACCATTCTCTTCTGGATGGCAAGCTTTCTGCTGGGAAATCAGTGATTGTTTTTTGGTGGCTCCCTTCTATGTGACAAGTTTCTTTTCCTTTGCTGCTTTTAAAATTCTCTCTTTGTGTCTGAATTTTGACAATTTGATTAAGTCTCAATGTGGGGTGTTTTTTTTTTTTTTTTTAATTTGGTTCATCTTATTTAATGTTCTTTGGGCTTCTTGGGTCTAGAAGTCTATTTCCTTCTCCATATTTGCTAAGTGTTCAGTCATTATTTCTATGAATAAGCTTTCTAGTCCATTCTCTCTTTTCTCTTTCTGGGATACTCACAATGCAGCTATTGGTCTATTTTATGATGCCCCATAGGTCCCTAAAATGTCTATATTCTCTCTCTTTCCCTTTTGCTCGCCGGACCGAATTATTTTCAATGATTTGTCTTTGAGTTCATGGATCCTTTCTCTGTTTAATCAGTCAGGTGCTGAATTCCTCTAGAAAAATGTTCAGTTTAGCTATTGTGTTCTTCAACTCCATGACTTCCGTTTGGTCTTTTAAAATATTTTCTACCTTTTTGATAAAATTATAATTTTGTTCATGCATTGTTCTCTTGACCCCAGTGAGTATCTTTATGACAGTTATTTTGAATTCTCTGTCACATGGATCATATAATTCCATTTCATTAGGGTAATCTTCTGGAGATTTATGTCTTTTCCTTGTTTGGGAGATCTTTGCATGATTTTTTATTTTCCTCAACTTTCTGTGTTAGTGTCTGTGCTAGACAAAGTACAGTAGCCTTGTATAGGAGGAGACACCCACCAATTAGCCTGGCCAGCAGTTCTGAAGGCCTCTCAGTCTTTCATGCTAAGCTAAGCTAAGTCCACTTCTGTTGTTATTTGCAGTCTGTAGATGTCTAGGGTTATTGGACACTCTGTGTAACATTTTTCTTTCCTAAAGAGAATCTGGAAACTAGGTTTAAAAAAAAAAAAAACACTGCTTGCTCTATGCTGCAACATGAAAGGGTACTATGCAAAAAGCCTCTTGATGAAAGTGAAAGAGGAGAGTGAAAAAGTTGGCTTAAAGCTCAACATTCAGAAAACGAAGATCATGGCATCTGGACCCATCACTTCATGGCACATAGATGGGGAAACAGTGGAAATAGTGTCAGACTTTATTTTTGGGGGCTCCACAATCACTGTAGATAGTGGTTGCAGCCATGAAATTAAAAGACGCTTACTCCTTGGAAGGAAAGTTATGACCAACCTAGATAGCATATTCAAAAGCAGAGACATTACTTTGCCAACAAAGGTCTGTCTAGTCAAGGCTATGGTTTTTCCAGTGGTCATGTATGGATGTGAAAGTTGGACTGTGAAGAAAGCTGAGCACCCAAGAATTGATGCTTTTGAACTGTGGTGTTGGAGAAGACTCTTAAGAGTCCCTTGGACTGCAAGGAGATCCAACCAGTCCATTCTAAAGGAGATCGGTCCTGGGTGTTCTTTGGAAGGAATGATGCTAAAGCTGAAACTCCAATACTTTGGCCACCTCATGCAGAGTTGACTCATTGGAAAAGACTCTGATGCTGGGAGGGATTGGGGGCAGGAGGAGAAGGGGATGACAGAGGATGAGATGGCTGGATGGCATCACCGACTTGATGGACATGAGTTTGGGTGAACTCCCAGAGTTGGTGATGGACAGGGAGGCTTGGCGTGCTGCAGTTCATGGGGTCGCAAAGAGTCAGACACGACTGAGTGACTGAACGGAACTGAACTGATGGTGACTGCCAGCTCAAATCTATGTCTTTGTTTTCACTAGCCCCCAGTTGGATAGATTTTGCCAGATCCCATCAACGTTCCAAGACAAACAAGTTAGAAGCTAGTCCTGCAGGGAGCCCCGGGAAAAGTTGTGGTATTGGAAATCTGGGCCAACTCTTTCCCTTGCCAAGGAGAATCAGGCAGCTATGTTTTTTGTTTGGTCACTCTGTGCTAAATAGAGAGGAGAAGCCATGGTATCTCCCAGGCCACATGGCTGTCTCTCTTCTCCCCTGTGTGGTTAGACTATGCTGGACATGTCAGAGCTCCAAGACTGGCAAGACAGAAGCCAGTTGTCTGAGTAGCCCCCTTGAAAGAAGATTGTGGCACTGGACATGTGGAACAGCTGTTTTCCTTCCTAGGAGAAACTTGGAGCTATGGTTTCTCTTCTTGGTCATATGGAACTGTACTGGGGTAGCAATTATTGCAAACAGGTGTTTTGACTTTCCTTACTAGCTTCAGCAAGTCTGGCTTACATGAAATTTTCAGTTGGTTTCTGGGTTTCTGACTGAAGTAATTTTGTCCATGAATTGTTGCCAAATTGGTGTGTTTGTAATAGGAAAGAGGGCCTAAGTCTCTCTACTGTAATATCCATCTCAGATATCACTCTGAAATGATTTCTCGAATGGAATCATACTGTTTTCTTAAAGCTGGGCATGTGAGCACCTGATCTCTACACTGCCCCTTCTTCTGTGATCATAAGAAGGCACCAGTATCTGGCACCAGTAGGTATCCTGGCAAAGGGACCAGCTGGGTGAGAGGGAGAGGAATCATACAGGTGCACTGAGTTTATCTTTGTTCCTGAGAGTAGCAAGTAAGAGAAAACTGGGGAATGAGAGTCTTCCTCCTGTGGCCTTGATAAGGGGACTAATACCACCACTTGTGGGGCTGCTGCTTCTTAAGCTTCCCTAGCAGCTGGCACTGAGCCCAGGGATCAGACAAAAGGAAAGACTACCATAATACCTAAGGGGCCCAGCAATACTCGTAGAAGAGACTTACATGAAACCAAGGCAATAGAGAACAATGATAACTTTAAAAATAAGATTAGGATGTAAAGATTGCACTGAACACAAAAAGACTTTCTGAAACTAGAGGGCAAGCTCTGCAGACAAATTAAGTAGATGGAAAAGAGGTCCATGGGGTCACAAAGAGTCAGACACAACTAAGCGACTAACACTTTAAGTAATAGGAAGTAAAATTACCAAGCTAAATTAAACTCTGCTGATTGGAAGGTTTCGGTAAGTTGTGGGCAAGACAAATGAGTCATAGCTTGGTAAATTCCTGAAGTCTGAGAATAAAAAGAAAAGCTTGTTCTCTTCCAGAAAGAAAGTACAAGTTACTTACAGAGGAAGAAGTATCATGAGGGCATCAAATTTCTTGTCTATGACACTTGAAGCAGAAAGAGGACTAGAGTGAATCATGTGAGGATTACCAGAAAAAAAAATACTGCGTACTGAGAATCCTGTAGCAAGATCTTACCCTCCTGTCAGAGCCATAGAAATATATTTGAGGATATGCAAAAATTCAAAGGACATGTCACCCACATCTTTTATCAGAGAAAATAATATTAAGAAGAGAGCTAATCAAACAATGAATGAATCAGTTTAAAGGCTTCAGAATGGAGGGAGGATAGAAAGGGAAAAAAAAATCTGTTGAACAAGGATCTGTAAAATATACAATTAGTTACATTTGGATGGATAATAATAGTCCATTTAGGAATGTGTAATAGAATTGCACAAAATAGAAGAGACATATTTCAAGGGAAATGTTAATAATAGCCTGAAACTAAAAGTACTAAAGGAGAAAGAGGGGAAGTAAAAGTTTGCCACAGGTCTCATGTTGCTGTGTGAGAATGGGAAGTGAAAGCATTCTAAAGATTTTATCCTGCAGAGGAAGAGAAATAGCAGGAGAATGGCGAATTTGGAGGAAATAGTTGGATGCATCTTCATTTAATGGGTCTGCCTGTGAGTGACACAAAAGAGATGGCAGCTGGTGGAATGGAAAGGGACAGCTCCCAAACTAAGAAGGAAAATAAAAGAAATGAACAGCAACTTGAGCTAATTAATACAAAGGAAATAGGGGGAGGGATGAAATAAGTAATGAATATTAAGTGAAATAAAAGAAAGAAGTCACCGATGACTTGTTTGTTAAACACAACATATACTTTTCTGCCTCAGTGTCAGTCTTGCTCGACCTCTCTGCAACATTTAGCCACTCACTCCCTCCTTCTTGTCCCTCCTTCCTCCCTTGGTTTCCATGATATCACTTTATTCTAGTTTTCCTTCTATTTCTCTGAGCATTCTTTCTCACCTCCTTCAACTGCTCTTCAATTTCTTCTCACCTCAATGGCCAGTATACTTATGGATTTTGCCTTATGTGCGTGCTTAGTCACTCAGTCTTGTCCAGCTCTTTGCAACAACATTGGACTAACCCCATTAGACTGTAGCCTACCAGGCTCCTCTGTCCATGGAAATTTTCAGGCAAGAACACTGGAACAGGTTGCTATTTCCTACTCTAGGGGATATTCCTGACCCAGGGATCAAACCCATGTCTCCTGAATTGGAGGCAGATTCTTGACCTGCTAAGCCATCAGGAAAGCCTGGGTTTTGCCTTACATCCTCTCTATAGACTCAGATTCTCTTGGTGACTTCATCTACTTCCAAAGCTTTTGATCACCGCCTACCATGGAAGACTTTCAAACTCTGTAGCCTATGCTTCTCTTTTGAGCTCTAGACCCACAAAGTCAACTACCAATGGGCTCTACCTGGAGGCCCATAGGGACTTCAAATTCACATCCAAACTTTCCCCAAGTCTCCTATTGCTTTATTCCCTTCAGTTCAGTTCAGTTCAGTTGCTCAGTCATGTCCGACTTTTTGTGACCCCATGGACTGCACCATGCCAGGCTTCCCTATCCATCATCAACTCCCAGAGTTTACTCAGACTCATGTCCATCAAGTAGGTGATACCATCCAACCATCTCATCGTCTGTCATCCCCTTCTCCTCCTGCCTTCAATCTTTCCCAGCATCAGGGTCTTTTCCAATGAGTCAGCTCTTCGTATCAGGTGGCCAAAGTATTGGAGTTTCAGCTTCAACATCAGTCCTTCCAATGAACACCCAGGACTGATCTCCTTTAGAATGGACTGGTTGGATCTCCTTGCAGTCCAAGGGACTCTCAAGAGTCTTCTCCAACACCACAGCTCAAAAGCATCAATTCTTTGGTGCTCAGCTTTCTTTATTGTTCAACTCTCACATCCATACATGACTACATAGCCTTACTAGACAGACCTTTGTTGGCAAAGTAATGTCTCTGCTTTTTAATATGCTGTCTAGGTTGGTCATAACTTTTCTTCCAAGGAGTAAGCATCTTTTAATTTCATGGCTGCAGTCACCATATGCAGTGATTTTGGAGCCCAGAAAAATAAAGTCTGACACTGTTTCCCCATCTATTTCCCATGAAGTGATGGGACCGGATGCCATGATCTTGGTTTTCTGAATGTTGAGTTTTAAGCTCACTTTATTCCCTTAAAACAAAACAAAAACCCTTATCAAGTTCATAGAAGGAAACACCATCCCTTTTACTTTTTATTACTTTATTAGTGATGGCAATATTTTTTTCATATTTTATTTATCAATTGTGTGTGTGTGTGTACACACAAACCCTTCCCCCCTTGATATTCCTTATACCCCTTCCTTCCTCCCCTGTGCCTTAATTTGCCTCAGCCAGACTATTGCAATATTGTCCCTAATGTTTGTCCTGTTCCCAGTCTTCTAGCTTATGCACCTAAATTTGACTCTTCAGTCTCCGTGATATGTTTACTACACAGATCTGATCATATAATTCGTTTGCTTAAAATATTTCAGCTGCTTCCTACTGCCTTCATAGTGAAAACCAAACTTGCTGACATGATTCACACAGGGACTTCCATGACCTGCCCCCTGTCTGTTTTCTCTGGCCTGTTTCTTACCATCCCACACTGTGCCTTATATTCCTTCTTCCAGCTTCCAGGAGATACCCGCTCCTTCCCTGACTTCTGCTACAGCAGCACTCATCTCTGGCCTGTTTCGTCCTTCTTCCCTTCTCTATCTGCCCCAACTTAAATTCATACTTCAAAATTATGCTGAGTGAAATGAATCAGACAAATACCATATGATAGCATTTATATGTGGAATCTAAAATAACAAATAAACAGGCTCATAGATACAGACAAAAAACTAGTGGTTGCCAGAGAAATGGGCAAAATAGGTAAAGAGGGTTAAGAGGTACAAACTTACAGTAGTAAACTAAATCATGGGGGTGTAATGTACAGCATAGGGAATATAGCCAATAATACTGTAATAATTTGTATGGTGATAGGTGGTAACTAGACTCATAGTGTGATCTTTTCACAGTGTATAAAAATACTGAATCACTATGCTTTACACCTGAAACTAACAAAATATTGTATGTCAACTATACTTTAATAAACAGAACATCTTACCTCTGCTATTCCCTCTGGGGAAACCTCCTCATCCTTGGGTGGGATAAATGCCCCAACTATATGCTTCCACTGTGATTGTGTTTACTTCTCCTGGTGTGCATACCGTCATTTTATAATTGCCTTTTTACCTGTCTATCTTCCTGTCAGGCAGTGAGCTTCTTAGTGTAGGCCTACATCTTGTTCATCATTAAAGTCTCAGAACTTAATGCAGGCCTGGCATGCAGGAGACATTCAACGCATTTTTGAATGAGTGAATGAATACTTGATAAAATGAAATACCCTTTCTACAGTTTCTTTCTGAAGGCTTCTTTCCTGACCACAAGATTCAGTCACTAAAGGGGAACTAATCAAATTTTCACATTGCCATTCCCTCTGCCCAGAGAGAGAGGGTGCGCCTTTGAGAAACTGTCTTCATCCCAGGTGGTATTTGAAGGGGTTCTCTATATATCTGCCTACCTTGTAAAATTCCCGTCTTTGGTCCTAGCCTTCTTGGCCTCCTGGGAAACACTACTAATACCAATGTCTCTCTGAAAAGGTCCTTTCTGTTTCACAGAACACTCTAAACCTGAGTGTCCAAGCAGATACTGCAAAAGGGCCCAAGCCCCGGGGGGCCAATCAGTTGTAAAAGCTGCTTGTTGGCCGTCCCTCCCATTCCTGTTTGCCACTGCCTGCTTCATGCTGAGTTTGGGGTGGGGTCCTGTGTGCTGTAGCTGGAGCCTCCTAATACAGTGCTTCAGGGTATCTTAGAGTGGACCAAGGGCTATGATGGCGAGAGCCCAGCACCCTGGAAGGAGGCACCAGAAGGCAGGAGGCAGGCCAGGGCAAGGACATGGCTCAGACTTGTGTGGGAGTGTATTACATAGGGCTCTTCAGAGAAACAGAACCAATATAATGTGTATATAGATAAGTATAGATAATACATAGATGGTCTATATACACACATGTGCGCACACACACCCACAGATTTATTAAAAGGAATTGACTCACATTATTTTGGAGGCTGACAGATTACTCAGGATGTTGGCAAGCTAGAGAACTGGGAATCTGATGGTGTGGCTCCATTCTGAATGCCAGCAGGCTTGATACCCAGAAAGAGTCCTTGTTTCAGTTTGAGGCCTAAGACAGGAAGAAGTCATTTCAGTTTGAAGACAGGCAGGAGGAATTCTCTCTTACCCAAGGGAGTCCCAGAATTTTGTTCTATTCAGGACTTAAACAGACTGGATGAGGTCTCTCCGCATTAGGAAGGGCAATCTGCTTTATTCAGGCGATTTAAATGGGACTCTAATCCAAAAATATTACTCATAGAGAGAACTGTATGGAGGTTCCTTAAAAAACTAAATAAATAGAGCTACCATGTGCCCCTGCTATCCCACTCCTGGGCATGTATCCAGAGAAAAACATGACCCAAAAAGATACATGCACCCTAATGTTCATTGTAGCACTGTTCAAAACGGCCCAGACATGGAAACAATCTAAATGTCCGTCGACAGAGGAATGGATAAAGAAGATGCAGTATATATATGTATATATATATATAATGGAATATTACTCATCCATCAAAAAGAATGAAATAAGGCCAATTGCAGCAACATGGATGGGCCTAGAGAGTGTCATACTGAGTGAAGTAAGTCAGAAAAGGAGAAATACCATATGCCATCTCTATATGTGGAATTAAAAAAAAAAAAGATACAAATGAACTTACTTACAAAACAGAAAGCGACTCACAGGCTTAGAAAATGAACTCATGGTTTTCAGGGGGATGGGATAGTTATGGATTTGGGGAAGATTATGTACACACTGCTATATTTAAAATGGATAACCCACAAAAACCTATTGCAAAGCACATGGAACTCTGTTCAATGCTTTGTGGCAGCCTGGATGAGAGACAGGTTTGGGGGAGAATGGATACATGTATATGTATGACTGAGTCCCTTCACTGTTCACCTGAAACTACCACAACATTGTTAATTTTCTATACCCCAACACAAAATGTTTTTGGTGTTAAAAAAAAAATAAAAATGTAAAAATTAACTATACTTCAATTAAAAAAAAATAACTAATGCTGAAGAAAGTTTATGTTTGTGTACCAACTCTGTGACAATTTATTGTAACTTCCTCCTCCCTGATAATAAGTGATTTCAAGACAAGTGAAAAAAAAAAAAAAGAAGAAAGAAAAACAGCAACAAAAATACACTCATAGAATCACCCAGAATATTTGGCCAAATAGCAGGCACCCCATGACCCAGTCAAGCTGACACATAAAATTAAGCATCATAGAGGGCAATAGGGTAAGCAGAAAATCCCTAATTCTAGCTACTGGAAGACACTCCCTCCCCCACAATACACCCCTGCCCTCTAATTTAGACTTCCCAGAGAAAGTGGTTCCACCTCTTAAGACGTATTTTTAGAACTTATGGAGGCATTTGTCACAATGATGGGGGGTTGCCACTGACACTTAGTGGACATGGGCAGAAATGTCAGATGTTCTGCAGCGGTCAGGACAGTCTACACCACAAGGGACTATCTTACTTGACTTTCAAACAAACTGGACGTTCATGTCTGTGAAAATCTTATTCATAACTATCAGGGTTGAGCTTCCAACTTCATTTTATATATAAACACAAAGGTGGGCTTTTTTTGCTTTTAGCTTTAACACACATTGAATTTCTCAGGAGTGCAAGGTTGGATGAACATGGTAAATTTTGTTCAGAACTTTACTGAGGGTTGTTCACCATTCTGGAAAATAATATTACAAATGGCAATGCCAGTCACAGTAGTTGAGTGGCCCTTAAAACACACGTGAACCTGTGTGCGTTCGTACGTATTGAATCCATGGTCATTCTGCATATAGGTGCAGACATCCAGCTCCTCATTAGGTCTTACAGTTGTAGCTGTGTACTTTTTTTTTTTCAGGTATTGACGTACTTATCATTTTACTATAAATTATTTTTCTTTGTTCCTTGAATATAGTGCAGTGAATGTACGATTCTATATTTTTTTGAAATTATGGATTTTAGAGGGTAAATTTTGTGTATAGGCAGATTGTTTTATCTCTGGTTTGGCTTTGAGTATGAGAAAGGGAGAGTTACAAATTATTTGTTATAAAAAGTACATCAGATCTAATGTTACTGAGAGCCACTATTCCAGGTGATCCAGTGTCCTGAAGAAATGCTTCTCTATCCGTCAGTCACAAGCCTGGCCCCAAGGGGCCTGTACAGTGAGGATACTGGGTCCTCACAGCCCAAAGTGAAAGATAGTAATATAAGGTTATTATCTTTCACTTCGGGCTAACTTCAGAGATTAACAAATCCCTAGGCAAGTGGCTGATGTGTCCTGCTCCTTAGTATCATTGAGATATTACTTTATTTAACCAAGGGATGGAAGGATCAAGGGGCTTCCTACTTAGTTACTCCCAAGAGCTTATCGACTCTGCCTCCTCCATGAAGGCTGTCTGGATCAGTTCCACCTCAAGGAACCTCTCTCTTCCTTCCCTGATCTGCCTATACTTCTCCATTTTAACTTCTTTTCATGGATTCATTTCATATCTCCTCAAATGAGTTGTAAATTCCTTGAGGGGAGAGGTTGATGTGTCCTGTGCCCCAAGGTACTCATGAAAGAATTTTGAATGAATAAATGGATAAGTGAATAAATAAGTGGATGTATTATCATGTGGAAGGAATATTGGATAGCTCTACTAATTTATTCCTAGTGTCTGTGGAAATAAAATAGAAGGGACTGTTTTGTACTTTCTAACCAGCCAGCTCACCAGCTAAACCCCTAGTGGTGCCTTGGGCTTTAATCAGGAATTTAATTAGCCCTGGCACCTGATTCTGGAAGAAATGGAGAACAGCAATGAGCTCAAGCCAGAGAGAGCTGGGCTGTCACCAGTGTGACATATGGTGCCATATATCACCTGCCAGCTTCCACGTAGGTTACTTTACTTCTGAATGCTAGAAGTGTTTATTCTTTTGAGATGCTAGATATCTAAGATCTGTTATTGATTGCCTGAAACCAAGAACCTGAGCCAGTTTGGCTGATTAGGAGTGTATACAAAGTAGTTAGAGGTGTAGAGGGTGTAGGGAACACAGGTCTAGATTTGGATTCAAGAGACTGACTTGATCTCTGACTTTTCACCAACTAGCTATGTGGCCACGGACAAGCCAGTTCATATTTCCAGGTTAAAAGTCTACGAGTCAGTGAAATGCAGTAAACTACTATTTGAAGGAATTTCACAGTGATGCATTGGCGGAGGTAGATGTGCCATGCAGTGAAAGACACTCAAGCTTTAAAGCCCCTCATTATACCGGCTCTTCCCAAAGCCCTGTGCCTTTGTGCTTGAATGCTGTCTTATGTACATGGGTCCTTTCTTTAGGTACTTCCCATAACTTCAGACAGTTTTGATTAAAAAAAAATGAAAGTTTAGATACCTGGGATTTACTAGTTTAATATTAAGCTTTAGCCGTGTTTTACACTTCATTGCAGTTGAGATTTATTCCAACAAGTTTTTTTTTTTTTTCCTGTAAGGTCCATGTCATGTTCCTATTAGTTTTGCTATTGTCTTATTCTTTGTTGTCCAGGAGTTCTGGACATTTGACTTAGTTACTGCAGATGGATTTTTTCTTTCTTCATTTTCCTAGAAGAGCTTTGCCTCTGGCCTCTTGGAAACCATGGCTAGGAGACGCTAGGTGAATTATGGATTGAGCTGACTGCATTCAGTAAAATCGGTGCTTACTCCATAGCAACCTGATTTGGACACCTACTTTAATCAAATGGGAGAGACTAGGGAGACTCAGGAATTCTCTGTGTTACTTGTTGGGTAAGTATGAGACAAGCCCCCTGGTTTAGCATCATACTGTGAGCACAAGAAGACAGAGCAGGGAAAGCAGATGGTGAAGGAGATGAACATCTTTAGGCTGCAAGTTCTTACAAGCACCCACAGCACATCTCTCCTCAGCGTGCTTTTCAGAAGCACTCTAAGGGCTTTGCAGTGCGCACCCACTCCAATCAAACTGGGCCAGTTTATCTGGGCTTAGGAGTTCTCTTAATTACTTTGTCTTTCTTGTTTATTTGGTATTTTATTCCCTTTTGTGGGAAGCAGAGAAAGAACTGTTTTCTTTGTTTATTTTTCCTGGTCATTTTCACCAAAAATGAGGTTACATCTCCACTTCTGACTTCAATTTGTGTCAAAGAAAAGACCCAGCATTTTGTTACAGTATTTTTTACCGATGACCTTTGTTTTCCCAGTAATCATTTCCTCCTCAGAATTATGACCCACAGAGATCCAGATAGCTGACAGTAAAGACTCTGCATCAAAAAAAAAAAAAAAGACTGCATCAGAGGACAGCTGAAATGGGTTTACTCTGTCTGTCTGAAACTTGCATTACCCACTTATGCTTTTTCTCATTGAAATTTAATTTCCATATGTTTGTTTACTGTTGGATTTAAATCAGTGTTTAGTTTGTTTTAAAACAGCTTTGAATTGGCCTTTTATCTTTTTGGCTCATAATTACCTTTTAGTTTATATTATTTTCTGTTTCATTCTCAACCAGCCATGAGTGGATTAGGAGAACTGGGTTCTCCCCCAGCTCTGATCAGTGTGTGACTTTGTCATCCAGCATGCATTACTTAATTTCATCAGACTGTGGCTTAATAAACATAATGGCACCTCTCTTTACAATATTTGAGTGTCCTATGAATTGGCTTTTTAAGAAAAAATAATTCACTCATTTCTGTTAGCATTTTTAGAAATATTTTCAAGCTTATATGGGAGCACATTATCATCATACAAGCCTAATGGTAATTAGGAATAACTAGAATAATTGCCAGCATAGTATTTATAAATATTGATTTTGGGAAACTATGAGAAATGTTTACATTTAAATAAGGAGAGTGTCCATTGTGTTGGGTGTTGGAGGGCTGTCCTTTGACTGAAAGAAGTGTGAGAATAGCCCCTTTCCATGGGCTGCCTCATTTTAAAATAGCACCAAGAAGTGCTGCCCAGTCTTCAAGGGGGCTGAGAGATGCTATAAACAGTGCCAGAAGGACCACATTCTTGTCTTGGTTTTAAAAAAAAAAAACAAAACATGTCTCTGGGTTTTATCCATAACACAGACCCTCCTCTCTTCTGCCCTGCATGCCAGTCTCCTGCTGCCCTGTTACAGCCCAAGCCAGAAACCCTGCCTGTGGTGTTTTCTTGTGGGGGGAGGATCCCTACAGGGATTAGGAGGTGGGAAGGGGACAGAGCATGATCCGCAGGCTGGAAGGGAAAGTGCTGGCTGGCATCTCTCCCTCCCCAGGGCTTCTGAGTGGCAGAGCTGTGGCAGAGCTGACTTGAGGAGGGGGCCGCTTCCAGACACGCAGGAGGAAGTGGTGAGGGGCACCGACATGCTGTCTGTGCTGAGCTTTACTATTTGCAAGCGCTCTCACATGATCGAGTGGGCGTAGGTCAGAGGCTCCAGAGCTATTTTATGGTCATAAAAGTCAGATTTCAGAGTGGTTAGATAAATTTCCCAAGAGCACACAATTTTTAAAGACAAGGTAGGGCCAAACCCAAACCCAGAAATTTGGTGTTGGAAGCCTTCTGCGCCACAAAACATCTCCCTCTCTTGGTTCATCTTTGATGCTTCGAATTCAACTCTTCAAAATTGATTTCTGTGGGAATGTAATGGCTTTTTTTCTCCTATGAGACATCCATATTTCCATTCCTGAGGAAACACTGAACCTGAGTGTGAGTTAGTCAGAAGTCTCCTTCCCACTTGAGTGCAGATCCTCTAGAAGGAGTTTCTCAGCAGTCAGGGGAGGAGAGGGCTGGAGAAGCCCCACAAAGTGGGCAATTGTAGGCTGCCCAAGGGCCTGGATTTGTGGGGTAGAGGGGCTGTGAAGAGGGGTCCAGAGGAGGCAGCCCAGGAGGCCACTGAAAGAGTGAGCTTGGGAGGAGGGCAGAAGGTCAATTTCCTTCTTTCTGCTGGGCCAGCTAAGGCCTGTCCAGGGCCCCTGTGGTTCCGGCAGTCATTTGGTACAGAAGAAAAAGCTGAATTCCTTGGAGTCATTATTGAGGCTTGAAAGTTTGGAACCTCTGTGTAAGCAGCAGTGTTGGGAACAGTTCAGCCAGAAGTGGACTGTGCTCCCTGAAGACTCATCATTCTAGCAACTGCATTGTTTCCTAATGGGATCACCAGTTAAAGACTCATGGAACTGAAAGGGGCTCCAGAGTGGAAGAGAAACCTGGAGGTCCTGACATCAGGGACTTGCCCAAGGCCACACAGTGAGCTAGTCTCACCCCAAACTGTTGAAATTAAAGGTATTTGCGAGGCCCCGATGGGAGAGTTTGGAGGGCGAAGGTGGACACCGTGTTGTCAAGCATTAGAGTATGATAGTTTCTCTCACAAAGTTCTCTATTCTTCCAAGTATTTAAAAAATGACAGCTGAAGTGGGGGGGGGGGCTATGATATATTTTAAAGCAATTTGATGGTGTTATTGACATTTGAATATTTCCAATTTGTTTTTACTGCTCGGGTGGTGAACAGCAGCAGTAGCAGCAACAAACTCTTACATCACACTTCACTCTAAAAGCCAAAGCAGTTCCTTTCTGTAAATATAGTACAAAAAGAGACAGACATCTACATACAGTAGCTCTCTATCTTAATATTCCCTTCATGCTTCCAAATCAGGTAAGGGACTGAACAGTTCAGAGAAAGCTTCATCTGTTCTTGGCGGGAGGTCAGGAAAGAACAGGGCCTGGTGAGCAGGCCACCTTTCTCCAAGAATGCCAGGGCCCTTCAAACTCACAGATGAGCCCCACCCCGACCCAGCAAGGTGGCAGGAAGCAGCACTCAGTCCACCTGCAGTCCAGGAAGCAGCCCTGGCAGCCAGCAGTGGGAAGGCCCTGCAGACAGGACTTAGGAATAGAGCCTCAGCTCTACACTCTCACCTCTGACAAGGGAGTAATGTGCTCCCTGGCTTAGCTGCTGCTCTCAGGAATTTCAGTTTCCAGGCTTCTTTTCTAAACAGCATTGCTCTCAACGTAATTCATGGGATATTGATGAATTTCCCTTTTTCTCCTTCTAGGGAGCTCCTCCCACAAGAGCCTAGGCAACCTCCTTCCCAGGACAGGGTCCCTCCTGCACGCTCTTTTGCAGGCAGGCCTCCAAGGCCAGAGGACGAGCCCCTGGTGCTGTCCACCCTCTCTGTTTCTGTCTGCTCAGTTCAGTAGGTGTTCACTGGGGACAGCCTCTGGGTCCAGCCTGGTATGTGTGGCAATGGAGCTGTCCACTGTCTGACCCCGTGGCTATAGGCCAGTGAGGGAGATGGCTGTGGGGTCATGAAGGGACAGGGCAGAGGGGGGCCTCCAGAGTGGGGCTGAGGAAGAGGCAGATGGTGCACATCGCGTCTCTCAGCTTGTTGGGGCCACAGAGCACTGCAAGAATTGCCAGTGTCCACAAACAGAGCCTCCGGGACTGTCTATTTTTCTCACTCCCTTGGCACCTGACCATGTGCTGTTTTGTTCAGGACTGTGGCTTACCTGTGCATCTGAGTTCTGGCCTCAGCCAGATGACAAGCCCCTTCTGCTCGCCCTAGTGCTTACTCAGCTCAGGGCTGGGGTGGAGGCAGAGGTTCCCTCCACAGGTGTTTGGGAAACACACTTGTATTGCAGGTGGCTGGGGCCTGGGAGAGGGCTCATGGGCAGTGGAGGCATCGGGGGCTTGACTACCTTCCTTCAGCCCCTTTCTCCCCAGAGACAACCAGTTTGCTCCCAGACTTAAGGCCAATGGCTCATGACAGAGTGGTGAGAAAGGACCGGGTCAAGAAGCTGGGCCACTGCACAGAGGGGAAGGATCATTTGACAGGGGCAAAGTGAAAAGTAAATGTGTGTGAAAAAAATGACTAATATTTGATTGTTGCTTCATGGCCTTTGATTGTTGCTTCATGGCCTATCAGGGATTTCTCATCCTTGATTAACTTCAGATAAGGTGGGCATTGGTATCATTTCCATTTTGCAGATGAAAAACCTGAGGTTCAGAGAGTGTTGACCTACTAGAGATCACACACTATTAAGAGGTAAACTGGGACTGGATCCCAGCCTTACTTAGGCCAGTCTCTGCTGTTGCTTGGCTAAAAGAGAAGCTAGTACATGTGCACGGTACAGATTTCAGAGTTCCTTTTGTGCCCATCAGCTGGGTGTAAAAGAGTGTTTGTGCTGCTGCTGCTAAGTCACTTCAGTCATGTCCGACTCTGTGTGACCCCATAGACAGCAGCCCACCAGGCTCCCCAATCTCTGGGATTCTCCAGGCAAGAACACTGGAGTGGGTTGCCATTTCCTTCTCCAATGCGTGAAAGTGAAAAGTGAAAGTGAAGTCGCTCAGTCGTGTCGGACTCTTAGCAACCCCATGGACTGCAGCCTACCAGGCTCCTCCATCCATGGAATTTTCCAGGTAAAAGGGTGTAGAAGGGTGTATAAATGCAACATACTGCTGTATACAAAACATTTACTGCATGATTTTCTTAAAACTTCTGTAGCCAATGAAGCAATAAGCCTTTGCTAATCATGTGGATTCAGCTACTTAACTGGCTGTCACTTATTGGTGACAGTGATAGGTTATGAGGATTGTGTAAAA
Organism: Bos taurus; assembly: GCF_002263795.3. Lineage (NCBI taxonomy): Eukaryota > Metazoa > Chordata > Mammalia > Artiodactyla > Bovidae > Bos > Bos taurus. The sequence goes on from NC_037337.1 coordinate 59,035,040, forward strand.
ACTCTAAGAATGTCGACAAGGTTTAATGATTATTTTGACTATGCTACAACATGTGTTTGCGAGAATTGTATGTGCTTCTGCATTTGACAAAATCTGCTTATATCTTCAGAAAACCTTGTTATGAACACATTTAAAACAGAAATATAGATCAACAGAACAGGATAGAAAGCCCAGAAATAAACCCACTCACCTATGATCCATTAATCTACAACAAAGGAGGCAAGACTGTACAATGGAGAAAAGACAGTCTCTTCAATAAATGGTGTTTGGAAAACTGGATAGCTACATGTAAAAATATGAAATTAGAACATCCTTTAATGCCATATTCAAAAATAAATTCAAAGTGGATTAAAGACCTAAATGTAAGACCAGATACTATAAAATTCTTAGAGTAAAACAGAGGCAGAATACTATTTGACATAAATCTCAGCAATATCTTTTTTGATCTGTCTCCTGCTGCTGCTGCTAAGTCGCTTCAGTCATGTTCGACTCTGTGCAACCCCATAGACAGCAGCCCACCAGGCTCCCCTGTCCCTGGGATTCTCCAGGCAAGAACACTGGAGTGGGTTGCCATTTCCTTCTCTAATGCATGAAAGTGAAAACTGCAAGTGAAGTCACTCAGTCTTGTCCGACTCTTAGTGACCCCATGGACTGCAGCCTACCAGGCTCCTCCGTCCATGGGATTTTCCAGGCAAGAGTACTGGAGTGGGGTGCCATTGCCTTCTCCGGATCTGTCTCCTAGAGTAATGGAAATAAAAACAAAAATAAATAAGTGGGACCTAATTAAACTCAAAAGCTTTTGCACAGAAAAGGAAACCATAAATAAAACAAAAAGACAACCCACAGAATGGGAGAAAATATTTGCAAACAAAGCAACCGACAAATCATTAATCTCTAAAATTTACAACAGCTCATGCAGTTCCATATATATTAAAACAAATAAACAACACAATCAAAAAAACCAACAGAAGATCTAAATAGACATTTCTTCAAAGAAGATATACACATGACCAAGAGGCATGTGAAAAGATGTTCAACATTGCTAATTATTCAGTTCAGTTCAGTTCAGTAGCTCAGTTGTGTCTGACTCTTTGCGACCCCATGAACTGCAGCACGCCAAGCCTCCCTGTCCATCACCAACTCTCAGAGTTCACCCAAACTCATGTCCATCGAGTCGGTGATGCCATCCAGCCATCTCATCCTCTGTCGTCCCCTTCTCCTCCTGCCCCCAATCCCTCCCAGCATCAGAGTCTTTTCCAATGAGTCAACTCTTCTCATGAGGTGGCCAAAGTACTGGAGTTTCAGCTTTAGCATCAGTCCTTCCAAAGAACACCCAGGACTGATCTCCTTTAGAATGGACTGGTTGGATCTCCTTGCAGTCCAAGGGACTCTCAAGAGTCTTCTCCAACACCACAGTTCAAAAGCATTGATTCTTTGGTGCTCAGCTTTCTTCACAGTCCAACTCTCACATCCATACATGACCACTGGAAAAGCCATAGCCTTGACTAGATGGACCTTTTTGGCAAAGTAATGTCTCTGCTTTTCAATATGCTATCTAGGTTGGTCATAACTTTCCTTCCAAAGAGTAAGTGTCTTTTAATTTCATGGCTGCAATCACCATCTGCAGTGATTTTGGAGCCCCCAAAAATAAAGTCTGACACTGTTTCCACTGTTTCCCCATCTATTTCCCATGAAGTGATGGGACCAGATGCCATGATCTTCGTTTTCTGAATGTTGACCTTTAAGCCAACTTTTTCACTCTCCTCTTTCACTTTCATCAAGAGGCTTTTTAGTTCCTCTTCACTTTCTGCCATAAGGGTGGTGTCATCTGCATATCTGAGGTTATTGATATTTCTCCCGGCAATCTTGATTCCAACTTGTGCTTCTTCCAGCCCAGCATTTCTCATGATGTACTCTGCATAGAAGTTAAATAAGCAGGGTGACAGTATACAGCCTTGATGTACTCCTTTTCCTATTTGGCACCAGTCTGTTGTTCCATGTCCAGTTCTAACTGTTGCTTCCTGACCTGCATATAGGTTTCTCAAGAGGCAGGTCAGGTGGTCTGGTATTCCCATCTCTTTCAGAATTTTCCATAGTTTATTGTGATCCACACAGTCAAAGGCTTTGGCATAGTCAATAAAGCAGAAATAGATGTTTTTCTGGAACTCTCTTGCTTTTTCGATGATCCAGCAGATGTTGGCAATTTGATCTCTGGTTCCTCTGCCTTTTCTAAAACCAGCTTGAACATCTGGAAGTTCATGGTTCACGTATAGCTGAAGTCTGGCTTGGAGAATTTTGAGCATTACTTTACTAGCGTGTAAGATAAGTGCAATTGTGTGGTAGTTTGAGCATTCTTTGCTAATTATTAGAGAAATGTAACTCAAAATACAATAAGATATCATCTCACACCAGTCAGAATGGCCATCATCAAAAAGTCTACAAAAAATAAATGTTTGGAGAGGGTGTGGAGAAAAGGGAACCCTCCTACACTGTTGGCGGGAATGTAAATTGGTACAGTCACTATTGAAAATTTATGGAAGGTCCTTAAAAAACTGAAAATAGAGATACTGTATAATTTAACCATCCCACTCCTGGGTATATATTCAGAGAAAAACATTGTTTGAAAGGATACATGTACACCAATGTTTATTGTTTTATACAATAGTCAAGACATGGAAGAAATATTCATTATTAGATGAATGAATAAAGAAGATGTGGTACATTTATACAGTAGAATATTACTCAGTCATTAAAAAGAATGAAATAATGCCATTTTCAGCAACATGGATGAACCTGGAGATTATCATTCCCAGAGAAGTAAGTCAGACAAAGACAAATATATGAAATCATTCTTATGTGGTATTTAATTTAAAACAATACAAATGAACTTAAACAAAAACAGATTCACAGAGAATGAATTTATAGATACTGGGGGTATGGGCAGAGGGGAAGGATAGACTGGGAGTTTGGGATTGACATGTACACACTGCTGTATTTAAAATAGATAACCAACAAGGACCTACCATATAGCACAGGGAACACTGCTCAATACTCTGTAATAACCTAAATGAAAAAAGAATAGATACACGTATATGTGTAACTGCATCACTTTGCTGTACACCTGAAACTACCACAATATTGCTAATCAGCTATATTCCAAAATAAAATAAACATTTTAAAAAATAAAATAAAGAGAAAGCTTTGTCTTCAACAAATTTAAATTACTCTTTCATGTCTGATTTCAGATACTTTAAGTGGTACATGAGAGAACAAGAATATTGACTATAGTGTTTATAAGGAAAAGAACGAATATTCTATTAATAACTATTAAAATCTGCTAGACTTAGGCTAAGTCTGATATATCCCTGATATATCTAGTCATAGTAAAATAAGGTGAGCATATTCTGTCTTCAGCCTGATTAGGGGAGCATGTATAGGGGTGAGAATCGTAGACTGAGCTTGGAAAGAAACAGCAACTGTTTGGACAGAGGAAAGGGAGGTTGTGCAAGACAAGAACAGGGTAGACATGTGATGGCTAGGGCAAAGCCTGGCATAGGGCTTGTCCCTCACACTTAGGCAGTGGATGTAGAAGGACCAAGGTCTATCCGTTGCCTTCAGCTTTGCAGGCTACAGTATCTCAGGGTGTTTCCGGTGGAATTTCCAGAAGAAAGCCAGGGTGGTCAGCTTAGGGGAATATGCGGTTCATGTTGGAACACTGGACATACCACATTACTGGAGAGACACACACTGGATGATCAGCAAAATGAAACTCAGCTTTGCAAATGCTGGCAGTGATAGGAGATTCAGTTCCAATGACCAGTTGTTTATTGACTGAATGTCAGTGCAAATCAGAACAAATGCATTCTAACCATGACAGTCACAGGATGGACGCAAAGAACGAAGTGTCCCTGATCCCATGAAACAGCTTGCTGGAATTTGTGAACTCTAGAACCTAGAATGGGAGGACTCCGATATCCCTGCTCCATGACCAGACAAAATTGAGAGCCCTCACAGAGGACTGGGCATCCGTGGGTCCACTGTCTTCCAGGAGATGCCTCACCCACACAGGGTCAGGTGCAGAGTATGATGGTGTGACTCCTGGATGGGGTGCCGGTTCCTGATGCAGGTGGAATGAGCACAGCTGGAATCTGGCAGGAGATTCTTAGTGCTGGTCAACCCATCAAACCAGGTAAGTCCTTGGAATCTGAGCAGGAACAGGAGACTGTTCCATGCTTTGGCAGAGACTGGGGAGATGTTAGAATGTGGGGCTCAGAACAGGTCTATGGAGTTGAACAAACATGGCTTTTTACCTCAACTTTGCCGTCAACTGAGCAACATTGGATAGGCGACTTTATTTCTTGAGCCTCTGTTTCTTCATCTTCATCTGTAAAACAGGAATGGACATTATAACTTTATTAGGCTCAAATAAATGAGAGTAATCAGATAATATATAAAGAGCAGGCAGAGCTGTACCTGACATTCGGGGAGGGGCTTACTACACAGTAAAGGAGCACCCTGGCCATGGTAGCCACACAGAGGTGGCTAATCAGGGGGCCCAGAAAGGGTCCTCAGATTTAAAGGTAGGTCTGGCTCCTAGATTTTTGGCAATTCACAAAGTTCTGTCCTGGAGGGTGGGGGGGCAGGCGACTGGAACAGTGCACACTCCAACTCCCTGGCTATGTCGGAGTGTAGAACCTCCATTTCTACTCTTGCTGCTCCAGATCCTTTCAAATGCAGAACAGAATTGCAGGATAACACCAGACTGAGTGTCAAGAGAATTGAGATTGACTCTGTCCCTCCCTGGCTGGGTGGCCTTAGGCAAGTCCTGTAACCTAGGCACAGATTTCTTTGTTTGCAATGGGGGCAAGGTCATCTACTTGTCTGTCATAGGATCAAATCTGACCTCTTTGGCCTGGCAGTCAAATTCCTTTCATTACATTCTCTGGTCTTGACTCCCATAAATTCTTTTCATACCCACATGGACCTGCAAAACCAAACCTTTCTTCTTTTTTCCTTCATACCCAGACAGAACCTTCTTGCCTAAGTCTTGTGTCTAAATCTTATGTACCTCTGCATTCCCTACAGTACGTAGTACAGGATCTTTCATAAAACAGATGATCATTTTATCAATCAGGATTAGGTTTGTTTACATGTGACAGGAAAATAAAAATAGTATCTTAAACAAGATAGGAATGATTTCTCTCTTATGGAAAAGAGATCCAACAGAATTGGCCTAGAGCTGGGATGATGGCTCCAGAAGTCAGGAACAAATGCTCCTTTTGTCTTCCTGCTCCAACATTCTTAGCACATCACCTCATGGTACACTGTGGCTGCCAAGTCCTAGTCATCTCATTCTCATTCATCCAGCATAAAAGAGAGGAGAAAAAGCACAAAAGGTGTCTTCTATCCCTTGAGGAATACGTTCTGGATGCTATATGCGACTTCTGCTCATATCATTTTGTTGGCTAGAACTTCAGTCACATGGTCATTCTAGCTGTAAGGGAGGTTGGGGAATATTCTTTATAAGTGAGCATATTGCTATTTCTAATAAAGTTGATAGGGAAGAGGGAGGGAAGAGATACTGACATACCCATATGGTTGTCTCTGTCAGTTACTTAAAAGAATGAAAGTTATGAAAGCCCACTACCAAGTTCAAAGCCTCATACAACAGATAAGATTATGATTACAAAACGCCTTGTTTGAAATGGTATGGGTGTCCTTATCTTTAGGTTGGAAACATCTTGATTCTTTTTCACCTCAGGTAAGAATGTGGTGACATGGTTTTTCATGGAATGATAATTCAGGGTTCTAAGTGAAGATACATTATCAGCCCTTCCCCCTTTCTACATTCTACAAATGATGAAACTGAACTCCAGGGAGGTGAAGTAATTTGCCTGTTGTCCCATAATTAAGGAAGGAACCAGGGCTAGAATGTGAGTTTCTGGACTCTGTCAAGGGTTTTTCTGCTCCTCTGTGGAGGAGTGGCCCATTCGGTTTCTAGAGGCCTTGAATTCTGTGGGTCTCCCAGTCCTGGCTGGGGGTGCTACGTGTCCAGTTCCCCTGTAGGCAGATTTAGGTCACCACGTTGTCAGCTGCATCCTTGCTGGCATGTAGTTAAAGCCTTCCATCTGAGAGGGGGAAACTTCACGAAATGGAGGAGTGTGCTATTTAAATAACGAGACTTTTTCGCTCACAGCAAATAATTACCTCCTTTCCTTTGTACCTAGAATGCACAGGGTCCTGAACGAGGTCCTGAAGAGAAGCATAAGAAATGGTCGCTGCCCTTGAAGATGTGGATGTACAGATTCAGTCTTCTTTTCATTCATCTGTTAAAAAAATTATGTATTGAGCTTCTACTAAAGGTGGATGCTGGGTCCAAGACTGGGGATACAACAGTAACTGTACAGACATGCTTCCTGCTCTGAAACTGCTTACAGTCCAGTGGAGGACACAGACCAGTGAGCAGGCAACGACAAAACAGAATTAAAAGTGCCCTGAGAGGGAGGGGACAAGGTACTCCAGGTATGTCACCTGGACCGGGCTTTAGGGGGAGGGTCAAGGCTTAGTGGGTGAGATAACATTGAAGAGGAGGCCTGAAGATCGAAGACTGAGTGCTGTGTGAGGTGCATGGAGGGTGGAAAGGAAGAGTGATCCAGATAGAATGTCCAAAGAAGTATGCCTGAGGAGCTGAGAAGGATTTATCATGACCAGAGTAAGACAGGCCTCCGTGATGGTGGTGGAAGAGAGGGGTGGGGAATATTGAGAAATGTGATTGGAAAGGTGGGCTGGACTTTGAAAGGTCTGTTAGAGAGTTCATATTTTATCTTGATGCTAGTGAGATCAAGTGCTTGTGGCATAGTTGTATCTTAGAGAGTCCTCTAGCCTCAGGGTAGAGAATGGATTGGAGGGCCAGGTCTAGATGTAGGGAGACCACTTGGAGGCTGTTGCAATGATGGTGGCCTGAACCAGAAAATGGCCTTGAGAGGTAGATGGAAGTGGATAGATTTGAGATGTTGCTGAGAGGCACAACCAATGGTCTTTGGTGACTATTGGAAGTAAGACACAAGGAAAGATAGAGGAAACCAATATTCATAAAGAAAAAAGTTAAACAAAGGCAGATGTTAACAAAGCCATGGAATAGGGGGCTATCCAGGAAAAAAAAAAATGGTTGCATGACTGTATTTAGAGGTAAGAATAACTGCTGTGGGCTGAAAAGATATTAGAGGGCTTCTTGGAAGAGTTGAGATTGGAGCTGGGTCTTATGTACAGGTAGGATTTTGATGAACGGAGAGGATGTTCCAGGCTGAACAATGATGCAAGTAGAAGTACTGAGATAGAACTGTGTGTTTTTTTAAGCAGATGGTTTGGTTGTGGTTTTCTTGGGAGAGCCACAAAGAGCTGGTCCTCCAGGGGGTACAACTAAAACTTTTGATGAAAGGAAGGACTGGAGAGATGAATCTCATTGCTCTTTCAGAGTGGTAGAGTGTTCGTCATGCATCCCAAGGCCCCTTGTGTTGGAACCTCAAGGGGTCTGTGGATCATTAGACAACCCAGCATGACCAAAATCCCACAGATCCCAGTTTCCACCAGAAAAAAAGACAAAAGGTCCTCCTTCCCCCAAAGGAATGCTTTTATGCCTGTGGGTTTTTGTAGTGACCCAGGTCCCATGGTTAGAGGTGCTATGCCTGGGTGTTGCATTACGATTTCTAAACCCCTAAAGAAGCCTGTCTGGCAGCCTACATTCTGAGTAGGGCCTGTGGACCCAGCAGAAAGACTCTTGAGCCCAAGACTATGAAAGACACAGCTGCATAACCAGGGGTGTGGAGCAGCCTCTCTGGCCATAGGGGCAAGTGTCCTGCCAGGTACCATGCCCTCTGAGCACCCTGCCCCACACCTCTGGGTACTGGCTCCAGCTGATGGCACCCTCATCCCATCTACCCTGTCTCAAAATCTGCTGGTATCTCCTGTCTTGGTCCAGCCTCTAGCCTCTGATATTAGTTCTAAGGGCTGCTGCAATCTTCCCAGGGACCCCTTTCTAGGGGCACTGGACCCTGACAGTGACCTCTAAGGTAAATAATTACAACCACTTGAGGAGCCACAGTGCCCTAGAACTGTGCCGGACTCTTCATGCCATCAATTCTAATGCTTACAATCCTCTTGTGAAGCACATATTATCCCTTTTACTGAAGAAGAAATTGAGGGAGATTAAATGGCTGCCCAAAGCCACCAAGCCAAACTGTCCTCTGTCCCACTGTCCTGTTTGTGAGTCAGGGAAGTCCAAGAGAAAACGTCAGCAGCATTGTGCTAAGGCATGTCACAAATGTTACATTTTTATCCTCACAAGGGCTTAGCAAGACAAGTACTACTATTCCCTTTTTACAAACAAAAACACTGAGACTCAGTTTACTTATTCCAAGGTCACATAGCCAAGAAGAGACAGAGGTGGGATCCAAACCTAAGTCTGTTACCAAAACTTCCTCTCTCCACCTGTCCAGTTTCCTAAACAGGTGAGCATCAAACCTCATTTCCTGAATCCAGACTCCAGTGCCCACGTAGAAAGCACACAGATTCCAGGGACATAGTTACATTAGAGTTGTGTGCCTGAGGTCCTTTCCCAGCCCCCTCATGTGAGCCTTTTTAAGTTTTTGTAGAGGGAAGAACCAGGACCAGAGATGAGCAAGGGCTGTGCATAGCGCCATTCAACCACTCTATTTTCTCAGTTCCTCTGCTCTCTTCATGTCTCCTGGATATGGTTCCAGGGGTTTGGCCCATGATCCCCGCTTATGTGATGCCTATACTCCACTCCTCCAACTCGCTGCACCCCACTCCTCCCCCACCCAGCCTCCTATTCCAAAGCCAAGACTACTCAGCTTTGATTCAGATTGAATGAGTCATTAAGGGTAAAACAAAGAAGAGGAGGTCTATTCCTTTGCTAGATGAAATGAGCCTACCCACCTTTTGTCCTTCTTTTTGTTCTGAAATGACAGTGTGCAATGACTCAGTATTCACACTCAAAGAAGACTACTTTGTATTTTTTTCTTGAAAATGAAATGAAATAAATGAACTGAAAATGGCTCATGCTGGGAGGGAAAGAAGTCCTCTGAGCACATCAATGCAGCCTGGAGGCTGAATGAATGTGCAGGAATGCGAGGGGACAGAATTCCATGGTGAGGAGGAGCAGATGACAAGGCCACGCAACAAAGCCCTTCAAAACTCCTCAGTGGTAAAACCTGAAGAAGCAAGCACCAATCCCCAAGTCTGCTTGATTTAGCAAGCACGTTCACAGGCACTGGAGGGAGGGAAGAAAGGACTTTTGCAAAAGAGCCTTCATATGCAGGGTGGGGGGATGGAGAACTCTGTGTGTCTCATACCAGAGAGCCTCCCCAGCCAAACGGCCTGGCTGGAGGCAAATGAGAGGATGGGAAAGGGACAGCATATCTTGGAGCTGACTCTCAACACTGTGTTCCTCTTGGGAGGAATGAGCCCAGAGGATCTAATCTACTACATCCTGCCCTCCTAAAGTAGAGTAACTGGCCCTGCTCCCAGTAGCTGTAGCTCACAGCTTGACTCTGGCATTACCCCGGGCCTCTGATTGTTGGTGTGGGAAAAGAGCACAGAATTGGGTGCCAGACTGTTGGCTCTTTCTCCGGCTTAGTGCTGGATGGTCTGGGGTAAAACCTCTCAGACTGGTTTCTCTGAGAAAACAGGAGGTGACTGCTCTCAACTACCTGAGAAGGTGGTGGTTGTGAGGATGAAATGATAAAATGTGTGAAATGAGACCTATTCTACTAACTGTAAGATGCTACATCAGTGGTATTATCACTGTGTTTACAGACGTGGTAAATTAAATGTTTTCTGACAGACTTGATGTTACCCTGGGAATCCAAGGCAATGGGGACATTCCACTTTTTGGCATCTGAAAAAGCTGATGTTTGAAATGAAATTATTGAAAGTGAATATTTTCTATGGCGTTTCCTTTCCTTTGCAATGAATTCCAGCCTTTCCATAGTGCTTGAGATGTTCTGTTAGCAAGCTGCTGGGGAAAGTCGACCTCGATTCTGGTTGCTTTGAAACTCCATTTTTGGTTCTGTTCAATGAGCATCTCCATTACAGTCAATGCCTTTCAGTCATTACAAAGGGTGCAAAATTTGTGGGAGGACAATGGTCTCTTGTTTCACAGTATTGGGTTTGATAAATAATGTTATTTTTGAATAGAAAAGTCTACATAAGAACTGCTAATGGATATCTTAGAGCTGGAAGGGAAACTAGGAGACCATTTAGCTCAAACTTGAGATTTTCCAGATGAGGAACTGAGGACTAGTCAGGGGACCTAGTTTTTCCTGGGTCTCACACTTGAGTCAGTGAGCCAGGATTAATCATCTCCCAAGTGTCTTATATTTATGTGCTCCTTCCCTGACACCAGGGTCAAGAAATCTAGATGTGTTTAGGGTCTAGGCAGGCGAGAAGGAGGGCGTTGGTGGGTAAGATGGTAGGAAGGGATGTTCAGTTTTAAGTTTATCCTGTTTGTGGAGAGTCTGTAAATTTCTGCCTTTCACCAAATTGGGGACATCTTCAGCTATTATTTTTCCAAATATTTTTTCTCTACCAACCTCTTTCTTGAGAACGCCAAAGACATGGATGTTAGACCATCTGATATCTTCCCACAGATTCCTGAGGTTCTATTCATTATTTTGCAAACATTTTCTCTCTGTTCTTCAGATTGAATAATTTCTATTTATCTCTTTCAGCCTACTGACACTTTCTTCTGTCTTTTGCCTTCTGTATTAAACCTATCAAGTGAATTTTTATTTCATGTATTTCCCAGTTTTAAAATTTCCATTTGGTTCTTTTACTTTTTAAAAAATTGTTTTTGATTTTTTACTGAGAAGTTCTAGCATTCCATTCTTTACAAAAGTGTTTGCCTTTACATCATGAAGGATGGTTATAATAGCTGCTTTAAATTTTTTCTAGTAATTACAACATTATCTTGTCTTTTCCTTGATAAATGGTCAGATTTTTCTGCTTCTTACCACGTTGGGTAATTTTAGATTGCAATCTGGACATTTTGTATGGTATGTAATGAGACTCTGGGTCTTCTTAAAATCACAACAAAGTGACAAGAGAAAAAATGAGGACTACTCTCATACTCTTTCCATCATAGGATTATGTGGATTTTTCTGAGTTCCTCAATCCAGAGGTAGAGGTTTTCTCTCAGGGCTTTTAGGTACCTGAGCAGCTGGCATGGTGGTGGCAGGACAGTTTGGGAGCTGCATCTGGCCTTAAGGCTGAGCTAGAAGGAGATCAGCCCTGGGATTTCTTTGGAAGGAATGATGCTAAAGCTGAAACTCCAATACTTTGGCCACCTCATGCAAAGAGTTGACTCATTGGAAAAGACTCTGATGCTGGGAGGGATTGGGGGCAGGAGGAGAAGGGGACGACAGAGGATGAGATGGCTGGATGGCATCACTGACTCGATGGACATGAGTCTGAGTGAACTCCAGGAGTTGGTGATGGACAGGGAGGCCTGGCGTGCTGCGATTCATGGGGTCACAAAGAGTCGGACACAACTGAGCGACTGAACTGAACTGAAAAAATAAAAAAATGAGAAAAAAGAACAGGGTTTTCTCCCACTCTCTGGATTATTGGGTTCAATTTTTCAGATCATTTGACCGGAAAAATGGGCTGTTTCTTGGAGCTGCTGCTGTCCATGACTGCCATGCAGTTTCATAACTGTACAGCAGTCATGGACAGGTCAAATCCAGGAAAAAAATTTCAAGAAACTGGCTTCTATCATATTGATCATTCATTGTATTTTTATTTTTCCCCCAGACTTTTTGCTTTTACCTACTTTTCAGAGTCCTCAGTTAATTGCCTTGTTTTTTTTTTTTTTTGTATCTTGTTCAGAGTGTTTAATTGTAATAAGTGGGAGAGAGAGTGCAATGTGTCTCCTCCATTTGGTTGGAACCAGAAGTCTAGTAGCACACATAGAATCCTTTTTTTTTTTATTGTTGGTGCTCCTCTGAATGTCACTGGTAGCTGCCCACTGATAGAACTTGTATTTGGGGATCCTATATACCTTAGTCTGGTGGTGCCAGCTCCCAAGAGTCTGTGGCTCCAAGTTTTCTGCCTTATTTGGCTAGATATTCATTGCACATGTTCACTTGGCAAAGATGTATTTATATGCCCCTATGTGCTATATCCTGGATTATATGCCCCTATGTGCTATATCCTGGGGAAACAAAAATGCCTAAAACTTGACCCCTGCCCTCAAAGAGCTCACGGTATAGTGGAATAACAGGAATGTGGACTAGAAATTTAGGACCCAAACTTAGTTCTTTCTCAAGATCTCCTGTTAGCCCCCAAACCACAATACATAGAGAGCATTTCCCACCTGTTCTGGGGCTCTGCCTTTCTAGAAAACATCTTTAATTGCTTCTCTCCTCTAAGGGGGACCAACCACGAAGCACTTCTATCAAACAGTATGTAAAGTACTACTTGTAGTTTTGTGAACTTGACAAACTGCCAAGATTACTCTGTATAGAAATCTTTTTGTCCACTACATATAGTCTTAGAGAACACAGCCTGGTTTGGGGTTCCAGAACTCAAAAGGGAAGTGAAGACATGGGAGTTTCCAAAGTAGTACTTGAAATGGAAAAAGAATGGAATCAGATATTCAGTTCAGTTCAGTTCAGTCCCTCAGTCGTGTCCGACTCTTTGCGACCCCATGAATCGCAGCATGCCAGGCCTCCCTGTCCATCACCAACTCCTGGAGTCCACCCAAACCCATGTCCACTGAGTTGGTAATGCCATACAACCATCTCATCCTCCGTCATCCCCTTCTCCTCCTGCCCTCAATCTTTCCCAGCATCAGGGTCTTTTCCAATGAGTCAGCTCTTCACATCAGGTGGCCAAAGTATTGGAGTTTCAGCTTCAAAATCAGTCCTTCCAATGATTATTCAGGACTGATCTCCTTTAGGATGGACTGGTTGGATCTCCTTGCAGTCCAAGGGACTCTCAAGAGTCTTCTCCAACACCACAGTTCAAAAGCATCAATTCTTCAGTGCTCAGTTTTCTTTATAGTCCAACTCTCACATCCATATGTGACCACTGGAAAAACCATAGCCTTGGCTAGACAGACCTTTGTTAGCAAAGTAATGTCTCTGCTTTTTAATATGCTATCTAGGTTGGTCATAACTTTCCTTCTAAGGAGTAAGCGTCTTTTAATTTCATGGCTGCAATCACCATCTGCAGTGATTTTGGAGCCCAGAAAAATAAAGTCTGACGCTGTTTCCACTGTTTCCACATCTATTTGCCATGAAGTGATGGGACCAGATGCCATGATCTTAGTTTTCTGAATGTTGAGCTTTAAGCCAACTTTTTCACTCTCCTCTTTCACTTTCATCAAGAGGCTCTTTAGTTCTTCACTTTCTGCCATAAGGGTGGTGTCATCTGCATATCTGAGGTTATTGATATTTCTCCCAGCAATCTTGATTCCAGCTTGTGCTTCCTCCAGCCTAGCGTTTCTCATGATGTACTCTGTATATAAGTTAAATAAGCAGGGTGACAATACACAGCCTTGACGTATCCCTTTTCCTATTTGGAACCAGTCTGTTGTTCCATGTCCAGTTCTAACTGTTGCTTCCTGACCTGGATAAAAGTTTCTCAAGAGGCAGGTCAGGTGGTCTGGTATTCCCACCTCTTTCAGAATTTTCCACAGTTGATTGTGATCCACACAGTCAAAGGCTTTGGCATAGTCAATAAAGCAGAAATAGATATTTTTCTGGAACTCTCTTGCTTTTTCCATGATCCAGCAGATGTTGGCAATTTGATCTCTGGTTCCTCTGCCTTTTCTAAAACCAGCTTGAACATCAGGAAGTTCACAGTTCACATATTGCTGAAGCCTGGCTTGGAGAATTTTGAGCATTACTTTACTAGCATGTGAGATGAGTGCAATTATATTAAAAAAAAAAAAAAGAAAAAAAGAGTGGGAGAAGAGGAGGCCACCTGCCAAGGAGATAATCCTTCGTAAGGAAGATGAACATCTCCCTCCCTCTGCCTCTGCCTTGCTGCCTTTTCTCTTTGAAAGAACTTACCTTCTCTTTCTACATAAAAGTAAGACCAGAGTATTGAATTTGGGAAAGGAGATAAAAATGTGAGGAAGAACAGGGGCCAACCATTGAATTAGCTCAGGTACTAAACATCAGCAAGGGTACTGATTATCTTGCCATTCTTACCACACTGTGATAAGATTTGTGGTTCTTAGGTGGTACACAAGGAGACCAGGACTCAAAGGGTGACATGATTTTCTCTTAAAGCAGTAAGACCATAGACTAGAATCCAGGTCTTCTGCGTATGGGTTCTATTTTCTCTACTGCATCAGCATCTAAGATTCAGTCTGAATATGTTCCCTTCTCACATTACTAGAGCCATAGCAGTCTTCTGCGTGACGAGTGTGTCATTTTGAGGACTTTGGGAGAAAGACATCCTGCCCCTGACAATGGGATCTACAGGCTCACAAAAGAGGAAGAATTCTGCTAGGAAGCCACGTCCCAGCTTCTTCAGACCTAGATCTCCTTGGAGTATACTTCAAGCAAGTGTTAATCACCCTCTCTAAAAAAATTTAAAAATCAGAACCTATTATTATACAAAGGAAGAAAAGCTAAGCTAAAGGAGGGCTCATTTTCCAAGACACTTTCCTCTGAGCAGAAGGGTGATTTGGGAACAGAGGACAGCCAGCAAGTAGCAAAGTAGCAGGGTTATCCCTCTGAGTTCCTCCCAGGCCTCAGTGCTGGCCCTTGCTCAGAGGGGAGCTGGGTGCTCTGAGGTGCGGGGGGAGGGGAAGACTTCTCTTCTTCCTAACTGGTTGGTGAGGAGCAGCTTCTCCTCCTGCTCCAGGAGGGTGGGGGTTACCTGCATGTTGCATTCAGACAAGACAGGGCTTCTCCTTGCCCATCTCCCTTTTGGCTCCTTTTTTTTTTTTTCCCACCATCTCACGCCCTCTCTATAATTTAATAACAGGGAGAAAAGAAGTGAATGTTGCTTGAGCCCCATCTGTACCAGACACCTTGTTAAGCACTTTACGTTCATCTAGAAGAGGGGCTGGTACATTGTAAGTATTCAACAGATAATTAGCTCTTACCTTTAGCGTCTCTTCATTTCACTAGAATCCAGGTACAATCCACCTAAGCAGTAGGTGACTCCTTAGTCTGATTGCTGAAGATGTAGGCAAGAACAATGTCAAAATGGCAGGGATTAAAATGAAACTAACATTAGGGCTGATCACACAGACTTCTTGAGGAGGAAACAGGAAACCCAGAAACTGACGGCTTAGCAGGGAGCCGAGTAAGAAGATATGTGGAAGCCTATAGAAACTTAGGGCCCAAGCAGCATCTCTCAGCATCAGTTTGGACCCAAAGAGCATCTTTAAATCTTGGCTCACACTTGCCCTGGAGGAAGCAGCCTTTCACACCATTACCATGCTCTGTTCCTGATGTGGCTAATTTTTAATCTCTGAAATTCTCAATTAGGCATGAGCTAATTCTGTAAAAATGTCAGAATAAGCCCATGTATGATTATATTTCTCTGCAAAGAGAAAGAAGTTTGCCTAGGCCACTTGGCTGCACCAAACAAACAGGGTCCCAGCCAAAACCTTTGAAGGCTTGTGACGCCAGTAGATTCCCTAGAGAGGCACCATGCTTTTTGAATTTGTGTGTGTGTGTGTATTGTATTTTGATTGCTATCTTCTCCTCTCCTTCCACTGCCTTGGCTAGGTCTTTATCACTTTCACTGTAAATTCCCCATCGGCTCCCTGCCATCAATTCAGACAAACACAGCTAAACACGGATTTTCATAAAACATTTGCTTTTGATGGATCCAAATGACTTCAGTGGCTTTCCACTACATACAGGAAAGATCTAGACTCAGTAACCAAAACTTTCCATAGCTGCTTGCTTTTCCAGACATCTCTACTTCCTGCCATGAATTCCACCTCCAACATAACTGGTTCACTTAATATTACACAAATATGCCTAGACTCCTCTAACCTTCCCAACTTTTTCCTGCGTGGACCAGCGGTCCCTTCCTTCTCAGTCCTCATCACTGATGGGACATTAACCTTCCTTTAAAGATGGGCTCAAGGTTGGTCACTTGGTCTCTAAGCAATTTCCCCATCCTCTGCAATCACACCTTTGTCTGGACTCCTCATGTCACATGAAATTAGATCGCTGTTATATCTGAAATGTGTTTCCACGTGTGGATATGACAGCAGCTCACAAAATAGAATAGCACTTAATATTCTATTGAGAGGGTGGGATGCATGGAGAGAGTAGCATGGAAACATATACATTACCATATGTAAAATAGATTGCTATTGTTGTTAAGTCGCCAAGTCATGTCCAACTCTTTGCGACCCCATGGACTGCAGAATACCAGGCTTCCCTGTCCCTCACCATCTCCAGGAGCTTGCCCAAGTTCATTGCATTGGTGATGCTGTACAACCATCTCATCCTCTGTTGCCTTTTTCCCCTTCTGCCTTCAATCTTTCCCAGCATCGGAGTCTTTTCCAATTAGTCATCTCTTTGCATGAGATGGCCAAAGTATCAGAGCTTCAACCCCAGTCCTTCCAATGAGTATTTGGGGTTGATTTCCTTTAAGATTGACTGGTTTGATCACCGTGCTGTCCAAGGGACTCTCAAGAGACTTCTCCAGCACCACAGTTCTGAAGCATCAATTCTTCAGCACTCTGCCTTTTTTATGGTCCAGCTCTCACAGCGTACCTGACTACTGGAAAGACCAGAGCCTTGACTGTATGGATCTTTGTTGGCAAAGTGATGTCTTTCCTTTCACTGCTTTTTAGAGCCCAAGAAGAGGAAATCTGTCACTGTTTCCACCTTTTCCCCTTCTATTTCCTATGAAGTAATGGGACCAGATCTTTGTTTTTTTAACATTTAGCTTTAAGCTGGCTTTTTCACTCTCCTTCTTCACTCATTAAAAGTTCTTTAGTTCCTCTTCACTTTCTGCCTTTAGAATGTTATCATCCACCTATCTGAGGTTGTTGATATTTCCCTCCACAATCTTGATTCCAGCTTGTAACTTATCCAGCCTGACATTTCTCATGATGTGCTCTGTGTATACGTTAAATAAACAGGGTGACAATAAACAGCCTTATTGTACTCCTTTCTCAATCCTGAACCAGTCAGTTGTTCCATACAAGGTTCTAACTGTTGCTTCTTGACTGGCATACAGGTTTCTCAGGAGGTAGGTTACATGGTCTGGTATCCCCATCTCTAAAAATTTTCCACATTTTGTTGTGATATACACAGTCAAAGGCTTTAGCATAGTCAGTGAAACAGAGACAGGTGTTTTTCTGGAATTCCCTTGCTTTCTCTATGATCCAGTGAATGTTGGCAATTTGATCTCTGGTTCCTCTGCCTTTTCTAAACCCAGCTTAGACATCTGGAAATATCTATGTAAAATAAGGTAGCCAGAAGGAATTTGCTTTATGTTTCAGGGAGCTCAAACTGGTGCTCTGTGGCAACCTAGAGGGATGGGATGGGGTTGGAAGTGGGAGGGAGGGGACATATGTACACCTATGGCTGATTCATGTTGATGTATGGCAGAAACCAACACACACTGTTAAGCAATTATCCTTCAATTAAAAAGAAAAAATAAATAAAATTAGGGAGATGAAAAAAATATTCTATTGCACAATCTACTAGAGATCTGAAATTTAAAGATAACTTTTTCACTTAGACTGTTTTATTGTTTTTAGTAGAGACTTAGGGCCCTTGAGATGGTATCAGAAAAAGAGATGAAGGGTTTTCTTTTTAAAGCTATTTGTCTTTCCTGTGGATATTATATAATCTCTTAATTATTCCCAGTATTAAAGAAATAATCCCTCTGAACCCTTTAAAATTATTTAAACATTGATATGATTCACCAGTTTGAAAGAAACTGGTGTCACCCTTCCAAAATTGTTTTTAAAAGAAGAAGAAAGAAAAACCAAATATTGGCTCTTCTGGGGGAAAAGCAAACTGGTTGTGCTTTTATTTTTTAAAAAAATGCACCACAGAACAGTGCAACTTGTTTCTGTGCCTTTGGTAGCAAGTAACAGCACAAAAGGGCTTCCCAGGAGGCGCTGGTGGTAAAGAATCTGCCCCCAATGCAGGAGATGTAAGAGACATGTGTTCAGTCCCTTGGTCAGGAAGATCCCCTGGAGAAGGAAATGGCAACCCACTCCACTATTCTTGCCGAGAGAATCCCATGGACAGAGGAGCCTGTCAGGCTATGGTCCATAGAGTCACAATGAGTCTGACATAACTGAAGTGACTTAGCATGCACACACAACATGAAATAAAGTCCTAGGAAATGAGTAAATTTCAGGGAAGAAATTTGCCAAGTTTCAAGAGACACAAGTGAAGGGCTTGTCTTTGACTGAAACCCACTGTTGATACCTTCCCAGGGTGTAAATTTCATCTCCGGATCCTCTCCTCTGCACTAATCTCCTATTAGGTGGAGAACTCAGAGACCGGCAGCCAGCACCACTTACTTGAGCTTTCTTCATGAGAGGGGAAGACATGGGTTTTAACCCCTACCTCAGGGATTTTTAGGAAGAGGGGGAGGCTTCTTTGCTTGATTTTATATTTCAGCACCACTCACTGAATTACTCTAGCTGGCAAGGATGCTCTTTTGCTTCCAAAGCTTCTCAAAGGACTTTAGATCTCACATCTTCCTCTGTCTTCAAGGATGTAAGAAGACATCCTTTACTGATTGTACTAGTTTTCCATTGCTACATAACAAATTACCACAAACTTAGTGTCTTCAAACAATAGAAATCTTTCTTGCATGGGTCTGGAGTCCACGTATGAGTTGGCTGTGTCCTCTGATAATAGTGAAATCAAGGTGTTGGCCAGGGTTGAAATCTCATCCACAGCTTAGATTTCTCTTCCAAGCTCTCTATTTGTTGGAAGAATTCAGTTTCAGCTCCCGAAAACCACCTGCTATTCGCTTTCACGTAGCCCTTTCAACAACATGACAGGATTGCTTCTTCAAGGCCAACAGAAGAGCATCTCAGCTGCTTGAAATCATTCTGACTTCGAAAACCTGGACTCTTTTCAAGGGTTCACCTGCTTAATTCAGGCTCACCCAGAGAAATCTCCCTTTAAATTAACTCAAAGTCAACTGATTAGGGTCATTGACTTCATTTACAACATCCCCTTTGTTATACAAGGTAATAATCACAAGAGTGAAATTCCCTCATATTCATTAAGTCCTGCTCACTGGCAACCCCCTCCAGTATTCTTGCCTGGAGAATCCCCACGGACAGAGGAGCCTGGTGGGCTACAGTCCATGGGGTCACAAAGAGTTGGACATGACCGAGTGACTAAGCACAGCTCATTCTCAAGGGGTGGGGGGATAACACAGACATGTGCATGGTGGTGAGGGGATGGAATCTTGGGGGCTGTAGAGGTAGAATCATAAGAATTACCTTAGAATCCTACCTACCACATCTCTTTTCCTCATGTCCGAGGTCAGCGTGGCTCAGTCTTCCACTGAATATTTTGGCAGAACAGGCTGCAGGTGACTCTACATTCCCCAGCCTTTATCGTGATGTGGCCCCCTGGCCAAAGCAAGGCCCAGCAGCCGGCCAGCAGAGAGTATGTAGGGATGTAGAGGGAGTCGTCAACTGGCCCAGAGCACTGGGGCATGAAGGCAGTGATGAGGGCACAAGTGGAGCAGTGAGCAGCGGCAGTGTTCACGGGTTGAATTCGTATTGGGTGAATTTGGTTTTGAGACAGTCCTAACCATACGACTGCTCTCCCCACTAGCTGAGTTTTCCTGCTAGAAATATGACATAAGTCGTATAGGTTATGCCTTATTCTTAGGAATCTTCCCAAGTCACATTTTCCTATAAGAGTTGATATTACATTGGAAGAAGAGAACCAGCCATGTGGGGGCTAGTAAACACTCAATTTTGAAGTGCAATCCTAAAGTTTACCTTGTAGAGTTTATGCTCATGCATCTTTTAAAAAGTAAGTTGAAAATCTTGAATATTATGCCAAGGATATTCTCTCAAAGGAGGCACAGAGGTATTGTCATGTCACTAGGAATCTCACGGCTTACAGAGATTCTCTTGGAAGACTAAGAGTGATGACTCCAATCATGTCCGGTCTGCTTTTCTTCCTTCAAAACAAGAAAATTAACTAAGTAATATTTGGAAAATGCATAAAATGTAAAGGAAATAAACATTCCTCATAACCTCATTACCTACTGAAAACCATCATTAACACGAGTTGGACTGGGAAAAAATAGGGAGAGAGTTATACTCCTGCAAAGGACTGTTTACCCCCCTTCAAAAATGTGCATTAGTCATTAGCTAAGTGACAGTGGGTAGATGGAAAGGTGACTTTATTCAGTGATATTTTTCTACCTGGCTGGCAGCTAAAGAGAGAAGAACTGGGAGAAAGTAACGGTTTTTGCAACACCCCCAAGGCAAGAGATATATTCATATTAATGCAAACCAAGCACCAGGGAGATGGCCAAGTGGGAACTTCAACTCAACATTTATCAAGCCCTCAATATATCTCCCAATCCAGAAAAACAATAAAGATGTTAATCTTTTAAATCAGTAACTAAAGACCACATCAATATTCATTTTAAACAAAGTTGCATGTAGAGCACATTTGAGGTTTCTAACAACATTCTCCTCCTTCCTGGCCTTATATTTCTGGATTTTTCTGCTGTAACTGGTGAGCTTGGAAGAGCTAGAAGTTCCACTCCTATCGCTCTATTGTCACCCCCATCCCCAACACTTTCCACTGGGACACCCCTTGCATCCCACACCCTTCCCTTTCCCTCATACTTGCTCCTTTGCAAGATTCACTCACTCCGGTGAGCCTAGGCTCCATCTCTTCACTCTCAGCCTAGAAACTTCCGGCTCCTAGGGGACTTCTTACTGACCCACCAGCACATGCGGTTGCAACTCCAGTTGAATTCCTCATGATACCTCCTTCATCTTGGCCCACTGCCTCCTGCCATCTAACCAGCTCCACTGGTCAGTCTCTTAGAAGGGGCCTCTCCCAGTCATTGGCCATCCCCTGTGCACACATAACCTGCTGTTTTCACCTCCTTGTCTTTGCTCAGACTGTTTCCACCACCAGGGAGGCAGATACTTCCTTTCAGAAACTTATTTTCAGAAATTCTGCCTAACAAAATCCATCTACATCTCTTGCTTGGCACCTCCACATGCTCATGTGTTTAGGGTGGGCTCTGTATGTTTTCACTTGTCTGTCTTGTTGATATTCTTGATCTATTGGTAATGACAATACTAAGAATGATTACTATTTAAGGGCTGCTAAGTGCCAGGGCATACACCTTTTAAAAAGCCAAAGGCATAGAGAGAAGGAAACCCACTCAGAATACTAAGGGACAGTGATTGAAAGAGTGTCAATAAATAGCCCTCTCAATCCCCTAAATTCCTCGCTTGCCCAGATTGTCATGCCCAAATTCTCTAACATACATGGCTTTGAGGAGTAAAGGTTCATACCCTCACCTCCTTCAAAGACCCCACCTCCATCTTTCCCTCTCTTCAGTGCAAAGACTTCTGGGAATAGCAACATTCTAAGCTGTTAACAGCTGAAGCCTTCCCAGAGGACTCAGTCCCACAGTGACAGTTGGCTGAAGACAGTTAAAGAGAGATGTCCTTCAGCAATGGCTGGGATTGAGAAAGGGAGGGAAGAGGGAGGCCAGTCCTAGGAAGAGGTAGACTCCACACTCAAGGCTACCAGCAGAGCACACTGTATCATTGTTAGAGCCTCCCTCCTTCCTTAGCCTTTTCTGCATGCCTCAGAAAGGGTTCACAGGGCTCAACCCTGCAGAGGATCCTGAGATGTGTCAGACATGGGTCCTGCCCTCGAGGAGTTTACTGTCTAATGTAGAAAATGCCAAGTACCATAGCAAATACCATTCTAAAGGTCACTGGGGCTGCAGAAGAGAGAAAGATGCAGGTTGGGCATCAAGAAAGGCCTGTCAGTGGAGGTCGCATTTGAGCTGGACCTAGGAGGCTGAGAGGAAATTTTCCACAGGCAGAGATTGAAGGTGGTACTAGTTATGGTGATGGGTAGCTGCAGTCTAAAACTGTGATCTGAAGAGAGGATAGCTGGAGAAAGGTGCAAAAGAGGCCAAGGAGGCTCTGGGCGTATTCTCTAGAAAGAGGACACCAAAGATGACACTTGGCCTGCTTTACCTTTTTTCCCAATACTGCTTAGAGGAAAATAGGCTTCTGTTTATAGGGAGCAGTGATTAAAAGTTGAGAACTCAGGGTTGGAATGACAGGTGCTCTCTGAAGGCAGTTAAGGTGACCCTCAGCCCCATCATCCTATGAGTTTGTGATTTGGAAGGGCAGCTAATGATACACCTTTAGACCCAGGCAAGATGTTTCGATCAGTGAATGCCCTTAAGTGAACAATGAGGCTTCACAGCAGAATGGGACATGGGACCCCATAGAGTGAAGATGCTCAAGACTGTTCATTTGAATCTGCAAGAATGTCAGGTCCATGTTTAGTTCATGTCTGCCAGCAAAAATAGTATGGGCACATGTTGTGAAGTGTCTGTAGGCAGAAGTGAGAAGACTGGAGCTGACCCAAGGTGGGGAGGAGAAGGAAAGAGTTGCTTGATGCAAACACACACACACACACATTCAAGAAAGGGCAACAAGATAATACAAAGACAAAAGGGGAAATGTATGTAAGAAGTCTACACTTTAATCTAGTTCTCCTTTTCTCCTTCATTGCTATTTTAGAATTGTAGCTCTGTAATTTTTGTAGAAAATTTGTGAAATTTTTTGTTTGGCAAGGATATTGTTACCTAAGTTTTACTGTTTTAAAAATGTTTATGTAACTTCCAAGAATAATTTTTGCTTAATTATCAGTGATATCACACCCTTTAGACTTTTGCTTTTTAAGCCCAACCATAACCAGTATTTCCCCAGGGTTGTAGTCACTCCCAGTAGTCTGAATTTAATTAGCAGTAATCCTAGCCTTGGAAAGACAAAGCAACCTGAAGATACTTTATGGAAAAGAAACAGGCAGTTAAATCAGGTCTAGTCCATCAAAGGATGAAGAGCAGAACACTCCGGCCTGAGAGAGCAGCAGTAGCATGTCTTCACGGCCAGATAAGAAAAGGAACAAAGGCATTGTTGGTCAAGCCAGAGTAGGGTCAAACAGGTAGGCCCGTGAACCCTCAGGAGTGGGAAGGGGACATTCATTCTCTGCTTGACCTTTTATACACCTAGCTCAAAGGGGAGGACCCTTGGCCTCGGAGGTGTAGGCCTTGCATCCAGAATTAGGTGAATCCTGCCATTGGTCAGCTCAGGACCATAAAAGGCTAAACCTGATTTGGAAAGGAAGCTTTGTGCCCTCTCAGGTACCTGCTCAGTGTCTGCCCTTGCGCAGTGGGAACCAGAGAAGAGTGCAAATAACCTGAGGGTACCAGAAAGCGAAGGAAAAGAAGAGGAGCAACATGGCCAAGTCCAGTGCAAGAAACTGCCTTCGGGGATTTCCCACACCGGTATTCTTTCAACCTCCAAACTCAGTCTTTCCAGCCTCTGCCTTACAGTTTGCCACCAAAGACTAACTTTCCCATGCCCGTTCTAAGCCCATCAAAATACATCTTCAGCCCTCAGCGTGGCAGGTCTCCTTGGATCTGACTTCTCTTCTGATGGCTGCTCCTACCCGCCCCTGGTCCGACTCCATTATCTTCCTTGGGGAGGTGGCTTCCTTTCTTAGCTTTCTGTTCACTTCTCTTCAGCTCTTTCTCTTTCCTGCTGTTTCTCCCATCACACTTTGCCGGCCTTCAATCATATTGGTGTCTAACTCAGTTTGTCCCCTTACTATTGTTTTCTACTTCTGGGGGGGCGATGATTTTCTTAAAGGGAATGTCCTTCTTATTGAACATTGTTAAACAACAACAACAAAAGTTACACTAACAGGGATCTCTAATCACTTGATATACTGAAAGGGCCTTGAGGATGGGTATAATTTGGGGGAAAGAAAGGCTGTTCCTTGTAGGAGGGAAAAGCAGCAGGGAGCCAGTTCCCCTTGTAGGGCCAGGGCTAGAGGAGGAGCTAGCGGCAGCCCTCTTCAAACTCTGTAGGCCTCCAGCAAAGGAGCTGGTGCTAGAGCTGCAGGCCTGCCCCGTATGGTGGTAGCGCTCTTCAGGATCTTATTCCAGAAACTCTCTGCCTTGACTATTGATTGGCAGGGGAGCAAAGGGTCAGTTTCACTCAATGCTGTCAAACCTTTCTATTGCACCCTGAAGATGACTTTGAAAAGCACCAAAGGGATTTCTAGAGACTCTTAGCTCTACACAACAAGTTAGTATGCTGTTGGTAGCTCTTCTTGTCAGCTGTGGCTTGGGGTAAAACAGAGCACTCAGTAACCTATGTAGAAAAATGCTGGAAGATTCCAAATGTTTGTTGCAATGATTTCCAAAGTAGCCTAGAGAAAGTAAGTTGAGTTGAGATCGTAGAGTTGCCCTTTAAGTGGACTCCATAGGGGTTACTTCTCCCTCAAAAATCTCTTGGTGAATTTCTAAGAAGAAAGGGGTCTAAAGAGCATTGACTCAAACTGAGCTCAGAACTCCTGGTGGGCTGGCTGACGAGCTCAAGGAGCATATTTGTGGCAGCGTGATCTGTCCTGCCTCGTTGGCTGCCTCTCCATTCTCCCTGCTGCTCAGATTGGCTCCACATTCTCCTGCCTTCACACAGAAGAATTTGCACAGACGAGAGCCTGCCCATCTCCATGTCTGCCCAGTGAAATCCTACCTCTCCTCTAGGCCAGCTCAAATGTCACTGCCTCCGTAGGACCCCCCCATGGGTATCCTGTTGGAAGTGCACATTCCCTCCTCTAGACTAAGTGGCCATTTGGTCAGGAGCTTATCTGAACTCTAAAAGCTGGAGAGTTAGTGACGATCTTGTCCCCCCCCCCCCCCAATAGGCCATAAACTAAACGTGAAAAGTAGACTGCTGAGCCCCAAAGTCAGGACAAACCAGAAGGGCGACGCTTGTTTTCTGAACCATTACACACTATCTCTGTGTGTGGAAGTACCTCAAAAGGGTTCCTCACGGCCTTTTCTTCCTGAAGACACGGTCAGGTCTGCAGATGTAGGGTTTGAGCAGCTGTGGCAGGGCATCTCTGACCACATGGCCCATCTTTTCCAGGCTGTAGCTGACCTGATCAAAGGCCACTTTGGAAACAGCTCTGTCCTAAGAGCCACTAAGAACTGTGGAGGCAGGAGTAGGGGAGGAAAGACAAACATCAAAATTCTTGTATGATCCTGAGTAGCAACTGGCCAACTGGGGGATGAGAATGGGTGGCATGGCCTTTCACCTTTGGGGTCAGCAACATGCCTGGCTGCAGGGCAAGAAGGCCAGAACATCTGTCAGCTGGGCAACAGCTCCTATGAATGAATCGCCTTTGTCTTGTTGGTGGGGGGGACGGATGTGTTTGTTTGCTCAACAGAAAGCCATGCAAACCAGGGATCAAAAGGAAGCCCTGGTGATGGCAAGAAGCCCAGGCGCCACCAGACAGAAGATGCCACCCACAATGGAAAAGGAGTGCATAGGGGCTCAGGATAAAGGGTCCTCTGTTTTGGCAGAAGGTACCTCGCTTCTGTATGGAGCCTTCTGAGGCAGAGTATTGAAGGAGCAAGAAAGTGCCTTTGTTGGTTCCTAGGAACCTGCATGGAGCTGGCAGATGGGGGCCTGGCCCCAGGCACTTGCCTTCCTTGCTTTCTGCTAGCTGTAGGAACAAGCTCACAGTTGCACTCAGCTCAGGCCTCGTTTTTCTAATTTGAGGAAAAGCAGTGATCCATGACGCCAAGGGCGATTCTTTGCCCCCAGATCAGCTCCTTTTTTCACACTTTGTTCCAGCCCTGCTGGCTTTTTCTCAGCAACATCTAAAGTGGGAGAACAGTATTAATGGTTGAGGCAAACTCTTAACTACTAATGCAAAGGTTCCTGAGAAAGCAAGGATTCAGGATTTTGGAAGCAAACATTACACAAGGTTGATTGGCATGGAAGGGAATGTCCTAGACCACTGTTCAATAAAGGAATCCTTTAGAATTTCATCATAGAAATGGCAGAGCTGGAAGAGTCCTTAGAAACCATCTATTCCATTTTTCCCCTCCCTAGGCAACTGCTTCCCTTCTACAGATGAGAAAGTGAAGTGGATGGTAGTTAGAGATGAGGCATTTACTGTCAGGGCAGAGCTGGGGAAAGAAGCCAGGTCTTTCTGATTCCCATGTGAATCCTGTCTCCCCAGAGATAGAATTTTTTTCTGGATTCCTTTATGCTAATTTCCAAGATACACATGCTCACAACATATCCCCAGCTAAACACCTTATCATTGCAAGCATCATGAAGTGGCCACATCATTACCGAAGGGCATAAAGGATAGTGAGATGTCAATATAACTTGTCAAACGTGCCAGTGTCAAAGTTAAAACATTAATTTACTACATTTTATTTTTTATGGCACAGGCTCAATAAAGCTTCAAGTCTTTCCCACAATGTCTAAAAAAGATAATTAGACAACCCCAAAATACAGAGTTTAGGCATTAAATCTCAGCTTAGAGCCAGTGGACAGATGACCTTATTTTTTCAGGTGGGGGCCATAACGCAAGTGAGTAAGGAAGGGCTGTTTGGTTTTATACTACCGCAAATGGCAGCTGCACCCCAGCTGGTGGGTCCTCCCTGGCTCTCAGTGTGAGTTTCCTCTGTAACTGCTCTATGCTCTCTGGGGTGTGTTGGTTCTATGGCAAGGGACAGGGAGCTGGATTTGGAAAGTCCCCTCTCTGCCTCTTAACTCATTCTTCCAGACCCAGCTCAAATGTCTTCTCTGTGAAGCTTTCCTGGGTCCTCCCCCCATTCCTCAGAGTGGCCCCAATCCCCCCCTCCCCATTCTAACTTCTCCACAGTGGCCCTGTTCACCATGTCCCTTACAGCCAAAGTACGAGGTGACTCTGCTAGGTCGTCCCAGCCCTAGAGGTGCTCTTGTTTGTAATTCCCAGTGTTTCAGCCTCACAGAGTACTGTGAGAATTTTTATGCCAATCAGTTCAACTGGAACGCTCATGAGGTCTGAAGTTTGTAAAAGACAAAGATTTCACTCTTGGGGCGGGTGTGGGGGTGTGTGAGGGCACGGTATTGAACCAGGGAGGTTGGGGAGGGGACAGGGAGCGGAGACGTTTGCAGGAAAGCCTTGTTGAAATCGTGGAGGCTGAGGTGGACTATGACCTCTGGGTCACTGGAAGAAAACTCCTCCCCAGGAGGGGATCACGGCTACAGCAGCAGCTCTGAGTCACACAGTCAGAAAGGCATTAAAGATTGGAGGCAAATAGCCATTACTACAAAGGATAAAATGGCATTCTCCTCCAAGTACCACCTGGTAGGCCTAGCATGCTGGGCCAAGGCTGCCGTTGTTTGGCTTGAAGCTTGCTTGCTGGGAAATAGGGGGCTTGCCATAATTTTGAGTTAGGAACAGGTGGAGATGGGAGAGGCCTGATTGGGGGTTTGGAAAGTGGGCCTGGCCCCTCTTTCCTCTTGACCCTGCTAATGGTTGATGATTCGGCCTCAGACAAACCTGCTTCCTTAAAGAGGGTCTCAGGCAGAATAATTCGGATTAGGTGACAAGATGAACTTTGGAATTCCTTCCAGGTCTCGAGGGCTGGGATCCTAGGGCTCCACAAGCCCCATTCCCACCACATACCTGTTCACTGGTGTCTCTGGAGGGAGGTGTATACATAAGAGTTGTCATGTGGTCCTTTTGGAAAAGAGTTGAAAAGACTTGACTTCCCACTCATCTTCAAGGTGAACCTTCCCTGCAGAAAACAGCTCACAGTTCAACTGGTGCACCGGCAGGAGGTGATAAATCCTGACCCAGGAGACCAACCCCAAAACGTCTTTCTTCCAGCATTCTGAAATACTTTATATAAAATAATTGTACTGTATTTTAGAGGTGTATAAACATGAGTTTGAGAACAGTGGTTCCTAAGAATTCACTTTACAAACAAAAATATGAAAAAAGGTGGTGGCGGCAAGGGCAGGCTGCACCAGGAACAGCATTTTTCCTTTTTCTAAGATATTAAGGGAAAAACCCAAACTCTGATCTGTGATCATTGTTTCATGTTTAGCAAAACACTTTAATGTAAAAAAAAAAAAGGGAAAAGGATGTAATCTCAGCATAAAGGACAGACCTTTTACACTGAATTTAGCTCTATGAAAAAAGGACCTCATTGTCCTTATTTCAGTGAGAAGTTCACCACGGAAGGACACTGGTCCATGATTGGCCCTGGGGCCCCCTGGTTTAGAGGAGAGAGTGTCCTTTGATGGTGGTCACTGGGTCCACCCCGCTGCTCGTTTGCCTGTTTTAGCCACTAGCCCACACTACAGAGAACCGACGGTGATGGCTCCCTCCTGCCACCCACTGTGCCATGTGGATGTGGGAGAGCGAGACTCATGAACACAAATCAAACCTATAGCCCTTCTTTTCTATTTCCTTCCGACTTCAGAGAAACAGTACAGTTCCTCTGCTCCTCAGATTCTTTCCCTTAAGGCCTCTTCTGCCATAATGGCTGCCCAGAGGGTTGCTGTTAAAATAAAACTCCAGTGTCCACTCCCCTTCCCGGCCCCAGTGACACAGCACCCCCACCCCCCCCCCCCACACACACAGAGCCCCCCATGCCAGTTTTTATTCTCTGCTGCTTTGGAAATGTGTGGTCTTTGCCTTACTGCACCCTACTGCACCACCACTCCTCAGCCCCAGCCCCAAGCCCCTCTTTAACCCTCCTGTTATCTAGCATCTATCCTTACCCCTCTGGAATCACTTGAAAACTTGAAAAGTAACTTTTGGAAATCAAGGGGTCTTTTCTTGGTTGTCCTCAAACTCAACTTGTGATCCTTAAAATGTTCCTGTGCTCCTATAAACAAGGCTCTGCCTGCCTGGCCACGTCTCATTGTGTCCCTTCTCTCTTTTCTCACTCTTCTCTCCACTCCCCAAACCTCTCTGCTGCCAGAGCTTTGTGACTGACGTTGCAGCCTGCTTTCCCAGAGCCACAGCCAGAAGAGGACAAGAGAGCCCTGACTGGGCTGGCACTTCATTCACTCTTTCTGGGAAGTGCAAAGATGTGGAGACAGTGTCAGTTCCGTCTGGCAGCATCAGTCGTTCTGAGCTTGGTCTTGGTTTATCGGCTTTTATTCCGTCTCTCACCTAACCCCAGCTTTCTGTACCCAACACCAGTGCCTCCCTGAAAGCCTCCCAGGTGGACACTACCCTGCTGCCTGCTTCTGTGGGCGGGAAGGATAACACTACATGCTTTGCTGCCCTTTACGGGGCTCCCCAAATCCTGGTGTTTCAGTTACCTGGAGACAAGGCAGCTGGCAGGAATTCTGTGAGAGAGGGGCGGGAAATTAGGAGAATGAAAGTCAAGGAAGATCCCTGGTGGAAACTGAGAGAAAAGTGACCAGACTGAAGCTTGTCTAGACTTTTGAGTAACACGTTGGCTAATGTTTCGCCTGTCCTGAATCACCCTGGCATTACCAACAAAGAATAATGCATGATCCTTCTTGAAGTAAAAGGAATTTAGTAACACTTCACAGAAAATTCTACTGTAAATATTGTGCCCTACCTCAAAATATATTTTTTTTTTATAAGGAACGTTGTTAATTCACTGCAAGCCCACTCAGCCACTGAAGAATTTAGGGTATTCAGCTGGAGAGCTTTGTAATGAACAAGTAGCTCAATTATTCTACTTTCATTATACAATCAGACATTCTTTGGCATCAAGGAATTAGAGCATATTTTCTCTGGCAAATGGCAACAATTTGAAGACATATCCTACATAAGTGGTTCTTGAGTAAATGTAGCTCCATTTTAAAATAGGGATTTCCACATGATTTAACCTCTTCTGGTCTGGTCTCAGCTGGTTCATTCAAGGACCAGGGAGAGCATTATTTAGTGAAGACTCGCCAATTTTGTGTTTAAAATAATTTGCACAGACAGTCAACAGTGTTTTGCACCAGGCATTGGACCACTAAAGTTTGTTCCCGTAACTCAGCGGATTTGGCCCCTTCCCCTTTTCCATCCAGCGCTCCTCTGGAAGCTGACCTTTCTACCTGAGACTACCATGGCCTGTGGAGCACTCAGCCCTAGCAATCCCGGCCTCTCCTCAACCCTGGACTGCCAGCCAGAGAGCCTGGTGACTGGAGACTAGGCCTGTGAGGGCTAGAGGACGGCAGTCAGGGGAAAAAAAAGAAAAAATTCTTCTCTTGAGGATAAAGCTGCCCTCCACCCACACAGAGGGACCTCAGACCTTTTCCCAACGTACATGTATAAGCAAGCCCCCACTAGCCTACGCTCCTTTGGGCAGTTTAGAAAAAGGTGTCGCATCTGGATGGACCCAGGACTAGGCAAGAAAGCAGGAGCTGGATTTCATTCCCACTTGGCCCCTGCACCTTTGGCCCTAAGTAAAGAGGTCTTTTCCTTGGCCTTTAACATTGTTCCTCCTGAATCAGAGGCTGACGAAATAGGTAAGACCAAGAAGCAGCTTAAATCCACACAAGTTGGATATGATTGGCCCCTTTTGGAAATGCTCAGAGCTTTCTACAGATTTGGGGATCCCCAAGGCTGCTTGTCAGCCTGAGCCATTACTGCTCCCACACAGAGTGGTGGGTTGGTTGAGGTGATCGCCAAGATTCTAGCATCATGTTAGAGATACGCTACTTTTACAGCCAGTGGTGGTGGCAGAATGACCCCCACCAGAGAGTTTGAGTTGAAAGGGAGGTGCTGTAAAACTGTTGCCTCTGAAGTATGGTCTGTCCAGGCCAATAAATAATCTGGTTGGGGATGATTTCTCTCTTTGCACACTGCAGGGATTGTGAGATGAATGATTAAATCTGTGCAATCCTGCCTGAAGGAGGGAGAGTCCCCTCCCCCACCCTCCCCCACCTCTTCCAGTTCTCTCCTCTTTGACTCTTCTTGAAAGAAGAGTCCACACTCGCTGCTCAGCAGCTCCTCTGCTCACCATCTGACAGAATCTGAGTGGTGGCAGAGCAGCAGTGTTCTTCTAATGGTTGAAGCCACTAGCCTCCTCCTGCTTTTTCAGCTTGTCAGTATAGTG
This sequence comes from Bos taurus, assembly GCF_002263795.3. Classification (NCBI taxonomy): domain Eukaryota; kingdom Metazoa; phylum Chordata; class Mammalia; order Artiodactyla; family Bovidae; genus Bos; species Bos taurus. The sequence continues at coordinate 59,066,210 of NC_037337.1, forward strand.
TTCTAAGCTTATGGCTTCTTGCTCCTGTCTTTACATTGCCCTCCTTGGACTCTCCAGTTAAATGATCCACTCCTGGTTTTCCTTCTACCCCGTGGCTTCTTTTCTGCTTCTTCATTAGTTCCTGAACCGAGGGTGTCCCTCAGGGTGGTGGCCTGCACCTTCTTTTCTGATCTCTGTGTCTATGCTGGAGATCTGACGTGTCCAGGAGTGGCTGATGCCCAGGTTTGTCTCTCCAGGTCCTGATCTATCTACAGATCTCTAAGCCCACAGCTCTTGACTGCTGACTGGACTGCCAGCCCCTCAACCTGTTCAAAGTGGTCATCTTCCCCCTCTATTTTGCTCCTCTTTCTGGCTTCTGTAGATAAACACTCTGCACCGCCAGGGGCAAGGACTTCAGGGTCATGCTCCTAGGCTGGACTCTGGCTCTGCACTTTAATGGGTAGCCTTGGAGGTAAGGTCCCTGGTTCTCAGGTTCCTTGTAGGCTACCAATGCTCCTTCCATAGTAAGAACTTGCTAGATGTTGATCACCTTGTCCGTTTCTTCTTAGCACGAACATCTTTCCTATAAGGGGGTTTGCCTCCCTGGGTGCTTCCTGGGAAACTGAGTGGGAACCTCAAGTAAACAGAGACCGAGGGGTTAGGAGAGCGGGCTCATAGGGGAAGGCACCATTCAAAAGACGTTTTTGCAGTTACCTAGTTGTTTAACATAATATGTTCTTTCCCTTCCCCTACACTTCCCCAGATTCATGTCAGTTCTTCTGAACCATCTCTCACATTGGTTGCCTCCTTTCCACCTTGAGGGGAAGTTATCTAAGTCCATGTGACCAGTCTCTCTGCCTTGAGGCTCTGTCCAGTCCATCTTGCCCACATGCGGCCTCCCTGCTTGAACACCTGCAGTGACCCCACCCCCACTCCACACCTTCACTTTAAGGTTTCGGATCTGCCACCAACCTAGTTTTCTGCCAGACCTTGACTGGCTCAATCACAGGGCATGCTGGGGTGAAAGCGGCACAGAATCTTGCATTTGGTGGGAAGGAGAGCCAGTGTTCTACCCAAGGGCATCCAGTCTAGAGCTTTGGGGTCCTGGCAATGGTCAAGGTGAAGTGCGGGCCTTACCTGCACCAAGGTGCTGAACTCTTGCCCTCGTCATGGCAAGTCTTGGGCAGGGAAGCAAACCTGTGCCCCACAGAGCCAGTTAGAAATCAAGGCACTACAGGAGGACCAGCTGGAAATCAAGACAGACTCAGGGAATGGAGAAAGAATTCCGGCCTCCATGTGGAGAGCAACATGACAAAGGAGAGGGAGGGAAGAAAGCAGGGCTGTGATTCTGGGCTTTAGGCAGTAAGATGAATTCTGGACTCTGAAGGCAGAACCTCAGCTGTTTATCTTTCTGTTCCCCGGCTCTAGGTGGGAATCTTGCAAATTCTGCTTGTTTATTTGGTTTTACACCTCTCACTAGCTTTCTTTCCTCCCATAGATGGCACTGGGTCCTATGAAATCTTTTACATCATCTGACGAGCAGGAATTCTCACAACCAAGACAGAAGACAGATGGGTGATGTTTTGCCATAAACCTCCATCTTAGGTACTGAGCACTATACTCAGCCAGTGCGAGAAAACTTTTTTCAACTTTCTTGGAGATTTTAGGAATAATAAAATACTCTTTATCATTTTCATTTGGCTAAAATGCATTCTTTTTCTCCTTTAAAGAACTGCAGGCAGCTCCCTCCATTTCATAACCGTTAAATAAGTAGTCCACCACGTGCTGAGAATTTAGCTGCCCACCACTCTTCTGGTCCCCTAGCTATTCCTAGCAGCTTCTATGTAAGCATCCTGGATTTCATTCTGGATTTGTTCTTTAATGTCTAATAGCTAACATTTACTGAGTGCTTACTATGTGCCAGGCACTGTGCAAAGAGAAACACATTGTATCTTTCCCAAGTGGTTCCTGGGAATAATCTGAGCAGGAATGTGAGATAAAAGGAAACTCTTAGGAGCTGGGGAAGTATGGGCTCACACAGGATTGGACCAGCCAGGGATAACAGTCTTCAAAAGGTGCATTTGCAATGCACCCTCAGTTTCCCACCTGCTGTCTGCCTTCCATTCACTCAGCGCTGGGCCTGAAGTTGGGTGGTGGGGCAGGGCCAGGCCAGAGGAATGTGGGGGCTGCTTTCACTGAACCTTGCCAGCCTCTGCTGGGTCTGGTAGCAGGAATGTTGTATAGGATATTGGGGCACTGGAAAGGGCCTTTCTCAGGCTCCTCCAGCTCCCTGAGGGTTAATGATAAATCCCTTCAAAGGGGCCAGTCTTTATTCCTTGATTCACTGGAAAAGGGCTTAGAAAGCAAATAGCTCTAGAGAAGGTGCTGGGGTTACCTCCCATTTACAAGAAGAGACTCGTAAAAGTTTGACTCAGGAAGGCTTTCTGGCAAGGAGTGTGGAGAGGATGGTGTGAGAATCCTGCCTGTCTGAGGGGAGTAGGGAAGAAAGGGGACACAGTGGGCAGCTGAGAGTTCAGCAGGCAAACCTGCCATCTGAGCATGGCTGGGAGCTCCAAAGCACCCAACCAGCTGAAGGTGGAGGGTAGTTTGCAGCCTTACGTGAGAGGAAACCCAAGAGTGATGACAAGCAGAACCAAGCTGACATCCCTGTGGATGAGAGCAGGGCTCTTGTAACATGAAGCCTGCGGTTAGAGTCAGGGGCAGGGCCCCTGGGGAGAGCTGCTCCATGCCCAGAATGATGCCAGGGGAGCCATCTACTCACCTGGGGGCCCCCCTTTCCCCCAATTCATGATTTGAGAAGGAATTCTTTTAAAATGTTTTTGGAAATGTGTATAAACTGCAACAAGGCACTTGAAATGTAAGGACTTGTGTATTTAGTAAAGTGCGAAGTAAATTACCTTCACTGAAATGAATTAAAGCACCATAGAAAGTAGGATTGTCCCCACCAATTCAGTATGTCTCATTACTAGGGAGCTGTATCCCTACCCCTCCTCCCACAAAGAAAGTAACTAACCCCAAACCCTAGTTCCACAGCAACATACCTATTTCAGAGAAATCCCTCCCCACTTAGTTCACCTTCCATTTCTCTTGACAGTGCAAGAAGGATGCTGGAATCCAGTGGGGTGTGTGTGTGTGTGTGTGTGTGTGTGTGTGTGTGTGTGTGTGTGTTGGGGGTGGGCTTACCACCATTACTTGCAGATCCCTTTGTTGAAGGTTGCCAAGAAAGGTTGGGAGATGTCAGAGCCCCCTCACTAACTGTGGCCATATGCTAAGTGGAGGGCCAGCTGGGAGAAGAGGGCACAGGGCTCAGTAATCCCCTGCCTTGATTTAAACAAATGGTCAGTACCCCGGGAGTTGGGGGCTGGTTCGGGAGATAGGGGTGTCCCATCAGAAAGGCAAAGCAGAGACCAGACTGAGGGCAAAGAGGCTGCTGTCAGCACTGAGAACAGTCTGAGTTTAACTGGAAGTAGACTGTTGGGTCAGGGGGTCAAATCAGGGCTTCTGTTTCCAGGAAGGAAGGGATGGAGGGTGAGGGGAGGGGAACAGGCTGGGGGATACGTGACCGCTATCCATGTAGTGGGCTGCAGAAGCGTGCGCGGCGGGGTGGTAGAGCTGGCATGCTTATTAGACAGCTCACCCAGACCGAGGAAATGGGGTCAGATGAATCCCTACTCAGTACTAAACACTTAGGCCCCGGGGAACTGCAAGGAGTTATGGTGGAGAACCTGACTTGAGTAACAATGTGGAATGCTAGGGGTCAGCTCCAAGGCACCAAGGCCTAAGTTAGAAAGCTTGGGATAGACAGTGAGTTGGTACCACGCTTTGAACTGTAGACAGGGCTGTGGCTACTTGAACAAAAATCCTTGTGTCAAGACATGATTGGTCTGGGAATATGGCAGGACTGAGAGCTCAGGTAGCTCAGCTGTCAGGCCCTGAGGAGCACCAGGGAAGGTGGGGGCTGGGGACATGAGGTGAAGGGTAAGCGGCAAAGTTCACTGTCCATCTACTAAGGGCTGCAGACTCCAGCAGCCCAGGGATTAGAAGATGAGTAAGACATGGTCCTTACTCTTGAGGGGTGCATGAATTTGGGGGAGAGATAGGTTGGGGAAAAAAATAGAGACTTTAGCACCTTGAGATGACTTGTCACATGCATGGTGCTTTTAAACTATTACATGAAAACAGCTTTCTACTACTTAGTATTTTACTCCAATAACACTCTTTAGCTAATATATCAACTCTTTACTAATATATCAAATTCAGTTATCCATGGACTATTTCACTGAGGCATTGAACTTTTTAACATTCCACCTTCAATTCACACCCCACCTCGAAGATGTCAGAATTTCCTATTAGTTACCAATAAAATCAAGCTGGCGACCTGGATCTGCTTTGGGTTGGACATCCAGAAGGCAGTGCTTTCGTTTCCTTTAATAGGTTTAGCCCTGCATCATTGCGGATTATCAGGAGTCAGTATGATAATTACTTTGGGGGTTTTAACTGAACAGTTAGAGGAGGGGGTGCCATTTGAAAGTAAGAGGGAGACCCGCAGGGGCAGAGTTAGGGCCAAGGTGCTTGTGGCTGGGAGAGGAGGAGGGGCCTGGGGAGCCAGTGTGGGAACAGACACCTTCCAGCAAGGTTGTGTACCAAAGCCTGAGCGGCAGCTGTTTGAGAACTGGAAGAGGCTCACTGCAGCTTCAAGGAAGCAGCATCATGAAAAGCCCTAAGTACCAGGGGGCTCTGTTTCCTGGTCACTTCAAAACAGACCTTCCCTGGTCTGCTAAAGCAATGTAAATCTACATTGCTTTAGCAGTGCCTCTTGGAAACAATCACACTTAACCCCGTGGCAGTGGTTAGCCCCTGTCTCTCTTGGATGACAAGGCTGTGTTGTTTTCCCTTTCCTTGAAAGTTATATTTTCTACTCTTTTGATTGGGATTGGTCTAGGGAATTGGAAAGGGCAGGATAGGCAAGGAAGACTGATAAATTTCCCAGCTCATTCCCAGAGGGTCTATTTTTCTTTTGGAGTGGGTGTCATCTAGATGAGTTATGTGTAGGAGGAACATGCAGGGGCAAACCCTAACGGTTGTTGACCCTGCCCTCTCCTGATCACTATATGGATAGAAATGATGGGTGGGATGGATCGAAAGCCTTTTCTGCTGGGATCACCCTTGGCAAGACTGGGGCAGCACTTCTGTCCCCTCCAGAGGCCTCCTAGAGGTGTGTTCTGAATATGCCACTGCTTACCTCTCAAGATGTCATGGGCATGAGGTCTCGACTTCTTGCTTGTATGTAAGCCAGAATATCTCCTCTGTGTGGATCTCTTCCTTTCATTGCCTCCTGGGTGGTTTTCATCAGCCTTCCACTGGATGCCTGCTGCATGCTTTGCTGTTGTTTAGTCGCTATGTTTACAAATCAACGAATCTCCTGCAGGATGAAAACAATTGGGAAACCCTGAGTGGGAAGGAGGCAATGGTGTCGGAAGCACGGGCAACTGGAGAACATTTGTTCCTTTGAGGAGGATTCCCTTTAAGCTAACTGAGGACTGATGCCCTTACACAGTGGGCTTTGGACATGCCACGTGGTTACAGCACACTTGGCTTCAAAATGCAGTGTTAGAGTGAAATAAGCACTGTGTACTCTGCTGGCTGAAAACTGTGGTTCAGGCAGGAACCAACCTTTAAAGGAGGGAAACAAAAACCAACAAAACAGGTTCCTGAAGACAGAGCAGTTTAGTTTAGTGCTTTTTGGCCTTTATCTTAGCCCACCTCATTTCAAGATGTGTGGCTGTCCCAGGCTTGAGCAGGTGTGCATAAAGATGGGGCAGAAGAGAGTGCTTCCCTGCAGATGAGAGGTGGCTTGATGGGGGGATGTACAGGGAGAATGGGAAGACAGGGAAAGATTGACTCAGAGGTGGATCAGAGAAGGGAAAGAGAGTAGTTTTAAGATAATTTTGCTCAGTTTATTTGTATTTTGCTAAAGCAACATTGTTGGCTTATAATTGTGTTGCAACTATTAATTATCTCCCTTTGATCTCTCTTGAGGAGGATTAGAAGATTCTAGAGCTAGTCTACAGGGAAATTTGTTTAGTGTGGATATTAATGTATGTGCCTTGTGAGGACATGTAATGCTCATAAGTTCAAGAGCACCAGACCCTTAACTTCTGTTTGCTTCTACATTTCCCTACCACAGCATATTCTTCTTTTGCTTCCCATTCCTTTTCCCATTTTTTTTTTCTCACCCAGGAAACTACTTAACAGATGGGTATAATACCAACTGCGAAAGAGGGTCAATGAGGGCCAGACAATCTATGAAGAGAACATCATGGTTCTTTCTCCAAGAAAAGCAGTGAAATTGGATTACGTGGTGGTTCTTATCAGGCTGAGCTCTTTTGTTACGTTAATTATCATACAAATTGCAGTCCGAGAGCTCCCTGCCTTGAATATCTGGCAACCAACAAGATGGGTTTGGACATACATGCTTGCTCTGGAGACCAGGGGTGGTGGATGGGCTCTTTGTTGCGGTCTTCAACATGTCAGAGCAAGGTGCTGCTGAGGCCTTTCTGGAAGGGGGTTGCTGTTGCTCCCCCAATGGCAGGCTGGTTTCCAGAGTGTTGGTATGACCAGAGCTTTGGGGACGTGGGGTGGGTGGAAGCCATATTTCCTGTGGCGGGGTGGAGAAGGAGGGGAGAGAAGGGGCGTTCTATCTAGCAGGAGAGAAGGGGCAGAGGGTTGTTACAGGTACATTATCTAGATAGTTGGATCAGGTCTGTTACTGGTGACAGGGACAAGGGCGAATCTTCCCTGAGCACCCAAGAGATACGCTGTGTCTGGCCTTGCTCTTTAGGTAATCATTGGAGAGTATGCCTGTGGACAGATGTATACCCCCAAAAAGCAGGGATACAATCTGGATGGGGGAGCAAGGTGTTTTAGAGGGATTTTTGCTGAGTAAGGCTGTGATGATGTGCCTAAAGGGGTGATGACACGTGATGTCTTAAAGCCTTCATCACTGCCAGGAGAAGGTGGGACCAGGAGGAACTGCCGTTAGGGAAGGCAGCAATAACGTGAGCCTTGAGGCCTGCCTCTGTGTCTCAGATCTTAGCATGCCAGAAGTCCCTGTGGATTTCAACAAGAGTTTGGAGTCCAGAGAAGCAATCAGCACAAGGGCAAGCTTGGTTGCAGTACTTCTAGCCAGGATGGACAGCCGTCTCTGGGAGAGACACGTCCTCTCTGCACCTTCACCTCACACCTCCCAAAATGGCCCTGAAGTTCAATTTGAGGCAGGTGTGTTCTGCTGCCGTCACTGTCCAAACCCTGTTCTTTAATAGCAGCCACTGCGCTGACAGCTAGAGGAGACTTTTCCGGGGCGGTGGCTCCTCTGTGGCCCTCTGGTACTCTGGCTTTTAAGAGTAGCTTTCTGCCCAGCACACAACATTGGCAAGGTGCCTTGTTTGGTACTGCTTAAGCTTTTACTAGTTGCTGTAGGCTGCCTGCATGCAGAGATGTCCCTTGAGAGAGGACCTCAAGCACTTGAGGCAGCCTCCATTCTTATCTAGTAGGGCATGCTCCTCTAGATAGGCCCTTTGCCCTCTTCTGGGGATATTTTCCCACAGAATTTGGCATGGGAGTTGCAGGCCACTATACTGGAATAGGAGTAGGTCCTATCCACTTTCCAGGATAGGAGTAGGTCCTCCTAACTAACTAAGAAGGGGGCTCTTCTATTTCTAGAAAGTGTCTTCGGTTTTCAGTCAAGAGAGGCAAGTCCTGGGGGAATTACTGGCAGTTGGGTAGGAGGCAATAGATGCAATAGGGTGCCCAGGTGGGAGTGGCATCAAAGAAAACTGCTTTTATCAATGAAAGGCACTGGAGGCAGCAACCACTTCTGCAGAAGATGTCTTGGGGCTCGATGTCTCTCAGTGTATACCGTCTCCCTACTCTTCTGGATTCCCAGCTTCCCCCTCATTCCTGAGGTTGGGAGATGGAGCTTATATGGGCTGAGCAGCACCACAGCAGTGGTAGAACCAGGCTGTGGGGGCTCTTTGGTCCATTCATCTGTGGAAAAAGTGGTCTGCTGCAGTGTAGGATCCCAAAAACACCAGATCACATTCCTTGGTGCAAACAGTTTATTTCCTGTGAAAAATGTCCTTTCAGTTTGGGACGCTTGTAGGAAGAGGCTTCATGGATCCAAGCCTATTTTCTTCAGTCACACAGGGTTGACAACTGAGTGGGTCCTTCACAGACCCGCTACATTTCTCACCTCCACCTAGGCAGGTGAAAGCCTGGAGCTTGGCCAAAGATTGGTATCCTGAGTGGTGCCTGAATCACCTTCCAATGGGCAAGAGGTGGCCAAAAAGACAGGCAGGGGCCTCATGTCACAGAGGTAGAAGCAAAGAAATCCAAAGCAAATGGCCACAAGAGTGGGGAGAGTCAAAGCAGAGCCAAAGGAGTTGAGATTAGGGCAGATGGATAAGAATAAAGGTGGGTTTTATTTTCAGATTGGACTCCAAAATATAAACATCTGCAGAGCCTGCTCCTTTGGAGGGAACCAGGCACATGCGGTATAGGGCCAAGGAATAGTTCAACCTCTTCAGGCCCAGTTTTTTTTCCTTTGACTTGGAAGTTAACAAAACCATTTGATTGAGGTCTAAATGCAAAAGCCCTGTACAAAGTATGTGGAATTGGGGAAAGAAAAGTATAAGGTGGTCCCTGCCTTAAGAAACATGCAATCAACTTCATGGCCTCTTTCCCCCTAACCTCCTCTACGTTTGTCTCATTCCTTCAACTAAGGACCAATCACGTACTCGGGAATTTTAATTTCTCTTGCCTTTTTCTGTCCCTAATTGCTCTCAGATCCCTTCCCTTTCTACTTCCATTTCTTTCTTAAAAAAAAAAAAAAAAAAAGGCAATAAAGAAAAATTGGGGGGATTAGAAAGGGAGAAGAGACTTTAAGGGAAATCTTGGTGACATACCTGAGTTTATTCTGCAACACTCACATGCCCTATATCCATTTGACTCATAGCTTGGGCTGGGCAAAGTCAGCGTTTCCTTTCCTCTTATAATGAATTTCTGCTGAGCATTAGCCCCATTCCATTTGCACAGGTTGTAATTTTTTTTTTTTTTCCCAACTGCCATGTATCTCTAAATAAGTTGATACTGGTGGGTCTTTCATCTACTCTGTAAATGAATGATGAGATGATTGTAACCTAACAAAGATCAGCACAAGGTAATGAATGAGAGCCAGACCACTTCATCACCCCACCTGATGCTTCCATCCCACCTCCTAGCCCTGGCTCCACATTCTCCCACATAATGTGTTCATCATAACACTATTTAGGAGTCAAGACAGGCATGAATTCTTTTCTAATGGCAAGCACTTTGGAGGCTTGTTTAAATATATATATATATATATATATATATATATATATATATAAATAATTCTAGGTATTCTTTTTATCTTACCTGAATCTTAACTCCAAGTCTTTGATCCCTTATTGCTTGCTTGCTTCTCACCTAAGATGGGACCAAAGAGAACTGTGAAGGATGGAGGAGGTAGGAAAAGAGATGGAGGATGGCAAGGTGTTATGAAGTCATAGAGTTAAGGAGTGTATATAGCTTTATTTTGCTCCCCTACATCACCTATCCTACCTGTTAAGAAGCTTCACATGCTACCATTCTTAGTCTTTCATTTAAAAATATATTCCTAAAATGTAAATGTCCCCTGGGAGGGGTAATACTTGAATGACAGCTAATTTGAGGGGAGAGTCTCTCAATGGGCAAAGTCACCACACAGTGGGAGAGAAAGAACCCCAAGGCCAAACCTTACCTACTTAACCAATTGTTTTTATTGCTGTCTCCTTGATGGTGCTGCACAGGGGAGAAGATAAAAGGCAGATTTGTACACCAGCCCCCTCCTCCCAGCATGGTACAGACCTGCAGCCGTGGCAGCTGTTCACACACAGAAATATCTGGCTGAAGCCTAAGATCACTTCAGTTTCCCAACTGAACATTTTTCCAAGTGCAGCATCTTTTTTCTCTTAATTTTCCTTTGAAAAAGACAAAAGTAGCTCCACAATTGCCCTGTCTTCATACTCCAAACTGCACCCAAGTTTACCTGGGACAGGTATATGTGTGTACATAAACGTACATCTCAGACCCCCCCATGAGGAGTCAAAGTTTCCGAGAGCCCCGTGAGGTTGTAACTCTCTCCCAGGGAATCAGCGGTGTTACTCCCTGTCCATGGGAGCGTACGCACAGATCTTTTCTCCTCCTCATGGTCCGTTTTCTATTTGTGATTAGTAATTGGCTTCTCTTGGTACGTTACGATCTATTACAAAAGCCAAACACTAAGAGGGCGAGCTGAAATGACAAATTTTGGTTATAATTTATGTTGGCCTCTGACATATATATTTTTTTTAATGATTTGGTCTCTAAGCAACTGATCTCTTAGCAACAAGAAGCACCTTTATAAAAGATGGCACACAAAGAGTGATTGCCAGAAAAGCCACCCGGTTCTTTAAACAGCAGCGCATCATTAGCAAAACTCACCATCTTCAAGAGTCCAAAACTAGAAGTGACCAGCAGACCCAGGTAACCTTGATATTTGCACATTATCCTGAAAGAAAAAAAACAACTCATGCAACTATTGAAGAGAACAAAATTCTTTGAGATATGTTCCTTTTTTGAGGTCTTGTTAGTTGGTCTTGGCTAACTTTTAATAGAATGTATTCTATTAAATAACTGTTTCTTGATTTTTAAAAACAACTTGGACTTGAATTTTGTGATCAGAAAACTGTTCACTTAAAATATTTTATTGGCATGAGGATGGAAGGGGGAAGCAATCTCTCCTTTTTCTGAGTTTATTTCTGCAGGTTTTCATTTGAGGGGAAAAAATCCACACTGTGGCAATATAGAACTGTGCAAGTATCACCCCGAATGGTATGCTCTGAGAGGGGGAAATACGTGAATTTTTTTCCTAGTGCATTTTTAAGCTGCTAAAATATTTAAGGAGTATCCAAATAATTTTACTTCTAAACTTCAGCTTTTTAATCCAGTTTCTATTCCAGTAGCAAGTGGTCTTTTTTTTTGCAAGTATTTATGGACCGGTTTTTCTCTTCTCTCTTTCATAGCACAAAAGCAAGCATTTTTCTATTTGTTTTCATTACCATCAGAAAAGATTCATTCCAAAGCTAAAAATAGAAATTCCAGGCATCTGTGCCTTGTTTCCTTTTTTTTTTCCAGGTACCCAGGAGTAGCTTTAAATCTTTCTAGAAATTTGGAGTTAGAGATGAGGAACCATTTTTTTCATCTGAACTCCGTCAATTAAGACTGTGTAATTATAATCCCACTTGGGGATTGCATAAAAAGATGTGTTGTAAGAGTGAAATAAAAAATTTTCCAATTGAACCTGGAAAGATTATAGAGATACCACAGATCTAAGCAAAGAGACTTTAGAAAATTTCAGTTTCAATAAATTAGACAAGTTGGGATGATGATACTTTGGTTTTTTATAACAATCGTGTGTGCCACTTATCTTTAAATTGAACCATGTGCTGACACCTTTTTGAAACCAGAAAATGGGATATTTAGTCTAAATACAGAGTTCAGTGGGTCAGGGCATTCAAAATCAGGACAGTCCCAGAAAATCTGGGACCTACAATTGCTCGGTTAAGAAAATGCTCCTTAATCAGCACAACACGATCATGCTTGATTTTAAAAGCTGCTTATGACTTGTGTTTCTGTTACTGCTACCAATTTCAGGCAGAAAGAATTCCTTCTTGTGATAGCTTTGCTTGGAAGTTAGCAGCTTGGGTATTTTAAATTGAATTGCAGAAAGTTTTTTTTTTTTTTTTTTAAGCGATGTGCTATGCAAGTACAGAGAAACATAGCTTTGTCCTTTAGAACTAAAGACTTACTGTACTTCTGGTCATTATTCTGGAAACTTGTTTGTGGATTTAAGGAACTTGGATAAATAACTATAAGATATAACTTGTGTGGACTGTGTTTGGATGTATTTCCATTTTACAGCGTACCACAGTCTCCTAAATATGAAGGGGAATTAAAATAAGTGAAAATATGATAACATTTATATTATAAGTGGTAGTTTTTTCAGTGGTTCTTTAAGATTTTTCAGATCCATTCACTATGTCTTTTGAGGGTTACATCTTCTACATTTTGTCTATGCGTAAGGAAACAAAGGGGCCCACAACACTATAGAGCTTGTCATTTTGTAATGAGCTGTCTGGCCAAGACAGACAAACAATGACAAAATCTGAGATATACAATGAGATACTTAGAACAGACTGGCTACTATAGACTAAGGCAATTTGTTCTGCTGTTTTGGGATTAGTTACTTCTGAAACACACACACAAATACACAAATGGTCTCAATATAAATCATAAACCAGGAAATCAAAATAAGCCTCTCCATTAGTGAGGGCTTCCCGGGAAAAAAGATAGTTTCATGAACGAAAAGCTTCTAATTATTTGGTGTCTAGGATTTTCAGACAGACTTAATGGCCCTTTTCCTTCAACTTTAGGGGTGGGATTGGGCTGGTAGGGTGGGGAGGGGTGTGAGGGGAGGGTAACAGCTGGTAGACCCACTGGCAAACTGTCCTGCTTTGTGGGAGGTCCACACTGCAAACAAATCCATTTACTCTGGACACCTTAATACCTGAATTGAAATGGTCAGTCAGAAATGATCAATTATGACATGATTGGCTTTTTAACAGAAAAAAATTTAAATGAGTCATACTTGAGATAATTTGGTCTTTCTCTGGTGAGAAGGGAGCAAGAGAAAAACCTTCGGAGCAGCCCCTATAGGCTGGGTGCTTTACAATATGCAGTTCTGTTTAATCCTCACAACAACTGTGCAAAGGCATCAGCAGCTCCACTTGACATGTGTGTGAACCGGGCTCAGCAATTTGCCCCAGGAGGTTACGTGAACAGTGAATGTAAAGTTGGGATTTCCACTTAGGGCCAGTCTGACTCCCCAGCCCATGCACTCTCCTTGTGCCACAATGGCACAAGCTACCATTTTAAACTGACCTTCAAATAGTCCCTCTAGTCTTAGTAAAGCAAACGTTTTTAGTAGGTGGCTGGTGGTGAAGCTTTAGGCATCTTTTCACAGCAGAGAATCCTTAACCCCTGGTTCTGGGGTGACTCAGATCCCCAATTTTCAATGGTTGTCACAGGCTATGAATTGGAGGGGGCATTTGGCTGGGCTGTGGCACTGGCAGTCACAGGGCATATGGCCTCCTTGCTATGACACACATCTCAAGTCAAGTGGGGTAGGACTCTTTGAGGTACCCTTTCTGTGAGAACAGAGCCTGAGGCAGGGCTCCCTAGGGGGCAGCCCCTGATCACAACAGTTAGGGGCTGCATGGGTAGAGGGGAAGCAGGTCAAGTGACATGCCACCAAGTTGCAGTGACTGGGAAGAGAACCCAGGCGGGCTTGGGTGAGGGTGGGTGAGATGATGCTACTGAAAGCAGAGCTTCCTCCGAGGGACACTGCTTCAAAGTTGCAGGACAGCAGTGCCCCGTGCAGTCTGGTTCTAAAGCCTCTGGTCTGTACGGATGCCCCTTCTTCAAATATCCCTAACAAAGGGATGAGTCTTAGTTAATTTAACAAAACTTCCCTGAAACAGTATTTGAGGAGGAGATCTATAGAGGAGGGAGGGCCAGGACTGCTGTGACTAACCCTGGAACAAAGCGCTTTACATGCGCTTGTCTCTTTTGATCCTTCTATCAGCTTAGAGACCTGAAGAGTCCTGCCCAAGGCTTAACTCAAGTCTCTGACTGGAAATCCTGTGGTTCTTTTCCTGCAGCTGGGAAATAGGATAGTGTTAATATATACAAGCACATACATATTCTAAGGTGTGATATAGATCCAGAAAGGTTTGGGGTTGGAAATGATCTGCCTTGAACTTGGCATGATCATCAAATGAATACCAGTGGGGCAGCTCTTCACCTGCTACACTTGAGTTCATCCCTGGAGGAAGAACTAACACGCCAACAGATGTAACAGGCAACTTTCCACTTCTTTTTCCAGACTTTGTCTACTGGGGTATACCCACAGGTAATCCCTCCAACCGAAAAATCAGAGGGCCAGTGGGCAGCTTAGGAAATGTGAAAAAAAATGCATGATAATAAGTTCTGCTTTTGCATAAAACATGATCATTATATTTGTGCAAAGATATCCAAATAATTCACATGCCTCTACTGCCCTCGAGTACTTGTCTTCAATCGCACTCATACTCTTTGAGTTCCTGCCTGGTGCATGGTGCTGTGACACATATGGTCAGCACATAGATGCCAGATACTGACCTCGGACAGCACAGGCCATGCCCCTGTCTCTATACAGGGCGCAGAAAGTCTCCTCTCATCTGGCATCCCTGGGTAGAAGAAGAGGGCCCCTTCATTTCTTAAAAAGTATATCCATTGCGGTTTGGGAGCTGACTTAGAGTTTGCCTCTTTTAGACTTCTCAGTTTAGAGGGGAGGAAACTGAGTTGAAGTGATTTGCCCAAGGTCTATGCAGCTAGTCACAACAAGGGATAGAACTCAGTCCTCTTGACTCCCAGTCCAGTGCTCTTTCCTCTGTATTATAATTATTAAGAAGAAGAGGATGAGAGTTCAAACTATTACCCCTATTTTACAGATAGAAAAACTGAGAGCCTAATTCAGTTTAGGAGTGACTGCCACTCCAAAATTATGAAAATTCTTAAGTTTATGGAAGTGATTTGCAAGCTCCTCAGGAATTCTATTTTCCACTCTTCCTGATGGAAACACATATGCAGAGTTCAGTGCTGCAGTGAACGCGCTGAAGCGTTCAAAGGCTGTGCAACCTGCTGATCATACAGTTTCTCTCCTATATGAAAAGTAAGGGGATTGAAACTGGTCCTTGCCATGATTAAGCCTAGTATCCAAACAGATTATGCATTTATAGATTCTCCTAAAGAGGCAAACCAGCATATATCTGCATGTCAGATATGTCACAGCCATGCCCCACACCAAAACTTGATGACAAAGGGTACTGTTTCCCTCCTGTTGGACCCACACTTGAATTTGGTACTACTCCAGAAAAGGCTCTAACAGAAATACCCTGATATGCAATTAGGGGAGCTCGACAATTGTGATGACAATTCTAAAAATTCAACAGAAATGTGTGAACCCAGCATGGACTGAACTCTCTGTGCCAAGTTCTGTGCTAGGACCTTTACATGGGTTTTCATATTTAATGTTGATGACCTATGATGCTAGCATTGTGAGCACTGTTTTCCATATTAGGAAGCTAAAACTTCTTCACTTAAGGAACTCGCCACCATAAAATGGTAGTTGATTATTCAATATATGTTTACTGCACTTAAATGATGTGCCTGGCACTGGACTAGATGCTGGTAATATAAAGTTAAATAAGACATGGTCCTCATCTTGAAGAAGCTTATAGCCTGATGATATTCATTTCCAGCTGATGTGAGAACTTCTGCTTGTCAGAGCTAGATTAATGTAAATATAGTATTTGCTAAGTAAATTCTAAAAGACTTGCTCTAGAACATTCATTTTGAAGGTTGGAAAGGGTTAGAGAAGCAATCCTAGGATAGCAAAATATAGGACTAGGGTCTACAATGAGAGGGAAAAATTAGAGACAGAGAATTGGCATTCATGACACGTGGAATAAAATGGGCAAAAAGCATGGAGGTGAGAACGATCAGCTCACATAAGAGGGCCAGCAAACCTTGGGTTTCTTCTCTTGGCTGAAGGTGTTCCATGTTGAGGAATAATGTGAACAATAAACTTGGTGATACAAGACACTGGCAGAAAACCTTAGCAATCAGACAAAGCCGTTTGAATTAAGTGATCAGAAAATGAGTCAATAAAAATATGCTGATTCAGGCTCCTGGTTTTTGAATATCACTAGACTGTAGACATCTGTGACAAATAATTCCAGAGAAAGAGTTTTGTTCATGTGTTATTGATCCTAACTTGGGCATACTACCAACTAGATCAGTCTTTTGAAATCCTTGAACTAATCAGGAGTGAACTGATGGTCCTGGCCTGGGCAACAGATGCAGAGGATAAAACCCAACTGGAGATGAGTTCAGAGCAAACAATGGGCTAGGCTTTGTGATTAGATGAAAGAAGGAAAGGAGGAAAGAAAACAAAGATAATGCTGGTAACCCTAGAAATAACAGAAATTTAGGAATTAGCTACCTAGTAAGATTGGCTTTCAGTAAGGTTTAGATATTACAAATGTGCTTATTCAAGTGGGAGACATTCCTTGAAAACATTAAATATGTCCCCCAAAGTATAAATCAAGATATTTAGGGTCTAAGAATTTGTGCTGTTTTTAGAGTAGAAGGTGGGAGTGGGGGGCAACCTGGAAAACATCATGTAGATGCTAAGCCATTAGAATTTCCATGATGTTTTAATGGTTTTATGTGAAGATGAAGAGTAGGGGTACTCTGGAATACCCAAGAAGCCTGGGACCACACCTTTCGGCAACTGACAGACCTGTTAAAAAGGGTCTTGCTCCTACAAGTGTTTGGAAGGGTGTCTCTAATGAGTGTGGAGAGGGACAAAACAGAAGACCTCAGTCTGCAGACTGGGTGACCCTGGGTGATTAATGAGAAAAGAGGTCACCATAAGGAATTAGGACAGAAGACAGATAAAAGGTGGCCAGAGACTTTAGAAGAGAGCCCAAAGCAAATAGTTGCAAGATGTTCTTTGCAGCAGCAGAAAAGTAAAAATTTCTGACTGGCAAACAGTTCATCAGACTAGTGAAAGAGAAGTCATTGGTATCCTCAAAAGGCAGCATGTGGAACAGGAAGCTGGTGAACCAGGAGGGGTGGAACATCAGAGCCCAGTCCGGCCTCCTGACGTGCAAGCCCATGTGCTGGATGGATGCATAATTAGTCAATACAAAAACCTGGCCATCAGCATCAATCTGTTTTAATATCTAGCTGTCTGGCTGAGTCAGACTGGGGAGGAAAGAACATGAACTTTGGGAGTCAGACAGAAGGATTTTAATCCTTCCTCAGCCAGCAATCAACTGTGAGACAGTATCGAAAGATTTAACCTCTATTTCTTTATCTTTAAAATGGAACTGCTTTTACTTATCTTACAAGTTTTTTTTTTTTCCTTTTTTAAAGACTGAGGCAAGGAAAAATGCCTATAAATTATGGTTAAAGGTACTCAGTACATACCAACTCCCCTAGGACAGTGGGTTGTGTAGCTGTGTTACTTAGTGTCTTGCAGTTCTTAAGAGGATTTTCAGAAACTGTTTTTGAAGGTCAGGGGCAGGGAAGTTCTGGAGAGACAAAGGCTGAAGCTTCAACTACACCCTACTCTTACTAGAGCACTGCAATTCCATAAAATTTTTATTTAAAAATATGATGAAAGCAGAGACAAAATGACAGAGACTAGTAATGAATTTAGCAAAGTTTCAGGCTACAAGGTTAATATACAAAATCCAATTGTATTATATTACATTAGTAGCAATCAATTGAAAAAAAATTAAAAGCCATTCCAATACAATAGGACAAAAAGCCATAAAATACTTGTAATAAATAAATTAAAAAAAGTTTAAGATTGCTACATCAAAAAGTGCAAAACACTGCTGAGAGAAATTAAAGATCTAATGGTGAGATATATCAGATTTGTGCTCTAAGGCTGTATCTTTAAGGCGGCAATTCTGCCTAAATTGTTCTGTAGAATCAATGAACTGTCAATTAAAATTCCAGCAGGCTTTTTGTTTAGAGTTTCAAAGAACAAAGCTGATTTCAAGATGTATACAGAAATGCAAATAACCAAAGTATGGTGAGTTAGGGACCTCTGAGAAGCAGGCAGGGAGACTGGATTTAGATATGCAAGAGATTTCTAGAGGAAAATGGGGAGGAGAGAAGGTGGGAAAGGGAGCAGGAACAGACAAGAACACTGTCAGATCCCAATGCAGGTCGGGCACCCATGAAAGGAGACAAGGAGGGAAGAATTGTGTGCAAAGGGCTTCAGACCAGAGTGTAATTGAGAGTTTTAGTTAGGAAAGGGGTTGTCCCCAGGCAAAGATTGCCTTTTGGAAGGGTCTTGCATTGGACGGAATGGGTTATCAGAATACCCATACCATACTCAGTCATTGGTTGGAGCTACCAAGAGAAAGATAGCCTTTCTGTGAACTTGCTGGTGAATCTATAGAGTTAGAGTCATCAACCACACTTCCAAAAGCAGGTTCTTTTGAAGGAGATCTGAGAAGCACACTTCCATGGCAAAGTTATTTATTGAGCTGCTCTGGGTCTTAGTTGCAGCATGCAGGATCTTTTAGTTGTGGCATGAGAACTCGGTCACAGCAGGTACTAAGGACTAAGGACTCTCAGTCTAATTCCTCAACCAAGGCTTGAACCTGGACACCCTGCATTGGGAGCATGGAGTCTTAGCCACTGGACCACCAGGGAAATCTTGCAAAGTAATTTATAAAGAACAAAGTTGGAGAATTTGTCTTCCAAGTTACCAACCTTATTGCTATATTTCAATACTTTCTATAAAGCTACAGTAATCAAAAGTTTGGTATTGGCAAAAAATAAACATACAGATCCCTAGAACAGAATAGAGAGTCCAGAGAGTCCTACACATATACTGTCAATTTTAAACAAAGGTACCAGGGCTGTTCAATGGGGAAAGAAAACTTTTTTCAACAAATGGTGCTGGATCAACTGGATATGGTTAAGGAGGTAAGGGGTGGGAGAAGCATCAACCCTTAACTCACACCATACACAAAAATTCACTCAAAATGAATCACAGACCTAAATGTAAAACCTAAAACTGCTAAACTTTTAAAAGAAAACAAGAGAAAAAAATCTTTGTAATCTTGAGGTGGTGAAGTTTCCTTAGAATACATATAAAAAGCACAACACAGAAGAAAAATTAATAATTGGAATTCATCAAAAGTTAAAAAACTTTAGATCTTCAATAGACAGTAGGAAAACAAAGCAGACCACAGACTAGGAAGAAAATATTTGGAACACATATATTAAACAAAAAACTTGATTTCAAAATGTTTAAAAGAAAAAAAAAAAAAAAAAACCTCTTAAAATTCAATAAGACAAACCAATTTTATAAAACAGGGGAGGGAGTTCCCTAGTGGCCTAATGGTTAGGATTCCAGGCTCTCACTGCCAGGTCCAGGTTCAGTCCCTGGTCAGGGAACTGGGGCCCTGCAGGCTGTATGGTGCTGCCAAAGCAAACAAAGCAAAAAAGGGGAAATACTTGACCAGATGTTCACAAGAGAAGATATATGGCTGGCCCAGCCCTGCTGACCTCCACAGCTGACTTGGGCTGGGTCTCCTCTTACCTGCTCAGTGAAGCAGGTTGGTGTGGGGGCCGGAGTTTAAAAAAAGAAAGAAAAAAAGATAAATGAATGGCCAGTAAGTTGGCTAAAAATAGCTCAAAGTTATTAGTAATTCAGTTCAGTTCAGTCACTCAGTTGTGTCTGACTCTTTGCGACCCCATGAATTGTAGCACTCCAGGCCTCCCTGTCCATCACCAACTCCCAGAGTTCACTCAGACTCACGTCCATGGAGTCAGTGATGCCATCCAGCCATCTCATCCTCTGTCATCCCCTTCTCCTCCTGCCCCCAATCCCTCCCAGCATCAGAGTCTTTTCCAATGAGTCAACTCTTCGCATGAGGTGGCCAAAGTACTGGAGCTTCAGCTTTAGCATCATTCCCTCCAAAGAAATCGCAGAGCTGATTTCCTTTAGAATGGACTGATTGGATCTCCTTGCAGTCCAAGGGACTCTCAAGAGTCTTCTCCAACACAATTCAAAAGCATCAATTCTTCGGCGCTCAGCCTTCTTCACAGTCCAACTCTCACATCCATACATGACCACTGGAAAAACCATAGCCTTGACTAGACGGACCTTTGTTGGCAAAGTAATGTCTCTGCTTTTCAATATGCTATCTAGGTTTAGGGAGAGGCTAATTAAGACCACAATCAGATACTTCTAGAATGGTTAAAATTAAAAGACTGACGCATATCAAGTGTTAGTGAGAATGTGGAACAACTGCAACTCTGATACTTCTGGTAATTTGAAAGATAATTTGGCAGTTTTAAAAATGTTAAAAATATAGCTACCACACAATGCAGCCACATTCTATTCTTGTATGTCTGTGTTCATTGTAGCCTTATTTGAAATAGCCAAAAAGCTGGGAAACAAATTGAAGGTTCATTAACAAGTGAATGGATAAACTGTGGTTTAACCATAAAATAGAATGCTACTCAGCAATACTGAGAAACAAATTGTTGAACTGAACAATGACATAAATGAGTCTCAAAACCAATATGCTAAGTGGAAGAAACCAGACAAAAGAGTACAGATTATATGATTACACTGAGAAAAGATTCTCAAAAATGTAAACTGATCCATAGTGATAGGAAGCACATTTGTAGTTAAGGATGAGGCAGAGGAAGGGATGGCTTACAAGATGATGAAAATGTTATCTTGATTTTGGTGATGATCTCATTCATACATAGATATGTGTCAAAACTCATAAGATTGTATGCTTTAAATATTTGAGGTTTATTATATGTCAATTATGCCTCAATAAAGTGGTTTTAAAAGGATGAAGGAAAGAGATAAGAGCTAGTGTAAACCATGCAATCCCATCAATACAATAAAAGGATTTGAACAGTGCCCTAGAAGAAACATAGGGAAGAGTGAGTCTAGTACTTTGCTTTCCTACTTGTCTATTTAGAATCTGCCTTTCCCTTAGGCTGGAGAGAGTGGAGAAAAAAAGAGATGCCTAGTAACAACCGGCTGTGGCAGTTAAAGCTTCTTGGAGCACTCCAGCTTGCTAGGCTGGGGTCTGCACAAGGAGTGCCCTTCCCTTTTGACAGGGGAGCAGGCAGACTAGCTGCCTGGGTAAACACCACAGGGGTTGGTCGCATAGAGCCTGGAGCTCAGAAGGGGGTTGTACTTGCTGTTTAATGGTCTGCAGTCACCATATTGACTCAACAGTTTTATCTTTGAGTCTTTGTTTTGTGAGCAAAGTCCCATGAGACTGAATGCACCAGGAACTTGGACCCTTGGCTCAAACAGGGTCATGCCTCCTGCAGCTTCCCAAGTTTTGGATTCCCCACTCCTCTGTCCTGCCCAGTGAACATGGCTGGGCACAGATGGGAGAAGGACAGGACTGGTGCACAGCCAAGGGGACTGAGTCATCACACGGTGGTTGCCCTAAGAGTATCCCTGTGCCCAAGAGAGCACAACAGCAAATGGCAAACTTTAAAAGGCGGAAAGACCATGGAAGAAAGGAAAATGCCTTTCCCTCCCTGCTTTTTGACCAAGGGGCTCCTCCTTTTCACTTTGCACTGAGCTGTGCAAATTCTGTCTATGCTGTGGAGCTGCCTGCCTGAGATTGCTGTGCTCCTCCAAGACCTACCTGCCCAGTCACTGCAGCTGTGGACTGCCACCATGACAGGAGATGGGCCAATTTTGCTCCTAAGAGCTTTCCCACCACTTGCAGGGGAAAGGTGTGACTCAATGACAGTGGAGCATTGTCAGGAGAAGTCTGGAATGTAGGGCACATTCGCTCTACAGAACAGGAACTCTATCAGGGTAGAAGCAAGGGAAAGTCTTGCTTTCCTGAGATCCCTCTGGATGCAGACTTCCCTGCTTGTTGATTTCCTCTCCAGTGTGGAATAAGAGTGAAAGTCCCAATGTGGTATCTTGAAAAAAGTAACCATGACAACAGCCAAGTCCATAGAGAGAGTAGTAGAATGTATTGAGCTCACCTTCAATACCTAGCCCTTCCTTCCGGAATGACTGCTCCTACGCAATGATCCAGCTTCAACAAAAGAGCAGAAGGGAAGAGCAGGCCTGGAAAACCTTCGTGTGCCCAGGCCCATCAGAGATTAGCGGTATCTCGTTGATTTGTCAGTTCTGTGCCTTCAGCTGTCTTTACACAGTCCAGGTAGTCCAAATCAGCTTTAGAAAACTTATTCTGAAAGAATGAGAGCAGATAGGAGCTCTTTTTAGAAACATGTCTGTTAAACACATGTGTTTAGAAGTAAAAATAAACTTGGAAAGTTTCATTAAGTGAGTTGGGATATGATCAAACTTGTGGCCTAATCTTCGACTCCGTGGTTGGAGAATGAACTGGTAGGAGTGTTTTTCCTTTGGTCCCAGGGGAAGGGCTTCCCACCAGCCCTTCTCCAAGGCAGAATGAAGCAGTCCAGTCTTCAAGGGCTCTGGCTGGGAAGAGAGGAGGTCTGGGTTCTAAACTCTACCACTAACTTGGGACCTTGGGTGTGCGGTTTAGCCTCTTAGGCTGAGCCAGTGTTTGCCCTGCTCTGTCTGTGGATGTAAATCACTGTGACCTGTGAGAGCATATCACATATTTGTCTTTGCTTTTCTCTGAGTCTGGCATTTTTTGCAAGGTGAAAGATAAGTCTTTCCTCTGCCGAGTATGGGAAGACTTGGGGAGAGAACAGAGGGTTATTGCAGCTTTCCACTGAGGAAACCAGCTATTTTTCTCAGTGTTGGGGGAAGGCAGATTTGCTTTGTCTCTGAGATTATAACTAGACTTATCAAGACTGGTCATGTATGCCAGCCTGTAGCCTAGCACTTAGCTCACTGGGCATCAGAGATCTGAGGCTCTAGAGCCAAAAAGTTCAGGCAGGCATTGGGTCAGAGAATAACAGATAATAATCAAAGGAAGTGGGGGAATGCCAGCCCCATTGAAAGGAACAACAGACTGTTGGCCATAGGGACTGTGGGTCCAGTGTGGGCCGATCTGAGTTTTCCTCAAGAGAGGCCTGAAATCTGGGCTTTTAAAACTTCAGATGTCCAAACCTTTAAATAACCGCAGTGAAAACAAATTTAAAGCATAATGTAAGCCAAAGTGAGACAGGTTAGCGGGCTGGGAGGGTTAATGACAGAAACTCTGGTTAGTGGGGGAAACGCAAGAGCAGGCCAGTCGCGGCCCACTCCTGCAGACAGCCCAGGTGGAAGCAGGGCCTCGGGTGTGCTTGTGTAGGCAGCTCACCTCCTGTCCGTCAGCTGTCCTCTTCCGTCTCCCCTTCCTCCAGCCTGAGGCTGCTTCACCTCTACGTGGGAGGAGGAGGTTTAGGCCCTCCTATCACCCAACCTTTTCCCAAAGCCACCACTGTGGCCAGTCCTCCCTACCCCTATAGGGCCTGGATTTTGAGACTCAAAAGCCAGGAAAGTATTTTTTCCTTCTGCATTCTGCTTTTCTGAGGCAATGGAAAATGCTCAGCTGATTTAATGAGGAGAAGGTATAAAGGTAAACCTAGTAACGCTAACTAACCTGACCCCAGCCCAGGGGTTATACTGGATGGAGGAACATCACACACAACAGGAGGCTCAAATGTGGGCCGTGTGCTTGGGAAGTTAGGGCTAGTCTGGTATAGCTGGTGGCTGCTGCTGCTAAGTCGCTTCAGTCGTGTCCGACTCTGTGCGACCCCATGGACGGCAGCCCACCAGGCCCCACTGTCCCTGGGATTCTCCGGGCAAGAACACTGGAGTGAGTTGCCATTTCCTTCTCCAATACATGAAAGTGAAAAGTGAAAGTGAAGTCGCTCAGTTGTGTCCTACTCTTAGCGACCCCATGGACTGCAGCCTACCAGGCTCCTCCATCCATGGAATTTTCCAGGCAAGAGTGCTGGAGTGGGGTACCATTGCCTTCTCCGATAGCTGGTGGAGTGTAGGGCAAGTAGCAGGGGAGAAGACTGGAAAGACAGATGATATAGGACTTAACATAAAAAGAAATTAATTGGCTTCGATGTCTGATTACTTATGTGTTATTTTTGTGGTCCAATTCTACATCTGTTTTGTGTAATCTTTTCATCCAAGCACTTTAAAGTGACATAAAGGGCTTCAGAAAGCATGATCTGGAAACCATGCTCATCATAATTTGCCATCTACAAAGGATCCAAAGCTGACACAGCTGAACTCATTTGAGGGTATAAGTAGCCCCGGACTTCACTGAGAGGTGCACCACGGCTGTCACTAAGCTTTCTTGCGATTTCAGAAACTGCTACCACTTTCTGCATGCCCTCTCCCCGCTGCCCCCACCCAGTTCCCATTGCCTACTTTGCCAGACTCCACCAAACTCTTCTTCCCCCAGTGACCCTTTCAAATCCATCTCTGACCCCTGAGGACACTGTTTTCCTTTCTACCCTCTCAAGCAGAGGGTTTGTTTCCAATGGTACAATCTCCAGTTTCAGTGTCCGGAACCTGGGCGCTGCCTCTGGACCGTCACTCTCTTTTTCTTTCTAAAATACTGTAACATCCTTGAGGTTCACGCTGTCCACCCCTTACCCTGACTTCCCTCCTCACTGAAGCCTTTAGCCTCTCTCTCCGGGTCTTCCTCTCCACTTTACTCTAAGGCACTACCATCCTTAGTGCTGATCAAAGCAACACCCTGGCTGCAGAGTTTGTTGACGACTGCACCTTCAGTGACCTTCTTCCTCCACCTCAGCACACTTTGAGAGGCGTAAGTGAAACCTTGCCATCATCAGAAACTGCACCCACTCTGACAACCCATCCTCATCATCTCATCACCTTCCAGCTCATTTACTCAAGTCCCCTCACTAAAATATTCTCCAGCCTCACCGAGATCTCTAAGCCAGTGCCATCACCACTTTCTCTATGTCTTTGAACTTCCTCCTATCTTGAGCTTCTTCTGTATCTGGCCTAGAAGCCATAGTTCTTCTTATAATAGCCTCAAAATATTACTGAGTCCATGGCGCCCCTTTTGCTTACCCTTGCCCGGCAAAGCCCCACAGATAGATAGATAGATAGATATACCTGTGCCTGAGTAAACCAGTATTACTGGAGAACATGGCACAGCTGGGTATATGGGCGTGATGCTAACTAACTTCATGTTTGCCAACCTTGTCTGTATCCTCAACACTGCTCAGCCGTTTTACCATGCTTTGCTAGAAGCTCCTGCTACTTTCACAAATTTCATTTCCTCTTTAGGCTTCCAATCCCTTTATTGTCAAGACATGAAGAGAATGATGACCTCCATACTCCAGGGAGAATGACTCTTTCCCTCCTCTTTATCCCTACAGCACTTCATTCAAATGGTCAATATTATTGCCAGTCGTATATAACACAAGTGATTATGTAGTTAACTATGTCAAGGCATTGTGCCATCTCTGATGAAATAGCTACTTCAAACTAAAACAGCTGGAAAACAGTCATAAGTTGAAAGAAGTATATTTATTGTCTTTATTTTCTTGACTTAACAATTAATTAAAAGCATCTTTTCATTTTTTTAAACAAAGTTCTGGTAGGGAATGTTAACAATGCTTATTGCTCATTTATAAATAAGATTTATATATACTCCTTCCTTTGGTTTTGGAATTAACAATTTCTTATTTCTTTCCAGAATAGCTTGAGGCACCACCTTGGAGGAGCCTCTAAATGACTCTTGTATCCTGAAAACCCATGGTAACCTCATTCCTACTCTGCTGGTTCCAATACCTTTCTGTAAGCTATTTGTATGTGCATGCTGTAGCCTTTTAAAAGGGGCCAGACAGTTTTAGCCACACTGGATCAAATAATAACATGGTTTAATTCATACATGATGTGGATTGGATTATACAGATGTATAATCCAATGTATACAGATGTACACAGATTATTCAGAATGTATCTGAATACAGGTCCTATGCTGTCACCAAGAGCATTTTACCATCTAATTCCAGCCAAATCCTAATAATACCACAAGACTGGGACTGTCTATCTGGGAGACAATTCCCAGTTCCCATCTCCTTCCTCTGTCTAGAGTAATCCATTTGCTGTTCCACCTTTGTAATTTGCATACTCCTTTCATGCGGAGTTTATCACATAAAACCTTGCTATTTTTATATGTATTCGTGTCTTTCTCTTTAGCTGTATCAGGATCTTCTTAAAGGCACAGATAATATTCTCTTTGAGTTCCTCCTACCTGCTCCCACACCTTCCACCCACCCGAACTGGAATCCTAACACCATGCTTTGCACTTAGTTGAAGTTCAGGGTTCCAGAAAAGTTAATGGATGAATGAATCATAAACACAATGTGGGTCATTTCCCCCATGCAATGCATCACCTGTCTTTGCCCACTCTGAAAGCGCTCAGCCTCTTCTCTGCCCACTCCCCCAGCTTCCCATAGTTTCTCCCCATCTGTCTGGTATTCATCTCTACCTCTAAAGTGCTTTCCAATCTGCTGAAATGCTGGTGCCTGCACCATAACTCCCTCTTTTAACTCCTTTTCAAAGCCATTCAGAAAGACTTAATCCTAAGGCTTAGCACTCTTCCATTTGAGAACTGTCCTACCACTCTGGGCTTCTCCAGCCCTGATAATACTGCTCACTCCCCCTCAATCTATGAAGCCTCCCTTAGCAAAGGAGCCAGTTGTCTTGGAACCAAAAGAAGCTATGTGCAGTGCCCAAGTCACCCACTAAATCCCCCTGGAAACTGAAGAGCTGGATGTGTTTCTCCCTAGGTTCTTTCCTTATGCCATCTTTTCTTGAACATCGCCAAAATGCTGCAACTATCTCCAATTATTCCTAAGCTTAAGTGTTTGCCAGAAACTGATGCATATGTAAAGCATGCACTCTTACTGTTCATGCAAAAAAAAAAAAAAGAAAGAAATTTTTTTTTTTTGCTTTAGTGATTACTTAACAAATGTTCCTGGCTATAATGACCCTAAATTCTAACTCTGCCTACCATTACTCCATAGATGTTTTCACTAACCACTACCTCCTCTAACGATCACATCGCCCTCTCATTGGGTGGGAGGTAGGGGGTGCTGCATCATTAGTCCCATTTTACAGATGCACAGTCTGGGGCTGGAAGAGAGATTTTGTGATTTTCCTAAATTGCCATGGTTTGTAAATGGCGGTGGTGGTACTGAGACTTTCCTACTTTCTCAAGCTTTTGTCAAATTTGTCGTGAGCAGCATTTGCTGCAGCCAACTTTGGTTCCTTGGGCATGCAGTCATTCATTTAAATGCTGGCTTCTTTGTTTATTTTTTGATTTAATATCTTCTAATTGGATAAACCAGATTTACATTTTAAAGGGAAAATCACCCTTATAGTCCTCTTAGTTTTTATAAATCTTTGTAACAATTTTAACTGGCCCCTATGTTAGAATTACAAGCAGCCAAAAGATATACATGGAGCACCTCCTTGTTAGCCCTACTGCCAGGCACAGGGAGGCTGGTGCGGGGTGGGAAATGGCACGGGATAGGGTGGGGAAGAAGCGCAGGGAGCTGGAGGGCCTGGAATGCGGTCCACGTTCCCCTGAAGGAGTACCTTTTCCAAAGTTTATCCTTCCTAAGGTGGTTTTTTCCTAAATCACAGAAATGTGCTGCATAGGCTAATAGAGGTCTTGCTAGAAGGGGAAGGGGGCGAGATGCAGGATAGTTTACAATCTAATCTCAGAGTCAAGCCACATGCCCCCAAGTCACACGCACACAGAGGCCCCCACCTGGGTTGCATTGGGATAAAAGACATGCTAGAAATGTCACCAAAAATGTACACCAAAAGCTGGCTGCAGCCATAGGCAATAAAGGAAAATAAAGGGGAGGTGACTGTAGGGTGAGAAAATCTGGAAAGCTTTGTAGAGAAGAGACTGATTTGGAAAGCACACAATCCTAGCTGAAGGAGGGCAATGCTGTCCTGTCCCCTGGCCTACCTATTGCTTGCTTAAGGAGACTCCAGGCCTGTGGAAGTAAGTAGGATATGAAATGCTAGTGTCCGCTACAAAGGAGAGGAGAGAAAAGAAAGCAGGGGCCACAGAGTGGGCAAGGGCATGCTTCTGAGCCACACTTCCTGGATCTGCGTCCTGTTTTGCCACTCAGCAGCTACGTGAACTTGGGCAAGCTACTGGTAGATTCTGGACTTCAGTACTGGTAGTGCCTACCTCCTAGAGCTGGTATACAGATTAAATGAGAATATTACCCACAAAGTGCATAGAACAGTGTCTGGCACACAGTAAGTGCTCAATAAGCGTTAGTTATTATTATGATCACACATGCATACATGTGTATACATTTACCGATATGTACACATGCTGCTGCTGCTAAGTCACTTCAGTGTGATCCACAAGTAGTACTGGGATCCATAGATTGAGATTGATTCTAAAAGACACCAGGAAGGGTCAGAGAAAGAGGACTTGACCATCATGTGCTGCTGCTGTTTTTACATGAGTTAACACTTTGAGATAACAACTCAGAGGAAAGGACAGTAACGAAGATGGTGATGTTTGGGACTGATCTTATGTCCTGGGCTCAGGCCCTGGAGCAGAGGGTTCAAACATTCAAGCCCTGCTTGGATTCCCCACACCGCAACCTGGAGGCAAAGCTGCCATTGGCTTTGCTGCTGTCAGAGGCAACAGTCATCTGAGTTGTGCCCTCCCCAGGGGTTTTGTGGTCCAGGCCCTGGAGGTCATGGAGACCAGCCTCATTGCTAAGGGGAATTTCCAGGCTGCTCTCATCACTCTGACAGAGTCACTGCCTGCTCTGCCTTGCTCCAGACTGAAGGGCACACACAGGCCTGCCCCAAAGTGCAGGAAGTTGGGGCCATCACCCTACCCTCCACACTTGGTGAAATCTATACTCTTGGGCAAGTTACTTAATCTCTTCAAACTACATCTCTAAAATGGACGCGATAATAAAAAATCATTACGGGACCAGTTGTGTGGTTTAGATACAACACGGTAAAGTTTAGTATTCTATAAAAGGTAGCCATTATTGTCGTGAATAGCTTCAATTGCCCTGCTGTTTTGATGCTGCAGGTAGCACATCTGAAAGCACACCTGAAATTCATAATTATGGTGACCAGAACATGTATTGACCAAAGAGGGGAGTTTTTGAGTAAAGGGAGTGCTGTTAGTGATGGCTCTGGGACAATAGGCATAAAGTGGGACTGTTTTGGGTAAACCAACCAGTTCACGATTTTCTACCCATTAGGAAATGTTTTCTCCTTCTTGACATTTCTGTCTTTTGAAAGACATTTATCTTATTGTTTATATTGCTTAGCTCTCGTTGATGGGGGAATGAATATGTGCTAGCCCTTCTACCTAGCACTCTAAGGAAATGAACTCTAACACCCTTCTGATCACTATAGGAGGTAGGTGTGACCTCTACTGCACAGCTATGGAACCTGAGGCTCAGGGAGGTTACATAACTTGCCCAACCAAGGTTACAGGTCCACTAATCGGTATCTTGGGGATTTCAGACATCGGCCAAAGCCTATGACTTCTACTGGATTAGAATGTTTAGAGGCGATTTGAGGATGATTTGGGGGGCCTTGACTCCCACCTCTCACCTGCTGGACCTAAAGGTGCATATCTTCCTCCCACGTGTGCACCAATTCCCAAATCATCAGCTCTGCAGAACCATTGCCTGCAATCTGATGTTCATAGAAATGGGAGCTTCATAAATACAGCTATTAAACCTGCTCCTGGTTTGTTTGTATATGGAATTTTGTGTAGTTTTCATAAGACCTGAAGAGTAATAGCTAAGCCGGCAGTAGGTTATATCTCTATTTTTTCCATTTTTATATTCCCTGCATGGGGTGGGGTGGGCAGCAATATCTCTAGACCTGATGCTCCTCATAGATGAGCTATACAGAACCCCTTGTTTTGGGAATGCCCACTTTGAACTCTGCCCTGGTGATACAGATGAACTGCCCTACCTAATAAGTAGCTATTGTGGAAAACATTAACCTTTGAAAGCTTAGTTCCATGGGAGCAAAGCTATGGCTCCCATAAAACTGGGGAATGATACTCAGAACTCAGCTGAACTTTGGGGACAACTTTATCATTTCTGGGGCCCTAATTTTCAGGAGGATAGCTCCCATGGTGTAAGCTAATGACTGCTTCCTATAGCGGCAGCATGAGTATGAAAAGTGCTCTTTGGCAAACACATTATTCACCCATTGTCACAGAGCCTGTCGTGTCCAGGGTGCTCATCCAGAAGTAATATCTTGTCATAGCAAGCACAAGTTTTCCTCCATACCCTTTGGACCTGGTTTCTCAGGACCGCTGATAAGAGCTTGCATGTAGAACTTGGCATCACTAGCAGGCAAGTCACAACTTTTGTCTCAACTAAACTTCAGCCCCAGGGACAGTCTTCATCCAGGGGTTTAAGGGCTTCCAAACTTTCAACAGTGGCATTGATGCCAGTCCTGAGGAGTGGGAAGATCAAAATTCCTCCCTCCCTACCCACTTGCAAGCAAGCAGACTGAGAAATCTATTCTCAAATATTCTGTTGAGTAAAGATTCCTTTGTTATTTTAACTGGGTTTTTATGGAGACAGGGATTCATTTTTGTGTCCCATGTCCTGAGTGACTTTAATGAGAAATGGCGGAAGTCAGTTCAGGGGAGCCCACATGCCCCTGGGTCTAGGCCCCCACTTCACTCCCCTGACAGATCAAGAAACCATGCAAGAAATTACAGCGTTACTCTTCCAGAGACCTTCAGCACAAATAATGCCTGCTCCTGATTACCAGAATTATGCCTGCATCATTTGGAAAGAGGGAGATTCCCTGCTTTTGGTACAAGTACTGTCTTCTTAACCATCAGGGGTGTTGTACACACAGTTCTATCTCCCTGAAATAGGTCACCACTTGGTGGTTCTTTCTTTTGGTAAATACCTGCTATCTTTAAGACTCAGCTTAAGGGGGGCACCTGACCTCATCTGGAGGACTTGGAAGATCTGGAAGTTACATAGGGCTGAACATGCTCCCTGTGACAAACTTCATCTCATTTTTATACTTACTAGTTCAAGGCCTGCCTTCATTCTTGGGTCGCAAGCTCTAGTTCAACCTGGACCTGTCAGCCATGTTCCTCACATGGCCATCACCTGGCAGAAGCAGAGAAGGCTCTCACTGAAGGAGCGGAATATTTGGGAGAATGTGTCTGGTGCAGTGGTGGTAGCATGTCAGAACCTTGTAGGGACCCCTGGAATGCTTAGCTGAAGCTGGAGATGCTTTCTGTCTCCCTTTCAGGGATCACTGGATGGTTAGTTTCTGCTTTGCTCCTAAAGTCCTAGAGAGTTAGAAGGAGGCTCCAGAAAAATCATGCCTTCCATTTGATTATATCACTTTATGGTTTATATAGATATTTCACCTATGCTATCTCAAGGCAAGGAAGGTTCTCTTATTTCCATCTTACTGGCAAGGACACTGAAGTCTCAGAGTGGTATAGTAACTTGTCCCCAATCACACACAGTATGGGGCGGAACTGGAAAGTGAATTATTTCCTGCTGTGACACAACTACATTAATAATACAGCGTCATTAAAAACTATAACAATGTTGATTATGTCTAACTTCCAAGTTCCAGCTGGTCACAGATCATTTGGAGCCTTTTTCAAACTGTCTCTATCACTTACCAAGGATTCAATCATTGCCTTTTTGCAAGTTTACCCTGCCTTGAGGAAATTTTTATTATTGGAATTCTTATTCCTGACCAAAATCTCCCATGTTCTGTGTGTCATCCATTCTTTGATAAGCCATTTTTACGTGTTTGCAATTCTGCTCTTTCCTTCAGCCAGGACACTAACCTCCATGTCTAGCCTATGTTTATTCTTCTGGGTCTCCAAGTGTATCTTTTTTCGCCTTTCATCCCCTGATACTTCCTATGTTACCCTTTCTAACTCTGGACCCTTCCTTAGGTGAGGTCTAGAGTACCTACGACATCAACGATGCTGCTTCAGTGTCACAGGGTCTGGCCTCAGAGCCACATGACTGCTAAGTTAACTACTATGTCAGTCAATTCACGCCCAAACAGGCGATTCTCCTGTGAGCCTAACTGCTCAGTCTAATATCACAAACACCACGGACCACCTTTGTTGGAACTGCTTTCAGAAATCAATGGCACCTTATTTTTAATATCCTCAGTAAGCTTCTGGTTCAAGATGATGGGTGAAGCACATGCTACAGCCTTTCCTTGTCACCCCCAGTCTCTGAAAGTGATAGAAAAGATAGTTTTTACCTTCATAACTGAATTATAAGACAAGAAGTGTAGCCCTCCTTGGGCCAGAAATTCTGGTAGTGTAAAAAATGTTGGGATCAACCCAATGAAGGAAACAAATCAAAATACATATGGGAGAGAAGAGTATCCCTCCATAAGCAGGACAAAACCCAGTAGGGCTCCACACTGAAGGCCATGGATAAAGGAAGCTGGAGAGAACCAGGGGCAACCAGCAGATTGAAGAGCTGGCCTCAGGAGCTCTTATGCATCTTCTCTCCTCCTACCAAGTGGCAGCTGAAGTGGGACTCTGCCCAAAGAAGCTATGGATAGGGAGGAGTGGGGCTGGAGACACAGAATATACCCAAGCCCTGCAGCCTCGGCGCTAAGGTATTCTGACTAGTAGCATGCCTTCCCCACTCTTCCTGAAAAGAGAGTACAATCTGCAGCAGAATATCTGGCTTCTTCCAGTCCTTCCCCAAAAGGTGGGAGAACAGAAACAGCCCAGCTAACAAAGAAATTCAGCCACAAAAATGAGCATATAGTTAAGACTCACCAAATATTTGGTGACTGCCAATACCGTGGAAGGGAGTTTATTTCACGAACTGTAAACAGAAGAGTTTATAATCGACGAAACAGGGCTCTAGAATGTGTTGCATCAACAGCCTCAAAGACACCAGCAGGCATTGCATCCATCAAAGGATGAACAGATAATGGACATTAGTACTTTGGCTTTTGAGATATAAATCTGAATGAATGGACTGAAAAGCCAAATACATAACAGTTGAAGTGATGGCTGGGAAATTCAGTCAAGGAAGTACCTTAGAATGTGGCACACAGAGATAAAAGAGATGAGAAATACAAAAGAGCAGGTAAGAAACAAGAAGGATGAATCTGTCAGACCCAGTATTTGTCTAACTGGCAATCTAGGAAATATTCAAAGAAATATGAGCTAAAGATATCCCAGAATTGAAGAGGACCTCCTAAATACTCAGCACTATAAATAAGTCACAGGTATCTCAGTGGGGCAAGGTTTTCATCCACTGTAGACAGACTTGATTTGGGAAGCAGCAGAAAGCCATTTTAAGCCCAATGTAGTGGAAGAGATCATCAAACTCCATTCTTATTGACAATGAGATATAAGCTAAATTAGACGGAAATTTAAGACATTTTTGCAAGACTCATAAATTAGTTCTGAAGATGCTTGCTGCCTCGACTGTTAGCACCCACACATACAGTTTAGCTAGTAGGATTTCCTGTTTTCTTAAAACTTCCTCTAGTTTCCTTGTATAGGAGTATACATATGCTAGCTTCCTAGCATAAGAGTATCTACACAAATTAGAAGCCAAGGAGTCAAGTAAGAGAGCAATGCCTCTCCTGCATCCTCCCTCAGCATCCTCACCCCTACTTCTGGTTCCACCAGTGGAAATTATTAATGCTTCCCAATGTGACTCCAGCTCCTTTGGTCTCATCATCCCAACTACACTGCTCGGTCCTACCTCCAAGCATTGCCAAAGCCCTCTTTTCTGCTCACCATCAAAATCCTAGCCACGTTCCAAGGCTCGGCACAAGTCCCACCTTTCACATAAAGGCTTCTTGGGCCGCCTTCTGTGCTAGTATCTCTTTATGCTTGTGACGACATCATGCTTATTAGTATTTCCTCCTCCTAGCCTGCAGGCTCCCACAGAGTGGAAAGAGTGCCACACGTGAACAGTTCCACCAAACTGCTTCAGGTGCCTGTTAAAATGAGAATACCCTCAGGAGAGACAATAAGCTGAAGGATTAGCCCCTGGAGACTAATTGTTTTGGTGAGATGATTTCCTCTGACTGGTCAGGGAGAAGGAAGCGAGTGGATAGGAAATGAAGAGAGAGAGTACAGCCAAGGAAATGTGGTGGAGAGTGGCTCTAGAGTTGTACTCATGCCACATCAGTGTCCCACGACCACCAAATTACTCCACGGCACCGGGGTCACAACTGCTGACACATGGACCACCAAGGAAGCTTAGAGATCATCTCATTCCCAGGCCCCTCAGAGCATCCAAGAAGGTGCGGTTACCTGCCTGCAAGGACACAACTCCAGTCCAGAGACTCTGCTCTTACCAACTGTACCCATACTATCCCTTATTACCCATACTCTCGTGGGAGACTGAAGACTAACGGCAGTAACAGCGTTTATTGAACTCCATGTGTTTCATATAGATACTCTGGTAAGGCTTCAACATGCTTTATCTCTTTTCCTCTTCACAGTTACCATATCAAGAAACACTATTATTTCCCCAGTTTTTCTGATAAGGAAACTGAAGCAGAGCTGTAGCAGTAAATGTACTCGCACAGTGATAGGGAGTCCATCTGAACCCTGGAAATCAGATGGCGCTGGCAGGGGTGCAGGAGGAACTTTGAGTTCCCCCCGTCAATTGTTTTCTCATTCTCTGAACCTGCAATGCCTTTCCCTCAACTTGATGTCTTGAAAACAATACTCCTCCTTCAAGTCCTGCTCATTAGGCCATACCCAGACTTCCCAGGATAATCTCTCCTCTACCCTATCATTGATCATGCTTCTGGTTGAACAATTGTAATTTGAGCTTATATTAACAGTAATAGGGCTTCCCTTGTAGCTCAGTCAGTAAAGAATCTGCCTGCAGTGCAGGATACCTGGGTTCAATCCCTGGGTTGGGAAGATCCCCTGGAGCAGGAAATGGCAACCCACTCCAGTGCCTGGAAAATCTCATGGACAGAGGAGCCTGGTGGGCTGCAGTCCATGGGGTCGCAAAGAGTCGGGCACGACTGAGCGACTAACGCTAACACTTAACGGTAATATGAATGACTCTGTCTTGTCCAAATTAACTTCTTGAGGGCAAGGGCCTCATATGGTTCATTGCATTATTCCCAGGGACTAGAACACTGGCTGGTAATTGTAGATATTAAATTTTTGGAGTGAATACAGTAGTCTGCATGGGCACTTGCTCTCGATGAGACAGGCTCCCCCATGGCAGAAACCCAGAGATCCCATCAGTCTGGATGCCCACTGAGGCTTAGGGCAACTGTGGACAGTGTCAGTATGAAGTGGGTCCCGGACGTGTCCCTCATTCTCCCTCTAAATATTTCTCACTGGCTCCGCTGGCTGCATAATTTACCACTGTATCAAGCCTTCCTCATCTGAAAGATGTTGGCGCCCGGTGAAAAGTTAAATGACATCAAAGTTCAAGGAGATTTCATTCACTTAACAACCTGGAAATCACACTCTACTGGTCAACAAAGGTGGTTCTGATCTGGAAAGAGCCTCTGGGACATTGGAAACCTGAAGTAGTAGGTGGATAAAGGATCTTAGGAGTTGTAAATCCTGCAGGGAGTCCAGAACCCAGCATTGTATTCAAAGTATATTGATTACTGAGTGTTTCTCCACAGCTTTCATTAGATTCTTAGAATGATGCGTCTGGGGCTCTAAAGAGAATGAGAAGAGCCAGCGGAGATGGCCAAACCTGGCCACTTGCACCTCACATTCCCTGACATCCGAGGTCAGTGCCAGGTACATGAGCCTGTAGGTGACACTGGCTGGCCTGAGGGTAATCGTGCAAAAGAGCCAAGGAAGGTGAAGAGGGAGAACGCACTGGGGAAATCTGTGAAGGGAAGCTGAGAGAAAGGGTAAGAACCCTGGGCATCAGATCCACAGCTCAAAGAGGTCATGTGGCCCAATCCCCTTGTTTTATAGATAAGGGAAGGAGGTCCAGAGAGGTTAGGTAACCCCACTGTTTGAGGTCAGTCAGTGGCTCCCTCACCAGAGATTGGCCCTGCTCTAGGCCATTTCTATGGCCTCACAGTTTGTTCATTAAACAACAGATAAGCTCACAAGTAAAGGCCGGTATTGCTGCATTTATCTGACTATTTGGGTGGTGGCTTCGGGCCAATTCATTGCTGGAATTTGGCATTTGGAATCAGAGATAGGGTAAGGAAAACATCCCTCTGGGCACATGTGAATGCATCATGACCCCATTAAGAAGCGTAGCTTGTCAACTGTTCATTCATTCCCTTCACCAACATTTACTGAGCACATACTAGGTACAGGCACCCACGGTGTCTTCATCAGAGGCTCCAGAGAGGAGTGAATAGTGAGGATTTGCCTTGGAGGAACTTGCGCTGTGGTGATGACGAAGGACATCCCACTGCAGAGGCAGCTTTGTTACTGCCCTTCAAAGGACTTATCACAACCAGGTAGGTGAGCCAACGCAAGGCCTCTGGGGACCTCGATGTGGTAAATCTTGGACACCAAGGCTCAGACGTGGCTATGAATCTTGCCACAAGAAAGAGGTTCAGTGGCCTCTGGCTGGTGGCCCCGGGGCTGCCCACCCCTGTTTAGGAACCTTTCAGGTTGGTTTTGGAGTTGCGGAGTCACACAGCTCTGTGTGCCAGGGAGACTCTGAAGCTTGAGGAGCAACAGCCGAAACTGCTGGTGCCCAGTCCCAGAGGTTTCAGTTTGACCCTGGGCTCAGTGAATCCTGAGGCAGAGAGGATCCACATCCTTGACTGGGGCCCCAGGGAGGCTTGGGGAGTGCACAAGGTCACAGGGCTAGTTAACCACAGAGCCTAGACTGGAACTTGGGTTCATGACTCCAAATCCCACTACTGTGATGCTGTCACTTCTGCATTTCCTCACCTCAGGTAAAAAGTCAAAATTGGGCTGAAAAATCCCACTACTAATAACCCTTTGAGGCCAGATAACATGTTGTGAAGCCACTCAGTCACGTCTGACTCTTTGAGACCCTATGGACTGTAGCCTACAAGGTTCCTCCCTCCATGGGATTCTTCAGGCAAGAATCCCAGAGTGGGTTGCCATTTCCTTCTCAAGATAACATGTTAGATCTTTTAAAATTGAGTTGAAAAGTGAAGTGGTGGGAAACCTCTTGAACTGCTGCTATGGGAATGATGCCCAGCCTGGCCTGTTCTGCCTCTCCATGAGACAGGCTCAGCCTGCTGGTGAGAAAAAAGTATGGTTTGGATGTCAAGTGGCTCCTTACAAAAGGCTCTGAGGATGCCATGGGTCTCCAGTCTCTCGACATCAAATCCCACCCCCCCCCACCCCCAACCCAACTTGTCTCATGGCCTGAAAAGGCCATCATCTAGAAGGCTCTTCAGGGGGTCAATGTTGATACTTTAAGACAAACTCACCTGGGGAAGGATATCAGATGCAGCCTACTGGGAAGACAATGGATTGGGTGTCTGAAGGACAAGAGGGCAGCCTCGGACGGGTGAAGGTGAAAGCTGAAGTAAAAGGGCAGTCAGTAAGCAGCTGTGGAGAAAGGAGCAGTTTCACAAGCATGCATTGGAGTCATGGGACCTCAAAGATGAGTAGGAAAGCCCCAGGCCTGCCCGACACCCAAGAGCTTTGGGTCTGTGTGTTCATGTGAAACGTGGATTTTGGTATTTACTAGAGAGGGAAACTTGCCTTTCAGGCTCCATCAACTGTCTTTCCTATGTGTAAGGAAAGCTTGTGGCTGAGGTCTCCCTATGGTGCCCTAAAGGAGAGTCCAGGCCAACCACACAATCTTTATCCCACCAGATCTCCCTTGTTGGTTTCTATTATCTCTCCTCCAGAATAAGAAATTCCCAGGGGCTCACCTGAATGCCTGCTAGGAAAAATGACTTACTCACCAGTGTCATGACCCCAACGCCAGGACATGGAAATCAGATCACAGAATGTGCACACGGAAAACTTTTCCCACTTTTAAGTGACCATTGACAAGTGATCTGGCTTCTCTGGATCTCATGTGGTTGGTTCAGTTTTCAAAGGAGAGAACTGTGCTATTGTAAGGTCTTGGAGTTTTGCTCCCCCCACCACAACCCCGCCTGCCATCCCAGATCTGATACTCTGTGTTTCCTCGATGTAGAAGTTCATGGGCAGTTTTGCCTCCCATCTTACAGACTTGTGGTCCTCACATGATGTCCTGGTTTACAGCACCTTCCTCAGAAAATTTTCCACATACCTCCTGTATCTGAATGTAGTGCCTTGTTCAGACAGGGCCCTAAATGTTTAACGAGAGCCTCCACAACTCTAATGACTTGGCAGTCAAAAGCAAGAGTCTCTCATGACCCACATCAAAGGGAAAGGAGGAGGGATGTTTCTACTAGGTGAGAAAAGGCTCAAGGAATAAGAGGAAGACACAGACCGCTCCTGGGAGGCTCGCAGGGCAGAACCAGTTGAACTCGGGTGACATGGGGGAGACATGAGGTAGGTTATCTGTGGTTCAGTGAGGCGTCAGAGTGTGGGTAGAGAGAGCCAAGAAATAAGGCTGACTAAGGATAATTCTGGAAGCCTTGTAGTTATGTGGAAGCAAAAAAAGTTTTTAATGGGATCGATGTAATGAAAACTGAGTTGGAAAACAATCTGGCAGCAGCGTGCAGGATGAACTGAAAGGGATGGTCTGAAGAGCAGGATGTCAGGTGACAATGGAGAATAAAAACCTGCATAGAGATGGAAATGGTTCAAACACAGGGGACAGATTTGTAGTGAGCACATGCATAGCCCTGGACACTGTTTCCCCTGTGGGACATAGTTGTAAAGGATGTAGATGCAGACCCCCAGCCTTGGGGGACTTCATCTTCCAGGAGCCAAACAGAAGGGAGACAACCCTTAAGAATGAAGACTTCATTTTATTCAGCAAAGGATTTGAGGAAACATACACATCCAATTCAGAAGGATAAATATAAATTTAACTGTTTTCCTTAACATCCCTTTAGATGAAACAATGATTTGTGTGTGACTGACCTTATAAACGGAGAAGGCAATGGCACCCCACTCCAGTACTCTTGTCTGGAAAATCCCATGGATGGAGGAGCCTGATAGGCTGTAGTCCATGGGGTCACTAAGAGTAGGACACGACTGAGCGACTTCCCTTTCACTTTTCACGTTCATGCATTGGAAAAGGAAATGGCAACCCACTCCAGTGTTCTTGCCTGGAGAATCCCAGGGACGGGGGAGCCTGGTGGGCTTCTGTCAATGGGGTCGCACAGAGTCGGACACGACTGAAGCGACTTAGCAGCAGCAGCAGACCTTATAAGTCACTCGTAGTTGAAGGCCTGGCGCCACAGCACGACTAGGCAAAGGCAGCTGCAGAAGGGATTTGCACACCAGGTCCAAGTGTGCAATGCCTGAAAGGCTGTGGTGCTTGACACTCAGCAAAGGCTGCAAATGGGCTGGAGTCTGGATTGGACCCATGGAGAGATGTTATGTTTGGCATCACATCTGAAAATCTGAGAGGAGTCCTGGGCTCTATAACATCTACCCATCTCCACAACTGTGTCATCCGTGTAGTCCTTGAAGTCATCAGATCTTGGGAATGCCAAGAGTGGAATGAAGGGTCCACCAGAAAACTTCAATTTGGGGAGATTTTTCCCAACAGAGGCTTTTGAAAACCACTGGATATTAGATTTTAAGGTAATGTTTTGCAAAAGTCTACAAGGAAGACATTAATTTGCATTCAACTGACCACTGAGAATACGTTTTGATCATTAATGGAGCAGAGGATAGGGTTAAGGTCCATCTCAAAAATTAAGATATGGGTTCAAAGGTAAAGGGAAATCTTGTGTTAGAGACAAGACATTTTTAGGGAATATCTTTAGAACCTTGTGATAATGTGTTTAGACTGGGATATGGAGCAAATATTCCTAGAGGGTAGGAAAGTAAGGGTAAGGGGTAAGT
The DNA here is from genome assembly GCF_002263795.3 of Bos taurus. Lineage (NCBI taxonomy): Eukaryota > Metazoa > Chordata > Mammalia > Artiodactyla > Bovidae > Bos > Bos taurus. Next base: position 59,105,868 of record NC_037337.1, read on the forward strand.
AAAGAAAGATTTTGAGAATGACTGGGGAAATGATATATGAGAAAGTTGGGGTGGGAGGAGAAGTTTAGAAGGAAGTTAGTGGATTTGGTTTTAGCCATAAATGTGGAGTGATGGTGAGACATCTAAGTGCTGATGTTCACTAGGCACTTGATATTTCAGATATGGGGGTAAAGAAAGAGGACAGGGCCAAGAAGGGAACTGAGGGTGGGTACGCACACAACAGAAAGAGCTAAAGTCAGGAAAATAAATGAGTTCTCAAAAGGAGTATGAAGCCAAGGGCTAAGCTCTTAGGCTGGGAAATGCTCAGGGAGCTAGGAACAGGTACAGAGGAATTTCTTATTACAGAGGAGCAGTGGGAGAAAAGGAAAAGCCTATCAAAACAGCCATGGGCAAACAGATACAAGAAGAGATAGCCAAATGGGTCCAAAGCCATTGGAGTGAAATCAGATGAACAAAGATGGAAGGGGAAAAGGTACAGTCTAGGAGGTAGGAAGGGCATTAAAATCTCTGGGGACTGATGGGAGTGTAGGTAAAGCAGAAGCCGGAAGTTATGAGGAAATGGATTTAAGGGAAATGGTAACATGGGTTATTTGGAAGAAAAAGAAGTTAGCCTGCAAAGAAGATAGGAGGCCAGAGATGTAAAAGGAAAACAAGGAGAGGCAGCCAGGAAAGAACCAGGCGTGTAGTGAGAGGACACGGAAAGTGTGTTTGGGTTAAGAGTATGGGCTTTCAGCTCTCCCAGATTGGTGCTCACCTCCCACTTTACCACCTGCTTTGACATGCTGAGGCCCAGTTTCCTCATCTGTAAAATGGAGGTATAATGAACTCATTCTAGAAAGTTGTTGTGGTGACTGAGCCCTAATACATGTAGAGCACTTGGTGAAACATTCCGGGTGAGAGTGAAACTGATGCTACAGATATCTGGTCTTGTCCACACTCTTCAAGGGACTCTTGACACCCACATCCAGGTTGTTTGTTTCTCTTGTAAAACAGCAATAACAGCTGTTATAACTTTTTCTAAAAATAGAAAAAATTAGTTTTTGGAGATTCATGCCTTTTGAACATTCTCCAGCTTCCATCTTCCTCTCTCTCAATTATCATAGCATCCTAGCCACGCCTCCTTGCTCATCAAAAATGCTAGCACTTAGCCATGAGCAGCCTCTCCTGGTTTCTTGTTAGATTTGGGCCAGTCCTCCCCCACCTTCTTTTTATAAGTTTATCCTCTATATTCTGTCATCAAATTTTGGTGTCCCTTAAGACACCCTTCTCAGTCTATACACTTTCCATAGCCCATAAGTCAGCTTAGACCTCTTTCCTGAATTATAAATTGTATATTGCCTCTTGGATATTCCAAACCTCAAAACTGGTCCAGGCTCAGAAAATGGCACACCACCCCTCTAGATACAAAGTGTGGAGACTTAGAAGGCATACTTAACATTTTCCTTTTTCCTCAAATCATTGTGTTTATATCATGACCACCATGCCAATTTAACCACCAAATATCTCACAAACCTGTCCACTCGTCTGTTTCCCAAGACCACGATACTGCCTTCTATTGCCTGAAAAACTATAGGAGTCTCCTCCACCCTCTCCAACACCCCTCCTCGCACTGTGTTCTTCCCACTGAAGTCAGAGATTTGTATTTTTAAAATGCAGGTATGACTTTGTTGATTCCTTGCTTAAAGCCCTTCGGTGGCTCCTCATTTCTCTTAAGACAAATTCTAACCTTTTTAATATTCCTACAAAACTTTGCACAGGTGTATGTTATCACTTCAGCTCAGCCCCAGTGCACCCCACACTCCTCCTGCTCTCCGGGCCCCAGGTCCCCAGCCTTCTTCCTGTGCCTTGCTGACCCTTCTTTCTGCTTTACATCATGCTCACCCTCGCTCTGCTCCCATTGGTCCCAGGTCGCCAGTCTCATTCCAGAGCCCCTCCTTGAGATAGGACCCTCTGCAGCCATAGGTCTTCCTGTCCTCAACTGGATGTTCTCACTCACTTGGGGGAACCATTCAATAAACATCTGTAACTTCTCCAAGACTCTGTCAGTCCCTGGGGGCTGAGGTCACATCTGTCTTCCTCCTTGCAAGAGCCCCAGTAGTCAGGCTTCTATCTATGGAGACTGAGATCAGAAGGTGTGTTAGGGAAAACCAAGGTGACTGGGTTGTGGGGGCATGAAAGAGAGATGGGCCAGGTGTACTAGAGAGAATGAGGAGGGCAGGCTTGGCACCCAGCGCTCAGACCCTAGGTGGCTGTGTCTTCTCCCTGCTGGGCAGGTCACTGCCATGCTGCAAGGTAGGATTTGATAGGGTCTGGCCAAGTTGGACAGCACTTTTGCAAGGTAAGAGCCTGCCTTCATACCTTGCAGAGGGTCAGGGCTGTATCAGGGGATCTGGGAGGCCCTTCCAGCACTGTGGGGCCCAGAGTATATTCTGACCCCAAGACACTGGTACACCCAGCCTCTGCTGTGCCCCCAGCTGACTTTACCCTTGCTCACACTGGGGACTCTGTACTGGTATTTCTTTATCTCGAGGTTGTAGGGCATTAAGGTGGTAGGATACCTGTGCTCCACGCAGCATGGGAGCACGGGCCTAGTTCAACAGGAGGCCAAAGTCTCTGCTTGGTACGATGTGGGATGCTTCAGTGAAGGAGACCACTCTGCAAACAAATGCCTGGAGAGCCAGGTATGTGAGATGGCTTTTGAAGGTACGTAGCCACATGTGTGTATATGTATGTTTGTGGGTGAGGGGAAACTCTTCCTGGCACAGGGACGTATAAGTAATCTCTCTGAAGTTCTAGGACCTTACTCCATTCCTGTACCATAGCTCAAAGGCCTATGTTCAACCTGTGTGGCCCACTGGAATGTTCTATTGGACAGGAAAACCAATATGCAAGGCAGGGAGAATCTTTAAGGACCTTTCCATTCAGAGGTCAGAAACGCTAACTTTTTAAAAGGGAGTTGTTCTGAATAGGCTGGGAATGAATATACATAACTGAAAGGTCCGTGAATGTAGAGACCAAATGAATCCCATAACAGGGAGCTAATGCCATGATTCAGAGCATGGGCTCTGGAAACAGACTCCACAGGTTCCAATCCCACCTCTACAATAACTAGCTGGGTGCCCAAGGGCAAAACACTTATCCACACTTCAGTTTTCTCATTTACAAAATGGGTACCATCATACTTAGCCTACTTATTGTGAGGATGAATGACTTACTATTTGTAAAGTGCTGGGAACATTGTGTTGACACACAGCAAATGCTTTGTAAGCATTAAAAAAATTCTCATCCGTTGGGTCTTTAGTGCCCTTTGAGGCATCTTTATGACATATTTTTGAGGAAGATGAGGAATCAGGCTTCTTTGCCCCTGCAAACATTTAGACATACAGGCAGTGCTAACATTGTACAGTAGTGCAGGACAGTAAAATGACCATGCAAGCTGAAACCATGCAAGATAATCCTAAAAATTGTTCAGTTCAGTTCAGTTGCTCAGTCGTGTCCAACTCTTTGCGACCCCATGAATCGCAGCACACCAGGCCTCCCGTCCATCACCACCTCCCGGAGTTCACTCAGACTCACGTCCATCGAGTCAGTGATGCCATCCAGCCATCTTATCTGTCGTCCCCTTCTCCTCTTGCCCCCAATCCCTCCCAGCATCAGAGTCTTTTCCAATGAGTCAACTCTTCGCATGAGGTGCCCAAAGTACTGGAGTTTCAGCTTTAGCATCATTCCTTCCAAAGAAATCCCAGGGCTGATCTCCTTCAGAATGGACTGGTTGGATCTCCTTGCAGTCCAAGGGACTCTCAAGAGTCTTCTCCAACACCACAGTTCAAAAGCATCAATTCTTTGGCACTCAGCCTTCTTCACAGTCCAACTCTCACATCCATACATGACCACAGGAAAAACCATAGCCTTGACTAGACGGACCTTTCTTGGCAAAGTAATGTCTCTGCTTTTCAATATGCTATCTAGGTTGGACATAACTTTCCTTCCAAGGAGTAAGCGTCTTTTAATTTCATGGCTGCAATCACCATTTGCAGTGATTTTGGAGCCCAAAAAAATAGTCTAACACTGTTTCCACTGTTTCCCCCTCTATTTCCCATGAAGTAATGGGACCAGATGCCAGGATCTTCGTTTTCTGAATGTTGAGCTTTAAGCCAACTTTTTCACTCTCCTCTTTCACTTTCATCAAGAGGCTTTTTAGTTCCTCTTCACTTTCTGCCATAATGGTGGTGTCATCTGCATATCTGAGGTTATTGATATTTCTCCTGGCAATCTTGATTTGTGTTTCTTCCAGTCCAGCGTTTCTCATGATGTACTCTGCATAGAAGTTAAATAAGCAGGGTGACAACATACAGCCTTGACGTACTCCTTTTCCTATTTGGAACCAGTCTGTTGTTCCATGTCCAGTCCTAACTGTTGCTTCCTGACCTGCATATAGGTTTCTCAAGAGGCAGGTCAGGTGGTCTGGTATTCCCATCTCTTTCAGAATTTCCCACAGTTTATTGTGATCCACACAGTCAAAGGCTTTGGCATAGTCAATAAAGCAGAAATAGATGTTTTTCTGGAACTCTCTTGCTTTTTCGATGATCTAGCGGATGTTGGTAATTTGATCTCTGGTTCCTCTGCCTTTTCTAAAACCAGCTTGAACATCTGGAAGTTCACGGTTCACGTATTGCTGAAGCCTGGCTTGGAGAATTTTGAGCATTACTTTACTAGCGTGTGAGTTGAGTGCAATTGTGTGGTAGTTTGAGCATTCTTTGGCATTGCCTTTCTTTGGGATTGGAATGAAAGCTGACCTTTTCCAGTCCTGTGGCCACTGCTGAGTTTTCCAAATTTGTTGGCATATTGAGGGCAGCACTTTCACAGCATCATCTTTGAGGATTTGAAATAGCTCAACTGGAATTCCATCACTTCCACTAGCTTTGTTCATAGTGATGCTTTCTAAGGCCCACTTGACTTCACATTCCAGGATGTCTGGCTCTAGGTCAGTGATCACACCATCGTGAATATCTGGGTCATGAAGATCTTTTTGGCACAGTTCTTCTGTATATTCTTGTCACCTCTTCTTAATATCTTCTGCTTCTTTTAGGTCCATATCATTTCTGTCCTTTATCAAGCCCATCTTTGCATGAAATTTTCCCTTGGTATTTCTAATTTTCTTGAAGAGATCTCTAGTCTTTCCCAGTCTTTCCCATTCTGTTGTTTTCCTCTATTTCTTTGCATTGATCACCGAGGAAGGCTTTCTTATCTCTCCTTGTATTCTTTGGAACTCTGCATTCAGATGCTTATACCTTTCCTTTTCTCCTTTGCTTTTCACTTCTCTTCTTTTCACAGCTATTTGTAAGGCCTCCCCAGACAGCCATTTTGCTTTTTTGCATTTCTTTTCCATGGGGATGATCTTGATCCCTGTCTCCTGTACAATGTCACGAACCTCATTCCATAGTTCATCAGGCACTCTAAAAATTGTACTGTGATCTATAAAAATTTTCTTGAAACATGAAAAACTCTATTACTATAGTTGTTAAGTGTATATGGAAGTGTAAAAAAAAAAAAACCAGTATTTTAATACATTGTAATATAAACATTCAAACATTGCAATTCTTAAAGTGTTTTTTTCTTTGTAAAAAATATTTAGCAAGAGTATGTCAGCAGTCCCTGCTGTCTTCTTTTTGTAGAACTGGAACATTTTTTTCTATGCCTTGCTGAAAAAAAGCTGTAATATTCCTCCTTTATAAATTTGCATCAGCTTCCAATATCTTATACTTTGTGCTCCCAATATTGTAATATCTCTCTGAGAGTTTCTTAAATGAGAAATTTTTGCTCTCAGCACTTCCTCTGCAACATCATTCTCCTTCACTTTCTTCACTTATGCTTTTAACACTGGTTTCAGGTTTCATCAATGTAGACAGAAACCCTGAGGGTCTTGACTGTCAGGAAGTCACAAGGAGCTTACTCAGAATGAGCTTTACTTACTCAGTAAAATTTCAGTCTGGAAACTGAATACCTAAAAACTCAATCTGTTCAAAGGAACTGCTCACTAACAAAGGAACCAAATGATAATAGACACAAGGCTGACTTTTCAGTCTCAATTTACATATATTTTTTAAAAAGGAAAAAAACTACCCAACATATGTGCAAGAAGTTTTAGTGCCTTGCACTTAGCTGTTAATGATTACTTAAATAGTAGAATAATAGGATGAATCAATAGCGTGAATCAGGCAACTGAATGAATTCAACTATGTCATGAAATTTCTGTTCTTGCCAGAAATGTGTCCTTGATTGCATATCTAAGATCTCATATAGATAAGGGGAGAAAAGTAATTATATATACTTCGGAATCTGATGAAAATTATGGCTTCTTTCCCCCATAAAAGAGCAGATATAACATTTTATTCAGTATTTCAAGGAGTTTGCATAACCCCTGATATCCACTTAAAAACTTCATTAAGAATCTAGAACTTTATCGCTAGGTAAAACTCAGCCAGTTGGATCATAAAGAAGGCTGAGCGCCAAAGAACTGACATTTTTGAACTGTGGTGCTGGAGAAGACTCTTGAGAGTCTCTTGGACAGCAAGAAGATCAAACCAATCAATCCTAAAGGAAATCAATCCTGAATACTCATTAGAAGGACTGATGCTGAAGCTGAAGCTCCAGTACTTTGGCCACCTGTTGCGAAGAGCTGACTCATTGGAAAAGACCCTGATGTTGGGAAAGATTGAAGGCAGGAGGAGCAGGGGACAACAGAGGATGAGATGGTTGGATGGCGTCATTGACTCAATGGACATGAGTCTGAGCAAACTCTGGGAGATAGTGAAGGACAGGGAAGCCTGGCATGCTGCAGTTCATGAGGTCACAGAGTCAGACATAACAACTGAACAACAAAAACCCAGCCAAAGTCTGTTTCAAGAACACTGCAAGTCTTGGAAACTCAGAACACTTTTCAAGGGAAGATAATCCTTGGAGTAGTCACCTGGGACCAGGAACTGAATGGAATGGTTGCTCATTCTTCATTACATAAGACTATTCAATATAAGTCTCTTCAACAAACTACAATCCTTGAAACTCTCTTCTGAGAGTATAGGTATTAGAAATCCTTATTGAAAAGAAAGACTCAACACTACATTGTTGAAAAACACTGCAGAGGGGAGTGGCCAAGATGGCAGAGTAGGAAGACCTTGTGCTCACCTCCTTCTGTGGGCAGTCCAAAATTTTGATTATTTACAGAGCAACTATCCATGAAAGTGATTTGAAGTCTAGTAGAAAAGATCTATAGCTCAAGATTTAAAGAAGGAACTATAATATGGGTAGGAGGAGCATATATATAGTAAAGTCAAGACCGATACCTCCAGGTAGGTGAACCCACCAACAGGAGGATAATTACAATTGCAGATATGGCCTCCAATAAATGAGGGGTCCAGCTTCACATAGGACTCCTCAGTCTGGGAGTTCTACACTGGGAAGATGAGCCTCCAGAACATTTGGCTCTGAAGGCTAGTAGGGCTTGCTTTTGGGCTTCCCAGGTGGTACTAGTGGTAAAGAACCTGCCTGACAATGCAGGACACTTAAGAGATGTGGGTTTGATCCCTGGTTAGGAAGATCCCCTGGAGGAGAACATGGCAACCCACTCCAGTATTCTTGCCTGGAGAATCCTGTGGACAGAGGAGCCTGGTGGGCTACAGTCCATAGAGTCACAAAGAGTTGGAAATGACTGAAGCAGCAGCAGAAGCAGGGCTTGCTTTCAGAAGCCTCAGAGGATTGTGGGAAATAGAGACTCCACTCTTAAAAAGTGTACACAAAACCTCACGTGCTCTAGGGTCAAGGGCAGAAGCAGTCATTCAAAAGCTAGCAGGCCCACTGGTGGATCTTAGAGATGCTCCTGCAGAATCAGTAGGCAACTGAACCTCAATTTGAGGATGACACTAGCAGCAGCCATTTGGGGGTGTGGATCCCACCACAAGGATATTGTTGCTGGTAAGCACCATTTTGGAATCCTCCATCTAGCTTATTAGTGTCAGGACCTGGCTTATCCCCACCAGCCCATTGATACCAGTCCTGGAAACTCCCACATCAGGTGCCTAGGCTAGATGGGGACACATCCCAGCCTACCAGCAGGCCTGTTTATATACAAACCCCTGAGCCTCTAGACACCCTGGAACATGGCCCCCCAACCAGGGAACCAACATTAGCCCTGGACCCAGTTTCACTCATCAGGGAGAAACCAGCCCTGGGATCTCCTGGGCCCCAGCCCTGCCCACCTACAGGCCAGCATCAACTCTGGGACCCCTGAAGCCCTACAGCCAAAGACCCCGAAGACCAGATCTTCCCACCACTGACCTGGAAGTAACCTCAAGACCTGACTTCACCCTCCAATGGGTGGACAACAGCCCTAGGACCCCCTGGGCCATGGTTTTACCCACAGGCCGACGGACACAGCTCTGGGACCACCAAGGACCTGCAGCTGGCTGTGTCACAATCCAGTGAACTCACCAGTGTGCCAGCACCAGAAATGGGAACCCCTAGGCCTACAGCCAGAGAACCCATGACCTGACTCTGCCCATCAGTGGACTGGCAGTAGTGCCAGCACCTGCCCTTATTGGTGGTTGGGCACCAGCCCAGGGCCCACCCACCAGCAGGCAAAACAACCAACCCAGGATCACAGTAGCCCCAGAGGCAGCTATGTCAAGACCCAACCTACCCACCAGGAGATTGGCACCACCCAGGAATGCCCTGGGCTCTGGCCCTGGCTAACAGCAGGTCTACAGCAGATCCAGGACACCTTGGGAGGACACCCTGGGAGGACATCCTGGGAGGACAACTCTCAGCCAGCCAAGTCAGGATTTGACTATGAAATATGTCAGAAAGAAACGGGGAGAGGGAGAAAATTCAGAGTTGTTAAAATTCATTCACACTTAAAAAATCAACTCAAAATGACTGTGTGTATATATATATATATATATATATACACACACACACACACATATACACACACATATACACACACATACATATATGCTCATATATATATTACTATATATAAACATTTTGGTAACTAGAAATCAAAAATCTATAGTAGATATACACAGAAAAAAAGAGGACTCCACACATAACACTAAAAATAGCCATCAAATTACAAAGGAAGAGAGAAAAAGGAATAAAAAGCTTCATCAAACAAAAGAGAATTAACAAAATAGCAATAAATATATAACAATGAATTATTTTTTTAATCTGTTTTTTGGGGGCTGTGCTACATGATATGCAGGATTTGATCCCATGTAGTTCCCTGATCAGGGACTGAACCTGTGGCCCTTGCATTGGAAACATGGAATCAACAACTGGATCACCAGGGAGTAAATAATTACTTTAAATGTAAGTGGAGTAACTGCGCCAATCAAAAGACATAGAATGGATGAATAGATATGAAAACAAGACCCATATATATGCTGCCTATAAGAAACTCATTTCAGATCTAAAGACATACAAAGTGAGGGGATAGAAAAGTATATTCCATGCAAATAGGAAAGAATAAAGCCAGGACGCCAGTGCTTATATCAGACAGAATAGACTTTAAATACTGTTACAAGAGACAAAAAAAAAAAAAGCTACATAAAGATCAAGGGCTCAATCCAGCAAGAAGTTTAACAATTATAGTCATATATGCACTCATCATCAGTTCAGTTCAGTCACTCAGTCATGTCCGACTCTTTGTGACCCCATGAATCGCAGCACGCCAGGCCTCCCTGTCCATCACCAACTCCTGGAGTTCACTCAAACTCACATCCATCACGTTGGTGATGCCATCCAGCCATCTCATCCTCTGTCGTCCCCTTCTCCTCCTGCCCCCAATCCCTCCCAGCATCAGAGTCTTTTCCAAAGAGTCAACTCTTCCCATGAGGTGGCCAAAGTACTGGAGTTTCAGCTTTACCATCATTCCTTCCAAAGAAATCCCAGGGCTGATCTCCTTCAGAAGGAGATCAGACTTCAGACTGGTTGGATCTCCTTGCAGTCCAAGGGACTCTCAAGAGTCTTCTCCAACACCACAGTTCAAAAGGATCAATTCTTCGGTGCTCAGCTTTCTTCACAGTCCAACTCTCACATCCATACATGACCACTGGAAAAACCATAGCCTTGACTAGACAGATGTTTGTTGGCAAAGTAATGTCTTTGGTTTTCAATAAGCTATCTAGGTTGCTCATAACTTTCCTTCCAAGGAGTAAGTGTCTTTTAATTTCATGGCTGCAGTCACCATCTGCAGTGATTTTGGAGCCCAGAAAAATAAAGTCTGACACTGTTTCCACTGTTTCCCTATCTATTTGCCATGAAGTGCTGGGACCAGATGCCATGATCTTCGTTTTCTGAAAGTTGAGCTTTAAGCCAACTTTTTCACTCTCCTCTTTCACTTTCATCAAGAGGCTCTTTAGTTCCTCTTCACTTTCTGCCATAAGGGTGGTGTCATCTGCATATCTGAGGTTATTGATATTTCTCCCGGCAATCTTGATTCCAGCTTGTGCTTCTTTCAGCCCAGCATTTCTCATGATGTACTCTGCATATAAGTTAAATAAGCAGGGTGACAATATACAGCCTTAATGTACTCCTTTTCCTATTTGGCACCAGTCTGTTGTTTCATGTCCAGTTCTAACTGTTGCTTCCTGACCTGCATATAGGTTTCTTAAGAGGCAGGTCAGGTGGTCTGGTATTCCTATCTCTTGAAGAATTTTCCACAGTTTATTGTGATCCACACAGTCAAAGGCTTTGGCATAGTCAGTAAAGCAGAAATAGATGTTTTTCTGGAACTCTCTTGCTTTTTCGATGATCCAGCAGATGTTGGCAATTTGATCTCTGGTTCCTCTGCCTTTTCTAAAACCAGCTTGAACATCTGGAAGTTCATGGTTCACATATTGCTGAAGCCTGGCTTGGAGAATTTTGAGCATTACTTTACTAGCATGTGAGATGAGTGCAATTGTGTGGTAGTTTGAGCATTCTTTGGCATTGCCTTTCTTTGGGATTGGAATGAAAGCTGACCTTTTCCAGTCCTGTGGCCACTGCTGAGTTTTCCAAATTTGCTGGCATATTGAGTGCAGCACTTTCACAGCATCATCTTTGAGGATTTGAAATAGCTCAACTGAAATTCCATCACCTCCACTAGCTTTGTTCGTAGTGATGCTTTCTAAGGCCCATTTGACTTCACATTCCAGGATGTCGTGATTATCTTGGTCGTGAAGCTCTTTTTTGTACAGTTCTTCTGTGTATTCTTGCCACCTCTTCTTAATATCTTCTGCTTCTGTTAGGTCCAGATCATTTCTGTCTTTATCGAGCACATCTTTGCATGAAATGTTCCCTTGGTATCTCTAATTTTCTTGAAGAGATCTCTGGTCTTTCCCATTCTGTTGTTTTCCTCTATTTCTTTGCATTGATTGCTGAGGAAGGCTTTCTTATCTCTCCTTGTATTCTTTGGAACTCTGCATTCAGATGCTTATATCTTTCCTTTTCTCCTTTGCTTTTTGCTTCTCTTCTTTTCACAGCTATTTGTAAGGCCTCCCCAGACAGCCATTTTGCTTTTTTGCATGTCTTTTCCACAGGGACGGTCTTGATCCCTGTCTCCTGTACAATGTCACGAACCTCCATCCATAGTTCATCAGGCACTCTATCTATCAGATCTAGACCCTTAAATCTATTTCTCACCTAAATACATAAAGAGAAATATTAACAGACATAAAGAGAGAAATTGACAGTAATACAAAAATCGTAGCGGACTTTAACACCCCTCTTACATCAAAGGACAGACCATCTAGACAGAAAATGGATAAGGAAATATTGGCTTTAAATGACATATTACACCAGAATATATTAATAGATGTATAGAACGGTCTATCGAAAAGTGATGCATGTGCATGTAAATCATTCTCCAGGATAGATCACATCCTATGCTACAAAACAAATCTCAGTAAATTTAAGAAGATTGAAATAAAATCATGCATCTTTTCCAGCTACAAAGTTATGAGCCTAGAACCCAACTACAAAAATGCATAGAAGCTAAACAATATACTAAACAGCCAATGGATCACTACAGAAATCAAAGAGGAAATTTAAATATCTGGAGACAAATGAAAATGAAAGCAAATCATAAAGGTAAGAGCAGAAATGAAAGAGAAACTTAAAAAGAAAAGATCAGTGAAACTAAGCGCTAGTTCTTTGAAAAGATAAGATTGGAAAACATTTAGCCATACATCAAGGAAAAAAAAGAGGACCCAAATCAATAAAATCATAAAAAGTTACAACTGACACCACAGAAATACATAGGATCATAAAAGATTACTACCAGTTATATGCCTATAAGGTAGATAATCTAGAGGAAAATGACAAATTCTTAGAAGTCTACAACCTCTTAAGACTGAATCAATAAGAAACAGAAAATATAAACAGACCAATTACTAGCTATGAAATTGAATCAGTAACACAAAAACAAAAACCTCCCAACAAAAGTCCAGGACCAGATGGCTTCATAGGTGAATCCTACCAAACACAAGATAATCTAACAGTCTTTTCAAACTATTCCAAAACTTTTCAGAGGAAGAAATACTTCCAAACTAATTCTACAAGGCCAGCATCACCCTGATACCAAAACCAGATAAAGATAACACACAAAAAGAATATTACAGACCAATATCACTGATGAACATAGATGCAAAAATCTTCAACAAAATATTGGAAAGCCAAACTTGACAATACATTAAAAGGATCATACATCATAAATAAGTGGGATTTATACCAGGGATGCAAAGATGGTTTCATATCTGCAAATCAGTCCATGTGATTCACCACATTACCAAACTGAAGAATAAAAATCATAAGATCATCTCAATAGATGCAGAAAATCTTTTGACAAAATACAATATCCATCTATGATTAAAAAAAAAACTCTCAACAAAGTGAGAATAGAGGGAACATAACACACTAAAGCCATATATAACAAGCCCACAATTAACATCATACTCAATGTTGAAAAGCCGAAGTATTCTTTAAGTTCAGGAGCAAGGATGCCCACTCTTACCACTTTTATTCAACATAGTTTTGGAAGTCCTAGCCACAGCCAACAGAGAAGGAAAAGTTACAAATGGAATCTACATTAGAATGGAAGAAGTAAGACTGTCACTGTTTGCTAATGACTTGATAATACACATAGAAAATCCTAAAGACACACCCAAAAAATTTACTAGAACTCATCAGTGAATTCAATGAAGTTGCAGGAGACAAAATTAACATGCAGAAATCTTTCTATACATTAATATTTATTAATATTAATATTTAATAATATTGCATTTTTATACAATAAAAGGCACACTACTAGAGAAAATTTAAAAAATAATCCCATTCACAATAACATCAAAAAGAATAAAGTACCTTGGAATAAATCTAATCAAGGAGGTAAAAGACCTATACTTGGAAAACTATAAAGACACTGATGAAAGAAATTGAAGATGACACAAACAGATGGAACGATATACTGTTCTCATGGACTGGAAGAACTAATATTGTTAAATGATCATACTACCCAAGGCAATCTACAGATTCAATAAAATACCTATCAAAAGATAACATTCTTGAAAGAACTAAACGAGTAATTCTAAAATTTGTATGGAAACTAAAAAGACCCCCATTAGCCAAGACTATCATAAGAAGAACAGGAGGTATCACACTCCATGATTTGAAACAAAGCTATAATCATCCAAATAGTATACTTCTGGCACAAAATCAGACACATGGATCAAAGGAACATAGTGGAAAATGCAGAAATGACTCATTTCTGATATGGGCATGTAATCTACAACAATGAGGAAAAGACAACTCTTCAATAAATGGTACTGAGAAAACTGGACAGCTACACACAAAAGAATCAAACTAGACCACTCAGACCATATACGAAAGAAAATTAAAACTAGATTAAAGACGTCAATGTAAGACCTGAAACTTTTAGAAGAAAATACAGATTTTGACACCAGTTTTAGCAATATTTTAGGGGATATGTCTCCTCAGGCAAGGAAAACAAAATAAAATAAATGGGAATACAGTGAAAAAATCTTTTGTACAGCTAAGGAAACTATCAACAAAACAAAATGATCATCTACTAAATGGGAGAGGATGATATGTCCAACAGTGTTAATGTCCAAAATATATAATGAACTCTTTTCAATATCAAAAAAAACAACCCAATTTAAAAATGGGCAGAAGACTTGAATAGACATTTTCCCAAAGATACACAGATGGCCAACAGTCACATAAAAACATGTTCAACATCACTAATTATCCAGGGAAATGCAAATCAAAATCACAATGAGATATCACTTTATACCAGTCAGAATAGCTATTATCAAAGAGAGAACAAATAAGTTTTGGTGAGGATGTGGGGAAAAGGGAACACTTGTGCACTATTGGTGGGAATGTTGATTGCTGTAGCCACTCTGGAAAAAAGTACAAAGCTTCCTCAAAAAATTAAAAATAGAACTATCTATGATCCGGCAATTCCACTACTGGGTGTTTATGGGAAAAAATGAAAACACTAATTCAAAAAGATACAGGAACCCCTATTTTTTTGCTGAATTATTCACAATAACCAAGATATGGAAGCAATCTAAGAGCTCGTTAACAGATGAATGGATAAAGATGATGTGGGGTGTGTGTATAAAATGAAACATTACTCAGACATAAAGAGGAATGAAATATTACGATTTGTATCAACATAGATGGACCTAAAGGGTATTATGCTAAATGAACTAAGTCTGACAGAGAAAGGCAAATACTATATATGATTTCACTTATATGTGGAACCTAAAAACCAAAACAAATGAACAACCATAAGTGAACAAAGTCATAAATACAAAGAACAAATAGGGGTTGCCAGAGGGGAGGGGTTTGGGGGAGGGAAATAGTTGAAGGAGATTAAGAGGTACAAACTTTTAGTCACAAAATAAGCTAGTCATGGGTATTAACTTTACAGTGTTGGAACACAGTAATAATTACATAATATCTTTCTGTGGTGACAGATAACCACTAGACTTATCATGGTGATTATTTTGAAATGTATAGAAATACCAAATCACTATGCCATGTGTACCAAGAACCAAAATGGTGGTGTACTTCAATTAAACCTCAAAAACAAACTCATAGAAAAGGAAATCAAATACGTGGTTGCCAGAGGCAAAGGGTGGAAGCTGGTGGCGGGGGCGGGGGGGGGGGTTGGTGGTGGGGGGGCAGGGAATTAAATGAAGGTGGTCAAAAGGTACAAACTTCCAGTAATAAGATAAACAAGTGCTTCCCTTGCGGCTCAGCTGGTAAAAAATCCTGCAATGCGGAAGACCTGGGTTCAATCCCTGGGTTGGGAAGATCCCCTGGAGAAGGGAAAGGCTACCCACTCCGGTATTCTGACCTGGAGAATTCCATGGACTGTATAGTCCATGGGGTTGCAACGAGTCGAACACGACTGAGTGACTTTCACTTTCCAGTAATAAGTACTAGGTAAATAAGTACTAGAAAAGATAAAGACAATATGATAAAGATAACCGACACTGTGCATCTTATATATGAATTATTGAGAGACTAAATCCAAAGTGTTCTCATCACAAGGAAAACTATTATTTTTCTATTTCTTCAGTGTTGTATCTGTATAAGATGATAGATCAGCACTAAACTCATTTTATAATCATTCCAGGATGCATGTAAGTTGAATCATTATATTGTACACCTTAAAATTATATACTGCTGTATGTCAATTACAACTCAATAAAGCAGAAAAAAAAAATGCTCTCCAAGAGGAAAAAGGAAAGAGAAAACCACATCAGAACCAGAAAATCAAACTGAAAATTATCCTGTACAGGAGATTAGCTGCTGTGGAGAGCTTGGTGGCTGGGTGGCATCCGAGCCTACTGCTGGTGGTATCAACCAAGCCATCTCTTTCTTCCTGCTTCCCCACTTCTCTTTTTCCTCCTCTCTTTTTATTCTTTCTCTCCTCTTCTTCTCTCCTACCACCTCTGTCATAGTCCAATGTGTACTGCTTCAACCAGCACATGGTGCAAGAGGTTTTCAAGCTTTATTAAAGCCAATAGGAAAAGATTGTCCTGTTGAATTCAATAGACAATTTATGGGAGGCTCTGAGAATGCCTCAGTGATGCCTGAGAAATACCTTCTGACTGGAGAAGCCTACCCTCTGGGGGAAGTAATCCCAAGCAAGCAAGGTAGTTGGGGATTGTGCTTTAAAAAATGTATTTGGCTTCGGGGGGAAAAATATTGCCTAAACAGAAACTGCTGATGAAGTCACAGAATGACTCCACCTCTGGAATGAGCTGCATTTTCATGTATTTTGGTATGAAATTTGGCTCTTAATTGAGAACTCAGTCACTCTACCCACTCAAGGGCAAGGTGATAAGGTTCTATCAGACCAAGAGTCTAAACGAACCTGAGACTCTACCAAGGTCAGAAATGCTGCACTTCAAGCCAAAAGATCTCTCTTGGGCTTGCTTGTTTTGACTCGTGACTATAAATTTGTCTTGTCTAAGTGTCCAATCATATTATAAAACAAAGCGCCAATCTCTACGGTACAGCATCCTCTGAAGCAACAGGAGTCCTAAATGTACATTTTGGGGATTTTCTAATTTTTCCACTCTTCTGATCTCCACAGGACTTTAAATTACTTCCCCTGAGATCAAGTAAAACAAAATGCTTTTGGAAGTGCTGAACCCAAGGCATTACAACGTCACCAGCATGGTGTCCGAAGTTGTGCCTATTGCCAGCATTGCAATCCTGCTGCTCACTGGATTTCTTCTCTTGGTTTGGAATTATGAGGACACATCCTCAATACCAGGTAAGGCAGTCGTCTATTTCTGTATCTAAAGAGATTGTTTCCTTGGGCTTTTGATCCACGAGGGTAAAGGAGATTCTACGAAATGACAAAGAGTAAACCTGGAGAGCTGGCTGAAGTCCACAGCATGTAAGCAAATGAGGACTCAGGTGAAAAAATGTTTAGCCAATTATCTGCACATGTTTAATGACAACATTAAAACAATACCTCAGATAATCTCTTCCAGGCTCCACTTTACTTTGGTAAAATAGACTTGGCACAAGTATCCTTTAAAATAAGTTTAAGATGGGGACAGCAAAGTAAAATTCCAGGAACTTATTTTTCTTTTGATTCAAATTCGTTCCAATTTTGCTCTGAAGGTGAAAATGTCTCTGGAATGCCTTCTGTCCCCCTTTCTGTCTCATTCCCACTTTGCCTCAGCCATGTCCTCTGCCCTCTCCCTTCTCAAACTTATTCCTTCTCTTTATCCCATTCTTTATTTTCTTTTATTCTTGGATAAGGTGGTGATGTTGATGCCAACATAAGAGCTGGATGGATCCTGGATAGTGGAAGAAAAATGGGGGACCACTATCATTGCCTTGAAAACCTAAAAACATCTTCAACAAGCTCTGTGGACAATCAAAAGTAGAGCATAATATAGTTATCCAGATAATTCCAGTAGAAACACCATCACTCTACACTGTCATACTAACTCAGAATTCTCAGAAATATCAGATTGCTTTTTAATTTTCAGGGAAAATTCCTCACAGCAAGCATCTGTCTCCAGTCCCATAAGATACTTGATAAGGCTTTATTTCAAGAGCATACTCATTACACACTTTCAAGTGTGGGCCTCTTTGCACAGTGATGGAAAGTGGGAGTGTAGGGCTGCTGCAAAATGCCCTGGGTCTGGTTTCTTTATCATTTTTGAGAGAACGGCCTGTCTCTCTGTTTGATTCAGCCTGGTATTTTAGGTTACTTTAAATGCCCAATGTAATGGAATGCTTAGTTGGTTTTCTTCTCTACTCCCTGATAGGGGTCTGAAGGAAGACTGTTCCATGGTCTTTAGCTCAATGAACCCCTTCTCCATCACTGCCCCTTTCTCACTGGATTCTCTTCCCCCAGTGGGCACCCAAGTCAGGGTCCATGAATGGTAGAGGGGAGGGAGGGGCTATTTTTAACAAGTCGCCCCAGAGGTTTGCGTTGCAGGTGATGGTAGAACTGCCTTGGACCTTTGGGGAGGTGGGGGGAGGCAAGCACAGAATGAGCATCCCTGAAGCTCTGGACCAGGAGCCAGAAAGGGGCAGCTCCTCTGTCTACCACCTCTGGGCTGGGGATATCAGGCTGTCACACGCTGACAGTCTGTGACACAATCACACAGTGCTGTCATTCTCAGCCCTGCCTGAGGTGGGTCCTCACATGGACTTTTCATTTCCCAGGTGGTTTTCCTGAGCACTCAGGGTTGAGAGCCACAGAATGGAGCCCAACCCCTTCATTTGAAAGAAAGGGAAATTGAGCACCAGAGACAGCCTCTGCCTGGTCCAGGCGGTATGAGTAACTGTGGAGCCAATCTCTTCTGTTCATAGGTGAGGGGTTAAAGCCCCAGAAGAGAAAGGGCTTGCCAGCATCTTAGCTGGAAGGCAAGTGGGAATAGGGGGAGCAGGGGGACCACCAGGAAGTCCTAAATCCCAGATGGATGTTCATTTTGCTACTAGGGAGCTTCTATTGAATAGTTCCATGCTTTCCCTGGGGAAAGGTGAGGTCTGGTTAGAACTCTCTAGTTCTAGAACCCTCTAGGCCAGATCCCTCCAATCATCAGCTCTCTGGGCTCTGAGTTTTATGCATATGGAGAATCTCGGGGTCAGTGGAGCCAAAGAGTTGAGAAGGTACAGTGAGCCAAATCCCTCAGTTTAACAATTTTGAAAGCAGTTTCACACCCACTTTCTCCTGTGAACCTCTGGGCACTCTGGTGAGGTAAGTGTGTTGATCCCTACTTTGCAGATGAAAAAGCTGAGACATAAAGAGGCCAGATGTCCATGGCTAGTAGACGACGAAGCTGGGACTCAAATTGAAGCTTCCTCAACTCACATTTACTGAGAGGCCCCGTATTATCAGGGCATGGGGAAGGGGGTCCAGGAGTGTGAGAGGTAACCCACATAGGCAGAGGACATAGTGCCAGGGAGGGCCGTGAGGGTTGGAGAGGAATCATTCCTACTTGGTGATGTGCAAGCTTCAATTTGGAGAAACTGCGCCAGTTCGCTGATCTCTGACAAGACTACTGTTACCTGGCGCCTGGCAGCTCTCCCTTCCCCAAGGTTACAGGGTGATGTCTAACCTTGCACGTGGGCCCTCTCCCCCAGACCCTGTCTCTGCCCTGTGCACCACATTCTTTATGGGAGCGCTGGGGAAAAAGGTATGGTGACACAGTTTCCTTTTGCCTGTTAAAAATCTGTTCTACATAAAATGCACAAATAAACATGTGATCACAGATCAGAACAAAAAGGAGGATGCTAGCAGGATCCCAGAAACTCCTCTTGTGCCTTTCCAGTTATACCCTCTGTCACCCCCAGAAGTAAATAGCCTTCTATTCTATAATGATCACTCCCCTGCTTTCTGATAGATTTTTCACCTAATTTCATATTCTAAACAATATCCTTCAGTATTACCTGCTCTTGCATGTTTTAGCAATAGGAATCCTATATTCCTTATTCTTCTGTCTTGGTTTTTTCCTTACATTTTTGCCTGTAGGTTTCATTCAGGTTGTGGCATGCAGCTGCAGTTCATATAGTATGCAGTTACATGAACACCTCACTGTTTAGTCACCTATTCTACTGCTAATAGACATTTGGGGTGTCTTCATTTTGGGGCTATTGTGAACAAGGCTGCTATGAACATTCATGTGCACAGGTTTATTTTGTCTAATGAGGTTTAGCTTAAGATTCTCTTCTTAAACCCGTCCATTCAGACTGAAATGATTGAGACCATAAGGAATTGGTGTGGTGTGGACTACTTTTTACTCGTAGAGCTGTGAAGAGCCTCATGTTAATTAACTTGTGTTGTTGTTTTAATTATTTTGTGTGTGTGACTCACCCATATAGATCAGAAGATATAAAAGGACATTTGGATTTATAGGAACAAGAACAACAGTATCTTAAACAATTGCTCTTTTGAGTAGTGCTGAAATACTGATTATGATCTGATGACTTTCCTAGGTCCCAGCTACTTTCTGGGAATTGGGCCCCTCATTTCCCACTGCAGGTTCCTCTGGATGGGGATCGGCAGTGCCTGCAATTACTACAACAAGATGTATGGAGAATTCATGAGAGTCTGGGTATGTGGAGAGGAAACCCTTATTATTAGCAAGTAAGTCTCAATAATTGGAGAAATACTTTAAAAATCAAGGTTGGGATATTTCCTATTAAAAAGCAAACTCATTTTGATATTTTGCCATCTTTGTTTCCAATGTCTTTACTACTTAAATAAAGATGAGTGATTACCAGGTTAAAAATCTAACACTTGAGACAAACAGAATAATTGGGTTTTGCTTGAGACCTGAGGCATATATAATGAATTCTGGAAAGACTGGAAATTATTCAAAATATCTCTGAGCAGGGAATGTGGAAACTTAGAATACAGAGGATTTGGTTTTGACAAAACACTTGAAGGAGAGGTGTTATCTTTTATACTTCCCTAAGATTTTGGTCTTAACTGTAGAAGTAAGCATGAAAACAAATGAACAAATAGTAATAAAAAAACAAATACCTGAGGGGAGCGGAATTCTGATTGCATCAATTTGCTGATGTGTTTCTAATGCCAACAGGAGGGTAGACAGCAGACGAAGAAGGCGTTCTTCTCTTTACAGAATGCTGCTGTCCTAAAGTGACTGTCAGTGTGCCGGTAAAAGCAATGGTATTCTCCTGCTCCATTACATTTTCCAGATAACTGGTAGACTGAGTTCACTTCAGTGTTAACAAAATATGGATCAACTAAAGAACTAGCTTTGTGAAATATTAGTTTTCTTACTGACTGATCATAGAAAATGAAGCATTTAAAATAAAGCACATATCATAGATGTTCAGCTACTTTGCTAGAATTTAGCAAAGCTAACTGCCAGAATGTCTCATTAATGAGATTTTATATTTATAATCCCTGACAAAGATTTACTCAGAAACTAAGACTGACCAGGGTATTTTACTTATTTATTAGAATTGTTTCTTCAGATACATAGACTATTGCCCAGAAATAAGTGAAGCATTTCTGGAAACTACATTGGCTTTTTTTCATGCCATATTATACATCATTTCCGAAAATACCATGGTAAACACAAAGCCTGAATACTTTGAGCCAAATACTTGAAAGAAGGGAGGAGGGGAGAAAAAGATGTTATCCTTTCAAATATTTCTACCTATCCAAGAATGTTATTTTGAACCAAACTAATTCCTCAATCGTTGCCTGGGTGTTTTCCCATTTCATTCAGTTTGCTGTTGTAAGAGTCTTAATAGTAACTAAGACAGACCATGTTTATATAACTAAACATGTTTATACAGCTTCTGCGGAAATGTCATTTTGGGTGGAAATGTCATTTCACTGGGTTAAAGTCAAACACCCCAGTACAGTGGTTCTCAGACTGTGGTCCCCTGACCAGCAGTAGACACATCTGGCTTTCCATCCTTGGTCCCTCCCTGACACTCTAAATGAGAAAATCTGGGGTCGGGGCCCAGGGATCTTTGTCCATGAGGCCTCCAGGTCATTCTGAGGCACACTCCAGTTTGAGACTCACTGCTCTAACGGTGAGAATATAGGTGCTCTTAGGTTTTACTCCTCTTGGTGTATTGAGCTCTGCTTAGCCAAATTTAAATGAATTTGACATGTTCTCATTTTCAGAATCATTACTTCACTCATTTTTGCAGCCAATTTTCAGTCTCAAAATTGTCCTGGAACAGATGACTATTGAGCTTGGGAGACTGGGACACTACCTCCTGCTCTTTGATCTCCCAGGGCAGCAAGTTGCCTTCCAGCCCTCCTCAAGTCAGCATCTGCCTGTCCCTCAGATACCGGTGAAGGGATCCACAGGATATTTATCCAAAAGGATGACACCTGCAGCCCGGGGTCTAGAGCAGTGCTTCTTGTCTTGGCTTTACATCAAAGTCGCCCAGGGGGCTGTTCAACATCCCAATGCCCAGGTCACATCCCAACTTTTATAGTCTCTTGATGGGGGGACCCAGGCATTGATGGTGTTTAGAGCCCTCCAGGTAATTCCAATATGCTGCAGACTGGAGGGAGGAGAGGAGGTAAGAAGCTCCCAGGACAGAGGGCTTTTCCCTTCAGTATGGGGAAATGCTGAAGCAGGTTGGAGTGGATTCATCTAATTTTCTCCCCCTAAGGTCTAGGTCAGGTGATGGAGGTGCAAGACTAGACCTGGAGGGAAGAATGAAGCACCTGAGAAAGGATCAGATGACCAGGACAGAAACAGCTCATAGACAGTAGATACTCAGATCCCCAGAATAATGCCCAGGAGCCTCACAGGCAATTCCTGAAACAGGATCCTTGTCACAGCACGTGCCATCTGACCAGTCTGCACCTTACAGGAATGTGACCTTACTGACCCCCAAACTGTCAGGTGCTTCCTTCACACTGAGGACACAAACAGCCTTCTGCCTGTGCCCAGCTCCATCTCTGCTCTCCCCGTTCTTCCCTGGTCCTGTCCTCACAGGCTCTTCTCTGGTTGGAGTCTCTGTGTTCTCTATAATTGCCTCTGAGCCGCTCGATTTTGTTGTTAAGGGCTGAGCTCCCCACAGGAATAGGACGTGTTTGTCCCCATCTCCTTCCCTCGCTGCTCTTCAGATCCTTCCAGAACTTCCTGTACCTCTTGAAGAGACCCCACTGGACCCCAGAAAGCTTTTTCTTTGAATAATATGCCAGGTCTTTTCTCTTCAGAAAGTTTGATATCTGTCATCATTACAACTGTGCTGAGATTATGGCCCAACTTTTCAATTCAGCTTAGTTCTGAAGTGGTTGGGGCTGCAGAACTTTGGGTGGGGGAGAGTCAGGCACCAGGGCTGCTGGGCTTCTGCCTGAGCAGCTGGGGGGGGCGGGGGCGGGGGGAGGGCATCTGATCATCTGTAGGTAAAGTGTGCACAGTTCCCCAGGCAGGGGTGCTGTAAATAATGAGGGGCCACAGACACTTCGTGCCCTAAGTATATATTGGTGTTTGCAAGAATATCAAAAAGAAGAACATGGGTAGCATCAATAAGCGAGTAGCACTTAATACGCTAACTGGGGTCAAATTGGCCCATCTGCTACCAGTTTAAATACTATTGTTATAGTGTTTATATATCTGTTTTAATAGTGCATAAATTTATCCCCATGTTGTGGGATTTTTATGGTAAAACTCAGATAGTTCCAGGCAAACCAGGATGGCAAACCCACACTATTATCAGGTAAATATGTGCTGTATAAAAGATGAGGTGGGTGGAACATCTTTCGGATGGGGAAAAATCAGGATTCCATTTCAGATATGTTGACTTGACTTGCCTAGTACCACTGAATGGGATATTAAGAAGGAAGTTCTGACCATCCAGACCTTCTAATGTAGTCATAAACTAGCAAAGGAGCTGAGGAGGAGAGCCAGACAGAAAAGGGAAAACCAGGAGAATGTGGTGGTCTGAAAGCAAGATGAGGAATGCGTGGCAGGGAGGATGGAACTGTCAAGTATCCAGATAGTGCCACAAGACTAGACAGAGATGTGAGCATTGCATTTAGCACCAGGCAGGTTAAGGGTGACCTTGACAAGGGGAGTTTCAGTGGCATTCTGGGGGCAAAATGTGGCCACTGTGGAGAATGGGAGAGAAGAATTGGAGGTGCCAGGTACAAACTCTTCAAGGATTTTGTCCTAAAGGAGGCAGAGGAATAGAATAAGGGTTGAAAGGGGTATTTGGTCCAAGTCTTTTTGTTTGCTAAGATACAAGATACTATGACATGTGTGCTTTGGTGGGAATGATGAGTCACAGAGGAAAACCATCGATGCAGCAGAAAGGAGGAGTGTGCCAGGTGAGATGACAAAGAGGTTCAGGTGACATGTGGAATTGGCCTTGAATAGGGACATGGAAGTTCATCCCCAGTAACAGAAGTGAAGTTGAACATATGGCACTGATCCTGATGGTTGGACTTGCTTCTGTTTTCTCATTAAAATAGGAAATCAAGCCTCTATGTGTGTGTTAGTGGTGTCCAACTCTTTGTGACCCTATAGACTGTAGCCTGCCAGGCTCCTTTGTCCATGGGATTCTCCAGGCAAGAATACTGGAATGTGCAGCCATTCCCTTCTCCAGGGGATCTTCCTGACCCAATCAAGTCTGTAGTTGAGATTAAAGGTGAGGAAGTAGAACAGTGAAGAGAGGAGGCAGGATATAACAGTCATAGAGGAGACAAGAGCATGATTGGACTCAGGAAATGTACTAGATTGGGCAACTGCACCATGGGCCCATTTGAATTTAACTGAGACTCCTTCTGTGTGTGTGTGTGTGTGTGTCTTTGTGCATCTATGGTTTTTCCCTGGCCCCATTCAGCTGCCAGGTGCAAGCAGAGTAATCTAAGAGTTGGCTTTAGCAGGGTTGAGATTTTACCAGGGAACGAGGACAAAGTAAGTAGAGGTCCAAGGAGGTGAGGATGCATGACAGGCAGAGACTTTAATGATAAACAAGAAATATTTTCCCAACTTTTTAGTAAGAAAAGTTCAAATGAACAAGAACGTTAGAAGAACAATCTCCGAACAATCTCCCTACTTTTTGTCCCCTGACCTTGACCTTCTGAAGAAACCATGTCAGTTGTCTTACAGGATGCCCCACATTCCATATGCCTTTCATTGTCTCATTATGGTGTCATTGAACATACTCTTCTATTCCTGGTATTGCCTATAAACTGAACACTAGGTTTATAAGCTCAATTCAATTCAGATTAACTGTTTTGTAAGAGTATTTTCCTGTTTAGTCCTAGATACTTCATATTGCATCATAATCGGGAGCCCAGGGAAGGTGGTCCCATATTATGAATACTAAATCTGATCAGCTTAGGGTCGTTGCAGTCAGGTCTCTGTTATATTCATTTTCTCTTGCAGTGACCTCAGTATTAGAGCTGCATAAGATTATTAGAGGGCAAAGGACAGGGAAAACGTGGTAAGACTAATGGAGTGTGAGTGACAGGCACAGAACAGGTGTACAGGAAGCAAGTGTTTTTGAATGTTTGGTACCAGTTGTTCCATTGATTATCTCCCCATATTTCTAGTACTCATCAGTCTTGAACCTCACCATGGGTCTGTGAGTTCTTTAAACTCAGAAGGGAGGTCTTTTTTTTTTTTTTTAACCACCTAAATTTCTTTTTTACCACCTAAACTGACTTCCTGACTACTTTTCATTCTGAAGAGACAAAACATTTGCCTTCTTTGGAGATAGCTTTTGACTTCGGTCATGTTTTGAGAAGAATAACAACTCCAGGGACCAGGCATCTTAAACTACCCAGTATCCTTTCTGAGCTTGGGGACTCTGGTCTCTTCTCAGTGGTGAGAGGCCCTCACTCTCTCAGTCAGTCAATCCATGTAACATCCCCCTTACCTAGTGTTACAGCCGGTACAATTATGGGAAGGAGGTCTCCTCTGTCCTCCTAAATGTCAGGAGAGCTCTGGGCTGAGGTCCTTAGCGCCTCACCAACCTTCCCTTCTTCGCTCTCCTGATTTACTCTGGTTAGATAAGACCAGCCTACTTTTGATAAGTGATTTTGTTTTAAACTGCTTGTCTTTAGTCACACTTTCCTTGCTGTGTGTATCACCTCTGTCTTGCCTGCATGTGCGTGCTAAGCTGCTCAGTCATGTCTGACTCTTTGTGACCCTATGGACTGTAGCCCGCCATGTTCCTTGGTCCATGGGATTCTCTAAGCAAGGATACTGGAGTGGGTTGCCATGCTCTCCCTGAGGGGATCTTCCCAACCCAGGGATCGCTTGTATCTCCTGCATTGACAGGTGGGTTATTTACCACTAACACTACCTGGGAAGCATTCTTTGCCAAGTCAGAGCCTCTGTCTCAGGATAAGTAAGATATTGGTGCCCCTTAAAGAACACATTGCCTTTAAATGGTAGCTCTTTATTAACCAGCATTTAGTTGGATTGATTTGGGATTTCTTATTCTCTTTTTTTAAATTGATGAGGTAGTTCCTCAAAACATATGGAAAGACCAATATCTTTTATGAAATATGCCAAAGCTCTAGGAGTCAGAGTAGAAAAATACTGTTCTGCCTGTTTCCTAATTAAAATGTGTATACTAGTTTGTGAATAATGAGGAAATAAATTGCTTGCTTTCTGCTTTAATTATAGAATGAGGTGGGGGAAGATGAGAAAGCTAGAGGCCTAAAATCTTTTAATTAATAAGAGTTTCAGTCCTTTTATACCATGACATTTCCACACAGGACAAAATTTGGCTAGTTGGTTAAACTAATTCCCTGAAACACAAATAGAAGCATCTGGATATTTGGTTTTTTGCTTTTATAGTTGCTAAGAAGAGAAAAACTTACCCAAAACTTAGGATAATTTGATTAATATTATCTGGGATTAAATCAAGAATATATGTGACTTAGAGAGTATTTTGGTTTGAAAATAAGATTTTGTTCCTAAAATATATATCAAGTAAATTCATTCATATGATAATTTTGTTTTCATTTCATAGCACTGCCATTATTTCAGGGGCTTTCTTTTAAAGTTTAAATGGGATCTTGAAATCCATCACAGATGTGTGGGTTTGGCTAGTACTTAGCCCACCACCTAATCTACTCAGTTGGAGCTGAGCTCCTTTGGCCCAGGGTCTTCTATGGCAATGTGTTCTCACAGGCATTCACTGAACAACCTCATTAGAGATAAGTCATCCTTTCAGGAGCCAATTGCAACTTGGAGCGAGAGGACCACCCTAGCTCACTGGAAGAATAAATGCATAGGGTATAGTAGCCACTCCCAATCTTTGAGTGTTGTCTGTTCAGAAAACAGCCATAGTAGGAGAATTTGCAGTTGAGAAACAGAATTTTAGTATAGAAGGAAGGATGAGCCAAAGTAGTAGTGAATACATGAAAATCTGTACAATATTAAGCACCAAAATAAGGGAGAAAATAACATCTAAAGTAAAGCTAACATCAGAAATAAGTTATGCGTCTAGAATTTGCACAATTGAGCACTGTGTGATTCTTTCCAACTTCTATCCCCTGCACACCAGAAAAATTCCAGATGCTCCCTCTTTTGCAATGTCAAAAAGATGTTTATAAATATATCCTAGGGATTTTACTGGCAGTCCAGTGGTTAAGACTTCACCTTCCAATGCCTGTGGTGTGGGTTCCATCCCTGACAGGGGAGCTAAGATCCCACACGCCTTGCAGCCAAAAGAATCATGACATAAAACAGATACAATATTGTAACAAATTCAATAAAGACTTTAATAATGGTCCACATCAAAAAAAAATTTTTGTTTAAAAATATATTTACTTTCCTGTTATAATGTGCATATTTTCCTTTATTCCTCTGCTCAAATGTTTGATCCCTTTCTGATGTCATGATCTGTGTCTCTTCTGAATTCCACTCTGGCCTTGGACACATGGAATAGTGGGAAAGCTCTAGAAGGTCTATTTTAACTTCCCTAGCAGACTTGAGCAGATTGGCTCTTGAGCCCCGAATTTAAGGGTTATATCATTTTAGCTCTGCCTCTGGCAGCTCCTCACCAGAGCACACAAAGTGGGCATCTTTTATACACATTCTGGCTTCTGTCTTGTAAATACTGCTGAAGCACAGACTAATACTGGTTCACCCTGCACTGACTTTCTTCATGTCTCCAGCAGCTGCACTGCAAAAAACCTCTACTTCTCTGCTCACCACTCTGTCCCTCTTTTTAATTTCCAAACTCTGCTTCTTTTTTTCTGATTATCTCTGTGAAAAAAAGGCTGTCAATTTGAAGATACTCAAGTGGAAATTTTTTGAAGTTTCAGAAACATATAAGGAGGAAAGTCACTCTGCTATGCTTATGTGTCACTAAGATGTATTTACACTTGGCCATGTGGTCCACATAAAAATACTGTGTGACATAAACCCTGTAATCTGAAGAGCCTGTTGTCCTGCCCTACAGAGGGGTCTGGGTAACAAGCTTGGAACAGCTGTGCTAGCACAGGGAGGTGGAAGGTGGTACATGAGACCTAAGGTTGGTCCAGTGATTTGTGTAAGCTTTGTATAGGGTGAGATTTATGCTGAGATTTTTTTTTTCCCTCTGATGGGCAAGGCTGAGTGAGGTGGTAATCCTGTCTGCTGATGACTGGGTTTGTATTTTTGCTTTGTTTGTTGTTTAGATGAGGTGTACTTCCCTGGTGGCTCAGATGGTAAAGCGTCTGTCTACGATGCAGGAGACCCAGGTTTGATCCCTGGGTTGGGAAGATCCTTTGGAGAAGGAAATGGCAATCCACTCCAGTACTATTGCCTGGAAAATCCCATGGACAGAGGAGCCTGGTAGGCTACAGTCCATGGGGTTGCAAAGAGTCGGACACAACTGAGCGACTTCATGTACGTACATGTATGTAGATGAGGTGTACTGCACAGGGTGCTACTGGGGGCTGGGTGATGCCAGGTCTCGTATTCCAGCGGTGTCCTTTGTGTGAGTTCTCACTATTTGATACTCCCTAGGGTTAGTTCTCTTTAGTCTAGGGTCTTGGAAGTCAGTGCTCCCACTCCAAAGGCTTAGGGCTTGATCTCTGGTCAGGAACGAAGACTCCACAAGTGGTTTGTTATGGCATTAAGTGAAATTAAAATAAATACCCCAAAACGAGAAACCAAAGATGAACCCCAGACAAATGACAGTTACAAAATCAGGCAAATAATAATTACGATAATGGAATATACACATATACATACACACCCATAAGCAAAATCAAAACAGTCCAACAAAAACAAAGTACAGTAGATTGATCTGGTGAACAAAGGAAATACTTATATCTACCAGTTAAGAACAAAACTAACTAAAGCACAAGTTGGAAAACAAAACTAAAGCACAGTGCCAAGTGGGGAATAAAACAATGGAAACAAAACTAACAAATACATTGAGAGGAAAGGAAAGAAAGAAAAGAAAGAAAGAATAGGTATGCAAAGTTAAATAGAGGTAGATAAAGAAGATTTATATACATTAAAGATTAACTGCAAGGGGAAAAGAACAGTAGGAAAAGCAAATAAAGGGATAATGTAGAAAAAATAATAATAGGTTTAAAAATTAAAATTAATAAAAGGAGGGAAAAAAAGGAAGAAGAAAAAAAAAAGGCAAACTCCATAGAACTGCAAAAACCCAATGGAGAGGCAGAGGTTTATAACAACAATAAAAAATGTGACTGAGAAAAAAAAGCTCAAAAGCGTAATTAGATTTCATAGTGTCAATAAAATCAACAACTACAACAGAGGGGGGTAGGAAGGGGAAAAAAAAAAAAGAAAATTAAAAAAAAATCCAAAGAATCTACAGAACAAATCAAAACATAAGAATAATAAATGTTTTTCTTGAGTCACTGCTGTCAGAGTCCTTTCCCTCGCTGGGAGTCACAGTCCGCCTCACCTCCCTAGGATGCCCTCCAACACTGTGCTGATCTCTGGACCTGCTGTGGGGCAGCTCAGATTCTAATCTGGTCCTATTCCTGTGTGTTCTTTCCTCCAATGTCCACAGCTATCAGAACTAGTGCGTTTTCTTTTGTGGGAGCTCTCAATGACCTTTTATATATTTCACAGACACAGAGTCTGCCTAGTTGATCATGTGGATTTAATCTGCAGCTTGTACAGCTGGTGGGAAGGTTTTGGGTCTTCTTCCTTAGCTACACTGCCCCTGGGTTTCAACTGTGGTTTTATATCCACCTCTGCATGTGAGTCATTCATTGGGGTTTGCTCTGGAGGCTGCACTGGAGGACTTGAGTCTGTCCCTGTGA
Source organism: Bos taurus (assembly GCF_002263795.3). NCBI lineage: Eukaryota > Metazoa > Chordata > Mammalia > Artiodactyla > Bovidae > Bos > Bos taurus. The sequence goes on from NC_037337.1 coordinate 59,135,668, forward strand.
GGGCCAGGTGTGGAGGTGGAGCAGCTGTTTGGATTGCAGGGGTTCCGGCGGCACCAGGTGCTCAGGAGAGTTGGCAGCTAGGACAGAAGGAAATATAGAGTTCTAGAAGGGTATGGCAACCAGTATTGGCCAATACGCTCCAGTATTCTTGCCTGTAGAAACCCCCTGAAAGAGAAGTCTGGCAGGCCACAGTCCACAGGGTCGCAAAGAGCTGGACATGACCGAAGCAACCCTGCATGCTTAGACACAAGACTTTTGTTGCCTGTGGCAGCTTTGCCCCAGTAAGGGTTGAGTGTGAAGGTGGCGCAGCTGCTTGGCTTGCAGGAACCCTGGCAGCGCCAAATGTGCAGGGACACAGACTGCCTCCACTCCAGGAGTTCTTGCCCTATCAGAGTCTTTTTTTGAGCCTCTTGTAACTGGCAATTGGAAGGCCTCTTTGGCCAGTCTTTCTCCATAGTTCTGCCCATTCAGGCACTTAGAGGGCTCCCTTGCCTGGGGTCCTCCTCTGTTGTTCCGCACGTCAGACACATAGACATGGCTGGGCTCCTACTCTGTAGATCAGCATGTCAAGCACTTAAAGGGGCACCCTGGGTAGGATCCTACTCTGTAGTTCAGTACATCAGGTGTTTGATGGGCCAGCCTCTCTATTGTTCAGCTGAGGATGCGAGTTTTGCATGGTTCTAGAAGCCAATGGCGCCCCACTCCATTACTCTTGCCTGGAAAATCCCATGGACGGAGGAGCCTGGAAGGCTGCAGTCCGTGGGGTCGCTGAGGGTCAGACACGACTGAGCGACTTCACTTTCACTTTTCACTTTCATGCATTGGAGAAGGAAATGGCAACCCACTCCAGTGTTCTTGCCTGGAGAATCCCAGGGATGAGGGAGCCTGGTGGGCTGCTGTCTTTGTGGTCTCACAGAGTCGGACACGACTGAAGTGACTTAGCAGCATACATTATTTTATGCTGGTCAGGTACTCTTGTCTGCTCTCAGCTGGTGTTCTGCCTGCATTTCTGTGTCTGAAGGTGTATTCCTGATGTATCCGTGAAGAGAGATGTACTCCACGTGCACCTACTCCTCTGCCATCTTGTCCTCCTAAAATTTTTTATTGAAGTATAGTTGATTTACAATGTTTTGTTAGTATCAGGTATACAGCACCACTTTAATTGAAGAGACTGTCTTTTCTCCACTGTATATTCTTGCTTCCTTTGTCATAAGCTAATTGACCATAGGTGTATGGGTTTATTTCTGGGCTTTCTCTCCTGTTCCATTGATCCATATGACTTTTATTCCAGTATCACACTATTTTGACTACTGTAGCTTTGTAGTACGTAGAAGGCGATGGCACCCCACTCCAGTACTCTTCCCTGGAAAATCCCATGGACGGAGGAGCCTGGTAGGCTGCAGTCCATGGGGTCGCTAAGAGTCGGACACGACTAAGCGACTTCCCTTTCACTTTTCACTATCATGCATTGGAGAAGGACATGGCAACCCACTCCAGTGTTCTTGCCTGGAGAATCCCAGGTTCGGGGGAGCCTGGTGGGCTGCCGTCTATGGGGTCACACAGAGTCAGACATGACTGAAGTGACTTAGCAGCAGCAGCTTTGTAGTATACTCTGAAGTCAGGAAGCCTGCTTCCTCCAGCTCCATTTTTATTTCTCTAGATTGCTTTAATTACTCAAGGTATTTTGTGTTTCCAAATTAAAAAATTTTTAGTTTCTAGTTCTGTGAAAAATGTCATTGGTAATTTGATAGGGATTACACTGAATCTGTAGATTGCCTTGGGTAGTATAATCATTTTAACAATATTCAATCTTCCAATCCAAGTACATGGGTATATCTTTCCATCTGTGTGGTCTTCAATTTAGTTCACCAGTGTCTTTAGTTTTCAGAGTACAGGTCTTTTGCCTCCTTAAGTAAGTTTATTCCTAGGTATCATATTTTCATTGATGTTATTGTAAATGGTAGTGTTTCCTTAATTTCTCTTTCTGATCTTTCATTGTTTGTGTATTTTTGCAATATCCACAAATCAATTGGTGTGGTATACCACATTAACACACTGAAGAGTAAAAACCATGTGATCATCTCAAGAGACGCAGAAAAAGGTTTTGATAAAAATTAACAGCCATTTGTAATAAAAACTCACCAGAAAGTGGGCATAGAGGGAATCTATGTCAACATAATAAAAGCCATGTATAAAAAACCCACAGCAAACATACTCAATGGTGAAAAGCTGAAAGCTTTTTCTCTAAGATCAAGAAAAAGACAAGGATGCCCACACTTGCCATTTTCATTTGCTATAGTTTTGGAAATCCTAGCCACAGCAATCAGAGAAGAAAAGGAAATAAAAGAAATTCAAATTGGAAAAGAAGTAAAACTGTCACTTTTGGAGATAACATGATATTACACAGAAAACCCTATCCTTTCAATTATTAAATTATTTAAATGATTGATTTATACTTCCAATGCCATAGCCTAACTTATAAGCAGCCTTCATAAAAGAGCTTCTCACCAAAGTGAGCCTCTCTGCAGAAGAATTCTGTACTGCTGTCCTAAGATAATATTCTCTTCACATGTGGAGGCCCCATGATGCGTTCAGCTAGAATTTTTAAAAATTCTATAATACTCAGTGTCTTGTCATGCCCTAATTCTATTGGTATTGGAGGTAGGAAGCAAGCCCTGGAGGAGATCTGTGGGGAGGGGGGCTGCCTCCTTCCTACCTACTTGTTCCGAAGGCTGAGCCTAGGCTGTAAGAACTGGTCCAGGAGCGAGGGTAGAGGGCAGAGTAGTGGAAGAAGAACTGGGAAGTTGAAGGAAGCCTGGGGTATTGGCAAAGTCCCAGGGATGCCACATCAAGGGCTATCTAATGGCTCAACATATCCTACATCTTGGGAGAACTCTGTGACCCTCTAGACCCTGGTGATTCATGATGGATGCAGAGCCCCAAAAGAATTGCTGTCACCACCACAGAGAGCCTTCCAGGTCCACCCAAGTCAGTCAAGCTCAAGGCAGAGGTACCCAGGTATATCCTTCAGTTCCAGAATGATACCCCTGGAGGGACCAGGCCTGATTAGAGACTCTGGGGAATAGGTGGTACAAGGCAGAACTGCTGCTTCCAGACTAAAGTGATGAGACTTCAAATATTCCAGCATCTCCCAATCCTGAGATTCACCTCTCGGGGAGGGGAGAGAAGGGCACCACTGGCTGCTTCAGGGCTGGAGGCTCTTGGAAACATGGTGATATGGAGGGTGCAGTTTCTTACAGCCTTGCAGCTTTGACCACATTAATGGGTAATATTTTAGAGACTTGGTGTTAGAGAAGAAGGGCAAATAACAAATAACTCTGTGTGTGTTGTGTGTGTTGTTTGTTGATCTTTAGTGATGCCCAAACAGAGAGCTAGTAGGTAGAAATGTTTTAACTGGAGGAGGAGGTTCTTGTGCTAACACAAATACTTATTTAATCTAACACTAGAAATTATGCATTTTTGTCTAGATCAAATGCATTTGCTACAAGAGCCAACAGGTAGTCAAACTCACCATTTTGAGTTCTTGACCCTTAAAATTCAATACCAAGTTTTGCTTTTGCTGCAGGTCCTCAAGTATGTTCCATGTAATGAAGCACAGTCACTACATATCCCGATTTGGCAGTAAACTTGGGTTGCAGTTCATCGGCATGCACGAGAAAGGCATCATATTTAACAATAATCCAGCACTCTGGAAAGCTGTTCGACCTTTCTTTACAAAAGGTATTCAGGTGCCGGGTACATTCTGCTGCTTTGTCTATGAACATGTCTGTTTTGAAATCATTTTTAACTTCTTCTGCTTCATAGTTTTAAAATGGTTACAGCTAACATTTATTACTCATGTATTATATAGTAGGCACTATTTTAAACACTTAATTCTTAATTCCACAGCAACCCCAGGTGGTAAATAATAATACCACCTACATTTTGCAAATGAGAAAACTGAGGCATAAAGAGGTTAACTATCTGGCCCAATTTCCATCATTAGTAAATGTTAGCACAGAAGACAACCCCAGAGCCTACATATTTAACCACTTTGATCTGGTTCTTCCTGTTTCTACATCCATCTCATGGATTTAAAAAAGAATTGGCTCTCTATACACTTAATGTCACTTCAATTAAGAATTTAGTGTGTCAGCCATATTTCGGGCTTCCCTCATAGCTCAGTCGGTAAAGAATCTGCCTGCAATGCAGGAGACCTGGGTTCGATCCCTGGGTTGGGAAGATCCTCTGGAGGAGGAAATGGCAACCCACTCCAGTATTCTTGCCTGGAAAATCCTATGGACAGAGGAGAGGAGCTTGGTGGGCTACAGTCCATGGGCCGCAAGAGTCGGACACGACTTAGTGACTAAACCACCACCAGCCATATTTAGCATAGCCAACATGTTTGCTGAACCATTGGTTGACATCCCACATGTTTTAACAGAAAACAATTTGCAAATAACAGAGAATTTTAAAACTGTGAGTGGCTATATATGTCATTTCTTCCAGGCTCTGAGTTTTTTACTTAAGTAAATACATTTCTAGAGAGCTTGTGACTTTTCCCCAAGGCAACATAGCCAGATTATGGAATAGCAAAAGCTAGATTCCAAACATCTTTATCTAGTGTTTTCCCTCTTTACCATCTGCCACTGGAATTGAAGTCTTATAGTTTTATGGGTCAAAAGTCTGATGTGGGTCTCACAGGGCAATAATCAAGATACTGCTGCTGCTGCTGCTAAGTCGCTTCAGTTGTATCCGACTCTGTGCGACCCCATAGATGGCAGCCCACCAGGCTCCTCTGTCCCTAGGATTCTCCAGGCAAGAATACTGGAGTGGGTTGCCATTTCCTTCTGCAATGCATGAAAGTGAAAAGTGAAAATGAAGTCGCTCAGTCACATCCGACTCTTAATGACCCCATGGACTGTAGCCTACCAGGCTCCTCCGTCCATAGGATTCTCCAGGCAAGAATACTGGAGTGGGTTGCCATTTCCTTCTGCAATGCATGAAAGTGAAAAGTGAAAATGAAGTCGCTCAGTCATGTCTGACTCTTAATGACCCCATGGACTGTAGCCTACCAGGCTCCTCCATCCATAGGATTCTCCAGGCAAGAATACTGGAGTGGGTTGCCATTTCCTTCTCCAGTCAAGATACTGGGAAAACTATTCCTTTCTGGAGGATCTATGGAGAAAATGTTTCTTTGCCCTTTCCAGCTTCTAGAGGCTGCCCACATTCTTTGGCCCATGGCCCTATCAGTGATATTACATTCTGTTTATACATTTGAAATGTGGCTTCAAACTCTTGAACTTGAAGGAAAATCAGACATCAGCCTGGAACTGATATTCAAGGCCAATCCTTTCACGCAAAGGATTGATTCATGAAGGAATTAGCTGTCCCACTTGTGGATGTGACAGTCACCCAGAAAACAGCATCCCCACCTTCCATATCTCCAACTCCTTCCTTAAGTTAGAAATTATGCTGCCAACCCAAGCTTCCTTTTTATACATGGGTGGAAATGCTTAGAGTCTAGAACCACTTACAGGTCTCTTTCTTATTTGTAAAGTGTGTCTTCAGGGGCTCTGCAGCACAGCTGATTTGCTTTGTTTGAGCACTATGAATTTGACAGAAAATCTGAATAACAAAAGACATAAAAAAGCAATTACTCCTAAAGAAAACTCAAAGAAACTTAAAACAAGGAGAGAAATAATTTTAAGAGTTAAACTCTCAAGTTAGACCATCTACCATCATGACCCACTAGCTGCTAAGACAGTCAGGGACAAAGCAAAGGGAGAGAATAGAGCTAGTTAACTCTACCAGGTTTCATTCATTCCTCTATTTGACAAATACATTTGGAGACCTACCATGTACAATGGACTTGAAGTACAAAGCTAATAGGTTATCATTGCCCTGAAAGAGTGCACAGTTCTGTGAGAAAGACTGCTCAAACAAGGATTTGTTTTGTTGTTATGACATTGATTGAGTACAATAAATGATTGCAGTTTGAAGAGAAACTAAGATTAAGAGAGTTATATTTGGTAAGGGCTTCCCAACTGACTCAGTGGTAAAGAACCCACCTGCCAAGCAGGAGATGCAGGTTCGACCCCTCAGTCAGGAAGATCCCCTGGAGAAGGAAATGGCAACCCACTCCAGTATTCTTGCCTGGGACAGAGGAGCCTGGTTGGCAATAGTCCATGGTGTTGCAAGGAGTCAGACATACCTAGCGACTAAACAACAACAAAAACATTTGGTAATTTAGAAAATTAGCTGCGACCCCATGGACGGTAGCCTACCAGGCTCCACGGTCCATGGGATTTTCCAGGCAAGAATACTGGAGTGGGCTGCCATTTCCTTCTCCAGGGGATCTTCCCAACCCAGGGATCAAACCCAGGTCTCCTGCATTGCTGACAGACACTTTACCATCTGAACCACTAGGGGAGCCCAACCTATACTAAACAGTAAGCACCTTAGATCAAAACAGTAAGATCCAATTTAAATAGTTCTGTAGCAATATTCTGCCATCCAATGAAACATAAAATATCCTATTACCAAATCCAAATCTTCTTTAGAAGGGTATATAATAAACATGGAAAATCACAGATTTGTGATTTATAACCACAAGTATTACATAGTTCAATTGCAATCTCACAAATGATTTGTTATCATATGAAGAAAAGTATAATTTTGAATAGCCTGTTTTTAAAATATTTATTTTTTTCATTTTTAACCATAAATGTGATGACCTGCTGTAGAAAATTAAGAGAATACAGAGAAAGCATAAAGAAGAATATGAAAATTTCCACCCAGTTATTGAATAAAAATCTGTGGTCAGTTAAGCTCCGAACATAAAAAGCCAAAATTGCCTGATTGCTGTGTGCCCTGGAGTTGGAGGTAGCTCACTCTGATGTTGTCCCCTTCAGCTTTGTCCGGCCCTGGCCTGGTGCGCATGGTGACCATCTGTGCTGATTCCATCACCAAGCATCTGGACAGGCTGGAGGAGGTCTGCAATGACTTGGGCTATGTGGACGTGTTGACCCTCATGCGGCGCATCATGCTGGACACCTCTAACATGCTCTTCCTGGGGATCCCCTTGGATGGTACTGAAATTTTCATTCTCATGACTTGACATTCAGCCTTTTACTAAACAGGGCATGAGAAGGATAATGAACTCATGGAAAGATACACTTTTTTGTACACTGTTCTTATTTAAATCTTTCCAAGTATTCCTAAAGTGTTTTCCTAGTATGTCTGCATCCTTTATTTATAAACTCTTAAATATTCATAGCAAGAGCCATCTTCTATTTCTTTTGTATCTCTTCTCATTGCTCTAGGAAATAGGATAATTCCACCCACAGCTGAAACTTAATAGATGTGATCATTTCATTTGGTCATAAATACATCCTACCACCAAACCTATGTATTCAACCATTACCAACCTTCTTTTGTATATGATATATATGCATACATACACACATACATACAAACCCATAGCCACATTCAATCTATTTAACTTTCTATGTATATATACAAACACACACACATAAATATACCCTTACACCTCTCCCTCAAAGCCACTAAGTATGAAAACTTTGAGCTGATGCTGCTTAAAATGATGATGATAACTACCATAAATTTAGTATCTACAATGTGCCAAGTAGTATAAAAAATTGCTTCACATAAAGCTTGTGATTTAGCATTTATAACAATCCTGGCAAGATTTCTCACTCAAGAAGATGCTTTCCTCATTATATTATAGAAACAAACATTAAACACATCCATTTAACTCTACCACCAACAAAAAAACCCCAAACATTAATCACGTGGACTCATTCCATTCTGCTGTTGTCAGCTTAAAGAAATTTCTCCCGATTTGATTTCTAACAGTGTTCACTGATTCATACATTCATTCAACTAATATTTATCAATTGCCTATTTTATGGCAGGTTTAGGTTCTGGGGTTACAGCAATGAACTAGATAAAGTCCTTGCCTTCAAAGAGTGTACATCCCAGTGGCCATATGAAGAGTAAACAAGTTACTGTCTAGTAATATTTTAGGCAATAATAAGTGCCTTGAAAAAAAAAGTAGGGCAAAGGGCTAGAAAGTGAAGGGGGGCAATTGGAGACAAGCCAAAACTATAGTGGAGAGAAGGGGTGATCAGGAAGGTCTCTGATCCTCTGATGTGGAATGGACATCTGAACAAAGCCCCAGATGAAGTTTAGCCCTGAACCCCCTACAGATCTGAGGGAAGAACATCACAGGAATAAGAACAAGGCATGATTTCACTCTTGCCCACACCAACTGAGCTATCACACCTGCTCCCTGATTGACCACATTTGGACAAGCAAACAAATGATAAGTCCTCCCTTCCTTTTCTCCACTCTCCTTGTCTCCTGTCTCCACTCTTTAATTATTTCTTTCAAGAGGACATTATAGTCTGATTGACATCAGGATGGGTGTCTCATTCACTCTGAGGACCTTAGTCACAGCCTCTTGTCTGAACTCCTTTCAGACAGGCACTGTAGAAGTCCTATTTGCCTGTCCCACACACTCCTAAGGACTGACAGTTACCTATTTTAGAAGTCCCTTCTCCTTGATTCCCAAACAGCCTTGACTCTTAGGAGGGGTAAGGAAAAGTGCATTGTACAACTCTCTGTTAACTTATGGATGCAGATTTTGTTGCTAAGAGCCTGCATAATCCATACAGAGTTATGTGTATTTCCACCTGCTCAATGGGTCCTTGTTAAACTCTCAATGGGCTTGGGGGACACGGTGCACCAAAGAGGAAAGGACATGGCCCTGAGGTCAGATAGGACTGGGCTGCAGCCTAAGAGCTGCCAGCCACACTGGCTGTATGCTGTTGGGCAAACTTCTTCATTTCTATGAATTGCAGCTTCTGCATCTGCACAATGAGGACATTCTCACTCCCTTCGCAAGACTCTTAAGGATGAAATGAAGTTTCTTTGTAAAGCACCTTACCCTGCGCCTGGTGTTTAGCAGTTGAAAATACATGTCTCTTCCCTTCCCTTGTGTATAATTTGAGAAAAGCAGTGTTTTTTCTTTTCTCTAGTATTCAATGTAATTCAAGAAAATCAATTAAGAACTGACTGTTCAGGAGACTTAGGATAAGGCATTGAAGACTACAACATAAATTCTACACTCTGAACTGAAATATAAGCAGAAGAATGGCAAGGCTTTTTGCCTTTGGTACCAAATTGAGGCCATAATAGCATTAATTACTTTTTATTTCCCATGGTCAGGAAAACAGAAGGTGTTGGAGGCTCAGCCAAAGAGAATCATGTGAGATTCTAAGCTGGATCTCTACCATAAACATGAAAACTGGCAAATCTCTGGTTAACTTGGCCATTTAGGTGCTAAAGTAGAATGAATTAGTGTTGATTTCTTTGGTGACATTCACGTGGCTGTAACACCCACTGAAGACAGAACTTTGTCCTGCTTAGAGTCCAAGATGCTAGGAGAGTCTACAGGGGATCTTCTTTCATCAGCATACCCTTCTTGGACTCATATTTTTGCTCATCTGCTCTGATGTTTTTGCAGAAAGTGCCATCGTGGTTAAAATCCAGGGGTATTTTGATGCATGGCAAGCTCTCCTTCTCAAACCAGACATCTTCTTTAAGATTTCTTGGCTGTGCAGAAAGTATGAAAAGTCTGTGTAAGTAACACATTTTGGAATAATTATTGATGAGACTGATTTGTGTGTGTCTCAGATATATCTGGCCTCTTTGGCAAGCTTTCTCGTCCCCAGAACCACAGGGAGCTGTTGATTAAGATGCTGGTGAAGCACTTCTTACAGCGCTTTGGGCACATGTGGCCAGACCACAGCGGAAAGGCAGCCTTTGGCCCAGGGATGCTTTTCATCTAGGAAGCTAAGAACCCCAAATCTAGAACTAGGACACTGCAGTGTGTTTTGAGTTGAAGACAAAAGGGTTGGCTGAACCTATCATTATTATTTGTCAAAATTTTCTTTTCATGTCTAGAAAAATGGAAACATGAAATCATTTATTGTATTACATTGAAACAATTTAATTTAATGCAACTTGTAAGAATTGACAGTAGTCACAAAAGAATTTTTTCATGATGAACTTTTATAAGGTGTGCTTTTTTTGTTTGTTTAATTATACATCTTATGTCTTGGGAGATCCTAAAATTGTCATTAAATGGCTTTGCCTTGGTCTCAGACTAGTCTAGCAGAAGACTGGACAAATGCCCAATGGCCTGCTGGATAATCATTGGGTTTTTAGGTGCAAGTGTTGTTGTTGTTTAGTCACTAAGTCATGTCAAACTCTTTTGCAACCCCATGGATTATAGCCCACCAGGATCCTCTGTCCATGGGATTTCCCAGGCAAGAATACTGGAATGAGTTGCCATTTTCTACTCCAGGGGATCTTCTTGACCCAGGGATCAAACCTGTGTCTCCTGCTTGGCAGGCAGATTCTTTACCATTGAGCCACCAGGGAAGCTTCAGTGTATAAGTTGCCAGCCACTAAACATGCCACCTCTAACCACCAATGGAAAACCCAGGGGATTTAGAGGTAGACAGACCTGATTTGTATCCTATCTCTACCACTTAGTAACCAAATGGTCTTGGGAAGTTCTTTAAAATAAAATATAACCTACTTTCCAGGGTGGGATATGAGTTAATGAGATCCTCTATGTAGGTCAATCAGCACAGGGCATGACACGTAGGCGACAATAAACATGTTAGCTGTCTTCATACCTCTGTTCATATCTTACTCAGATGTCCAGACTGTCTTAAATTCTCCAACTCTTAAAGTTCCTAAACTTGGTTGAAGAGCTAACTTCATCCATTTGCACATGTTGAAATTCAGTAATATTAGTCTCCAAGGAGGAACTCAGCTTCATGTTGCTCTTACATGTTTGCAACTGGTCGATGAGTATCAGGTGGATGATTTGGACACGTGGTCCTTTAAATACTTCTCTTTGTCTCAACCAGAGCTTAGTGTGACTTGAATCAATAAGGTCAATTATTCATCTCTTCACTCTGGTCAGATTTTGTGGTGGTTTAAAGAGTCATACTGGTCTGCAGCTACATTTGGTCATTATTTTATCTTCACTATTGTCAGCAGGCCCACAGAAACTTATCACATGAGACTGTTCCTCTTTGTTTTCTTTAAAATTAGCTCAGCAACATTCTCTCGATATATAAAATTTGCTAATGGATAGCGAACTAGGTAACATCTCCTATGACCGAGAGCAGCAAAGATCTAGAGAAATTTTTTAGTCTTCTTCCCCATATGCCCTTGCAATATGCCAATATTTGTTTTTTGTTAAGATATCAATAACATATAAAATTATGTTTCAGTTATACAACATAATGATTCAATATTTGTATACTCGGTAAAATTATCATAATAAGTCTAGTATCTTTCACCATACACAGTTACAAAATTTTTCTTGTGATGAGAACTTTAAAGATCCCTCTTAGCCACTCACAAATATACAACACAGTAATATGAACACATACTGTTCATGACATCTCAGTGACTTATTATAACCCAAAGTTTGTATCTTTTGATAATCACCACCACCAGTTTGCCCCACCCTCAGCGTCATGCCTTGGTAGACAACCATCTGCTCTACGTGGTTATGAACTCCCACTTTTATTATTTTTAAATTAATTAATTTATTTATTTTACTTTACAATATCGTATTGGTTTTGCCATCCCACTTTTAAAAAGATTTCACACGAGGCTCTCCTGGTGGCTCAGGGGTAAAGAATCTGCCTGCCAGTGCAGGAGCACAGGTTCGATTCTGGTCCAGAATGATTCCACATGAGCCAGAGCAACTAAGCCTGCGGGCCACAACCATGGAGCCTGTGCTCTAGAGCCTGGGAGCCAGGACTCCTGAGTCCAAGTGCTGCAGCTACGGAAGCCTGCATGCCGCAGAGGCTGTGCTCTGCCTCAAGAGAAGCCATCACAATGAGAAGCCCACACCGCAACTAGAAAGTAGCCCCCACTCACTGCAAACTGAGAAAAGCCCAGGCAGCAGTGAAGACCTAGCACAGCCAAAATGAATAACTAGAATTAAAATACAAAGATTCCACATATAAGTGAGAAAGATTCCACATGCAAGTGAGAAAGCCAGTATGTATTTTCTCTATCATGCCAATACTTAAAAAAATACATTGGATTTAGCCTTTTGGTAACAATTCTCAACACTTAACTATAGGTCATAGCCTTGATTTTGCTACCAGTAGCTAGATATGTGGCTAACTCTGGTTCCTTTATATGAATTGTAATGTATACATAATTTAACGATATTTGCACATAATTAAGCATAAATTTGATTATTCATGAGTACTAATAGCTTCATCTACAGCATTTCATTTTATTTAAATGGCAAATAAATCCATTTTTTGGTGTCTTAACTGAGTACAACAGGTAGATTATATTTTCACTTTTATTTGCAGCAAGGACTTGAAAGATGCCATGGAAATTCTCATAGAAGAAAAAAGACACAGGATTTCAACAGCAGAGAAGCTGGAAGACAGCATAGATTTCGCCACTGAGTTGATTTTTGCTGAGGTACAGATCTCCACTGACCATAATTCCCACACAACATATGTGTATGACTGTATGCGAGCGTACGCAGTTGTTCAGTCATGTCCTACTCTTTGTAACCCTATGGACTGTAGCCCACCAGGTTCCTCTGTCCATTCTCCGGGCAAGGATACTGGAGTGGCTTGCCATTTGCTCCTCCAGAGGATCTTCCTGACCCAGGGACTGAACCCAGGTCTCCTGCATTACAGACAGGTTCCTTACCGCTGAGCCACCTGGGAAGCATGTATGATTGTGTATAGGTGTCTAAAAATTCGCCCTTGTCAATTGCTGCATGTTTCTGCTTTTAAATGTTTGCTTTAGTGTTTATATAATACCCAAACTAAATAGCTCAGTATTAGACAATCTGATTAGACGGATCCTTAAGATTTAAACATCTCTGTGTCTGTACAATACAAAATATGAAAACCAGGGAGTGCAAAGACATTAAATACATAGATAAATGTCTAAACTGTTCAGCTTTGAGCTGAAGATTATTCATAAAAATGTCCACTGTCAATTCCAGAGACTTGTAATTCCTACGATTTCATTTTGTTGAGGTGATTGATCCTTGAGTGCCACCTCCCTTTCTGTTCTGAACCTCACTCACTTTCCCAATATTTCTCTCCCTTCCTATTCTTCAGAAACGTGGTGAACTTACAAGAGAGAATGTAAACCAGTGCATATTGGAAATGCTGATCGCAGCGCCAGACACCATGTCTGTTTCTGTGTTCTTCATGCTGTTTCTTATTGCAAAGCATCCCCAGGTTGAAGAGGCAATAATAAGGGAAATCCAGACTGTTGTTGGTAAGAATTTATCAAACAAACAATAAGCTCAGAAAACAATTTCTTGATATTAGCTTCTATGTCCTAAAATTTTTATGTCAAAAACTTTGTTAAAATCTGCTCAGAGAACAATAAGGCAAGTCATTGGGTCGTATTTTCATTATGCCAGACAGGTTAAAATGATGGTTCCTCCTGTGTTTTCCTAATTTTAAAATAGCACATACTCACTGAAAAAATCCAAATAATGGAGAGATGTATAAACAGAAAATAATGTCACCTGAACCCAACCACTTTTCTCCTCAGCCTCATCCCAATTCCCAGAGGGAATCACTGTTATTATTTTGTGTATTCTTCAAGGTCTTTTTAAAGGGTGACATAAGCACATACATGTGGTTTTATATGTCTGTGTTTAAAACACATGAGATCATCCACAAGGATTTGCTACCTTGTCAGTACCAAAGGCTTTTGAAGGTCCACTTAGGGAAATCGCTATCATTTAAGGCAGCGTTTCCGGGTTTCCAGCAGTCCTTTCTTCCAGTTGGGAGCAGAGGGAGGAAGAGAAGGTGATAGCAAAGGCAGAGGAGTAATCAGTTTCCCTCCCCCACGGTCCTGGACTGCCAGGCCCTTCTTCCCCCTACCCTCTCCTCCGCTGCAGGGGAGCCCCCAGGTCCTTGCTCAGCTCTTCCCAACTCCATCTCCTCCTGCTCTGCCTCTGCTTCACATCATTCTCGCATTGCTTCTGATATCCCCACTTTCCCCTAAAAATACTGCCACATTCAAGTCAGAATTGCTTTCTGGGAGAAAATGAAATGCTTTATTTGGAACATGCTTCACATAAGTAATCTCTTTAGGAGTACATTTCAGACACATGTGAAGAGATATCTGTAATGATAGATTTTTCTTTGTTGACTTTAAAGAGTCTCTATGAAACAACCTATTTCTTTGATGAAAGGCAATACATTTTAAAAAAAATTTTATCTTATTTACCTTTAAAACAATTGAGTGCTGCTTGAAATAGTTGACAATAAGGTGAAATTTCATACAAGTATTAAATATGTGAAAGAAGGTTTCTGCAGATGTGCTGTTGTAGGAGGAAAGCTGCCTGGGAAGGTAGATAGCGAGGAACCACAATAACCCCCAGGCTTTGGTTCTGGAATGTTTTCTCGAGCACCCATTTTAGGTTATGGGTTCTATGCCAGGTGTGGGGGCACCGTGGTGAAGGAGCCAGAGCCATCTCTGCAGTCCTGGGGCTCTCAGTATCATGAGGAAAAGAGAACGCAACAAGCAGGCTCACTGGAGCAAGAAGGAGAGCCATAGAATGACAGACTGTAGACAACAAGGAGGAAATTGCTCTTGAGATCATAAGCCTTTAATACAATTTCCTTGAGAGGTGAAAAGGGCTTGTGCTCCATGATGTCTCCCTGACAAAACAGTCCTCTTGAAACATAAAACCGGGACAAACACTAGTACATGTCCACGTGCTCCCTCTAGGCCCACACACCTGGTCATTCCTAGGAAATGACTTGGATTACCTTCCCTATCATCTGCCCTCCACCTCCCCACCCCAGATAAACACAAAGAGCAGTACATGAAGGGCTGGGTCAGTAGAGTTCTCTGACCAAGTAAGACCTCTCCTGGATAGCATAGTTATACAGGAGACAGACCTGCCTTGGGACTCTGGGTTGAATTTCATTCTATAGAACTGATACTCCATTTGAGAATGCTTTAGAGTTATCTGAGCCTGTCTGACCAGTGTTGGGCCATACTGAGACTGTAGAGGTGTCCACCAATCCCCAGCTCACCTAGGGCTTATCTCAGGACCCCCTTTTGTGTGGTGGGGAGAGGGAGTTCTTGGCACCTTAACACACCAGGTTGTCCTGGATGAGATGGGGAGGAGGGATAATCAAAGACATTTTCTGACAGAAGACTGCACAGGATACCAGAAGAGAACATTTCCTTGAACATGATTAAACTCACCATCTCACTTTGACTAAAGAAGAAATTAACATCTTCTAGAATTTAGAGTAGGGAACCAAACTCAAGAACCACAGAGGTGGCAGATAAATGTTTGAAGCAGACTGAGTAGATCTACATCATGCTGCAGAGAGTTTTTCTATAGGGCTCCTCAGACACTCAGCCTCAGCCAACTGCGGCCATGTGGGGATGCGGATCCAATGTTTTTCATTTTTGTTATTTTCTAGAAATTTAGACTTAACTATGAAACCCCTAGATGTTCAGATAATAAAATTCAAATCAAAATTTTCATAAGACATTCTACGGAACAAGCACAGGATATTTTACTCCAGTTATTGGTTTACATTAGAATTATAGATATACATTTTTTCAACTAAGAGCAAACTGTTCTGTGGAAAATGTATGATTTTAAACACTGACCATATATTGAAACTAACATGAGCTGTGTCTTTTTAATCTTATTCTACAGGTGAAAGAGACATAAGGATTGATGATATGCAAAAGCTAAAAGTGGTGGAAAACTTTATTAATGAGAGCATGCGGTACCAGCCCGTTGTGGACCTGGTCATGCGCAAAGCCTTAGAGGATGATGTCATCGATGGCTACCCGGTGAAAAAGGGGACTAACATTATCCTGAATCTTGGAAGAATGCATAGACTCGAGTTTTTCCCAAAGCCTAATGAGTTTACTCTTGAAAACTTTGCCAAGAATGTAAGAGTCCTTCCTTAAAACTGAGCGTGCCACCCTTGAAAGCATCAACTGTTAAATCCCCTCTGTATTTGTGTTTGTACATTTCATTCTATTCACTCATCCCCTCCAGTCTCACCAGGAGAGAACACATTTCCCCTGGCTAGAACATGCCCATCAGTTCTGTCCTCGAGCCAAGGAGGCTGGCTTTCCAGCTCTTGGAAATGTTTTCATGGAGGGCACATGAGAGATCAAAGTGTGAACAATTCAGGCCCTTAATTTGCCTAAAATGAGATGAAGTTTATTTAACCAACCCACTTTTCCATTTAAACTTATCATATTGTCATCATGTAGATTCAGCTGAAGCATCATCAATGATGATTAGATGGAAATCAAATGAGAAGAAATGATTTGTTTTTTGCAGTCTGCCTTTGGTTCTCCAAATGGCCCCACAAGTACTAGTCTCTATTCTAAACAGGATTTGGTAATTAGAAGAACTCCCACCTTGTTCTTAATTGAGGTGTACTGGAGATTCTGCCTCTGTTATGTCAAATTCCAGGCAATTTTTTAAAAAATCTGAATTATCCATACAGTTCCCTCTGTGCCCCCTTTTCCATTGCCATATTGGGAAGAGATATGATCTAAGTTAAACCAGTTCTCTAATTCATTTTGCTTCTATGTAAGCAACCCATGCCATGTTGCCAATTGGTCTAAAATAACTAAGCATCTATTAGGTGCCAGAATCCAAATGGGGACAAGACAGAGAGGTGTGTCCCTTTAAATATTTGTATGACAAAACAATATTTAGATTCTTGGCATTAATAGGACAGGAAAGCACACTTTTGCCTAAATTGTCCTTGGCATCAGGTTATATGACCTGGCACAACAGTCTTTGCCTCAGTGACTGGCAGAACAGCAGTAAAGATGTGGCCTTCCCACAGAGCTAGCTGAGTACTTCACATGAAAACATAACTGGGGATTGTTGAGGCTGTGTCTGTATCACAAAGGGTGAATCAAACTGGAAGGAGAAAGTCTTATCTGAGTCATAGTCATTCCTGTCTGTGAAGAAGCAGTATGGCCAAATCACTAAAACCAAGCATTCTGACTGACTGTGGTTTCAGGGTGAATCAAACGGAGACGCATGACTCTAGCCTTTACTACTCTGGCTAATTCTCTGATCTCTTTCCCAGGTTCCTTACAGGTACTTTCAGCCATTTGGCTTTGGGCCCCGGGCCTGTGCGGGAAAGTACATCGCCATGGTGATGATGAAGGTCGTCCTGGTCACCCTTCTGAGACGCTTCCACGTGCAGACTTTGCAAGGTCGGTGCGTTGAGAAGATGCAGAAGAAAAATGACTTATCCTTGCATCCAGACGAGACCAGAGACCGGCTAGAAATGATTTTCACCCCAAGAAATTCAGACAAGTGCCTCGAGCGCTAAAGAAGTTTGGTCAGTCCCTGCCCCAGAGCACTGCTCAACAGAACTCCACATGGGAACCACCCATCTTTGCCAGGTAGTCCTCCTCACATGAACAACCATGGCCTGTGCCATTTTATAGGCTTACCTCCTGTGGGTTGTCAGCTAGGCAGGAGACACGGTTCATCTGACCAGATCCAAACCAGACACCAGACTGCAAGAGAAAATAGAGGCCAAGAGTTTGTACAGGAAACTGCAGCCCTAAAGACCCAATTCCACAAAACATGCTTTGCATGAAAGTGAAAAGTGAAAGTAAAGTCGTTCAGTTGTGTCCGACTCTTAGCAACCTCATGGATTTGCAGCCTACTAGGCTCCTCCGTCCATGGGATTTTCCAGGCAAGAGTACTGGAGTGGGTTGCCATTGCCTTCTCAGTTGGAAAAGACAAGCCACCAGCAAAACTCACCCCAGCTCCTTACTGTCCTACACTGAATTGGGAGCTTTTTAACATCTGGGGCAGAAGCACTCAATTTGATTACAAAGGCCAGGCCAACATCTGCGTACCTTGGATCAAACATATCTCCTACTATGAATAAAACGGTTTTCATTTGCTTTTTGGTGGGGTGGGGACTACAACATCCATACCCTTGGAGAAATGCTTACAAATTCAGCATTTGACTTTTCCTACAAACTACATTCAAGTAACTCTTGTTTATCCACATGTGACTTGTCTGCAGAAAAAGTTAAATTGAAGACTATCCTTTCCCAATTTCTCAATTTATTCCTCTCTTACCTCTGATACAACAGGTGTAGATTCAGGTATATGAATACAAAGTAACTTATTAATAGCCTGAATAAGATATAATTACTACCATTCATCTGCCATACTAAAAAATTCACACAATACATTTTAAATTAAATAAAATTCCTCTTTTCATATCTGCATAGTTGCTTAGCTCCAGGAGTGCAGTAACCAAGAGATAAATTTAGATAATGGCACCTATTAACTCTTACTGAAGCTTCTGTGATTTTCAGGGAGGGTAAGACTCTGAATGTATATCTAAATCTACAACCCAGTGGGTTCAAACTCTAAGGAGTGCTCCTTGTACCATTATCCTTCTCTCTCACCATTTCTTCCCTCTTCTTTCTTTCCATGACCCTAAGCCAAGAGCAACAAGCATATCAGTAGAGAACACAGCCAGGGTAGAACCCCTACAATCACATTTTATCCTAGCTCCAATTTAACAGTTACCTATGAGATTTAACAGTTAACCTGATTTACTGAATCACCACTCTATGTAACCATAGAAAAATGCACATCTTGGAATTAGCGCCAAATCAAACAGATGAGTGAATTTTCCAAGTATTAATAGTATTTTCCTTGTGTATTATTGATATGGCCTTACAAGTGTATCTGCTGAATGCCACATAAAAACTCAAAAACTAAATTCATTTACAAATATGTAAATGTTTGCCATTGAGTCAACCTGAATATTCTTCTCATCCTGCTGTTTGGCAGTAGGGCAACAGCTGAGTATAAAATGAGAATGTAAGCTACTGAGAGTGGAAGCTCTTTTCTTTCTTTTGGAATCCATGCCTGTCCCTTATTCTCACTCCCCATATTTATTTTCAAGATCAATACTGAATTGACACTCTGGCCCAGAGATATTCTAATTGACCCAGAAATCAAGTAAAGGAGAAGCAGGAATCCTAAAAATTAAAGGATGGGCATTAATAAAGCAGCAAGTATTTGAAATTGAAATTATCTAGATCATCTATATGACATAAACATATGCAGAAATATATCTGTGTATCTGGATGTATCTGTGTTGTCAGGTCTAGAAAATGAAAGTCACTCGGTCATGTCCAACTCTTTGTGACCCATGGACTATACAGTCCATGGAATTCTCCAGACCAGAATACTGGAGTGGGTAGTCTTTTCCTTCTCCAGGGGATCTTCCCAGGGATCCCAGGGATTGAACTCAGGTCTCCCACATTGCAGGCTAATTCTTTACCAGCTGAGCCACAAGGGAAGCAGTCAGGTCTAGATGAGTATCCAAACACTTCAAAAGCTTGAAAGAAAAGGATTTTAGACTGAACGGATCCTCATTAATTCACTTGGTGATTATTAATGGTTTCCTTGTCTGGCTGGAGCTACATAGTAGAGCAAAACAGACTTTGGATCCCTGTACTTCATCCATCTAATTCTCCTGAACATCTACTGTATTTAATATGCATATATGCAGCCAAGGTCATACTCTGCCTATACAAAGTGAAATGGAAGGTGAATATAGTTGTATATAGATAATGCAGATACAAAAATATGCTCGGGGAAAACTGGGGTGGGGTGGGGGCAAGGAGAGAGGGAAAATATAGGTTAGCGTTGTCTAAGCAAACTCTCCCAGAAACAAGTTACCTGGGTAATTGTTCAGCTTGTCACTCTTTTCCCGGTATTGACAAACCTCATAAGTATGTACAGACTTGGCTTAAGGAATATGGAATGTCATTGACTTTACATTGGGTTGATGAATGTATATTTGAAAATCCTGTTTTCGCTTCAGAATTTTGCCTTATTGTTAAGTACTTAATTGTGACTCTGAATGTGCTATGTATTCTGTCTTCACCACCTCTCAAAGAACTGGAATGTATAAATTATTAAGGAAATGCATACACATGAGGGCTCTATCATTTTCAACCTGTGAGGAAAACTGTAGTCTCCCATCTTTGGAAGTTCCAGACACCTGCCTCTGCCTTCATCGACCTCTTACTCTTCCCTCCCCCAAATGGAAAATCATCTCATTTAGAAAGACTCCACATAATGGGAAATGCCAGTTGGAAGCTGTCACTTTTTATTTCTAAGCAGCACCCCTCACCATTCATGGTGCTAATATTCCACAGAAGTGTGGGGCACTGGCCCACTGGAAAGAGTGCTAGCTGGGCCCTCCTCAATCTCCTGTAGTAGTTGGTCTCTGGAACTGAATTTCTCATCTGTATTTGCAAAAAACTGGCTAAACTTTGTCAAAGTATGGAGTTGAATGGAATTTGTGGTACTTTCAGTTGAACTTAGCTCAAAAACAAAGTCAAGCGCTAAGGGCAAAGACAAACTCTCCGTGGCTCAACTCAAGATGTTACTCATTCTCTTACTGAAGTTTTTAGCCGGTTTTGACCTATGTCTAGGGAGTCACTGCCATGCCATTTCCACCAGGTCAACAAGACAAAAGGAATGCATATAGATAAGGTAATCTGGTCCTCAAACCCAGCCCATCAGGCATACATGCCTCTTTTATGTTCCACCAAGAAAGCATTACAGGAAACCCAAACAGGGGCTCTGTATCAACCTAGAGGGGTGGGATGGGGAGGGAAATGGGAGGGAGGTTCAAAAGGGAGGGGATATATGTATACCTATGTTGATTTTGACAATGATTCATGTTGATGTTTGACAGAAAACAACAAAATTCTGTAAAGCAATTATTCTTGAATAAAAAAATAAAAAGAAATATTACCGACTACAGAACAAGTTAAAATTCTTATGAGAGTTTTTATGTTAAAGTTAATTAAAGTTAAAGTTCTTATGAATGATTACTATAAGAATAATCTTAAATGCACTGTACTTACAGCCTAAAGCAAATTTTTCACAGACTTTAGCATTTTAACTTACTGATAAAACATTTCTTGTAATAAATATTGTAAGTCGCAAGACCTGGAAGCTAAGCCTGCAGTCCAGGTGTTTTTAATGTTTCTTTCACCTACAGATCTACAAATAAGGAGGCAGTAAAGTCTTGACTCTGGGCCCAGCCTTTTTACAAATGTATACTTGGGTCAAATGTTTATTTACTTTCTCATATCTCAGTTTTCTCATCAATCCAATAGGAATAATAAATTCCTCAGAAGGTTGATGTGGCAATTACAAGGGATAATTTAGGTGCCGCTCTCGGCACAGTGTCTGGTATAGGGCAACCTCTCAGCAAGCCTTGCGCCTGATAATGGTGATGCTCAGTAACTAGGCTGATGATGACACTCTGAAACCTCTTTTCATGCTCTGGAGGGGCAGAAGATGTGCCAGATGCTTCTGCATTCATGATCTCACATTAAATTTCCTGACAACTCTCACATTAGTATGATTGCCTGGGAAGGCCCACACTGTATAGATGATAAGACAAAGGAGACTTGCCCATAAGGACTCAGCCAGTAAAGGAGTTAGATTCTTGGCCCATTTCTCATTCCAAACCCTCAGCCCCTCCATTATGCTGCCTCTCTGCAGCAGGACTCACTGCTGGAAGGCTGAGGAGTCTAGTCCCAGGTTCTGGGCTCTCACCCATGTGATGTTGGGTAAACCCTTTTCAAGTCTCACTTCACCTCATGTTCATCTCATTACCCAAAGAAAATAAGTCAGGAAATATCTTGGTTTCATCATCCATAAAATTTGGATGATTTTACCTGCCTTACCCACTTCCCATGAGTGCTTGGAGGCTCATGCTCAAGATAGGTGTTTCATGGGAAAGTGCTGTAAAACTTCACTTAGTATAAGTGGATGGTATTAACATGTGGATTGCACCAGCTGCCTCAACTGGAAATTATCAGATTCCATTAAGCTATTACCTAACCATCAGGAACATTCTTAGTTTTGCATAATCTCAATTCATGTGGTACTGCAAGAAAAAAAAGAGTGGAGGAAAAAAGTAGTAATTTACTATTCAGTTCAGTTCAGTCGCTCAGTCGTGTCCGACTCTTTGCGACCCCATGAATCGCAGCACACCAGGCCTCCCTGTCCATCACCAACTCCCAGAGTTCACTCAGACTCACGTCCATCGAGGCAGTGATGTCATCCAGCCATCTCATCCTCTGTCATCCCCTTCTCCTCCTGCCCCCAATCCCTCCCAGCATCAGAGTCTTTTCCAATGAGTCAACTCTTCGCATGAGGTGGCCAAAGTACTGGAGTTTCAGCTTTGGCATCATCCCTTCCAAAGAAATTCCAGGGCTGATCTCCTTCAGAATGGACTGGTTGGATCTCCTTGCAATCCAAGGGATTCTCAAGAGTCTTCTCCAACACCACAGTTCAAAAGCATCAATTCTTTGGCACTCAGCCTTCTTCACAGTCCAACTCTCACATCCATACATGACCACAGGAAAAACCATAGCCTTGACTAGACGGACCTTTGTTGGCAAAGTAATGTCTCTGCTTTTGAATATGCTATCTAGGTTGGTCATAACTTTCCTTCCAAGGAGTAAGCGTCTTTTAATTTCATGGCTGCAGTCACCATCTGCAGTGATTTTGTAGCCCCAAAAAATAAAATCTGACACTGTTTCCACTGTTTCCCCATCTATTTCCCATGAAGTGATAGGACCAGATGCCATGATCTTCATTTTCTGAATGTTGAGCTTTAAGCCAACTTTTTCACTCTCCTCTTTCACTTTCATCAAGAGGCTTTTTAGTTCCTCTTCACTTTCTGCCATAAGGGTGGTGTCATCTGCATATCTGAGGTTATTAATATTTCTCCTGGCAATCTTGATTCCAGCTTGTGTTTCTTCCAGTCCAGCGTTTCTCACGATGTACTCTGCATATAAGTTAAATAAGCAGGGTGACAATATAGTCTTGACGTACTCCTTTTCCTATTTGGCACCAGTCTGTTGTTCCATGTCCAGTTCTAACCGTTGCATCCTGACCTGCATACAGATTTCTCAAGAGGCAGGTGAGGTGGTCTGGTATTCCCATCTCTTTCAGAATTTTCCACAGTTTATTGTGATCCACATAGTTAAAGGCTTTGGCATAGTCAATAAAGCAGAAATAGATGTTTTTCTGGAACTCTCTTGCTTTTTCGATGATCCAGTGGATGTTGGCAATTTGATCTCCAGTTCCTCTGCCTTTTCTAAAACCAACTTGAGGGCAAACCAGACCTCATGATGGCCATAAAATCCTCTCAATTTTGGCCAAATTGAGAAGTGCTAAGAAACCCATGTGAATTTCTGGTAAATTAAAAAAAAAAAAAGAAAAAAAGAAACCCATGTGAAGTCAAGTGGGCCTTAGAAAGCATCACTACGAACAAAGCTAGTGGAGGTGATGGAATTCCAGTGGAGCTATTTCAACTCCTGAAGATGATGCTGTGAAAGTGCTGCACTCAATATGCCAGCAAATTTGGAAAGCTCAGCAGTGGCCACAGGACTGGAAAAGGTCAGCTTTCATTTGAATCCCAAAGAAAGGCAATGCCAAAGAATGCTCAAACCACTGTACAATTGCACTCATGACACACGCTAGTAAAGTAATGCTCAAAATTCTCCAAGCCAGGCTTCAGCAATACATGAACCATGAACTTCCACATTTCAAGCTGGTTTTAGAAAAGGCAGAGGAACCAGAGATCAAATTGCCAACATCCACTGGATCATCGAAAAAGCAAGAGAGTTCCAGAAAAACATCTATTTCTGCTTTATTGACTATGCCAAAGCCTTTGACTATGTGGATCACAATAAACTGTGGAAAATTCTGAGAGATGGGAATACCAGACCACCTCACTTGCCTCTTGAGAACCCTATATGCAGGTCAGGAAGCAACAGTTAGAACTGGACATGGAACAACAGACTGGTGCCAAATAGGAAAAGGAGTACGTCAAGGCTGTATATTGTCACCCTGCTTATTTAACTTATATGCAGAGTACATCATGAGAAATGCTGGGCTGGAAGAAGCACAAGCTGGAATCAAGATTGCCAGGAGAAATATCAATAACCTCAGATATGCAGATGACAGCACCCTTATGACAGAAAGTGAAGAGGAACTAAAAAGCCTCTTGATGAAAGTGAAAGAGGAGAGTGAAAAAGTTGGCTTAAAGCTCAACATTCAGAAAACGAAGATCATGGCATCTGGTCCCATCACTTCATGGGAAATAGATGGGGAAACAGTGTCAGACTTTATTTTTTGGGGCTACAAAATCACTGCAGATGGTGACTGCAGCCATGAAATTAAAAGACGCTTACTCCTTGGAAGGAAAGTTATGACCAACCTAGATAGCATATTTAAAAGCTGAGATATTACTTTGTCAACAAAGGTCCATCTAGTCAAGGCTATGGTTTTTCCTGTGGTCATGTATGGATGTGAGAGTTGGACTGTGAAGAAAGCTGAGCACCGAAGAATTGGTGCTTTTGTACTGTGGTGGAGAAGACTCTTGAGAGTCCCTTGGACTGCAAGGAGATCCAACCAGTCCATCCTAAAGGAGACCAGTCCTGGGTTTTCATCGGAAGGACTGATGCTGAGGCTGAAACTCCAATACTTTGGCCACCTCATGCAAAGAGTTGACTCATTGGAAAAGACCCTGTTGGGAGGGATTGGGGGTAGGAGGAGAAGGGGACGACAGAGAATGAGATGGCTGGATGACATCACTGACTAGATGGACGTGAGTCTGAGTGAACTCTGGGAGTTGGTGATGGACAGGGAGGCCTGGCGTGCTGTGATTCATGTGATTCATGATTCAACTCACAAAGAGTTGGACACGACTGAGTGACTGAACTGAAGAAACCCATTATGATGGAGATGGATATCAGACAAACTCTTCTTTTGGCAAAGATGTCAGATATGAATGAAATAGTTCCTTATCTGGTTATTTCCAAATATCCAGATATTTAATCCAGCCAGACATAGGCATGGGGGTTTCCTCTTCTAGCCTAGTTCAGCTTGGATAGATTAGGAGCTGAGAACACTTCGTTCTTCAGCCTTTCTTATTTCAATTTATTGTGAAGTGTTCATTCTTTCACACCAAGAAAGCAATCATAACTGTAGGTACTTTCTTATTGTGTTCAGCCCTTTACAAAATTATTTCATTTAATTCTTCCAATAATACTACAAAGCAGATATCTCCCCCATTTTACAGATTAATTCTGCCCTTTCAGCCATTAAATTCTTGCTACTAGCTTTGCTAACTGTTCACTGTGCTTAGGTACTCAGTTGTGTCTGACTTTTTGTGATGCCATAGACAGGACGCCACCAGGCTCCTCTGTCCATGGGGATTATCCAGGCAAGAATATTGGAATGGATTGCCTTGCCTTTCCACAGGGGATCTTCCCAAACCAGGGATCGAACCCAGGTCTCCTGCATTGCAGGCAGATTCTTCACTGTCTGAGCCACCAGGGAAGCCCAAGAATACTGGAGTGAGTAGCCTATCTCTTCTCCAGGGGAACTTCCTGACCCAGGAATTGAAATGGGGTCTTCTGCACTGCAGGCAGATTCTTTACCAGTTGAGATGCTTGCTTCGTAGAGTTTCTCAAACCTCCCCATACAAACTTCAGCATACATGCTCCGTGTCTCAGGTTCTCTTATCAACACCTGCCCCCTCCAGTTTTTCTTGATCTGCTGAATTTATCTACCTCAGTTATAAAACATACATAAATCCAAAATCTTTTCCTCCCTTCAAACATAGCTATTTTCCCAAAGAATTGCTTAAGAAAATTATAAGCATCAGCAAGCAGGACTTGTGGAAGGAAAGGAGGTTCGGCCTTCCAGATACCCCCAAAACAACAGCATTTTCTTTACCTAAAGATGAGGCTGTTCCTACCTGTACAGTGGTGTCTAGGTTACAAGGGTTCCCTACTCCAAATGTCTAGAGGAGCAAGGCACTTATGATCTGTAAGTAGAGCCTGTGGGAAAAAAGGAGCATGTCTCACCTGTAGGCACCAAACACAGGTTCAACGTTCCGAAATACACTGTCAACCAAACCAAGTCATCCATGAGCTGGACTGGCTCACTAGTACCTCCCTTCCCATGGGAAATTAACGCTTTCCCTGACCATCAACACTTTCCCTCAGGCAAGCTTACCACCTTCCACAAACATAGGTGAATGCGTTTACTACTCATTGTTGTTGTTCAATCAGTTAAGTCATATCCGACTGTTTGCAACCCCATGGACTGCAGCACACCAGGCTTCCCTGATCTTCACTATTCCTGGAGTTTGCTCAAACTCGTGTCCATTGAGTCAGTGATGCCACCCAACCATCTCATCTTCTGTTGTCCCCTTCTCTTCCTGCCCTCAATCTTTCCCAGCATCAGGGTCTTTTCCAATGATTTGGCTTTTTGCATCAGGTGGCCAAAGTATTGGAGCTTCGGCATCAGTATCAGTCCTTCCAATGAATATTCAGGATTGATTTCCTTTAGGATTGACTCGTTGAATCTCCTTACAGTCCAAGGGACTCTCAAGAGTCTTCTCCAACACCACAGTTCAAAACCACCAATACTTCAGTGCTCAGCCTTCTTTATGGTCCAACTCTCACATCCATACATGACTACTGAAAAAATCATAGCTTTGACCATTGTTGCAAAGTTATGCCTCTGATTTTTAAATGCTGTCTAGGTTTGTCATAGCTTTTCTTCCAAGGAGCAAGCATTTTTTAATTTCATGGCTGTGGTCACCATCCACAGTGATTTTGGAGCCCAAGAAAATAAAGTCTCTCACGGTTTCCATTTTTCCCCCATCTATTTGCCATGATGGGACCCAGATGCCATGATCTTAGTTTTCTGAATGTTGAGTTTTAAGCCAGCTTTTTCACTCTCCTCTTTCACCTTCCTGAAGAGGCTCTTTAGTTCCTCTTCACTTTCTGCCACTAGGGTGGTATTATCTGCGTATCTGAGGTTGTTGATATTTGTCCTGGCAACCTTGATTCCAGTTTGTGATTCATCCTGGAATCAGGATGTGATTCAGCCTGGCATTTCTCATTATGTACTCTGCATATAAGTTAAATAAGCAGGGTGACAAAATACAGACTTGACATTGGTCTGTTATTTCTATATCTTTAAGAATTTTTCACAGTTTGCTATGATCCACTAAAGTCAAAGACTTTAGTGAAATCAGTAAAACAGAAGTTGATGTTTGGTTCCTCTGACTTTCCTAAATCCACTTTGTACATCTGGAAGTTCTCAGTTCATGTACTGTGCAAGCCTAGCTTGAAGGATTTTGAGCATAATCTTGTTACCATGTGAAATGAGTGCAATTGTACGGTAGTTTGAACATACTTTGGCAATGTCTTTCTTTGAGAATGGAATGAAAAACTGACCCTTTCCAGTCCTGTGGCCACTGATGAGTTTTCTGAATTTGCTAGCATATTGAGCACAGCACTTTAACAGCATTATCTTTTAGGATTTTAAATAGGTTAGCTGGATTCCATCACCTTCATTAACTTTGTTCATGGTGATGCTTCCATATGGCCCACTTGACTTCACACTCCAGGATGTCTGGCTCCAGGTGAGCAACCACATTATTGTGGTAATCTGGCTCATAAAGACTTTTTTTTTAAACAGCTGTTCTGTGTATTTTTGCCACCTCTTCCTAATCTCTTCTACTTCTGTAGGTCCATACCATCTCTGTCCTTTATTGTGCAAATTATCCCCAAACTCACCACCATTAATCAGTCATTTATTATGCTCATGGATTCTGGGGTTTAGGAATTTAGACATGGTACATCAAGAGTGGCTTGCCTCTGCTCCATGATGTTGTTGGAGGTAGCTGGAAAGCTTGAAGCCCAAAGGCTAGAATCTTCTGAAGGCTCCTTTACTCACATACATCACATACATCTGCCCCGGGAGCCTCAGATCCCATACACGTGGCCAGTTGGGCTTCCTTACAGGATGGTGGCTGCTTGGGTTAACTACTGTACAGTCACTTCTTCTCACTTTGTTATTACTAAGTAGCTTATAGAGAGACAGTATGAGGCTGAATAAAAACTCTGTATCTCAATCATAACTTTTTCACTACTTTTAGCATCTACTGATGATTTTTGCCTACAGCAATTCATGTACTATTGTTGCAAACTCTATTTTTAAATGCCAGTTTACTTCACAGACAACTACATTTCTTCAAGAAGTTCAAAATCCAAACAGATTACAGGTTAAATCTCAGAGACATAGAATCCCTCTTGCTCACAAAACTTCATCATTGATAAAGCCTCTTGTTTTTCTAGTTTGACAATCTTTGTTAATCCAATAGGCTACCAAAAATGATATCTCATTATACATTTAATTACACTTCTATTCTTATACACCGAAGTTGAGCATCTTTTCATGTTTGAACCATTTACATTTCCTTTTTGATAACTGTTCATATCATTTTTCCATTTCACATTTACTTGCAGGATGCTTTTTATATATGGGCTTCCCTGATAGCTCAGTTGGTAAAGAATCCACCTGCAATGCAGGAGACCCCACTTTGATAGCTGGATCAGGAAGATCCGCTGGAGAAGGGATAGGTTACCCACGCTAGTATTCTTGGGCTTCTGTTGTGGCTCAGCTAATAAAGAATCCGCCTGCAATGCAGGAGACCTGGGTTTGATCCCTGGGTTGGGAAGATCCCCTGGAGAAGGGAAAGGCTACCCACTCCAGTATTCTGGCCTGGAGAATTCCATGGACTATACAGTCCATGGGGTTGCAAAGAGTCAGTCATGACTGAGTGACTTTCACTCACTTTTATATATGCAGAAGTAATTATTGTATAAAATAGCTCTTTATCAGTTACACAGGTAGCAAGTATTTTTCTCAGCTTTGTGTTTGCCCTTTCTCTTTTAATTTTGCTTGAAAATTCTTTCTCATGCACACTTGTTTTTGTTATTTCTATGTAGTTGCTGCTAAGTCACTTCAGTCGTGTCCGACTCTGTGTGACCCCATAGACAGCAGCCCACCAGGCTCCCCTGTCCCTGGGATTCTCCAGGCAAGAACACTGGAGTGGGTTGCCATTTCCTTCTCCAATGCATGAAAGTGAAAAGTGAAAGTGAAGCCGCTCAGTCGCGTCCGACTCTTAGCGACCCCATGGACTGCAGCCTACCAGGCTCCTCCGTCCATGGGATTTTCCAGTCAAGAGTACTAATTTGTGTGTATGTGGTTTGTTAAAAGATTATTTCACATTCTGCTATTATTAGTCAAATCACTCATATTTTCACATATTACATTTATAATTTTATTCTTTATGAATTTTTTGGGGTCTATCTGGAATTTGCTGTTAAAAGTGAGTTAGAGATCCAACTTTTCTTTTCATATAATAATGTATTTAATAGTTGTCTGAACATCATTAAATGAATAATTTACCTTTTCCCTACCTGATACAACTTTTATAATGTAATAAATTCCAGCATATATTTGCCTTGCTTTTTAGTCTATATTAGTGATATAGTCATGTTTTAATTATCATAGATTTATAATATTTTAATATTTGGTCTGACCAGTATCTTTTCATTATAATTTTTCTAAGAATATGCTTCTTTTTCATGTGAACTTAGATTCAGGTTATATGCATAAAAATGTGAGTTTAATCATATAAACAGATACACATCAAAAACATGTTTAGAATGCTATGTTAAGCCACACCAAAGAGGATACCAAAAAAGTCTTGAGCAGTGGAAAGGTCTGATATGTTTGAACTTCTATGGATTTGAAAAGACTTTGATACTGATACATCTGTGTGAAAAGATGTAAAGTCTCCCTAACTTAATCCAGAAATATATTACTTTCACGATAACATTTATTTGGGGAATATTTTATCTGCTTCTCACTGTTGTAAGTGAGAAGCAATTGCAGCTTCTATATAGTTAAGTGTTTATAAGTACTTCAAGAGTTTATACATTCCATAAGTTTATATCACTAATGGAAGAGCATGTTATTTCTTTCAACATCAATCACCAACACACTAAGTAGGAAATGAATCTAGGGCTCCACACAAAGGCAAAAGACCAGTATTTTGTCCTCTTCTTATCCGTTCTTCAAACGACCTCACGGGGAGGGAGATATGATAACTCTTAATTTTTCAAGAAATATAAAATCAGCACAGTTGTATGGCTTCCTTGACCTCTACAAAGTCAATGCTTCTGCTCAGCCAGCTTCAACAACTTTCTCTGTCTGTCTCCAGCTGGTTCATCAAGTAACCGCTATTGCAAGGCTTTGTCCCTACTGTGTATAGAAACCTAAATAGGAAAAAAAGGAGAAAAAGTAGTTTATTTCAAGCCTTAGAAGAGGCAGAGATAAACTTCATAAAATCCTAGAAAAGAAGCTGAGATAGATGGGAAAAACTCAGATGGTACCCCACTCCAGTACTCTTGCCTGGAAAATCCCATGGATGGAGGAGCCCGGTAGGCTGAAGTCCATGGGGTCGCTCAGAGTCAGACAGGACTGAGCGACTTCACTTTCACTTTTCACCTTCATGCATTGGAGAAGGAAATGGCAACCCACTCCAGTATTCTTGCCTGGAGAATCCCAGGGACAGGGGAGCCTGGTGGGCTGCTGTCTATGGGATCACACAGAGTCAGACACGACTGAAGCGACTTAGCAGTAGCAGTAGCAGTAGGACTCCTATACGAATGAGTTCCTCAGGAAAGTCAGGCAGGATAGTGGATAATGCCTGGTTAGAGAAAAATGGTCATTACATTTGTTTGTAGGTTTATTCTGAATGGTTTTACAATCCTTAAATACATCTTTGGTAAATTTTCAACTGTTGTATATAATGAAGATTTGAGTGGTATTTTACAAAGAGAAATTTGCTTTTATGGAGCTGAAATACCATAAGGTTAATTCTGTAGTTTATCAAAAAGCAAGTGTTCTGCAGGGAATCCTTTGGACAGCAAGGAGGTCAGGATCACTCCTAAAGGAA
The DNA here is from genome assembly GCF_002263795.3 of Bos taurus. Classification (NCBI taxonomy): domain Eukaryota; kingdom Metazoa; phylum Chordata; class Mammalia; order Artiodactyla; family Bovidae; genus Bos; species Bos taurus. The sequence goes on from NC_037337.1 coordinate 59,166,702, forward strand.
ATCAACCCTGAATATTCATTGGAAGGACTGATGCTGAAGCTCCAATACTTTGGCCACCTGATGCGAAGAGCTAACTCATTGGAAAAGACCCTGATGCTGGGGAAGATTGAGGGCAGGAGGAAAAGGGGACGACAGAGCATGAGGTGGTTGGATGGCATCGCCGACTCAGTGGACGTGAGTCTGAGCAAATTCCAGAAGATGGTGAAGAACAGGGAAGCCTGGTGTACTGCAGTCCACAGGGTCACAAAGACTGACTGAGGGACTCAAGAACAACTGCCGAGAGGCAAGTGAGTCTCTCTTGCGACTTAGGAAACATTTCTGAATGGGAAATAGCAAAGGAAGGTTCCATTTGACAGCCACTGAGAGGATAGAGAAGTCTAGACAGAAAATCCATAGTTGTCATTTCTGAATGGAAAAATCTTGAAAAACTGCTCAAAGTATTTAAAGTGAAGCATCACAAATAGAACAGGAGCTCTGAGACCTATGTACCATGCTTCTCTTCTGCTATACAATATAATTTTCACATTTCCTCTTACCCAGAGTCCTGCTTTGTTGACTTAAGTATTCATATTCAGTGGATGGACCATGTGAGCTGACCATAACTCAATGTTCAAACCTGACTTACTTGACTCTTCCACCTTCAAAACTGCCTTCTCCTCTGGCACGAACCCTCCCTGTTCTCCAGATGCTACAGCCTGTCATCTAAGGCTATCGTTTCTACATTCAAACTATTTTTAAATTAACACTTCCTTCCTACTGCAACATCCCAGTCCTGGCCTTTATCCTTGAATTCTGGATTCTCTCATTTATTCAACACATTTTGACCATGCACTGACTGCTGGTATATTCAGCCACACACTGGGCAGGCGGTAGAGACATGAGGCAGCACCACCTGCGGACCGGGGAGAGGGCTTATTCACAGAGGATTTCAGGTGAAACTGTGCAAGTCGAGAAGGATGAGGAGCTTCCCTGCTGGGCCTCTTGACACGAACTCTTTCTAATTCAATCCACCATAACTTCTCTTCAGCCTGACTGCTCTCTCATTCTTGAGTCAAAGCTTTCAAGTTCCCTCCTTCATCCAGGCAGCTCATCCACTGAATCTGTCTTGCTCTGTGCTCAGAGATACAGATGGGGTGAAATCCAGTCCCTGGCCTTAAGGAGTTCAAAAGGAGAAAGACCAACAGAACCACAAGTATGGAGCTGCCTGAGGCAGGGATAACAGGTGCTCTAGGGGCCCAGAGAGGGCATAAGAAGTTCTGCTAGGCACTGGAATAGAGCTGGACTGGTGGGGGAGGGGGGCAGGGAGCGTTGTTTTCCAAGAGAAGGTGACATTCACACTGGACCCTGAAAGATGAGAAGGTTATCAGCTGGACGTGGGGGAAGGCTAGGCAGAGAGCATCCCAGGCAAAGGGAGCTGCAACTGGAAACACAGAACAAACGGAGGGTCTGTAACTGCAGTCCCTCTCCATGGTGGGAGAGGAGGTGCACAGTTATTGGGTAATGACCCAGATTCTGACCACCTCAGAATGGTCGTGATGGCCATGTGTTCCCTCCACTGGGTAGATTTATCATTCCAGAGGGTGCCTGAGGCAATAACAACTAATAATAAGGTTTCAAATGAATGAAATCCCATGCAGCCACTTCTGACTCATTTCACATGCCACTGCACTGATATGGCTGGGCTTGTATGGGGCTCAGCAGTCACTGAGAATCCGGCCCTGGGATCAAGGCTCATATTCACAAGTCCCAGTGTGGACTGAGGTGGTGTGTGTACTAGACTGAGGCACCGATGACCAGCTGCAGGAGTGCTGCCATCTGATGGCTCAGATGAGTTTTCCTCTAGGATTGCTCTCAGTTGAAGAGAACAGCCTCATTCAAAGTCATGACCCCTTCCCACAGATAACCCACATCCAGCGATGGATGCAGGGAACAAAGCCTGGGCCTCCCACCTTTATACAGAACAACTTGAAGGGATCATTGCAGCTCCAGGGCCTCCCGTGGGATTGGCTGACCTCTGTCACATCTGCACAGCACTTCAACTCCCTCTCCCCACCCTGCTGTCTTCATACCACCATAGGTGTTCATCCCAAGAGTACCCCCAGTGCACATACATCTCTGCCTGTGAGTCTGCTTTCCAGAGAACCTGATCCACAACAGATACCCTAGGTGACTTGGTTCCAATGTAAACAAACCAGATGGTATTAAAATAGTTTCAGAAAGACTGTACCAATCTGAAGGAAGTTGGTCAGCCACGGAAAGCCTGGAGAGGTTCACCCAAGCTCTGTAGAGAAGGAGCCTCGTTAAGGCCTTACCAGCTCTGTTCCACCTGGAAGGATGCTTCCCTCATGGGGACAGAGGGTTGCTGAGATCTGGTGCCATTAAATGAACCCATATCCTATAATTAAATCCTCTCTCCCCATTCTTACGCTCAGCAATAGATACTCTGATTCTCATCTGCCTTTCTGTGTACCTGCAGACAGAGAGTCCTGAATGTGCAGTCCATCTGGCGGTTACAATTTCTTATTTTCATCAGCACATTGACTTTCAGGCTTGGAGCCTGTCTCCACAAACTCCATTAGCCTGGGTGGATTTATTGGTGCTGAGACAGTGAGGGAGACATACTGCAAGCCTATAAAGCAGAGCCTAAAACTTGGATGATGGTCAGTTTACCATGGCAATGACCTTCTGGGGGTGTCTCAGTGGACAGACACCCCACTGCTTCTTATGATGTCAGCTAGACTTTCAAATGTCTATAGACTTATTTCAGAGGGAACACAGAAGCAGTTCTGCTTTCCCCATGTAGCCCCTTCTCAAACCAAACTCACTAGGAAACAGACCTCTTTTACCTCAAATGTCAGGGGAGATGACTGATCAGAGGTTGAAGAGATTTTTCACAAGCAAAGGAAAGGAAAAGAATTGAGAATTTTCCAAGGAATGAAACATGACTAAGGCTCTCCTGTAAGGACATGTAGTTGGTATATTAAAGCAAGATTTGTATAAGTAATTTCCTTGGAATAAAGGAGATAGTTTCACTGGTAACTGCTTTCTGAGTTCACTTTAAAACCTCAACAGTAAACTGAGTGATGCTGATAAAAATAAAAATTCAATTTTTAAGGAAACACCAGAAAAATTTAAACATATAGCTTTTTCTCTTTGGCGCTTTTTCTCTTTGGCCCTTTTTCTCCTGTCTAGTGTGCACTGTGCATCTGTATTTACATTAACCAAACCACCCCTCAAAGGCAGAAATACCTGCTTAGCCATAAAGATCAATTTTTCTCCTTCTGACACCAATCAGGTAGCTCCTTAGACGATAACAGTTTTTCTTAATCCTATAATGGACACAAAGACCCATAACTCACCATGTAGATGTAGACATCTTTGGTGATCTTTATATACAATGCCAACAAATAATTTCCCTTAATCATAGTGGTTGGTGCAGGTCAGACTAGTCAGACAACCTTTGGAGATAATGGACCAAACCTAATAGAAATTCTTTAAATAAGAATTTAAATAATTATTTATGATTTCACCAAAGTTCTTAGCTATGTGACTTGTATCTGCCTATTTGCAAGATTGGGCTTCCTGGGTTGTGCTAGAGGTAAAGAATCCACTTGCCAATGCAAGAGATATAAGAGACTTGGGTTGGATCCCTGGGTCAAGAAGATCCCCTGGAGGAGGGAATGGCAACCCACTCAAGTATTGTTGCTTAAAGAATCCCAAGGACAGAGAAGCCTGATGGGCTACAGTTCATGGGGTCACAAAGAGTTGGACACAACTAAAGTGACTGTGCACACGTGAATTTACAAGATTATTATTCCTGGTATTACTAGATGTGTATCTGAGCCTCAGATAAAATGAATGATGATTCAGTTCAGTCGCTCAGTCATGTCCGACTCTTTGCGACCCCATGAATCCCAGCATGCCAGGCCTCCCTGTCCATCACCAACTCCCGGAGTTCACCCAGACCCACGTCCATCGAGTCAGTGATGCCATCCAGCCATCTCATTCTGTCGTCCCCTTCTCCTCCTGCCCCCAATCCCTCCCAGCATCAGAGTCTTTTCCAATGAGTCAACTCTTCGCATGAGGTGGCCAAAGTACTGCAGTTTCAGCTTCAGCATCATTCCCTCCAAAGAAATCCCAGGGCTGATCTCCTTTAGAATGGACTGGTTGGATCTCCTTGCAGTCCAAGGGACTCTCAAGAGTCTTCTCCAACGCCACAGTTCAAAAGCATCAATTCTTCGGTGCTCAGCCTTCTTCACAGTCCAACTCTCACATCCATACGTGACCACAGGAAAAACCATAGCCTTGACTAGACGGACCGTTGTTGGCAAAGTAATGTCTCTGCTTTTCAATATGCTATCTAGGTTGGTCATAACTTTCTTTCCAAGGAGTAAGCATCTTTTAATTTCATGGCTGCAGTCACCATCTGCAGTGATTTTGGAGCCCCCAAAAATAAAGTCTGACACTGTTTCCACTGTTTCCCCATCTATTTCCCATGAAATGATGGGACCGGATGATTAGGCAACCTGAAACTATTATCAAATATATAGTCTTATAAGATCAACCATCTTAACAATGTAACTCTGGATATGGGAAGAAGCAAAAGAGGAAAGTATTCCCTGGACCATAACAGGCTAGTAAAATAGGCAGTCCAAAGGCCTACTCCACTAATAAGTAATAATAAAATCCACCCTTGACATGGGAATAAAGCTTCCTGGCACCTTGGAACAAACTGGTCATGAAATGCCTATCAAACTTGGTTGAAATAAAGACCAAAAGAGACCTCTTTTCAAGGGTCTATTGACCATCCTCGATGAGGGTCAGGGGTTCAGAGCGTAAATCATGAACTGTCACTGCTGAAAGGACCATGGAGGTGAGAACAACACTTCCAATCTACAGATAAGTGACCCGAGGCCCAGAGAAGGGCTGTGGCAAGTTGGGAGAAGAACCAAGGCCTGCTAGTAGACAAGCCCCCCAAATGCCAGTCTTGGCTCAGAACCTGAGCGGACCCTACTGCCAGCTGTACTTCCTTCTCTACAACACTGGGAGGTAAGCGGAGAAGAAAGGGAAGATGGCTTGATGGAAGGGGCTTCTGAGCCAGACAGACTGGCCAGATCTGCTGCTTTCCAGCTCTGCAAATTTTGCTGTCATAGAAATAGAGTCTCAGTTTCCCCACCTAAAAAGTGAGGACAGAATGTGCCCTACAGGTTGGATGAAGTGAGATGAGATGCCTGATAGGCTCAGCAATCCTGCCATTAGAGCACGTGCTCCCTCAAGGTTGTGTCCTGCCCACCCTCCCTCTCTCCCTCTACATCAGGAGCTCCAGCTGGGGCCACAGGCAGGCTTGGAAACTAATCATGGATGATGTGAGGTGGAGCATCCCAGCAGCTAGTTGCATCTCCTGAAAAACATTAATCTGAAGACCTTATGAGAAGAGACTTTACCTATGTACACAGCTGAGGTTCTGACTCACAGGCAAACTGGGGTTCAGTGGGAAGGGATAGGGAGAAGCAGAGGGATCCTTATTTTGGATCAGCAAAGGCCTGGGTTCACATCAGATACACCCAGGATGTCCAGAAATCTTTGAGGGAAGAGGGAAACATAAAATAGCTGCTGAGAACCTGTGGGCCAGCAGGGATGTGAATCAGTAGTAAAATCCATGTGTTCCCATCAGTGGGGTCTCCTGGTCTCCTCAGGCTGCTGAGGACTGCAATTGCCTCACACCCCACATATTACCAGGAAGAAGTCTACAGGGGGTCCTAAGGGTGGGGGACTCCAAGAAGAGCCCATTGGCTATTTCTGTCACCAAAGCTGCTCCTTTCCAGCTTACCTCTCATGCATTCTCCTCCATGTACCTTTCAACCCTTCTGTCTGCACTCCTCTGACTCTCACTTAAAAGCCATGTCTGATTTATGTCAATGTATGGCAAAAACCACCACAATATTGTAAAGTACTTAGCCTCCAATTAAAATTAATTAATTAATTTTAAAAAGAAAAAAAAAAAAGCCAATTTGTACCCAAGGAAGCCTTCTCCTATCTCAATGCCCCTCCTGGAGGAAGTTCTTCTCACCTCCTCAGCTGGAACCTTGGACACATTTATGGTCCTTCATGCTGGCCTGGGTCTCTGTCCCATAGCAGACTCTGATGGGCTGGGACCCTGTCCCCAGACACTGTGAGTCTCCTGGTGCAAGAAACACTGAACTAGTCACCTCTGTACCCTCCCCAGTGCCTGACACAGTGTTGGTGTCTTTAAAATGTCAATAAAATGGAATCATTGGGTAGCTGTCTCAACATTCAGAAAACTAAGATCATGGCATCAGGTCCCATCACTTCATGGCAAATAGATGGGGAAACAGTGACAGACTTTATTTTTTGGGCTCCAAAATCACTGCAGATGGTGACTACAACCATGAAATTAAAAGATGCTTGCTCCTTGGAATAAAAGTTATGAACAACCTAAACAGCTTATTAAAAAGCAGAGACATTACTTTGCCAACAAAGGTCCATCTAGTCAAGGCTATGGTTTTTCCTGTGGTCATGTATGGATGTGAGAGTTGGGCTATAAAGAAAGCTGAGCACTGAAGAATTGATGCTTTTGAACTGTGGTATTGGAGAAGACTCTTGAGAGTCCCTTGGACAACAAGGAGATCGAACCAGTCCATCCTAAAGGAAATCAGTCCTGAATATTCTTTGGAAGGACTGATATTGATGCTGAAACTCCAAAACTTTGGCTACCTGATGTGAAGAGATGACTCATTTGAAAAGACCCTGATGCTGGGAAAGATTGAAGGCACGAAGAGAAGGGGATGACAGAGGATGAGATGGTTGGATGGCATCACCGACTCAGTGGGCATGAGTTTGAGTAAACTCTGAGAGTTGGTGATAGACAGGGAGGCTTGGCGTGCTGCAGTCCATGGGGTTGTGAAGAGCTGGACACAACTGAGTGAATGAACTGAACTGAACTGACTGTCTAATTATTGCACACATGTGCAAGTCTTAGCCTTTACATTTAAGTCCCAGGAGCCCACAGTACCCCTCCCCAACCCCCTGACCACCCACACCAACCAGCACACGCACACTGCTGACCCTTCACTGGTTTAAGGCATTGCACTATCTTTGCCATTTTCCTGATGGCCATGGGTCACAGGAAGGGGTCATACCACAACCTCCCAGCACTTCTCTGGGGTAATCCATCCTTGCAATCCATCCACCTGTAGCTATTCCACAGCGCTAGCTGCACCCAGCACCAGCCCTCAAGACCTCTTTGCTTCTTCCTCATGTCCTCAGGTACTGGAGCTCCCCAAGGCTCCCTTGTCCTAAGCAACCCTTCCTACTCAGAAGCACGTGTCTCTGAACCTGTGTGTCCACCTTGTCTCTCTCTGCAGTGCCATGGGCTCTGATTATGGACACTCCTATCAGAGTGCCCACAGAGGATGGGGGCACACTTGAAACCACGCACACAGGGATGAGCACTGGGTTCTGGAATGCAGACACTTCTGCAGATAGAAGAGAAGATGAGGACTTGGGGACTTATTTGTACAGTTCTAGTTCTCTAAAGTTACAGGTAGGTATTCTAAAGCCAATGTGGCAAATAAGAAGGGTGTCCATGGTTGGCAAAATATTCTGCATGTATGTGCACATATATACCATAATTTAAGATTTTTGAAAAGAACAAAATTTGAGGATATGAGTACAACATACTTTTCACTCACACTTTGTACAACATCTCTGCCTGCACGTTCTCGCCTTCTTCCCAGTGGGCCTCAGGCTGCTTAGGGCTGCCAGTCCCGGAGCCCATGGTGAAATTAGCAAGGGGAATGCCTACAGAAGCCACACACAGTCCTTCAATCTCATAGGATGGAGGGTGTAGCCAAGTAGACCCAGAATCACTTTCTTCCACAGGCACACCAAAATTACAACTATTTACAAGCAACTACTGATGAGAAAGATCTGAAGATTAGCAGAAAGGATCTTCTACAACTGAAGATATACAGAAGGAACCACAACAAGACAGGTAGGAGGGACAGGAGACTTGGTTAAGATTCCTACGCACTGGGTGGGCAGTCTACTAATGAGAGGATAATTATAATTGCTGAGGTGTCCCCTGTGAGTCAGGGATCTGAACCCCACATTGGACTCCTCAGCTAGTCATTCTGTGCAAGGAAGATGAGCCCCATGGACTTTTGTAGGTTTTTAATGGCTAAAATCAAATGTATCTCTCCATTTAACTTTTATCATAATATAGTTGATTTATAATGTTGTTAGTTTCTGGTGTAAAGCATAGTGATTCAGTTACAGTTTTACAAATAAATATACATACATACTTTTTAAGATTCCTTTCAATTATAGGTTATTGCATGATACTGAGTATAACTCCCTGGTCTTTAAAGTAGGTCCTTGCAGATCATCTATTTTGTATATAATAATGTACATATTTTAATCCCAAACTCCCCTTTGGGATTGATCCCTCCCCTGCTTTCCCCTCTGAAAACCGTAAGTTTGTTTTGTATGTCTCTCATCCTGTTTCTGTTTTGTAAATAAGTTCATCTATATCTTTTTTTTTTTTCAGTTCCACATATAAAAGCGATATCACATGGTATTTGTCTTTGTCTGGCTTACTTAATTTAGTATGATAATCTCTGGGTTCATCCATGTTGCTACAAAAGGCATTATTTCATTCTTTTTATGGCTGAGCAATATTGGGTATTTATACCATATTTTCTTTATCCACACTTCTTAATGCATACTTCCATGTCTTGGCTATTCTAAATAGTGCTGCTATGAACACTGGGGTGCATGAATGCTGCTGCTGCTGCTAAGTCTCGTCAGTCGTGTCCAACTCTGTGTGACCTGATAGACGGCAGCCTACCAGGCTCCGCCGACCCTAGGATTCTCCAGGCAAGAACACTGGAGTGGGTTGCCATTTCCTTCTCCAATGCATGAAAGTGAAAGGTGAAAGTGAAGTCGCTTAGTCATGTCCGACTCTTCGTGACCCCATGGACTGCAGCCTACCAGGCTCCTCCGTCCATGGGATTTTCCAGGAAAGAGTACTGGAGTGGGTTGCCATTGCCTTCTCTGGGGGTGCATGTATATTTTTGAATTATAGTTCCCTCCGGACATAAGCCCCAGAAATGGGACTGCTGGATGATACGGTACCTCTATTTTTAGTTTTTTAAGGGATCTCCAGACTGCTTTCCACAATGGCTACACCAATTTACATTCCCACCAAAAACAGTGTAAGAGGCTTTCTTTTTCTCCACACCCTGTCCATCATTTATCATTTGCAGACTTCTTTGTGATAGCCACTCTGTCTGGAGTGAGGTGATACCTCATTGCATTTCTCTAATTATTAGCAATACTGAGAATTTTTTTCATGTGCCTATTGGCTATCTGTCCATCTTCTTTGGAGAAATGTCTATTTAGATCTTCTGCCCATTTTTTGATTGGGTTGTTTGGTTTTTTAAAATCGAGCTGCATGAGCTGTTTGCATATTTTAGAAATTAATCTGTCAGTCACATTGTTTGCAAATATTACTCTCATTCCATAAATGGCTTTTTGTTTGTTTTTGGTTTCCTTTGCTGTGTAAGGCTTCCCTGGTGGCTCAGATGGTAAAGTGTCTGTCTGCAATGCGGGAGACCCAGGTTCGACCCCTGAATTGGGAAGATCCCCTGGAGAAGGAAATGGCAACCCATTCCAGTACTCTTGCCTGGGAAATTCCAAGGATAGAGGAGCCTTATAGACTACAGTCCATGGGATCGCAAAGAGTTGGACACGACTGAGCGACTTCACTTCACTTCATTTTACTTGCTGTGTAAAAACTTTTTAAGTTCAGTTAGGTCCCATTTGTTTATTTTTGTTTTTGTTTCCACTACTGTAGGATACAGATCCAAAAATATATTGCTGCAATTTATATCATAGAGTATTCTGCCTGTATTTTCCTCTAGGAGTTATATAGTATCCGATCTCATGTTCAGGTCTTTAACCCATTTTGAGTTTGTTTTTTTATATGGTGTTAGAGAATGTTATAATTTCATTCTTTTACATGTAGCTGTCCAGTTTTCCCAGTACCACTCTTTGAGGAGACTGTCTTTTCTCCATCATATATTCTTGCTTCTTTTGTTGTAGATGAATTGAGCATAAGTGCATGGGTGTATTTCTGGATTCTCAGCCCTGCAGGACATTTGGCTTTAAGGCCAGTAGGGCTACTTTTGGGAGAGCCAGAGGTCTGTGGCAAATAGAGAATCCAGTTCTAAAGGATGGACATAAAATCTCACAAGCTCACAGGCTTTCAATTTGAAAGGAGCCTGGGTCAGACCTACTTGCTGACCTTGGAGAGCCTCCCAGAGACACAGGAAGCAACTGAAACTCAGCCTAGGAACTTAGACACTGGCAGCAGTCATTAATGAGAGCACATCCTACCAAGAAACACTGGTGCTGGAAATCACCATTGTGAAATTCTCTGCCTAGACAATCAGTGCAGGGACCTGCTCTCACCCACTTGCGAGTCTGCCCCAGTCACAAGAAGTCCCAGTACAGGCAGTCAGCTGGGTGGGGATACTGCCCCACTGGCCAGCAGGCCTGCTGCTGAAGGACACCCTACGCACCCAGCAGCCCAAGAACTGGCCCTCCGTACCAACAGGCCAGCAAAGCCCCAGGACTCCCAGGATTCTGAAGCTAGTCATCAGACCCAGACCACCCACCAGGCCTACATTAGCTCTAAATCTGGCCTCACCCACAAGGCGTTAGGCCCTAGCCCTTGCAGGCTGACACAAATTCTGGGTGTCAAACTAGGGCCCTGCTGCCAGAGACCCTGGGACCCTGCTCTGCCCAGCAGGGGGCCAGCACTAGTCTTGAGAAGCCCCACTCTGCCTTGGCACTGCCCACCAGCAGGCTAACACCTAAGGACCTAAGGAAATCTAAGGACCTTCCAGCCAGAGACACAGATCCACTCAATCAGTGGGCCACCCCTAGACCTGGGATCTTGCCTTACTCATCAGTAGGTGGACACCAGCCCTGGGAAAACCATGGCCCTGCAGCTAGCTGTGTTAGGATCTGGTGCATTCACCAGTGGACCGTCACCAGCTCTGGGTCACCCCAGACTCCACAGTCACCCAATTCCAAGCGAGGAATTGGCCCTGCCCGGTAGGGGGACATCAGGCCTAGTGCTTCTGAGCCATGGTCCCACCCATCAACAGTCTGGACCCACAAGCAGCCACCCCAGGACCAAGCTCTGTCACCACCAGATCAGCATTAGCCCAAGGACCCTCTTTCCTGGGCTTCAAAGCCACTTTATGACCTGGACCTGCCCACTACATGTGGCAATCTATGCACAAGGCAGGGCCTGGCAACCAACCTGACCTTGGTGCAGCCACATCAATCACCATACCCACAATAGTCAGCCTGCCACAACAGAGACTCATGCAGCCAACATAGAGGGCACCCCTAAAATATATTGCTCAGGTGACCAGAGGGCAGTGTACTGCTTGGCCCTGTGGGACATTTCCTCATAAGGAAGTCTCCAAGATTAGAAACAAAATCAACATACCAAATGCATGGGAATAAAAACAGTGAATTATGCAAAATGAGGCTATAGAGAAATCTGTTCCAAATCAAAGAATTAGATAAATCCCCCCAAAAATAATTAAGTGGAAATAAGCCATCTACACACTGAAGAGTTTGAGGTAATAATCATAAAAATGATCAGAGTCAGAAGAAGAATGAAGAGTGAGAAATTAAAAGTTCTCATCACTGTAAAAAGCTTACTCTTTGGGGAAAGTAATTTTCAGCAGGAAGCGGGTGAGGGATCGCTTTAAAAAAAAAAAAAAAAAAAGGTTGCCTCCAGGGAAAAGATTGCCTAAACAAAATGCTGATGAAGTCACAGAATGACTCCATCTCTGGAATAAGTTACATTTTCATGTGTTTCAGTAAGAAATTTGGCTCTTAAGAATTCAGTCACTCTACCTACTCAAGGGCAAGATGATAAGGTTCTATCAGAACAAGCATCTAAGAACCTGATACTTTGCAAAGGTCAGAAATGTTGCACTTCAAACCAAAAGCTCTCTCTTGGGATTGGTTGTTCTGACTTGAAATCACAAATTTGTCTTGTCTAAATGTCCCATCCCATTATCAAACAAAGCACCCATCTCGATAGTACAGCATCCTCTGAAGCAACAGAAGTCCTAGATGTACCTTTGGGGGATTCTCTAATTTTCCTGCCCCTTGATTTCTACAGGACTTTAAATTGCTTCCCCTGAGATCAAGGACCACAAGATGGTTTTGGAAGTGCTGAACCCAACGCATTATGATGTCACCGGCATGGTGGCCAAAGGCGTGACTGTTGCCAGCATTGCAATCCTGCTGCTCACTGGCTTTCTTCCGTTGGTTAAGAACTCTAAAAACACAACCTCAATACCAGGTAATATGGCCATTTAGTTCTATATCTAAGGAGAATGTTTTCTTGGGGTTTTGGTCCATGAGGGTAAAACAATTTTGAAAATGACAAACAGTAAATCTGAGGATATGATTGAAGCCTCAATACATTAGCAAATGAACTCAGGTGAGTATTTTTACAACAATCATCACATGTAAGTACATGCTATGTACATGTTAAATGAAAGCATTACAAATATCTTAGATAATCCCTTCTAGTTTGCATTTTGTTTTGGTAAAATATACATGGTAGAAGTATCCTTTAAAGTAAGTTTAAGATGGAATAAAACAAGGCAAAATTCCAGGATTGCCTTTGCTCTTCTGATTCAAATTCATTCCAACTTTGCTCTGAAGGTGAAAATGCCTCTGGAATGCCTTGTGTCCTGTCTCCCTCCCACTTTGCCTCATCCTTGTCATCTGCTCTCTCCCTTCTTGAACTTATTCCTTCTTGTCATCCCACCCTTTATTTTCTTTTATTCTTCAGTGTGGTGGTGATGGTGGGGCCACCATAAGGGCTAGATAGGCCCTGGACAGTGGAAGAAAAATGGTGACCACTGTGGACTATGGATCCTTTGAAACATCACACCCTGAAAGAATCTTTAACAAGCAGATGAATGGATAAGAAAGCTGTGGTACATATACACAATGGAATATTACTCAGCCATGAAAAAGAATGCATTTGAATCAGTTCTAATGAGGTGGATGAAACTGGAGCATATTATACAGAGTGAAGTCAGTCAGAAAGAGAAACACCAATACAGTATACTAATACATATATATGGAATTTAGAAAGATGGTAACAATGACCCTATATGCAAGACAGCAAAAGAGACACAGATGTAAAGACCAGTCTTTTGGACTCTGTGGGAGGGCAAGGGTGCGATGATTTGAGAGGGTAGTGTTGAAACGTGTACATTATCGTATGTGAAGTGGATCACATGTCCAGGCTTGATGCATGAGACAGGGTGCTCAGAGCTGGTGCACTGGGATGACCCTGGGGGATGGGATGGGGAGGGAGGTGGGAGGGGGGTTCTGGATGAGGAAAACATGTGCACTCGTGGCTGATTCATGTCGATGTATGACAAAAACCACTACAATATTGTAAAGTAATTAGCCTCCAATTACAATAAATTAATTAATTTAAAAAAATAAAAAAATTTAAAAAGCATATAATTATCCAGATAATTCTAATAGAAACCCCACCACTCTACACAATCAGATTAACAGAATTCTCAGAAATATCAGACTGTTTTGTAGTTTTCAGGGAAAATTCCTCATAGCAGGCATGTGTCCCCAGTCCAGTAAAGAATTCTGAGTCAGTCAACTGCTTATAGTGTTATTAGAACAATAACAAGATTAAGACCCCTTGACCTAAGACTCCCAAACTTGTTTTTGTTATGTAGACATTAACAAAGACTTTCCATTTTAAGGGCAAAAAGAAAACCCTGACAGTCTTTTCCACATTAATTCAGCTACTTCAAAGTTAAGTAATAAATCTTGTTTATCAGATTTGGGCTTTGACATCCAATTTAAATAATTCACACAAACTACCATCTAATATTACCATCTAATATTCACATCTAAATTACCATCATTGTACTGTCTCAGAGAGTTGAGTGAGTTTGGGTCCCAAGACTAACTCACTGACAAAATGGAATTCAGGAGTAAGATATAGAAATGTTATAACTTTACAACAGGACTCCTAAAATCTTTCCAACAAGATATTGATTAACTTATCACCATCATCCCTGAAATCAAGCTACCAGGTTTGTTCTCTGATATAAGCAACAGCAAATCCCCTGGCTGCTCACCAGATTCACACTCTTTACAATTCTGTCATCATCTACATCAGCAAGGGTATGAGGGCCACTGCTCTTCAGAAAAACCATGTCACCAGACTCGACTCTGTCTGAGATACTGATCAGACCCACTGCCTCGTTACTCAATGCTTTGTTTTATTTTGTCTAATGAAGTTTAACTTGATTCTCTTCTTAAACCAAAACCTTTTTGGGAAAAAAAAAGACAAAACAGAAATGGATGTCTTTTGTTTGGACATTGTCTTTGCAGACCACATTTCTCACAGTTAAAAAGATGACACCAAAACCATAATTTAATTCAAACCTACCCGTTCCATTCACTGGTGCTTTCAAATCCAAAGTTTCCAGACAAAACTCGGCAGCCAGACAAATCTGTCAGCTGGTCACTTGTCCTCATTTTCATTCCTATTCTCAGAGGGACTGATTGACTTGTATCTGACACCACTGATACCATTTAACACAGCAAGAGTAGAGTAGACATCTATTCCAGTCCATTCAGACTGAAATTATTAAGATCAAAAGGAAGTGGTATGGTATAGAATCTGGACTACTTTTCATTCACAGAGCTATGAAGAGCCTCATTTTAACTTGTGTTGTTGTTTTAATTATTTTGTGTGTGTGACTCACCTACATACATCAGAAGATGTAAAAGGACATTTGAATTTATAGGAACAAGAACAGCAGTATCTTAAGCAATTGCTCTTTTGAGTGGTGCTGAAATACTGATTGTGATCTGATGACTTTCCTAGGTCCCAGCTACTTTCTGGGAATTGGGCCCCTCATTTCCTATGGCAGGTTCCTCTGGATGGGGATTGGCAGTGCCTGAAATTACTACAACAAGATGTATGGAGAATTCATGAGAGTCTGGACACATGGATAGGAAACCCTCATTATTAGTAAGTAAGACTGTTAATAATTGGGGATATATTTAAAAATCAAGGCTGGGTTTTTTTTTTGTATTAAAAAACAAACTCATTTTGATATTTTGATGTCTATTGCTAAAGATATCTTTTTATTACTTAAGTCAAGGAGGACACCTGCAGCTCAAGAAGTAAAGCAGTGCTTCTCACCCTGGCTTCTATTCAAAACCCCATAGCCCTGGCTATAAACCCAATTTTTACAGTCTCCAGTGGGGAGGGAACCCAGTCATCACTAGATTTTAGAAGTCTCCAAGTGATTGCAGCATGCTGCAGAGCTGGAGGGAGGAGAGGAGGTAAGAAGCTCCCAGGACAGAGGGCTTTTCCCTTCAGTATGGGGAAATGCTGAAGCAGGTTGGAGTGGATTCATCGAATTTTCTCCCCCTAAGGTCTAGGTCAGGTGATGGAGGTGCAAGACTAGACCTGGAGGGAAGAATGAAGCACCTGAGAAAGGATCAGATGACCAGGACAGAAACAGCTCATAGACAGTAGATACTCAGATCCCCAGAATAATGCCCAGGAGCCTCACAGGCAATTCCTGAAACAGGATCCTTGTCACAGCACGTGCCATCTGACCAGTCTGCACCTTACAGGAATGTGACCTTACTGACCCCCAAACTGTCAGGTGCTTCCTTCACACTGAGGACACAAACAGCCTTCTGCCTGCGCCCAGCTCCATCTCTGCTCTCCCCGTTCTTCCCTGGTCCTGTCCTCACAGGCTCTTCTCTGGTTGGAGTCTCTGTGTTCTCTATAATTGCCTCTGAGCCGCTCGATTTTGTTGTTAAGGGCTGAGCTCCCCACAGGAATAGGACGTGTTTGTCCCCATCTCCTTCCCTCGCTGCTCTTCAGATCCTTCCAGAACTTCCTGTACCTCTTGAAGAGACCCCACTGGACCCCAGAAAGCTTTTTCTTTGAATAATATGCCAGGTCTTTTCTCTTCAGAAAGTTTGATATCTGTCATCATTACAACTGTGCTGAGATTATGGCCCAACTTTTCAATTCAGCTTAGTTCTGAAGTGGTTGGGGCTGCAGAACTTTGGGTGGGGGAGAGTCAGGCACCAGGGCTGCTGGGCTTCTGCCTGAGCAGCTGGGGGTGGGGGCGGGGGGAGGGCATCTGATCATCTGTAGGTAAAGTGTGCACAGTTCCCCAGGCAGGGGTGCTGTAAATAATGAGGGGCCACAGACACTTCGTGCCCTAAGTATATATTGGTGTTTGCAAGAATATCAAAAAGAAGAACATGGGTAGCATCAATAAGGGAGTAGCACTTAATACGCTAACAGGGGTCAAATTGGCCCATCTGCTACCAGTTTAAATACTATTGTTATAGTGTTTATATATCTGTTTTAATAGTGCATAAATTTATCCCCATGTTGTGGGATTTTTATGGTAAAACTCAGATAGTTCCAGGCAAACCAGGATGGTAGCCCACACTACTATCAGGTAGATATGTGCTGTATAAAAGATGAGGTGGGTGGAACATCTTTCGGATGGGGAAAAATCAGGATTCCATTTCAGATATGTTGACTTGACTTGCCTAGTACCACTGAATGGGATATTAAGTAGGAAATTCTGACCATCCAGACCTTCTAATGTAGTCATAAACTAGCAAAGGAGCTGAGGAGGAGAGCCAGACAGAAAAGGGAAAACCAGGAGAGTGTGGTGGTCTGAAAGCAAGATGAGGAATGCGTGTCAGGGAGGATGGAACTGCCAAGCATCCAGATAGTGCCACAAGACTAGACAGAGATGTGAGCATTGCATTTAGCACCAGGGAGGTTAAGGGTGACCTTGACAAGGGGAGTTTCAGTGGAGTTCTGGGGGCAAAATGTGACCACTGAGGAGAATGGGGAGAGAAGAATTGGAGGTGCCAGGTACAAACTCTTCAAGGAGTTTGTCCTAAAGGAGGCAGAGGAATAGAATAAGGTTGAAAGGGGTATTTGGTCCAAGTCTTTTTGTTTGCTAAGATACAAGATACCATGACATGTGTGCTTTGGTGGGAATGATGAGTCACAGAGGAAAACCATTGACGCAGCAGAAAGGAGGAGTGTGCCAGCTGAAATGACAAAGGAGTGACATGTGGAATTGGCCTTGAATAGGGACATGGGAGTTCATCCCCAGTAAAAAGGGATGAACTAACAGAGAGATTAGTTCATTCCTAGCCCAGGGATTGAAGCCACACCTCCTGTGGCTCCTACATTGGCAGGCAGGAGACTTTACCACTTTACATTGGCAAATCCTTTACCACTGATCACCTAGGAAGCCCATATCCACGTGCATCAATAGCCTTTTCTCTAGCCCCTTTCAGCTGCCATGTGCAAGCACAGACTTAACTAAGAGTTGGCTTTAATCAGGGTTGACTTTTTACATCTTACAGAATGTCCCACATTTCATATTTCTTTCAATGTCTCATTATGATGTCATTGAACATTCTCTCTATTCCCGGTATTGCTTATAAACTGAACACCAGGTCTATTAGGCTCAACTTGAATCAGGCTAATTTGTAAGAATACTTTCCTGTTTAATCCTATACACTTCATATTGCATCACATCAGGAGACTGGGAAAGGTGGTCTCATATTATGGATACTAAATTTGATCAGCTTAGGATGGTTGCAATCAGGTCTGTCTGTTAATATTCACTTTCTCTTGCAGTGACCTCAGTATCAGAACCGGGTAAGAATATCAGAAGGCAAAGGACAGGGAAAATGTGGCAGGATTGTTGGAGTGTGAGTGACGGCACAGAACAGGCCTACAGGAAGCAAGTGTTTTTGAATGTTTGGTACCAGTTATTCCATTGATTGTCTCCCCATATTTCTAGTACTCATCAATCTTGAACCTCACCACCGGTCTGTGAGTTCTTTAAACTCAGAAATGAGGGTGGCTTCTCTTTACCACTGACACTAACTTCCTGGTTACTTTTTATTTTGAAGAGACAATAGGTTTGCCATCTTTGGAGATGGCTTTTGACTTCAGTCATGTTTCAAGAAGCATACTGACTCCGGGGACCAGGCATCTTACACTGTCCACTATCCATTCTGAGCTTGTGGATTCTCTGATCTCTTCTCAGTTAGTCAGTGTAATATCTC
Organism: Bos taurus; assembly: GCF_002263795.3. Taxonomy (NCBI): domain Eukaryota; kingdom Metazoa; phylum Chordata; class Mammalia; order Artiodactyla; family Bovidae; genus Bos; species Bos taurus. The sequence goes on from NC_037337.1 coordinate 59,184,948, forward strand.
CCTCACCTGCTGTGACAGGCTGGCCCAACTGGGGGAAGGAAGTCTCTACAGTTCTCCTGAATGTCGGGAGAGCTCTGGGCTAGTGTTCTTAGCTCCTCACCAACGTTCCCTTCATCATTTTCCTGATCTACTCCAGTTAGAGAAAGCCAACCTATTTATTTTAAACCCTAAAGAAGTGTATATCATTTCTGTCTTGCCTACTTTGTTCTCTGCCAAGTCAGAGCCTCTGACTCTGATTTGTCTCTAACTGAGATATTGGCACCCCCTGGTGGACAATTGATTTAATCGTTAGCTCTTCAGTAGCTAACATTAAGTTGGAGAAGGAAATGGCAACCCACTCCAGTGTTCTTGCCTGGAGAATCCCAGGGACAGAGGAGCCTAGTGGGCTGCCATCTATGGGGTCGCACAGAGTCGGGCACGACTGAAGCGAAGCAGAAAGTTGGGTTGAAGTTTTTGTTTTTAATTAATTTATTTTTAATTGGCTTCCCTTGTAGCTCAGTTGGTAAAAAATCTGCCTGCAATGCAGGAGACCTGGGTTCGATTCCTGGCTCGGGAAAATCCCCTGGGGAAGGAAGTGGCAACCCACTCGACTATTCTTGCCTGGAGAATTCCATGGACAGAGGAGCCTGGCAGGCTACAGTCCATGGGGTCACAAGAGTCAGACATGATTGACAACAAATTTTTAATTGGAGGATAATTGCTTTACATTACTGTGTCAGTTTCTGCCATCCATCAACAAGAATCAGTCATAGGTATAAAGATGTCCCCTCCCTCTTGAAGCTCCCTCCAACTCCACCCCATCCCCTCCCTCTAAGTTGTCACAGAGCGCTGGTTTTGGCTCCCCGTGGGCTGAAGCTTTTAACTGGGCAGAATTCATCAAAACATTTGGACACACCAATGTGTTTTATGATATACCCAAAAGCTCTAAATGTCAGAGTACAATAGTATTCTTTGTCCTCTAAGAACTTAAAATTTGTTGATCCTAGTTTGTGAAGTAAAAGTATACCAATGACTTACTTGCTGCTTTGATTATAGAGTGAGGGAGGAGATGGTAAGAATAGCTAGAATTCTGAAATCTATCAATTAACTAGAAGTTCAGTCCTTTCTATGGCATGATGTCTGTACATAGGGCAAAATTTTATCTGTGTGTCAATCATATTAATTTCCTGGAATACAAATAGAAGTATCTGGATTTGCGTCAGTATTAAATATACAATGGAATAAATAAAGCTACCCTACATTTTATACTAAAGAGAACTACCCTGTTATCCTTTATCCTCTCAATTGTAAATTATTTAAATGGTTGATTTTTCTTGCCAATGCCGTACCCTAAATTATAAGCAGTCTTAATAAAAAAATCTCAACAAAGTGAGGCTCTCTGTAGAAGCATTCTGTACCACTGTCCTAAGAAGACAATATTCTCTGCACACATGGAGGCCCCAGTTTGTCTTCAGCCAGGAATTTACAACATTCTATAATGCTCCTCGCTTATTGTGCCCAAATTAGACTGGGATTGGGAGCAGGAAACAAGTCCTGGAGGAGGAGATGGGTGGGGAAGGGTTGCCTCCACCTTCCTAGTTGCTCTGAAGCCCAGTCCAGGGCTAAAGAGCTGGGTATGTGAGTGAAGATAGAAGGCACAGTAGTGGAAGGAGAACTGGGAAATTCAAGGAAGCCTGGGCTATTAGCAAAGTCCCACAGAAGCCACATCAAGGGCTATCTAATGGCTCAATATATCCTATGTCTTGGGAGAACTCTGTGACCCTGAAGACCTTGGTGATTCATGATGAATGCAGAGCTCCAGGAGAGCAACTGTCACCACCACACAGAGGATTCCAGGCCCACCCAAGTCAGCCAAGCTCAGGGCAGAGGTACCAAGGTATATCCTTCAGTCCCAGAGTGATATCCCTGGAAGGGCCAGGCCTGATTAGAGACTCTGAGGAATTGGTGGTACAAGGCAGAACTGCTGTTTCCAGACTAAAGAGATGAGACTTCAATTATTCCAGTACCTCCCAATTCTGAGGCTCCCTTATGCAGGGAAAGGGGGTCTTGGGGGTGGGGGGTGGGGAGCAAGGAGAAGGGCACTGTCTGGAGTGGGGCTGCCTCAGGGCTGGAGGCTCCTGGAAACGTGGTGGTGTGGAGGATGCACTTTCTTACAGCCTTGCAGCTTTGACCACATTAGTGGATAATATTTTAGAGACTAGCTATTAGAGAAGGGCAAATAACAAATAACTCTATGTGTGCATTGTTTGTTGATCTTTAGTAATGCTCAAACAGAGAGCTAGTAGGTAGAAATGTTTCAACCAGAGAAGGAGGTTCTTTTGCTAACACAGAGAAGGAGGTGCTCATTTAATCTGAATACTAGAAAGTATGCACTGAATTTAGATCAACAGGCATTTTCTACGAGAGACACCAGGTCAGCAAACTCATCACACTGAGTTCTCCTGACCCTTAACAAGTAACCCCAAGGGTTTGCTCTCTCTGTAGGTCCTCGAGAGTGAGAGAGTCAGTTCCTAGGCAGGTTGATAGGGAGTCTAGGGGTCCCCAAGGAGAGAGGGGTCTGGAATTCTCAAGGAGGAAGAAAGGACAAACTTTTTTTTCTTTCTCCACATTCCTTAGGATTATATAACAATAATGTATCCTGCCTAAGGACAGTCTTTGGATTCAACCTTCTGTTATCTTAAAATGTTAATTATGGGAGTAGACCTGGTATTTACAAGGATGTATCTTGCCTGAGGACAGTGTTATCTTAAAATGTTAATTATGGGAGTAGACCTGGTCTTTACAAGGATGTATCTTGCCTGAGGACAGTGTTATCTTAAAATGTAAATTATGGGAGTAGGTCTGATGAGGTCTTTACAACCTCCAGACATTCTTTGGATTATATAACCTCCTTGTTAACACTAGCAAGTGGGTACTCTTTCTACCCCCTTCTGATGCCTATGTCAGAAGCTTTCTCTATCTCCTTTATACTTTAATAAAACTTTATTACACAAAAGCTCTGAGCGATCAAGCCTCGTCTCTGGCCCCGGATTGAATTCTTCTCCTCCGGGGGCCAAGAATCCCGGTGTATTCACGTGATTCAACAACCACCTTTCAAGAGTGTTTCACGTAATGAAGCACAATCGTTATACATCTTGATTTGGCAGCAAACTTGGCTTGCAGTTCATTGGCATGCATGAGAAATGCATCATATTTAACAATAATCCAGTGATCAGGAAAGCTGTCAGAACTTACTTTATGAAAGGTATTCAGGTGTGTGGCTAAATTCTGCTTTTTTGTCTATGAATATGCCTTATGAAATCATTAACTTCTGCTGCTTCACCGTTTTGAAATAATAAGAGCTAGCATTCATTCTGGGTTTCCCAGGTGGTGCTAGTGTGTAAAGAACCCGCCTGACAATGCAGGAAACACAGGTTCAATCCCTGGGTCAGGAAGAGGCCTTGGAAGAGGGCATGACAACCCACTCCAGTATTCTGCCTGGAGAATCCCCAGGGACAGAGGAGCCTGGAGGGCTATAGGGTCACAGAGTTCGAAATGACTGAAGCGACTGAGCACAGCACAGCATTCATTACACATGTACTCTGTAATAGGCACTGTTTTAAACACTGGATGCCTTAATCCCACAGCAACTCCATGTGGTAAATATCACCTACATTTTGCAAATGAGAAAACTGAGGCATAAAGAAGTTAAGTGAGTGAGTGAAGTCGCTCAGTTGTGTCCAACTCTTTGCGACCCGGTGGACTGTAGGTACCATGCTCAATTTCCACCATTAATAAAAGGTAGCACAGAAGAAAACCTCAGAGCCTACATATTTAACCACTTCAATTTAGTTCTTCCTGTTTTTACATCGACCTTATGGATGTGAAAAAGAATTGGCTCTCTATACACTTAATGTCACTTCAATTAAGAATTTAGTGTGTCAGCCATATAGTTGATTTAACAGAGCAACATGTTTGCTGAGCCATTGGCTGACATCCCAGATATTTTAACAGAAGGCAATTTGCAAATAACTTCGAGAATTTTAGAACTGAGAAGGGGTGCATTATCTCTTCCAACCTCTGAATTTCATACTTAAGTAAATACATTTCTAGAGAGCTAGTGATTTCCCCCAGGCAACACAGCCAGATACGGAAGAACAGAAACTAGATTCCAAATATTCTTATTTAGCGATTTATCTCTTTACTATACCCTGCTGAAATTGAAGTCTTTGGCTTCAAACTACATATTCCTTATCTTACAGTTTTATGAGTCAAAAGTCAGATGTGAGTCAGTTCAGTTCAGTTCAGTCACTCAGTCGTGTCCGACTCTTTGCAACCCCATGGACTGCAGCATGCCAGGCTTCCCTGTCCATCACCAACTCCTGGAGCTTGCTCAAATTTATGTCCATTGAGTCAGTGATGCCATTCAGCCATCTCATCCTCTGATGTCCTCTTCTCTTTCTGCCTTCAATCTTTCCCAGCATCAGGGTCTTTTCCAGTGAGTGGCCCTTCGCATCAGATAGCCAAAATATTGGAGCTTCAGCTTCAGCATCAGTCCTTCCAATGAATATTCAGGATTGATGCCTTTAGGATTTACTGGTTGGATCTCCTTGCAGTCCAAGGGACTCTCAAGAGTCTTCTCTAACACCACAGTTCAAAAGCATCAATTCTTTGGCATTCAGTTTTCTTTATGGCCCAACTCTCACATCCATACACAACTACTGAAAAAACCATAGCTTTGACTAGACAGACCTTTGTAGGCAAAGTAATGTCTCTGCTTTTTAATATGTTCTCTAGGTTTGTCATAGCTTTCCTTTCTAGGAGCAAACGTCTTTTAATTTCATGGCTGCAGCCACCATCTTCAGTGATTTTGAAACCTAAGAAAATAAAATCTGTTACTGTTTCCATTGTTTCCCCATCTATTTACCATGAAGTGATGCGATTGGATGCCATGATCTTAGTTTATTGAATATTAAGTTTTAAGCCAGCTTTTTCTCTCTCCTCTTTCACTTTCATCAAGAGGCTGTTTAGTTCCTCTTCACTTTCGGTCATAAGGGTGGTGTTATCTGCATATTTGAGGTTATTGATATTCTCCTGGCAATCTTGATTTCAGCTTGTGCTTCATCCAGCCCGATATTGTGCATGATGTACTCTGCATAGAAGTTAAATAAGCAGGATGATAATATACAGCCTTGACGTCCTCCTTTCCCAATTTGGAACCAGTTTGTTGTTCCATATCCGGTTCTGACTGTTGTTTCTTGACCTGTGTACAGATTTCTCAGGAGGCAGGTAAGGTGGTCTGGTATTCCCATCTCTTTAAGAATTTTCCACAGTTTGTTGTGATCCACACAATCAAAGGCTTTACAATAGTCAATGAAGCAAATGTTTTTCTGGAACTCTCTTGTTTTTTCTATGTTTTTCTATGATGTTGGAAATTTGATCTCTGGTTCCTCTGCCTTTTCTAAATCCAGCTTGAACATCTAAAAGTTCTTGGTTCATGTACTGTTGAAGCCTAGCTTGGATAATTTTGAGCATTACTTTGCTGGTGTGTGAGATGAGTGCAATTGTGCAGTAGTTTGAACATTCTTTGGCATGGCCTTTCTTTGGGATTCATGATGTGAGTCTCATATGGGGCAAAAATCAAGACACTGACAAGGTTGTGTTCTTTCTGGAGAATCTAGGGAGAAAGTGTTTTCTTGACTTTCCCAGCTTCTAGAGTCTGTCCATTCTGTTCATATGTTTGAAATGTGGTTTATACATTTGAAATGAGGTTTCAAGCTCTTGAATGTAGAAGCAAATCAGACATCAGCCTGGGACTGACATCAGCCTGTCAAGGCCAACCCTTCATGCAAAGGATTTATTCATGAAGGAATCATTTGTCCCACTTGTCAATGTGACAGTCACCCAGGAAACAGCATCCCAGCATATCTCCAAGTCACTCCTGGTCAGAAAGTGTGCTGCCAACCCAAACTTCCTTTATATATATATATATATATGGGTGGGTGAAAATGTTTAGAGTCTACGACCACTCACCAGGTCTCTTTTCTTCTTCAGAGTGTGCCTGAAAGGGCTTCTGCAGCACAGCTGATTTGTTTTATTTGAGGACTTTGACTTTACAATACAATTGAATGAAAAATACAGGAAAAAAGAGAGATTATTCCTAAAGAAATCTTATAGCAACCTTGAACAAAAGAGAGAAAGTAGGACTTTAATAGTTACGTCTAATGTTAGACCACCTACCTTCAAGATTAATAGCTGCTCAGATGGTCAGGAGCCAAGCAAGGGAAGAGATCAGAGCCAGTTCACTCCACCTGGTTTCATTCATCCATTCATCCACTAATTCTAGGGGCCACCATGTTCTGTGGACATGATCTATAAACTAATAGGTTATTACTGCCCTTAAGTGTTTTCAGTTCTGTGAGGAAGACGGCTCAAACAAAACAGAAATTTTTTTGGAAATTTTGACATTGAGTACAATAAATCTGGATGTAGTTTGAAGAAAAACCAAAATTAAGAGAAAGGTATATTTGGTCATTTATAAGACTATGCATGTGTGTGTGCTAAGTCACTTAAGTCATGTCCAACTCTGTGTTACCCTATGGACATAGCCTGCCAGACTCCTTGGTCCATGGGATTCTCCAGGCAAGAATACTGGAATGGGTTAGCAGACCCTTCTCCAGAGGATCTTCCAGACCCAGGGACTGAACCCGGATCTCCTACATTAGTAGGCAGGTTCTTTCCCTGGTGGCTCAGACGGTAAAGCGTCTGTCTACAATGCAGGAGACCCGGGTTCCATCCCTGGGTTGGGAAGATCCCCTGGAGAAGGAAATGGCAATCCACTCCAGTATTCTTGCCTGGAAAATCCCATGGAGAGAGGAGCCTGGTAGGCTACAGTCCATGGGGTCGCAAAGAGTCAAACACGACTGAGCCACTTCACTTTCACTTTCTTTACCATTAGCGCTGCCTGGGAAGACTACTGCTGCTAAGTCGCTTCATTCGTGTCCGACTCTGTGCAACCCCATAGACAGCAGCCCACCAGGCTCCCCTGTCCCTGGTATTCTCCAGGCAAGAACACTGGAGTGGGTTGTCATTTCCTTCTCCAATGCATGAAAGTGAAAAGTGAAAGTGAAGTCGCTCAGTCATGTCCGACTCCTAAGGACCCCATGGACCGCAGCCTACCAGGCTCCTCCATCCCAGGCTAACACTTTACAAATATGAACTACAATTAAACAGGAAACATCTTAGGTATAAAAGTAAGATCCAATTTGAATAGTCCTGTATCAATATTCTGCCACCCACTGAAACATAAAATATCATCCTGGTGAAATCCAAACCATCTTTAGGGAGAAATGTATATAATAAATATAGAAAATCACTGATTTGTAACTTATGACCACCAGCACTAAAGATTTCACTTGCAGTCTCTCAAATGATTTGTCATAGGTAGAATACAAGTTTAATTTTGAGGCATCTGTTCTAAAAAAATTTATTTTTCATTCATCCATTCATTTATTTTTAATAATAAACATGATACTTGATACTGGACAATTAGTAGAATATAGATGAAAATTTAAAGATGAAAATTTCCACTCATTTAATAAAAATCTGTGGTCAGTTAAGCTCCGAACATAAAAAGCCAAAATTGCCTGATTGCTGTGTGCCCTGGAGTTGGAGGTAGCTCACTCTGATGTTGTCCCCTTCAGCTTTGTCTGGCCCTGGCCTGGTGCGCATGGTGACCATCTGTGCTGATTCCATCACCAAGCATCTGGACAGGCTGGAGGAGGTCTGCAATGACTTGGGCTATGTGGACGTGTTGACCCTCATGCGGCACATCATGCTGGACACCTCTAACGTGCTCTTCCTGGGGATCCCCTTGGATGGTACTGAAATTTTCATTCTCATGACTTGACATTCAGCCCTTTACTAAACAGGACATGAGAAGGATAATGAACTCATGGAAAGATACACTCTTGTACACTGCTCTTCTTTAAATCTTTCCAAGTATTCCTAAAGTGTTTTCCTGGTATGTCTGCCTTCCTCACTTATAAGATCATAAAAATCCATAGTGGGGGGCATTTTCTATTTCTTTTATATCTCTCCTCATTGCTCTAGGAAATAGAGCATCCAAGGAAATCCTAGAGCATCCTAGGAAATAGGATGATTCTACCTATCTATTACATTTCAGATTAGAAACATATCTATTATGTTTCAGATTAGAAACTTAAGTTTCTAATCATTTCATTTGGTCATAAATACATCTAATCACCAAACCTATGTATTTAACCATTACACACCTTTTGGCCATTCTTTTGGCAAAAATATAGATATATACATACACACATACACGTATATATGTGTATATACACATACACACACAAAGAAACATTCTATCTCTCCATACACACACACATGCACGCATGCACACACACACAACACATAAATGGACAAACACACCTCTCCCCCAAAGTCACTAAGTGTGAAAACTTTGACTCTATCTATATGATGATAAGGGTACTGCTGCTGCTGCTGGAAATGATGATGATAACTATCATTAACTTAGTATCTACTATGTGAAAGCAGTATAAAAAGTTGCTTCATATAAAGTTTGTGATTTAACATTCATAACAACACTGGAAAGATATTTCACTTAAGAAGATGCTTTCCTCACTACACTACAGAAAAAAATCATTAAACACACATATGCAACTCTACCACCAACAGAAGATCAAATATCAATCATGTGGATTCATTCCATCTTGCTATTGTCAGCTTAATGTAATTTCTCCTGATTTGATTTCTAACAGTGTTCACTGATTCATATATTCTTTCAACTAATATTTTTTGATTGCCTATTTTATGGCAGGCTTAGGTTCTGGGATTACAGTAGTGAACTAGATAAAGTCCTTGCCTTCGAAGAGTTTACATCCCAGTGGACATAAGGACAGTAAACAAGTAACTATCTAGTAATATTTTAGGCAATAAGTGCCTTGAAAAAAAAGTAGTGTATAGGACTATAAAGTGAATGGGGGTGGTTGGAGAGAGGCCGAGACTACTGTGGAGAGAGAAGGTGGTCAGAAAGGCCTCTGACCCTCTGATTTGGAATGGACAACTGAACAAAGTCCCAGATGAAGTGTAGCCCTGAACCCCCTGCAGATCTGAGGGAATAACATCACAGGCATAAGAACAAGGCATGATTTTCACACTCACCCACACCAGCTGAGCTATCACACCTACTCCCTGATCAACTACATTTGGACAAGCAAACAAGTGATAAGCCCTCCCTTTTTATTCTCCACTCTCCTCGCCTCCTCTCCCCTGCTCTGTAATTATTCCTTACAAGAGTCATAGGACCCCTGTCTGACTGACATCAGGATGAGAGCCCCATATGCTCTGAGGACTTTAGTCACAGCCTCTTGCCTGGATCCCCTTTCAGATAGGGACTCTCAAGGTACTTTTCTTGCCACACACATCTCTCCTAAGGATTGACAGGTACCTATTTTAGAAGTCCCTTCTTCTTGGTTCCCCACTAGCCTTGATTCATAGAAGGGGTAAAGTAAAATGCATTGTACAGCTCTCTGCTAACTTAGGGATGCAGACTGTGTGGCTAAGAACCTGCATAATCCATACAGAGTTATATGTATTTCCCCCTGCTCACGAGGTCCTTGTTAAACTCTCAATGGGCCTGAGGGACCCAGTGCACCAATAGGAAAGGACATGGCCCTGAGGTCAGATAGGACTGGGCTGCAGTTACGGGCTGCCAGCCACACTGGCTGTATGGTGTTGGCAAACTTCTTCATTTCTATGAACCACAAATTCTGCATCTGCTTATGTCTCTTCCCTTCTCATGTGCATAATCTGAAAAAAATAAGTAGTTATCTTTTCTCTGGTATTCAATTTAATTCAAAAACACCCATTAAAGAGCTGACTGCGCAAGACACAGGACAAGGCATTGAGGATTCCAAGATGAATTCTACACACTGGACTGAAATACAAACAACAGAATGGGACGGCTTTTTGCCATGCCAGGTGCCAGAATTGAGGCCAGAACAGTTTTAATTACTTCTTATTTCCCATGGTCTGGAAAACAGAAGGTGTTGAAGGCTCAGTCTAGGAGAAGGATATGAAATTCTAAGCTGTGTCTCTAACACAAACTTGAAAACTATAAATATCTCTGATAAACAAGTAGGATAAATTAGTGTTGGTTTGTTAGGTGACATTCATGTGGCTGAAACACCCACTGAAAGCAGAACCTTGTCCTGCTTAGAGTCCAAGATGCTAGGAGAGTCTACAGGGATCTTCTCTCATCAGCATATCCTTCTTGGACTCATATTTCTGCTCACATGCTCTGATCTTTTTCTGTTTTTCCAGAAAGCATCCTTGTGGTTAAATCCAGGGTTATTTTGATGCATGGCAAGCTCTCCTTCTCAAACCAGACATCTTCTTTAAGCTTTCTTGGCTATGTAGGAAGCATGAGAAATCTGTGTACGTACCACATTTTGGAATAATTATTGATGAGACTGATTGGTTGGGTCTTAGCTATTGCTGGCCTCTTTGTAAGTTGTCTTGTCTCCAAAACCACAGAGATCTGTTGATTTACATGCTGGTGAAGCACTTCTTACAGCACTTCAGGCCCGTGTGACCAGACCACAGAGGAAAAGGTAGCCTTTGGCCCAGGGGAGCTTTTCACCTCGGAGGTTGAGAGCCCCATCTCTGGACCTAGAACACTGAAGTGTGTTTTGAGTTGAAGAAAAGGGTTGGCTGAACCTGTCATTATTATTTGTCAGAATTCTCTATGCATGTCTGAAGAAATGAAAACCAAATCATTTTATTGTTGTGCTGCTTCTGAATGAATTTTACTTAATTCAACTCATAGGAAATGACAGTAGTCACAAATTTTTTTCATGATGAATTTTTATAAGATGTCTTGTTTGTTTATTTATGTATCTTATATTTTGGGGGAATCCTAAAATTGTCATTTTTGGGTTTGCTTTGGTCTCAGCTTACCCTAACAGAAGACTGTACAGATGCCTAATGGCTTATTGGATAGTCATTGGGTTTTAAGAGTATGAGTAGCCAGCCACTAAATGAGCCACTTCTACCAACCAGAGGAAAGCCCAGGGGATCTAAAAGTAGACAGACCTGGTTTGTATCCTATCTCTACCACTTGGTAACCAAATGGTCTTGGGAAGTTCTTTAAAACAAATTATAGCCTACTTTCCATGGTGGTATATAGGTTAATTAGATCCTCTATGTAGGGCAATCAACTCAGAGCATGACACATAGAAGGCAGTAAACATGTTATCTCTCTCCATCCCTCTGTTCATATCTTCCCCAGATGTCCAGAGTATCTTAAATTCTCCAGTGCCTTAAGTTTCTAAACTTGGTTGAAGAGCTATCTTCATCATGTTTTCACATTTTGAAATTCAGTAATACTAGTGTCCAGGAAGTCAGTTTCACGTTGCTCTGACGTGTTCTCCAGTGGTCGATGAGTAGCAGGTGGATGATTTGGACACATGGGCCTTTAAACACTTCTCTTTGCTTCACCCAGAGCTTACTGTGACTTGAATCAAGAAGGCCAGTGATTCATCTCTTCACTGTGGTCAGACTGTGTGGTGGTCTGAAAAATCATATTGAACCACAGCTACATTAATTTAGCTTCACTATGGTCAGTAGGCCCATAGAAACTTACTTCATGAGAATGTGTAACAGTTTTCTTTGTCTTCTTTGAAATTAGCTCAGCAACATTCCCTCTCTATATAAATTTGCCAATGGTTAGTGAACTAGGTAATATCTTCTCTGATCTAAAGCACTAAAGACCTAGAGAAATCTTTTAATCTCCATCCTCTCATGCCTTTTCAATAATATCAATACTTTTATTGTTGGGGCCTAATTGACACATAACATTATGTTACTTTCAGGTGTACAGAATGATTCAATATATGAATATACTGAGAAATACTCATCACAATCTAGTTAACATCTTTCACAAAACATAGTTAGAAAATGTTTTCCTTGAATGAGTACTTTTAAGATTTACTCTCTTAGCAACTTTTAAATATGCAAACAGCATGTTAACTGTAATCACCATGCTGAATATTACATCCCCATGATCTATCAATCATATAACTGAAAGGAAGTTTGTACCTTTGACCTGACCCTCTTCACCCATTTCACACCCAAACTACAGGAAGCATCCATGGCAATCACCAATCTCTTCTTTTAACAAAGAGCTTGGGATTTTTGCTTTTTTTTTTTTTTAAGATCCAATATATAAGTGAAATCATATAGTATTTGTCTTATGTCAACACTTTTAAAATATATATATTTATGGAAAGGATTCTGGGACATCTACTTCCATCCATAGATATCCAATTTTATATTTTTCCCTCTTTGAATTCCCAGTTTTACAAAAGTATCATTTTGTACTTTTTATTTTGTTAAGTGTAAGGTTTTTTCAGTCTCAGAATACATTGAAGGTGTTTGTGGCTTAGACTAGGAACCTAGCCACAATTATCTTGTACAAAATACATTCAGAGTTCCAATAGACACATTCTTATAAGTTTGTAAGTCAGAGAGTTTGTATTTTCTGAAAACTATCACTAAACTCAATTTTTCCAGTTTTTAATGACATACAAGTTCTAATGCATACATTTAATTAGGAGCAACTTCTAACCTGAATAGGAGGAATCCCAATGGATATTCACAGGCCCCTGATTCTGGCACAGGGAGGAAGCAGATGCTTAGAAATGGATTCAACTCTATCAAGACATTCTCTATGAATTCAAAGTCTAAGGGCATTTCAGTGCATCCCAGACATTTGGGGACTACTGCTTAGGTGAGTAATGTTGTGAACATTCTAGACCACCACTGAGTGAATATAGGAGACACTCAACAAATATTTGCTGAACAAATGGCTGGGTAGATGAATAAATGAACATGAATATATCCCTGCTATATATTTGGAATGACGTGTGAGTGTGTGCCTGTAAGTGTACTCACAGACATACACAATAGTAAACATCCTTATTTGGAATGACACATTAAATTACTCTCCTGAAGAATATCTCTCAATGTTTAAACATCTTCCCTGAGAAACCAAAAAAAAAAAAAGGAGAAAACTTTAAAAATAGGAGGAATATTAAAGAATATTCCCTTACTTCTGCTAAACTGGAGTAAACATAGAGGCTATTTAGGTCAATTGAGTATTTAAATGTGTAGGCAAATGTGTCAACAAGAATTTGAAAGAAAGATTTATTGTACATTTAACCTAATACAGAATAGTATTCTCTGAAACTGGGGAACAATACAATTATACATGAAAGCATATACTTAAAGACAAGAAGAGCAGAATAGAGATCTCAAGATGACCTTAATGTTCATCTAGTCTGATCTCTTCACTTTAAAAGAGACATACACCTCAAAGACTAAAAGTAGGTTATGTGGAAGGACAACAACCTGGAGCAGAACCTTGACTCTTCTCCAGGGTGTTTTACCGTTCACCACACTCTCAAAATGCAGAAGCCTCTTGATGTAACTAGTCATTCATTCAACAACGATTTAGTCAGTGTTACTATGAGGCGGAAACTTCAAGGTATGAGATAAATATCAAAAGGAATAATTCCTGTGTAGAAGAGGAACCTCAAATTTAATCATCTTTGGGGTTATGCAGATAAAAATGGCCTAAGTGGATATGAGATAAAGAAAATGGAAGTGCCCATGGCAGACTGAGGTGTGCGTGCTCCTACCAATGGCATTCACTAGCTTTGGGATTTGATGTTTAATTTAAGCACAGTGCTGGCCCAATCAAATATCAGAAAATTGGATTTAGCATTTTGGTACCAGTTTTCAACCCTTAACCACAGATTACAATCTTGATTTTACTAGCAGTGCTGAGATATAGTGGCTAACTCTGGTTCCTTAACTTGATATAACATATATAATTTAAGGATATTTGCAAAGAATTAAGTATAAACTCAGTTATTCATGAACACTAATGGCTTCAATTAAGCAAATTTTAAATGGCAATTGAATTTGTTTATCTAGATGTCTTATCTGTGTACAAGTAGGTAATATTTCCCATGATTTTTCCAGCAAAGATTTGAAAGATGAAATGGAAATTCTGATAGGAAAAAAAAAAGACATGGTATTTTCATAGCAGAGAAACTAGAAGACTCTATGGATTTTGCCACTGAGTTGATTCTGGCTGAGGTACAGCCCTGCACTAGCCATAATCCCTCACAACATATGTGTGTTACTATTTCTGTATAGGTGTCTAAAAATTCCCTATTAATTATTGCATGTTTTTGCTCTTGAGTATCTGTTCCAGTATCATGTCCAATCCAATAGTCAATCAGGTAAGACTTTAAGTCTGAAACATCTGTGTCTGCACAACACAAAATGTGAACACCAAGGAGTCCAAAGACACTAAATACACAGAAATCTTTGGTTAAATTGTTCAGTTTTAGACTGAAGGTTGTTAATGCAAAAGTCTATCATCAATCCAAACGATGCATAATTCCTATGATTTCATTTTATTGAGGTGATTGATCCTTGAGGGCCACTTCGCTTCCTGTTCTGACCTTTCCTTCACTTTCCCAATATTTCTCCCCCTTTCCATTGTAGAAACGCGGTGAACTGACAGGACAGAACATAAACCAGTGCATACTGGAAATGACAATCGCTGCACCAGACGCCATGTCTGTCTCTGTGTTCTTCGTGCTGTTTCTCATTACAACGCATCCCCAGGTTGAAGAGGCAGTAATGAAGGAAATCCAGACTGTTGTTGGTAAGAATTTATCAAACAGATAATAGAGATTAGAAATCAATTCCTTCTGAACATCAGTTTCTATCTCCTAATGATCTTATGTCAAAACCTTCCTAGAACCCATCCAGAGAATAATGAAGCAAGTCACTGTGTCATATTTTCATTATGCCAGACAGGTATCAGTGTTTTTCTGATATAAAAAAACACATGCTAGTTGGAAAGAAATCAAATAATGGAGAGATTTACAAAGTAGAATGTAATATCTCTTGATTCCTCCTACTCTCATCTACAGCATTGTTCCCATTCCCCAGGGGGAGTCACTATTGAGGGGCTGGGTTGGTAGAGTTCTCTGATCAAGTGAGACCTCTCCTGAATAGAGTAATTGTACAAAGGCAGAGTTGCCTCGGGACCCTGGGTTGATTTTCATTCTGCAGAAGTGATATCCCATTTGAGAATGCTTTAAAGTTTTGCCAATTCTGAGGATAAATTGAGCCTCTCTGACTGGTATGGAGCCAAGCAATCAGAGACTGTGGAGGTGTCCACCAATTCCCAGCTCACCTGGGACTGATCTGAGGACCCCCTTTTGTGTGGTGGAGAGACAGGATTTTTGCCACTCTGTCGCACCAGGTTGTCCTGAATGAGATGGGGAGGAGGGACAATCAGAGATATTTTCTGACAGATGACTGCACAGGATACCAGAAAAGAACATTTCCTTGAACGTGATTAAACTCACCATCTCTCTTTGACTAAAGAATTAATGTCTTCTAGAACTGAGAATCGGAGAAGGCAATGGCACCCCACTCCAGTACTCTTGCCTGGAAAATCCCATGGACGGAGGAGCCTGGTAGGCTGCAGTCCATGGGGTCGCTAAGAGTCGAACACGACTGAGCGACTTCACTTTCACTTTCCACTTTCATGCCTTGGAGAAGGAAATGGCAACCCACTCCAGTGTTCTTGCCTGGAGAATCCCAGGGACAGGGGAGCCTGGTGGGCTGCCATCTCTGGGGTCACACAGAGTCAGACACGACTGAAGTGACTTAGCAGCAGCAGCAGTAGCAGAATCGAGAATAGTGGACCAAACTCAAGAACCACAGAGGTAGCTGATAAATGTTTGAAGCAGACTGGGTAGGTCTACATGATGCTTCAGAGAGGAGTTTCTCTACAGAGCTCCTCAGCCATTCAACCTCAGCCAACAGCTGCCATGTGGAGATGTGGGTCCAATGTTACCTGGCCTTGTTTTTCTACAAGTCCAGATGTCTCAATGACATCCCTCAGATGTTAAGATAATCGACTTCAAATCTGACTTTTCATAAGACTTGGTGGACAAAACATAGCATCAGATCAGATCAGTCGCTCAGTCGTGTCCGACTCTTTGCGATCCCATGAATTGCAGCACGCCAGGCCTCCCTGTCCATCACCAACTCCCGGAGTTCACTCAGACTCACGTCCATCGAGTCAGTGATGCCATCCAGACACCTCATCCTCTGTCATCCCCTTCTTCTCTTGCCTCCAATCCCTCCCAGCATCAGAGTCTTTTCCAATGAGTCAACTCTTCACATGAGGTGGCCAAAGTACTGGAGTTTCAGCTTTAGCATCATTCCTTCCAAAGAAATCCCAGGGCTGATCTCCTTCAGATTGGACTGGTTGGATCTCCTTGCAGTCCAAGGGACTCTCAAGAGTCTTCTCCAACACCACAGTTCAAAAGCATCAATTCTTTGGTGCTCAGCCTTCTTCACTGTCCAACTCTCACATCCATACATGACCACAGGAAAAACCATAGCCTTGACTAGACGGACCTTTGTTGGCAAATAATGTCTCTGCTTTTGAATATGCTATCTAGGTTGGTCATAACTTTCCTTCCAAGGAGCAAGCTTCTTTTAATTTCATGGCTGCAGTCACCATCTGCAGTGATTTTGGAGCCCAGAAAAATAAAATCTGACACTGTTTCCACTGTTTCCCCATCTATTTCCCATGAAGTGATGGGACTGGATGCCATGATCTTCGTTTTCTGAATGTTGAGCTTTAAGCCAACTTTTTCACTCTCCACTTTCACTTTCATCAAGAGGCTATTTAGTTCCTCTTCACTTTCTGCCATAAGGGTGGTGTCATCTGCATATCTGAGGTTATTGATATTTCTCCTGGCAATCTTGATTCCGGCTTGTGTTTCTTCCAGTCCAGCGTTTCTCATGATGTACTCTGAATATAAGTTAAATAAACAGGGTGACAATATACAGCCTTGACGTACTCCTTTTCCTATTTGGAACCAGTCTGTTGTTCTATCTCCAGTTCTAACTGTTGCTTCCTGACCTGCATACAGATTTCTCAAGAGGCAGGTCAGGTGGTCTGGTATTCCCATCTTAAATTTTTTCAAACTAACCTATAACAACACTGAAATTAGCATGACCTTCTTTGTCCTTTTTGTCTGCTTCCACAGGTGAAAGAAAAATAAAGAGTGATGATATTCAAAAGCTAACTGTGGTAGAAAATTTTATTAATGAGAGCATGTGATACCAGCCCGTCATGGACCTAGTCATGAGCAAAGCCTTAGAGGATGAAGTCATCGATGGCTACCCAGTGAAAAAGGGGACTAACATTATCCTGAATCTTGGGAGAATGCATAGACTCGAGTTTTTCCCAAAGCCTAATAAATTTACTTTTGAAAACTTTGCCAAGAATGTAAGAGTCCTTCCTTAAAACTGAGTGTGTCACCCCAAAAGCATCAACTGTTAAATCCCCTCTGTTTCTGTATTTGTACATTTCATTCTATTTACTCATCCCCTCCAGCCTCACCAGGAGAGAACACATTTCCCCTGGCTAGAAGATGCCCATCAGTTCTGTCTTCAAGCCAAGGAGGCTGGCTCTCAAGCTCTTGGAAATGTCTTCATGGAGGGCACACGAGATCAAAGTATGAACAATTCAGGCCCTTAATTTGCCTAAAATGAGGTGAAGTTTGTTTAACCAACCCACTTTTCCACTTATCACATTGTCATCATGTAGATTCAGCTGTAGCATCATCTATGATAATTAGATGGAAATCAAATCAGAAGAAATGATTTGGTTTTTGCAGTCTGCCTTTGAGTCACCAAATGGCCCCACAAGTACTAGTCTCTATTCTAAACAGGACTTGGTAATTAGAAGAACTCCCACCTTGTTCTTAATTGAGGTATACTGGAGATTCTGCGTCTGTTATGTCAAATTCTAGGCAATGATTCTTTTTTAACCTGAATTATCCATATAGTTCATTGCATTACCCCATTTTTCAATTTCCATATGGGAAGAGATATGATCTTAGTTAAACCAGTTCTCTAATTCACTGTACTTGTATATAAGCAACACTTACCATGTTGCCAATTGGTCAAAAATAACTTACTAAGTATCCTTCAAGTGCCAGATAATATGTAAGTCCAAATGGGGACAAGACAGAGAGGTGTGTCCCTTTAAATATTTGTATAACAAAAAATATTTAGATTCTTGGCATGAATAGGACAGGAACGCACACTTTGCCTAAATCTGTCCTTGGCATCAGGTTATAAGGCCTGGCACAACAACGGTCTTTGCCTCAGTGACTGGCAGAACAGCAGTAAAGACGTGGCCTTCCCACAGAGCTAGCTGAGTACTTTACATGAAAACGTAACTGGGGATTGTTGAGGCTGTGTCTGTATCACAAAGGGTGAATCAAACTGGAAGGAGAAAGTCTTATCTGAGTCATAGTCATTCCTGTCTGTGAAGAAGCAGTATGGCCAAATCACTAAAACCAAGCATTCTGACTGACTGTGGTTTCAGGGCGAATCAAACGGAGATGCATGACTCTAGCCTTTACTACTCTGGCTAATTGTCTGATCTCTTTCCCAGGTTCCTTACAGGTACTTTCAGCCATTTGGCTTTGGGCCCCGGGCCTGTGCGGGAAAGTACATCGCCATGGTGATGATGAAGGTCGTCCTGGTCACCCTTCTGAGACGCTTCCACGTGCAGACTTTGCAAGGTCGGTGCGTTGAGAAGATGCAGAAGAAAAATGACTTATCCTTGCATCCAGACGAGACCAGAGACCGGCTAGAAATGATTTTCACCCCAAGAAATTCAGACAAGTGCCTCGAGCGCTAAAGAAGTTTGGTCAGTCCCTGCCCCAGAGCACTGCTCAACAGAACTCCACATGGGAACCACCCATCTTTGCCAGGTAGTCCTCCTCACATGAACAACCATGGCCTGTGCCGTTTTATAGGCTTACCTCCTGTGGGTTGTCAGCTAGGCAGGAGACACGGTTCATCTGACTAGATCCAAACCAGACACCAGACTGCAAGAGAAAATAGAGGCCAAGAGTTTGTACAGGAAACTGCAGCCCTAAAGACCCAATTCCACAAAACATGCTTTGGAAAAGACAAGCCACCAGCAAAACTCACCCCAGCTCCTTACTGTCCTGCACTGAATTGGAAGCTTTTTAACATCTGGGGCAGAAGCACTCAGTTTGATTACAAAGGCCAGGCCAACATCTGCGTACCTTGGATCAAACATATCTCCTACTATGAATAAAACGGTTTTCATTTGCTTTTTGGTGGGGTGGGGACTACAACATCCGTACCCTTGGAGAAATGCTTACAAATTCAGCATTTGACTTTTCCTACAAACTACATTCAATTAACTCTTGTTTATCCACATGTGATTTATCTGCTGCAAAAATTTAAATTAAAGACTGTCCTTTTCTTTTTTTTTTTAATTTTATTTTATTTAACTTTACAATATTGTATTGGTTTTGCCATATATCAAAATGAATCTGCCACAGGTATACATGTGTTCCCCATCCTGAACCCTCCTCCCTCCTCCCTCCCCATACCATCCCTCTGGGTCTGATTGCTCAATTTATGCCTCAGCCAGATCACATATGTCCTATAAGAAAAAAAATTCAT
The DNA here is from genome assembly GCF_002263795.3 of Bos taurus. Taxonomy (NCBI): domain Eukaryota; kingdom Metazoa; phylum Chordata; class Mammalia; order Artiodactyla; family Bovidae; genus Bos; species Bos taurus. The sequence continues at coordinate 59,204,592 of NC_037337.1, forward strand.
GTGATGTGCTTCAAATTCAAATAAAATTTCTTTTGTCATGTCTACATTGTTGCTTAGCTCCAGGAATACATTAACCAGTAACTTTAGGTAATGGCACTTATTAACTCTTATCACAGCTTCTGTGATTTTCAGGGAGGGGAAGTCTCTAGTCTATATGTAAAGCTACAACGCAATGAGTTCTCACTTCTAAGGAGTGCTCCTCATGTACCAATATCCTTTTCCCTTAACATTTCTACCCTCTTTCTTTCCATGACCCCAAAAGCAAACAGCAACATTTCAGCAGAGAATGTAGCCAGGTTAGAACTCCTACAATCACATTTTATCCTAACTCAGATTTAACAGTTACCTTCGAGATTTAAAAGGTATGTAGTTTATCTAATCATTACATGTAGCCAGGCACAAAATGCACACCTCAGAATTAGCTCTTAAGAGAAAATCAAATAGATGAGTGAATACTCCAAATACCAGTTTCCTTGTATTATACCACCAATCTGAATGTATGTACTAAAGGCCATTAAAGATTGAAAAATTAAATTCATTTAGAAAGTTGTAAATGTTGGCCATTGAGTCAACCTGAATATTCTTTCATTATGCTATTTGTCAGAGCTCTTTTCTTTCTTTTGGAGTCCTGGCCCATCCTCCATACTTTGTTTTTTGGCTGTGCATCACATCATGTGGAATCCTACCATCCTCCATTCTTACTCTCAGATCAGTACTGAATCAACACTCAGGCTCATTCCCAACTGGCCCAGAATCCAGGTAAAAGGGAGAGGTATCACAACTAGTCAGGGATGGCAGTAGAAAAGAAGGAAATATTAACACTTTGTCGTACACCTGAATCTAACACATGTTGTGAATCAACTATACTTCAAAAAATAAAACGTAGGAAATACTTGAACTTGGAACTATCTGGATCATCTATATGGCCTAAACATATGTGGAGAAAGGCCTGTGTACCTGGATATGTCTGTAGTCAAGTCTAGACAAGCATCGAAATAACCCAGATCTCCAAAGGAAAGGCCAGGATTTTAACACTTAATGTTTCTACCATAATTCACTAGATGATTACAAATGCACAGTTTACTGTGATTAGAGCTCTACAGCAGAGGAAAAACAGACTTTGGATCAGTATACTATACCCATCCAAATCCCTTGAAATCTACTGTATTTAATGTGCATATATGGAGCCAAGGCCATCATCTATACCGTCAAACTTAAATGCAGGATGATATAATGTGTATAGATGATGCAGATATAAAAATATGCACAGGGAAATCAGGATGGGGGTGGGGACCAGAGGAGGACAGGAAGAGGAAGTGCTGGTTTCCATGCACTTTCTTAGCAAGTTCAATGCATTTGCTTAGAGAGTTCTAAGAAAACTCTCCCAGAATCAAATTATCTGGGTAATTATTCAACCTGAAGCTCTCTTTTTCCTGTATTGACAAGTCCCATATGTTTGCACAAGCTTGACCTAAGGAATTTGGAAGGTCATTGACTTTTTAGTGGGCTGATGAACATGTATATGAAAATCCTGTTTTCAGTTTTGCTTTATTGCTAAATACTTAATTGTGACTTTGAATGTGCTTTGATTCTGCTTTCACCAACTCTCAAAGAAACTGAGATGTATAAATTATTAGTGAAATACATACATATAAGGGCTCTATCATTTTCAAACTATGAGGAAAATAGTAGTCTCCTATCTTTGGAAGTTCCGGACATCTTCTTCTGCCTTCATTGACATATTACTCTTTCCTCTCCCAAGTGGAAAATCATCTCATTCAAAAAGGCCCCACATAATGGGAAATGCCAACTGGAAGCTGTCACTTTTTATTTCTAAGCAGCACCTCTCCCAGCTCACCGTGCTAATATTCCACAGAAGTTTGTGGCACTGGCCCACTGGAAAGAATACTAGCTGGGGCCTCCTCAGTCTCCCGTATTACTGTGTCTCTTGGACTGAATCTCTCACCTGTACCTGCAGAAAGACTGGCTAAATTAAAGCTTGTCAAACTGACATGAAAGGAACTGGTGTCCTTTCGGCTGGGTTTCTCAAAGTTTTAAGCTCTTAAATTATGAGACATAGAAGCTGAGCCTGCGGCCCAGGTGATTTTTAAAGTTCCTGCCAGCTACAAATCTATAAATAAAGAAGTGATGATGCCTTGAATCTGGGCTCAGCATTTTCTTAAATGTATGCTTTGGGGGCTTCCCTGGTGGCTCAGATAATAAAGAATCTGCCTGTAATGCTGGAGACTCAGGTTTAATTCCTGGGTCAGAAAGATCCCCTGGAGAACTGAATGGCTACCCACTCCAGTATTCTTGCCTGGGAAATTAAAAACAAAAACAAAAAAAAAACCCCATGGACAGAGGAATGTGGCAGGCTACAGTGCATGGGATCGCAAAGAGTCTGACACAACTGAGCAACTAACACTTCTGACCAATCTATGCTTTGGTCAAATGTTTATTCTCTCACACCTCAGTTTTCTCATCAATAAATCCCTCAGAGGGTGATGTGGCGATTACAGATTAAGGTCTGGAGAAAATATTTTTTAGATAGATGAACAGCAAATAAGAAGGCCTTGGTGGGGGGATGAAGCTTGGTGTGTTTGGGGGCTCACAGGTGGTAGAGCTGCAGTGTCATGATCAGAAGGGAGCATGAAACAAGGTGAAATTGACGAGGTAGGTAGATGGAATGGAATTGCGTTCCTCCAAAATTCATGTGTTGAAGCTCTAAACATCAGTGTGACTATTTGCAGACAGGTTATTTACAGAATTAATTAAGGTTAAGTGAGGTCATAAGGCTGGGAAGAGTAGGACATAACAGGTTAAGCATCCTTTTAAGACAAGTCAGTAGAGAGTGCTTTAGTCACCTGAGGATGCAGCTGGAAGGCAGCTGTCTGCAAGCCAAGAAGAGATTCCTCACCAAGAACTGGCCGGACCTCTATCTGAGACTTCTAGTCTCCATAACCATTAGAAAATTCATTTCTGTATTTTTATTACTACACAGGCTATAGTATTTGCTTGTGGCAGATTAAGCTAAGACAGCAGACCATACTGGGCCACAAGGGCCACAGTAGGAAGCTGAGTTTTAACAGAGTTGTGCTGAGTCCAGGGCTTCATGGCTTTAAGTCAGCTGTGCAGGTTTCAGGAATTTTGTGAGCTGTTAACTGTCAAGTTCAAAGCTAAATGTTGTATATAATAATAGGGATATTTGCAGCAAGGAAATTGGCAAATACTATAAATCAAGGCTCTTCTCTCTCTTCCCAAAACCCCCTTCCAAGAGAACCAGTTGGCAACTATTCAGAACACTAATGAGGTATGTGTAATTTAAGTTCAATCATTTGTCACTGGAGGGTTTAAGCAGGATGATGAGTTGACCTAATTTATATTTTGAAATAATCACACTGGCCACTGTCTGGAGAATGGCTCCTGGGGCATGAGAGTATAGGCCAGGGGATTCAAGAAGAAAGACTTGAATCCAGATCTTCTGACCCAAAAGGCTAGTGATCACTTTACTGTCACAACTGAGGACACCTTTAGTATTCCCTTCCTGAGCCTATAGAACCTTATGGAAAATATGCTTCTTTAATCTTTTGCTCAGGCGCCCAATTTCCTAAAACTTCAATCAGAAACCAGCTCTCCTTCACCCCAAATCACCATCAGGATCAGGCTTTATAGATGAGACCCTCAAATGAATCAGAGTCTCAAAGACCCTCAGAGAAGCAGGGCCTAGGGAGGACAGCAGCCATATGGCCCCCACCCCAGTGCCAAACAGGAGTAGAGAGTGACCAGGGAATGAGACGTGACCAACAAGTCTGTAGCTGAATTTCTAGGGGAGTCAGCCAACTCATTCAAGATGTGGTTGGATTAAAGAAACTAAACAGTGTCATGGCACCTTCATTTCCTGAGTACTGGCTTAGTGTGACAGCAGAGCCAGCTGGCCTGGGTTTGAATTCCCGCTCCACCACACGACCTCACAGCATGACCCTGGGGGCCTGGTACCTCAGTTTCCACACTGGTGACTCAGTTGTCACACCTGGTACCTCAGTTTCCACATTTCTAAAATAGGGGTGGTGATAAGTTTGACTATCTTAAATTTGGATCCACATCCCACACAGAGTTAGTAGCAGATAAGGGTTTGCTTCTGCTATATCTGTGTACCAGACACTTTAATCTTCACATCCATTGTAGGACATGGACTCAGGGAAGAAGTGATATCAATGAGGCCACATGCCCAGGAAATGCAGAGATAGATCTGAACCCCAGGCTTGTCTGGTTCCAAAACCTCAACAACTAAAGCTTCCTGACAAAGAGAGGGAAAACTCTCTCCAAGAAACCAGGAAATAGAGATGAACCAAGGAAAATTATTCAAATGCAAAGAAAAATGTAAGACTTTGGACTAAGCAAAGGCGATTACCGGATTTCCTTTTAATGGGATGGTGGGGTCTTCTCTGATTTTATGGGGGCTCTGTGCCTTTCAGTGCCTCTGAGTTATTTTACAACTCTGAAAATTAAAGGGATAGCAATACAAAGATATCCCATTAAATCTACTGCTGTGGGTAAGAATCCCTTAGAAGAAATGGAGTAGCCCTAATAGTCAACACAAGTGTTCGAAACGCAGTGCTTGGGTGCAATCTCTAAAATGAAGGAATGATCTTGGTTAATTTCCAAGGCAAACCATTCAATATCACAGTAATCCAAGTCTATGCCCCAACTACTAATGCCAAAGAAGCTGAAGCTGAACTGTTCTATGAAGACCTACAAGACTTTCTAGAACTAACACACACACACACACACACACACAAATAAAAGATTTCCTTTTCATCATAGGAGACTGGAATGCAAAAGTAGGAAGTCAAGAGATCCCTGGAGTAACAGGCAAGTTTGGCCTTGGAGTACAAAATGAAGCAGGGCAAAGGCTAACAGAGTTTTGCCAAGAGAATGCACTGGTCACAGCAAACACCCTCTTCCAACAACACAAGAGACAACTCTACACTTGGATATCACCAGATGGTCAATACCGAAATCAGGTTGATTATATTCTTTACAGTTGGAGATGGAGAAGCTCTATACAGTCAGCAAACACAAGACTGGGAAGTGACTGTGGCTCAGATCATGAACTCCTTATTGCAAAATTCAGACTTAAATTGAAGAAAATTGGTAAACCACTAGACCATTCAGGTATGATCCAAATCAGATCCCTTACAATTATACAGTGGAAGTGAGAAATAGCTTCAAGGGATTAGATCTGATAGACAGAATGCCTGAGGAACTATGGTCAGAGGTTCATGACATTGTACAGGAAAAAGGGATCAAGACCATCCCCAAAAAAACGAAATGCAAAAAAGCAAAATGGCTGTTTGAGGAGGGCTTACAAATAGCTGTGAAAAGAAGAGAAGTGATAAGCAAAGGAGAAAAGGAAAGATATACCCATTTGAATGCAGAGTTCCAAAGAATAGCAAGGAGAGATAAGAAAGCCTTCCTCAGTGATCAGTGCAAAGAAATAGAAGAAAACAATAGAATGGGAAGGGCTAGAGATAACTTTAAGAAAATTAAAGATACTAAGGGAACGTTTCATGCAAAGATGGGCTCAATAAAGGACAGAAGTGGTATGGACCTAACAGAAGTAGAAGATATTAAGAACAGGTGGTAAGAATACACAGAAGAACTGTACAAAAAAGGTCTTACTGACCCAGATAACGACAATCACTCACCTAGAGCCAGACATCCTGGAATGCTAAATCAAGTGGACCTTAGGAAGCATAACTAAGAGCAAAACTAGTGATGGAATTTCAGCTGAGCTATTTCAAATCCTAAATGATGATGCTTTTAAAGTGCTGCACTCATTATGCCAGCAAATTTGGAAAACTCAGCAGTGGCCACAGGACTGGAAAAGGTCAGTTTTCATTCCAATCCCAAAGAAGGGCAATGCCAAAGAATGTTCAAACTACCACACAGTTGCACTCATTACACATGCTAGCAAGGTAATGCTCAAAATCCTTCAAGCTAATCTTCAATAGTATGTGAACCAAGAACTTCCAGATGTACAAGCTGAATTTATAAAAGACAGAGGAAACAGAGATCAAATTGCCAACATCTGCGGGATCATAGAAAAAGCAAGGGAATTCCAGGAAAACATCTACTTCTATTTCATCAACCATGCTAAAGCCTTTGACTGTGCGGATCACAACAAACTGTGGAAAATTCTTAAAGAGAGGGTGAAACCAGACCGCCTTATGTGCCTCCTGAGAAACCTGTATGTAGGTCAAGAAGCAACAGTCAGAACCGGACGTGGAACAACAAACTGATTCCAAATTGAGAGAAGAGGACATCAAGGCTATATACTGTCACCCTGTTTATTTAACTTCTATGCAGAGTACATCCATCAAAATGTCAGGCTGGATGAAGCTCAGGCTGGAATCAAGATTGCCAGGAGAATATTAATAACCTTAAATGCAGATGACACCACCCTAATGGCAGAAAGCAAAGAGGAGCTAAAAAGCCTCTTGAGGTGAAAGAGGAGAGTGAAAAAGCTGGCTTAAAACTCAACATTCAAAAAACAAAAATCGTGGCAACCAGTCCCATCACCTCATGGCAAATAGATGGGGAAAAAATGGAAACAGTGACAGACTTTACTTTCTTGGGCTCCAAAATCACTTGGATGGTGACTACAGCCATGAGCTTAAAAGACACTTGCTCCTTGGAGAAAAGCTATGGTTTTTCCAGTAGTCATGTATGGATGTGAGAGTTGGACTATAAAGAAACCTGAGCACCAAAGAATTGATGCTTTTGAACTGTGGTGTTGGAGAAGACTCTTGAGAGTCCCTTGGACTGCAAGGAGATCCAACCAGTCATTCCTAAAGGAAATCAATCCTGAATATTCTTTGGAAGGACTGATGCTGAAGCTGAAACTCCACAATTTTGGCCACCTGATGCAAAGAACTGACTTATTTGAAAAGACCCCAATGCTGGGAAAGATTGAAGGCAGAAAGAGAAGGGGACATCAGAGGAGGAGATGGCTGGATGGCATCACCGACTCAGTGGACATGATTTTGAGTAAACTCCAGGAGTTGGTGATGGACAGGGAGGCCTGGCCTGCTCCATGTCCATGGGGTCACAAAGGGTCAGACACAACTGAGTGACTGAACTGAACTGAACTGAATTTAAGAGTCTCTTGGATAGCAAGGAGATCAAAGCAATCAGTCCTAAAGGAAATCAACCCTCAATATTCATTAAGACTGAAGCTTCCATATTTTGGCCACCTGATGTGAACAGCCAACTCACTGGAAAAGACTCTGATGCTGAGAAAGATTGAGGGCAGAGGGAGGAGCAGTTTGTTGCTCCATGCCCTCCATAGTCCACGTGGTCGAAAAGAGTCGGACACAACTGAGCGGCTGGACAACAACAAGTACAAAGAATTCTTCTCCAAAGACAAGCAAATTTTGGAACCCCCTAAAAATAATAATAAATCAAGTTTCAAGTCCATATATAAACTTACTTCAACATTCCTTTACCCCATAGAAAATTGTGATCTTTTGACTTCTCCTTTGAACCAGTATAATATCATCTCAGTTTTCTCACCCAATCAGTGAGTTAGATAAAAATCTTTGACAAGTGTTCATTTTATGTTTTTGTGAGAATTATGATTTTACTTCTTAAAAAAAATCCTCTAACACAGAGAAAAGGACAGGTTCAGAATTGTGCCCTGGGATCTCCTGAAGAAGAAAAATGTCCACTCTCTGCCATAAATACAGTATTTTATTGGACACCAGCAGACCATCTTTGGATTCAACCATAAATGCTTTTACATTACGAAAGTCTGTATTTTTTAAAATGGCATAAAGTTCAACTTACAGCCACATCTATTTTAAATATTTTCTAAATGTTGTCCTTACAAATTATTTTTATATGGTGCTACAATTCCAATCAAAGTTGTCCACAGTCTGAAAAACATCTACCCTGGATGAGTATACTATTAAATATATCAGTGGTTATGTGGAGGCTTTCCTTTGGAAAACAACTTGTATGTCACAGCTAGAGTGTATTTCCTGAGCTATTATGCTCCTTTGTTGCTATTGTAGTTCCGTTGCTCAGTTGTGTCCGATTCTTTGTGACCCCATGGACTGCAACATGCCATGGATTATGCTCCTAAAATCTCTTAATCAAGAACACAGAAGTTGGATATGGGTATTAGCACTGGATTGTGGCCCCAGATGAAATGCCTGGAAATATGAACAGTGGTTGTCTTGAAACGAATTGAAGTACTCTGACTAAAGAATCAGGAATGAGGAGATGAAGAAGTTATTGACCCTGCGTCAAAGTGAGAGGGTTGGCTCAGCTCACTTGGACATTCCGACAGAAGCCCTGACTGAGACTGTCGTCCAGTTGCTAAGTCCTGTCCAAGCCTTTGGCCACTCCACGGTCTGCCACATGCCAGGCCTTCCTGTCCTTCACTATCTCCTGGAGTTTGACAAAGACTGCTTGAGTATAAAACAGTAAATTAAATTATTTGGCAACCAAGTTATCCTCAGAGGTCTTGGATAGACTTGGAAAAAGTATATATTTTTCCAATTATTTGTTCCACATAATTTTCAAGTGATTCTCTTACTTTTTCCTGAATTAACATAGCCAGAGGGTGACCCTAAAATTACACTGTAGTTTATGTTCTTCTAGAAGATTCCATTTGAATTATTTTCCTGAAATTCAAGTTATTCACAACATAATGAAAATGTTTATTAATGTCTGTCAAGACTAAGGGTTTGCACTAACTACAGGTCTTCCACCCTTCAGGGGGCTGATTACCACCCAAGGTGCTGGATGTCACACCTAGATTATACCTGCATTGTGGTTACTCATTTATAAAACTTGGCTGGTGTCTATGAATTTGCTGCTTTACAATGACAAAATAGGTGCCCCTGGTGCTGTGTTGAGTAAGGTTCCCACCTGAGGCTCGTCTACAGATGCTGGGACCAGTGATGCTCCATCCTGTGCTGCAGCTCCTGGCACCTTGAGTCCCTTACCACAGAGCAGTCGCATTTGTGTGAAATGTCTCTGTTACTTATGATTTCAGTGATTTTGCCAGACGCAACGTTGAGCTGAGTAAGAGTACGATTTAGTGTAGCCCAAGGGTCTACACTGAGAGGAAGAGATAAGAACACCGGGCAACTGTGCCGAGGACAACAGGGATGCATGGGCACTTCCTCTGTGACAAAAAATAAGCTCCATCAGAGCATCAAAACTTCTTGCCAAATGTTGCCCAGGTGACTTAGTGAACAAAGCCACAAGCCCGCATGCCCTTATACCCCCCCACCCCGAGACACCATCACCAAGTACTTGTAATTACATTGCACTACACTTGTCGTTGCTCAGTCATGTCCAAGTCTTTGCAACCCCATGGACTGTGGCTCATCAGGCTCCTCTGTCCATGGGATTTCCCAGGCAAGAACACTAGAGTGGGTTGCCATTTCCTTCTCCAAGGCATCTTTCCGATCAAAGAATCAAAACCTCATCTCCTGCATTGCAGGTGGATTCTTTACCACTGAGCCACCTGGCACTGGTTCCCCTTTATCCTGAGGACATGATCCACCATCCCTACTGGATGCCTGAAAATTTGGGTAGTACTGAACCCTAAATGTGCAATGCTCTTTCCTATATATACATACATACATGTGGTAAAGGTTAATTTATAAACTAGGCACAGTCAGAGGTTAACAATGATTAATAATAAAATAGAACAATTATAATATTCTGAATAAGAGTTATGTGAATGTGGTCTGTTTGTCTCTCTCAAAGTATGTTGTACAGATTTAATGCCTTTTCCATCCTAACTAAGCACCTACCACATTGTGGCCATGTGAGTAACAGAATGCTTGGTAAATACCACATTGTGCGAAGGTTTGTTACTACATCAGACTCCATCTTCAGTGCCAAACAAAATCCCTATAAGCTCTTGGTTTCTGCTGCTTTTCTCTTTCTACATCCTGAGTCGGGTCTTTCAAGGGCTAGAAAGCAGGTCAGCCTGCATGCCAAGAAATATAACCCAGTTTACTTTCTGAGCCATAAGATTCCAAGTCTCAGTTCCTGTGGGCCTGGAGACCTCATGCAAAGGTTCTGAGGCCGTGTTCAGGATCAGGAGGAATAGGTGGCATCTGGTAAAGTTGTCCCACCACAGGGGGATGCAGGTCAGCAGCTCAGAGACAGCAAATGGAGGGTGGGGATGAGGTTTGGAGTGAGAAACTGAGGTCTGAGAAGGGAACATGATGAAGGGACATCTTTAACGGGACTTACAGGTGCCTGATTTTGCAAGTGGGGAAACAGATCCAGAGAGGGTACTTGCTGTTCTGGTAGGTGGCCCTCCTTGAACTAGAACCCAGGTTGCCCAACTTCTCTTCCAATGCTTTTAAAATAGGTCTTTAGCTCCTCCATGCTGTCTCCACCCTAGTCAAGTGACCACACAGAGTAGATTTGCCAGGACAGCAAGCAATTTCAACAGTCTTTGCTAAAACATTTCGATTTGTCAGAGCACAGGTCCAAGTCAGAGGTTTGGGTAATACACCACCCTCTCAATCGGAAGTAGAACCAAGAAGTGGACCCAGGCCTCACTCTCCTTGAAGATGCTCCTGCAACAAGCTGGGAGAAAGCCCTGCTATCCCCACATCTGCCAGTAGGGGGTACACACGGAGAAGGTTTATCAGCTGTGCAGTCTGGCCGCGGCCAGCAGAGGGGAGGGCCGCCTGCCTTGGTTTCCAGCCAGGGACCAGCAGTAAAAAGCCGGTATGATTGGTTTTACTGTCTAGCAAAATGAAAATACTCCCAGATGCTCATTTATTCTATAATTTCAGATTCCTTAGTGCTGAAGCTGACTAGCTCCAGACAGGGCACTTGAATATAAATCATCATCAGGATGCAAAAGAGCTATGGTCTTATTCTCACACTTGGTTTCTACATCTGAAAGTAGAGGGAACCATTGTGTCCCCCTGTGGCTGCTGAGGGGCACAGACTATCATTTGCTTATCATATAGTAAGGACTCACTGTGTACTATTGGCCAGCAGTTGAAAGTGATTTTACTTTATTAACATATCCCTTAAGTAAATATTTATTGAGCACCTACTATGTATAAGACTTGGGAGATAGAATAATGAATATCACACTTCATTCTTCATAAATATCACAATTATTATTTTTCATGCTTTAGCTATTTTTATATTTTTTTTCCCTAATAACAGCAATTCTATAATCTCTGGTTTCTTTTGCTGTCCTTGTTATAAGAAGTTCAACACTAAACCTGAAGGCCCAGCTTGGCTGCTCTTTTGTCCATTATGACCAGCAGATTCCTTCTTTTCTAGTTGCTTGTCATATTCTACTGACATTTATAGTTTACTAAGTCACTGTATATCTCTTTGACCTGCCTTCTCATCCACAGCTATGGACAGCCTTGCTGACAGGAAGCACTTGTCAGAGACTGGAACACTTCAGGGAAAGAGGGTGACTGCCCAGAAAAAAAAACACACACACAAAACACACATATTTACAGGTAAGGAAATGACTAAATCGGCCTGAGGGGAAAGGGGATGAAGTGGAAACAGTAGTAATCAAAACAGCTCTGAGAAAGACAGGACTGGTGCTCTGGGGCAGAAATATGGGTAAAAATAAAGATCCTTCCCAGGGCAGCTCCCAGTGAGGGCAGAGAAGAAAAAGGAGAGGAGGTGGTGGAGGTGAGCCCTAAAAAGCACAGATTAGGGGAGAAGTGCTTTGTATCCATTTCAGGGATGAAAGAGGACAGGGAAGACAACTAGAAATAGGTTTCCCATCAAGGAATGAAGAAGAGCAGGGAGTAGAAATCACTGCCCAGGAGGGGAGAAACTTACCCAGTTACCTGAAGGGAGAAGTTCCTGGGGTCACTGGTTGCTGAGCTGATCTCAGGTCCCCCTGTGATTGTCAGATGGCCTCGGTCCCGATGTTCACACACCTCCATGAAGCAGGATGGGTATAAGGAGGTAGTGAACAGGTGTGTTAGAACACTGCAGTGCTCAGCACACATCAAGGGAGCTGCAGATGGGCCAGCACACTTGACCTGAAAGAAGAAAAGGAAAAAAGAAAACATGCTGATTGTAGCAATGGAGAAGTAGCCTATGCAGCTGTTAAGAAAACATCTTGGCCAAACAATTCACAACTTTTCTTTTAAAAGCTAAGTAGACTCCACAAAATATGTACCTCCGTGTGCCAAAAGGTATGTGCTGGAACCATAAACTGGAAACTACCAAAATGTCTATCAATCAGAAAATGGAAAAAAAGATTGTATTTTCACACAGCAATGAGAATGAACAAACTGCAGCTATATACAATACAAATGAATCTCATAAACAGAATATTGAATGAAAGAAGCTAGACACAAAAGAACGCAGACTATGACTGCTTTTACATAAGGATCAAAGGCAGGTTGCATTATGATGTTACCAGTTTGGGTGGTGGTCACCCTTGGGGTACTGATGGGCACTCTGCACCAGCTAGTTTCTGGGGTGCCTGTCATGTTCTGTTTCTTGATTGGCTGCTTACAAGCATATACATTCGCTTCGTGAAAATTCATTGAACTGTGCATATTTCTATAAGTTTTATGTTAGATTTCAACACAAAGTAAAAACAACAATACAAGCAGTTATGAGAGTCTTGACACTGGGTCCCAGGAAGGGCAGTGGGTCATATGGCACCCACCCCAGTGCCAAACGGGAGTAGAGAGCAACCAAGGAGTGAGGCATGACCACCAATTCCATAGCTGGCTTTATAGGGTAACTGGTCAACTCACTCACGTCAGGATGTGGTTAGATTAAAGAAACTAAGCAGTTCTGTGGCACCTTCATTTCCTGAGTGCTGGCTGAGTGTGACAGCAGAGCCAGCTGGCCTGGGTTTGAATTCCAGCTCCATCGCATGACCCCACAGCACGACTCTGGGTCAGTGTCTTAAACACCCACTGTCTCAGTTTCCTCATCTCTAAAATAGGGGTAGTGAGAGGTTTGACATTAAATTTGGATCCACATCCCACAGAGTAAGTTGCAGGTAACGGTTTGTTTCTGTTTACATCTGTGTGCCAGGCACTTTAATCCTCACATCCACACAGGGACTCAGGGAAGAAGTGATTTCAGTGAGGCCACATGCCCAGGAAATAAGAGAATAGAGATCTGAATCCCAGGCTTGCCTAGCTTTTCTGACAAAGAGGGAAAACTCTCTCCTAGAAACCAAGAAATGGAAAAGATAAACAAGAAAATCATTCAAGGGTGAGGAAACATGTTAGACTTTGAAACAAGTGAAAAAGATTACTGGATAGCCTTCCAATGGGATGCTGGAGTCATCGCATTATCTGACTCTATGAGAGCTCTGTGCCTCCCATTGCCTTTTGAGCCATTTTGTTGTAGTTTAGTTGCTCAGTTGTGTCTGACTCTTTGCAACCCCTTGGACTATAACCTTCCAGGCTCCTCTGTCCATGAGATTCTCCAGGCAAGAATACTGGAGTGGGTTGCCATGCCCTTCTCCAGGGGACCTTCCCAACCCAAGGATCAAACAAACATCTCTACGTCTCCTGCATTACAGGTGGATTCTTTACCACTAAGCCACCTGAGAAGCCCCTCTGAAAATTGTAAATAAGGGATAGCAAAGACAAGTAAATAAATTCTGGAACCCCCTACAAACAATAATAAAGATCCAAATCCATAAATAAAATTATGTCAACATTCCTTTATACCATACAAACTTGTGGTCTTTTGACTTCTCCTTTGAAACAGTTATATCTTACCAGTGCCTCATTCAATTAGTGAGTTAAATAAAATCTTTGACATGTGTTCATTCTATGTTTGCATGAGAAACACGATTTTACTCTTTCAACACATGGGAAGAAGACAGGTTCAGATCTGTGGCCCTGGGGCTCCCTGAGGAAGGTCTAGTCTTTGCTCTACTGAAATCTGCTGGTAGGAGGCCAGGTGGCCCGCATGCTGCAGGCATGATGCCAAAGCCCCAGGTTTGGCCTGTGCTCTGCTTCCTGCCCAGGACTGGCAAGGACTGTGAAGGCTGGCTGGACCGTAGAAGGAACTCTGGCCAACCTGAAAGCAATTAACCATGAGCAGGGAAGGATGCTACAATAGCAAAGCCAGGGCTGTGGGCACCCAGTCTGCCTACTGCTTCAGGGGGCTGCAGGGGGGAAAAAAAAAAAAAAGAGTCTAAGCCAGCATCATTAAGACTAGATCTTTTTTTAAATGAATTTATTGATTTTAACTGGAGGCTAATTTCTTTACAATATTGTAGTGGCTTTCACCATACATCAACACAAATCAGCCACTGGTGTACACGTGTCCCCCCTCCTGAAATCCCCTCCCACCTCCCTCCCCATCCCATCCCCCAGGGTCATCCTAGTGCACCAGCCCTGAGCACCCTGTCTCATGCTTCAAACCTGGACTGGAGATCTATTTCACATATGGTAATATACATGTTTCAATGCTATTCTCTCAAACCATCCCACCCTCACCTTCTCCCACAGAGTCCAATAGTTTGTTCGTTACATCTCTGTCTCTTTTGCTGTCTCGAATATAAGGTCATCGTTACCATCTTTCTAAATTCCATCAGTTCAGTTCAGCCACTCAGTTGTGTCCGACTCTTTGTGAACCCATGAATCGCAGCACGCCAGGCCTCCCTGTCCATCACCAACTCCCGGAGTTCACTGAGACTCACGTCCATCGAGTCAGTGATGCCATCCAGCCATCTCATCCTCTGTCATCCCCTTCTCCTTCTGCCCCCAATCCCTCCCAGCATCAGAGTCTTTTCCAATGAGTCAACTCTTCACATGAGGTAACCAAAGTACTGGAGTTTCAGCTTTAGCATCATTGCTTCCAAAGAAATCCCAGGGCTGATATCCTTCAGAATGGACTGGTTGGATCTCCTGGCAGTCCATGGGACTCTCAAGAGTCTTCTCCAACACCACAGTTCAAAAGCATCAATTCTTCGGCGCTCAGCCTTCTTCACAGTCCAATTCTCACATCCATACGTGACCACAGGAAAAACCATAGCCTTGACTAGACAAACCTTTGTTGGCAAAGTAATGTCTCTGCTTTTGAATATGCTATCTAGGTTGGTCATAACTTTCCTTCCAAGGAGTAAGCTTCTTTTAATTTCATGGCTGCAGTCACCATCTGCAGTGATTTTGGAGCCCAGAAAAATAAAGTCTGACACTGTTTCCACTGTTTCCCCATCTATTTCCCATGAAGTGATGGGACTGGATGCCATGATCTTCATTTTCTGAATGTTGAGCTTTAAGCCAACTTTTTCACTCTCCACTTTTACTTTCATTAAGAGGCTTTTGAGTTCCTCTTCACTTTCTGCCATAAGGGTGGTGTCATCTGCATATCTGAGGTTATTGATATTTCTCTCGGCAATCTTGATTCCAGCTTGTGTTTCTTCCCATCCAGCGTTTCTCATGATATACTCTGCATCTAAGGTAAATAAGCAGGGTGACAATATACAGCCTTGATGTACTCCTTTTCCTATTTGGAACCAGTCTGTTGTTCCATGTCCAGTTCTAACTGTTGCTTTGTGTTAATAAACTGTATTGGTGTTTTTCTTTCTGACTTACTTCACTCTGTATAATACACTCGTTTCATCCACCTCATTAGAACTGATTCAGATGCATTCTTTTTAATAGCTGAGCAATATTCCATTGTGTATATGTACCACAGCTTTCTTATCCATTCGTCTGCCAATGGACATCTAGGTTGCTTCCATGTCCTAGCTATTGCAATGCTGTGATGAATATTGGGGTACACGTATCTCTTTCAATTCTGGTTTCCTCAGTGTGTATGCCCAGCAGTGGGATTGCTGGGTTGTATGGCAGTTCTTCCATGGCAGGCTTCCCTGGTGGCTCAGACAGTAAAGCGTCAGCCCGCAATGTGGGAGACCAGGGTTCGATTCCTGGGTCAGGAAGATCCCCTGGAGAAGGAAATGGCAATCCACTCCAGCACTCTTGCCTGGAAAATCCCATGGACAGAGGAGCCTGATAGGCTACAGTCCATGGGGTCGCAAAGAGTCGGACACAACTAAGCAACTTCACTTTCACTTTCATGGCAGTTCTATTTCCAGTTTTTTAAGGAATCTCCACACTGTTCTCCATAGTGGCTGTACTAGTTTGCATTCCCACCAACAGTGTAAGAGGGTTCCCTTGTCTCCAGCACCCTCTCCAGCATTCATTGTTTGTAGACTTTTGGATAGCAGCCATTCTGACTGGCGTGAGATGGTACCTCATTGTGGTTTTGATTTGTATTTCTCTGATAATGAGTGATGTTGAGCATCTTTTCATGTGCTAGTTAGCCATCTGTATGTCTTCTTTGGGGAAATGTCGATTTAGTTCTTTGGCCCATTTTTTGATTGGGTCGTTTATCTTTCTGGAGTTGAGCTGCATGAGCTGCTTGTATATTTTGGGGATTAATTCTTTGTCAGTTGCTTTGTTTGCTATTATTTTCTCCCATTCTGAAGGCTGTCTTTTCACCTTGCTGATAGTTTCCTTTGTTGTGCAAAAGCTTTTAAGTTTAATTAGGTCCCATTTGCTTATTTTTGCTTTTATTTCCATTACTCTGGGAGGTAGGTCATAGAGGAACCTGCTGTGATTTATGTCAGAGAGTGTTTTACCTATGTTTTCCTCTAGGAGTTTTATAGTTTCTGGTCTTACATGTAGATCTTTAATCCATTTTGAGTTTATTTTTGTGTATGGTTTTAGAAAGTGTTCTAGTTTCATTCTTTTACAAGTGGTTGACCAGTTTTCCCTGCACCACTTGTTAAAGAGATTGTCTTTTCTCCATTGTATACTCTTGCCTCCTTTGTCAAAGATAAGGTGTCCATAGGTGCGTGGATTTATCTCTGGGCTTTCTATTTTGTTCCATTGATCTATATTTCTGACTTTGTAACACTGGATCTTGAAGGGCTGGAGTTTAATTTCTTTCTCTGCCCATTTCTCTTGAGTTTTATTTCCCCAAATCATTGTTTAGTCACTAAGTCATGTTAGCCTCTTTTGCAACCCCATGGACAAGACCCTTACAAGGTTCCTCTGTCCATGGGATTTCTCAGACAAGAATACTGGATTTGGTTGTCATTTCCTCCTCCAGGGGATCTTCCCAACCCAGGGATTGAACCTGTGTCTCTTGCATTAGCTGGTGGTTTCTTTATCACTGAGCCACCAGGGAAGCTCCAGGTGAAATACAACTCAGTCTAAAAGCACGTCAAGTTCTTGTTAATCTATCAAAGAAAGGTAAATATTTCACAAATTTTAACCACATGTACAAAGGTGAATTAAAGTATTCTTTTAAGAGGAAAAAGTAGCTCAGGGTGGGAATAGTAATGACTGGCATTTGCTTTCTGCCAGACATAATCCCTAGGGCTTAGCATTTTTTCCTTTCAAGACAACCTCATATTTACAAAACAGAAAGAGACTCACAGACTTAGAAAACAAACTCATGGTTGCTGAGGGAGAACAGATAGTTAAGCACTTTGGGAAGGTCATGTACACACGGCTATATTTAAAATGGATAACCAACACAGACCTACTGTATAGCACATGGAACTCTGCTCAGTGTTATGTGCCAGCCTGGATGGGAGGGAGGTTTGGGGGAGAACGAATATATATATGCCTGAGTCCACTATCCACAACATTGTTAATTGGCTATACCCCAATACAAAAAATATTTTTAAAGTTACAAAAAAAAAAAAAGAATAATGCAAAACAAACAAACAAACAAAAAAAGACAACCTCATGAGGTGGGAGGAGTTATCTGCCCTTTCTGTTGGAAAGTGAAGTGAATCTGGGATTCCACCCAGCACTAAGACAATCACCCTCATTGAGTGAGTCCTCAATCACAGAGCACCCTGGGAGGACCTAGGTTGTGGAGGTCTGCATCTAGACTCGAGAAGGCAATGGCACCCACTCCAGAACTCTTGTCTGGAAAATCCCATGGATGGAGGAGCCTGGTAGGCTGCAGTCCATGGGGTCGCTAAGAGTTGGACACGACTGAGTGACTTCACTTTCACTTTTCACTTTCATGCATTGGAGAAGGAAATGGCAACCCACTCCAGTATTCTTGCCTGGAGAATCCCAGGGACGGGGGAGTGGGGTCGCACAGAGTCGGACACGACTGAAGCGACTTAGCAGCAGCAGCATCTAGACTGGTGGCTCTGAGGTGCTAGCCGGACCTCCAGGTGGTGCTGTCCAGTCAGAAGTTGAAAATGTAGAACTGCTAAGGAGAGGTCGGATAATTTATCGATTCAACAAATTGTTTATTGTGAATCTATTTTGTGTCAGGCAGTTTCAGACTGACTAAAAGAGGCAAAATTCCCTATTCTCATAGAGCTAAAATTCCAGTTAATAAGTGAAATATATAGTAAGGTTAGGTAGGGATAAGTTTCATGGAGTAAATCAAAGAAGAGAGAATGAATCTGGAGAATTAGGGAATGGGGGTGGCGGGGATGCAAATGGACTTCCCAGGTGGCGCTAGTGGTAAAGAACCTGCCTGCCAATGCGAGAGACATAAGAGATGTGAGTTTGATCCCTGGGTCGGGAAGATCCCCGGGAGAAGAAAGTGGCAATCCACTGCAGTATTCTTGCCTTGGAAATCCCATGGACAGAGGAGCCTGGAGGGCTATAGTCCATGGGTCGCAAAGAGTTGGACACAACTGAAGTAACTGAGCATGCAAGCACTCACAATGATGCAGATATACTGAGTATGGTCAGAGAAGACCTCAGTCAGAGGGCATCCATGTAAAATCTGAAGTTAAGTGAGGTAATAAGCCATGCAGTTATCCAGGGAAGAACATTCTGGATGAGGGGGAAAGCAGTGCAAAGACTCATGGTAAGAAGGTACTTGGCATATTTGAGGAACAAAAGGCCATGTGGCTGGATGAGAGTCCACAGAGGATAAGTATGTCAAAGACGAAGCTGGAGAGAGGTAGGAGGTGCAGATTATATACAGCCTTTCACACTCAGGCCAATGGGGAAGGTTCTGAGCAGACCAGTTACAAATGATCTGGCATATTTGAAAAGAACCACTCTGGCCACTTCATGGATGATGAAATGTAGTGTGACAAGAGAGAAACAGGGAGGTGACTTAGGAGCCAATTCAGTAGTAGCCAAATTCAGTATCCAATTTCAGACAAAAAGTGATTGGAAAAGAGTTGTTACTGGATATGGTGAGAGGTGCTCAGATTCTGGATACATCTTAATATAATGGGATCTGGGGAGTCTTCAGAAGACTTTGAAACCATTCTTTAAGGATCTTCCTGAGGGCCCCAACCCCGAAAACCTTTCTTGAGGAGCTGGACCTAGGATGGCAGAGGAATAGGACAGGGAGACCACATTCTCCCCCACAAATCCATCAAAAGATCATTTGAATGCTGAGCAGCTTCCACAGAACAATGCTTGAACACTGGCAGAGGATACCAGGCACCCAGAAAGGCAGTCCATTCTCTTCGAAAGGAGGTAGAACAAAATATAAAAGACAAATGAGAGACAAAAGTTAGGGATGGAGACCCACCCTGGGGAGGGAGTTGTGAAGGAGAAGTTTTCCAAACAGCAGGAAACTCTGTCACCAGTGGGTCTGTGAGGAGTTTTGGAATCTCAGAGGGCAACGTAACTGGGAGGAAAAAAAAAAAAAAAAAAACCCACAGAAAAAGCACCTAACCACAACTTCCAACAGAGCCTTGGGTCTGCCACCATTGAGCAGAGGCTGGACAGGGAGGTGTGGGTTGCATGCTTAGGGTAAGGACCGGGCCTGAATGCCCTGAGGACAATCTGAGGGAGCTAACAGTGAGATAGCAACCCAAACTGTGGGATAGCCAGAGAGAGAAAAAAGAGAGAGAACTTTCCTGTGAAAAGCTCTAACCTAAGGCGCAGCCTGGCCCACTCACAGAATAAATGATTGAGCGAATACCAAAGGAGAGCTAGCTGGCTGCAGACTGGCCCCCTCCCCCAACTGGAGGCAGAGAGGCAGGTGGGCAACAGCCAGAGCCAGAAGGCAAAGGGCAATCTCGGCCCCAGAGATGGCATCCTCCACCAAACTGTGAGCAGGCTCCCAGTTGCTAACCAAGTCTTCCTGGGATCCTGGATGGTTGACATCTGCCAGGAGGGTTGCAGCCTGAGATCAGCTTGCCAGAGGAGACACGCAGCACACCTGAGACGGCTCTCTTGCAGCATACCCAGGAAACCAAAGAGCCAGGACTGGGGAGGTGATTAAGATGCATGGTCCACCTGGGACAGTTCACTTGCCAAGCACCTGCTTGCCTGAGCTGCTTGGACCTGGGAAGGGCACAAAATGCATGCCCAACTGAGTCTGTGCCTTTGTGGAGTACCCAAGAAACTGAACCTGACTGAGCAGCTTAGATCTGGGAAGTGCACAAAATGCAGGGCCCGCTTTGGACAGCACCCCTGCAGAGCAACCTGGAGCCTGAGCAGTGTAGCCCAGGAAAGCACACGCAGCCTATGAGCTGGGGCAAGCCCAGTGTGGTCCATACACTGTGAGCACTCCCCACACACACCAGTGATATTTGCTTGCAGTGTTCCTCCTTCCCCACAACACAACTGAACAAGTGAGCCTAAATAAGTGACCACCTTCACCCCCTTATGTCAGGGAGGAAATTAGACACTGAAGAGACTTGCAAACAGAGGAGGTCAAAATAAACAAAGAAGGGGAAACTGCTCTGGAAGTGCCAGGTACAACAGATTAAAATCCTGTAGTTTACATTGACTAAGCATTGAAAGGGTCTGATAGACCTTGAGAAGAAGTATAAGCTGGAACAAGGAACTATCTGAAACTGAACTGACCCCACACTGCCCTCAACAGCTCCAGACAAATTTCTAGCTATATTTTTATTGTTATCATTTTTTTATTTTTTTATTTTTAATTTTTAAGTTCCTTATTATTCCTTTAATTTTCATTTTTATAACCTACAATTACCTTGCAAAAAAAAAAGACCCTATTTTAAAGCAAATTTCATATATATATGTTTATAATTTTGTGATTGAGTTTGTTTTGTATTTTTAATATTACATTTTTGAGAGTCTAACCTCTACTCTAGATTTTTAATCTTTGCTTTTTGGTATTTGTTATCAATTTTGTACCTTTAAGAATCTAATCTTCAGTACCCATTTTTACTCAGGAGTTCAATTTAATTAATGGCTTGATTGCTCTCACCCCTTTGGACTCTCCCTTTTCTCCCCCAGGTTACCTCTATCTCCTCCCTCCCCTTCTATTCTCTATTTAACTCTGTGAATCTCTCTGGGTGTCCCAGGCTGTGGAGAACACTTAGGGAACTGATTACTGGTTAGATTGGTCTCGCCCTTTTTGATTCCCCCTCTTCTCCTCCTGGTCATCTCTA
The DNA here is from genome assembly GCF_002263795.3 of Bos taurus. Taxonomy (NCBI): domain Eukaryota; kingdom Metazoa; phylum Chordata; class Mammalia; order Artiodactyla; family Bovidae; genus Bos; species Bos taurus. The sequence goes on from NC_037337.1 coordinate 59,225,980, forward strand.
TCTCCCTCCTCCCTCTTCTCTTCTCCAAGTAACTCTGCGAACCTCTCTCTGTGTCCCTCACTGTGGAGAATCTTTTCACCATTAACCTAGATGTTTTATCATCTGTGCTGTATGGATAGAGAAGTCTTGAGGCTACTGTAAGAATAAGACTGAAAACCAGAGGCAGGAGGCTTAAATCCAAAACTTGGGAATACCAGAAAACTCCTGACTCCAGGGAACATTAATCAACAAGAGCTTATCCAAAAGCCTCCATACCTACACTGAAACCAAGCTCCACCCAAGAGCCAACGAGTTCCAGAGCAAGACATACCATGCTAATTCTCCAGCAACACAGGAACACAGCCTAAGCATTAAAATATATGCAGCCCAAAGTCACACCAAACCCATAGACACCCCAAAACTCACTACTGGACACTTTATTGCACTCCAGAGAGAACATTTTCAGCTCCACCCACCAGAACACAGACACAAGCTTCCCTAACCAGGAAATCTTGACAAGCCACTAGTCTAACCCACCCACAGGGAGGAACCTCCACAATAAAGGGGAACCACAAACTTCCAGCCTTCGGAAAGGCCACCCAAATAGAGTAATCTAAACAAAATGAAAAGGTGGAGAAATATTCAGAGGTAAAGGAACATGATAAATGCCCACCAAACCAAACAAAAGAGGAAGAGATAGGGAGTTTACCTGAAAAAGAATTCAGAATAATAATAATAAAGATGATCCAAAATCTTGAAAACAAAATGGAGTTACAAATAAATAAATAGACTAGAGACAAGAATTGAGAAGATGCAAGAAATACTTAGCAAGGACCTAGAAGAAATAAAAAAGAATCAGTAATGAATAATGCAATAACTGAGATCAAAAGCACTGTGGAGGGAACCAACAATAGAATAACTGAGGCAGAAGATAGGATAAGTGAGGTAGAAGATAGAATGGTGGAAATAAATGAAGCAGAGAGGAAAAAAGAAAAAAGAATTAAAAGAATTATCCAAACAACCTCAGAGACCTCTAGGACAATATTAAATGCCCCAACATTTGAATCATAGGTGTCCCAGAAGAAGACAAAAAGAAAGATCATGAAAAAATACTTGAGGAGATAATAGTTGAAAACTTCCCTAAAATGGGGAAGGAAATAGCCACCCAAGTCCAAGAAATCCAGAGAATCTCAAACAGGATAAACCCACGGTGAAACACCCCAATACACATATTAATCAAATTAATTAAAATCAAACACAAAGAGCAGATATTAAAAGCAGCAATGGAAAACCAACAAATAACACACAGGGGGATCCCCATAAGGATAACAGCTGATCTTTCAATACAAATTCTTCAGGCCAGAAGGGAATGGCAGTGATGAAAGTGATGAAAGAGAAAAACCTACAACCCAGATTACTGTACCCAGCAAGGAACTCATTCAAATATGAAGGAGAAATCAAAAGCTTTACAGACAAGGAAAAGCTGAGAGAATTCAGCACCACCAAGCCAGCTCTTCAACAAATGCTAAAGGATTTCTCTAGACAGGAAACACAGAAAAGGTTTATAAACTCAAATGCAAAACAACAGAGTAAATTGCAATGGGATCATACTTATCAATAATTACCTTAAGTGTAAATGGGTTGAATGCCCCAACCAAAATACAAAGACTGGCTGAATGGATACAAAAACAAGACCCCTCTATATGCTATCTACAAGAGACCCACCTCAAAACAAGGGACACATACAGATTGAAAGTGAAGGGCTGGAAAAAGAAATTTCATGCAAATGGAGAACAAAAGAAAGCAGGAGTAGCAATACTCATATCAGGTAAAATAGACTTTGAAATAAAGGCCATGAAAAGAGACAAAGAAGGACATTATATAATGATCAAAGGATCAATCCAAGAAGATATAACAATTATAAATATATATGCACCCAATGTAGGAGCACCGCAATATGTAAGGCAAATGCTAACATATATGAAAGGGGAAATTAACAATAACACAATAATAGTGGGAGACTTTAATATTGCACTCACACCTGTGGATAGATCAACCAAACAGAAAATTATCAAGGAAACACAAACTTTAAATGATAGAATGGACCAGTTACACCTAATTGATATATATACGACATTTCACCCCCAAACAATGAATTTCACCTTTTTCTCAAGTGCACACAGAACATTCTCCAGGATAGATCATATCCTGCGCCATAAATCTAGCTTTGGTAAATTCAAAAGAACTGAAATCATTTCAAGCATCTTTTCTGATCACAATGCAGTAAGATTAGATGTCAACTACAGGAAAAATCTACTAAAAATACAAACATATGGAGGCTAAACAACATGCTTTGATTAACTAACAAATCACAGAAGAAATTAAAAAAAAATCAAAATATGCATAGAAACAAATGAAAATGAAAACACAACAACCCAAAACCTATGGGATTGAGTAAAAGAAGTGCTAAGGGGAAGGTTTATGGCAATACAAGCTTACCTCAAGAAACAAGAGAAAAATCAAACAAATAACCTAACTTTACACCTAAAGCAACTAGAAAAAGAAGAAATGAAGAACCCCAGGGTTAGTAGGAGGAAAGAAATCATAAAAATTAGGGCAGAAATAAATGAAAAAGAAACAAAGGGGACTATAGCAAAAATCAGCAAAACTAAAAGCTGGTTCTTTGAGAAGATAAATAAAATAGACAAACCATTAGCCAGACTCATAAGGGAAAAAAGGGAGAAGAATCAAATCAACAAAATTAGAAATGAAAATGGAGAAATCACAACAGACTACACTGAAATACAAAGGATCATAAGAGACTACTATCAGCAACTATATGACAATAAAATGGACAACTTGGAAGAAATGGATGAATTCTTAGAAAAGTATAACCTTCAAAAACTGAACCAGGAAGAAATAGGAAATCTTAATAGACCCATCAAAAGCATGGAAATCGAAACTGTAATCAAAAATGTTCCAATAAGCAAAAGCCCAGGACCAGATGGCTCCACAGGTGAATTCTACCAAAAATTTAGAGAAGAGCTAACACCTATCCTACTCAAACTCTTCCAGAAAATTGCAGAGGAAGGTAAACTGCCAAACTTATATTATGAGGCCACCATCACCCTAAAACCAAAACCAGACAAAGATGCTACCAAAAAAGAAAACTACAGGCCAATATCATTGATGGACAAAGATGCAAAGATGCTCAACAAAATTCTAGCAAACAGAATCCAACAACATATTAAAAAGATCATACATCATGATCAAGTGGGCTTTATCCCAGGGATGCAAGGATTCTTCAATATCCTCAAATCAATCAATGTGATACACCATATTAACAAATTGAAAGATTCAAAACCATATGATTATTTCAATAGATACAGAGAAAACCTTTGACAAAATTCAACATCCATTTATTATTAAAATCCTCCAGAAAGCAGGCATAGAAGGAACATACCTCAACAGAATAAAAGCCATATATGATAAACCCACAGCAAACATTATCCTCAATGGTGAAAAACTGAAAGCATTTCCCCTAAAGTCAGGAACAAGACAAGGGTGCCCACGCTCACCGCTACTATTCAACATAGTTTTGAAAGTTCTAGACACAGCAATCAGAGAAGAAAAAGAAATAAAAGGAATCCAGATTGGAAAAGAAGTGCAACTCTATTTGCAGATGACATGATCCTCTACTTAGAAAACCCTAAAGAAACCGCCAGAAAATTACTAGAGCTAATCAATGAATATAGTAAAGTTGCAGGACATAAAATTAACAAAAAGAAATCCCTTGCATTCCTATACACTAACAATGAGAAAACAGAAAGAGCAATTAAGGAAACAATCCCATTCACCATTGCAACAAAAAGAATAAAATACTTAGGAATAAATCTACCTAAAGAAACAAAAGACCTATATATAGAAAACTATAAAACACTGGTGAAAGAAATCAAAGAGGATGCAAATAGATGGAAAAATATACCATGTTCATGGATCGGAAGAATCAATAAAGTGAAAATGAGTATACTACCCAAAGCAATCTATAGGTTCAATGCAATCCTTATCAAGCTACCAATAGTATTTTTCACATACTAGAACAAATAATTTCACAATTGGTATGGAAATACAAAAAACCTCGAATAGCCAAAGCAATCTTGAGAAAGAAGAATGGAACTGGAGGAATAAACCTGTCTGACTTCAGACTACACCACAAAGCTACAGTCATCAAGACAGTATGGTACTGGCACAAACACAGAAATACAGATCAGTGGAACCAAATAGAAAGCCCAAAGATAAATCCACACACCTAGGGACACCTTATCTTTGACAAAGGAGGCAAGAATATACAATGGATTAAAGACAATCTCTTTAACAAGTGGTGCTGGGAAAACTGGTCAACCACTTGTAAAAGAATGAAACTAGAGCACTTTCTAAAACCACAAAAATAAACTCAAAATGGATTAAAGACCTACATGTAAGACCAGAAACTATAAAACTCATAGAGGAAAACATAGGTAAAATAGTCTCTGACATAAATCACAGCAGGATCCTCTATGACCCACCTCCCAGAGTAATGGAAATAAAAGCAAAAATAAACAAATGGGACCTAATTAAACTTAAAAGCTTTTGCACAACAAAGGAAACTATCAGCAAGGTGAAAAGACAGCCTTCAGAATGGGAGAAAATAATAGCAAACAAAGCAACTGACAAAGAATTAATCTCAAAAATATACAAGCAGTTCATACAGCTCAACTCCAGAAAGATAAACGACCCAATCAAAAAATGGGCCAAAGAACTAAACAGACATTTCTCCAAAGAAGTCATACAGATGGCTAACAAGCACATGAAAAGTTGCTCAACATCACTCATTATCAGAGAAATGCAAATCAAAACCACAATGAGGTACCATCTCACGCCAGTCAGAATGGCTGCTATCCAAAAGTCTACAAACAATGAATGCTGGAGAGGGTGCTGAAGAAAAGGGAACCCTCTTACACTGTTGGTGGGAATGCAAACTAGTACAGCCACTATGGAGAACAGTGTGGAGATTCCTTAAAAAACTGGAAATAGAACTGCCATACAACCCAGCAATCCCACTGCTGGGCATACACACCGAGGAAACCAGAATTGAAAGAGACACGTGTACCCCATTGTTCATCGCAGCACCGTTTACAATAGCTGGGGCATGGAAGCAACCTAGATGTCCATTGGCAAACGAATGGATAAGAAAGCAGTGGTACATATACACAATGGGATATTACTCAGCTATTAAAAAGAATGCATTTGAATCAGTTCTAATGAGGTGGATGAAACTGGAGCCTATTATACATAGTGAAGTAAGTCAAAAAGAAAAACACCAATACAGTTTATTAACACATATATATGGAATTTAGAAAGATGGTAATGATGACCTTATATTTGAGACAGCAAAAGAGACACAGATATAAAGAATAGACTATTGGACTCTGTGGGAGAAGGCGAGGGTGGGATGATTTGAGAGAATAGCATTGAAACATGTATATTACCATATGTGAAATAGATCGCCAGTCCAGGTTTGAAGCATGAGACAGGGTGCTCAGGGCTAGTGCACTAGGATGACCCTGAGGGATGATGGGATGGGGAGGGATGTGGGAGGGGATTTCAGGATGGGGGACATGTGTACACTGGTGGCTGATTCGTGTTGATATATGGCAAAAGCCACTACAATATTGTAAAGTAATTAGCCTCCAAATAATAAATAAATAAATTAAAAAAAAAAAACCAAAACTTCCTTGGAAAGCCCTCTCTTAGTGTTTCCAGGATGACAGACCCATAACTCTTGAAAAGAAACCTTCCTGGCCTTTGTTAAGTGCCAGGTCACTGTACCAACTTCCTCTCCCCTATGGATTCTGGGCCCCTCTCTAAGATGTAGAGGGCTTCAGATACTGAGTAGCACAAGTTCCTCTCATTCTCATCAGATTTCCCTTATGATCAACACAAACGCCACCAGGAATGATGTTTCAGTTCCTATTACTGCATTAAAAACCACCCTAAAACTTAATGACATAAAATAGTATCATGCTCTTGGATTCTGTGGGTCAGTGACTCAGACAGGGTAACATGCTCCATTGTGTCTAGAGCCTCAGCTGGGAAAACTCAATGATGAGGGGGCCTGAAATCATCTGGAGGTATCCTCACACTCTGGCTGTTGGTGCTGGTTGATGGCTGGGACTCCAGCTGGCTGTTAGCCAGAACATCTACACAGGGCCTGTCCCTGTGTGGCATGGCTTGGGTTTCCACATCTTGGTGACAAGCTACAGTGGTGTGTGTTTATACATAAGACTTAGACCTGCAGCAGCCAACTTATTAAAAAGGGATACACCCCAAAACAAGATCAGCACACTGAATATAGCAAAGCATGGGGGTGAAAAAATCAGAACCACTGAATTTAGCCCAGAGCACTCTATCTGAAAGGCTTCCTGGTGGTGCGAGTGATAAAGAACCTGCCTGCCAATGCAGGAGATGTAAGAGACTCGGGTTCAATCCCTGGGTTGGGAAGATCCCCTAGAGGTGGGCATGGCAACCCACTCCAGTATTCTTCCCTGAAGAATTCCATGGGCAATGGAGCCCAGCAGGCTACAGTCTATTTAGGGTCACAAAGATTTGGACAGCAAAGCTAGTGGAGGTGATGGAATTCCAGTTGAGCTATTCCAAATCCTGAAAGATGATGCTGTGGAAGTGCTGCACTCAATATGCCAGCAAATTTGGAAAACTCAGCAGTGGCCACAGGACTGGAAAAGGTCAGTTTTCATTCCAATCCCAAAGAAAGGCAATGCCAAAGAATGCTCAAACTACCACACAATTGCACTCATCTCACACGCTAGTAAAGTAATGCTCAAAATTCTCCAAGCCAGGCTTCAGCAATATGTGAACCGTGAACTTCCTGATGTTCAAGCTGGTTTTAGAAAAGGCAGAGGAACCAGAGATCAAATTGTCAACATCTGCTGGATCATGGAAAAAGCAAGAGAGTTCCAGAAAAACATCTATTTCTGCTTTATTGACTATGCCAAAGCCTTTGACTGTGTGGATCACAATCAACTGTGGAAAATTCTGAAAGAGATGGGAATACCAGACCACCTGATCTGCCTCTTGAGAAATCTGTATGCAGGTCAGGAAGCAACAGTTAGAACTGGACATGGAACAGACTGGTTCCAAATAGGAAAAGGAGTACGTCAAGGCTGTATATTGTCACCCTGTTTATTTAACTTATATGCAGAGTACATCATGAGAAACGCTGGACTGGAAGAAACACAAGTTGGAATCAAGATTGCCAGGAGAAATATCAATAACCTCAGATATGCAGATGACACCACCCTTATGGCAGAAAGTGAAGAGGAACTCAAAAGCCTCTTGATGAAAGTTAAAGTGGAGAGTGAAAAAGGTGGCTTAAAGCTCAACATTCAGAAAATGAAGATCATGGCATCCGGTCCCATCACTTCATGGGAAATAGATGGGAAACAGTGGAAACAGTGTCAGACTTTATTTTTCTGGGCTCCAAAATCACTACAGATGGTGACTGCAGCCATGAAATTAAAAGACGCTTACTCCTTGGAAGGAAAGTTATGACCAACCTAGATAGCATATTCAAAAGCAGAGACATTACTTTGCCAACAAAGGTTCGTCTAGTCAAGGCTATGGTTTTTCCTGTGGTCATGTATAGATGTGAGAGTTGGACTGTGAAGAAGGCTGAGCGCTGAAGAATTGATGCTTTTGAACTGTGGTTTTGGAGAAGACTCTTGAGAGTCCCTTGGACTGCAAGGAGATCCAACCAGTCCATTCTGAAGGAGATCAGCCCTGGGATTTCTTTGGAAGCAATGATGCTAAAGCTGAAACTCCAGTACTTTGGCCACCTCATGCAAAGAGTTGACTCATTGGAAAAGACTCTTATGCTGGGAGGGATTGGGGGCAGGAGGAGAAGGGGACACCAGAGGATGAGATGGCTGGATGGCATCACTGACTCGATGGACATGAGTCTGAGTGAACTCCAGGAGTTGGTGATGGACAGGGAGGCCTGGCATGCTGCGATTCATGGGGTCTCAAAGAGTCGGACACGACTGAACGACTGATCTGATCTGATCTTAAAGCAACTTTTATAAAACCCCCTGGTGGCTCAGAGGTTAAAGCGTCTGCCTGCAATGCAGGAGACCTAAGTGCAATCCCTGGGTCTGGAAGATCCACTGGAGAAGAAAATGGCAACCCACTCCAGTATTCTTGCCTAGGAAATCCCATGGACGGAGGAGCCTGGTGGGCTACAGTCCACAGGGTCGCAAAGAGTCGGACACGACTGAGCGACTTCACTTTCACTTTCAAAGCAACTTAGCATGCACACACACATGCAACCTACCTCAAACTCCTTGTTCAGTAAAATAAAATAAATTTTCTGTGGTTTTAAACAAGTTTGAACTGAGTTTTTCTGTTATTGCTGCTAAAGGCAGTATAACTGATACTGGTCCTCTAATCTGTCCCTTGCCAACACCTGCTGGATCATTGAAAAAGCAAGAGAATTCCAGAAAAACATCTATTTCTGCTTTATTGACTATGCCAAAGCCTTTGACTGTGTAGATCACAATAAACTGTGGAAAATTCTGAAAGTTATGGGAATATCACACCACCTGACCTGCCTCTTGAGAAATCCAAATGCAGGTCAGAAAGCAATGGTTAGAACTGGACAAGGAACAACAGACTGGTTCCAAATCAGGAAAGGAGTACATCAAGGCTGTATGTTGTCACCCTGCTTATTTAACGTAGATGCAGAGTACATCATGAGAAATGCTGGACTGGATGAAGCACAAGCTAGAATCAAGATTGCTGGGAGAAATATCAATAACCACAGATATGCAGATGACATCATCCTATGGCAGAAAGAGAAGAAGAACTAAAGAGCCTCTTGATGAAAGTGAAAGAGGGGAGTGAAAAAGTTGGCTTAAAGCTCAACATTCAGAAAACTAAGATCATGGCATCTGGTCCCATCAATTCATGGCAAATAGAGGGGGCAACAGTGGCTGACTTTATTTTTGGGGGCTCCAAAATCACTGCAGATAGTGATTGCAGCCATGAAATTAAAAGATGCATACTACTTGGAAGGAAAGTTATGACCAACCTAGACAGAATATTCAAAAGCAGAGACATTACTTTGCCAACAAAGGTCCATCTGGTCAAGGCTATGGTTTTTTCAGTAGTCATGCATGGATGTGAGAGTTGGACTATAAAGAAAGCTGAGTGCCGAAGAATTGATGCTTTTGAACTGTGGTGTTGGAGATGACACTTGAGAATCTCTTGGACTTCAAGGAGATCCAACCAGTCCATCCTAAAGGAGATCAGTCCTGAGTGTTCATTAGAAGGACAGATGTTTAAGCTGAAACTCCAATACTTTGACCACCTGATGCAAAGAGCTGACTCGTTTGTAAAGACCCTGATGCTGGGAAAGATTTAGGGCAGGGGGAGAAGGGGATGACAGAGGACGTGATGGTTGGATGGCATCACCGACTTGATGGACATGAGTTTGGGTAAACTCCGGGAGTTGGTGATAGACAGGGAAGCCTGACGTGCTGTGGTCCATGGGGTCTCAAAGAGTCGGACACGACTGAATGACTGAATTGCACTGAACTGAACTGAATCTGCCCCTTCTCTTGTGGGCTACATACTCCTAGGGAGGAAGCAAAGGATAAAGTAACCACTTGTGACATTTGACATCCTGCCCTCAGCAAAATGCTATTTCTCATGTAATAGCTGGGGCCCAGGGCCCTGTGGCCATTCCCGCCATGGGCCTTTGAGCCATAATGCTTGACACCTTTATCTGGAAAGGCAAGGAACCAATTCTTTTTGATTATCACAAGGTATATCCAGTCAGAGAAAGGAACATAGTTCTGATGTGGGGGTAATGACGGAAGTAAACACAAAATACCATGAAGGTGAGAAAAACCCTGCAGATGTGGTTCTATCACTCTGATTCTGAGGGAGTCACTTGCCTTAAACCATGTGTGAGATGAGAGCAGACACTATCAGTACCCCATAACTACTGCATGGATCTGTCAGTTCATTGCCGCCAACCTCAAGCTGCCAGTATGCCTGTGCCTGGACCTTTCCTCCAGAACTGTGAGCAGGCCCTCAGCCCACATGCAAAGAAGTTCCAGAAGTGCAAGGAATTACCCTGAAGAGTGAAAAAGCTGGCTTAAAATTCAATATTTAAAACACCAAGATCATGGCATTCGGTCCCATCACTTCATGTCAAACAGATGGGGGAAAAATGGAAACAGCAACAGATTTTATTTTGGGGGGGCTCCAAAATCACTGCAGATGGTGACTGCAGCCATTAAATTTAAAAATGCTTGTTCCATAAAATTTTAAAAATCTATGACAAATCTAGACAGTGTATTAAAAAGCAGAGACATCACTTTGCCAACAAAAATCTATATAGTAAAAGCTATGGTTATTCCAGTAGTCGTGTATGGATGTGAGAGTTGGACCATGAGAGCTCTCTCATTGTCACTGGAAGCATCCTGAGAGATGTGTTCAACACTCTTTTCCAGAGCTCCCCTCAGGACTGAGCTCTATTCGCCTGCTGGGATCAGTTCAGTTCAATCGCTCAGTCGTGTCTGACTCTTTGCAACCCCATGGACTGCAGCATGCCAGGCCTCCCTGTCCATCACCAACTCCTGGAGTTTATCCAAACTCATGTGCACTGAGTCAGTGATGCCATCCAACCATCTCATCCTCTGTCGTCCCCTTCTCCTCCCATCTTCACTCTTTCCCAGCATTAGGGTCTTTTCAAATGAGTCAGTTCTTAACATCAGGTGGCCAAAGTACTGGAGTTTCAACTTCAGCATCAGTCCTTCCAATGAATATTCAGGACTGATTTCCTTTAGGATGTACTGGTTGGATCTCCTTGCAGTCCAAGGGACTCTCAAGAGTCTTCTCTGACGCCACAGTTCAAAAGCATCAATTCTTCGGCATTCAGCTTTCTTTATAGTCCAACTCTCACATCCATATGTGACTACTGGAAAAACCATAGCTTTGACTAGACAGACCTTTGTTGGCAAAATAATGTCTCTGCTTTTGAATATTCTGTCTAGGTTGGTCATAACTTTTCTTCCAAGGAGAAAGCATCTTTTAATTTCATGGCCGCAGTCACCATTTGCAGTGATTTTGGAGCCCCCAAAAATAAAATCTATCACTGTTTCCATTGTTTCCCCATCTATTTGCCATGAAGTGATGGGACTAGATGCCATGATCTTAGTTTTCTGAATGTTGAGCTTTAAGCCAATTTTTTTCACTCTCTTCTTTCACTTTCATCAAAAGACTCTTTAGTTCTTCTTTGTTTTCTGCCATAAGGGTGATGTCATCTGCATATCTGTGGTTATTGATATTTCTCCCAGCAATCTTGATTCCAGATTGTGCTTCATACAGTCCAGCATTTCTCATGATGTACTCTGCATCTACGTTAAATAAGCAGGGTGACAATATTCAGCCTTGATGTACTCCTTTCTCAATTTGGAACCAGTCTGTTGTTCCATGTCCAGTTCTAACTGTTGCTTCCTGACCTGCATACAGGTTTCTCAGGAGGCAGGTCAGGTAGTGTGATATTCCCATCTATTTAAGAATTTTCCACAGTTTGTTGAAATCCATGCAATCAAAGGTTTTGGCATAGACAATAAAGCAGAAGTAGATATTTTTCTGTAACTCCCTTGCTTTTTTGGTGATCCAAGGTATATTTACAATTTAATCTCTAGTTCCTCTGCCTTTTCTAAATCCAGCTTGAATATCTGGAAGTTCACAGTTCGCATACTGTTGAAGCCTAGCTTGGACAATTTTGAGCATTACTTTGCTAACATGTGAGATAAGTGCAACTGTGCGGTAGTTTGAGCATTCTTTGGCATTGCCTTTCTTTGGGATTGGAATGAAAACTGACCTTTTCCAGTCCTGTGGCCACTGCTGAGTTTTCCAAATTTGCTGGCATATTGAGTGCAGCACTTTCACAGCATCATCTTTTAGGATCTGAAATAGCTCAACTGGAATTCCATCACCTCCAGTAGGTTTGTTCGTAGTGATGCTTCCTAAGGTCCACTTGACTTCGCATTCCAGGATATCTGGCTCTAGGTGAGTGATCACACCATTGTGATTATCTCGGTCATGAAGATCTTTTTTGTAGAGTTCTTCTGTGTATTCTTGCCACCTCTTCTTAATATCTTCTGCTTCTGTTAGGTCCATACCACTTCTATCCTTTATTGTGCCCATCTTTGCATGAAATGTTCCCTTGGTATCTCTAATTTTCTTGAAGAGAGTTCTAGTCTTTCCCATTCTATTGTTTCCCTCTATTTCTTTGCACTGATTATTGAGGAAGACTTTCTTATCTTTTCTGGCTATTCTTTGGAACTCTGCATTCAGATGGGTATATCTTTCCTTTTCTCCCTTGTTTTTTGCTTCCCTTCTTTTCACAGCTATTTGTAAGGCCTCCTCAGACAACCATTTTGCCTTTTTGCATTTCTTTTTCTTGGGGATGGTCTTGATCCCTGCCTCTTGCACAATGTCATGAACCTCCATCCATAGTTCATCAGGCACTTTGTCTATCAGGTCTAATCCCTTGAATCTGTTTCTCACTTCCACTGTATAATCATAAGGGATGTGATTTAGGTCATACCTGAATGATCTAGTGGTTTTCCCTACTTTCTTCAATTTAAGTCTGAATTTGGCAGTAAGGAGTTCATGATCTGAGCCATCCGGTCCCATCACTTTATGGGAAATAGATGGGGAAACAGTGTTAGACTTTAGTTTTTCTGGGCTCCAAAATCACTGCAGATGGTAACTGCAGTCATGAAATTAAAAGATGCTTACTCCTTGGAAGAAAAGTTATGACTAACCTAGATAGCATATTCAAAAGCAGAGACGTTACTTTGCCAACAAAGGTCCATCTAGTCAAGGCTATGGTTTTTCCAATGGTCATGTATGGATGTGAAAGTTGGACTGTGAAGAAATCTGAGCACCAAAGAATTGATGCTTTTGAATTGTGGTGTTGGAGAAGACTCTTGAGAGTCCCTTGGACTGCAAGGAGATCCAACTAGGCCATTCTAAAGGAGATCGGTCCTGGGTGTTCTTTGGAAGGACTGATGCTAAAGCTGAAACTCCAATACTTTGGCTACCTCATGCGAAGAGTTGACTCATTGGAAAAGACGCTGATGCTGGGAGGGATTGGGGGCAGGAGGAGAAGGGGACGACAGAGGATGAGATGGCTGGATGGCATCACTGACTCAATGGACGTGAGTTTGGGTGAACTCCAGGAGTTGGTGATGGACAGGGAGGCCTGGCGTGCTGCGATTCATGGGGTCGCAAAGAGTCGGACACGACTGAGCAACTGAACTGAACTGAACTGATCTAAGCTACAGTCAGCTCCTGGTCTTATTTTTGCTGACTGTATAGAGATTCTCCATCTTTGGTTGTAAAGGATCCTATTGGGATAGCTAGGGTTTAATGTACCCTTCATTGACTGCTTTCCTTCCCTGTATCACTTTCCTACTGGAGTTTGTGGCCCCTCCCAAATCAGTTAACTTGTACTCAAATCTTTGTCTCAGCATCTGCTTTTGGGGGGAGGCCCCAAATTAAGGCAGTGATCATAGGGGAGTGGACAGGGTATGTACTAAAGCAGGTGAGTGGGGAAATTCCTGAGGGATGAAATGACCATCTAGCTACCGTCTTCTCTCTATTGGGAAGTATTGGAGGCATGAAACTCAGGCTTTTGGGAATTGCCAACTAGGAGATGAGACTCCAAAGTTTTCAAGGCCCACAGTTGATCTGAAGTGCCCAGTTGTTGAGGCCTTCAGTTCAAATGGGTGCCTGGACACTATTCATGTTGTCTGACTAGATTCCAATTCCGGCAGCACCACTGGGTGATGTTTCATTCTGACAATCCATTCATCTCCTTGCCCCTGCCCCCATCTTCCTGCAGCTGAGGAAACTCTCAGCAGTGATGAGCATCAAAAATGGGTCTCCTTTTGTTCTTATCCATTTGATGTGTTTATTTTCAAGATTGCATTTGTGAAAAGCATTTAAACAGCACCATTTAGAAGAAAACAAAAGTCACCAGATGGAAAAATAGAATAAAAGACATGCACATACACAAAATTCTCCAAGCAATATAGGCAGGGCAGCAGGAGTTACTGTGACCCTGCTGTTGGAATAATGCAGCTGTGTTGGAAAAGCTTCCTGCTCTTGACAGCCTAGAATTTTCAAAAGAGAGCTGAACAGAGGTCAACAGAATTCCATGCTGTAATTTGCTTCTTGAGAAAGTTTGGCAAACCTTCCTTCTCCTTCCCTCTGGTAAAAACAGAAGAACAGTTGCTAGGATGACCATCTATATTGAACTATAAAGTACAGGCAACTTTTTCTTGGAATAATGCCTTCAGCTTAGCCCGTATCTAATTTTGACAGGCCAACTACAAAGCCAGATGGACAGGAGAGCAAGAGAGATGGCAGCTGCTTCTAAGGCTGACAGACATCACCTCCCATCCCTTCAAGAAATCAAGAGAACCAACCTGCTTTCCCTCTCTTTCACATGCCACCACCCAATGCAACACAATTTTGCCTCCAGTCGTTGTTGCTGTTAGGTTGCTAAATCATGTCTGACTCTGCGACCCCATGGACTGCAGCACCCCAGGCTTCCCTGTCCTTCACTATCTCCTGGAGTTTGCTCAAACCCATATCCATTGGGTTGGTGATGCCATCCAACCATCTCATCCTCTGTTGTTCCCTTCTCCTCCTGCCTTCAATCTTTGCCAGCCTCAGGGTCTTTTCCAATGAGTTGGCTCTTCGCACCAGGTAACCAAAGTATTGGAGCTTCAGTTTCAGCATCAGTCCTTCCAATGAATATTCAGGGTTGACTTCCTTTAGGATGAACTGGTTTGATCCCCTTGCTATCCAAGGGACTCTCAAGAATCCTCTGTAGCACCACAATTTGAAAAACTTCAGCAGTACTCCAAGGGTGGCAGAATGACTGACTTCCATTCACAAGTAGCTCTAGTCATTGCCTGTTCCCGGCCTTTCTTTCTCCCAGTGGTGAACACAGGGAGGAGAAAGATGGCAGTGGGAGAAAATGCTTCAGTCAGGATGGTGCTCTGGGTCCTGTGAGGAGGAATCTTAACATTAACTTTTTCTGATCTTACCTGGGCTCCCAGCCCTCACAAACATCCATGCTGGATATAAAGTGTCTAGGGCATGCCCCCATATGCCCAGAAGAGGGAATCTGGTCACAGACAGCAGCAGCAGGAATTATGTAGCATGCTGGCTCTGGCAACAGGAGGGGAATATTGGCCACATAGTCAGGTACTCCCCACCCTACCATTTATCAACTGTATGACACTCAGTAATTCATTTAATCTCTCTGCACCTCATCTCTGCATCTGTAAATAGTAGCTCCTACCACAGATAGTTAACATGAGAAAGAATATAAAATGTTAATGCCTAACACATCATAAGCTCTCTATAAATGGCAGCTTCTATTACTGCTGTGGGAATATGGCTGTGGTTTCTAACACTGTGAACAAGTATGGGTGAATAACAGCTGTTTCCACAATTATCATTTTTAAGGCTGTTAACATGATTGTAGCTGTGTATCTTAGAGCAATAATGATTATGAGAGAACCCAACTGGGATTTCACATTAAGAAACCAATCACATTAAGGGAAAAAAATAGCATATCAGGTACTGGGTGGACAGTTAGGACAGCCGGAGAGCATGTGGAAAGTTACCAGAAGGTCCAGCTGTGATCAAGAGGGCTTCCCAGGGGAAGAGCTCATTCGGCCTGACAAGGACACAGGAGCCAGAGGAAAAGGCAGGCTCTGACAGACAGAACTCTGTGAGCCCTGGAGCAGAACCCACACACACAGGCTTCATTAACCACAAAGTCATGAGAAAGGTTTTACAGAGTCTGAGACTCTCTGAGGAGAAAAGAGATTAAAGACCACAGGCAAAGCCATCTCTGTTTCTGAGTATCCTTGTCAGGCCAGGCCTCCCTGAGCCCAGCCATGATGGAGGATACAAAGCCCCCTGTGGACTGGTCCCAAAACTACCACAACTCATGTCTCTAGAGCCTTAATCTGAACTCATTCAATAATGGGCTTCCCAGGTGGCACTAGTTGTAAAGAACCCTGCCTGCCAATGCAGGAGACATAAGAGATGTGGGTTTGATCCCTGGATTGGGAAGATACCTTACAGGAGGGCATGGCAAGCCTGGCGGGCTACCATGGGGTAGTGGGGTCGCAAAGAGTCAGACACGACTGAAGCTACTTAGCACACATTCAATAATATCAAGCACTTCCCACCCTTTCATATATACAGGATAGCTATACATGGCTGGGAAATGCCAAAACCACCTTAGTGAGAAAATTCCAGAAACAAAGAAGAAAGATTCTTTAAGGAAAGGGATAAAATAGAGATTTTGGTAGGGCTAAAGATGGTGTGTGAAGAGGTGCACAGAAGAATACTGGTGTGACAGTCTGACTTATAATAAACTGGCTCAAAGTTCCAAAACCCTTGGAATTTCCTGAGTGATAAGAGTGATAAACGTGTCATGATATTTATAACCAACGCTTTTCAATCACACCTGAGTTTATGTTTATAAGGGGCTTGTGGAAAGCACATAAGGATGGGGGCTGATTGCCAGGAAAATCAGCCATGAGATATGAGGATTAGAACTTTCAGTCCCATCCCTGACCTCCAGGGAAGGAAGAAGGGCTGAAGATTGAGTTCAGTTGCCAATGGCCAATGATTTATTTAACCAATCATGCTAATATAATCAAGCCTCCATAAAAACCCAAAGGACCTGTTTGGGAGAGCCTCCAGGTTGGTGAATATGCAGAGATTCAGGGAGAGTGGCAAGCTAAGACAGCATGGAAACTCTACCCTTTCCTCACACCTTGCCCTATGCATTTCTTCCATCTGGATGTTCCTAAATTATATATGTTTATAAATAAACTGGTAATCTACTAAGGAAAATGTTTCTATGATTTCTGTGAAATTCTCTAGCAAATTAACCAAGTGGGGTCATGGAAACCTCAGATCTATAGGCTATTAGAACCACAAGTGACAATCTTGGATTCACATCTAAAGTGGGAGCGGGCAGTCTTGTGGAACTGAGCTGTTAACCTAGGGGATCTAATGTCATCTCCAGGTAGATAGTGTGAATACTGAGTTAAAGTGTAGGACACCCAGCTGGTGTCAGAGAATTGCTTTGTGCAGAGTGAAATAAAACCCACACATTGGAATTGCTATCACAATCCTACCTGAGGAAATTTTTCATAACTCAGTGAATGGCAGTGAGCTCCAAAGAGCATCAGACCAGGGGTGGGGGTGGAGTGCCTGAAAAAGTTGAAAAATATTTTTCACCCAAGGATATTCTGATATACACTTATCCCCCCAGGAGCTAGAAAGCAATGAGAGAGAGGCCTTGTCTACCAGAAAGAATTCCAAGAGGTAGGAAAGCAACCTCCTTGTCAAGGAGGTTGACAAAACCAAACCAAATTCAGCCTAAAGAATTCAGGGAGCTGAATAAGTGTAGTGGGCCACAAGTCTGTAGTAAGGACCCTAAGGGAAAGGCGAGAGGGCAGCAGGAGAGGACCCATCATGCCATAAACCCTAGGCATATAGTGGGAGTAGGATCACAGCAGAATGGAAGCCTTTCTCACTTCCAATCTAATTTTCTTCCTTAGTATCAGACTGATTTTGTGGTGGGTGGCAATGTGCCCAAATGAAAAAGTCTGTTTCCCAACCTGACCTGCAGATAAGGATGGCCACATAATTAAAACTCTGGCCAGTGGTACAACTGTGGTAACTTATCCACAGACATAAGTTATTGAATCAGACATTTGGGGAAGCTCCTTAAAAGAGCAGGTGACTCAACTGGGATGCCCTTTGGCATTTCCTCCTTCCTTCTTGCTAACTGGAATTCAGATATGATGACAGGAACCACAGAGGTCCTCGTGGGACTATGAGGCAACCCTGAGAATGAGAATGCAAAAAGATATAAAAAATGTCTGAGATGATGATGTTCACCTACAGATTTATTTTACATGAGAGAAAAATAAAACCCTATCCCTTGTTATTTCAGGCCTCTGTCACTATGACAGTATGATAGCCAGCTTCCAAGTTGGCTCCCAGTGATCATCACATCCTGGTATTTGTGTTCTTGTTTAGTCCTTTCCCACACTGAATAGAACTGACCTGTGTAACCAACAGGATGTTGAGGAAATGATGGTGTGTGACCTCTAAGGCTATGTCCTAAAAGACATGGTAGATTCTGCCTTGCTTTCTCCTGGATCATTCACTCTTTGGGAAGTCAACAGCCAAGTGTTGAGAGCATTCAAACAGCCCTCTGGATAAGTCCATGTGGCAAAGAACTGAGGTCACCCAACAGTCAGGAGCTTCCCTGATAAACTCAGTTTGTAAAGAATCAGCCTGCAATGCAGGAGACCCCGGTTTGACTCCTGGGTTGGGAAGATCCCCTGGAGAAGGGAAAGGCTACCCACTCCAGTATTCTGGCCTGGAGAAATCCATGGACTGTATAGTCCATGGGGTCACAAAAGAGTCAGAGTCGCAAAAGCATCAGACACAACTGAGTGACTTTCACACACTCACACCAACAGTCAGCATCAACTTGCCAGCTATGCAGATGACTTCTTAGAAGAAGATTCTTTACTTCATCAAGCCTTTCAGATGACCGAAGTCCCAGCTGACATCCTGACTGCAATCTCAGTGAAGACCTCAAGCGAAAACCACCATATGAGCTGCTCCTGAATTGCTGACCCATATAAACTGTGAGATAATAAATGTTTGCTATTCTTTTAAGATACCAAATCTGTTACACAGCAATAGATAATATACAGACACACTCAATTCCTAACTGATACAAAACCTAAGGGATCAACTTGACATGGCCACATCTTGAATGATCCATATTCTCCAACCCGCTGAACTCCCAACCTCAGAAGCACGGCTTCCCTTCTCCTCTTGCCACCTCCTCCTGAACACATGAGAAGCACTCAGCACCCTCCTATGTGTTAGACATGGATTGATTGCTGCTGCTGTCACCAAAGAATCAAGTTTACTTTGTTTCACTTGAAGAGTGGTGTCTACCAGTTCTTTGTCCTCCCATTTTGCCCAGGCACAGGAATTCTCACTTCCACACCACCTCACCCCAAAGTATCTACAGCCCCACGATCTATTATAGAGTAGACCTACCAGTACCCTGACCCACTGAATGGGGGGTACCCATGTGAATTAGTGGAGATCTGGGACAAGTTTGGGGGAACAGAGAGGAGGCCCTCAGCCAACGCCTCTGATGGGCCCTCCTCAGTAGACGATAAGACTTGCTCACAAAAACTGGCTCCCTCAGGTCTCTTTCTGGTGTTTCTACTCCAGTTGTTCTCTCCAAAGCCATGGAAGATCTATCCAATCTGAGGGGTCAGAAATGTGCCCACATGATGCTTGAAAACTCTTCTTATGCTAAGAACTTTGAAAGTTAGACCAGAAATGTGCTGCAGCTTCCATTCTGATTCTATAAGGGATCTTGTCCCTTCAAAGAAGGAGACAACTTCTCTAATTGCCTTTTGATCATGGAAAGAAAGTTCTTAGAATGGAAGTGAAAAAAAAAAAAATGATGAGTTCAAGACAGGCTAGGGGAGAACTTCAATAAAGATTTTGAACGTAAACTACATGTCAGGGTTCTCCAGAGAAACATTACTTGAAGGATGAAATCTGTTGTAAGGAATTAGTTCACACAATTATGGAGGCTGAGAAGTCTCGTGCTCTGTCATCTGCAACCTGGAGACCCAGGAAATTCCAGTCTGAGTTTAAAGGCCTAAGAAAAAGGACCACAGATAGTCTAAGTTCCAGTTCAAGGGCAGGAGAAGAAGGACACTTGAGCTCAGCAGTCAGTCAGAAAGACAGAATTCAACCTTCCTCCTCTTTCTTGTCCTGTAAAGGCCTTGAACAGGTTGAAGGATACCCATCCACTCTGGGAGGGCAAACTGCTTTACCCAGTCCAACAAATTCAAATGGTAATCTCTTACCAAAACACCCTCACAGACATACCCAGAAATAATGCTTAACTAGATACCTGGGTATCCCATGACACATTCAAGTGGATGTATAAAATTAACTATTACTTCAAGAAAACTTATTTATGTCACTCCCTGCCTCATACCCAATGCTCTGGCGACAAGAACCTCTGTATATGTGCTATGTTGCTTTCTCCCTTTTTCCATGATTCTCTGCCCAAAACAGTCTTTTCTCAACATCATCTCTGGCTAAACCATATTCATATTTTAAGACTCAACCTAAGGAACCTCTTGGGGCGTGTTAGGAGCAACCATGCACACTTCCATAATACCCTTGCTCTTACCCACTACACACGGCTCCCATGACACTCTGAACCATCCATGGTCTTACATCACTGACTCTGTATATCTCTATCTCCCCTATCACTCTGAGCGCTTCTTAGGATAGGAGCTTTGTCTAAATCACTGTTTCCAGTCCTTATCTAGAGTCTAGAACAATGTCAAGCAAATAGCGATGCTCAACAAATGTGCACTGGGTGAAAAAACAATTGAATAAGTGAGTGAATGTGTAATGTGCACTGCACAGTGGAACACAATCCTATCCATTCTTAGGTCAATGTCAATTTCATTTTCTTAACCTAGAATCATTGTCCTCAAGCAACACAAGGTAGAGGGGCTGCTTTCTAGCCCTGTGATTCCCCACTCTTAAAGCCAGTATTTGAACCACCACACTTAGGAGCAAGAATCTCATTTCACGTCATTTTTCTCACTCAAATAAATCTAGGTTCAGTGACTCTCCAGAGTGGTGAGAAATTCAATCTCAGGCACATTTGGGGGTATCAAAGTATAATTTTCAAAATACTAAAACATGTAATTTTCATATAAATATACAAGGAATATGTATCAAAAGATTTCCATAATTTATTAATAGGGAAAGACAGGATGAAAAAAGCTGATTCAAAGGAGGGCACAAGAAAATGAGTCTGTGATAAAGGAAATAGGGCAATAAGATTGCTAAATTAACTATAAAATTGGTTAATGCCCTGCTGCTGCTGCTGCTAAGTCACTTCAGTCGTGTCTGACTCTGTGAGACCCCATAGACGGCAGCCCACCAGGCTCCCCGGTCCCTGGGATTCTCTAGGCAAGAACACTGGAGTGGGTTGCCATTTCCTTCTCCAATGCATGAAAGTGAAAAGTAAAAGTGAAGTTGCTCAGTTGTGTCTGACTCTTCGTGACCCCGTAGACGGCAGCCTACCAGGCTTCTCCATCCATGGGAGTTTCCAGGCAAGAGTACTGGAGTGGGGTGCCATCGCCTTCTCTAAGTTAATACCCTCCACAGCAACAAAACCATCACTCTTGAGGTTACCTTCTCTACCAAACAGAAGCACTTGCATCTCAATCAAGCAAAAACCATTCATCTTCTATTAGTTTCCTACAAGCAAACATCTAATTTTTAGAGTCTGGGCAATAGCAACCATAAAGAGAGAGCTCAGCAAATTTACTTTCCTGTAGAGAAAGCAAGTGAACTCTAACCTGGACATAATTCTATCAATAAAGAGGTTAAAATGAGAAGCAGTTAAGGTGAAGTTAGGGGCTATATAGTTTAAACAAATGTGGAAATGAGACTAAACTGGATTTTGACACAATGTGTATCTGTGGCAGGGGAGCAGTCCATGCAATGTGAATAAAAACAATAGAGAGAGATTGTAACAGGGATACCAGTGCCAATGAGTATGCAAAAAAGAAAAGAGAGAGAGAGAGAGAAGAAACAAAAGATCTAGTGTTTTCAGATGGTGATCTGATAGAAAGACTAACCAATTATAGTGGGCAAATACCCAAAATGTGCCTTGATACAGTATTAACAAAGGGGTTTATTGGGAGTCTAGAATGCGTGTCCAAATCCTCCACTCTGGAATTCTCTGCTACATAAGAGAGAACTCAAAGTGTGAAATAAAGATTTCCACTCCTACCCCCTCACACTGTTCCTCCAAACCTAAAAGTCAGGACCTGCAGCACAAACGAACAGCCCCCTTAACTCCTTGGGCTAGAAGGAGCAGGGAGCCAGAAGGCCCGCCTGTGGTGGAGAGTCTTGTCTGCATGTTCTTTCCTCACAAAAGTGGGAAGGGTAAGACCTCTAAAAACCAAAACTGTGGTGACAAAACTTGATCTCAATTGATAGAACTGAATGGAACTGAACTGAGTGGCTTAAACAACAGACATTTTCTCACATTTCTGGAGGCTTTGTTGTTCAGTCACTGAGTCGTGTCCGACCCTTTGTGACCCCATGGACTACAGCACTCCAGGCTCCCCGGTTTTTCACTATCTCCCAGAGTTTGCTGAAACTCATGCCCATTGAATCAGTGATGAGATCCAACCATCTCATCCTCTGTCACCCTCTTCTCCTCCTACCCTCAATCTTCCCCAGCATCAGGGTCTTTTCCAATGAGTTGACTCTTCGCATCAGGTGGCCAAAGTATTGGAGCTTCAGCATCAGCATCAGTCCTTCCAATGAATATTTAGGGTTGATTTCCTTTAAGACTTACTGGTTTGATCTCCTTACTATCCAAGGGACTCTCAAGAGTCTTCTCCAGCACCACAGTTCAAAGGTATCAAAAATTTGGTGCTCAGCCTTCTTTATGGTCCAATTCTCACATATGTACATGATACTGGGAAAACTATAGCTTTGACTATATGGACCTTTGTTGGCAAAGTAATGTTTCTGCTTTTTAACACACTGTCTAGATTTGTCATAGCTTTTCTTCCAAGGAGCAAGCATCTTTAATTTCATGGTTGCAGTCACCATCCAGAGTGATTCTGGAGCCCAAGAAAATAAAGTCTGTCACTGTTTCCACTTTTTCCCCATCTATTTGCCATGATGTGATGGGACGAGAAGCCATGATCTTAGTTCTGGAAGCTGGAAAGCTTCAAATTCTGTTCATGGTGAGATCCTTCTCTCTGGCTAGGAGCTATCATCTGCCTTCTCACTGCACCCTCACATGGTGAAGAGAGGCAGCTCTGGTGTCTCTTCCTTTTCCTATAAGGGCACTAATCCCCATGGGGACCCCATCCTCATGACTTCATAGAAACCTAATTACCTCCCAAAGGGCCCAATACCAAATACCACATAGGATTCAACATATAAATTGTTGGAGGGAAACAAACATTCTATCCATAACAGCACCTAAAACTAAACGGTTTAATTAGGGGTTGAGATCCTGTACCACACCCAGAGATTACTAATGTTAACATTTTGATATCTAATCTGATACTGACTTTTAAAATTTCCCTGTTTTTGGGTACTTAGGAAGGTGGTTTCAATTTTACCTATTAAAAAATTCTGCAATGATTATTTTCTATGACATATTCTCAAAGAATACACAGAAAAACTATACAAAAAAGGTCTTAATGACCTGGATAACCACAATGGAGTGGTCACTCACTTAGAGTCAGACATCCTGGAGTGTGAAGTCAAGTGGGCCATAGGAAGTATTACAATGAATAAAGCTAATGGAGATGATGGAATTCCAGCTGAGCTACTTAAAATCCTAAAAGATGATGCTATTAAAGTGCTGCACTCAATATGTGAGCAAATTTGGAAAACTCAGCAATGGCCACAGGACTGGAAAACATCAGTTTTCATTCCAATTCCAAAGAAGGACAATGCCAAATAATGTTCTAACTACCATACAATTTCACTCATTTCACCTGTTAGCAAGACAATACTCAAAATCCTTCAAGCTAGGCTTCAACAGTATGTGAACCAAGAACTTACAGATGTACAAGCTGAATTTAGAAAAGGCAGAGGAACCAGAGATCAAATTGCCAACATCCATTGGATCATGTAAAAGCAAGAGAATTCCAGAAAAACATCTACTTCTGCTTCATTGACTACACTAAAGCCTTTGACAGTGTAGATCACAACAAATTGTGGAAGATTCTTCAAGAGATGGGAATACCAGACCACCTTATCTGTCTCCTGAGAAACCTGTATACAGGTCAAGAAACAACAGTTAGAACTGGACATGGAACAATGAAATGGTTCCAAATTGAGTAAGGAGTACATCAAGGCTACATATTGTCACCCTGTTTATGTAACTTATATGCAGAGTACATCATGCAAAATGCTGGGCTGGATGACTCACAAGCTGGAATCAAGATTTCTGGGAGAAATATCAGCAACCTTAGATATGCAGATGATATCATATCACCCTAATGGCAGAAAGCAAAGAAGGGCTAAAGAGCCTCTTGATGAAGGTGAAAGAAGAGAGTGAAAAAACTGGCTAAAACTCAACATTCAAAAAAACTAAGATCATGGCATCTGGTCTCATCATTTTATGGCAAACAGATGAGGAAAAAATGGAAACAGTAGAAGATTTTATTTTCTTGGGCTCCAAAATCACTGCAGACAGTGACTGCAGCCATGAAATTAAAAAATGCTTGCTCCTTGGAAGAAAAACTATGACAAGCCTAGAGAGTATATTAAAAAGCAGAGACATTACTTTGTCAACAAAGGTGCATATAGTCAAAGCTATGGTTTTCCCAGTAGCCATGTACGGATGTTAAAATTGGACCATTAAGAAGGCTGAGCGCCAAAGAACTGATGTATTCAAACTGTGGTGCTAGAGAAGACTCTTGAGAATCCCTTGGACTGCAAGGAGATCAAAGCAGCCAGTCCTAAAGGAAATCAACCCTGAATATTCATTGGAAGGATTGATGCTGAAGCTGAAGCTCCAATACTTTGGCCAACTGATGAGAAGAGCCAGCTTGTTGGAAAAGACCCTAATGCTGGGAAAGATCGAGGGCAGAAGGAGAAGGGGACGACAGAGGATAAGATGGTTGGATCTCATCACTGACTCAATGGGCATGAGTTTGAGCAAACTCTGGGAGATAGTGAAGGACAGGGAGATAGTGAAGGACCGGGAAGCCTGGCATGCTGCAATCCACAGGGTCGCAAAGAGTCAGACATGACTTATCAACTGACAACAACAAATGTATGTTTTCTAAGGCTCTTGAAACATGTTGCCAAATGACTTTCCAGCATTTTTGGTTGGTATTCATAAGGCCATCTGAGCACAACTCACTCACTCTGAGTCTTACTGCTGCAGAATTATTTTTTATTTGTAGAAAACCAGCACATGTGTATGATAAAGTATTCAATTAGTGCAAGAATGTGTTTACACTCTTGCTGCCGACTTTGAATCCGTTTTTCCAAAGGAAGGGAGGGAAGGAGGAAGGGAAGTTGAGGAAGGTTAATCATGTTCCATATATTTTCCTTAAATCCCTCTTAGCCTTTGCAACTGTCTCCACTAATATTTTCCAATTCTGTGCCTTTAGAGGCCAGGTTAGGATAATGATTCTCTTTATATTCTAAGGTTGGCCTTCCCTCTCCTGATTAATCTCTGGAGTTTGCTGAATCTTTGCTTTTGCTTTTCAAATGCAGTTAAAAACTTCTTTCTACCACATTTTTTCCCCATTTTAACAGGATTTGACATCCCCCTAAGCATCAGTCATGGTTGAGAAATTAGAGAAAAGGATGCTTAACATTTGTAAACCCCATTAGATCTCTGGCTACTGAAATGATCTGCTATATTTTCTTCAAACAACATGGCTAGGGCCATCATGAGACTATACTTACAGCGAGGCAGTCTCCTCTGATTTTAGCAAGAGTTTGCCCTTTAAAGTCTGACCCCAAGAAAGATGATCCATCTTCACTCTAGACTCTTGGGGCTGGACAGAGGAGATACAGGCCCTATGTTGGTGGCCCATGAAGTGAAGTGAAGAAGTGAAGTGAAGTCGCTCAGTCGTGTCTGACTCGTTGCGACCCCATGGACTGTAGCTTACTACGCTCCTCTGTCCATGGGATTTTCCAGGCAAGAGTACTGGAGTGGGTTGCCATTTCCTTCTCCAGAGGATCTTCCTGACCCAGGGGTCGAACCCAGGTCTCCCGCACTGTAGGCAGACGCTCTACCATCTGAGCCACCAGGTAGGTCCATGAGTACTGCATAATTGAAGGAAGGGCCACAGGGAGCACAGGTGTTTTGAATTGATCAGGACAAGAATCGTCCACCATCACAGCACAGCACTGTCCTGCCTGCCAAGAACCACCCTCCTTGAATCCTCATCCTCCTGAACCCTCAGCTGGTTATGGTAGAAGAGAAAAACAAACAACCCCACACAGATTCATTATAATCCTGCTGTGTAGGTCAGATCAATTCATTTTGGATGACACATTCCCCAATACCTACTCTGGGGCCACAGAGATGAATCCAACCCAAAAACTTCCCTGGAGAGGACACACACTGTGATAGGGTTCCTTCTAAAGCTCTTCCCTTTGAATCATAGTTGGCATTGTACAAAGCCATGTCCTGTGGCAAGAAATAGGCTCCATGTAATGGAGCAGTTTCTGTAAGATGTGGCCCTTGCAGGGAGAATACATCAGGCTGTGCAAATTTCCCTGTGATAACTTAAACGACTAGCTCCAGATGAGGAAGTAAGTGAGGAGTAAACAGGAAGGGGCTCTGGGTCCTCCTCTGCTCCCTGTCCCAGCTCTTTACCGCTGGCTTTCTTCTCTGACAGCTAAGTCCCAGAGTCCCCATGCTGTGCTATAGCGCTGCCTCCAGCCTGTCTGCTTATCCACAATAGCTCTATCTTTTTTCCTTCTCCTCATAAAAACCCTTTTCCAGAGTCTCAGCCCACCCTGTCCCTCTAGACTTCTCAGTTTCACACCTCATTGTGTGACCTCTATTTCTATTTGGTCTCTAAAACCATTCAAGCCCATAACCTAAGACTTTCTTTCTCATTTACCAAAGATATAATAAGGCTGTTGGCTCCATGACACTACTCAGACTTGTAACACATGAAAGAAAGTCATCAAATAACACTTCCATTTCCCAATTTTCCATAGACTTCATATATCTGGCAATAAGTTTTCAAGTACTATGTTTTTCATGGATGTATCTGTCATACAATTGAGATTCGACTGTGCAAAATAAGACTTCATTGCTAACATATTGATTTTTTAAAGTGTTTTCAGTTTTATCCTCAATTTGTAGCCAAATTCTCATTTGTCAACTATTTCTTATATGTCTTAACACAGTTACATTTAGGTCTCATGCCAATAAATTCAGGCTAATTTGCATCATCAAATGATACCATATTTTCATGGTAAACAGCCTATCTTTAGATTTAACTATAAATGTTTCCATTTTATGAAAGCTTATAATTTAAAAATGATATAAGTTCAGCCTATAGCCACCTCTCTTCTAAATACTTTTGTCCTTACAAATTATTTTTGTGTCTGATGCTATAATTCCAGTCAAAGCAGTCCAGTACCTCTGAAATGGAAAGTATCTTATTAGACATTCCAGTGTTTAAGTTAAGGTTTTCCTTTGGAAAACAGCTTGCAGACCGCAGCTGGAGGATATTTCCTGAGTTATTATGCCCCTAAAACTTCTTAATCAAGAACAAGGAATGAAAAGGTTGAATAATGGTGTTGACACTAGATGTGGACCCAGATGAAGGGTCTAGAAATATGGGCAAACACTGCCTTAAAATTATTGAAATTCTCTGACCAGAAAGGCAGGAATGAGACAGTGAACACATTACTGATGCTGCTTCCAGGAGCAGAGGGTGGGCCCAGTCGACTTGCACATTTGAACCTAGATCCTGGCCATCCTGACAGAGATTGCTGAGTCCTGGGAATACAACAGGGCCTCCTTCAGCTCTCCATCATGAAAGGGGGGCCCGAGAGCCCAGGTCACAATGCCACTCCCCACTGATGCTTAGCTGAAAACCTATCCCACTCTCTGGAGTCTACCAACCACACCCTCATCCAAATTTAGACATTCCCTGACCTGGCTGGATCTGGCCCCTGAGATGTTCCATGGTGCTGTTCAAAACAAAGAAACAAGATGCTTTTAGGGCCAAGGAACACATTGGCCTCACCAGGAGGCCCCAGCAGCTCCTAATGGAATCAGCATGGGCCATGACACAGACTCCTCACTTTAATTTCTGATTTGCTACCAACTGGGAGATCTTAAGCCAAGTTTCATCACCCCTCCTAGTCCCCCATTTCTGCATCTATAAAGTACAGATAATATGATATGGGGATGTGGTAGCCATACTGAAAGTATGCAAAAGAAAAGGATTATGAAAACACCCAGTACAATTATCAGTCTGGCAATATGTTGATGCTAGCTTTGAACAGTTTGCATTACTTTCTAAAAATAAAAAGGCTGTTAAGAAAATCTTATGAGAATTCATCTTTCCACTTGTATAATTTTCATAAAAACTCTGGAAGTGTTAGCATGTAAACAATGCCAGATACTCATTTTCTTTATAAATATCTATAATTGAAATCAGCTTTACAAAACAGAACAAACCCAAGTAAATTATATGCACATGTAATTACAAAATTTTTGTCTCATTAACAAAAGCTTATGTAAATCCAAATTAGGAATGTAAAGAGCATCCTTGAACTTTTTGATCCATTTCTTCCAGCTTAATTGCAAAACTCTTAAGAACCATACAACTACTCCCACTTTCTGAACTAAATACAAAAGAAGACAGAGTGGAGAATGAGCCAAAACCCGAGCCTTGGGGATGCCCATGCTTTAAGGAGGAAGAATTCTCAAAGTCATTGCCAAACATAAAATAAAAATTAAAACTACTACAATAGCTAAAATTAAAAGGACTGAAAATACTAAATGTTGATGAGGATGGAAAGCAACCAAAACTCCCATAAGTTGCTGATGGGGGAGTAAAATGGTACAACTTGGAAAGGTTATTTTGTTATACATTTGAACATGTACCTATTATACTTCTGATCCTAAGTGTCTACCCAAGAGAAATGAGAATATATATCCACAAAAAGTCTTGTATAAGAATATTCATTATGGTCAAAGACAAAATACAACCCAAATTTCTACCCCCAGGAAAATGAATAAATGAACCATGGAATAAGATGCATACTACTCAGCAATAAATAGGAAAAAACTACTGTCAAATGATACCAGTTTCACAGACATTATGCTGAGTGAAAGAAGCCAGTCATTAAAAAGTAGACAATATATGAATCTATTTATATGAAGTCCTACAAAAGACAAAAACAATAGTGAAAAAAATCAGAAAAGTGACTAAGACCAGAGAATATTCTAATCTTCCTACTTTTCAGGTTTGTAACTCTCCTCTTCGGTAGTAAGAAACCTGACCCCCAGAACAATTAACATATTTACTCATTTGCTCAAGCCTAGGATACACAGCAGAGAAGGCAATGGCACCCCACTCCACCCCAGTACTCTTGCCTGGAAAATCCCATGGACAGAGGAGCCTGGTAGGCTGCAGCCCATGGGGTTGCGAAGAGTCAGACACGACTGAGCGACTTCACTTTCACTTTTCACTTTCATGCATTGGAGAAGGAAATGGCAACCCACTCCAGTGTTCTTGCCCAGAGAATCCCAGGGATGGGGGAGCCTGGTGGGCTGCCGTCTATGGAGTCACACAGAGTCGGACACGACTGAAGCAACTTAGCAGCAGCAGCAGCAGGATACACAGAAAGTAATTCAGAACTGCTAACTCATGCCACTGAGAAAAGCTGTCTACTATCTGGAGTTCAGCATTTGTTTTCAGTAATTTTTTAGGCAATATTTATACTGAGTGAAGTGCACATATAATTATGTGTATGGTTTGACGTATTTTGACATATGAACACACACACTCCTATGGAGGCATAGAACATTCCATCACCCTAGGAAGTCCCCTCATGTCCCTCCTTAGTCAGTCCTTCCAGAATTAGTCACTTTTCTGATTCTTTTAGGCACATGAAAAGATGTTGAACTTTGCTAATTATTATAAAAATGCAAATGAAAACTGTGAGATATCATTTTACACCAGTCAGAATGGCTGTCATTTAAAAGTCTACAAATAACAAATGCTGGAGAGGATGTGGAGAGAAGGGAACCTTCCTACATTGTTGGTGGGAATGTAAGTTGGTGCAGCCACCATGGAAACAGTAAGGAGGTTCCTCAGAAAACTAAAAATACAATCACCACTGTTGTTGCTGTTGCTATTCTGTTGCTCAGTGGTGTCTGACTCTTTGTGACCCCATGGACTGCAGCAGGCCAGGCTTCCCTGTCCTTCACTATCTCCCGGAGTTTGCTCAAACTCATGTCCATTGAGTTGATGATGCAATCCAACCATCTCATCCTCTGTCAACCCCTTCTCCTCCTGCCTCCAATCTTTCCCAACATTAGGGTCTTTTCCAATGAGTTGGCTGTTTGCATCAGGTAGCGATCCAATTCCTGGGCATATATCCAGACAAAACTGTAATTCCAAAAGATATATATACTCCAAAAGTTAGCAGACATAAGGTTTTATATGGTTAAAAAATAAGGTCCTACTATATAGCACAAATAACTATGTTCAATATCCTACAATAAACCATAATGGAAATGAATTTTTTAAAAGGAATGTATATATGTATACATATAGACATGTGTATGTGTAATTATATCAATTTGCTATAGAGGAGAAATTAACACAACATTGTAAATCAACTATACTTCATATTTTTTAAAGCAAAATGTTAAGAATTCAAAAACAAAACAAAAACAAAAAACAAATGCATGAACCTGGAAGGTATTAAATGGGCTTGAAAAAGTTTAAAAAAAAATAAGAATACGCTCATTTTCATGTGATCTTAGATTTAGTTTATATGCTTAAAAATGTGATTTTTATCAGAAAAGTAATTTATTTCTGGATTAATTTAGGAAGACTTGACACTTTTTGATACTGAGTATTCTCAAGTATATGAAAGGTCAAACATACCAGAACTTTCCATTGTATAAGACTTCTTCTGTACCCTCCTTTTTAGTTGTGCCTAAATATAGTATTTTAAATGTGTTTTTGATACAAATCTATTTATACGATTAAATTTACTTGGAGGGTATTTTATATTTTATCACTATTACAAATTAATTGTTTTCTCCCATCAAATCTTCTAATTGATGTTGCTTACATAGAGGTAAATGTTTATAAATAGTTTATAAGTTTTCTAAGCTTATAGCACTTAATAGGAGGAAAAAGATTTTCTTTCTTTATCAATCACCAACTCACAATGGCAGGAAATAAATCTAGGATCTAGGGCTACATACCAAAAGAAACTTCAGGGAATTCTTGTTTTTTTCCTCCTGATGAAATGAAATAGAACACTCAGCACACTCGCTTTGGAAATAGTAGATAGATAGACTGTCTTAACTACATTAGCCCCGGTTAAAACAAGTGAAGAAATAATGAGAATGAAACTGAGACTGAAGTGTGAAAAACAGAAGATTTTGCAGTGCTTGTCAAAGGTCATAACCACACATGCTTTTAGGGTATGGACTTTGCAGTCACAACACTGCCCTCAAAAGAAAAAAATATTTTCTTTAATGTGACTATGCATAATTTTCAGAACTTTTCATAGTTTTCTAATTTGAGGTAGCAAACTCATATCCCAAAGGGGGCCAGGCAAGTGACTCAAAGGAGTGACTGGGGATAATGAAATAGGGAAAGGTGAGGATTGGTGGAAACCACCTACCTTGTGCTCCACTAAAGGGCCAGAGTTCCCTCAGCACCAGTCAGTGGCCTTCCTGAACTAACTGAGATTCATGTTTCTGTATCTTATAAATGTTTAAAGCGAAGCCAGAAATCCAGATATAACACATGGATGTTCCCAGGCCCTCAGGCCAACCAGTGTGCATCCCTCCCTGCTTTCACCCTTGCTCTTGTACCTCCAGCTCACTGGTGACCCCAGCAGTGAAGAGAAGCCTGTACTCCATGGTAGCACTCAGCATGGGCCATGTGGAATCCAGCTGAGGCTATCTCTGCACTCCAGACCGAGCACTACCACCCCAGTTGAATGGGATCTGCACCAGAGACAGATGTGGAAAATTAACTTCTGATTTTTAACATTCTCTTGTAATGGCAATGACAAGTTCCAGGAAACTGCCAATTTCCTAAAAGCCTCCTCTCAAACAAAGAGCTGCCTGGCCCCTTTTCCTAGTGGACTGCATATGGGGCACCACTTGACTGCTCACAGAATGGCAACTGAAGTCTGTGATCTAGACTCCAGAGGGGAGGTGGAGCCTCCCCTCCACACGCAGAATGCATAGATTGGTCCACATTTTGTGAAAGAATCCTCCAAAGCTAGCACACTCTTAATTAACTAGAGTCTCTTTGTGAGCAGCTTCTTTTTAAAAGAGCTCTATTGATATATAACATTGGTATCCTGATTTGCAATTTTCAGAGTGTCTTCTGCCTTCTTGTCCAATCTTAAAACCACCCCCTGTGGGAGATGTTAAAATAATCTTCATTTTACAGATGAGAAAGCTAAGATCAGCGTGGTTTGATGGCTCACCCAAACTCCACAAAACCAGTGTTTCTGTGGAGGCATTAGCCTTCTGTCTACCTTCAACTGGTTCATCAAGTAACCCCTACCACAAGCCTTTGTCCCTGTTTTATGTGAAAATCTATGTTGGTAGAAAGAAACACAGAGTGTGATTTCTTTCAAACCTAAGAAGAGGCATAAATAAACTTCACAAAATTCTATAATAGAAGCTGAGGTGCACGGACAGATCTCAGGAAGAGAGCCAGCTAGAACCCCTGGAAGATGAGTTCCTCAGGAAAAGTCAGGCAGGATAGCTTCTGGTGGGAGAAAAGCAGTCATTCGATTTGTTTGTATGTTTATTCTGAACAGTTTTTCCACTCCTTATATGTACCTTTGGTAAAAATGTTGCCTGCTTCATAAAATGAAGTTCTGTGTGGTTTTTTTACAAACAGGAATCTGTTTTTATAGAGCTGCAATCTCTAAGGTTAATTTCGTACTCCGTCAAAAAGCAGGGGTTCTCCAGGGAGGCAAGTGAATCGCTGTTGCCACCTAGTGGACCTTTCTAAATGGTTAACAGCAGAGGAGGCTCGCCGTGGGTGCTTTGAGGCTTCAACTGCATCTCGTCAATGACATCCGTGTGACAGCTACTGAGAGGCTAGAGCAGTCTGGGCAAGTCAACCCATAATTAAGTGTCATTTCTTATTAAAAGCAGATTGCATTTAAAAGATCTTGAAAAATTCCTCACAATGTTTGAAGCATCACAAATTGAACAGGAGCTCTCACCTAAACGATGCACTGTACGTCTGTTCTGCTCTCCAGGATTATGTTCACATTTTCTCTTAATCAGAGTCATGCTTTGTTGACTTAAATATCTATACTAAGTGGATGGACCATGTGAGCCAATCATACTCTACATCAAAGCCTGATTTACTTGATTCTTTGGACTTCATACGTGTGACACCTGCCTTCCTTGTTGTCCATCTACAACAGCCTGTCAACAAAGCCTATAATTTCCACTTTCAAACTTTTTAAATTAACCCTTCCCTCCTACTGCAACATCCCAATCCTGCCCTTTATCCTTGAATTCTGGATTCTCTCATTTATTCAACACATTTTGACCATGCACTGACTGCTGGTATATTCAGCCACACACTGGGCAGGTGGTAGAGACATGAGGCAGCACCACCTGCGGACCGGGGAGAGGGCTTATTCACAGAGGATTTCAGGTGAAACTGTGCAAGTCGAGAAGGATGAGGAGCTTCCCTGCTGGGCCTCTTGACACGAACTCTTTCTAATTCAATCCACCATAACTTCTCTTCAGCCTGACTGCTCTCTTTCATTCTTTTTTTTTTTTTTTTTTTTTTTTTTTTTTTTTTATTCTTCCAATTTTATTTTATTTTTAAACTTTACATAATTGTATTAGTTTTGCCAAATATCAAAATGAATCCACCACAGGTATACATGTGTTCCCCATCCCGAACCCTCCTCCCTCCTCCCTCCCCATACCATCCCTCTGGGCCGTCCCAGTGCACCAGCCCCAAGCATCCAGCATCGTGCATCGAACCTGGACTGGCAACTCGTTTCCTACATGATATTTTACATGTTTCATTGCCATTCTCCCAAATCTTCCCACCCTCTCCCTCTCCCACAGAGTCCATAAGACTGTTCTATACATCAGTGTCTCTTTTGCTGTCTCGTACACCGGGTTATTGTTACCATCTTTCTAAATTCCATATATATGCGTTAGTATACTGTATTTATGTTTTTCCTTCTGGCTTACTTCACTCTGTATAATAGGCTCCAGTTTCATCCACCTCATTAGAACTGATTCAAATGTATTCTTTTTAATGGCTGAGTAATACTCCATTGTGTATATGTACCACAGCTTTCTTATCCATTCATCTGCTGATGGACATCTAGGTTGCTTCCATGTCTTGGCTATTATAAACAGTGCTGCGATGAACATTGGGGTACACGTGTCTCTTTCCCTTCTGGTTTCCTCAGTGTGTATGCCCAGCAGTGGGGTTGCTGGATCATAAGGCAGTTCTATTTCCAGTTTTTTAAGGAATCTCCACACTGTTCTCCATAGTGGCTGTACTAGTTTGCATTCCCACCAACAGTGTAAGAGGATTCCCTTTTCTCCACACCCTCTCCAGCATTTATTGCTTGTAGACTTTTGGATCGCAGCCATTCTGACTGGTGTGAAATGGTACCTCATAGTGGTTTTGATTTGCATTTCTCTGATAATGAGTGATGTTGAGCATCTTTTCATGTGTTTGTTAGCCATCTGTATGTCTTTTTTGGAGAAATGTCTATTTAGTTCTTTGGCCCATTTTTTGATTGGGTCGTTTATTTTTCTGGAGTTGAGCTGTAGGAGTTGCTTGTATATTTTTGAGATTAGTTGTTTGTCGGTTGCTTCATTTGCTGTCAAAGCTTTCAAGTTCCCTCCTTCATCCAGGCAGCTCATCCACCGAATCTGTCTCACTCTGTGCTCAGAGATACAGATGGGGTGAAATCCAGTCCCTGGCCTTAAGGAGTTCAAAAGGAGAAAGACCAACAGAACCACAAGTATGGAGCTGCCTGAGGCAGGGATAACAGGTGCTCTAGGGGCCCAGAGAGGGCATAAGAAGTTCTGCTAGGCACTGGAATAGAGCTGGACTGGTGGGGGAAGGGGGCAGGGAGCGTTGTTTTCCAAGAGAAGGTGACATTCACACTGGACCCTGAAAGATGAGAAGGTTATCAGCTGGACGTGGGGGAAGGCTAGGCAGAGAGCATCCCAGGCAAAGGGAGCTGCAACTGGAAACACAGAACAAACGGAGGGTCTGTAACTGCAGTCCCTCTCCATGGTGGGAGAGGAGGTGCACAGTTAGTGGGTAATGACCCAGATTCTGACCACCTCAGAATGGTCGTGATGGCCATATGTTCCCTCCACTGGGTAGATTTATCATTCCTGCGGATGCCTGAGGCAATAACAACTAATAATAAGGTTTCAAATGAATGAAATCCCATGCAGCCACTTCTGACTCATTTCACATGCCACTGCACTGATATGGCTGGGCTTGTATGGGGCTCAGCAGTCACTGAGAATCGGGCTCTAGGATCAAGGCTCATATCCACAAGTCCCAGTGTGGACTGAGGTGGTGTATGTACTAGACTGAGGCACCGATGACCAGCTGCAGGAGTGCTGCCATCTGATGGCTCAGATGAGTTTTCCTCTAGGATTTGCTCTCAGTTGAAGAGAACAGCCTCATTCAAAGTCATGACCCCTTCCCACAGATAACCCACATCCAGCGATGGATGCAGGGAACAAAGCCTGGGCCTCCCACTTTTATACAGAACAACTTGAAGGGATCATTGCAGCTCCAGGGCCTCCCGTGGGATTGGCTGACCTCTGTCTTCATACCACCACAGGTGTTCGTCCCAAGAGTAACCCCAGTGCACGTACATCTCTACCTGTGAGTCTGCCTTCCAGAGAACCTGATCCACAACAGATGCCCTAGGTGACTTGGTTACAATACAAACAAACCATGGTATTAAAATAGTTTCACAAAGACCGTACCGATCTGAAGGAAGTTGGTCAGCCACGGAAACCAGGTAAAGTAGTTAGTGGCAGTGCTCACTCATGCTCTGTGCTGGGAGAAGGAACCTTCCCAGTGCCTCTCCAGCTCTGTTCCCCCTGGAAGGGCACTTCCTCCTAGGGAAATGGATGTGTAGTGCTGCTGAGATTTGGCGCCATTAAAGGAACCCACATCCTGCAAACTAAATCCTCTGTCCCCATTCTCATGCTGAGCAATAGATACTGAGATTCTTATCTGCCTTTCTGTGCACCTGAAGACAGAGAAAGCCTGAATGTGCAGTCCATCTGGCAGTTACAATTTCTTATTTTCATCAGCACATTGACATTTAGGCTTGGAGTTTGTCTCTGCAAACTCCATCAGCCTGAGTGGACTTATTGGTGCTGAGACAGCAGAAAGCACATATGTGCAAGCCCAGAAGGTAGAGCCTAAAACTTGGATGATGGTCAATCCACCATGGCAATGACCTTCTGGGGGCGTCCAGTGGACAGACACTCCACTGCTTCTTATGATACTTAGCCTACACTTTGAAATGTCTATAGACGTAACTCAGTGGGAACACAGAGACAGTTCTGCTTTCCCAGTGTAGCCCCTTCTCAGACCAAACTCACTAGAAACAGACCTCTTTTACCTCAAATGTCAGGGGAGATGACTGATGAAAGGTTAAAGAGCTTTTTCACAAGCAAGAAAAGGAAAAAATTCGAGAGTGAGCAAGTCCAGCAACTTCCCCTGGAGTGAGCAAGGACCAAGGCCCTCCTTGAGGAGGTACTGTTGACATATTAATGCAAGAATTTCTATAAATAATCCTCTTGGAATAAAGGAGACGGTTGTTCTGGTAACTGCTTTCTGACTTCACTTTAAAATCACAACAGAAAAGTGATGATATTATAAGCAAATAGCCAGTTAAAATCATGTCTGCCCAGCTTCCCTGATACCATGGAGAACATCCACTCAGCTTCTAGTTCCTGAGAGCAGGAGGTCAGATTATTACCTTCCAGGTCCTGTCATTGAAAAATGGAATTCTAATGGGCATTTCCTTTCTCTCACAATCTGGTGTTTCTCTTCAGGGAGAGGGTATTCTCCAAATCTCTGCTTTTGAAAATTGACTTCAAAATGGAATTTGGGATATCACTCTCACCTCTGCAACACCTCTATCTCCTCCCTAATTTCTCTCCTCAGCCCTGTAATACATCCCGTTCCTCTGTGAAGTGTAGGTCCCCAGAGGTCTACCAGAGAACATGGATAGCCTCTGGTCACTTGGTCAGTTGAGGGGACTTCCTCCAGGATAGGTGTCTGTGTCAGCTGGGCCTGGGGACATTAAGGTTGAGTACCAGCAAAGCCTGTCTCAGAGTGGCAGTGCTGAAGGAGAGCTCCAACTATCTCCCTAAGCCCCTCTCTTGCTCTTTAGGTAAATGAGGCTCAGAAAGTGTCATGAGCAGAGTCCAGAATGGATTCCTAGACCATTCTAGGACATGGGCCCCTTCCACCAGGACATCTGCTGAGCTGTTTCATTCATGCACTAATCAATCCCACATCTAGACAACCACTTGGTCCACAAATGTTCACTAGGCCTCTACTGTGGATAAGCACAGATATGGAGTCACTAAAAGGAGCAAGAATAAGGGCTGATGCTGAATTCATTTATTAGTCCTTACAGTTTTCTTATATGGGGAATCTTTGGGATTTTCTATATATAGTTCATGTCATCTGTGAACAGAGATCATTTTACTTCTTCATTTCCAATTTGGATTAACTTTCTTTTTCTTGCCTTATTGTTCTAGCTCGGAGTAGGGAGGGCTTTTTAAGGGCTCTGCTTGTGGCCCTACAAGGCTGTCTTCCTCCCTTCTTCAAATCCCCTGTATACTAAACTAACTCTCTTAGCTTAATTGACTTGCCCAAGGTCATAGCTAATATTCAGTTAAGGCAGGCATTAGTCTGAGACCTATTCAACCACAGATTGCCCTAGCTCTTTCCACCTTCTCTTAAGCTAAGAAATCTATCATTATTAATGACATTTTTGAAGAGGTAACACCCATCAGCATCTCAACATAGATGCCTTTTGGAAAGGGAATTTCAAAATTGGGTCTGTATTGACTCTGGGAAAGCAGAGAATGAGTTAGAATTGGATCCAGGAGGAAATGGGGCCTCTGGAGAGCAAAGAAAAGGCAGAGGAGGTCCTTAGGTAAGGGGTGGAGTAAAGAGGAATAGGGTTGATGGGAGGCTGTGTAAATTCTGATCGAGGTGGCTTCCTGTTTTCCAAACTCTCATCCATAGGGTATCAACAGCATGGTTTTTGTAATAGTATAGAACCACCTTGTACTATTGTTGACTCTGTTTTTCTAAAAATAAATATATTTTTAAAGGAAACCTTATATCTCTACTCTAAATCCCTACCAGAATCATTTGTCATAAACAGAATTTAACTGTAGAAAATAAACACAATGAAAGTAATATCATATTGTTAAATTTTAACTAAATAGTTGTCTGCCAAAAGATGCCAGCCTGGGGCCTATTTTCTCTGTTAAAGAGAGAGATTAGCATGCGTTAAGGAGGTGTGGAAAAC
Source organism: Bos taurus (assembly GCF_002263795.3). NCBI lineage: Eukaryota > Metazoa > Chordata > Mammalia > Artiodactyla > Bovidae > Bos > Bos taurus. Next base: position 59,264,545 of record NC_037337.1, read on the forward strand.
TACCACCGAGCTAAATTTCTCCTTGAAACAATTAGAAAAATCAGGAAACCATTAAAAAGGGAATAACTTCCTCATGCTCTAATTCAAAGTTATTTTATGTTGGGATGATGTCCCATCTAAAATTACCTCCCATACCTCCAATGAAACATATCCTTAAATAAAGAAATTCTGAGGCGGATTATCAGATTTGTTTCTGTGAAATGAGTCCAAAGCTCCAACCCAGAGAATCCATGAGAAATGCGGGTTGTGGCTGAGAAGGGAATTTGGAGCGTTTCTACGGAGGCAACAGCTTGGAGGGTCACTAGAGGCAGAAGGGACTGAAGCTTGAGAAACACAAACTTCTCTTAAACCCACAAGCAGTTTTCCTAGCAGGATCTTTGGGGAAAGCAAGAGCCTTCAAAGGTTAGAGACAAGAAAGGGAGCTAGCAGGTTCTGCTAAGAATTCTCGGCTTCTGGTCTCTGTTCACTCTTTCTCCCTTTTTTCCCGCCTCCCTCCCTCCCTCTCAACCTCTCTTACTCTCTCCTTTCTTTCCTCTCTCCCTCCTCCATTTCTCTCTGTCTCACTCACTCCAATCTACTCTAGTTCACCTTATACACATAGAAAACCATGGAGGGAGGCATGGCAAAATGTCATAGATATTATATATATTAATACTTGAGGGCTGAGAGTGGAAGAAGCGGGGCTTGATAGGGACTTTGTGTGCAAACTTTTATTTGATTTAAAATTTTCAATGAATATTTATGAACTCAATTAAAAACATTTTCATGTCTTGAAAATAATCAAAAAGAATGACTCGACAAGCAACATGGAAACTGCATTCCTGCCTAAAGGGAGATGTTTTCAGCTTAAGACTCTATATGAAAGTTACCCTATTTACCAAAAAAATCAAGTATAATGTTCCACCACCACACTGGCAGCACGATATGGGGTATTCTAATTAAAAAGGTATAGGAGCAAGACTACAGCACAATAAAGTTTTAAAAGCTATTCTAATAAATAGCAAGCAGTTAGCAAAGAGCATATTGAAAGGTTTAATTTCTTTTTAATGATGGAGTGTGCATTTTAAAAGAACTTCTAGCAGGTAAAAGCAAATCATTTTGTAAAATGCCTTTGAAAGTACTTTCCACTATTATTTTCTACATTTACTCCTAGTTGCTTTTACATGGTGTTATCACACTTTGAAATTGTTTTAATTATTTGTCATTTATTTTTTGTCTCTCCAGGCCCCCACACCTCCCATAGAATATAAGTCCTTAGGAGTGGGAACCATATCTGCCAATTACAGTCTCTGGCAAATAATAGGTGCTTAATTAATTTGTTGGATGAATGGTTGGTTGAATGAATACAATGATAAAGATCCTTATATAAGAAAATAACAATCTCAGAACAACCTACTGTTGGATAAAAATAGAGTAGAAAACTCCTTAGAGATGAAAAAATCTGCAGGACATAAGAAGAAAAAGTGGCAGATTGTAGAGAGAATATTTGGCTAAGGGTTTTCACCAGGTTTTTAGTGAAGAGACATTGCAAATACCTTAGCTTTACTGCCTAAAAAGAAATTTTTTTTCATTGCTCAGTCATGTACCACTCTTTGAGACCCCATGGACTACGTAGCCTGCTAGTCTCCTCTGTCCATGGACTTCTTCAGGCAAGAATATTGGAATGCCAGGTAGCCATTCCCTTCTCCAAGGAACCTTCCTGACCCAGGGATCTAACCCTGGTCTCCTGCATGGCAGGTGGATTCTTAACTGTCTGAGCCACCAGGGAAGTTCACATTACTGCCTAAACCAATACCTAAAACTTTTAAATTGTTGTATGTGCATGTACACTCAAGTTAACTGTAGTATAAACTCTATAGATTTCTTCAATTAATAAATACAAGCTTGGGGTTTGGAAAGAGAACGTGTTTGGGGGTGAGACCAATGTGGTTGTGAATTCCAGCCCCAACACTATGAAAGAATGTGTGTGCTCCTGATTCAAACAAACTGAGAAAATATTTAAGAAACAGTTGGGGAGATTTGAACACCAGAAGGCAATGGCACCCACTCCAGTACTCTTGCCTGGAAAATCCATGGACGGAGGAGCCTGGTAGGCTGTAGTCCATGGGGTTGCTAAGAATCGGAAACGGCTGAGCGACTTCACTTTCACTTTTCACTTTCATGCACTGGAGAAGGAAATGGCAACCCACTCCAGTGTTCTTGCCTGGAGAATGCCAGGGACGGGGAGCTTGGTGGGCTGCCGTCTACGGGGTTGCACAGAGTCGGACACGACTGAAGCAACTTAGCAGCAGCACCAGCAACAGCAGCAGCAGCTTCTCTTATAGCAATAGATTCCCTAAATTTAGCCCAAAAAGTGACATCCCAGGACAAAAATTACATTTTGCAACCTCCCTTGCAGTTAATTGTGGCCACATGACAAAATTCTAGGCAATTGGATGTGAAAGAAAGTGAAGCAGGTAACTTCCTGGGAGAAACATTGAAAGGAAGGGTTATGATCTTCTTTCCCACTCCCTCCATTCTTTTGATATAAATTTATTTATTTAATTGATTGGAGCAGAGATGGACTGTATGTACTCTTGGTTCAGGCAGATAAGGGAAACAGTTGATGGAGCACAGCCACTACACCAAGCCTTGGCTACCTACCTCCAGCCTACTGGGTAAAAGAGAAATAAACCATTTTATCTAAGCCACTGTTATTCCATGTCTCTACAACAGGCAGCTAAGTCTATTTCTTAAATAATATACTTGCCTACCTCTGATCCCCTGACCAAAGTTTTATCATTCTTAAAGGTAAAAAACACACATAATTGGAGTCTCCAAACAAGAGGAGGAAAAGCATGAGGCAGAAGGAATATTAGAAGACACAATGGTTGAAAATTTTCCAAAACTGATTAAAAAAAAAACCCAAGTCACAATTCCAGAAGACATTTGAACTATGTACATCTGTACAAGCAGAGTAAACACAAAGAAAACCACACATACCATGCCGTAATAAAACTGGTGAAAATAAAGACAAGAAGAAAAATCCAAAAAGCAGTCAGAAAAGTCATTTATTTGCCCAGTGACTGAAACAGATAAAGGCCCTGAAAAATATTTGTTGAATGAATGAATGATGGCTTGGATGAGTGTTTGATAGACTCAGACCATCTTGTTGTTCAGCAGGCTGTAGTAGAAACACGGAAATGGGTATCAGGAGACCTGAGTTCTAATTCCAGCTCTGTCTTAATTAGCAGTATGAAACTAGACAACTGCTTACTTCCTCCAGACCTCTGCTTCCTTGCTACAAAATGAGAGAGTCGGATTTCTGCCTCTGATAATGGCAGAGTAGTTTGTTGCAGACCACTCTCCCACTGAGAAATCTCAAAAAGCTAGACAAGATATAAAAGGCAAAGCAAATTTTTAAAGTATTGGAGAGAAACCTTGGCAGCCAGTACTTGAGGAGACAGGATCTCAGAGAGAAGGGAACCAACTGAAGTGAGTTCAACAATCTGCCAACACTTTGGCCCACAATGTTCTTCCTGATTCATAAGTAATTCAGGATGAGTGAATAAAAACTCCAGCAGAAAGAAGAGCCTAAGAGTTTGGGAAGCTAACCTTAGTTCTCAGCAGCTGCACAGGATTGAAGAGACAAAAGTTGCAGTGTATCTAAAACATTTTCCTTGCCTGGAAGCTATAAAATTCATAATTTAAAGTAAAACCTAGTAAGTCATGGATGTGTGTTGTGATCTCTGAAGTAACCACAAAAGAACTATAATAAAAAGCTAGCAAAGGAGGAAATTCAACGAAAAATATATTTCATCTACCCTGAATTCATGGAGACAGAATGCACATTTGTGGTTACCTGGGACAAGGAGAGGGGGAATTGGGGAGCAACTGCTTAATGGATATAGGGTTTTCTTTTTGGGGTGTGCCTACATAATGGATATGATATTTCCTTTCCAGGTGATGAGAATATTTCAGAACTAGACAGAGGTGATAGCGGCACAGCATTGTGAATGTACTACATACCACTATGTTGTCCACTTTAAACGTTAATTTTATGTTATATGAAGTTAACATCAATAAAAAATGTTTAATTTCAATACAAATTACAAAAAATATCTAAAATGCTTGAATTATCCAAAAGAAAACAAGGGGACAAAGAAAAAAATGGAATACAGAACAGGTGAGGAAAAAGAAAATAAGAAACACAAGACGATAAAATTTAACCCAATGTATCAATAATTATATCAAATATAAATGGTTCTAATATATTGATCAAAAGACAGAAATTATCACAAAGCTCTCAAAAAAGACACACTTTAAATATCAAGATACAGGAAGGTGAAGTGAAGGAAGAAAAGATATGCCATATAAACATAAACCTAAGGAAAAGAGTGGAGCTGAACTAATACCAGACAAAAACTTTGAGATAAGAAGAATTACTAAAATAAAGAGGAACAACTCATAATGAAAAAACTCAGTCCACCAAGAAGCAATTCTAAGTTCAGTTGTACCTCATAGCACAGCTTCACAAATAGGAAGCAAAACTTGACAGGATTAAAGATAAACAGGCACCCCAAAGGGGCTTCCCTATAGTTCAGATGGTAAAGAATCTGCCTGCAATGCAGGAGACCTGGATTCAATGCCTGGGTCAGGAAGATCCCCTGGAGAAGGGAATGGCAACCCACTCCAGGATTCTTGCCTGGATAATCCCCTGGACAGAGGAACCTAGCAGGCTACAGTCCATGGAGTTGCCAAGAGTCACACACGACTGAAGCGACTTAGCCCACAGCAGAGTGGGACTTCCCAGGTGCCACCAGTGGCAAAGAATCATCCTGTCAGTGCAGGAGACACCAGAGACGCAGGTTCAATCCCTGGGTCGGAAAGATCCCCTGGAGGAGGGAACGGCAACCCACTCCAGGATTCTTGCCTGTAAAATCCCATGGACCGAGGAGATTGGCACCCACACACAAACCAAAAAAAGGCACTCCAAAAGTCACAATAGATTGAATATGCCTCTCAGTAACTGATAGAACAAGTAGAGAAAAAAATGACCAAAATACCCAAGATTTTAACACCATAATATACCAAACTTGATCTTATGAACTCATTAAGAATGTTGTACCTAACAACTGTAGAATACATCCTTTTCTCAAAGTGTACCAAAATGTTACATTTACCAAAATTGATCATTTTCAAGCCATAAAGCAAGCCTCAACACAATCCAAAGGACTGAAATTCCACAAAGTATGATCTCTGACAACAGTAGAATTAAGCTAGAGTCAAAAAAAACAAAAAACAAATAAAAAAAACCAAGAAAATCCCTGTTTGGAAATCGAGCAACACACTTCTAAAATGAAGAGGCCAGGACATATGCTCTCTAGAGTCCCCTCAACATCTGATGGTCTCTGAGTCTGAGTGCCTCATTTGCCAACTTTCCATTTCACGCTGAGCAGTGCAGGTCACAGCAAATTTTCCTCATGTCAGGAGGCTTTGGGATTGTCAGTTTTTGCTCCGTTCTCATTGAGAGAGAGAGAGAGAGATTCCCCAGATAAAGAGAGACAAGCTCCTACTTGCTCTCCTTCCTCTCTCAGGCTCACGAGGTTCTGCAGGCAACATTTATACTCCCAATGATCACTTTTCCCAACTTGAGGACGTATCTTCCAGATTCCTGTGAGCTCGACCAGTCTGATGACAGAAGCCACTCCATTTCCAAGGCTACTCACAGGAAGTGTGGCAGGAGCCACCCAGAAAGTGATGGCTGGCCCACGAACAGACTCCTCAGACAGGACCCAGGGAGACTAAGAGGCCAACAGCTTGGAGACATCACTCTGCCCTGAACTCTAAGAGCTGGGCCATTTGTGGTCACCTTGTTTGGGCTCCTGAAGGTGGCTGAATGTAAGTCATATAAACCTGACTTCCCTTGATTGGAGGAGTAAGGCCTGGTGTAAACCAACTCCCAGACTGCCAAGAGCCCCCTTCAGTGACCTGGTCCAGCTTTGCCATGTGCTTACTTAAAAGACTGAACACTCCTTTACACTAGGGTAAACATGACTGATAAAGTTTAACAGGCATCCAAACCTCATTAGCTCAAAAAACTTTTATTAAGCTCCTACTACTTGACAGGTACTCTTCTAGACACAATAGAGTTGCAAAGGTACTCTACAGAGTTGCAAAGAGGAATCAAATGGATTCAGAAGTAAGAGAATTAAGCTTTAAAGTGTTGGGGAAAGTATTTTCAGGAACATTCACAAAGACTAGCCCATGAATGGGTCTGAAGTGAAGCATCTTCCCGAAATCAGAGCCTGGACCATGACCAATCCTGGAGCCTGGAACAGTACAGGTCTAGCTCCACAGTGAAAGTCATGGAGTGGCCTTCCCCCAATACCAAGCCCAGTTCCAGGTCTCCTGCATCATAGATTACCAGATTCAGAAACTTCTGGAGACCCCAATAAAGTAGACAGACATATGGCTATGGGGCATATAAACAATTGCAAAAGGCAAAGCCACTATTACATTCAATCTTGTATTACTGGTGTCATAGCAGAGCCTCTTGGTCCCAAGAGTTGCACTGAGCCCTAGAGAAGACTTGCATGTCATTCTCAGGTAGCACTGTACTTATGTTTTCACAAACGGACAAAAAGAGAAGAAGACATGTTCCTATGGGAAAATGGCAAGGAGTGATGGCTATGGGGACAGGTGTAGGGAAAGGGTATACCTGAGTCCAGATGACCTAGCTGAGATAGGCAATGAGCAACCACCAGCCCTGCCTGGAGGTCTGAGGGACCAGCTCTGGGCTTCCCCATAGGCAGCTGTGATGTCTGGTACACCCCATTCACCTGCCCCTCAAGCTCTCTATCCTAACCTCTGCCCCAAGCACACTTGTAGCTCTGGGCTCAGAGAAAGGTGCCTGCGTGGATCACTGTCAGGCTTACCTCCTCAGTCCAGGAGCCAGGCCACCATCCAGGCCACAAAGCTGATCCACTGACCTGTGCCCAGATGAAGTGACTGGCAGCCAGCTAAGAGCAGGTTCCATGGCATCACAGAATCAAAGTTGAAGGGATAATATGGCTAATCCCTCGTGGCTGGGTGAGGAAGCAAAGACAGAGGTCTCTGGCTCCCCAGACCTAGAATAGGTTCTTTCTGCCTATTCTCCACCTGGCAGGTTCCTATGGAGCTGTGAGAAAACACACACACACACACACACACACACACACATATACACACACATGCACACATACATGGGTAGACTCCCCTGACACACACACATCAGGTGCAGAATTGAGCCCTGACCCCTGGCTGGTGGTCTGGTGTTGCCCATGTGACAATGCTCACATCCTGTTTGGCTTTCCTGAGGTTTGAAATGGATAGCACATGGCACTGAGGTCCAGAGAAAGTGAAAGTCTTTCAGTCGTGTCCGACTCTTCACGACCCCATGGACTATACAGTCCATGGAATTCTCCAGGCCAGAATACTGGAGTGGGTAGACTTTCCCTTCTCCAGGGGATCTTCCCAACCCAGGGATTCAACCCAGGTCTTCCAAACTGAAGGCCGATTCTTTACCAGCTGAGCCACAAGGGAAGCCCAAGAATACTGGAGTGGGTAGCCTACCCCTTCTCCAGGAGTCTTCCCAACCCAGGAATCAAACCAGGGTCTCCTGCATTGCAGGTGGATTCTTTACTAACTGAGCTACGAGGGAAGCCCACTGAGGTCCAGAGAGGGGTCACAAATACCCCTCCTGCAGGGTTGGGCAGAGACTCCCTGAGGGACCAGCAGCCAGTCTTCACAGGCAAGGGGACGTGGCCGGCTCCTTCCCAGTGCTCTCCAGTTCCTGTGGAGTCCCTCAGCATTGTTTCCCATCCTGACAGTGTGACACACACCTGGCTTCTCAGTGGCAACCTCCACTCTCAGCATAAAGGGTGAGTAACAGCACTCTAAAACAGAAAAAAGAAGATGCATGCCCCACTCTATGAGATGAAATCCTTTGGGGACAGCCAAAGGGAAAAGAAATGAACATTTACTATATATTCGCCATGAATTTTCACATATGGTCTCAGCAACAGTGAAGGAAGGTAATAATTTCCAATTTTACACACAGGGAAACTGAGGCCCACAAATGCTACGAGAGTTATACAATTTCTCAAAGTCACAGCACTAGTGAGTGGTGGGATGTCATTCAAACTCAGGTCTTCTTAATGGGCAAGAAGAAAAAAGTCTTGAAGGCCAAGATGGTGGTTTGAGAAAGAAGCAGTATGTAGAAAGGACAAAGCTGAGTATAAAAGCAAAACACAAGGTATTTGAATTTATTTTTTAAAGCTTGAATTTCTAAAAGAAAGGAATTTATATATGAGATATGTTACATTTCTGGTAGATTTTCAAAAAAAAATAATAGATTCTTCCCCACTGAGTGAATTTATATCCAGCCTGAGTCCAAAGACTTGGTAACCTTGGATGAGCCACTTAATCCTTTGGAAAGAGGATTGGAGACAGACCAGAAATGAGTTGGCAGAAGGAGGAAACTGAAGGCTGCCGATGTGAATGACAAATGCTAGAAATGTGGATGTGGAAGGGCAGAGAGAAACAAGCAGACATCTGGAAAGGGGGGTGACGGCTGATGGCAGCGGGCAAGCAGACAGAGCATTTTAGAACCCAACCATCTGGGGCCCTACAGACAGGGGAGGAAGCTCAACTATAATCTCCGTGTTGCTAAGAGCTCATCTGATTCAGGCACTGCCCCAGCAGGGCCTGAAGCCTAGCAAAGAAGAAATTCAATCTTGTGCTCAAATGGACAAGGTAGAATTCTAACAGACTCCTAAAGGGATACTGTCCAGGAGCCCAGAACAATGCTGGTACAGAGGGAAAGATCAATATCTGCTTATCAGATGAATTAATAAATCAGGATATCTAGTTCCTGACCCACCTCTGGTTCTCCATCAGTCTAAAGAAAACAATTTAACCCGCCAGGATCTAATTTTCATCAAATCTAAACTGAAGAGCTTATACTGGATAATCTCCAGCCTCAGGTACTGTATGGCTGCAAGGCTGAAAACTCCCTGGCCAAAGCACACCCTGTCAAAGAAGAGAGTGGGATAATGCCAACAAACCATGGAGGCCATGGGTGCCAGCCCAGGGTTCAAGAATCCTCTTTGAGGAAAAGGCAGTGAGTAACCTCTGGGCTGGAACACAGAAGACAGTACAGAAAATTTATCCAGTCTCTCTCTCTCGCACATGATTTCTCTTTCTCTCACACACACACACTTACACACAGGCATTTGCATACAGTCCCTCTCATCTCCCAGATCCCCCTTACCAGCCTGGAAAATGTTTCAGCCAGATGTGTCAGTTCAGGAAGTTCTAATCCCTGGCCTCCCACAGCTGCTCAGACTCCCATGCATGTGGCCTTGTGTTATTTCAAATGTGAGATCCATCCCCCATCTTTCCTCCTTCATCCCATCCTCCATCAATGCCTACCACTCATGAAGCCTTCTGCAGTGCCCCGGGGGCATGGACACAAGCTCCCGCCTCAAAGACCCTCTCCAGTACTGACTCCCCAGATGCATTTGAGTAGTCATTTAACCACTGTGACTCCAGTTCCTCATCTGTGAAATTAGGAGATAATGTCTACCCAAAGGCTTTTTGCAAAAATTAAAGAAGAGAGTGAACATAAAGAACCCTCACACTGCAATAGGGGTATTGAAATAGGGGAGACAGATGGAGTCAACTCCAAATTCAACAAGGACAAGTGGGGATTCCCAACCAAAAAACAGAGTGAGGGGTCAGTGTTTGGAAAATGACTAAGAGGAGACATCAGTGTTAGGGTGATTCTTGCTAGACTGACTTAACAGGATTCATGATGAAGGCCGGCCAGGATAGTCAGGTTCCAAAGGTGAGAGATGAGAAATTTGACTGTACATTGATGGTGATCAGTATCAAGGGTGGAGGAGTCTCTCTAAACTGACTTAGAAAGAGTCTTAATAAAACTGGGTTTGGCAAGAACAGACATGGAAGCCCAAGGTTAAAATCTAATCAAAAAGAGAGTTCAGAGGACCCTAACAAATGTTTAATCCAAGGAGAGAATCTTGGTAAGCTGCCACAATCATCCAATTTACAACTGTCAAGCCAGACTCTGGGCCTCAGTGTTTCAAGTCCTCAAAATAACCCTAGAAGGAGGATTCAGAGTCCATCTCTATTTCACTGATGAGAAAATAGGGGAATCAAGAGCCCAAAGTCAGACTGTTGGTAAATGACAGAGCTGAGATTCGAACCCAGAAAGTCTGGCTCCAAAGCCCAGAGCCCTCTTTACCCACCAGATGACACAGCTTCCCATCTGGTTTATCTTTGGTGGATTTCATGCTTAATTACTCTCTCCACAAATTTGGGGCAGAGAGACCCAAAGAGATAGGTATCTCAGGCCATCCTGCTTTACAATGGGCCACTCCTTCTCATCCCAGTCATTACTCTGGGGCCTAGAAAGATAAGCCAGTGTAATGGATACTCCATAATGTGATTTGACCAACAACAACATTGGTACACAAAAGAAGAAATCCATAGCAGATTTCTGCATTAGTTTCTATTTCTGTTGTGTTCTGCTTTTGTTTGATAATAAGGGGGAGGAGACTGGGCTTGAACACTCATCTGCAGCAAGAATTTTTTATCACCAGGGCCTGGAAAACAAAATGAGTTTTAATTTCTTCCAATTTTTATTTCAACTTTGCCAGTGGACATCTGTGCTCATGGGCTTGGAAGCCATAATGCACGGCTAACACTTTCCAATAATTTTCTTTTGATAATTCCTCTGACAGTGTGAAGAAAAGGGCCTGAACATGGATTTAAACATCACATGACAGTACTTTCCCAATTTTATGTGGCAAATTGATACTTTTCTTTTTCTACCAAGATAATAAGGGGAGGAGGGAATGATTTCTCAGAAGCGAAAAGCATTGGACTAGGCATCAGAAAAGCCGGGCTCTCATCCAGGCTCTGCTACCTACTCTTGAGCTGTGTGACCTGGGGTGGTAACTTCACCTCTCTGGGCATGTTTCAACATTGAGAAGTGAGATGCTTATGCTATCTGATCTCCAAGTCCCTCCCAGCTCTGAAATTTCCTGCATCAATGATATGTACAGTGCTAGGAGACCTTCACCACATCAGTATTTTGGCTTTGGACCTAGTTTGAGTTAACCTGGCTTGCTGGCTAACATAGGGGAAAATCCAAAATTAATTGTGTACATTTATGAACATATAAAGGGCAACATTTACGTCAAGGATCCCACATGATATAGAGGGCATCAGAATGAGCACATAAACAATAGGGAGTAGTGGAAACAGTGGTGCACAGTGTCTCTAAAGCTGGCAAGAGTGAAAATGCAGACCCGATGTGACCAGAGTCTGAGTTTTCAAGAGAAGATAGAATACTAGATTCGTATGTGAGACTTCTTAATTTTTTAAATACTACTGGAGCCAGAGAAAACATATTCATAATCCCAGTTAGCAAATACTGGGTCATGTGTGGGATTCCCTGGTAGCTCAGCTTGTAAAGAGTCCATATGCAATTCAGGAGACCCTGGTTCGATTCCTGGGTCAGGAAGTTCCCCTGGAGAAGGGATAGGCTACCCACTCCAGAATTCTTGGGCTTCCCTGATGGCTCAGATGGTAAAGAATCTGCCTGCAATGTGGAAGACCTGGGTTGGATCCCTAGGTTGGGAAGATCCCCTGGAGGAAGGTATGGCAGCCCATTCCAATATTCTTGCCTGGAGAATCCCTATGGACAGAGGAGCCTGGCAGGATACAGTTCATGGGGCTGCAAAGAATCGGACACGACTGAGCAACTAAGCACAGCCCGGCATGGGTCAAGTGTACTAGCTCTCCACACCCTTCTCTTGGCTCTCAGAGCTCCAAGTATGAAAAGCTTTCAATTCTGTTTACTCATCTGTCTCCTTTTTGGGCCTAGAACATCTTGAGTGTCCCTGATTCTATGTCAGTCTTGAGCAGCACATTGTGAACAGTTAATAGAATAAAGGAATCTTATTACTTATAACTAAAACCTCACAAAAGATCACGGACTGGGTGGCTCAAATAAGAGAAATGTATTTTCTAACAGTTCTGGAGGCTGGAAAGTCTAAGATCAAGGTTTTTTCCCAGATTCATTTCTAATGAGGCCTCTCTTCCTGGGTTGCAGATGACCCTTCTTCACGTGGCCCTTCCAAGGTATGTGAGTGCAGAGAGCAAGCTCTCTGGGGTCTCTTTTATAAGGCAATAAACCTATTGGGTCAAGCCTCCACCATCCTTATGACCTCTTTTAAACTTAACTACTCCCTTGGAGGCCCCATCTCCAAATACAGTCATACTGGGGGTTGGGGCCTTAACATATTAATTTGGTAGGCACACAAACATTCAGTCTGGGGCAGAAATTCCCTGGCACCAAGTGGTTAGGACTACACACTTTCACTGCTAAGAGCCAGGGATCAATCCCTGGTCATGGAACTAAGATACCACAAACCACTTGGTGTGGCCAAAACAAAATTTATTTTAATTAAAAATTTTAAAAATAAAAAGAAATCATTTATTCCATCACAGCCACCTAATTCCAATCCACAAGAATTTACTAAGGAAAGAAAGTACAGGACATTGAGTCCAGAGGGCAAGAGGGTCAGGAATTGCAGAGGCCCTCAGCCAGGCATGCCTGAGCCTCTCTTCTTTTCCATGGCCTGCATTTCCTCAAGCCTTGCTGATGCTCCTTGCCCCTCATTACCCACTGAGCTGAGCAACAGGCTCTCCCAGGACCATGGCCTTGAGCTTTCCTACAAGCCAATACAAATACAACACCAACTGGGCCACCTCCAGCATCCACATAGCCATGGAGGCATCATTATCCTCACTTTTCCTAACAAGAAAATGCAGGCCCAAGTAGGTGGAGTAATGTGTCTAGTGAGTAGCAGGGCCCAGATTCAAACTCCAGCCTGGATGGCAACAAGGCCTTTGCCCCACCCCCTGAGCATCACTGCTTTCCTGCCATCCACCTCTCCACTAATTATCCTGTCCCAACCAAGAACTTTCAGAGCCAGCACCTGAACCACAAACTGATGTTTACCAGGAGTCAATCCTCATATTCCCCAGACATTTCACACCCCATCTAATTGTCGCTTTCCCTCAGAGCCAGTCTTAGCATGCTACAAATGGCAAATGATCCAGGGTGAGTGGCTTCTAGGGTCCCAGCAAGGCCACCTCACTCAGAAGTGCTTTCTTAAACACTCTGCTTTCTGATGATTGAATTTTTTTTTTAACTTCCTAAGTCATGAGATTAAAAGATGCTTACTACTTGGAAGAAAAGTTATGACCAACCTAGACAGCATATTAAAAGGCAGAGACATTACTTTGTCAACAAAGTTCTGTCTAGTTAAACCTATGGTTTTTCCAGTAGTCATTTATGGATGTGACAGTTGGACTATAAAGAACAAACTGATGCTTTTGAACTGTGGTGTTAGAAAAGACTCTTGAGAGTCCCTTGTACTGCAAGGAGATCCAACCAGTCCATCCTAAAGGAGATCAGGCCTGGGGGTTCATTGGAAGGACTGATATTGAAGCTGAAACTCCAATCATTTGGCCACCTGATGCGACGAGCTGACTCATTTGAAAAGACCCTGATGCTGGGAAAGATTGAGGGCAGGAGGATAAGGGGATGACAGAGGATGAGACAGTTGGATGGCATCACCAATTCAATAGACATGGGTTTGGGTAAACTCTGGGAGTTGGTGATGCACAGGGAGGCCTGGTGTGCTGCGGTTCATAGGGTCGCAAAGAGTCGGGACATGACTGAGCGACTGAACTGAACTGAACTGAAGCCTGGTTAATGATCAGAATCATTCAGGAAGCTTTTTATTTTTTATATAATGAAAAAGCTCATTGGTCTCTAAGAAATAAATGTTTATTGTAAAATGTTAAACAATATATAAAGATATAAGAAAATAAAACTCACCTGAAATTCTACCCTGAGATAACCATCACTAACATATCATGACCTTATTTATATATATAATATATGGGTTTTATGAGGTCTTGTCACACATGCTGTTTTTACTGCTACCTCTTTACATGTGGCTTGGGGAGGGGAGGTTACCTTCTTACTCTGCCTCCGTCCCCTGTTACCCACAATCTGGCCCAGGTTACCAAAGTTAACAACTTTTTCTATGCTCATCAATTATATGCACACACAGACAGGCATTGACTAATGATAGAAATGAAAACAATGACAGGTTTAAAAGGAAGATCTGGATTATCCTTTGATTTATCCATTTTTTTAAAGAGCAATCATATACATTTTGCCGACTCTCAATTTCCTTGTTTAACCCTCATGGGAATACCTTTGTCATCTTTTTTAAAAGTTCAAAACATCCCGTAATATTGATAGTGACAGCACATTGAACTATTCCCCTACTGATGGAAATTTTACATTTATTTTTATCTCTATGCAACAAATATTCTAGGACATATCTATCTATAAACACTACTTCTATCCTATGAAAGAGATTCTCGGCAATGGAATCACTAAGTTGAAGTGATGCACGTCTTCAATTTTAACTACTAATGCCAGATTTCTTTCCAAAATGTTGTAGCAATCTACCCTTCTACCAACAGAGTACAAGTGTACTCAATCCTGCTTCCCACCAGTAGTAGGTGTTATCATTCTCTAGTTTCTGTCAGTCTGATGGGTGGAGAGTGATAACCTATTGTTACTCTTTTTTTTTTACATTTTTCTGTCTATCAGAGACCTTGAGCATGTTTTTCATGTTCATTAGTCATTTGGGTTTGTGTTACTGTGAATAGTCTGTCCTTATCCTCTGCCCATTTTTAATTGGATTGATTGCTTTTTATAAATTTTGGTTTTATATTGGATTATAGTTGATTACCAATGTTGTGTTAGTTGCAGGTATACAGTAGAGTGGTTAAATTATTCATATATATGCATCTATCCTTTTCAATTTCTTCTCCCATTTAGATTATTTCATATATTGAGTAGAGTTCTCTGTGCTATATAGTCAGTCCTTGTTGGTTATCTAGTTGCCTTTTTATTATCAACTTGTAAGATATTAATTCTTTGGAATAGAAACAGGCTAACAGTTCACCTAACCTGTATCTTCACCCTCCTGGGAACAGCCAGACTACATGCCCCAGCCTCCCTGGTGCTTGGACATATCGATAGACCAAGTTTCAGCTGCTGAAGCATGCTGTAAGTGTGCTTCACTCTCAGATCCAGGTCATAAAATGCCCACTTGTGAGTGTCCCTCCTAATGGTCTTCCCCAACAACCTTGGAAGCCACATGTTAATGACTAAAAGGCACAAAATGGAAAGAGCCTGCGTTCCCGAACGCATGGCTGGAAGACGGCTGCATCCAAACATCATGGACTTCATATGAGTGAGAAGTTGATTTCCATCGTGTTAAACCGTAGGAGTAATGAGTTGGTACCTATAGCAGTTAGTGGTGCCCCAACTTACACCTAACACCTGCCATATGTGTTACAACTATGTTCCACAAACTATCACTGTGTATCAACTTTAAACTAAGATCATGGCATCCAGTCCCATCACTTCATGGCAAATAGATGGCTAAACAATGGAAACAGTGACAGACTTTATTTTCTTGAGCTCCAAAATCACTGCAGATGGTTGACTGCCTCCATGAAATGATAAGATACGTGCTCCTTGGAAGAAACGCTATTACAAATCTAGACAGCATAGTAAAAAGCAGAGATGTTACTTTGCTGACAGAAGTCCATATAGCCAAAGCTATTGTTTTTCCAGTAGTCATGTACGGATGTGAGAGTTGGACTATAAAGAAAGCTGAGTGCCAAAGAATTTATGCTTTTGAACTATGGTGTTGGAGAAGACTCCTGAGGGTCCCTTGGACTGCAAGGAGATCCAACCAGTCCATCTTAAAGGAAATCAGTCCTGAATATTCACTGGAAGGACTGATGCTGAAGCTGAAACTCCAATACTTTGGCCACTTGATGCGAAGAACTGACTCAATGGAAAAGACCCTGATGCTGGGCAAGATTGAAGGAAGGAGGAGAAGGGAACAACATAGAATGAGATGGTTGGATGGCATCACTGACTCAATGGACATGACTTTGAGCAAGCTCTGGGAGTTGGTGATGGACAGGGAAGCCTGGCGTGCTTC
This sequence comes from Bos taurus, assembly GCF_002263795.3. NCBI lineage: Eukaryota > Metazoa > Chordata > Mammalia > Artiodactyla > Bovidae > Bos > Bos taurus. Next base: position 59,280,702 of record NC_037337.1, read on the forward strand.
AGTCCATGTGGTCGCAAAGAGTCAGACATGACTGAGCAACTGAACTGAACTGACCAACTTTGTAGTAAAATTTAAATTTTAAAATGCCTATATTTTCTTGTACTCCTTTATTTTATAGTTTCTATATTTTCTATCTATAAATGATCTCTTGGAAGCTTTTCAGAAATACAGATTCTAAAATTCATCCTGAAAAATTCTGCTATAAGCAGACTGTAGTGGAGGCAGGAAATCTAGATATTTTTAACACTCCCTTGGTGATTCTATTACTTTCCCAGGATTGGCAGTATTGCTCAAGCCATTAATGTGGCACCCCCTATCAAAATGGAAGGAACTTGGGGTAATGACTGCCTTATTATTCACTGATGCCTCTAAGAATAATATACCTGTTTTCTAAAAGCAGATTCCTGAAGGGCTAGGGAGAGAGCTCAACCTGAAGCTATGTGTATGCCCATCACTCTAGAAAGCTACAAGGGGTTCAAATCCTGACTCCTCTATTTGTGTGTCCTTGGGCAAGTGACTTACCTTTTCTGGGCCTCCGTTCTCCTCCTCTGTAAGGCTGGGGTGATTATAATTTCTATTGTGTGATATGAATATTGACTTAACTTTCAGGGTCAAACCAAAGATAAAGATACACATAAAAATATTTAATTCTAAACCTGGCACTGGAGCCTATTATACAGAGTGAAGTAAGCCAGAAAGAAAAACACCAATATAGTATACTAACGCATATATATGGAATTTAGAAAGATGGTAACAATAACCCTGTATACGAGACAACAAAAGAGACATTGATGTATATAGAACAGTCTTTTGGACTCTGTGGGAGAGGAAGAGGGTGGGATGATTTGGGATAATGGCATTGAAACATGAAACATGTATAATATCATATGAAATGAATCGCCAGTCCAGGTTCGATGCACGATACTGGATGCTTGGGGCTGGTGCACTGGGACGACCCAGAGGGATGGTATGGGGAGGGAGGAGGGAGGAGGGTTCAGGATAGGGAACACATGTATACCTGTGGCAGATTCATGTTGATATATGGCAAAGTCAATACAATATTGTAAAGTTAAAAAATAAAATAAACCTGGCACATATTCAAACAGCTCTTGCAGCTCTATGTCAAAATAAATAAATAAATAGGCAGATCTAAATAGACATTTCTCCAAAGGAGACATATAGATGGCAAAAAAAAAACCATGAAAAGATGCTAAACATCACTAATTATCAGAGAAATGCAAAGCAAACTACAACAAGGTATCACCTCACGCTGGTCAGAAGAACCCTTATCAAAAAAATCTACAGACAATAAATGCTGGAGAGGATGTGGAGAAAAGGGAACACTTCTACTCTGTTGGTGAGACAGTCAGCAAAACCACAGGGGCCAGAGTGGGTCTAGAAGTCAGGTATCAGAGTTCGAATGTGTGGGAGGCAGGTGTAGTGCAGCTAATGATCTCCCAGGCTCACTAAAACCCCCACAAAAACCTCTTCAGACCATTTACAATGCTGCCTTCCCAGCTAGTTTAAGACTCAAATCTGATCTCATGGATCCCACTAGAAGCCCTTAGGGGCTCCTCTTCCCTTAGGGTTACATGCAAAGACTTTAGCACAAAACCCAAGTCCCTCAAGACTCAAGGCCACAAGACACCCTCCATTCTAGCTACCCCAAAGACAACATGTCAGTCCCTGGCTGCCACAGACTGCTCAAGTCTTCGTGCTTCTGCTCACATTGCTCCTTGTCTGCCTGAAGGATCCCACTCAGCATCGGAATCAATTTTAACTCTTCTCCGTGGGCCCCTCTGCCCTCTCTCCCCCACAGCCCACACTTTCTATCTCCACTTACATTTTCTTCATATCTTTATTTTAGCATTTTCACACTCCATTGTCTCTATTTGTTCCTTGCCATCTTCCTCTGTCTCCACAGCCTTATCCCTATGGACCCACACAGCCAACTGCCTACTCACCCACTCCACTGGGAAGGAGCACAGGCATTGATCTGGACTGAACTATATTCCCCTAAAAGAGGGAAGTCCTAACCCCAGGTTCCTGTGAGGATGACCTTGTTTAAAAATAGAGGTCTTTGGACATGTAATTAGTTAAGATAGGATTGTACTGATTAGAACGGGAAAACTTCAATATGATTGATGTCCTTAAAAAAGAGAAGACACAGTGATGAAGCTCCAAAACAAGGAATGCCAAGGTTACCAGCAACCACCAGAAGCTAGGAGGAGGCAAAGAAGGACCCTCCCCTAGAGATTTCACAGGGAGTGTGGCCCTGTGGACACCTTGCTTTCACATTTCTGGGCTCCAGAACTGTGAAAGAAGACATTTCTGTTATTTTAAGCCACCCAGCTTGTGGTTCTTTGTTACAACAGCCTGAGCAAATTCATATAAAAACTTTATATATATCAAGGTGAAGGGTGGCAGAATATGCCACTCCAAATATGCCACTTGAGCATAAGGATTTGTGAGCTGAATGCAATTGAAAAGGAGCAAATAAAAGTTTTCTGTCCTCCCTCTTTTTGCCTGAGCGAAAAGTCAAAGTGAAGTCGCTCAGTCACGTCTGACTCTACACGTGTACACGTGTAGTCTGTGGACTACAGCCTACCAGGCTCCTCCCTCCATGGGAGATTCTCCAGGCAAGAATACTGGAGTGGGTTGCCATTTCCTTCTCAAGGGGATCTTCCTGACCCAGGGATCAAACCTGGGTCTCCCACATTGCAGGCAGATGCTTTAACCTCTGAGCCACCAGGGAGTGGGACATAAATCTGTAAAGATGTTCCCCCTCCACTCTCTAACAGGAAGGATAGAAATTAATCACCAGAGACATCTCTAGATTCTTATCAGCCCACCAGTGAAAAAAGTGAAAATGTTAGTCACTCAGTCACGTTTGACTCTGCGAGCCCAAGGACTGTAGCCCACCAGGCTCCTCTGTCCATGGGATTTCCCAGGCAAGAATACTGGAGTGGGTGGCCGTTTCCTCCTTCAGGGGATCTTCTTGACCCAGAAATTGCACCTGGGTCTCTTGCATTGTAGGCAGATTCTTTACCAAGTGAGCCACTAGGGAAGCCCATTCCAGAACAGTCTATAAAACAAAGTTTACTAACTAGCCCTTATCTTCTGTAAGTCTCCCATATACTTGCCTTCTTACGAAGGAAGATGAGGCAAAAAAAAAAACTCCTCCTCTGCCTTTAAAAACATTCTCTAACCTCTGCCTTCTAAACATTCTCTAACATAGGACAAAAAATTAATTCAAAATAGATCAAACACTAAATGTAAGGCTGGACACTATAAAACCCTTGGAGAAAATATAGGCAAAAATATTCTTTGACATAAACTGCAGCAATATCTTTTTTTTCGACCTCTTAGAGTAATGAAAATAAAAACAAAAATAAACAAACTGGACATAATTAAAGTTCAAAGCTATTGCAAGGCAAGGGAAACCATCAACAAAATTAAAAGACCACCTACAGAATGGAAGAAAATATTTTCAAATGATGCAATAAGGAATTAATTTCCAAAATATACAAACAGTTCATGCATCTCTACATTAAAAAAAAAAATCCAATTGAAAAATGGGTGGAAGATCTAAAAGGAATTTCTCTGAAGAAGACATACAGATGGCCAAGTTCAATTCAGTTCAGTTCAGTCACTCAGTCATGTCCAGCTCCTTGAGACCACATGGACTGCAGCACGCCAGGCCTCCCTGTCTATCACCAACTGCCAGAGTCTACCCAAACTCATGTCCATTGAGTCAGTGATGCCATCCAACCATCTCATACCATGTCGTCCCCTTCTCCTCCTGTCTTCAATTTTTCCCAGCATCTGAGTCTTTTCCAGTGAGTCAGTTCTTTGCATCAGGTGGCCAAAGTTTTGGAGTTTCAGCTTCAACATCAGTCCTTCCAATGAACACCCAGGACTGATCTCCTTTAGGATGGACTGGTTGGATCTCTTTGCAGTCCAAGGGACTCTCAAGAGTCTTCTCCAACACCACAGTTCAAAAGCATCAATTCTTTGGCGTTCTGCTTTCTTTATAATCCAACTGTCATAGCCATACATGACTACTGGAAAAACCATAGGTTTAATTAGACAGAACTTTGTTGGCAAAGTAATGTCTCTGCTTTTTAATATGCTGTCTAGGTTGGTCATAACTTTTCTTCCAAGGAGTAAGCAGCCTTTAATTTCATGGCTGCAGTCAACACCTACAGTGATTTTGGAGCCCAAGAAAATAAAGTCTGACACTGTTTCTCCATCTATTTATCATGAAGTGATGGGACCAGATGCCATGATCTTCATTTTCTGAATGTTGAGCTTCAAGCCAACTTTTTCACTCTCCTCTTTCACTTTAATCAAGAGGCTCTTTAGTTCTTCTTCACTTTCTGCCATAAGGGTGGTGTTATCTGCATATCTGAGGTTATTGATATTTCTCCCAGAAATTTGATTCCAGCTTGTGCTTCATCCAACCCAGCGGTTCTCATGATGTACTCCGCATAGAAGTTAAATAAACAGGGTAACAATATACAGCCTTGACGTACTCCTTTTCCTATTTGGAACCAATCTGTTGTTCCATGTCCAGTTCTAACTGTTGATTTCTGACCTGCATACAGATTTCTCAAGAGGCAGGTCAGGTGGTCTGGTATTCCCATCTCTTTCAGAATTTTCCACAGTTTATTGTGATCCACACAGTCAAAGGTTTGGCATAGTCAATAAAGCAGAAATAGATGTTTTTCTGAAACGCTCTTGCTTTTTTGATGATCCAGCAGATGTTGGCAATTTGATCTCTGGTTCTTCTGCCTTTTCTAAAACCAGCTTGAAAAAAAATAAAATAAAATAAAACCAGCTTGAACATCTGGAAGTTCACAGTTCATGTACTGTTGAAACCTGGCTTGGACAATTTTTTTACTTTTGTGTGAGATGAGTACAATTGTGCAGTTGTTTGAGCATTCTTTGGCATTGCCTTTCTTTGGGATTGGAATGAAAACTGACCTTTTCCAGTCCTGTGGCCACTGCTGAGTTTTCCAAATTTGCTGGCATATTGAATGCAGCACTTTCACGGCATCATCTTTTAGGATTTGAAATAGCTCAACTGGAATTCCATCACCTCCACTAGCTTTGTTCATAGTGATGCTTCCTAAGACCCACTTGACTTTATATTTCAGGATGTCTGGCTCTAGGTGAGTGATCATACCATTGTAATTATCTGGGCCATGAAGATCTTTTTTGTATAGTTCTTCTGTGTATTCTTGCCACCTCTTCTTAATATCTTCTGCTTCTGTTAGGTCCATACAATTTCTGTCCTTTATCGAGCCCATCTTTGTATGAAATGTTCCCTTGGTATCTCTAATTTTCTTGAAGAGGTCTCTAGTCCTTCCCATTCTGTTGTTTTCTTCTATTTCTTTTCACTGATTGCTGAGGAAGGCTTTCTTATCTCTCCTTGCTTTTCTTTGGAATTCTTCATTCAAATGGGTATATCTTTCCTTTTCTCCTTTGCTTTTCACTTCTCTTTTCAGAGCTATTTGTAAGGCCTCCTCAGACAGCCATTTTACTTTTTTGCATTTCTTTTTCTTGGGGATGGTCTTGATCCCTGTTTCCTGTACAATGTCACGAACCTCTGACCATAGTTCCTCAGGCATTCTGTCTATCAGATCTAATCCCTTGAATCTATTTCTCACTTCCACTGTATAATCATAAGGGATGTGATTTAGGTCATACCTGAATGGTCTAGTGGTTTTCCCTACTTTCTTCAATTTCAGTCTGAATTTGGCAATGAGTTCATGATCTGAGCCACAGTCAGTTCCTGGTCTTGTTTTTGCTGACTGTATAGAGCTTCTCCATTTTGGATGCAAAGAATATAATCAATCTGATTTTGGTATTGACCATCTGGTGATGTCCATGTGAAGATCTTCTCTTGTGTTGTTGAAAGAGGGTGTTTGTCATGACCAGTGCGTTCTCTTGGCAAAACTCTATTAGCCTTTGCCCTGCTTCATTCTGTACTCCAAGGCCAAATTTGCCTTACTCCAGGTGTTTCTTGACTTCCTACTTTTGCATTCCAGTCCCCTCTAATGAAAAGGACATCTTTTTTGGGTGTTAGTTCTAGAAGGTCTTGTAGATCTTCATAGAACCGTTCAACTTCAGCTTCTTCAGCATTACTGATCAGAGTACAGACTTGGATTACAGTGGTATTGAATGGTTTGCCTTGAAAACGGTCAGAGATCATTCTGTTGTTTTTGAGATTGCATCCAAGTACTGCATTTCGGACTCTTGTTGACTATGATGGCTACTTCATTTCTTCTAAGGGATTCCTGCCCACAGTAGTAGATACAATGGTCATCTGAGTTAAATTCACCCATTCCAGTCCATTTTAGTTTGCTGATTCCTAAAATGTCAATGTTCACTCTTGCCATCTCCTGTTTGACCACTTCCAATTTGCCTTGATTCATGGACCTAACATTCCAGGTTCCTATGCAATATTGCTCTTTACAGCATCGGGCTTTGCTTGTCTCACCGGTCACATCCACAACTGGGTGTTTTTTTGCTTTGGCTCCATCTCTTCATTCTTTCTGGAGTTATTTCTCCACTGATCTGTAGTAGCATAATTGCTCACCTACCGACCTGAGGAGCTCATCTTTCAGTGTCCTGTCTTTTTGCCTTTTCATACTGTTCATGGGGTTCTCAAGGCAAGAATACTGAAGTATCTTGGCACAGATGGCCAAAAAGCACATTAAAAAGGGCTCAACATCACTAATTATCAGAGAAATGCAAATCAAAAGTACAGTGAGGTATCATTAGCAGCTCATACCACTCAGAATGGCCATCATCAGAAATCCTACAAACAGTAAATTCTGCAGATGTGGAGGAAAGGGAATTCTTTTACACTGTTGATGGAAATGTACATTGGTACAACCAGTAGGGAAAACAGTATGGAGGTTTCTTTAAAAACTTAAAATAGAGCTACCAAATGACCCAGCTATCTCACTCCTAGGCATACATCTGGTGGGGGGGGGACGTATTTTTTAAAAGATACATGCACCCCAGTGTTCACTGCAGCACTATTTACAATAGCCAAAGGCAGAGGCAATCTAAATGTCCATCAAGAGAAGAATGGATAAAGAAGATATGGTACATATATACATAGACTATTACTCAGCCATAAAAAAGAACAAAATAGTGCCATTTGTAGCAACACGGATGGACCTAGAGATTATCATACTGAATGAAGTAAGACAAAGATATCGTTCATATGTGGAATCTAATTGTTGAAAATTATATAAATGAACTTACACAAAACAGAAATAGACACACAGATTTCAAAAACAAACTTATGGTTATCAATGAGGAAATGTTCAGAGAAGAGGTAAATTAGGAGCCTGGGATTAATATACATACACTACTATATATAAAATAGATAACAGAGAAGGACTACTGTATAGCACAGGGAACTACTCAATTTTTTGCAACAACCTATCTGGGAAAAGAATCTGAAAAAGAATGGATATATTTATATGTATAACTGTATCACTTTGCTGTCCACCCGAAACACAACACTGTAAATCAACTAAACTCCGATAAAAGTTTTAAAAAGAGGAGAGAGATACTTTCTAGAAGTTGCATAGGATTCTTCCATTTGTAGCTCATTGGCCAGAATGTAGTCATGTGCGTGCATGTGCGTGTGTGTGTGTTTTAGTCGCTAAGTCATGTCCGACTCTGTGACTCCATGGACTGTAGCCTGCCAGGTTTCTCTGTCTATGGGATTTTCCAGTCAAGAATACTGGAATGGGTTGCCATTTCCTTCTCTAGGGGCTCTTCCCAACACAGGGATCAAACCCAGGTTTCCTGCATTGCAGGCAGATTCTTTACCAACTGAGCTACAAGGGAAGCTGTAGTCAAATGGTCATACAAAACTACAAGGAACACAAGGAAGTGTACCTTTCACCCAGACAAAATTGTGGCCAACAGAAGAACAGTAGATGAGGAGTGACCTCGTCTTATAAAATTATTCCAATAAATAAATTAAAACAAAATAATAGACTATTATTATCTTGCAACCTCCAATGAATTAATGGATTGAAGCATTGAGCATCAATAATTGCTAATATAAGAGAAAAAGAGTGAAAACCAGACATTACATGCCTCCTGATGAAAGAACACTTAATACTAACAATCCAGTTAAAACAATGTTACGAGTTTGATCAAACCTCTGGTAATTAGCAAAACCAAACCTGTAAGAAACTCTATAGGTCAGATAGATCAGGTTTTTCAAAAGATAAATGGTAAGAAAGAGAAAGGATTAGATAGGAATGAGAGGTTTAGGAGATCTCAGAGACAGGTCAGTTTTCTAAAGAGCAAAGTCAAACTTTGTTGTCTAGAGATGCACAAAGCAGGTAACCAAACTATGGAAATGATTACCATAGAAGTCATGACTGTAGTTACTTTGGGAGGGATGGTGGAGTTTGTCATTGAGACAGAGTACATGTAAGGACTTCTGGGGCAGATGGCAGAATTCTGTGCCTTCACCTGAGTGGTGGTTTGAAGGATGTTAACCTTATAAAAATCCACTAACCTAGTGTTTTTTTGTGTATGTCTTTTTTTCTATTTGTGTTTTACCTTACAATGTAAGAGTTAAAATGAGCAAAAGGAATGTTTTTCATTCAAAAGCATTACAGCCTTCGATTAAAGAGAATGCCAGAAGAAAATTTAACAGGGTGGCAAGATACCCACTATCATCAAAGAAATACCTGAATAAATTTTTCCTAATCTGCAGGTGCTCTCAACAAGGCAATGGAAAGGTTGTATACACTGCTATACAAGAGTATTCCTTACAGAAAACAGTTTCTAGAAGACCTTTTGACTAAGAAGTCTGAGCCCTTAATTCATTGCCAAGGAGTTGCTCAGGGAAACCTCAACTGGAGCCAGAAAAGGCCCTGTTTCCTAATAAAGAGGAGGTGGCCGCCTGGCACAGCCACTCACCCTGTGAGTCAGGGAACATGAGCTCCCACTTTAGCTCAGTCATTGCCTCCCTACGTGACCTTGGGTGAGTCACCTAAACTCAGTTTCTCTGTCAGCCAAATGGAGAGTGAGTATTGAATGAAGTCATCTAGAGGCCCTTCCAGCTCTACCTTCATACAATCCTGATTCTAATGTAAGATCTCTCAGAGGGTGGTCTCTCAGCCACCTGTGTTAGAATCACCGGTTATTAAAAACGCCCCATCTAGAGCTAATTAGTCAGACTCCGGACGGGGCATTGGAATTTGTTTTTTTCCAAATACCCCAGGTGTTTCTTATACATGCAAGTTTGAGGCCCACTGTTCTAAGATATCATTTAGGCAGAAAGAGGATGGAAAGGACTTCACATCTCTTAAACTCCTCCTATATGCCAAAATGCTAGGGCATTTTGACTCTTTGTATAAAAGAAGGTAGTATTTCCCATCCTACAGATGAGGAAAAGGAGGCTCAGAGACTCAGTCACAGAGCTACTAAGTGAGGTAGTATGTGAGGTGGTAAGTGATCTAGTCAGAGCTAGCAAGCTCTGTTGGAACTAGAGGGCTTCGCAAAAAATTAGAAAGGGAGGGAGGAAACTAAATTCAAACTGAGAAAGTGTCTTGGTATTGGAAAGATCCTAGTTGAGTCATGATGTTATGTATCTGTTACCAGCAAAGCCCATTAACAATTCCCAGGAAATAAAATCTGGAAAAGATAAAGTCTAACCTTTTTTGGTCCTTTGTGTTTAGTCTGGTTTGTCTTGCTCCTAGGGTACCGAGGATGGAGGTACACCACCGGGAACTCCAGACAAGAGTTCCTAGCGCGGCATAGCTATGCCGACACCTCAGCTTTGCAGCCTGTTCAGGGACACTACGGAAAACTCTGCAGTTCAAGATGGCGGCAGTGGTGTGCCGTGTGCAGAGATGCTGCACCCGGCACCTCAGCGTGGTGGGCCGTGCTCAGAAGATTGCAGTGGAGGGCTGTGTGCAGAGATGCTGGCCCTGCCACTTCAAGCCGGAGCACCTGTGAGCAGCACAGATACACCCAACCAGGAAGAACTCTGCCCCCTCCCTGCTGACAAGAACTCTGTAAAACAGCCCTGCTTTTGGCCTGTTGCCAAGGACTTTGCAGGAGAGCTAGTGCTCTAGAGCAAGAGCTCACGCCCTTCCTTGTTTGAAGAATAAAGCTTTCCCATGCTTCTGAGTCGAACTCCATCTCCTTCTATCGGCATGAGTGACACCCGGGGCAGGAGGACCCTTGCTGGGGACTGATTGAAGGGGTAATACTTTCAACACAGGCACGTACCTTACAAAACTATCTTTTGCTTAATATTGTAAAGAAGAGATGTGTGGGCAGTAACAGGAGGGATGATGTGGGAGGGCAGGGGAAGGTCTCTCCTTTGACTAATGAGGAAGGTAGCAGAAGATACTCTAACACTTGAAGTTTTCTGATGCAGAAAAATAAGGCCATAAAATGGCCTAGAGAATAAAACAGCCAGGAATAGCTTTTGACGCCTGCATGTAAAGGAAGAATTTATAATAAAACAATCTTCTGGCATACTGATTTATTTAAAAGTTGCTATAAAATATGACCTTTAAGTATAGGGATTATTTAATACATCTGAAATGTCTTGATGAAGAAAAATTGTTATGAAAAAGGACTGAAGATGCTATGACTAGAGCAGATCTCAAGGAGACTTTGCCTTACAAGACAGATCATGTGTTTGCATCCCCATTGTCTGGGGTTAGCGCCCCCAGTACTGGGGGAGAGAAGAAGATAACGTTCTTAAAGGTGAAATCTGAAAGTACAAAATCATCAAAGTCCTAGCCGATGGCACAACCATGGGAGAGGGGAGTGGAAAGTGCTTTTGCATATCTGTTAAATATTTTTTAAGTAAATCAAAGGATGGAAGGGGCTGCAGTGTATGTATAATAGCATCCAGCTCTCTGGGCAGGGAGAACTAGTGTTCAGAGAGCTTCTGGCTGCCAAAGTCAGGCTGTGGGAGGTGAAAGTGTTAGTTGCTCAGTCGTGCTTGACTCTTTACAACTCCATGGACTATAGCCCACCAGGCTCCTCTGTCCATGGGATCTCCAGGCAAGAATACTGGAGTGGGTTGCCATGCCCTTCTCAGGGGATCTTCCTGACCCAGGGATTGAACCCTGATCACCTGCATTGCAGGCAGATTCTTTACCATCTGAGCTATCAGGGAGTAAAATGTGGCCACCACTAAGATCACAGAAAGATTTTTAGTCTTTAGTTTCATGTGCTATGTCACTTCAGTTGTGTCTGACTCTGCAATTCCATGCCCTGTAGCCCACCAGGCTCCTCTGTCCATGGGATTCTCCAGGCAAGAAAACTGGAGTGGGTTGCCATGGAAGATCCTCCTCCTCCAGGGGATCTTCCACCCAGGGATCAAACCCACATCTTTTATGTCTCCTGCATTGGCAGGCGGGTTCTTTACCACTAGCATCACCTATGAAACCCTTAGTGTCATAGCCTATAGTTTACAGCCTATAGTATCAGTCACTAAGGTGGACACAGGGGTCGGGGGGAGGGGGTTTATATGTGCCATAGGAGGCCGTAACGTTAGTTACATTACAGGAAAACGTAACTAACAAGAAGAGATGGTAGAATGAAAACTAAAGAGCAAGATGAGCCAAGAAGTGCCACAGGGATACAGAGAAGTGAGATACTCTCTCAGCCAAGGGCTTCCAGGGGAGCCAGTTTTCAAAAGAAGAGACTGGTAAGCCAGATTCCAAATGGGAGAAAGATGAGAAAAGGCAGTGTGCACACCACACAGCATAGTTGGGGGACATTGAGGCAGTCAGCTAACTTGGAGAGGAGGGTCCCACAAGGAATGTAAAAGGACAAACGGCCAGATCAGGGACAGAGTAGGGGGCTTGAATGACAAGATGAAACAGTTTAAAAGTTATCTTACAGGCAACAGGGAGCTACTGAAAGGTTCAGTTCAGTTCAGTTCAGTCTCTCAGTCGTGTCTGACTCTTTGCAACCCCATGAATCGCAGCACGCCAGGCCTCCCTGTCCATCACCAATTCCCGGAGTTCACGCAGACTCACGTCCATCGAGTCAGTGATGCCATCCAGCCATCTCATCCTCTGTCGTCCCCTTCTCCTCCTGCCCCCAATCCCTCTGACTGAATTATGGGAATCATAGTAGGAACAATTATAGACAACAGAATTATTTTCCAAGATGACACTGGAGCCTGTGGCTGTTTTCTGTCTTCAGAACTTTTTATGTGTTTCTAGTCCTATGTCTGTGTAACCCCATGTGGCCTCTAAAACTTTTTAAATTGTATAACTTAAGGAACAGAAATCTTTATGATATATCCACAAAATGGAATGCTATGCAGCCATTAAAATGATGAAAAGGTAGGAATCATATGAACAGACATGAAAAGATGCCCAGAATTGGTTTTTTAAAGCAGGGTGCAAAGCAAGTAGGCATGATCCCATTTTTGCAATAAAATCACAAGAGAGAGAAATGGAGATGGAGAGAAAGAGAGACAGGGGCATAGAGAGAGGAATCTGGAAAGAGGCATATCTAACGGAGGTTATTTCTGAGATGTGAGATCATAGGTGAATTTCACTTTTCACTGTCATCTGTCAATATTTGTGAATAATGAGAATTTTTATTAATATTACTAGTCATGATCAACACAAGCAATGAAGATGCTTCCATTTTGGAAAAAAATCTGCTTATAAAACAAGTCTTGGAAGCTTGGTGGCATCTCCTCAGAAGCACCTCTCTTCCTCTTCTGTCTCCTAACAGATACTCTTTCTGTCCAATCTCTAAAAAGAAACTCTCACCATTTTCCTGCCTTAACCTCACAGTTTCTCTGCTTTATTCTCCATATTGCCTGCTGCCCTCCATTCAGAGGAAGGGGCTTTCTTTCCCCTCTCTCAGGCCCCTTTTCTCTGGTGTCTTCTGTCTCCCTCTTACTCTTGGCTTCCTTCCCAACAGAATTCTCTCCCCTAAAACCCTTCCCCACTCCCTTCTGTTCAGCCAAACACCCCAGAGAAGTGGCTACCCTTGCTAGCTGTATTGCCTCCTTAAACCTTGAGGTCAGTTTCCATTTCCCCATCCTGTAACACTGTGCTTTTTAATGCAGATGAAATTGGAAGGGGGCTTTCCACCTCCTTTCCAGAAAACTCCTCTGCAGCATTTAATACCTGCACTGGCCTGCTTCTTCTTCTTTTTTTTTTTTTATTGGAGGGTACCTGCTTTACAATGTTGTGTTGGTTTCTGCTGTACAACAATACAAATCAGGCATAATTATATATATAATTATATACGTATCCTCCCTCCTGAACCTCCCTTCCCCCCTCCCACCCCACCCCTCTAGGTCATCACAGAGCACCAGTCTGGGCTCCCTGTGTTATACAGCAGCTTCCCACTAGTTATCCATTTTACAAATGATAGTGCACTGGCCTTCCTGAAACAACCTTTTCCATGGTTTCTCTGACAGACTGCAGACCCAACCCTTCCCTCTCCTCTCAGACTGCTCATTTCCAAACCTTCCCTGATTGGTGTTCTCTAAAACTCTGCCCTGAGCCTTCTTCTCTGCTTTCTGACACCTTTCCTGTGGATGAACTTACCTACATCAGAGACGCATCATCTTCCCTCCAAGCCTCTGAGTTCTCTGTTTCAGCTCCTAGCATCCTGTCACATGGGATAGTTAATGATGATATTTTAATTTCCACCATCACTTACCTGCTAAGGCCAAGTGATTCTACTGCTGAAATGTCTTGTTATAACCTGAATGTTTGTTCCCCCCAAAATTTATGCACTGAAGCCCTAACCTCCACAGTGACGACAGTGAAGGTGTTAGAAGGTGGACCTTCAGAAGGTGATTAGAATCAGATGAGGTCATGAAGGTGGAGCCCCCATGATGGGATTAGCGCCCTCAGAAGAAGAACAAGGGACTCCAGAGCTCGCTGTCTACCACGTGAGGACACAACCAGAAGGTGGCCATCTGTAAGCCAGAAAGAGAGGCCCCTGGAGCTAAACCTGCCACAATCTTGATCTTGGACGTGCCAGCCTCCAGAACTGTGAGAAATCAATGTCTGCTGTTTAAGCCATCCAGTCTGTGGTATTTTGTTATGGCAGCTCCATCAGATTAAGACACATGTTAAATCTCTAGTCCCACCCCACTGCCACTGCCCTGGTTCAGGTCCTTGTCATTGCCTGGGTTGTGACAAAACCCTCTTTCCTGAGTCACTCACCTTTACAAACTAACCTTCCAGCTGAGACCAGAATTTCCTTTCTGAAACACGAGCCTGATGATGTCATTTCTCTGCTCAAAACCAAAATTCAGATTTCCCACAGGTCATTCCACAGAACGTTTGTTCCATGTGTTGTTAACAGCTGGTGCAGCAAAATAAACAAGGGGGAGTCCAGTTCTCAAATAAGTTGGACTTATTGAGAAACACTGGGTTAAACAAAGTTCAATGGGTTTCTTTACTGTAGAATTCAGCACAGTCCTTCATACACTAACAAAAACTTTGAATCTCCAAGAAAGAAGTTATAAGTGCATTATTTCTCAAATATATTTGATCCCAGAAGTCTTATAAGTTTTTGTTGTTGGTTTTTTGTTTTTTTTTTTCCCCCCACAGAACACTCATGCTCAAGAAGGATTCTGGTAGAGAGGGCATAAGACTGAAGGAACATGTATCCCTGTGTCACTGCTTGGACCTGCCCAGAATGGGGCAGCCCCACCAGAAACACCAGTGATGGACTATTGGGTGCATTTTTATTGTGTTTAGCCACTTAAACTTCAAGGTTGTTTGTTATAGCACTTAGCCTTTGCTGTCTAATGCAGAATGCATGCAGACTTTTAAGATACTTGCAAAAGAAAAGAGATGATCTTTTTCAGCCTGGGAAGTTTTGTCATAATAATAGCCCACATGGATTGCAGCTTTATTAAATATCAAGTAAGGCGATGGTATTCTGTAAACATTATCTCACTTAATCCTCTTACCCACAGAGTAGGGTGAATACTATTATTGCCCTTTTTCACAGATTTAGAAACTACAGCTGACAGAGGTTAATAACTCGGAAGTAAGAGGGTCAGGATTTGAATCCAGTTCTTTCAGTTTCTGGATCTTAATCACATTGAGGTCCTGCCTCCTACCAAGGTTATGAGGTCAGAAAAACTGGATTTCAAGTTCAATGTGTTAGTTACCTAGCCCAACAGAACATGGAGAGGACTGACTTCCTTCCAGTCTTTACCTAGACCAGTGGTTCTCAACCACAGGTGATTTTGACAGGGGACAAAAGACAATATCTGGAGAAATTCCGGACAGGGGACATTTGAAAATATCTGGGGAAAGTTGAGACTGTCACAACTAGGGAGATGCTACTGGAATCTAGTTGGTAGAGGACAAGAATGCTGCTAAAACATCATATAATGCACAGGGCAGCCCCCCACGACAAAGAACTGCTGCTGCTGCTGCTAAGTTGCTTCAGTCGTGTCCGACTCTGTGCGACCCCATAGACAGCAGCCCACCAGGCTCCGCCATCCCTGGGATTCTCCAGGCAAGAACACTGGAGTGGGTTGCCATTTCCTTCTCCAATGCATGAAAGTGAAAAGTGAAAGTGAAGTCGCTCAGTCGTGTCTGACTCTTAGCGACCCCATGGACTGCAGCCCACCAGGCTCTTCCGTCCATGGGATTTTCCAGGCGAGAGTACTGGAGTGGGGTGCCATTGCCTTCTCCCTGACCTAAAATGCTATAGTGCCAAGATTGGGAAACCCTGATCTAGGCATCTTATACTTTCACTGATAGAGCCCAAAATGTCCAGAATAAATCCACATTCATACTTGGCACAAGAAGTTTGTTTGAAAACTCTGCTTTCTTCCTTAATGCCTAAAAGCAGGAAAGGCAGTAGCCAACAAGTAGCTTTTGGTGCTCAGTGGCCAAAGCTCATTGTGGGAGAGAATCCAGCCCAAAGAAGACTAGCCACAGAGAAAGAATTTGGCTTGGCAAGACCTCAGGAACAATATATGGTGGCAGAACAGAAATTCTCTTGAAATAATGCCAAACCCTTTTGGTTTCCTAGTAACGTAATTTTCCTGAGATTTCTCTCATATTTGAATTTGCAGCATCCCCACACCTATTTTAAGTCAAAGCAACAAAAGAATTTTTTTAATGCCATAATAGAATCAGCTTCTTGGGGAGGGAGAGAAACCTAAAAGACATCTGGCCCACCCCTACCCACATCTCTGGTGTATGGCCCCCTGTTTCAACATCATATGATTGTAGAAAGGGGATGTCACCAGGATCCAATTCCATTTCCAGAATATTCTGTTAGAAAGTTTTTCTTCCTAGGTGCAGAAACCTGCTTCTCCAAACTCTACTTGTTGCCTCTAATTCATTCCATTGCCGAAGGTTGCAGTTTGTGGGAATGAATACAAGGGGACTAGAGGGGATGGAAAGTGTTCTTCAGTGAAAGCTTGAGTCCCAGGTGCTGTGGCCTGTGGTTTATACACATTATTTCTAATCCTTCAACAATGTCTCATAGCAACCTCAGGTTAACCAGCAGGCACAGCCTCCCACCCCTGCCTGCTGTCTCCATTTCAGAAGAAACCTTGTGAGTTCTATTTTCATATGAAAACGTCCCTTTGGCATTCCGTTCATTCATTCACTCAGCACATATTTACTGGACACTTGCTATGTGGCAAACTTGTACCAGATATTTAGGGTATAAACTTTGGACAGGTTGACCTTTCAGGACAGTGGAACTGCCACATTCTGTCAGCAAAGGAAGCCCTCAATCTAGGTGACTATTTATATTATCTGCAGCAAAAAATCCCTAGGCTGATACCCTCCTGGAACCCCAGGAGAATCAGGGTGTGAGAGAAGACAAATGACAAAGAGGTGAGCCTGACAGAAGACTGAACTCTCTTTTGATGTCCTCAAAATCTTCAGGGGCATCGGCAAACCTCACAAAATGCTTGCCATGATGGGTGCCCCATGGAAACTAGTGTGGCTGAGCTCCACATCAGGGTAGATGTGAGAGAAAACAGGACGCAGAAGCCAGAAAACAGTTTACTGAGGGAACTTCAAGGCTGTTACATCCTAAGGCTTCATCAGGCTGTGGAGAGGATGGTGGTTGGTGGGAGGGGTTGTGTAGGGTTGTCTAGAATGCAAGAAGAGGGAGCTCCCTAATTCACATCTGACTTCTGTTTATCTAGGCCTCTGGTACAAGAGTTCATTTGCAGAAAGAGCTCCGGTGCATTACCATCATTCCCTCAAAACAAGTTCACACACATCACCAAAGGGAATAAAGCCTTACTGGTGAAATCTGGGGTACTGTGGCAGGTTACTGGGGCCACACATGGTGACAGGGAGGATTTTGGTACCTTCCTGTGCCCCAAGGTGCCACCTGAAGAAATCATCTCCCCGAAGTACCCCTGGGGAGAGCCTGTCAGGAGCCTCATCGGCAATCCCTGAGGAAGAGGGGAGACCACCAATGAAACAGCAATAGAAAATGAATTATACTGAGATGTCTCCAAATGAACCAAGGGAAATTGCATACAATTATATGCTTTTGCCATTATTTCTCAAAGTGGGGGTCGACTTTCCCAATGAGGTTTACATCTGGAGACTGAACAAAAACAGACTTACATAGTTTCATGGAAGCTTCATAATCTCCTGAAAATTCCTCCAAAAATTGAGGTAAATGTGGAAGTTTGCAAAAAGAAAAGTTTACTAAAACATAATTTTCAGTTTGAATGGTCTATGAAAAAGTTTTTATATCATGTCCATTTTCATTTCAGGCTCATCTTGTTGAAATAACATTGTCTTTCATTTTTGTTTTGTTTTTAGGCACGTAGTTAAGCAAGAAAAAGGCTCTGTTCTGCCTGCTAATAGGGTTTTATGGGTTATTGTCGTCCATGTACCCTGTCTCTCCCCCCACCCCCTCATCTTGCTAATTGACTCCTTAAGACTAAAAAGATCTAATTTCTCACTAAGCAGGCCCAGGATCAAATCTCACAGGTAATAGGTGCTCATTAAGAACTTGCAGACCTGAGGGGGATTGTGGGGAAAGGCAGCAGCGTGGGCTTCTCCTCAGAATAACAGGAGCAGGAAGCAGCCATCTCAAAAGGGCATCTCTTTGGGGTGCCCACGACAGCAGAGACTGAGCCATAATTAGCTTTGTGTTCCCAATCCATGGTACCCAGAGGGCGAACGTTTGATGTAAGAGGCCAGGCATGCAGGCCAGAAAAAAGAACATTTATGCATCAGGGGAAGTACTATAAATGCAGGCATTTTTCACTTGCAATCAGGGAGCTCTGGGCCAGAGGAGCAGCATGGTTTGGGATGCTGGCATAGCAGAGCCATCACTGGTGAGGAATGGCAGAACAGTTTTCAGGATCTTCATTCCTGCTGGGTGAACAACGCAGGCAAAATGCACAGAGCAGCTCCTCCATGCTGGAGCTGCAGGGCTGTCCCTGTTACAATTCTCAGTTCAAAACCTCTTTCTGAATACATTCAACTCTTCATTTTTGGGGGAGGGGCTCTGGGGAAAGACAGATTTGGTTTCACCTGAAATTTCACCGCTTACCAGCTGTGTATGATCTTTAGCAAACGCTTTAGCCTTTCTGAGTCTCCATTTTCTCATCTGTAAAATGGGGATAAAATTTAGTAACATCTATCTTACTGGAAAATCTTGATAATCTTGACAAATGTAAAGCACAGTGCCTAGCACACACCAAGTACTCAATGGATTTCCCAAGGGCAGGAAAAGGCTTACCCAGGGTGAGCCCTGGACCAAATCAGAAGGTGGAAGGTGTTTGTCCACAAAGCATCTTATAGCTTTGAGCAGTGATTCTGTGCAAACAAGCCAGCCCCAGGAATGCGGTGGGAGGACTGGCCAGGCACACAGTGGGTGGCACAGAAGCCAATAGGTGGCTGAGCTAGAGCTAAGGAGAACCAACCTGCAAGGTGCCTGCTCCCACCCTAATGTCAGGGGTAGGGGATGGGGATGACCAAGGGAAGGTTATAGGGGCCACAGTGGGGGCAGGGAGGAGGCTACAGGAGCCAGCAGAGGGATGGTCCTTGCTGATGCAGAGGGAGGCACAGGGTTACAGCTCCAGGGGAATTGGCAGGCAGTTTCCAGGGTGTCGTCCAGATAAGCTGGGGCTTGGGATGCAGGTACCTGGCTCTCTGGGAGAGATGCCGTGGCTTGGCCGGTGCTGTCTACCAGGGTTTACTTCAAGCCTTCCAGGCACTCAGACTGGGAATGTGGAATGACCACTCCTGCCCGCCTCCCACTCTGTCCTCCTCATTGACTCCCTCCCCATGCCTCTCCCAGCTCCCCCAGGCCCTTGGGGGTCCTCCAGCACAGCCTGTGCCCCTCTGCCTGGGACACACTTCCCCATGTCTTTGGCTCACTTGTTGGCTCACTGCACACAGCTTCTGCCCCACTGTCACTTCATCCGAGAGAACTTTGCTGTCTGCCCATGTGAAACATGGCACATCCAGCCCCTTATTTTCTTCACAGTGCTCATCACCCTCTGACCCATGGCACATTTATTAGTGAACTTGTCTGCCTCCTCCAGCATAATATACACCCCATGATGGCCAGGACTCTGCTCCTGTCAGTATCCTCAGAGTCCAGCCAAATGTCTAGCACCTGAGCATGGAGCTGCTCAACAAAAACTGTGTGAATGAGTGAGTGAGTGAGTGAGTCAACTGCCAAAACTCATCTGCTGGTAGGTGAAAGACACTAACTCACATACTGAACTGGCTCCAGAACCAACCAGGACTGAGTACATATGGCCTAATGAAGGTACCAGCTGCAGGAACAGGGAGAAGGGGCTGAGCGTAGAGAAGGCAGCATTTCAGCCTGGGACTCCCCTGGATCTGCTCCAAGGATCCATCTAGGGATGTTTTTATTAAGAGGCTCTTATACACTAAAAGCTTCCTCTTGGTGCTGTGATCTGAATCCCTGATGGTGGGACTTTAGGCACATGCCCAGCAGGAGAGAAGGTATGGAGCTGTTTGGCTTACCCAAACCACACCCCTTAAATAACCTCATGCCTACTTAGAAGGTTAACTCTAATAGCAGCTAAAAGTCCATTTATGCAGGCAAGCCATTAGAGAGATTTGAGAATTTAGGTCATAGTTCCAGGGGCATCATCCAGATAAATAACAGCATGCAGTCAGGGCTTGGATGGAGTTCTTGCCCACAGGTCTGGGTTTCTTCTCTCTGGGGCTTAAAATCACTGCGTGGCAGAGGACGCAGCCAGCAGGGGATCTTTACCGAATCCTTCTTGCCATGAAATGCAAGAATGTCCAGGCACTGCCTAGAAGCCCATGGTCATGATGCTGGCCTGATCTCCTAGCTGAACCCATTGAAAGGAATTATTTCAGTACCAAGAACACCTTTTTCCAGTTTCTGTCCATGAAATTGAAAGTGTTAGTCGCTCAATCACGTCCAACTCTGTGTCCCCATGGACTGTAGCCCACCAGGCTCTTCTGTCCATGGAATTCTTCAGGCAAGAACACTGGTGTGTGTTAGTTGCTCAGTCATGTCTGACTCTTTGTGATCCCATGAACTATAGCCTGCAAGCCTTCTCTGTCCATGGAATTCTCCAGGTAAGAATACTGGAATGGATTGCCATTCCCTTCTCCAAAGAATAGTGAAGTAGGTTGCTATTTCCTTCTCCAGAGGATCTTCCTGACCCAGGGATCAAACTCGACTCTCCTGCATTGCAGGCAGATTCATTATCTTCTGAACCACCAGGGAAGCCCCTTCCATCTGGATGTGAAGAGAAAAGGCAAATGCCTCTCTATGTGCCAGGGCCCAGAAACAAGCAGAAACCTCACCCACAGTGGTGGCCAACATCTGAGTTTTTCAGGAGTCTCTCTGAAGAAGCAATGATATTCTTCTGAGGAGGGTGGGGTGTGGTGGTGATAATATGGAAGGGGGAAAAGAAAACAGCTCAGAAAGTGAGGATTGTGTAGGAGGCTGTCCCCTGGGGGCATGTCTCTGCTTCCTATGCATCCCCGCCTGCTGCACTCCAGGCCTCTGTTTCCTTCCTCCAGCAGGACTAGTTGCAGCAAAACCCCATTCCCATGAAAGAGATGCATCTGCACTTGAAGAGGATTTGACCTATGCCTGGAGAAGCACTCTAACCCATGTGTACCTCAGGGTGGTTATCAATTCCCACCATAACTGGAAAGGGCATGGAGTCCGAAGCTTAATTCTCCCACTTAGCTGTGTGACCAGGACAAGCTTTTCAAACTCTCTAATCAGTTTTTTCATTTGAACTTAAGATATGTCCATAGGGCCATCTGGATGAAGCATGATTAAATGCAATCTAATCCATTACTTTGGCCCAATACTTTGGCCACCTGATGCAAAGAACTGACTCACTGAAAAAGACTGTGATGCTGAGAAAGATTGAAGGCAGGGGGAGAAGGGGATGAGAGAGGATGAGACGGTTAGATGGCATCACCGACTCAATGGACATGAGTTTGAGCAAGCTCCGGAAGTTGGTGATAGACAGGGAATCCTGGCGTGCTGCAGTCCATGGGGTCGCAAAGAGTCAGACACAACTGAGTGACTGAACTGAACTGAACTGAAATACAAATTAATACATAAAGGATCTACAAAATGCCCACAAGCCAATGGGTGCTCAATAAATACACTTTTCCTGTTGAAATGCCTCATTGTTAACTTACTAAATGATGTTATATTACTTTGCAGTGGATTATTATTTCTTTTAACTTCCAGTCTAGATGGTCCCTTTTAGCTTCTTGTAGTTTTGTTTTGGATAATGTAAGATATGTTTTATCTTACCATTTTATTTTGCTTACAATTTTGTGGGCTTCCCAGGTGGTGCTAGTGGTAAAGAATCTGCCAGCCAATGCAAAAGATGTAAGAGATACAGGTTCAGTCCCTGGGCCAGGAAGCTCCCCTGGAAGAGGGCATGGGAACCCATGCCAGTATTCTTGCCTGGAGAATCCCATGGTCAGAGGAGCCTATTCATAGGATCACAAAGAGTCAGACACAACTGAAGTAACTTAGCATGCATGCACACAAGATATGTTTGGTTTTTAATAAAGTTATAATAAAGCTTTATGTTGGAACTAGCTCAATCTAATAACATTCTTAAATTTTAAGGTGATTTGAGGGACATTCATTCCTGCATTAATTCATTTATAGCCCAATTGCATCAAAACACTTGTTCCAAAAGTATTTTTAAGGGGCTTATAAAAATAGATACAGAAGGATATAAAGAAATAAGATTAATTGTTATATGTTGGTCACAGAATTAGTCCTGAGCTTCCTAGAAGCCAAAGCAAGGAGGAAAAGCTGAACAAAAATAATATTCACAGTGTTTGTAAGATACCAACTGCTCCCAAGAAACACAACTTTTCCTGCACTGAGCTCTAAGTGACCTTGATCCCCTCTCAACAGTATCTCTACAGAACAGCTGCCTCTGATCCTGTCTGTTGGTACAAACCAGGGCACCACACCTGAGGGCTACTCAAAAACAATCCAACCGAGGTAGGCTTTCTGTTGGTTGGGCTTGATTCGGGGGTGGGATTTTACTGACAGGAATCAATGAAATGTATATCTCTTACAGTTACTAGAGATGCATAACAAATTACCCCCAAATTTAGTGACTTACAACTACCATTTTATTTTCCTTACAATTTTGTGGGCCAGAAATTTGGCCAGACTGTAACATCTTTGGACAATACAATACCTTTTATGCAATCACCCATAAATACTGTATCTGCAACTAAGCCTTGATGAGAATTAAGTAGATCTAAAGGGCTTACAGGGTGTCCTTCTGGTGCCAAACATCAAGGAAGAATGTCTTGGCTTATATACAGCAGGTTCGAGAGTCACAGTGAACAGACACTGAATGAAGCAGCAGATTCTCGGTCCCCATGTATATCATTCTGCTCAGTCTCCACAACAAGATACCATAGACTGGGTGCTTAAACAAAAGAAATGTTATTTACTCACAGTCTGGAGGCTAGACGTCTGAGATCAAAGTCCCAGCATAGTCAGGTTCTGACGAGAGGTTTTCTCTTGAATTGCACCTGGCCACCTTCTCATTTCCCTGGTAGCTCAGCTGGTAAAGAATCCTCCTGCAAGGCAGAGGACCCCAATTCAATTCCTAGGTCAGGAAGATCCCCTAAGAAGGGATAGGCTACCCAGTCCAGTATTCTTGGGCTTCCCTGGTGGCTCAGACAGTAAAGAATCCACCTGCAATGTGGGAGACCTGGGTTTGATCCCTGGGTTGGGAAGATCCCCTGGAGGAGGGCATGGCAACCCACTCCAGTATTCTTGCCTGGAGAATCCCCATGGACAGAGGAGCCTGGCAGGTGACAGTCCATGGGATCGCAAAGAGTCAGACAAGACTGAGCGACTAAGCACAGCACAGCACAGTACCTTCTCACTGTGTGTTCACATGACCCTTTCTTTGTGTGAGCTCATGCACTTCTATCTCTTCCTATAAAGACACTAATCCCATTATAAGGACCCTACCTTCATAACCTCATCTAACCCTAATCACCTCCCAAAGAACTCATCTCCAAATACCTTCAAAGTCGGGCTTCAACATATGAATGGGGACACAAACATTCAGTTCAGAATATCATGGCTACAGATATGCCTGCATTCAGTTGGAAACAATGTCAATTCCTGAATATGTCCAAATATCTGGAGTCTTTAATCAAGTAGACAAATCATCCACATATGTGAATTTTTCACTTTTTTTCCAGTTTAGTCTTATAGTTAAAACTCAAGCCAGAGACTATGGTACAGATATAAATAGAGCATCATTATATATAATTTGGAAAGGATTTCACTGGTGTACATCTGTAAGCAGTTCAGGAACACTTTCAAGCTGTGTTTACATGATATCAAACATCTGGATGAAAACTGAAAAAAATAATCAATTTGGATTGGAAACAAAACAGAAGTACAAATCTCAGTGCACTAGCTCTTAGAATACTGAACACAGTATTCCCATACCGCAAGAATGAGATAATGGTGCACAAGAAGGGCTATTAGAATGACCAGGCGGTGGGGAGGGGCTTCTGTGGGAAGGCATACTTTATTTTTTAATTTTAAGTTTCTTATATTATGAAACTATGATAACACGTTTACAGGAGAGTTGGAAAATACAGAACAAGGTTACATATAGTTCCACTATATATTATGGTGATTTTTTCAAGCAGATAAAATAAGATTTTTAGTTGGAGTTTTAATATCAAACCATTTACCTCTTACCTCTTACACTGAGGTAAGACCCAAGCACACTGTTTACACAGTCTGGGGGACAGAGCCAAAGGAGAAACTGTGGGTCAGTGAACATGCAGGGACCCAGGGTATGCTGAGTGCCGGGCTACAGACAAGACTCATCCCACTCCTCGTCTTGTGCCGGGAGAAAGGGGCTTGGTCAGGACAGTTTCGGACATTAGCAGGGAAGTGGTGGATATGTTCAAGGCATGCAAGATGGCAAGCTGAAGGTCCTCAGAACTGGCATCTGAAGAGGGCTGAGGCAGGCAGCCCTGACTTATTTAAACTCACACATCAAGTTCATGACAAAAATCCAGGTGTCTTCACTCTGACATGCCAGAAATTACCCAACACTTAGTGGTCCGGAAGCAAAGCCAAGAAGATGTGGGTTCCAGGAACACCAGGGATTGCTGGCCCAAAATTCTCATGAGGGTAATTCTGGGGACAAGGGCCTAAGGCCAAGCCAGGGAGTCAGAACCTCTAG
The DNA here is from genome assembly GCF_002263795.3 of Bos taurus. Classification (NCBI taxonomy): domain Eukaryota; kingdom Metazoa; phylum Chordata; class Mammalia; order Artiodactyla; family Bovidae; genus Bos; species Bos taurus. The sequence goes on from NC_037337.1 coordinate 59,305,453, forward strand.
CTGTCAAAGCAAAGCATCCCGGCTGGCTGGAAGGAGGCAGGCCTTATGCTAGGGGAAGAAGGAAAAGGGGCCAACACCTCAGCAAGCAGAGAGTCAGAGAAATTAAGGCAGGAAGCAGAGAGAGACTGAAACAGGGTGCACTGGGACAAACCATCATTGCTGATACTCTGGCAAGTTCTTTGTTTTGACATAAATTCAAGGCTGTCCTGGGCATAGGGAGTAGAGCAGGATGGTGAAGACACAAGCTCTCAGATGAAAAAGAGTGATGGTTGAGGGAGCCTGAGCTCTGGCTTGGGTACAGGGCATTTATTTGGGCAAGGCTGGAGGAAGTGTGTTGTTGCAGCATTCAAGACATGGGTAAAGAGCTGGAAGGAGGGAGACTGTGGATTTGGAAATGAAAGAATAAAATCAAGAGATCTGTGGAAGAAATAGCATTAGAATTTGATAGAACTGTGAACGCCAAAGTGGAAGTAAGACCCCCCCCCCCGAAAAAAATCACAGAACTAATTTGAAGACAAATGTGGGGAACTGGGAGGCTGTTGGTACCTTAGGTAACTGTGGAGATTTTGGAAAGATGTGATTTCCGGAACTGAGAGTTAGTGTTGCTCTGACTCACCGTCCAGTCTAGGAGAGGAGAGCACAATGGGGTTAGGATTCTGGTGTCCAAGGCTGCCTCTTTCCTTTGGACCACTTCCTGTTCCTGCTAACTCTTACAGCAGTATCACCTGGACCAAGGAAGGAGACAGGTGTTCCCTACACTTGTTTCCTGGGACAGAAATCCAATACTTGATCCTTGGACTTATCAACTTCATCAAGAGAAATTAAAGTATGAATTATAGGAATGTGAAGGGTAAAGTGAGTTCCTGGATTCTTGATAAGTATGTGACTTGACAAAATCCACACTGGAAGAAAGTAACACAAAATCTGGAAGGATAGAAGAATATAATTAAGCCAACTGGAAATATGTTGTCAACGTGTCTGTTTGGGGGTAGGATTAGTTTATTTGAACAGGGTCACGGTAACTCAAATATTATATTGTAATGATGTTATCCTGAAAGAGCTTCAGTAAATCTGATCACTCATGACTGTCCAGATAACATAAATTTGGAAAGATCTAAAAACCAGCTAAGATTGATACTGACAGCCAAAAGAGAAAGTTGTTGAAACAATGGAAATTCCCATGGGATGATACATGTTAATAGTTTGACCTAGAATAAATATTACATTCTTGGCTAGGGGAGGATTTCCCATCTATGCTATAGTGTTTGAGGTGTTAAGATGATCACATCTGTAACTGAGAGGCCAGGGAAGTGATCTGGACAGGCCCAGGGGGCCTGCCAAGGAATGGCATTAATTTATGGCTTTCCTCAGAGAATGATCAAAGGTTTATGGCAACCAGGAATAAGATCCAGGGCTTGAAAGATTCCTCTCTTAGAAGTGTTGATGGCTTCAACTGGGATGACTGAACACAAAAGGGAGAGACCAGTTAACGGGCCATGCCAAGAGAAGATTTGGTGGGAAGGAAAAATGTTGGCTAGGGAGGAGAGAAGAATGGAAAATCTGAGAATCCAGGAAAGAAGGGGAGTGGAGGAGAAAGAAGGGAAGGGGAAGGAGCCAAAGTAAGTTTTTAATGAGATAAAGAAATTTGAAAAAGGGCTTAGTCAACTCCTACTTTGATAATTCCATTCCAAGTGGAGATGGGCTACTGAAACCCTGGTAAGCAGGAGTTCAAAAGAAGGGAAAGACAGCACTGGGAAGAGATTTGGGAACTGAAGGCAGAAGCAGATTGAAAACGGGATGTAGTAAATGACAGTAAACAGCCCATAAATGAGCATGACGGTATAAGTATCCTGAACTCAGACCCGAGACCTGGGTTCTTGCCCCACTCTGCTCCTAAAGTTGGGAAAGCCACTCCATCTTTCTGAACCTGTTTCTTTACATTTAAAGTGATGGGGTTAGACTAGGTGGCCTTGAGCATTCCTTTCCTTTTCTACAGCCCTCAATTCAACATAGACATTATGAAATCAGAGACTTATATAAATGGAATCTTCCAGATTGGAATGTGTATTTAGCTTTTCTAAGTACAAAATGCTTTGAAGGGAGGAAAAAAAGGTTCCACTCAACACTTGGCGAGCGGTATTTGTTCTGTAAAATAATTAGCGAGTATTATTGAACTAGGTTGTCACATAATCACAAGAGAATTTTTTTAAAAAAAGGATTTAGGAGACTCAATTTTCCCTCCCATAGATCAAAAGAGTGACTAATAGAAACCATGGGTGGATGGTTAATAAAAATCTGTACAGGAGGAGAGAGCCAACATGAAATGAAAAGAGTGCTGATCTCAGGTCAGGAGCCTTGAGTTCTAATCCCAATTCTGAAAATATATAATTTTTAAAAGAATAATGCAGGGGACCAGTTACAGGGGGATGGAAGAGCTAAGAAGCCAGAGGGAAGTGTTTGTGCCCTGGAGTGTTTGTGCTCAGTCATGTCCGACTCTCTGTGACCCCATAGACTGTAGCCCACCAGGCTCCTTTGTCTATAAGATTGTCTCAAAAAGAGCAGGTTGCCATTTCCTATTCCAGGGGATCTTCACCACCCAGGGATTAAACCCGCATCTCTTGTGTCTCCTGCTTGGCAGATGGATTCTTTACCACTAGCACCACCTGGGGAACCCCAAGGAAGCCTAGATATTAGCAACAGCAGGAAGCCACTGCCATCCTGGGCTGGAGGGAAAAAAAGAGAGGATGTGCTATTACTGGAACCCAGAGGCCATGGTCACCTGATGGAAGCTGGAACTACAGTGGGTCCATCAGTGGGAGCTGGAGCCAGGGAAGAGATACAGCAACAGTCACAGGACTGAAGGATGGAGGGCTGGAGAGAATATCCCGGTTCTTTCTTGCCCTGTCCTCCAGTCTTCTGCCAGTGCTTCACATTGCTAGATCCAGCTAGCAACTAGCTCATATCACAGGATGGCAAATGCAACCTGCAACGGCCAGCACTTCCTCCATACAGAGCAGAGAACGTGCAAGGATGGATCTGAGGACAAGCAGGCCAGGAATGGCCCTAAATACAAATTCTGCTTTCTTGTAACACGGACCCATAGTGTTACAGATCAGCGTGCAACTTATAATACTGTGTGTAACTTATAACAGTGTGTAACTTATAACACTGATCTCTAGTTCCCTATCAGCCTAGAGTCTAGGTCTTCACACGTCTGAGGACATCCATCCTGTCATGTCTTGTTTTCTTTCTTTCCCAAGCCTGACATTCAAACTCCCGTATACAGAATACTTCCCAAACCTCCTTCACTGTTCTGGTATCCCTCCTTCTGGGAGCTCCCTGGGATGTGGTACCAGATGTTCACAAGAGCCCTGGTGACCCGAACACCAGCTCAGAAACAGAGGACTAATCCCGCCCTTCGTGTAGCAATGCAGCAGTCATCCCACTGCTGACTCATGTGGAGTCTATGGACTATCAAGACCCATGTACTTTTTTCCTATGTGATTTCAAGTCTTTCCTGACCTGTCTTAGCAGGGTAACCACACATTTGATAAGCACAACCAAATTCATCCTCCAAAGCGCTGGTTTAAAAAGAAGAGGAGGAGGAAGAAAAAGAATAGAGTTAGACCAGAGCAAAGGACAGAGCTCTGTGTCACTCCACCGGAGATCTCCCTTCAAGTTAACTCAGAACTATGAATCAAGCCTCACCGGGTGGTGCTGCTCAACCAGTTCTAGATCCACGAACAGCAAAGGAATTATGCAAGACTTTATCAAATTCTTTACTTATATCACAATGTATAATATCCACGGCAGTCAGCTCTCTTCACTTCAAGTACAGAGTGCTTAACTAATACTTGCTGCCTTAAAGTTAAATAAAATTATCTTGATTCACCTAATGATACTGTTTAAAGAAAGTTAACATGGTCATCTTAATGGAACATCATAATGAGCCCATGTTGGCTGCTGGTGATCACCACTTTCTTCTTTAAACAAAAATAAACCTACTTGTTCCAGACTTTTTCTAAAGAGTGGCCAAAAAGGCCTGTTATGGATCTGTGATTCCTGAAATCTACTCCTTTCTTACTTTAGAAAGCTGGGGCAATATTGCCCCTATATAGTCTTTGGGTACTCTCTTATGTCCCTAAACTGGAGGGATTCTAGTTGCTGCTTGAGTTTCATGGGTCTTGAGACCACCCTTCTCCCCAGTAGGAATAAATTGACCCTTTCCACACCAGGAAGGATCCAAGAAGATGGGAACACATATAGCACAGCAAAATCCTTCATTTAGGGTGCCCATATACAAGCCTTGCGGATGGTTATAAGAACAGCTCCAATACAGCACCCTCACATCCTGCAGCCCCCAGACGGAATGCCACATGGGGCCCAAGATACCATATGTAATCAGGGGGACTCCCAGCGGGGCCAAACCTATGATCCTGCTCCTTCTGTTTAAAAGGCTTACAAGCAGCCCCATAGGAAGCTGAGCCAAAACACAACAGAGATTGGGGCCATGGAGTTTTCCTCTTTATCTCTCTTCCTCTTCCCTCTTTTTCAACTTCCCTCTCCCTCTGAATCTGTGCTTTAGAGTCGCTATCATTGCATTTGCTGCTCAGGAAGCTGTCCTGTAGGCAGCTCATGAGGGCAGAACTAAAAGCCTGGGAGAACAGCCTGAAGCCCAAATGACCAGCTTCTTCCACCCCTGCATCCCCACAGGTGTCTGGACATGGATGGGACTGTGCAGAGGACACAGTGCCCACCAAAAAATGCAGAAGGATGTTCTCTATTCCTCGCTTCAACCCATAAAAATGCCCTCTGAGCTCAATCAATGCTTGATAAATTCAAGAATGAACTCAACTAACCCATCCTCTGCCAAGAGGGATCGTGCTCATTAAAATTCTTGATAACCTTAATGTTTCAGGATAGATACAGCTATTATTTTGTTAGCCATAATTTTCTGTCTTGTTTTTTCCTCCCAAGAACAATGGAGGCTGCTGAAGGTTGACAGACACTGATTAAAGACAGGTGCAAAGATTTGGACATGAAGATATTCACTGATGCTATTTTAGCAGAAAATTGGAAACAACCTGTATGCCCAACAATAGAGGATGTTTAAATACCTATGGTACACCCATATAATAGAATATCGTGCAGCTTTTAAAAATCATGTTGTCAGACAGTAGATGGAGTGATGTTCACCACTGTTAAAAGGAAAAAGCAAGTTACAAAAGCAGATTGCTATACACACAAAGAAGGATATTTTTCAAAAGATATGCTAATAATTAATGCCACTGGTGGAATTATGAATGGATTTTAAAATCTTCTTTTGCTTGTAAGTTTTTCCCCCTTTTTTTTTTCTACAGTGATGTGCATTGCTTTTGAAATAAGGCAAGGTGGGATGGGTAACAATAAAAATTATTTTGCTAGCCAGGAAAAAAAAATAGGAAAATCCCCTTCTTTCAAGGCTGTCTTCCAGCATCTTGTTCTGCCAGATGGATAGGAAGCAAGCTCAAACCCCACTGGTCCAGCTTGCCCAGAGCCCCATGGAGGTCACCTTGGCTCTGGGCAGAAGCTTCCTTGGTGCCAGCAACCACCTCGAGACGAGTTATTAAAAATGAGGCGGTCCCAGGCGAGATCTGGTTCTAAAGTACCAAGGGCCACTTCAGCCCAAAGAAATGGCAGTTCCAGAACCCTGTGAATTTTCAAAGCAGAACAGCAGCCCTAGCTTGGGAGAGGAACCTCCCTCCCTCTCTCCTCCCGGCTGCCTGCCGAAGGTTGCAGACGGCTCCCTTTCCATCCCACAAGAGGAGACAGGCAGATGAGTCATAGAACTGGCTTGGATTAAAGGAGTATTATCGTGTTAGAAGAAATGGATCTACTTTATTATCTGTTTCTTGTCGCCTTACAAATAAATATGCTTTTCCCACCAGACAGATTTCCTTAAAAAGCCACCGATTTCATTAGCTGAAGCTAAGAAATGACCAATATGAGTTAGAAATGTTCATGTCTGAAGAGTAGCCAAGCTGAAAAGATGTAGTGGAAACACTGAGGAAAGTGGTTTATAAGTCTAGATTCAAGTCTGCAAAGTGATGCCATTCTTCTAAAAATATACAGAGGAACCACGGAAGTCCTTTCCCCTTTTCTAAGAGCTTTCTCTTTCTTTCTTTTAAAGAAACATACTAGGATTGGTTTGTAAATCTGAGATTCAACACCTCAGATTTCCCCTTTTTTGTCGAGATGATGATCAAGCGATACTATTTTAAGGACTTCCTTCTCTTATACAGATTTTTCCACACTGGGAGGACAGATAAGGTATGTTCCACTAATGTTCCTGATTAAACCCACTTGCGTGCCAGCAGTCATTTCCCTTTGTCTTGCTATCCCATGACAACAGATTGCATATCATAGGAAATTGGAATGGAGATTTTATTTGGTTTGGATCTCTCTTCTCCATTGTTTAATTCCACATTCAGTTTTTCATTCTACATCTGCCTCCTTTTGCAGACATATACTACGATTAAAACGTCGGAGAAGGCAATGGCATCCCACTCCAGTACTCTTGCCTGGAAAATCCAATGGACGGAGGAGCCTGGTGGGCTGAAGTCCACGGGGTCGCTAAGAGTCAGACACGACTGAGCGACTTCACTTTCACTTTTCACTTTCATGCATTGGAGAAGGAAATGGCAACCCACTCCAGTGTTCTTGCCTGGAGAATCCCAGGGATGGGGGAGCCTGGTGGGCTGCCATCTATGGGGTCGCACAGAGTCGGACACAACTGAAGCGACTTAGCAGCAACTATGATTAAATACAGGGATGGCTAAACGAGTTGGTGTTGCTTATTGCCGACTCACTTCGTAGACTTCTCAGGAGCACTCTGACCAGCCCTCTCTCTCCCCAGAGTTGCAAAGAGTCAGACATGACTGAGCACACACACACACATACCCTCTGCCCTCAGAATCTCTGGTCTAAAATGTACTATGTACTCAGTAAAGAGCTGATGACTGACGTACATATCTCTGTTGTTAATTGCACTCCCAGTACTTTGTTTACTGTTGATCAAGTTCCAATAGTCAGTTTCCCTGTTTGCGCTAAGATGTGTGGATGTCTCAGTGATATTTCTGTCTTCAACCCAGATCACCTGTCCATTAAAACAAACAAAAAAGAAAAATAAAAAAAGCTTCCACCAAGTGCCAGAAAAGTAGGTCTAGGGGGGCAGAGAAAGTTTCACATTTCCTGTTGCTGAATTTAGGCATGGCCCTTAGAGGAAGCTGGATGACTTTTCAATCCAATATGCTCTGTTCTCTGATGCTATCATCCTTGTTTTTCCTTAGGACTACAAAGCCATGTTGCCAAACTTTTTTTAATGACCCAGCTATTTGTTTTTTGAGTGTCAACTTTTATCCAACTGTTGCTATGACTTTTTTTCTTTTCACTTAAAATTGTGATTTTAAAATATTTTGTTTTTCTAAATGGAATCCATTAAATCTAAGAGCGTTCTTTCCATTTATCAAACATGAACTGTGTGCCAGGCATTGGGTACTAACTAGCTTCCACACTCATTATTTCACTCACTCCCTTACAACCGCCCTATGAAGGAGATGCCATCACCTGAGAAAACTAAGGGAGGTTACACCATTTGCCCAAGATCTTATGTCTAGCGAGGGTTCTTTAAACCCTTCCAATAAAATCCATCCAGCTCTTACTAGCTTAAGTCCATGAGTTTTGCCATCCAGAAAACGTTTTCTGAGAACCCAAAGGAGAACTGTATTTGCATTCTGAAAAGTCCAGACCTCCTCCAAAAGAGGCAGACTCCAGGCAGTCAAGAGGCCAGACTCACTTGTGACACTACCTTAGTGGTCAGTAGAAAGTCCAGACATCAGATCAGATTTCAAGGCCCAGCTCACCCACATATACTGAGCCTGAGACCATAGGCTCAGAGACAGTTTCCACATCTCAAAATGGAGATAACAGTTTAAGTTATCTTCGAAACTGCCAACTTTCAACCATTTTTGACCTCCAAAACAAAATTTTTTTTTCAAATTCCTCACTGGGTCATTGTAGAGATTAAAACGAGTGCACAGAGGAAACAATAAATGGCTCTTTTGGGCAGACTTTTCTCTTTGCAATTTCATTTTGCTCAGGTCAATAAAGTGTGTCCCTGTTCTCTGCCCACACTTTACATGTTGAGAAGCCGGCTTAAGGTTATGTAAGTGTTGGAACTGACAGTTCAGGAAGAAAATATGACTGCGTGGATAATCAGGAATTAACAACAAAGGATCCCCTCAGGCCTTAGTGCTCCGTGCATTTCCCTCCCCCCCCCCCACCCCAGTTTAGTCTCTTAATTACTAGATCAGTATACAACTGCTTCTCTCTCTTTTTTTTTTCCTTTTATAAAGTGGAAGGAGGAGAGTATTGAGGAAATTTAGCACTCTATGTTAAAGTAAAGGTTTTTAAATCCATTCTTGCCAGAGTCTGTGCCTGGAAATGGCTTGGCTCCTCGGCCAGCAGGAGGGGGAGTCCTGCCTTGGACGGCAGCTCGGGCTCCAGACCACGGCCGCCGCACCCACGCCGGGAGAAGAGCCACCAGCGTTAGTTGTACCTGCCGCACGCTGTTTACCTCCTCGCTAGGTGCCAGGCCCTGCTCTCGGCCCCTCACATGCATGATTTATACACTCCCCTCACACCATTCGGGACAAAAGGGAACTCTCATTTTCCCCATTTTCCAAGTGAGGAAATAGGCACAGAGAAGTTAAGTCACTCGCCCAAGATCTCCTAACTGTGAAGTCAGACTCGAACCTGGGCAGCTCCAGCATTCCCACTCGGAACCTCTCCTTTTCCAACTTGGTTTTTCATCTAAGAATTCTCCAAACTTGGCCACCCCCAAGGGAAGGGGCTCGGCATCGCCAACTCGCACGACCTAGCCGGGCTCCGCAGGTCCAGGGCTGCGGGTGCCCGACGCGGGGCGCGGGTGGAGGAGCGGCGCCTCCCCCGGGTATTTAACCCCAGTCTGGAGCCCGCGGGGCGCCGGACGCTCCTGCTCCTCCCAGCTAGCGCCTCCCCGCCCTCCTCCCGGCTCTCCCGGCGCGCCCCACCCTCCGCCCCGCGCTCGCCTCGCGCACAGGCACCGGCCGGCGGGCGCGGGGAGCGGAGAGCGGGCCGCGCTGGCCTCTTCCGAGCCGCCCCCTGCCGCGGCCGCCGCGCATCGCCCGGCCGGAGTGCGACGCGGCTGCCCGAGTCCGGACGCCGGCCCCGGACGCCCCGGGGACCGGCGGGCGGCTGTGGACGCCAGCCGGCGGCATGGATTCAGATTCCGGCGAGCAGAGCGAGGGCGAGCCCGGGACCGCCGCAGGTACGAGGGGTCGGGGCAGCCCCGCTAGGAAGAGTGGGGCATTGAGGAGGGGAGGCCGGGGCGGGAAATCCCGAGTATTTCTCGGAGCTGCCGGGCGGGAGGCCGATCCCCAACAGTCCGATCCTTTCCAGGCCGGGACTGGGACGGCTCTGCGCTCTGACTTTGCTTTGGGGTTTTCTCCCCATTGCATCTGGGCGCTGGAGGGAGAGTAGGTGCGTTTGAGGGTGGCTCTCCGCGCTGCAGGGCTCGGGTCGTCGGGCCGGGGCAGGAGGTGGGGAGGTATCGGGCTGGGGTTGGGGAGGGGGGGTGGTTCGGGAAATCCGTACCCTGTAGTTTGCTGCAGTGAGGGTTGCAACACATCTGCTTTTTGAAATAACTTTCCAAGAGCCGGCCGGGTCCTCGAACCCCGGGCTCCAGGGACGCTGCGGAACAGATGACCGGCTCGAGGGCGTGACAGGACACTCGGGGAAGAAAATGCCCCCGCGGGTGGCCAGGCAGGACTCAAACCACAGCTCGTGGTTGCGGTTCCCGAGGTTGCTAGATGAGCCGGTGCAGAAGCGTTGGCCCATCGCTGCCCTGCACACGCGGAGGAGGTCCCCCACCAAGGGTCCAGGGAGACAGACACATCGGCGCGCGGGGGCCGAGCTTCGCCTTTAAGGGGCGCAGCCGGCTTTTCACAATCGATAGTTAATCGAAACGATGGGTGGATGCTTACTTAGGAAAAAGATGAATGTCCTCCCCCGCCTCTCCCTGATACTGAGCAACAGGAGGAAGCCACCCACAGCCTTGAGTCAACTTACCGCCGGGCTCTGCCCACCTCCACTGGCCAGCTCCGCCCGCCGCCCACGGGTCCAGGGGCAGAAGACCTATGGTACTCACACATACCCGTGGCTCCCCTCGCACCACGCCACCCTGCAGGCTGGCCCTGGCCAGCAGACCTGTGACCTGAGAGCTGGGGTCCTCGGGTACAGATCGGAGGTCCCAGACTAGTCCCCACTCTTCCCACTGTCAGACCAGGGTCCCCAGGGTGGGGACCAAGTGTCAGGAGGCACCATCAGCCCAGGCGTGCCTGTAGGAAAGTCAGGCTCAGGAATCAGGCAAGTCAGCGCCAGAAGCTGTGCCAAAGGCCCTGCATATATTATTCTCCTTCATCCTCACAGCACCTAGCCTGGTGGTTATTATCTCCATATTCCAGAACTGGGTTAGGTGGCTTACCCATAAATCATAGCCAGGGCCTAGCCAAGGGCGGAGTGACTGCCTTTCTGTTGCACCTCACAGGGCAGCTGGGTGGGAAGAGAGGATGGCAGAGAAGCAAGGTGGCATCGTCAAGATGCCTATGTGTGAGGACTCCTATCTCTGTGCAAGGGCCACCTGCTTTCTGTAGGTATGTGTGGACCTAATTAATAAACATGAGCTCTTCTCCAACCTGTGTGTTCCCATGACTATGAAGCACCAAGCTTTTGTTTCACAGGTGGCTTGTGGATCTCTTCCCATCATTTAAAAGTTCCAGTGGGTGTTTTGTGTGTATCTAAGTATATCTCTAGAGTTCAGAAGGAGGAGGGGAGGTGGATACATTGATACTGAAACTTTACTCTCTCAAAATCTCAGGAACTAAGGTGCTCTCCCGGCTCCCACCCTCAGATCTTTTATGTCAGTTGATGGAGAAGGGAAGGAGGATAGGAGGCTTTGAGAAAGAGGAGGGGAGGAAAAGGGGGAGGGGGGCGGGTAGCAAGAGACACTCAGAAGAGTTGGTACTTGGATGACAGGGGAGGAAAAGAGTTCTGAAGGGTCTGGTTGCTTCTCCGGGCAGCCTGCTCTGCAAGGAATATCCCTGAGGGTTCATGTCTGTTTGTGTGGAAGACCTCTACACGGCTAACAGCAGCTGAGCCGTGACTACCAAGGTTGGATGGATCCCGTGAAGAATAGGGCAGCCAGTTCTATGAGCTGTCACCATTTGTTTGTGCCTTACTGTTTTATACAGTCATTTCTTCTTCCTCTGTGTGCTTGAATCTCACAAGTTGAACATTTATTTGAATGTCACAAGTCATTCTGCTAAATGGCATTCAGTATCACTCATTACTTTCAGTCTTAAAGTCTTCGTGACACACCTTCAAAACTAAGTGCTAATTCATCACCTAGCTGTGGCTACATCCTATCGAAAGGAAACTCCTGTTGCAGCTTCAGATACAGGTTAAATTATCCATAGGGGTGATCACTGTCCCTGTAAGTAACATGACATCCATCTGTGGACCTGTAACTGTGCAAGCTGAGTGGGTTTGTAACTGAGGACAGCAGAGAAAGTGGGGCATCTTGGAGTATTAATGTGTGTATTTGTGTGTACCCGCCTCACAGGGAGCTGAGATGAAGGGCTGCTTCCTCCTCAATGCCCTCTCCTTCCTGAACTTGTAGAGAAGCCCTGCTGTAAGATGGACTGTATTAAAGTCCTGAGCCTGGACTCTGGAATCAGAAAGACCTGGGTCTCAATCTACCCCCGTGTGCTCTAAGTTGCTTCAGTTGTGTCCAACTCTTTGTGACCCCATGGACCATATCCCACCAGGCTCCTCTGTCTATGGGATTCTCCAGGCAAGAATACTGGTGTGGGTTGCCATTCCCTTCTCCAGGGGTTCTTCCCAACCCAGAGATCTAACCAGCATCTCTTACATCTCCTGCATTAGCAGGCGGGTTCTTTACCACTAGCACCACCTGATGGGCAAGTTAACTTCCTCATCTGTAAAATGGGGATAACATTTTATAACATTTATAAAACATGTATAAAACATTTATAACATGTATAAAACAATTAGTATTATTGTCATTATTATTACATTAATGTAATTGCCTGAGAAGATTTGTTTTGAATTTTCTCCTTTTCACTCTGTCTCGTGTATGTGTGTGTGTGTGTGCACATGTGTTTGTTTAGGAGAGGTTATTTTTAAGTTACCTCTTCTCATCCTCATCTTCTAGTTCAAGGCATAAAGACGGGGACCTTCAAAACTACTGCTTTCACCATCCATCTCTTCTAGCTCTAGAGAAATTTGCACAAAGTAGAGAACACCTTATCCAGTCTACCTTCTAACCTGGAGGTTAGCCATTTTTATGCCACTTCCGATAGAAGAGTGGTTAATCCCCACACACACTGGTTCACCTTTTCCCGTCAAGGTAACAGGAGACAGGGGAGATAGTCACTATTCTGCTGTCCATTTTTGCCCATCTCATAACCTTCCTGGTCAAAAACTGGCAGAGGAGTGAGGAAATGTTTTTACTGTACCCCTTTCAAGAGCCTTTTCCAAAGATCTCCGCAGTATCTGCTGTACTGCTCTCTCATGGAGCAGTCCCTGCATAGGAAGGTCAAAGGGGGATTGTGGATGAGATTTGTCCTAATCTGCATTTTCTGGTTTTCAAGAAGCACAGGATGGTGCTTCCATGTCATTCTGCTGCCTGCAGCTCTCCTTTGCCTCTCTGTAGTTTTATGGTTCTTTCTATGATTAGGAAAGAGACAGCATTTATGGAACACTGGATTCTTTCCAGAGACCCAACTTGGCAGTCTCTCCTTTTACAAACCCACCATCCATCTCTCAGGAATCTTAGAGCTTGGTATATTAACTCAGCACTGATTCAGAGTTTTTCCTAAGAAGCAACAAGCGAGTAAACATTAGCAGTGTCAGTTTCTTTCCTTTCTGACTTGTAAAACTGAGATCGTCTACCCCGGTTGAAACAGACAAGCTCCTTCTACCCAGAGGTAGCGCCAAGCAGTCACACTGATGGAGCATCCCTGTGGCTGGGTAAGTGCCACAGAAAAGCGTTTCCATGTGATAGAGTTGGGATGTGATCAGGAAACCTCAAGATAATAAAAGAAGTGGGAAAACAGCAGGCTCCTGACTTTGCCCTCCTTGTCTTTCCCATTCCCTAGGTCCTAAGCTTGGTCCAGGTAGACAGAGTGGCAAAGGAGTAGATAGGATTCAGTAGTTAGCCAAGAGGAGGTAAGGTGTTCCAGAAATCAGACACCATTGAGCAAAGGCACAGATAAACAGGGAAGAAATTGGAGTGGAGGGCATATACTAAGGTGTGCATGTGTGTGTGCTAAAAGTTGCTTCAGTATGCCCAACTCTTTGTGACCCCATGGACTGTAGCCTGCCAAGTTCCTCATCTGTGGGATTCTCCAGGCAAGAATACGACTGGGTTGCCATGCCCTCCTCTGGGATACTAAGGTGTACTGGGAAATAAAGTTAGATGAATGTAGGGAGAGCCACTTACTAGAGGGGGTCTTAATAACTTGGTCCTGGCAGCACTGAAGGAGCCCTAGCTGAGCTGATAGTAGAGCAGAGATGTCCCTGACTGAGAGCTGTGTTTTCAGAAGCCACGTCTGACAGACATGAAGTAGGGAGATGGCCTAGGCTTGGAGCCACGGCTACCAGGGTGTGACCACACAGTCAGAGGGGATGGTATCCTTAAGCGAGGCAGAAGAGGAAGGATGCAAATGCCATTTCAGAGAAACAACAACAACAGAAGTTGGTGACAGATTGTACAAAAGCAGTAAAAGGAGAGGGACAGTGGAAAGGGACTGGCGTGTGGAGTTGGGCTGAGGCAGGGAAATGCAGGAGACAGACTTCCCCACCCCACCAGTGCTTCCTTTCTTTCCATCAGATACTTAATAGTGAGGAAAAGACCCTGAAGACAGGAAAGATTGAAGGATGACAGAGGACGAGATGGCTGTATGGCATCATCAACTCAATAGACGTGAATTTGAGCAAGCTCCGGGAGATGGTGGAGGACAGGGAAGCCTGGCATGCTGCAGTCCATGGGGTCACAAAGAGTCAGAAATGACTTAGGGAGTGAAGAGCAACAAAGTTTTGCTCAAAGGCACTTCCCCCTACCCATAGTAAATTATGCTGGGACGTTGGTTTTGGAGGATCATGGGGTTCTGGAGTTTGTTGATTCTTATTGTTGGGTTATTTGTGGAGGCTATTCAGTAACATTTGTCGCCTGACAAATTAACAATCGATGGACTGAACAACCAAACAAGCACAGGCAAGGACACCACCTGGGGAAGATGAACTACTTGGCTATTAGTCATAGTCCCAGGTCTCATTCTTATTTTGGACATTTTCAGGGGCTTCGGCCCCAACACACAGTGGGCTGCTTTGAGGATCAGGACCTTGTCTCATGCTTTCATGTTTCCAAGGTTTTATGGACATTATAAATGAATGAGAAATTTGAGGAGCCTCCTGAGAGCTCTGCACTAAAAGGCCAGATGGACAGCCAAAAACCTGTCCTATAAAGTAGGGCTGCCAACGCTTTCCTTCAGTGCTTTGCTTCAGTGTTTTAAGATCACTTGCACTATCTGGGACTCTTGTTGGAAAGTATGGGGGCATGAAAAGAGATACAAGGATACAGTCCATTCTGTCTCCAGGAGGGCTTGGGATCAGATGGGCAGATAGGACGCAGGTACTGATGGCCACAGCTTAAGCCAGTACAGGAAGACTCTCACACCGTTGCCCTGAGGTTAGATCCTGGCCACGTCTCTGTTTATATGTTTTCTCTTGACACCAGCCACTTTCCATTGTGTGTTTTACAGTTATTCCTGTACATGTCTTATCTCTGGTATTGGTCTTAGCTCCCTAAGGATAAAGACTGGGCCTTTTTCCTCTGTATCGCCTCTCATCAACACCACCTGTGTGCCCTAAACACAGTGGTAGGTTACTGCCTGGCTGGCTGGCTGCTTGGATAGATGGATGGATCTACAAATGCTGTTATAAGTTGGTTCTCCAGGAAGCAGACTCTGAGATGGAGGTTAGCATGAAGTGTGTTTATTGGGAGAGGGTCTTGGGATCAATACCTGGGGAAGACAAACAGACAGGAGGGATGCCAGGCTGGGCAGAGGGAGAAGCTGAGCTGCAGAGCAGGCCCAACAACAAGTTGAAGGTGGAAAGCCCTACAGAACTGAGTTGAGGTGAGGGACTAGGCTTTTATATCACCTGGCTTAATGATCAGTCGTTACATGCAGGCCATCCCTGCATCTTGGAAAAAGCTGTCCCCTTCAGCTGAGAGCTGTCTGCAGGCAGCACTTCAGCAGCTTGTGGAGTGCTTGGCCTTTCATTCCTGAAGGGGGACCTGGAGCGTACACCATGGCATCTACCACGGGTGGCTTCCATAGTTCTCCAGGAATGTTTCATGGGGGTGGCAGCCCTGCCTGTGGGCAACTATGAACATTATCTGGACCTAATTAGAGCAATTTAGATAGCCAGATGAAATTAACCATTCTAGATCTCACAGATCTGCACCCAGCTGTTCAACCCATACAACCCAATAGATATTGGTTCATCACCTGTTTTGTGTTCAGTAGGTGAGGGGTACTATGGTAGCAGACAGAAATGGTGTTAGGGACCTCCCTGGTGGTCCAGTGGTTAAAACTCCACTTTCCAATGGAGAAAGCGTGGGTTGGATCCCTGGTAGGGGAACTAAGATCCATCCCACATGTCATAGGGTGTGGCCAAAAATTAAATAAAACTTGTTTTTTGGTTTTTTTTTTCTTTTTTTAAAAAAGAAATGGAATTAGATGTGGCCCTGTCCTCAAGAGGCTTGCAGCCATAGGGAGAGAAAATGCCTACCCAGTATGAATCTGTAAAATTGACAGCATCAGCAATAAATAGTGGAGGATTCAGGGACTTCCCTGGCGGTCCAGTAGCTAAGACTCTGCACTCGCAATGCAGGAGGCCCAGATTCAACCCCTGGTTGGGGAACTAGACCCCACATGCCGCAGCTAAGACCCAGTGCAGCCAAAGAAATTAGTTGAAATACATTTGTTAAATAGTGTCAGGTTTGGAGCGTGGGGCGTGATGGTCTGGGGTTCTAGGGGAAGCCTCATGGTGGAGATGGGCCTTGAGGACAGCCTTGAAGGAGTGAAAGATTTCGACAGGGAGAAGAACGAGCCAAGGGACTCAGAGAAGGAGGGACAGACAGGAGTCCGTGGGAAGCCTGGCGTAGCCCGGGGGGCCCCCTTAGAGGGCCAAAAGGAAGAGAGGGTGGACATATTCAGAATGTCAAATTGGGTGTTGTGGTGCTTGTGGCCAATGTGTAAATTTCTGGAGATGGAGACAGAATGTCTATGTGTATGTAAATATAAAGCTATTTTCTACGTTATTTTTCCCTAAAAATATGGCACCTGCTTTCTTATTTGTCAGCAAAACCAAATAATAGTTACACTTTCCATTAGCACTTTTCTTTAATTGGTTCATTTTCCTCCAGAGTTACCATTGGTTCCATCTGAATTCACATGTAGATCTCTGTAAAGACACTATATACATAATTTTGTTTTGTTTTTCAGTCACTTGGCTTCCAACTCTTACTGTAAAATGCCTGTGTAGGTGGGTGTTTGGGCTGTACTGTGTACAAGTATAAATATAAAGGCTTGAGAAGAAGAATTTAGCAGATAAGTTCTCTGAGATAGCCCAGTCTCAGAAAACATAAAGAGTAGTGAGAACCCTTTTCCCCAACATATATTATCACATGCCCCCAAACATATTTTTTATACATCAGAAGTGTTCTTTTTAGGCAACTGCATAGCACAAATTCTGAAACTGCCTTAGAACAGTCTTCATGTTCATATTGGATTTTCTAAACATCATTGCCTAGGAATAAAATTGAGCTTGTTCATGGAAAATCTAGTGTGCAGACTATAAAAATGGAAGGCTTGGCCGCAAAGAAAGTGCTAGACACACCCTAATAGAAACCAGTATTTTGTAATTCAGTTCTCCGGGGAAAAAAAAGAGAGAGAGACACTTTGGTGGTATCCAAATACTGGTTTAAACAGCTGAAAAACCACAGAAGCAGCCACTAGTTTCTAGATTGTCTTCTTGAAAATAAAATATGCTTTCTGAGAACATTTTCTAGCCTGGAAAGGAAGTATTTTGGTGATACACAGCTTTATGGAAACTTGCAGTTAATGTTTTTATGGTAGAGGCATCCAGTTTCATGTGCGGGAGGAAATTCTGTAAAGGGTTGTTCTGGTGAGCACACACATCCCGCATTCCCAATTTGGAGCCTGAGGGTTATGCTAGGAAGATATAGCCAGATTTTGGGGGAACAATATGGGAGGGAAGTGAAGGGGGCTGTCTGCCTGGCAGGCCGCTGCATTAGCTCTTCCCTACCCCACTTGAGTCTGGTTCCTTGGTTTGCTTGGAATGACATCAAGAAGGTCAGGAGAGAGGACTGGGGCCCAGGTCACAAGGTAGAGAAAGTAGATTTAAGAAGTTGTGGCATATACCAAACAAGATGAGAAATGGTCTTTGCCAGCCAGAGTCCAGTCCCAGAGGGCCAGTCCTGAATGTAAAATAATAGTGATGTTTTGAATTTGTACTTAATTTTATATTATTTAAGCACATGCAATGTATTTGAGACCAGGTTAACTATTTATATGGTATTTAAGACTTACACAGGCCTTATAGGTTAGGTACTATAAATAGCCCCATTGTATAGACCAGGAAACTGAGGCATGGAGAGGTTAAGTAACTTGCTCAGGGATATTCAGTTTCTCAGTGGATATGAAGCTGGTCTAAACTCCAAACATGGTGCTCTTTACCAGGTAAACTCTGTTGTTAGATCAGTAGATGCCACCAGGCTCCTTTATATCCACCACCAGCTCCCACAGGGCCCTTGGACTACAACGTTCCTTCTTCAGGCACCTACTGGTAGGTTAGGACATTCTACCTCCAGAAGGCCCTGTTTGAAGCTGCAGACATTTCCTGCAGTGGCCCAATAATACATGGGCAAAGAGGGGCTGTCATGGGTTCCAAAACAGGAGCTAGTAAGGGTTGGTTTAGGAGGGAAGAAGAGGAGAGCAGCACAAAGCAGCTGTCAGGGAGAGAAGGCCCTGGAAGGACCCTGCAGCCATGTATATGTCTAAGGTCCTGGCAACGTGGTGGAGGAGGAGACAGAGAGGAGAGAGGGTTGAAAAGCAGCGTCAAGAGAGATGCCAAACAAATGCTGCCTCTATCAGAGTGCGCTTAGACATTTTTTCCACTCCAGTATTTAGAATCATTCTAGATATAGAATCACCAGGACATGGTGACCAATTGGACTCAAGGGCAAGAAAAAACTCGAAGTTGAGACTATGGCACAATGATGAGATACTGAGCTGAACAACTTGGGTTTGGGTTTCTTACTTATTGCTTTCCAGTAACATTATTTTCCAACCAAAGGAGTACAAGCTCATGATAGAATATGCAAAAACAGTACAAAGAAGAAAATTAGATTGAGTCCCAAGAATAGATGGGCTTTTCCAAAAGAGTGTAGTCCAAAAGCCATCCTGAAAAATGCAAGAGACCTTTATTTAGGGAGGAAGGAAGTTTTGTATGGAGAAGGAAATGGCAACCCACTCCAGTATTCTTGCCTGGAGAATCCCAGAGACGGGGGAGCCTGGTGGGCTGCTGTCTATGGGGTCACACAGAGTCAGAGCCCCACTTCTGAAATGTTTAGTAAGAACATTGGCTACACTGCCAGACAGCATCAGCACCAGAGCTAGAAGCCAGATACTCTGGCTCTATTGGTCCCCCAAAACATATGTAATTGTAAAAAAGGATCAGAGTTATTCTGGATGTTCGGATATCAAAAGGACCGCTTCCATGTTTCCTTTTGACACCTTCCACCGTGTTCTTGCCATCCCCTCCCCTTTTCCTCTCCTGAGCTTTCTCCCTCCCAGCACAGCTGCCCAGAAGTCAGACACCACAGGCCCACACCAGGCCCTTCCCATGTACCAGGCCCACTTCACCAGTCAGGAGAGCCCTACATGGAGCCCTTAGAATATTTTTACATTTTTTTTTATACCCAGGAAGAATTTGGTAGGTTTTATAGATGCATGGCGACAATTGCAAAGGTTAATTTACTTTGAGTTTAATAACTTCCAGCTTCGGGAATAGATTTATTGGTTTCTAGTTCTCCAATTACTCTGTTTAGATTGATTTTTTACTTTATAAGGAAAGAGGTAAATTTGTTCACCTGTGTTAGCCTCTCTCTCACCCTTAAGATTTAATTCATTGATTCAATCTCAGTCAAACAAAGCAGGCAGAGCTAAGTTAATACATTCAACTTTTAGCGAGCCCAGAGCAGTACATGATGGGAATTAAATGTGAATTTTCTTGACTTTTTTTTATTTTGGTTTCTCTGATCGTATGTAATCCTGATTTTTCCTGCTGTTGTTGTTCAGTTGCCCAGTCGTGTCCAGTTGTTTGAGACCCCATGGACTGCAGCATACCAGGCCTCCCTGTCCCTCACCATCTCCTGAAGTTTGCCCAAGTTCATGTCCATTGCATCGGTGATGCCATCCAGCCATCTCATCCTCTGATGCCCTCTTTTCCTTCTACCCTCAATCTTTCCCAGCATCAGAGACTTTTGCAATGAGTCCACTGTTCACATCAGATGACCAAAATACTGGAGCTTCAGCTTCAGCATCAGTCCTTCCAATGAGTATTCAGGGTTGATTTCCCTGAAGATTGACTGGTTTGATCTCCTTGCTGTCCAAGAGACTTTCAGGAGTCTTCTCCAGCGCCACAGTTCAAAGGCATCAATTCTTCGGCATTCTGCCTTCTTTATGGTCCAGCTCTCACAACTGTACATGACCACTGGGAAGACCACAGCCTTGACTATACGGACCTTGCTTTTCAACATACCGTCTAGGTTTGTCATAGCTTTCCTGCCAAGAAGCAATCATCTTCTGATTTCATGTGTGCAGTCACCATCCACAGTGATTTTAGAGCCCAAGAATAGGAAATGGGGCTGGATGCCATGATCTTATCTTTTAATGTTTAGTTTTAAGCCAGCTCTTTCAGTCTCCTCCTTCACCCTCATCGAGAGGCTCTTTAGTTCCTCTTTGCTTTCTGCCATTACACTGGCATCATCCGCATATCGGAGGCTGTTGATATTTCTCCCACCTGTCTTGATTCCAGCTTGGAACTCATCCAGCCTGGCATCTCTCATGATGTGCTCAGCGTATAGGTTAAACCAACGGTGACAGCAGACAGCCCTGTCGTACTTCTTCCTTGATCTTGAACCAGTCAGTTGTTTCATGCAGGATTCTCACTGTTGCTTCTTGACCTGCATACAGATTCCTCAGGAGGCAGGTAAGATGGTCTGGTATTCCCATCTCTTTAAGAGCTTTCCACAGTTTGTTATGATCCACACAGTCAAAGGCTTTAGCGTAGTCAATGAAACAGAGGTAGATGTTTTTCTGGAATTCCCTTGCTTTCTCTATGATCCAGCGAATGTTGGCAGTTTGATCTCTGGTTCCTCTTCCACTTCCTTTTCCCTGTATCCCTCCTCAATTTCCCCTTCTGCCATCCTTCATTAATACCTTTTTTCTACCTGTGTCTCCTAAGGCTTTGCTCTTGGCCTTGTTCTTTTCTAACAATACACTTTCATTTGGAAAAGCCTGCCCACTTTTCATTTGGAAAGTGGAAAAGTGAAGTCGCTCAGTCGTGTCCAACTCTTTGTGACCCCGTGGACTGCGACCTCCCAGGCTCCTCTGTCCATGGGATTTTTCAGGCAAGAGTACTAGAGGGGGTTGCCATTTCCTTCTCCAGGGGATCTTCCCGACTCAGGGATTGAACCCGGGTCTCCCACATTGCAGGGGGACGCTTTACCCTCTAAGCCATGAGGGAAGCCCTTTTTCACTTGGAAAAGCCCGCCCATTTTTCCAGCATGAAGCTAAAGTTTCCCAAAGCTGTGGTCTAACCTGGTCCTCTCTCCAGAGCAAGAATCCTGCCCGTCAAAGTCATCTGGGTTTCATCTCCTTCCTGTCCAGGAGACACCCCAACTCAGCATAGCTACACCTGGACTGTTACCTTTCCATCACCCTCTCTCAGCTCTTCTGATGGCCTCACCAGCCACCAAGTCATTCAAAATTAAATTGTGAAGTCATAAGAAGAGTGACGGAGAAGGCAATGGCACCCCACTCCAGTACTCTTGCCTGGAAAATCCCATGGACGCAGGAGCCTGGTGGGCTGCAGTCCATGGGGTCACTAAGAATTGGACACGATTGAGCGACTTCACTTTCACTTTTCACTTTCATGCATTGGAGAAGAAAATGGCAACCCACTCCAGTGTTCTTGCCTAGAGAATCCCAGGGACGGGGGAGCCTTGTGGGCTGCCTTCTATGGGGTTGCACAGAGTTGGACACGACTGAAGTGACTTAGCAGCAGCAGCAGCAAGAAGAGTGAAATCTCCTATACATGTGATCTCATAGCAAAACCAGGACATGGAGAAAGCAGGCATTATTCCCAGTTTATAGATAAAGAAACACATCCACAGAGATTATTTACCCCAAATCACAAAATAAGTCGTAGATTTCCACTATTTAAAGCTACATCCCCCTCCAAAAAAAAAAAGGGGGGGGGGAGGGGCAGAAACAAATCTAAATGTTCAACCTAAAAATATATAAGCCCAGACTTTGGGGTCAAATGGGTATATGTTCACACCCCACACATGACTTGAAGCACTGCCTAGAAACATTTCAGAATCTGTTTCTTCACATCCCTGGGGTGGCTATCAGGTTTTCATGTGTGCTCAGCTGCTCAGTCATATCCAACTCTTTGCAACCCTATGGACTGTAGCCCGCCAGGCTCCTTTATCCATGGAATTTTCCAAGCAAGAATACTGGAGTGGGTTGCCATTTCCTCCTCCAGGGGATCTTCCTGATCCAGGAATTGAACTGGAGTCTCCTGCCTTTCCTGCATTGCAGGCAGATTCTCTGCTACTGAGTCACCTGGGAAGCCCCATTCAACCCAAGCATATAGGTAAATATTCAATCAAATAATTACTGAATAATTAAATACATAATGACATTTCTATACTGTGGAATATTACTCAGCTGTTAAGAAAAATTAATTTGGAAAAAATATAGATGTTTGTATTATAATATATGAAGAAAGCTTGATAATCTATGATCGCAATTTTGCTATATACATACATGTACACATATATACATGTATATTTATTTATACATGTACACCCATACACCTGTACCTACATATCAATACATCCCTTTTTAAAAATTTGTATTGAAATATAGTTGATTTACAACGTCCTGTTTAATTTCTGCTGTACAGCAAAATGACTTGGTTATACATATACATATTATTTTTCATCCTTTTTCATTATAGTTTATCACAGGATACTGAATATAGTTCCCTGTGCTATAGAGTAGGACCTTGTTGTCCATCCATCCTACATATAATGGTTTGCACCTGCTAATCTCAAAATCCCAATCCATCCCTCTGCCCTCTCCTCCTTGGCAACCACAGTTCTATTCTCTATGTCTGTGAGTCTGTTTTGGTTTCATAGATCACATACCCCTTTTTTCTTATAGAGAGAAGGGGAAGAAACTCTCCCTCCATTCACATTCATGAACTTTTTTTTTTTTTTTAAATCCTGGAGCAGAATTAACCATTCTGTGTGATGAGTTTGTAGGCAATTTTAATTTCCATCTTTTTTGCTTTCCTTCCATACTCAATGAGAATGTATAACTTGCAGCAGATTTTTATTTTAAAAACCACCCGAAATGAGATCCAGTGGACTTGTCCACTGCTCATCCTTCTGACTTTCTTGCAGGTTTGTCCCAGGTCCCTCTATTTTCTTCCTTGACACTCATTCTTCCCTCTGTTCCCCATGATCCTCTTCCCCATCAGACCAGGCCTCCATGGGTTCTTTTCATGGGCTCCTGCTGGCTCGCTGGTGGGGGCAATTCTGGACTTCTCTCCTCAGCCCCCTTCCTACTTACCCACTGCCCTGGCAGTGCTCTGCACCTCCACCTTATCACACCCTCCCTTCTGAGCCCATCTGGCCTGAGCCCCTATGCCAGGTATAGGAAGTATGAATACTCAGGGTGGATAAAGAGCTTATAGATTTGAGGCCAAGAGCCTCGGAACCTTGCAAGCCAAGTGGACCTGCTGGGTGAGTTTGCTGACCCAGCCATTATGGCTCTAGACTGTGGCCTTGCTGCTGCTTGCTGACCAGCAGTGTGTACAGCCTCTATCCCTGACCCTGCTCCCTCCCAACCCCCATCCCAAACATGAGTGACTTTCAGTTTCCACTTGTTCATCCTCACACTGATTTTGTCTTTATTACTTTTACAATTTGAAAAAAAACACCCTGTGTACACCCATGGAAGATTCATGTTGATGTATGGCAAAACCAATACAATATTGTAAAGTAATTAGCCTCCAATTAAAATAAATAAATTTATATTAAAAAATAAAAATTAAAATAAAAGAAAAAAAGAAGAGGCATTTAAAATTCTATTTTAACAGGATTATTAGCTTCTGGGAGGTATTGGTCTTCCACCCTCAGGTTTGATCTGTCTTTCCAAAAAAGTTCATTATTGAAATGTTGTTGTTGTTTAGTCGCTCAGTCATGTTCAACTCTTTGTGGCCCCATGGACTTCAGCCCCCCAGGCTCCTCTGTCCATGGGATTTCCCAGGCAAGAATACTAGAATGGGTTGCCATTCCCTTCTCTCGGGGATCTTCCCAACCCAGGGATTGAAACCCACATCTCCTGCATTGGCAGGCAGATTCTTTACCACTGAGCCACCTGGGAAGCCCATTGAAAAGTTAATATGATATTAAGTATTATATGTATCTATTTCTGAAGGAATTAGAAATTATTGAGGTCTTATAATAACCTATAATGGAAAAGAATCTGAAAAAGAATATATATAACTGAATCACTTTGCTGAATACTTGAAACTAACATAGCACTGTAAATTAACTATACTTTAATAAAAGAAAAAGAAGAAATGTATTGGATTTTGTGTGTATCTTGGAGCTGATATAAGAGATATCATGGCCCCAGTATTATTTGCTGCCTCCCTATCTCCACCTTATTTTACTCTAGTCCATCAAATAGGAATAGCCCAGTCAGGAAACTTATAGGAAACAAAGGTGTTCACCCTTTAGACTCACATTAACTAGCGTTTTTAACCTAGTTTTAAATTAGCCCCATTCACCCTTAATGACTGATATTCCCCATCAGCTAGAATTTTGTCTATCTTTACTTTCTTCATTTATATTATAAAATATGATTATTTTATGAGGTCACAAAGAGTTGGACACAACTGAGTGACTGAACTGAACTTATATTGATACTGATGATTATTTTACTCATTCTCAGATATAAAAACATATAGTAACTAAGCATTTTCACCCTTCCAGAAAAGTTCCTCCTTCCATTAAAAAAATCACTTTCTTAATCTTTAAATGGAAAGCAATATCAGTTTCCTTATTGAAAAGCCATATCTTATTAATTGCAAGTGGGTGAATATGACAACTGTGGATTTTAAAGGAGAGATCAGAGACTATGAGAGGAAGAATAATTGAGATATGAGTACATTCCTAGAGGAAGCAGGTGTTTATGTCTAGAGTGATGGATGGTACATCCTAAGACCAGCAGGTTCTATAAGCACCCAAGCAGGATATCTAGAGACTATCACCTGTCTTTCCCTTCATCCTAGGAGGGAAGTCAGTGATAGGCTGGCACTCACTCGTGGGTAAAGAAGTTTGGTTCCAACCATCCTTGGTTTTCTTTATTTCATTTTTATTTAAAAAAAAAAAAAAAAAAACAACCTCTCCACATAAATTAGCTCTCCGGGGCTTCCTGGTGGCTTAGTGGTAAAAATCTCCCTGCCATGCAGGAGACACAGGTTTGATACCTGATCCAGGAAGATCCCACATGCCTAAAAACAACTAAGCTCGTGTGCCACAAACTATTGAGCCTGTGCTCTAGAGCTTGGGAGCCACATCTGCCGAAGCCCAAGCAGCCTAGAGCCCATGCTCCGAAATAAGAGAAGTCACCACAATAAGAAGCCCGAGAATGACAACTAGAGAGTAGCCCCCGTTTGCCGAAAGGAGAGAAAAGCCTGCACAGCAGTGAAGACTCAGCACAGCCAAAAATAAATAAATTCAAGCCAAAAATAAAACTATTTAAAAAAATAGCTCTGCTATATTGGTACAACCCAATGAGAGTGGCTGAGGTCTGAGCCAAGTCTGAAGAGGGGTGAAGGTCAGTGGTCATTAGGGTCTGAGACTGTCTTATCAGCAGGATAAAGAGCAGGGGTGAGGACTAAGCACAGCTGGTCACGTGGTTGAGGAGTCAGGTCATGTGGCAGGGAAGCCAGAGGGGCCATAGGCCTGGCCGATTCTCTTTTTTTTTAACTTTTTATTTTGTATTGGGGTATAGCTGATTACCAGTGTTGTGATAGTTTCAGGTGAACAACAGAGGGACTCAGCTATACATACACATGTATCCATTCTCCCCCAAACTCCCCTCCCTTCCAGGCTGCCACATAACATTGAGCAGACTTCCCTGTGCCATGCAGTAGGACCTTGTTGGTTATCCATTTTAAATATAGCAGTGTGTACATGTCCATCCCAAACTCCCCAACTATCCCTTCCTCTCATCCTTCCTCCCGGCAACCATAAGTTTGTTCTCAAAGTCTGTGAGTCTCTTTCTGTTTTATAAGTAAGTGCATTTGTATTTCTTTTTATATAAAGGATGTCATATATCTCATTCTTTGTCTGATTTACTTCACTCAGTGTAACACTCGCTAGGTCCATCCACATGGCAGCAAATGACATTATTTCATTCTCTTTAATGGCTGAGTAATATTCCATTTTATATTTGTACCGCATCATCCTTATCCATTCCTCTGTCAATGGACATTTAGATTGCCCCATGTCTTGGCTATTGTAGATAGTGCTGCTGTAAATATTGGGATGAATGTTTCCTTTTGGGTCATGTTTTTCTCCATATATATACCCAGGAGTGGGATTGCAGGGTCATATGGTAGCTCTAGTTTTAGTTTTTTAAGAATCCTTCATACTATTCTCCATAGTGGCTGTACCAATTTACATTCCCACCAACAGTGTAGGAGGGTTCCCTTCTCTATATACCCTTTCCAGCATTTACTGTTTGTGGATTTTTTAATGATAGCCATTCTGGCTGGTGTGAGGTGATACCTCCTGAGGGCCTCTTGGCTTGCAGCAGCCACACATGGCTGCCCCAGCCTTCTTGAGCCTCCCCACCTGGAGAGTAGCCCCCTTTAATATTAAAGAGCCCAGAACTTTGAGAAAAGCTGGCTTCCAGCTGGGGCCTTCTGACCTCTCACGTCCACCCCAGGAGCAAGTCCTTCTAACCTCCCTTCCAGCCTGTTTCCCTGGCCCCAGATCTCTGCTTCATCCTTGTGCTTCGCTTCCCTGCAGCCCCTCCCACTTAAGTGTTCCTCTCCATCGATCCTCCCACCCATCCCACAAGCCCTCCAGAGTGCTAGAGGGACTATGGCAGTGGAGACACCAAGATAAGTGGCTGTGACTGGCGACTTGTCATGAAGCAAAGATATTAAAAGCTTCCAGAGAGAAAAACCAGGCTCTTAACAATGCACTAGTCAGAGAAAACCATAAGTCAAAAAGATACAGGCACACCAGTGTTCATAGCAGCACTGTTTACAATAGCCAGGACATGGAAACAACCTAAATGTCCATCAACAGAGGAATGGATAGAGAAGATGTGGCACATATATAGAATGGACTATTACTCAGCCATTAAAAAGGAACAAAGTTGGGTCATTTGTAGAGACATGGATGGTCCCAAAGTGTCTCATACAGGGTGAAGTAAGTCAGAGAGAGAAAAACTAATATCATATATTAAGGCATATATGCAAAATCTAGAAAAACAGTATAGATGATCATATTTGTAGAGCAGAAATAGAGACACAAAGGAAGAGAACAAATTTATGGATACCTGGGATCGACACACATACACTACTGATACTGTGTGTAAAATATGTAACTAATGAGCACATACTCTATAGCACAGGGAACTCTGTTTAATGCACTGTGGTGACCTGAGTGGGAAAGAAGTCCAAAAGGGACAAGGCACAGGTATACGTATGACTAGTTCATTTTACTGTAGAGTAGAAACTAACACAACACTGTAAAGCAACTATACTGAAATAAAAATTAAAGACACACGAAAAACAAGGCACTAGTTTTCTGCATAGCTGAGGACTAAACAACGGTGTTGCAGTATCTTTGAATTCTCAAGGCAAATGATTGGTGATACAGAGTTCTGAGCGCAGTCAGACTACCAGTCAAGTGTGTGAGGTAGACTAAATCATTGTTTGATAAGGTAGATCTCAAAAAAATTGCCTCACTGTGCTCCCTTCCTTAGGGAGCTGCTAGACTAGGAGTCAGCCAACTGACATCCCCAGGCCAAGACGAGCCTGTCACCTGTTTCTGTATGTCCCACAAGCTAGAAGCATGTTTACTTTTTTTAATGGTTAAATTGTAAATGGTTTTATAGGTACTTTTTTGTGCTTTTGGCCCTTAATTCTCTGGCCCTTTAAGGTAGCTTGCTGATGCATATACCGGACAAAGTGTTACACTGAAATGGGGAGCAAGTTAAGAAGGAGAAAGCTGTGAGAACCAAGAAACAGGAGATGGATACAGGAAAGAAGAAATGAAGAGTGAAGGAAGAATTGAGCTGACAGCCTGGAGCGGGCTAAGAGACCTTTGCACCCAGATTTGAGCCAGGGCACACAGCACTCCCAGAGAGGAGTCTCCAAGAAAGATTAGTTGATTTGTTTGAACCTGTTGTGAAACACTTTATATTCTGCTTAGAACTTTAGGTGTGAATTACTGCCCAGTAGCAGCAGCAGCAGCAGCAGAGTAAATTGAACTATGGAATGAGGTTCGTGACATTGTACAGGAGACAGGGATCAAGACCATCCTCAAGAAAAAGAAATGCAAAAAAGCAAAATGGCTGTCTGGGGAGGCCTTACAAATAGCTGTGAAAAGAAGAGAAGCAAAAAGCAAAGGAGAAAAGGAAAGATATAAACATCTAAATGCAGAGTTCCAAAGAATAGCAAGAAGAAATAAGAAAGCCTTCTTCAGCAATCAATGCAAAGAAATAGAGGAAAACAACAGAATGGGAAAGACTAGAGATCTCTTCAAGAAATCAGAAATACCAAAGGAACATTTCATGCAAAGATGGGCTCAATAAAGGACAGAAATGGTATGGACCTAACAGAAACAGAAGATATTAAGAAGAGATGGCAAGAATACACAGAAGAACTGTACAAAAATCCTCACGACCCAGATAATCATGATGGTGTAATCACTGACCTAGAGCCAGACATCCTGGAATGTGAAGTCAAGTGGGCCTTAGAAAGCATCACTACGAACAAAGCTAGTGGAGGTGATAGAATTCCAGTTGAGCTATTCCAAATCCTGAAATATGATGCTGTGAAAGTGCTGCACTCAATATGCCAGCAAATTTGGAAAACTCAGCAGTGGCCACAGGACTGGAAAAGGTCAGTTTTCATTCCAATCCCAAAGAAAGGCAATGAAAAGAATGCTCAAACTACCACACAATTGCACTCATCTCACAGGCTAGTAAAGTAATGCTCAAAATTCTGCAGGCCAGGCTTCAGCAATACGTGAACCGTGAACTTCCAGATGTTCAAGCTGGTTTTAGAAAAGCCAGAGGAACCAGAGATCAAATTGCCAACATCCGCTGGATCATGGAAAAAGCAAGAGAGCTCCAGAAAAACATCTATTTCTGCTTTACTGACTATGCCAAAGCCTTTGATTGTGTGGATCACAATAAACTGTGGAAAATTCTGAAAGAGATGGGAAGACCAGACCACCTGATCTGCCTCTTGAGAAACCTGTATGCACGTCAGGAAGCAACAGTTAGAACTGGACGTGGAACAACAGACTGGTTCCAAATAGGAAAAGGAGTATGTCAAGGCTGTATATTGTCACCCTCCTTATTTAACTTATATGCAGAGCACATCATGAGAAACGCTGGACTGGAAGAAACACAAGCTGGAATCAAGATTGCCGGGATAAATATCAATAATCTTAGATATGCAGATGATACCACCCTTATGGCAGAAAGTGAAGAGGAACTAAACAGCCTCTTGATGAAAGTGAAAGTGGAGAGTGAAAAAGTTGGCTTAAAGCTCAACATTCAGAAAACGAAGATCATGGCATCCGGTCCCATTACTTCATGGGAAATAGATGGGGAAACAGTGGAAACAGTGTCAGACTTTATTTTTCTGGGCTCCAAAATCACTGCAGATGATGACTGCAGCCATGAAATTAAAAGACGCTTACTCCTTGGAAGGAAAGTTATGACCAAGCTAGATAGTATATTCAAAAGCAGAGACATTACTTTGCCAACAAAGGTTCGTCTAGTCAAGGCTATGGTTTTTCCAGTGGTCATGTATGGATGTGAGAGTTGGACTATGAAGAAGGCTGAGTGCCGAAGAATTGATGCTTTTGAACTGTGGTGTTGGAGAAGACTCTTGAGAGTCCCTTGGACTGCAAGAAGATCCAACCAGTCCATTCTGAAGGAGATCAGCTCTGGGATTTCTTTGGAAGAAATGATGTTAAAGCTGAAACTCCAGTACTTTGGCCACCTCATGCGAAGAGTTAACTCATTGGAAAAGACTCTGATGCTGGGAGGGCTTGGGGGCAGGAGGAGAAGGGGATGATAGAGGATGAGATGGCTGGATGGCATCACTGACTCGATGGACGTGAGTCTCAGTGAACTCCAGGAGTTGGTGATGGACAGGGAGGCCTGGCGTGCTGTGATTCATGGGGTCTCAAAGAGTCGGACACAACTGAGTGACTGATCTGATCTGATCTGATCTGAGAGTGAATTGAAGGCCCTGGTGGCTCATATGATAAAGCGTCTGCCCCCAATGCAGGAGACCTGGGTTTGATTCCTGGGTCGGGAAGATCCCCTGGAGAAGGAAATGGCAATCCACTCCAGCACTCTTGCCTGGAAAATCCCATGGATGGAGGAGCCTGATAGGCTACAATCCATGGGGTCTCAAAGACTTGGACACAACTGAGCGACTTCACTTTCAGAGTGAATTACTGCCCGGTAGATAGAAAACTAACCAAAAGAAATACAAGGCAGTGTTTAACTCCTGGGAAAACAAGATGAATAAGAAAGGAAATGCTGTCATGGAAGTGACAGAACATATATGACTCAGCTATGAATGGCATCTCTATCACAGCAATGTAATCACTTAAGTTTGATTTAAACAAATATTGAAATAGAACCAAATTGGAAGGTGGAAGGAGAAATGAATGGAAAAGACAGCTAAATTCTCACCTTCTGTGAAAGGAAGTTAAACATAATTATTAGTAATTACTAATAACTAGTAATTATTAGTTGCAATGGTTATAAAGTGTTTTGCCTCCAAAAAGCCAGGATCAGAAGTGGGCCAGAGTCTACAGCATTATGAGCCTTATAGAAGGATTTAACTTTTTAAATAATGTACCTATATTACATTGAAAAACGATTTTTAGAAATAAAATTAAAAATAATAGTAACTGGTAAGCTCAGAGTGACCATGCCCAGGTGGGGAAGGGGCAGTGTGGCAACCTCAGGCCCCTGTGTGGAGGAAGCAGGCATCAGCGTCCTGAGACCCCACCTGCTCCAGTTATCATTATTGTTCCTGACGTGAGTGTGAGTGGATTTCAATAAAATGTCAAGACTGTCAGCCATTCATGCATGCAACAGTCTCTATGTTTCAATCCCTGGCTAAAGTTGCAGTGTTAAATTAACTATGATTCCTGCCCTCAAGTTGTTCACAGACTGGTGAGATATAAAGTCACTCATTCAACCAATGGATGATTGCTCTCCATGGTGATAAGAATATAACAAAGGGAAAAGTAGTTGCAGAGAAAAGTTGCTGAGATGTTAGAAGTCCTTCGGGGAGCCCTGGAGGTTATTGAATAGGAATTGGTGGTGAGGGCAGAGCCAAAGTTCAGGCACAGGGGAACAGAATATACAAAGGTGCAGAGGGGACCCAGACATGATGGAGCAGGACAGGTGAAACCTGAGCGTTGCCTGGAATCAGGAGCTCAGAGTCTGTGGAGGATGAAGCTGGAGAGGTGAGCTCAGCAACCAGCATCCCATGCTCAAGAGTCTGGCCTCTGTCTTCAAGGCCATGGGAAGCCAGCCAGTCAATTGATGTTCTCCCTGATGGAGGAGTATCATGAAAGCCAACTCTTAAGCCCAGTGTGGAAAACAGAAAGGAAGCTGGGGCAGAGAGATGAGTGAGGAGACGGACAATCATTCGGGTGAGAAATGATCAGGGTTGGTACTAAGGTGGTGTCAGTGAGACAGAGAAAGGCATATAGATACATTTGAAGATGTGAAGGAGACCGAATCGACAGTCTAATGTCCCCTTAGATGTGCGAGGTGAAGGCAAGGATGACGCCCACATTTTTGTCCAGACACTGGGCAGGCAGCAAAGCCACATATAATACAAGGAGGAGGCTGCAGAGGGGTGGGAGAAAGGGGCTGAGAGAAGCTCTGAGCATGAGGCCTGGGAATCTAGGTGGAGAGGGCTGGCAAGCAGTAACATGTGGGGCTGGGCCTCAGCAGAGACACCTGGGCTGGGAGGCATATCAGCAAGAGCAAGGGGTGACATCTCACATTCTGGGAGAGTGTGTGGCAAGAGAGAAAAGGGTCCTGAGCAAACGGAGAACACCTAGGCCTCAGGCCTGGGCAGAAGGAAGAGGAGGCCTGGAAGATGCTGTGAAGGACCAAGACAGGGGAATCCAGAAAGCAGAGACCAAAGGAGCATCACAGGCTGTTGAAGGTCAGATGAGCCAAGGCCCGAGTGTGTGTCGCAGGGTGCCACAGGCATTCCCTGTCCCAGAAATTACAGCAGAGGTAACATATTTGGCCGCACCCACTGATGCCCCATAGAACCCCCCACTCCCATGCTATGACAACAAAATGTCCTCCCATATCCAGTCACTCCCCAGGAACAACTAGAAGGTGACCTCGTGAGAGCCAATGCCATTGAGTCTGGGGTGAAAGACAGGACAGGACAGGACCGCAGCGCCTCTGTCCTCTTGTGGCTGACCCTCCTCAGGCCTCTTCCTGGGGCTCCGGGCTCACCCTCTTCCCCATGACATCACTTCCTGTGCTGCCCAGTCAGTGTTGGGGTTTGAGGCTTAAATCTATCATTGAGCTCTTTCTATGTGCCGGGGACACCATGGTGGACACAGCAGTCCCAGTCCCCCTCTCCTGGAACTTGCAGTGAATGAACATGTGACGCCAAATGGAAGGTCCCTGAACAGGCCCCAAGAACCGAGTTTGTTCTGGAGAGAAGGAGGGCTCAGAGGAGAGGGGGAAGGAGGACAGCAAGGGATGCTTGGATCTGGGGAGAAGATGCACTGAGCCATGGGTGAAACCGCGGAAAGGATGAGCCAATCTCTCTTGGGGGCAGAGAGGTGGGATGACAGGGCTGTGGGCCTGGTGATAGGAACGGGGCCTGGCGTGTGGGACACAGCTCCCGTGTGCAGCTGCGTCAGCACAGGGCAGCCCGCCGGCACTGGCTGTCTGCAGCTTGGTCTGCGGGTGCTGAGGTCAGCGCCGGGAGAAGCCTGGGGGAAAGCTTGCTGACCGCCGCTCTGTGGCAAGCACAGGCTGACGTCTGACAGAGAAGTCAAGGGCCCTGGGGCTGGAGCGGGGAGGGGGGAAGAGGGAAGGTGTAATTTTGGAGGAAAGCCACAGGAAAGGAAAGCTGGAGCCTCCAAGGTCCATGCCCCAGGTTTTCAGAAGGACGGAAAAGCAGGAGGCATTCCACTGCGGAAACCACTGGCAGTGCAGAGCTGAGAGCGAGCTTGGAGGCTGGAGGGAAACCAGTGTGAAAGAAGGAAAGCTGAGGGTCTCTCCCACTGGCAGGGGCTCTATCTCAAGCATGCCCAGTGGGGTTTTTTAATGGACTTAAAAACTCAGTTTCTGATTCTGATGAGGTTATTATTAAATTGAGACTATAAAACAAATGAGCAGAATCATCTAGTCCAACTCCCAGACGTATAAACCAGGAAGGTGAAGACTTGGGCCCACAGCACACAGGGAGTACCCTGGGGCTCTTTCCTCCACTCCTCTGCTGTGAGCTCATGGAGAAACAGGACCCAGGTCAGCTCCCAGTTTTCCCTGTATTGGGGATATTCCCCAGACTTGGGGATCAACTTCATAGCCACAGCCCTGGCATCCTGGCTCCCCAAGACAGCAGTTATCAGCATCTTAGAGTGACTGGTACCTAGTGACTTGATTTGAAACAGTGAAACTTTTTGGTGGTACTGTCTTATATTACCATGCTGCTAAGTCACTTCAGTTGTGTCTGACTCTGTGCAACCCCATAGACAGCAGCCCACCAGGCTTCCCTGTCCCTGGGATTCTCCAGGCAAGAACACTGGAATGGGTTGCCATTTCCTTCTCCAATGCATGAAAGTGAAAAGTGAAAGTGAAGTCGCTCAGTCGTGTCAGACCCTCAGCGACCCCATGGACTGCAGCTTCCAGGCTCCTCCGTCCATGGGATTTTCCAGGCAAGAGTACTGGAGTGGGGTGCCATTGCCTTCTCGGATATTACCATGAAGTATAAATAACTTTCTTTGGAGGCTTTTACTGCCTTTGAGACAAGTATGGCAAAAGTTTAATTTAGAAAGGAAGCCTCAGAGAAAGACACACTTATGGGCAACTTCCAGAAAGGCAAGTCTCCACAGCTACTCTCTTGTTCAGAATGGTTCCTTCAGAGGTAGGGTACCAGCAGAACTAAGGTACCCAACCTCCAGGGACCTGGCAGGAGAGCAAGCTATCCACCATCCCAACTCCCTTCAGCAAACTGGGCCAGATAGGACCATGGCACCAATGGATATCCAAAATGTGTCTCAACTCATGTCTCATACCTCAGATCCATAAACAACAAGAAGAAACCAGTTACTCTAGAATACCGTTAGGGGGTACTATAAGTCATATTACATATGCCCCTTTCCTGTTCATATTGACTGAAATCCAAAAACGTCATTGTACAAAATTCTTATTTCACTAAAAAAAAAAAAATTAAGTAGACTATTAAGCAAGGCATAACACTGGCTGCCAAATCATCTCCCATCCAGAAGTACCTTCCGTTTCTTCACCCTCATGTGTTTCGACCTCCCTAGTACAGCAAATTGTTCATCTTTTTTAAGCTCACTAAACTGAGGGTTAACATATTACTGTATTAATCTCATTATAGCACCTTCTAAGAGCATCAGTGCTTTGGGCTTAAATACCCACCATCTCAGCCCATATTTTGTTTATTTTTGCCAATATAGGTAAGAGTTTGTTTCATTTTATTGCCTGCTTTAAAAAAAAAATTTTTTTTAGGCTTTATAGCTATCCAAAAATGGGAGATTTCCAAAGATTGACGTTTTTATTGCATTGTTCTGTTTACTAATTTCACATATTACCAAGTTGGCATCCTCCCACGGCTCTGAATGTGGCATCCTACTGGCATCCTTGTTAGCAGTCTGGTGGCCTGAGCCTGAGTGTTTGAGCGCCTGCCTTGGTGAACAGTTTGGGAGCTGCCAACAGAGAAAGAGAATCACCCAGAGAGACAGACATGGCCTGTGCTATTCTGATCCCCAACAGCTCCTGAGTATTAAAATAGCCTGTGAGCGTGAAGGGCTGTGAATCTGGGGAGGCTCAGGGGTGGCAGGAGGGGTGGATGCTGCTGCCATGGAGAGAGGGTTCCTGCTGGAATTGAGTGCTGAGGGTATGATGGGGTGATGCATCTTGGGCCCCAGGTGCTGCTTCTGCTTGTGGGGCACAGACAGAGCCTGACCGGATCAGGCAGACAGCTCTGTGTGACAGGCAAGGGATGGAACTCAGTCCCTCAGCTGAATTCAGTACTTTTTTTTTTTTTTTAGTGAGATCAGTTCAGCCTGCACTTTGTGAATAGAATGTATCTTGAACAGATAGAATCTAGGCCTCCAAGTGTGAGCAAAGAACAGGCTAAATCATTTATCCAGACATTCATGTAACATTTATTGGACTACTTCTGCTTGATGGACACTGCCCTAGGTGTGAGGTTCACACCCTCCGGAGCATCAGTCCTGTTAGCGCCCAGCGCCAGGCACAGCACAGCAGCACAGGGAAAGGACTGTAGGCGGGCTGGGCTCAGGTGTGAGGGCCACCGTCCCTGGGTAGGAGGAGGCCTTCAGCTGGGACAGACAAGCTGTGGCTCTGCCCCTCCCACCCAGACAGGGGTCCATTGGATTCACCTGTGGGCATGTGGGGCCCGGGTTCCACCCTCATGGAGAGCCAGCTGTGTTGCTGGTACTGTTTGGTTCTCATCTACCTGGCTTTCTTCAGCCAGCTGGGCTAGGGCACAGCCATCCTAGTGAAGACACCCTGTGGCTTCTGATTTCAGTATGACTGCTGACTGACATGGAAAAGCAGGGAGGGCTGGAATGGGGGTAAGTGGACCAAGGAGTCTGCTTGTGGGGCTACCTCTGGTTGTCACCTGCCATATCCTGGCTCAGGAAGGAGCATTAGGAGGGAATACTGCCATTTGCCAAGAGACACCTTTGGACATCCTTCCCCTCTTTGTGCTCCCTGCTGCTGCTGCTACTGCTAAGTCGCTTCAGTCCTGTCTGACGCTGTGCGACCCCATAGACAGCAGCCCACCAGGCTCCCCCATCCCTGGGATTCTCCTGGCAAGAACACTGGAGTGGGTTGCCATTTCCTTCTCCAATGCATGAAAGTGAAAAGTGAAAGTGAAGTCACTCAGTCGTGTCCGACCTTCAGCGACCCCATGGACTGCAGCCTTCCAGGCTCCTCCATCCATGGGATTTTCCAGGCAAGAGTACTGGAGTGGGGTGCCATTGCCTTCTCCCTGGTGCTAGGTTATTTGTTATTTGTTACTGTCTCCAGGCCTTTTGTAGCAAAAACTTTGAACAAATTAAAGTCTATCAAGAGAGAATTGGGAGAGGAAATGGGAAAATTGGAGCAGGGGGAAATTATATCATCAAAAAATATATAATCTATTTATTGACAAAGAAAGATATCCTCAGAATGTTAAGTGAAAATACAGATTAGAAAATAGTGTTCATTGTTCCCATGTTTGTAAATATGAAAGTGCATATGCCTGAGAGAGTGTTTTGAAGAAAATATATACATGCTAACCATTATGCATGATGGTATCATGGGGTGCTTACTTTCTTCCTTTAGCTTATCTGCCTTTTCTGATGGTTCTCAGTGCTCATGTATCATTTTTATAGTAAACTTATTAAAGAAAGAAAATATTTTGAGAAACAGCTCCTCAGTCTCCCCTCTTAAAACAAAACAAGGAGAACAGTATTAAAAATTATGCCAGTGGGTAGTGTTTGTCTCTTTACTCCTGAGAGTGATCTACCATTCAGAATGACTACCTACTTTGTGGATGCTCTAGGGAAAGTAATAAAATTCTAAAGATTTTGGATTAAGATTTTAGATTTTAAGCTCTCAAGACCTTAATGCTATGCTAAGTCACTTCAGTCATGTCCGACTCTGTGCAACCCCATAGACGGCAGCCCACCAGGCTCCCCTGTCCCTGGGATTCTACAGGCAAGAACACTGGAGTGGGCTGCCATTTCCTTCTCCAATGCATGAAAGTGAAAACTGAAAGTGAAGTCGCTCAGTCATGTCCGACTCTTAGCGACCCCATGGACTGCAGCCCACCAGGCTCCTCTGTCCATGGGATTTTCCAAGCAAGAGTACTGGAGTGGGGTGCCATTCAAGACCTTAAAGTAGTTGTTAAATAAAAAAATTACAAGAATGTTCTGTTTTAGGGAATTATTGCTCTTCTACACCAGGAAACATTAGAGAAATTGATTCTTCATTCATCCCTACTCTCAGAATAAACACTAATCACAAGTGGCTTTTATGGACACACTTTACTAACCCTTCAAAAGACCATTCATCCTTGTCTGACATGTACAGTCTCAGAAAACAGAAAAAGAGAAAGCAACCCAATCCATTTTATGAGGCTAGTTTACTCTGACATCAAAATAAGACAAAAACTATAATAGAAGAAGGTTATAGACCAGTCTCACCTTTGAGCATAATTGTAAAATGCTGACTGTGATATTTACTAATAGATTTCTACAGTATATTAAATGCATGACCAAGTAAAGCAGCTTATCCTAGGAATGCAGGGATGATTCAAATTTAAAAGTCTATTAATAATTGATTAAGTTCACATATTAAGAGAGACAAGCCATATAATCATCTCAGTAGGTACAAAGAAAGTGTTTGATAAAATTAGATACATATTTTTACCTTAAACAAAGCCTTAGCAAACTAGGAAGAGAAGGAAGGTTCCTTAACTTCATAAGCAGTATCCATAAAAAATCTACAGCAGAAAGTATATGTGGTGGGAAATATTATTAGAAGCAACCCTATTAAAGTCAGAAATGAGACAGGGATGCCAAATACCACCCTTACTATTCAGTATTGTACTACAGTTTCCTACTAAGGCAATAAGGCAAGAAAATGAAATAGGAGGTAGACAAAAATAATCATTCTGTGCAGGCAATGTAGCTATCCACATTAAAAATTACAAGCAGTGCTACATAAAGTCTATTAGGACTCAGAACTCAACAAAGTTTTTCAATTGGAGACAAATATACAGGGATCAACGGACATGAATTTTAGCCAACTTCAAGAGATAGTGAAGGACAGAGGAGCCTGACATGCTGCAGTCCATGGGGGTCACAAAGTGTGGGACACGACTTAGCAACTGAACAACAGCAACAATACAGGAATCAGTTGGGTTCCCATGCATTATCAATAACCACTTAGAAAATATAGTAGAAAAAAATTACACTTAGAGTAGCAACCAAAACTATATGGTACCTAGAAGTAAACCTAATGAAAGATATGCAAGAGCTTTATGGGTGTGACTGTAAGACCTTATTCAAAGACAGAGAAGACACTCTGATTAAATGGAGATATATCATGCTAATGAATGGGAAGCTTACTATCATAAACATATCAGTTTACCTCAGATGAATACAAGGTGTTCATTTGGTCAAATGACACTAAAATTCATTTGGAAGAGTAAAGGCAAGAATAATCAAAACAATTTCTAAGAAAATAAAATGGGGGGAACTTCCCTATGGCCAATCAAGACTTACTACGCTGCTGCTCAGCCCTGAGATTTCTTTGGAAGGAATGATGCTAAAGCTGAAACTCCAGTACTTTGGCCACCTCATGCAAAGAGTTGACTTATTGGAAAAGACTCTGATGCTGGGAGGGCTTGGGGGCAGGAGGAGAAGGGGACGACAGAGGATGAGCTGGCTAGATGGCATCACCGACTCGATGGACTTGAGTCTGAGTGAACTCCGGGAATTGGTGATGGACAAGGAGGCCTGGCGTGCTGCGATTCATGGGGTCTCAAAGAGTCAGACACGACTGAGTGACTGAACTGAACTGAACTGAACTGATGCTGCTGCTAAGTCGCTTCAGTCGTGTCCGACTCTGTGTGACCCCATAGACGGCAGCCCACCAGGCTCCCCTGTCCCTGGGATTCTCTAGGCAAGAACAC
This sequence comes from Bos taurus, assembly GCF_002263795.3. Taxonomy (NCBI): domain Eukaryota; kingdom Metazoa; phylum Chordata; class Mammalia; order Artiodactyla; family Bovidae; genus Bos; species Bos taurus. Next base: position 59,344,228 of record NC_037337.1, read on the forward strand.
TGGAGTGGGTTGCCATTTCCTTCTCCAGTGCATAAAAGTGAAAAGTGAAAGTGAAGTCGCTCAGTCATGTCTGACTTCACAACCCCATGGACTGCAGCCCACCAGGCTCCTCCATCCATGGGATTTTCCAGGCAAGAATATTAGAGTGGAATAGAAATAGAAATAATGCCATTGCCTTCTCCGAAGACTTACTATGAGTAACAGTAATTAAGACAGTGTGGTATTGGTGTTGAAATAGACAAAATGATCGATAGAAGAGAGTAAAATACTCAGACCTCTGCAATATGGAACTTGATAAGAAAAAGGTGGCCTGCCAGATCAGTAGCAGGCAGATGAGCTATTCAATAAATTGAATAAATTATGAGGAGAAAAATATACCTTCTACAGCACCCACAAATAAATTCCAAATGGATTAAAGACCTTAATGTGAAAAACAAAACCTTAAAACTTTTGGGAAATATATGAGACTCACTTATTGCCTCATGGCAGGAAATAATTTTTTTTAACACAAAATAAAAACCACTTCCCTGATGGCTCAGACGGTAAAGAATCTGCCTGCAATGCAAGAGACTTGGGTTCTATCCCTGGGTCTGGAAAATCCCCTGGAGAAGGGAACGGCAACCCATTCCAGTATTCTTGTCTGGAGAATTCCGTGGACAGAGGAGCCTGGTGGGCTATAGTCCATGGGGTTGCAAAGAGTTGGAGATAACTGAACTACTAACACTTTTACTTCACTTTCACAAAAACCACTAACCATAAAGGGAAAGACTGATAAATTTAACTATAATAAAAGTTTGAATTTCTATATAGCTGAAGATACCATAAACAAAATTAAAGGGTAATGCTATAGACTGGGAGGAGATTTTCACAAGTAATGTGATCAGCAGAGATTTAGAATCCATAATACATAAAAACTCCTACAAATTAACAGGAAAAAGACACACAATCCAATTGGGTGGGAAATGACCATGAAAAGAAAGTGAAAGTTGCTCAGTTATGTCTGACTCTTTGCAACCCCATGGACTGTATAGTGTATGGCATTCTCCAGGCCAGAATCTGCAGTAGGTAGCCATTCCCTTCTCTAGGAATCTTCCCAAGCCAGGGATCGAACCCAGGTCTACCACATTGCAGGTGGATACTTTACCAGCTGAGCCACCGGGGAAGTGGGAAATGACTATATGAATAAGCAATTCATAGATGAGAAAAGCCTTAATGCTCAATATACACAAAATATATTGACTCCCAGTGACAATCAGGGAAATGCATATTAAAATGAGGTACCATTTTGTTCTTAACAAATTGGCAAAAATTTTAAATGTGGATCTGAAGTGTTGATGGGGAAGTGGATCCACAGGAAATTCATACACTGCGGCTGGGAGTGAAAATTAGTGCAGTCTCGCTCGAAGCAATTGGCGGCTGTGGTGCAGGATCTGGCAGTGCTGGCCTAGGTTTAGAACCCAGGAGGCTATTGTGTGTGGGCACAAGGAGATGCGACTGTGGACTTACTTTCTTACAGAAAGTGGAAATAATGTAAATGTCCATCAAGATGAAACATGGATATAGAATATATTCGTGTAAGCAATGAAATGACTAATTAGATCAGTCTTGCAAGAATGAGGTTGAATGAAGAGATGCAGAAGGATCTGTGTAATGTTATACCTTCGTCTGAAGTTTAAAAACACTCTGAACAGTATAATGCTGATGTGTGCATACTCATGAGGTAAACATATAAAAACATGGATGAGAAAAAGACGCATGGACTTCTGAAGCAGTTAGATCCGAGGAGACAGAAGGGAAAGAAAGTTGAAAACAAAGCGGGCTTCATCTCCCTATGTCTTTGAGGGCAAAATATTAAGATTTATTCCATATGTGTGGTGACCATACAAGTAGAGTTTGTTATATTATTTTCTGTTTTGTCTATATATTTGAAATGCTCCATGGATTTGTAAAAAATTCATTCTTCTGAGGAGAAAACCAGCTCAATCTCCATGTTAAAGTGAGCAGTAATTCAAAAAAGCCTTTAAACTAATTGGTGTTTATCACCTCATGAATGGCAGGTTAGTGTGGTGGGTTGAAGCACAAGACTCTAGGGCAGCCCGAATCCAACTCTGCCACTTCCTAAATGGTGCATTTAAATAGCTGCTGCTGTTGCTGCTAAGTCGCTTCAGTCGTGTCTGATTCTGTGCGACCCCATCGGCTCCCCCGTCCCTGGGATTCTCCAGGCAAGAACACTGGAGTGGGTTGCCATTTCCTTCTCCAATGCAGGAAAGTGAAAAGTGAAAGTGAAGTCGCTCAGTCGTGTCCAACTCTTAGCGATCCCACGACTGCAGCCCACCAGGCTCCTCCATCCATGGGATCCCCATTTTGCAGTGGTTTCCTTGTATGTAAAATGATGATGATGGTGGTGATCAGTGCCTGCATGTTGAATTGTTGCAAGGATACGATGAGTTACTGTGCATAATGCACTACATACATAGACTCTATTTTTATTATTTTATTCTGCCTGAGTATGACCTGCTGTTCAGGGAGAGACACTAGCTATTCGTTAGATGCAAGAGAGATTGGGGGAGGGGTGAATAAGCTTTGCTTAAAGAAATCATATACCATAGATGTTGTTTTTAGTGATGGTTGCTCTTCTACTGCAGTGAGACAAAAATCTCTCTCAGATCTCCAAAATTAACCTGTTGAGTTGGAGATGATTCACCACACACACACACACCCCACCCCAGTGACTTCACAAGTATCTGCTTCAGTTAGTTCTGTTAAGTAAAATTATCACTCATTCACTTTTCAGAGCTAGCTATAAAATCAATATGAAAAACAAAGCCAGAATGCAACTCTGTTCAAATATATAGAATGCCCTCTCAAAATGAAAGTTACATCTACCTTCAAGTTTTGATGAATAGGTGGTATTGTTCTGTCACATCATAAGACTGGCTTTTTTGGGATAATATTTTTTTTAAATGATGAAATGTAAATCTCAGTGCTAGATGGTGATTTTAATTGAGACCTATTTAATTTCTCAAATAAGTGAGAAATCACAGTCATTAGGGAACCAGGGCCAATTTTCTAAAAGCAGATGCAGGGAGGCAAAGATTGCAGGCTTTGTCTAGAGTTGATTTGGCTCAACTTCAGCTGTCTTACTTAACTAGTCTCGTAGTTTTAAATGAATTACTTAAATCTGCTGTTCCTGAGTTTCCTCATCTATAAAATAGGACTCACAGACTTCCTTTTGCAGCCCTTTTGTGAGGGTCAAATACATAGCATACACTACCTGGGGTACATAATCTATGCTTGTAGTTAACATTATCTCTGACATGATTATTAATTGAGTTACAAATTCCTCAGTGCTGAGGTGGGTGGATTGGGGGCGTCTAAGACAAAGTGAGATAATGAGCTAGAAGAGCTTACAGCTGACCCTGCCAGATTTCTTCACCTGAAATGATGTTATTTCAAGGCCCAGGGATTTTTTTTTTGGAAATGAGACAGACTCTTCATCTTGAAGGTCATTAAATGCTGCCTTTAAAGTGTACTTATCCAGTGTAAGGTATTGCAACAGTCTGAACCTGCTTTCCTATGAAGACATCTTGTTTTCTCTACCACTGCTTTCGTATATTTCTCCGCACCCAAAAACATCCAATATAGCTAGGAAATTCCATCATGTCTGGTTCCCCCTGAAAACACTCAAACCCTCATTCCTGACTGCTAGATGAATGAATCTCTAGGACTGAGCAGCCACCCAGGGCAAAGCAAAAATCTGTGACTGTTCCCAGGCCTTAGCCAAGGGCAAGATTTTAAGGGCACCCCTTCCCTGGTGGCTCAGATGATAAAGAATCTGCCTGTAATTCAGGAGACCCAGGTTTGATCCCTGGGTTGGGAAGATCCCCTGGAGAGGGGAATGGCTACCCACACCAGTATTCTTGCCTGGCGAATTCCATGGACAAAGAAGCCTGGCAGGCTACAGTCCATGGGGTCTCAAAGAGCATGACACGACTGAGCAAATAACCCTTCACTTTCTCTCAAGCCCAAGCTAGAGGCAGGACTCGGGGTGGGTGAAGACGGGCTACTGAGGCGCCCTCTCCTCTGACTTGGTTGTCTCTGACAAATCAGTCCTTCCTCCTCCACCCTCCACCTCAATCCTTGTACCCAAAGCTACCTGTCACTTCCTACCCTCATTTTAAAATAATCCGTTTTCTTGGTGGGGAGGTGGACCACAAAGTAGGGGAGGAGCCATAGGAGGGCTGCAATGCGGCTCTGATGTGATCCCCAGGAAGCAGTGAGTAGAGACTACACTTCAATGAGGAATTTGCATTTTAAAGGAAGAACCTATTTATCCCCAGGATCTTTAATTGGCTAATTATTTAAGGAAGCTAGGTCTTTTCACTGTCAACTGCTTGATGGATAGGGACTGGGTCTGAACGGGGAAATGGGAAGCTCAGGGCAGAACATGTCAAGCTGGAGATGCCTGCTGTACAGGTTCGTGTGACCGTCTCCTCCCAGATGCCCCCCAGGACCCTCAGAACTCAGCATTCTCAGGCCTGAAGTCATACTCCCCACACATGCTCTCCCAGATGCTTGTTTGAGTTGGTGGTGCCTTAATGTCCCCCACCCCATGTCTCCCAAGCTAGAAGAAGCACTCAGCCTCACCCCTGACTCATCCATCTCCCCCAAAGTCACCCAGGCTGTTCCTTATTGCCTCTTACCCTCAACCACAGTACAAGCTAAGATCAAAATCACAATACGTCTGTCTTGCTGGGCTTCCCAGGTGGCGCTGGTGGTAAAGAACCTGCCCGATGATATAAGGTAGGAGACGAGATGTAAGAGATGCAGGTTTGATCTCTGGGTCGGGAAGATCCCCTGGAGGAGGACATGGCAACCCACTCCAGTATTCTTGCCTGGAGAATCTCCATGGACAGAGGAGCCTGGCGGGCTACAGTCCATAAGGTTGCACAGAGTTGGACACAACTGAAGCGACTTAGCACTCAGCACTCAGTGTCTTCCAAATTGCCATGACTTCCTACTGCCTTGGGGGATATCTTGAGGCAAGTACAAGTGTATGAAATCAATACTTCAAATAATCTTACTAGAATTTTTGAAATTTTTATAGCTTGTTTCTTGTCTGATTTGATTAGATCATTACTTTTACCTTATAATTTGGCTGTGGAAAACCTCTTTTGATGAGGAAGATAATCATCAGCTCTGCCATGTTCTTGCTACTCACTTGTGCTGGCATGATTGGTGTATTGTCTTCAGGCCTCAGTTTTGTTTCTTGCAAGAATCTTTTGAAATCATTGGTCCATTTCATAATGGTTAGTTTGCTGCTGCTGCTGCTAAGTCGCTTCAGTCGTGTCCGACTCTGTGCGACCCCATAGACCGCAGCCCACCAGGCTCCCCCGTCCCTGGGATTCTCCAGGCAAGCACACTGGAGTGGGTTGCCATTTCCTTCTCCAATGCATGAAAGTGAGAATTGAAAGTGAAGTCGCTCAGTTGTGTCCAACTCTTAGTGACCCCATGGACTGCAGCCTTCCAGGCTCCTCCATCCATGGGATTTTCCAGGTAAGAGTACTGGAGTGGGGTGCCATTGCCTTCTCTGAAAGGTTAGTTTAGTCAGAACTAAATAATATAAGCAGTAAGTCTATTTAACCAAGCACACATAAACATATGCCAAAATAAGCCAAAACTGCTGAAATGGAACAAAGAAACTAGAGATACACACTAAATACTTGCCCACCCCCTAGGGGATAGGGGGATCTTCTTCTCTTTTCTTAGACTGCCACACACCGGTGGGTCCCAGGGTCAGCCTGAATGTTAAATATTAGTAAAGCTTAATCTATCTCATTAGAAAAAAAGGAAACAGAAATAAAATTCTAATGTTCTCATTTTTCACACCCCTTCATGGTGCCTGGTGGAGGCTGCTGCCCTTCCAAGCCATGGTGACTCACCCACGGGACCCACAAGCTGCTTGCTTCTTATTGCAGGTGGTGGAAATTTGGAGACCTTGGGTCTTCTCATGGGCCTCCCAGTGGCTCAAGTGGTGAAGAATCTGCCTGCCAGTAGAGGAGACGCAGGAGATGCGGGTTTGATCCCTGGGTCAGGAAGATCCCCTGGAGGAGGAAATGACAACCTGCTCCAGTATTCTTGCCTGGAAAATCCCATGGACAGGGGTGCCTGGTGGGCCATAGTCCATGGGGTAGCAAAGAGCTGGACACGACTGAGCTACTGAGCATGCATGCACGCAAGGGTGAGCCCAGGGGCTCTGTCCTCAAGGCAGGAGAAGATGACTAGTATAATCAGCTTTTCTGGGTGCCTGTGCAGGTGAGCAGAAGATGGGTGCTCATCGTGAAAGTTCACATTCAGAGTAGTTTGTGGGGCTGCTCTGTCTCAAGGAGACTTGCTCAAACTTTATTTCTAACAGCTAAATTGGGAGATTGGGATTGACATATACACACTATTATATATAAAATAAATAACTAACAAGGACCTACTGTAAAGCACAAGGAACTCTACTCAGTACTCTGTAATGACCTATATGAGAAAAGAATCTAAAAAAAGACTGGCCATATGTATATGGATAACTGATTCACTCTGCTGTACACCTGAAACTAACACAACATTGTAAATCAACTACACTCAAATAAAGCAAACAAAACAAAAACCCAGTGAAGTGTAAGTGATTGAGCGCCAGAAACCTGGACAACCACAGATCACCCTCTGCCCAGCTCTTACCCCTCCTCGGGCCCTGGGGACTCCCCTCCCCTCTTCCTTGTACTCTGGGCCTCCTACTTTGACAGATGGTGCTTATTAAGCACCACAGATTGTTTTTCTCATGGTACCCTCTCCACCCCTAACTTCTACTTAACAATTTTTAGCCTACTTTTTCCTTGCCATTTTCCTAAGCTATTTACAGAAGTGAAGTGAGATTGTGTGAGCGCTAGCTATTACAGATAATTTTATAATTTTGACACAGCTATCCATACAGCCATATATGTTTTGCTGCTGCTGCTGCTAAGTCGCTTCAGTTGTGTCCAACTCTGCACGATCCCATAGACGGCAGCCCACCAGGCTCCCCTGTCCCTGGGATTCTCCAGGCAAGAACACTGGAGTGGGTTGCCATTTCCTTCTCCAATGCATGCAAGTGAAAAGTGAAAGTAAAGTCACTCAGTCGTGTCCGACTCTTAGCAACCCCATGGCCTGCAGCCCACCAGGCTCCTCCATCCATGGGATTTTCCAGGCAAGAGTACTGGAGTGGGGTGCCATTGCCTTCTCTGATATATGTTTTACACACAGTCTTTAATCAGAGGTAGAGAAGTTACCAAGTCCTGAGAGTAAGAAGAAAAGAGCCGAGTCTGTCCCCCAGCCCCTCTCTGCCACAGTACATCCTGGGCTGATGCTCAAGAGCTCTTCTCTGGGCTGTAGCTGACAGCTGAGAGCCTGTCATCTTTCATAACCATCATTTATTTTTCCCAGAATGTATCACCTTGCTCTTACCATGCTGAAGCTCATCTGCCTCTTTTCTGCCCACTCACCTTTCCTGCTGTTTATCACCTCCAGCTTGGCATTTCACCATCCAGGAGAGCTTAGTGTTTCTAGAAACGCGGAAACATCACTTGTGCTACAGCTAAACATCATTTATAGACGCATCAGCTCAGACTGGCCCCAACACTTTTCCATGCAGTAAAAGGCCCACTCAGATGACTTTTGCATTCTCTCTTCAAAATAGTTCATTCCCATTGCCACGCCATTCTCCCAACAGAGTTCTGGTATTTCTCCTTTCCTTGTAATGTTCCAAGGTTGCTTATTCTCAGAGCACTGACTTTATAATCTTTTTATTTGAGCTCCTTTATCAATCTTGGTTTAAGGAAGCTCTTGTTTTTTTCTACAAGGATGGACTTTGCATCTTTCTCAGTCTCATCTCCTTGTGCTAGTCACACAAACTGCATAATCACCTTTCTATTTCCGTTCTCAAAGATTCCCAGGTACTGTAAACAATCCATTACTTTTCATGACTGGGGAATGGGTACTGTTGTTTAAATGTGGTTAAGAGAATTGTCACTGGCTAAAAGAGCCTTTTTAAGGCTTGTATACAGGAAAAAGAGAATAGTTTTTGCCATGACCTAGCCTAGATCTTCTTGGTGTTTCCCCCAAACACACACATGCACACTAGTTTGACCTGTTTTCCCAGGTATTCCCAGGGCACTCCTGACCTTGGCTTCCAAAGTTCATGCTCTTCCTCTCAGCCTGCAGTGCTTCTCCCTGGTGAGTCACCAACATGGTCCCTCTGCAAAAGACGGAGACAGAAGGATGGGTGGAAGGAAACAAGTCCAAGATTTCCACATGAAAAAAGTCTGTCCCAAAGCAATTATCCTCCAATTAAAAATAAATTGAAAAAAAAAGTCTGCCCCCCACCCCCAAGCCCTCCCTTGGTGCACACACTCTCCCTTGAATCCCGTGCCTGTTGGAAAGAGTATTGGCTCTCCAGCCCTCCCCCTGGGAGTTGTTAGAGTTGACCAGATTGGTGTCTTGATGCTATTTCATCAAATAAATAATAAAACTACACAGTTATCTTTACTACAGGACTTTTCAGAGCCTTTAATAAGCTGTCTGGTGTGGCACAACATCAAAAGCCAGCCACAGTATATAGTCATCTACAAACTCATTTAGCTGACCACAAAATCTCCTCCCCTGCAACATCTGACAGGACCAATGTTCTGTAAGATACATGTTGGGGCATGCCGTGATTGGTGGGTCCTACCTTCAGTAGGTTGGAATCATGCTAAATGTTAGGGAGCTTGTGATTGCTGGCCCTCCTTCTAAAGATTTTAGTACTGACAGTTTGGAGTAGACTGTGGGAATCTGCTTGGTTGCTGTTTTTTTCTTAAAGTTTCTCTTATAATTCGATGATCTGTAATCCCTCTGCTCCAGATTCTTGATTGTTAGGCTTCAGAGATTCAATACCTGTGACCCTCCTGAGGGCTCAGCATAGAAGCTTGTACCACAAGTCCCTTTGTAGGTAAATAACATGGTCTTTTACAGGAGAAATTGCTGAGAACATATGTGGGAAACCAACCCAAGGCCTTTGTGATTTGGGGGAAATTGCTGGCCTATTTCGATGACTTTAGAAACCACCTCCTGATATTGTAGCCATCCCCACCTATACATTTAAGTCCACCTTCAGAGCCCAGAGCTTCCACCAGCTGCTCTCACTCATGCCAATTTGGGCTGCTTCACACGTTAAAGTATTTTGTTTCATTTGTCTCTACCCTGCCTCCCTGCAGGACCATATTCAGAGTAGGACCCAATTAAATATTGGGGAAAGAGGGGAGGACATCCCCCATGGCACTTCTACAGAATTGAACAAAGAGTAAATGCTCAGTAATTGCAGAGAAACCAAGGGACAAAGGAAACCTTGGCCCAAAGAGACCAAAAAAGGTTAAGATTGACTCTAGAATTAAAAAGCAAGTAGAGAAGTGTGATGTGTGTGCCAACAAGAGTAAGCATCTTACCCTGCTGAGATGATAGCAACTTCAACATTGTTCTTCATTTTTTAGGTCAATGATCTATGTATCATTAGTGGCTCAGGAAGAGGGTAACCAACTTGTCCCAATTTTCCTGGGCTTTTCAAATTTTAGCACCAGAAGTCCACCATACAGGAAACCCCTCAGTCCTGGCAACTCAGGGCAGTTGGTCACTCTACTCAAAAAAACAGAGTTTGGCAACTAGATAAAACTGGGAAATGCTTTACCACCCTCTGGGTTTCCTTAGTGGCTAAAGTGATAAAGAATCCACCTGCCAAGCAGGAGACATGGGTTCAATCACTGGGTTGGGAAGATGCCCTAGAGAAGAAAATGGCAACCCACTCCAGTATTCTTGCCTGGAAAGTCCAATGGACAGAGGAGCCTAATGAGTACATGGGGTCAAAAGAGTGATAGAACTTAGTGACTAAACAAGAACACGTCCACACTCTACTCACCTGAATTAGTTTCCTACAGCTGCTATAACAAATTACCACAAACTTAGTGATTGAAGACTATATAAATTTATCGTCACACAGCTTTGGAGATCAGACATCCTGAATGAATTTTATAGGTCTGAAAACCAATGTGTCAGCAGGGCTGCGTTTTTTCTGAAGGCTCTAGAGGGTAATCTGTTCCCTTGCCCGTTTTGACTTCTAGAGGCCACCTGTGTTCTTTGACTGATGCAGTTCTCTTTCCCATCTTTGAAGCCAGACATTACATCCCTTTGATCCTCTGCCCCCATCATCAAGTCTTTCTTCTGACTCTCTCTCCCCTTTTCACTTATAAAGAGTCTTGTAATTGCATCAGGTTTACTGGCTAATATGGGGTAATTTCTCCATCTCCAAATTCTTAACTTAGTCATATCTATGAAGTCTATTTTACCAGGTAAGGTAGTACATGCACAGATTCCAAGACTAGGATGTGGACATTTTGGGGGGGTCATTATTCTACCAATTATACCCACCCCTGTCTGACAGCTGATAAAACACCTTAATGTTTTAAAGAAATATTTTTAAAGTCTCATAGTAAAGAAATCTGTTTAATATTGCTTAATCTAGTGTTTTCCAAACCTTTTTTGATCAAGAAATTCTTTATTCAGGGAGTATTATGCTAAGTAAAATAAGTCAGAAAAAGACAAATACTGTATGATACCCATTATACATGGAATCTAAAAAATACAACAAACTAGTGAATATAACAAAAAAGAAGCAGACTCACAGATATAGAGAACAAACAATCAGTTACCATAGTAACCTTCTTCCTTGGGAGAGGGGAAGGAGGAGGGACAAAATAGGAGTGGGGGATTAACAGGTATAGACTGTTATGTATAAAATAAGCTACAAGGATATATTGTACAACACAGGAAATTTAACCAGTATTTTATAATTATGGAGTAAAACCTTAAAAAAAAAAAAAAAGAAACTCTTTATTCCTCCGAAAAGAACAGCACTTAACATCTCATGGAACAACCCTGCTCTTATAAAAGAGCAGGATTCAAATTGGTGTGTGCACCATGGAGAGTCCAGAAACTTTCCATGCAATGAGCAGATGAGGAGAGTTTTGATATCTAAGTCCAACTCCTCTTTCTCACTTCAATAATCTTCTAAATTCAACTGTCAGAACAACAATCTGAGGTCAAAGTGCAGGGAACCTTCCTTCTTTCCACTGGTTCAATCATGGAGTTCCCACCCATAAAGAATCTTATTGGAACAAATATGAATACATTTCACTGGCATGCAAAACCTGGTCAAAGTGATGACGTGCCCCTACTAATCTCACTTGGAGGTACATGTCCAATAAAACTACTTTTTATGTTTAATATTTATAACAGTTTAATACTTCTACCCAAAATAATTAGAATGATAACTTTTTAAGGAATTTCTTTAAGGATTGGAGATTTTGATCACTAGAATTATCTTTTAATTTAAATCTCAATTTTTATGTATCCTTTGGTTATAGAGAATTATGGATGGCTTGATCAAATAAAACATTTTCAAGCATAAAAACAGATACTAAGTTAAAGTTCTCTATATGTCATAGATATACAATTTTAAGTAGGGAAAAAAAACAGTGTAGCAGCTCTCATTTTTAAAGGAAAGCTTGCTCCTGTCAATTTCAAATGGACAATAATGGATGTTATATCACTGTGGTGTGTGCTGTGTACACTGGACACTTTTAAAAGAATAACACATTGATTTTAAAGTATCAATATTTAAAATATCTAGACATGTAATCTATTTTGAAAGTATAACTGTTTAACCATAAGGTGAAAAATACTTGTTGTCAAGTTAAAAAATATGCAAGGAGGTACTCGCTTTTCAAAATTCTTATGGGGATGTAAGAGCAAAAGGTGTGATGGCCCTTTGGAATCTGAAATACATCAGCTTACCACAGCTCTCAGGGATAAAGCCATGAAGTGCCTGGCTCAGAGCCAGTGTTCCCTCATTCAACAATGGCTGCCAAGGGCCGCCTGGGTCCAGTGGGCCCACTGAGTCAGTGGGGCTTGGACACAAACCCCTGTTCCCATAGAGCTTATATTCCAGCAGACACATAGTTAGTTGGTCAGTTGCTTCTGTGCTGCATTTCTATAGTGGTTCTTCAAATATCTTCTCAATTTTGGGGAACTGTGTCTACAAAGAAATGACTCATTTTTTGATATTCCAGAACAGATGCATCTGGATTCCATTGTTCCCCAACAGAATAACCACCTAGGGAGGCATACAGTTATTTTGGTGACAGAGCCAAAGCTTAAAAGTCTTTAAGTTTCTCCTGTGGAATTGACTTCAAAGCATGCAGCACAATCTTTTAAATATCCTTAATGCTGGTAAATATTTGTACGGGGAGGAGGAATGTGATGTTTTGGAACAAAGGTTATCTACACAAAGGTCTGATGACCATGGCAGATGATCGGTCTGGGCAAGAATATTGTCTCCAGCTCTGGAAGGGCATTAATCTCACAGTAAGGAAAAGTCAAAAATTGCTATCTCTTCCCTTCACACTGAGGCTGAAGGGAAAATCCTGGCTGTGTCAGGGTCACTTACTCTGAAGTTACTTGAAGAATCTATGTTCTCAGACATTCAGAAGAGCCTTCTGGGGCCATGGGAGACCCATGGTGCCTGCTTCTTTAGTTCTACTGATCCCACTTTAGTGACCCCACTCCAGGCCATGCTCCTGAGGCTGACAGCTAGAAGAGGTCCATGAGCAGGAGTAGCTGTCCTGGGAAAACCCAGGGCTGAGCTGGGAGGGAAGGAGCCAGTCTATGAAGGGGCATACGGGTGGAGGAAGAGCTGGGGCCTGTGTCTGAATTGTGTTTGAGTATTTACTGAGTCCATGTTTGTGAGACTTATGCACCCAGGGATTAATGGCATTCCATTGAGGGATGAATCCAAGGTGAGCAGAGGGGGTGGGATTGAGATGAGGAGGGGCCAGAGAGGATTGCAAAAGCTGGTATATGTAGCCATCTGGCTGTCCATGCTGCCTGCCACTTCCATGCAGCCACAGAGTGCTGGAAAAGAACTCTTGGGATCCTAGACAGCCCTCAGTTCTCAAAGGGAAATTTATACTGCAGAATTTCTCTAGCATTTAATTTAACAAATGCCATTCCATCCCTGTGCCCAGAACGTAACTAGGTGCTTTGGGAGATGCTGTCTCTGTCCTCAGGCAACTTGATTCTCCTTGGGAAGATAAGAAGGATACACATACATACTGTTGAATGAAGATGGCCAATGGGTTTCATTTCATATACCAGTTTCAGCTAACTGGTAACTTCATGGCGTATTCCATCCAGTCTAAGACCCCATCAATTACAAGAGGCTATTTTATATACTCTTAAGAAAGAAGAAAATGTTTCCAATTAAATTACAAATGATTGCTTTCTTACTGGTTAGAGTTTTGTGTCCAATTTCTTATTAGAAGATTCTTTTTAGACTTTCTTATACATAGTGTTATTTCCTTTAACATATATTATTCTCATTTGTTCATAAAGTGGAAAGTATGGGAAATAAACTGGGTTTGGTTTTTCTACATTTCCTCACATTCAGGGTACTACTTGGCGGAAGCATCTTTGCTCAGAGCATTGATGTCTGTGTTTCCCACACAGTGTAGTTCTCGGTCATCAAGAGCATTGGTGAGGCAACATTTCTTTCAAGAGTACTCATGACTTTTATTTCAAATCTCTGTCTCCTATTGTGTAAATTGATGCACACACAGGTAATGCAACCATAGCACAACTACCACCTGGCAACAGTGACTATAAGACAGATCACTATTTCCAAGACATCAAATGTGAAAAAATACATCTTAGACTCAATGAATATGGATTCTAAGACTCAGTCAAAAAACACTCCCATGATCAACCACCCAGGTCTGTCCTAGGAATGGGGCTGGCACTGGTGCTACATTCTTATCACTAAGCAATAATTTCCTCCTGTAAAGTTGCAAAACTGAATGGTTTTCATTACAATAATTATTGTAGGGAGTTTTCCATGAGCAAATAGATTCAAGGAGGCTTTCTGCAGGAAGTAGGTCAAAAGAATGAGATCTGGCCTGGACATGAGAAGACCATGTCCAGAAAGGAAAAAGGACAATTTAAAAGGTTCAAGAAGGTAAACAGGCATATCATGTGGCAAGGACAGTGGAGTAACCAGGCTAGGGTGGGGTTTCGTAAAAGAGTCATGGGTTACGAAGGCATGAATTTTTGCCCTAAGAACATAAGTTCAAGTTAGTATATTTCACTTGTAGAAACCTAATCAAAGGTTCTCCTATTTATATAACTCTTATTTCTTTTCTTACCATAGGTCCTGATGTTTTTAGTTCAAAGAACCTTGCCCTTCAAGCCCAGAAGAAGATTCTGAGCAAAATAGCCAGCAAAACTGTGGCCAACATGCTGATTGATGATACCAGCAGCGAGATCTTTGATGAGCTCTACAAAGTCACCAAAGAGCACATACATAACAAAAAGGAAGCCCACAAGATCATGAAGGACTTAATCAAGGTGGCAATCAAAATCGGGATCCTCTACCGGAACAACCAGTTCAGCCCAGAGGAAGTTGTTATAGTGGAGAAGTTTAGGAAGAAGCTGAACCAGACCGCCATGACCATTGTCAGCTTCTATGAAGTGGAATACACCTTCGATCGAAACGTGCTCTCCAAGCTCCTACATGAGTGCAAGGACCTGGTGCATGAACTGGTGCAGCGACACCTGACACCCAGGACCCACGGGCGCATCAATCATGTCTTCAACCACTTTGCCGATGTGGAGTTCCTCTCCACCCTTTATAGCCTGGATGGAGACTGTAGGCCCAACCTCAAGAAGATCTGTGAGGGAATCAATAAACTGATAGATGAAAAAGTCCTCTGAATGCCTTCCCTCCTCCTGGACTTCGCTGCATTCATGTTAGGGCACCCAGTGTGTTCCACATGAGAATCAGGAAACAAGAAGAAACCCTTGTCAAAGATGCCTATGTCTGTTTTGTTTATCCCTCTGATGTTGATGCTAGATTGAGCTCAGGTGTGTTTATCCTCTGAGCTATCTGCTGAGGTATGTACTTAAAATCTCCTTTGTTTGCAAGCCCAAAGGACGTCTTATCTCTCCTGAGCAGAAAAGCCACCCTGCTCACCAGGGTGGGCCCAGTTCACCTTGTGGAGTGGAAGGAGCCCTGGACCAGGGGTCAGAGTACACAGATTTGGTTCGCAACTCCATCAGTTATGACTTTGTTCTCTGGATCCTGGAACCACTGTGCCTGCCTGCCTACCTCCCAGGGTTGCTGTGAGGATCAAGTGAGACTATGTTCATGCTTTTAATAACTCTAATATGAGGTCTTACTAGTTTCTCTTTGGCATGTTGTGGGGATCAGCCTGGATCTAGACTATCAGGCAGTGGAGAAAAGAACAATAGTTTCTAATGGGCTGGGTTTGCAATCTGTGTCGAGATGTGCTGTTTCAAACACACAATTTCATTCATAAAAACAAATCTAAAGGTGTGAAAAAGTAGAGCAGCAAAGTGGAAAAATGTTTTTCAAGTCTTAGATGTGCAGGTTTATGGTCCTGCAGAGGGGAACTTTCTGGGGGGTGGGGGAGTAGAGAGAGAGTTTCCCACCCACGAGGCAGAAGCAGAGAAGAACTGTGCTCACCCTGCTCCTGCAGGACAGGCCTTCCCCATCTAAGGGGCACCATCAAAGAGGCACAGGGAAGGTTTATCCCAGCATGCACAGGAGAGTTGGCCTGAATGAACCCCTGTCTGTCTTTCTTGGTCTTTCACAGTCATTTTGTGCTGTTTATTCTGGTTTGTTAATAAATTGGAATTATCCTTCAAACAAGATGTTTTTGAGTTGTGATTCAAAAGTCAAATTCCTTGGAGTTTGATACGGTGTTAAGAATGATGCGATTGAAAGGAGGAAGAAAATAAAGAGTAAGAGCTTTCCACTCAGACCCGAAGGGAAAGTAGCCCCTGGGGGAGCAGGTATAGGCTGAGACCTGTGCCCTTGCTCAGTGGGGAGCTATTGTGACCTCCTTCCCCGTGTGTCTTAAATCCTCACATTCACACAAAGTATTTAATGCCTTATAATGTTGTCTGGAGGCCATCACCTTAAGAGACTTGCCCATCCAGCATCACCTCTGTCCTGTTATGCTTCTCTGATATCTGATAATAATGCAAAAATACTACCATTAGCTCAAGCCCCATGATTCATGCCCGCCCCATGGCCTCTCTCTGGCAGGAGCATCAAGAGATGGTTTGTAGGCGAGTGTGAAAAGATGGCAGCTGAACATACTGTGGCCATTCAACCCCAACTGGCTCTCATGTCAACATCAGTATAAAGCATCCAGTTAAGTTCTTCAGCCACCAGCACTCAAAATTAGTTCGTAGGAAAGATGTCTAGTGGGTAACAGGGAGTAGGTAAGTCAGCCCCTGTCTTTCTGTTTGACAAACGTGGCTCAGCCCCTCTTCATAGTCCCAAGGACCGAACAGTGATGGCCTGTGCACATTTGGGCTGGGGAGGCCATTGGTCATTTAGGCAGTGCCAGTGGAAGGGCTTCCCTGGAGGCTCAGTCGGTAAAGAATCCACTTGCAATGCAGGAGACCTGGGTTCGATCCCTGCATCAGGAAGGTCCCCTGGAGGAGGGCATGGCAACCCACTCCAGTAGTCCTGCCTGGAGAATCCCATGGACAGAGGAGCTTGGCAGGCTACAGTCCATGGGGTCGCAAAGAGTCGGACATGACTAAGTGACTAAGCACAGCACAATGGAAGCTGCAGGTGACAGGCTCCTTCTTGCCCACATGCCAACTAGGCAGCCAGCAGCCCAGCACTAGCCAAATTTTCACATATTGCCCTCCATGCCTGCCTTGGTGTACTCGTCTGATTAAGCACCACATTCTAATATGACGGGTGGCTCTAGAAGCAGGTTCTTTTTCGCTAAGTAGGTGGACCTACCCAGAGAGCTCAACCCTGCCAAAGGAATAGGCAGAACTGTCTCCTCTTCATCTGAGACAGCAGGGAAAGAAGGTGGGATTCCCCAGTCACAGAAGACTGCAGGTTCTCCCCACTCCACGTGTCACAGCATGGTGGGGGCACAGCAAAGCTGAGTAGTTTCTGAGCCACCAGCCTCAGAAGGAGGGGTCCTCCTTGTGCTGGTCAGAAAAGGATCAGCACTTCCACGAGCAGATCTTGGCAAGCACAACGCAGTGTAGACCAAAACATTCTACCACCTCTGGCTTCCCCACTGAGGCAGCCAAGCAAGGGGCACTCTACCTCAAGGCCAGTGGGGTATGTTTCCACCTTATCAACAATAGCCACAGGGAGCTGAGCTACCCAGGCATAAGTAACCCACCACAACTCTAAAAATAGTCAATGCCTACCCTCCATCCCCAGTATACCTTTCAAACACAGCACTGGCATGTAAATTCAAGTGATAAGTGAATTTCATCAACCAACTAAAAAGCTACACATTTCCAATATTTTACATAACAATCTAGTGGCCAAGGAATCTCATTACTGGTTTATCTGACAACTCTAACCACATCACTTAGTGCCCCTAGAAAGCTGTTTTGGTTGTAAACAATGTGACAGAGACCAGCAGATGCTTTTAAAAACAAGACTCTTTAGATGTATACATTTGTGCTCAGAAAGTGAAAGTCGCTCAGTCTTGTCTGACTCTTTGCAACCCCATGGACTGTATAGTCCATGGAATTCTCTAGGCCAGGCTACTAGAGTGGGTAGCCTTTCCCTCCTCCAGGGGACCTTCCCAACCCAGGGATCAAACACAGGTCTCCCGCATTGCAGGCAGATTCTTTACCAGCTGAGCCACAACCGAAGTGCAAGAATACTTGAGTGGGTGGTAGCCTATCCCTTCTTCAGTGGATCTTCCCAACCCATGAATTGAACCGGGGTCTCCTGCATTGCAGACGGATCTTTACCAACTGAGCTATCAGGGAAGTCCTTGTGCTCAGAACTTTGTACTAAACTTTTAATAGCGAGAACCCACAAAAGCAAAGTTACGATATCTACATTTAGGTGGCACCCTAAAGAAAACTGATTTCAAGAGAAGCAACAGTACTAAAACACTCACTTGATCAAGCCCCATGCAAAATTCAGAGAGAAATGCCTGGCTCAGCACATCAAGGGCAGAGACAGGAAACAGCAGTTTTTGATCTGGAGACATCACTGAGTCTTCATCCATCCCATAGCACTCAGTTGTATCCCCACAGGAGGACACCAGGAACTTGTGCTGAAGTGTCCATCCCACCCCTGCTTGCATCCTTCTTCGTGTGTCTGAACCCTACAGAAACACATTCCCTGCCAGCTGTGCCTGCCATGTGTCTGTATCACTCTTCCTCCCTGCGTTTGCATCTGTGTCTTGACACCCTCAGCAACTCCAGGTCTCTGCTCAGTGACAAATCAAAATGAAAAGATTTCTCCATCTGTGCTTCTTCTCCAAATTCCCATTTCACCCATCTGTGCATTTTCAGGGGCAAATCAGTACATTCACTGTCTGCTACAATGAACTTCTTGCATCCATTTATTTAAAAAGGAGCTCAAATAAGACCTATATACCCTCATCCCCAATATTCTGGGGGCTTTTAAAAATCAACATGGTCCCAGATGTCAAGAGCAAAACTACTTAGTAAAAATTCTAGACCAACTCTGGGATGCAAAGACCGTGCATTAATAGGAAATGTCTAGCTTGGACTGCAAGGAGATCCAACCAGTCCATTCTAAAGGAAATCAGTCCTGAATATTCATTGGAAGGACTGATGCTGAAGTTGAAACTCCAATACTTTGGCCACCTGATGCAAAGAACTGACTCATTGGAAAAGCCCCTGATGCTGGGAAAGATTGAAAGCAGGAGAAGGGGATGACAGAGGATGAGATGGTTGGATGGCATCACCGACTCAACAGACATGAATTTGAGCAAGCTCTGGGAGTTGGTGATGGACAGGTAAGCCTGGCATGCTGCAGTCCATGGGGTCACAAAGAGTCAGACATGACTGAGCAACTGAACTGTGAACTGTGTCTAGTAATGGAATGGGATGTTGACAATACAATCATAAATCAGATGGCCTTGGGAGAAAGGGTTTCCAAGGCCCTGTCAACTCAGAACTGTGTGGTCAGTGGGTGACCTTTGTTTAGTCTTACCCTGCTATGGGACCAAAGCCCCAACAAGGCCATCTCTTGCTCTTGCTGCAGAGGGAGGTCTTGCTGGATAGAGGAAAGACTCTTCTACAATCGTTTTCCTCAAAATAGCATCTGGAAATCCATGAAAGTCCTGGGAAAGCAGGAGTGGTTTGGAGGAGGTAAAATTCCATGAGTTCTAAAAAGGAATTTTTAAATTTTTGTCTCATTCTGACAACTTAAAAAAAAAAAATCACAATTAGCCTCAGTACCTTCTGAGTCATGGGAAACTACCTTATAATCAGGTAGTACCATCTTACTTCAGGGTCCGAGTTTCTCTTTGTGTTTACAATGTTGTTCATGCTGATTGACCAACCCAAGTGAAAGAAAACAATTTAACTTAATGTGTTTCTCTAACCAGGCCTGAGCATCCCTAAGGGTCTGCAGGCATACCTTAGGCATCCATGAGTTCTCCATTTTGAGAAATGTTGCTAAAGCCTATGAAAATATAGGCTTGCAGAGAATGAATGACTGTTACCCTACCCTTGATGGAGACTCATTTGTGGGGACTCAAAGACTGAGAGGTGAACCTGTGTCTGGAGGATACATAGGCCTTCTGCAGGAAAAGGTGGGATCCCACATGTCCTGCCTGCCCTTTGAAAACTGGCCAGAAAAAGCTACCATAAATAATCAAAGAATTAACCAACCCATCCTGGGAACTCTCATAATAAATCTCAAAGACACAAGAGAGGCCATCACTGGACACACCAGGTACTGCTCTTCCCAAGGAAGGGAAGAGTGGAAAAAACTTGCAAAGCCTCTTTGGGAAGAAGAGAAGTCATCTGCACCTGTTCACATCCTCCCAGTTCCAGCAGCACCTGCAGCGTGCAGAGGCCTAGTCAGACACGTGGTCCCAGGATCCCAGGGACTTATTCCTTGTCTGAACTTAAGGCACTGACACTCAGAATTCCTCCCAGTCTCAGAAGAAAGAGTGGTAAGCCAGAGCAAGCACTCTCACACCTCTCTCCAGCAGGGGTGGTACAGTCAATATTCCTATATTCCTCAGTGCCACGACTAACCTATCCTTCTTCTACCTTGTCCTTTGTTTGCTGAGCTGGGGCATGTCTCTACAGAGGAGGAGTCCTGGCCACTTACCCAGGAAGCCGGAGCTTGGGTGGCCAGACCCCCCAGGCTGTGGTATAGAGCTCCTTCTTGCTGACTCTAAGACCTTTCTGGACCAGCTCCTGGGACAAGGGAGTCTGGGGTTTGGCTCTGCCTTAAGAGGAGCTGGGTGGGAGCCAGAGCTTGGCACAGAGCAAGAGGCTAGCAGGGAAGCCGCAATTAGACTACGTTATGGAAGGAGAGAAGGCAATGGCACCCAACTCCAGCACTCTTGCCTGGAAAATCCCATGAATGGTGGAGCCTTGTGGGCTGCAGTCCATGGAGTTGCTAAGAGTCGGACACGACTGAGCAACTTCACTTTCACTTTTCACTTTCCTGCATTGGAGAAGGAAATGGCAACCCACTCCAGTGTTCTTGCCTGGAGAATCCCAGGGACGGGGGAGCCTGGTGGGCTACTGTCCATGGGGTCACACAGAGTCGGACATGACTGAAGTGACTTAGCAGCAGCAGCAGCACCCCTTACAGCAGCAGGATCCCTGCCAAGAGGGTCATACTACCTCAGTGATAGGTTGGGGCTGCCCCTGCTCTGTGATTCAGAAACAGTTACAACTTGACTTTAGAAACAGATTGTTGATTCTGGGATGAGGAAGGCTGGGGAGATGAATATTTTGGGTTTTCTTTTCAGCTTTCATAGGCAGCAGAAAATATAGAACATGAAATCAGCCATGAGTCAGGAGGTTTAGTCTCAGCTTGCCCAATACCTGGTGATTTCCTAATACTTCACCTCTCTGGGCTTCAGTTTCCTCAACTGTAAAAGCAGACCGTTGCACAAAATCTCCAAGAATCCTTCTAGCTCCAAAATTTCACATTCTGAGCACCACAGAAGGGAAGACGCTCTGGACATTTCTGTACTGTAGGTTTCTTAGAAGATAAGTTATTCATTATTTAAATGAAATAATACTTCCAAATGCACTGAGAGATGACATATCAATGAACCCCTTCAAGACCTTTGTGTTAGAAAGCTTTTTTTTTTAAATCTCATCTCAAATAGCTTAAAAATAAAACCAAAACACTAGGAATAAACCTAACCAAGAAGGTGAAAGACCTATAGGCTAAAACCGATAAACCACTTATAAAAAAATTGAAGATGATTCAAAGAAATGGGAAAATATTCTATGCTCTTGGATTGGAAGAATTAATATTGTTGAAATGACCATATTACCAAAAGCAATCTACAGATTTAATGCAATCCCTGTTAATATACTCATAACATTTTTCACAGCACTAGAATAAATAAATCTGAAATTTTATATAGGACCATAAAAGGCCCAGAATTGCCAAAGAAATCCTGACAAAAAAGAACAAAGATAGATGCCTACCCCTTTCAGATTTCAGACTATGCTATAAAGCTACAGTAACCAAAGTAGTTGGTATTGACACAATAAACAGACATATAGTTCAATGGAACAAAACAGAGAGCCCAGAAATAAACCCAGGTACCCATAGTCAGTTAATCTACAGCAAAGGGGAGAAGAATATACAATGGAGAAAAGACAATCTCTTCAACAAGTGGGGTTGGGAAAACTAGACAGCTATGTGTAAATCAATGAAATTGGAATACTTCCTCACACTAAATACCATAAAACTGCTAGAAGCGAACATAGGCAAAACATTATATGACATAAATTATAGCAACATTTTCTTAGATCAGTCTCCCAAGGCAAAAGAAATAAAAGCAAAAACAAACAAATGGGACATAACCAAACTTATAAGCTTTTGCACAGCAAAGTAAACCATCAACAAAATGAAAAGACAATCTATGGAATAAGAGAAAATATTTGCAAATGATGAGACCAACTAGGGGTGAATATTCAAAACCTACAAACAGCTCATACAACTCAATATTGAAAAAACAAATAATCTGATCAAAAAATACAGAAGACTTAAATAGACATTTCTCCAAAGAAGACATACAGATGGCCAACAGTGAATGAAAAGATGTCCGATGTTGCTAATTGTACTGCTACTGCTGCTAAGTCACTTTAGTCGTGTCCAACTCTGTGCGACCCCATAGACGGCAGCCCACCAGGCTCCCCCATCCCTGGGATTCTCCAACCAAGAACACTGGAGTGGGTTGCCATTTCCTTCTCCAGTGCATGGAAGTGAAAAGTGAAAGTAAAGTTGCTCAGTCGTGTCAGACTCTTCGCGACCCCATGGACTGCAGCCTATGAGGCTCCTCCGTTCATGGGATTTTCCAGGCAAGAGTACTGGAGTGGGGTGCCATTGCTAATTGTAAGAGAAATGCAAATCAAAACCACAACAAGGTTTTACCTCACACAAGTCAGAATGGCCACCATCAAAAAGCCTACAAATAATAAATGCTGGAGAGGGTGTGGCAAAAAGGGAACCCTCTGACACTGTTGGTGGAAATGTAAACTGGTGCAGTGGGCTGGTTTGGTGGTGCTGAATTCTCTCAGCTTTTGCTTGTCTGTAAAGCTTTTGATTTCTCCTTCATATTTGAATAAGATCCTTGCTGTACTGCTGGGTAGAGTAATCTGGGATATAGGTTATTTTCTTTCATCACTCTAAGTATGTCTTGCCATTCCCTTCTGGCCTGAAGAGCTTCTATTGAAAGATCAGCTGTTATCCTTATGGGAATCCCCTTGTGTGTTATTTGTTGTTTTTCCCTTGCTGCTTTTAATATTTGTTCTTTGTGTTTGATCTTTGTTAATTTGATTAATATGTGTCTTGGGGTGTTTCGCCTTGGGTTTATCCTGTTTGGGACTCTCTGGGTTTCTTGGACTTGGGTGACTATTTCCTTCCCCATTTTAGGGAAGTTTTCAACTATTATCTCCTCAAGTATTTTCTCATGGCCTTTCTTTTTGTCTTCTTCTTCTGGGACTCCTATAATTTGAATATTGGGGCATTTAACATTGTCCCAGAGGTCTCTGAGGTTGTCCTCATTTAATTATTTTTTCTTTTTTCCTGTTTCATTTATTTCTACCATTCTATCTTCTACCTCACTAATCCTATCTTCTGCTGCCGTTATTCTACTGTTGGTTCCCTCCAGAGTGTTTTTTTATCTCATTTATTGCATTATTCATTATATATTGACTCTTTTTAATTTCTTCTAGGTCCTTGTTAAACATTTCTTGCATCTTCTCGATCTTTGTCTCCAGGCTATTTATCTGTAACTCCATTTTGTTTTCAAGATTTTGGATCATTTTCACTATCATTATTTGGAATTCTTTATAGGTAGATTCCCTATCTCTTCCTCTTTTGTTTGGTTTGGTGGGCATTTATCCTGTTCCTTTACCTGCTGGGTATTTCTCTGCCTTTTCATCTTGTTTATATTGCTGTGTTTGGGGTAGCCTTTCCGTATTCTGGCAGTTTGTGGTTCCTCTTTATTGTAGAGGTTCCTCACTGTGGATGGGGTTGGACGTGTGGCTTGTCAAGGTATTCTGGTTAGGGAAGCTTGTGTCGGTGTTCTGGTGGGTGGAGCTGGATTTCTTCTCTCTGGAGTGCACTGAAGTGTCTAGTAATGAGTTTTGAGATGTCAACGGGTTTGGTGTGACTTTGGGCAGCCTGTATACTGAAGCTCAGCACTATGTTCCTGTGTTGCTGGAGAATTTGCATGGTCTGTCTTTCTCTGGAACTTGTTGGCCCTTGGGTGGTGCTTGGTTTCAGCGTAGATATGGAGGCGTTTGATGAGCTCCTATTGATTAATGTTCCCTGGAGTCAGGAGTTCTCTGGTGTTCTCAGGATTTGGACTTAAGCCTTCTGCCTCTGGTTTTCAGTCTTATTCTTACAGTAGCCTCAAGACTTCTCCATCTATACAGCACCGATGATAAAACATCTAGGTTAATTATGTAAAGTTTCTTCATAGTGAGATACACCTGGAGAGGTACACAGAGTTACATGGAGAAAAGAAGAGGGAGGAGGGAGACAGAGGTGGCCAGGAGGAGAAGAGGGGGAATCAAAAGGGGCAAGAGCAAGCTAGCCAGTAATCACTTCCCTATGTGCTCTCCACAGTTTGGATCCCTCAGAGATGTTCACGGAGTTACACAGAGAAGAGAAGAGGGAGGAAGGAGACAGAGGTGGCCAGGAGGATAAAGGGGGAAATCAAAAGGAGACTGATCCAGCCAGTAATCAGTTCCCTAAGTGCTCTCCACAGCCTGGAACACACAAAAAGATTCACAGAGTTGGGTAGAGAAGAGAAGGGGGAGGGAGGAGACAGGGGCAACCTGGTGGAGAAAAAGGAGAGTCCAAAGGGGGAGAGAGCAATCCAGCCATTAATCTCGCTCCCAAGTAAAAATGGGTACTGAAGATTGGGTTCTTAAAGGTACAAAATTGATAACAAATACCAAAAAGCGAAGATTAAAAATCTAGAGTAGAGGTTAGATTTTCAAAAATACAATATTAAAGAAAAAAACAAAGTCACAAAAATTATGATATATATATATATATATATATGAAGTTTGCTTTAAAAATAGGGTCTTTTTTTGGCAAAGTAATAGTAGGTTATTAAAATGAAAATTAAAGGAGTAATAGAGGACTTAAAAAATTTTTAATGTAAAGAAATTTAAAAAATGTTAATAGTAAAAATATAGCTAGGACTTTCTCTGGTGTTATTGTGGACAGTGTGGGGTCAGTTCATTTTCAGATAGTTCCTTGATCTGGCTTACACTTCTCAAGATCTATAGGCCCATTCCTATGTAGTCGGTGCTAACTGCAGGGTTTTAATCTATTTCACCTGTCACTTCCAAAGCGGTTCCCTCTGTTTATTTCGGCTTCTGTCTGCTGGCCTCTTCAGCGTCTAATTTCCGCCCTGACACAAGGGGGTGGTGGTGGTCACTTTTTTTAGGCTCACTTGTTCAGTCGTGCTGTGGGGAGGGAGGAACACTGCAAACAAATATCACTGGTGTCTGTGGGGAGTGCTCCCAGTGTCTCGGCCACACTTAGGTTTGCCCCCGCTCACTGGTGTGTGTGCTTTCCCAGTCTACACTACTTAGGCTCTAGGTTGCTCTGCCGGGAACTGTCTGAGGCAGGCCCTGGGTTGAGTGCACTTCCTAGGTCTAAGCCACTCAGGTTCAGGTTCTTGGGTACTCCACAAAGGCACAGACTTGATTGGGCCTGCATTTTGTGCCCTTCCCCAGCCAGAGCAGCTCAGGTGACCAGGTGCTTGGCAAGCATGGTCGCCCCAGTTGGGGCTGCGACTTATCACCTCCCCCGTCCCTGCCGCTCGGTTTTCTAGGTGTACAACAGGCGTGCCTTCTCTTGCATGCCGTGTGTCTCCTCAGGGGAGCTTCTCTCTGGGTACGATCCTCCGGGCGGATGTCGACCATCCAGAATCCCAAGGAGTCTTGGTTAGCAATGAAGCCTGCTTGCAGTTTGGTAGATGATGCCTCTCTGGGGCCGCAATTGCCCCCTTGCAGCTCTGGCTGCCCTCGCCTGCCTGTCTCTGGCGGGGGGATGGGCCCGTCCGCAGCCGGCTAGCTCTGCTCAGTCCTTTGTTCTGTGAGCGGGCCTGGCGGTGTCTTAGGTTAGGGCTTTTCTCGGGATAGCTATCCCACAGTCTGGGTTGCTCTCTCTAGTTAGTTCCCTCTGATTGCCCTCGGGGCATTCAGACCCGGTCCTTACCCTAAGCAATGCAGCCCGCACCTTCCTGTTCAGTCCCCGCTTGCTAGTGGCAGATGCAAGCGTCTGCGCTGCTTCTCCGCTGGGAGTTGCCTTTGGGCACGTAATCTGAAGGGTTTAATTATTTATTTATTTTTCCTCCCGGTTATGTTGCCCTCTGAGGTTCCAAGACTTGCCACAGAGTCACCGGTGAGAGTGTTTCCTGGTATTTGGAAACTTCTTTTTTTTAAGACTCCCTTCCTGGGATGGATCTCCATCCCTCCCTCTTTTCTCTCTCTTTTTATCTTTTATATTTTTTCCTACCTCCTTTCGAAGACAATGGGCTGCCTTTCTGGGTGCCTGATGTCCTCTGCCAGCATTCAGAAGTTGTTTTGTGGAATTTGCTCAGCATTCAAATGTTCATTCAATGAATTTGTGAGGGAGGAAGTGGTCTCCCCGTCCTAGTCCTCCTCCATCTTAGGACCGTCCCTGACAAATACTATATCACTCATATATGGAATCTGAAGTATAATACAAATGAATGTATAAACAAAACAGAAACAGACTCATAGACACAGAAAATAAATTTATGATTATCAAAGGGGAGAGAGAGGGTGAGAGGGACAAATTAGGGGTATGGATTTAAGAGATATAAACTGCTATACATAAAATAGATAAGCAACAAGGACATACCGTATCAGATCAGATCAGATCAGTCGCTCAGTCGTGTCCAACTCTTTGCGACCCCATGAACCGCAGCATGCCAGGCCTCCCTGTCCATCACCAACTCCCGGAGTTCACCCAGACTCACGTCCATTGAGTCAGTGATGCCATCCAGCCATCTCATCCTCTGTCGTCCCCTTCTCCTCCTGCCCCCAGTCCCTCCCAGCATCAGAATCTTTTCCAATGAGTCAACTCTTCGCATGAGATGGCCAAAGTACTGGAGTTTCAGCTTTAGCATCATTCCTTCCAAAGAAATCCCAGGTAATTATATTCACTATCTAGTAATAACCTATAATTGAATATGTATAATTTGCAAAAAAAAAAAAACCCAAAAAAACAAACCTGAATCACTATGCTGTACACCTGAAACTAACAAAATACTATAAATCAACTATACTTAAGTGTTTTTTAAAAAAGATTTTTGAGTGTAGATCTAAGTTCATGATTACAGAAGGGAAAGGCTTTAAGTCAGAAAATGCAAAGTAAAAACTACAAAGACCAGTGAACTGCACAATGTAGGACCAGGTAGTCAGCCAGTCACCAGGGGCCCACTGGGATTCAATGTTAGGACTGATCCTCTACTGAGACACACATTTCAAGGTCACGTGTCCAACCCCAGTAATGTATCGATATCTCTGTAGAGATAACAGGGTAGTATGCAAATTCATGAGTAAGTCATTACTGATTTGAGCCAAATACAGGAAACGATCAGAATTATTTTTAAATATATTAATGAAGCCATTCTGCCAACAAATGGGACATTATACAGAACTCTCAAAACCTCCCCTCGTGTCCCTGTTTGAATCATCTTTAATACATATCTTTACACGATGTATTCCATGCACCCCCACGTCATGAACTCACCTTTTAAAAAACAGCTTTATTGAGATATAATTCACATAACATACAATTCAGTGGCTTTGGATATACTCACAGATATGTGCAACCATAACCACAGTCAATTTTACAATATTTTCATCACTTCAAAAAGAAACCTGGTACCCTTTAGTTATCACCTCCCAACTCCACCTCAGACCTTACAAGCATACTAGTCTCCTAAAGTCTTCCCCTGGAAGTTACAAGCTTTATTCAATAAATTCCAGAGTTTCAAAATAGTTACGCAAGACAAATTCTGCCAGTGCAATTGTTGTCCTAGGTGGTGAGATTTCCGGTTGCTTCTTATTTCATCTTCCCAGAATCCTCCTTGGCACATTCACCCTTGGGTTTCCTGCCTACTCACCCCATGCCCTAACACATCTATATCTGTATTACCTCCTGTTTTCCATTTCCATCCCCTACTTGGGTGTTCAGACTATTAAAGAGGTCATGAATTCTGCTCAACAAGGGGCATCAGCCACATTTCAGGATTCATCAGTCCCAGAGAACCAGGGACCCACCTCTTTAAATCTCTCAACTCTTCCTCCTCACCATGTACCCTTTTACATTTTTGCCCAATTTTCTACCAACATGATCAAATTCCTAAGAGAGAGGGATTTTCATGTTCTGTGTTTATGTGCACATACCTTCTTTTCTAACTTCCAAAACCATAACAAGTTTGTTGGGTTTTTTTGTTTGTTTTTTGTTTTCATTTTTTAAAGTTAAATTCTGTTGACAAATTTCCCCCAAGATCTCTGAGTTAACTACAGACAACAGGATTATTTTAAAAATTCTTTTTGTAAAACTCAACATCTCCAAGATCTTAAACAAGGAAAACCAGCCCATTGAGCACGCATGTCTGATGCCTCTGAGCCTGGAGCAGGTCCTCTGACCATAACTAGTGGAGAGAAGTGGTGATATTTTGCCTCCCATTGCTCCCCTTGCTGCCATTCACTCTCTGAGTGAGGCTGGTCTTATTTGTGGACTAGTAAACACTGGGCTGTAGGGAAGGGAGATTGTAGGCCTCTTTACCCTGAAGAGAACTGCAGCTTGACTGGGCTGCTGAACTGGGCCTTTGTAAGGAAAGGGTCCCCCTGCCTCTCCTCCCCCACCTTGTAAATGTCCAGGGAGAAAAGGCCCACAGGGGAGTGGGTCACCCTCACAGTTGTGGCCAGCCAATTCCTCGCTTGCCTGTGAGTTCCCAGAGGAAATGCAAACAAATCAGACCACATTTGGCTGCTGGCCAACGAATCTTTTAACTTCTTCAATAAAAAGTCTTGAAAACTTTGATTCTGACCCAAATCTTTTGCTCTAGCATAAAAAGTGCTGGGCCTCAAGGCTCTCTGTTGAGGGAAACAGTGTGTCTGTGGCATGTGAATAAGGATGTTTATCTCAGAACTGGTGCCTTGAGCTTCACCAGGTTCTATAATAAGCTCAATGCATTTTACTTCAGCTTTCAAACCTTCCTGAATTTCTAGTGAGTGTTTACCTCCACCCGTTAGAGCAGTCGTTGGGTGGGTTTACTTGTGAATGTTCTTAACTCCATCTTCTTTCTTTGTAAGCCTCCAGTTGTGCTTTGTAAAAGGGCCCAGAGGTTACTGAGTTTCCACTGAAATTGGGACAAGAGAAAACAAACTCTCAAGCAGGAAGCATTTAAAAGGTGTTGGTCACTGGTATTCACTATCCAAAGTGGTCCTGGAGCTACCACATTACAAAAAAATAAAAATAAATTTAAAGAATTGATGAGCTAAAAGGTGTAGTTTTTTTTTTTTTTTCTTTTAGACTAAATGGTACATTAGATCTTTTTTTTCATTCCCTCTCTGTTGCTGCTTATTTCCAAAGTAGATTATATGGCAGACGCCTGCTCTCTAAAGTCACATCTCAACCTTATATATAGAAGTCTCAAGAGGTGGACCCAGGGACAGAGGAGCCTGGTGGGCTACAGTCCATGGGGTGGCAAAAGAGTTAGATGTGACTTAGCGACGAAACAAGAGATGGAAGAACCCAGTTTTCCATGCCCAGGTGTCTCTCTTAGTCTCAAATCAATACCCTTACCACCTTCACTTCCACACTTCCCTAGAAATAATATTACTGAGTTCACTTTGAGCCTTTGAGAGGAAGTCTGGAGGAAATCAGTTGCAAGCAAACCACTAAGCAGTAATTTCTTAATCTACTCTGTCACTAGTTTACCTGTACAATATGGACATTCAAACAGCAGCTGAACCTTTGCATGTGGTCTCCTGGGTATGACCTTCAACCTCCTAACCTGAAATCTGCCTTCAACACACCTGGGAACCAAAGCCATCAAGAACATTCCCCAGAGAGTGTCAAATAGCTGGAAAAGTAACTGGGAGCAAGACAGGATTCCAAATTCAAGGAAAGAAGAAAGAATCATAGATCAGACCCCAGGCAATTTTTTTTTTTTCCATAAAACTGGAGTGACCAAAAAAAAAACAAAAAACACAAAACTGGAGTGAGCAATAATTGTTACCCATTTCTTTATTTGCTCCCTTAAATAACATCTCACAGAGTCAACCTCAAACTATTCATCTCCATCTAAATGACTTTTAGTGAAAATAGGTGGGAACTAACTCCATTTCAGAATTAATTCCTTTAATGGCACACTTTCAGACATGTCACAGAGCATTGAGTGTTATAAAGTAATATTTTTGTTGCTATTAAAGTGCCAGTTTAAATTATACGTACATAAATGTGCTGCGTCTAGTCTGTTAGGTCACCACCAAATCATTTCTAAAGATGAACACCATTAACAAGAGCAGGGGAAGTGCTTCCCTATTTAGGCATCCTTTCTCTCTTTTTAGCCTGGTGGCTATACACACATCATCATCCCTCCCCCATCCCATCTCTGCACACACACACACACACACAAACACACACAAAATTTACTTTAGCCTCCTCTTAAACAATTTCATTCTATCATAATATTTGTGGAGTAAATGTGATACTTGACCTTATTTTGTTCTGTTTTCATTATCTTGTTATCATTATATTCATTCATTTACATGGATACTTCTAAAATTGGTCAGAACTCTCTTGGAGCCTACAAATTATGACAGCAGACAAAACAACATATTCGTAGATATGTATGATGCTGCAATTCTAAAGCACTATTAAGTCAACTCCTCATATGAAGATAATACTGCTAGTGCTGATAGACAAGCCATAAATGACTATGCTGGATGCCTGTCTTGGTAATGTCTTTTAGAGCTTTGGAAGAATCCCTCACTGTAGGTCACTTTGTTTGACCTTCCTCCTTTCTCTGGGGAATTTCTGGGTGACTGTTTAAGGGGAGACTGATTCTAGAGGCAGGTAGCCAAGGCTGCACAGAAAGGGCTGTGGTCATTGTCACCTGCCCAGGGAAAGAGTAGTTCATGTTGTTCTCAGGTTGTAGCAAGTCCTATCATGGGCTGCCCTGAGGATTCACAAAGCTTCGCATCTGCTTCTGCTGCCCCTATGCTTCCTCGGTTTCTATCCTTGTTCACTATAAGAACCAGAACTTTATTGTCTTGGTGTTCAAACACAGTGACTTGCCCTGTCATTTCTCCATCTAACCATCCCTGCCCTCTCCCAAGTCATTAACCCAAATTCCTCCTCCATGCTACAATTTTACCCCTAGAAAATTGAACTTAGCTATTCTATTGATCAGCAGACTTTGCTTGGAAGCCCACTTTAGAAAAGCAAGTAACAGAAAACTTCTGGCTGTTTCCAATCTAATGGTCTCTCTGAGCTTATCTTGTTTTATTTTTGGCTTCCCAAACTCTGATCCATTTGAGAAAATGATAATCTCTCAGCAGAAAGGACAAACTTAATGAAAGCACCACATACTTGGTAAAATTTTAAGAGTTCCTAGGAAGAGTCTAAAATTCTAACACTGGAACTATTGCCATACATTTCTGAGAAGGATAACACAATAATCCATTATCATGCCCCAATACCTTGGCATAGCTTTCTGTCAAATAGCTAGCTATTTTCTTGGAAAACAATGTAATGAGATACTGATGTGGCAAGTTTTGATAGGAGATAGAGGATGGGAGGAGAAGGCAATGGCAACCCACTCCAGTATGCTTGCCTGGAAAATCCCATGGACGGAGGAGCCTGGAAGGCTGCAGTCCATGGGGTCGCAAAGAGTCAGGCACGACTGAGCGACTTCACTTTCACTTTTCGCTTTCATGCATTGGAGAAGGAAATGGCAACCCACTCTAGTGTTCTTGCCTGGAGAATCCCAGGGACGGGGGAGCCTGGTGGGCTGCCGTCTATGGAGTCACACAGAGTCAGACATGACTGAGGTGACTTAGCAGCAGCAGCAGCAGAGGATGGGGTATATAAAATACAGAAAACTCAGAAAGGGAGAGAACAATAAGTAGATCACCATCATGGAATGAAGTGGACAATATTAAGCACCTAAGGATTATGGCAAAAAGAAAATAGAAGCAAGCTCTGAATCAATCAAGATTCAGTCAAAAAAACAGAAAACACTCCAGACATTTCAGAGAGAATCTGGTTCAGGGAACTGATTATCAAGTTGGTGTAGGCTAGGAAGCCTAACAAGGTATATTAATGCACCCCAGAAATCAGCAATAACATGAACCCAAGATGCCACCAATCTCTAAGTCTGAAGGGGCCATTACAGGAGGCAATGCCACTAACTCTCAGGAGCTAGGGTATCCAGTTTGAATAAAAATTTGAAGTAGATTTTGGGTATGTTCCCACTTCCATTTCCATGTAACCCCCTTCTTCAGGACTCCAAGCCTGGGGGTGAAGATTTTATAGATTACACAAAAGATTAAGGAAAGCTACTGTATCCCAGTGAACTCAGTCCAGAACCCTCAGGCATCAAAGAAAGGTTGAGTCCTCTCTGGTCTTTAAATAAACAGGAGAGAAATTAATTTGATCAACCCTTGCCCTTACCCTCGCCTATACCAGCTGGCTCTCACCCCCAGTCCATCAGAGGTAGGATGACCAGATATCCTTGGTTTGCCAAGGACAACCTCAACACACACTTGTCCTAGCATCACACCTTTTTAGCATATGTCCTGGAATTTTCATCTTTTAATGAAGTATTACTAAGATAAAAAACTATAAAACTCTTAGAAGGAAAATATTGATGAAAAATCTGCATGACGTTAGATTAGGCAATGATTTCCTAGAAATGACACCAAATGCACAAGGCAATCAAACAAAATAAGGGATAAACTGGATTCATCAAAATTTAAAACTTTTGTGCTTTCAAAAGACACTATTAAGAAAGTGAAAAACTCAGAGAATAAGGAAAGTATCTACAAATTATCTGATACGGGTCTTGCATCCCCAATATATAAAAAATGCATAACTAGACAAAAAAAACAACAAATAACCCAATTTTGAAAAGGGCAAAGGTTAAAAAGACATTTCTCCAGAAAAGATATATGAAAAGATGTTCAACATCATTAGAATTAGGGAAACAAGCCAACAGATAAACTGGATACATCAAAATTAAAAATTCAAATCAAAACTACAATGATATATCACTGTTTATAAAGGTACCTGTTATCTCTTCACACACTAGATATAACAGAAACAACAGATGGTAACAATTGCTGATGAGGATGTGGAGCAATCTGAAGCCTCACACACTGCTGATGGGAATGTAAAAGGGTGCAGACAGTGTGGGAAACCATGTGATGGTTCCTCAGAAAGTTCAGTGTAGAGTTACCATGTGATGCAGCAATTATACTCCTAGGTATATGTAACTAGGAGAACTGAAAACATATATTCACATAAACATTTACACACAAATGTTCACAGTAGCATTATTCATAATACCCAAAAAGTGGAAACAATTAAAATGTCCATCAACTAGAGTGAACAAATGAGGTATATCCATATAAAGAAATACTAACAATAATAAAGTATTGTTGAATGCTACAACATGCTACAACATGCCTTATGTTAAGTGAAAGTAGCCAGACACAAAAGACTACATATGGTATGATTCCATTTCTATAAAATGTCCAGGATAGGCAAATCCACAGAAATGAAATAACAGTGATTGCCAGAGGCTAGGGAGAAGGTGAAACTGGTACTGACTGCTAATAGGCACAGGGTTTCAGTTGTTGTGGCTGAAATAATTATTTATTTCATTAAATAATTCCATATGTACTTCTGTATGTTTTTTCTCTGGATGTATGCTGCATTAAAAAAAATCACTCATTTATTTGATGATTTTTCTTACAATACAAAGCAACCCCCCCAAAAAAAACAGTGAATAATCAATTATCAATGATTAACTTGCTATAGTTTTCCTCTGCTTTACAAATACCTTCTTCAATTAAATAAAATAACCACAGCATAACTTCCTGACACAACTGCCAAATTAATCTAAAATAAAAAGAAATTATTGTAATTTCTCAATTTTCTTTAGCCTAGCTGGACTTTTGTCATTCAGAATGGCCTCCAATCTGAAAGTAACCAAGAAAAGAAAAAGCAAAATGTGTCTCTCTTCAGTAGAAAAACAAAAACCCCCAGTGACAGGCTTGTCAATCTGCTCACAGAAGTTATGGCACCTTCTTATTGGCAGAACTCCTGAAGGGCCAGCTGCTCCTCACCAAAGGCAAAAGGTGTCAAAGAAACAAAAAAGGAAATAAGAAAACAGGCAGGGGATATTCAAGGATGATCATAAAATCCCAATCTAGGTCCTAACTCTACTGCTAGATATGTGTGACCCTAGGCAAGTCACTTAAACTCTCTGAGACTCAGTTTCCTCATCAATAAAATAGGAAAATAATATCTGTCTTCAGGCAGATTAAGCCCCTGATAGTATTTGGAATAAGCCTCTGACCTAGAGGCACTCAATAAATGTTTCCTGGTTGTTGAGATGACAAAATGCTTTTCTTTGGAGGCCTTTTAGATGTAATTAGGGATAGAAAGTCATAGATAGCAGAAAAATTATATAGAGGGCTTTGCAGAATACAAGTTGGGAATCCCCTAATGTGAGGAAAGTTGATATTTTATTTTTTATTTTATTACTAGCTTTTTAGCCACACCACGTGGCAAGCAGGATCTTAGCTCTCCAACCAGGGACCAATCTTAGGCCCCCTGCAGTGGAAGCACAGAATCTTAACCACTAGGAATCTGGGCAGTCCTGGAGGCTGATATTTTAAACCAACTTCGTACTCTAATAAAGAGAGGACAAATAAAGAGAGGACAAATAAGTTTCATTTTGAGTGGCAACTCAGACTAACTAGTAGTGAATGCCCAAAGCGCTATGGCAGAAAGAATTCTGAAGATGAGTCCTGAATCCAAGGCCAGAAGGGATGTGATAGATTACGATGTTTGCCCTCATCTCAGAAGAGGAAGTGATGACATATGCCATTCTTGGATCTTCTATGGACTAAGGACAAACCTGCAGTGACTTAGGTAGCTAACTTCACAAGAGAAAACTCAGACAAGTAATATAATAGTACTTCTTAAACCAAGAAATATTTTAGTTGAGAAACAATTTACTTTAAAAAAAAACTAACAAAAATACCAATACTGATTAAGATCTATGGTATTACAGGGACAGCTCTTTTCAGGGAAATCCTTTTTTTCTGACTTCTGCCCTTGAAACTTGAGGAAGAGGGCAGGAAGGGATACTCTGTTGGACAGCCCAGGACCTGACACACTTTAACCATCCATACGTTTCTTGTCCTTGGAAGAAACAAAAATCCTCTCCCCTCCTCCCTCACTCCCACCAAAAACCTACGATTTACAGACAAATCAGTAGTTCAAAGTCCACAGTATTCTTCCTGGGACTTCCCTGGTGGTCCAGTGGTTCAGAGTCTGCTTTGCAATGCAGGGGACCTGGGTTTGATTCCTGTTTGGGGAACTGGGATTCTGCATGCTGTGGGCAACTGGTCTTGCATGCCGCAATGAAAGATCCCAAATAATGCAACGAAGATCTGGCATGCCAGGGCTAAGACCCAACACAGCCAAATAAATATAAATAAATTTTGTTTTGTTTTGTTTTAAAAAAAGGAAAATTCCCAGCTACAACTGCCAATACTGGGGCAAGTTCAGCTCAGACCAACCTACCAAGGAGTTTTTAGCCTGGAGCTGCTCCAGCAAAGGCCTCTGCTTGTGCCCCTCTGGCCTGTCGAGCAATGTCTGCTGATGCAAGACTTCAGAGCTTCATTCTGATGGGAAGATTTAAAAAGTCCTCTTCTACTCCCCTCTGCTTTCTTAATCAACACTTAGCTGCCACAATAAGGGGCTCTTCCTTTTGATGCTAATTGCACTGCCTGATTGTAGGGTTATTATCTTTAATAACCTGGCCAGACCTAAAACATAGAGAGGAGAGTTCCATGTCTACATAGAGTAACACATGCCTCTTCACTCCAAATTTAATACTGAATTTGATCAAATGCCTCACGAATTCCTAGCATAGTGTAGGAGTGTGTCCTTCATGAAATCAAAACCTGGTTAGGGCATTACCTCTTTTACAAGAACTAAATTTACCCTCTTGCCTTAAATAACTAGGAAGCTGGAGAAATTATATAAAATTGTTATTTGTTGAGACACTGAAAACAACCAGCACAAAGCAAATTTCCCTGAGAGAAGGGAAACAAAAGCAAAGCAAGCCCTGTAATTGTTGCACCTTACTATCTGGAAGCAGTTTTCAAAGCACAGGACAGGGAGGAAAAGTTCTAATAGCTCAAGGAGGCCAGGAGGGCTAGATTTGGGGATGGAAAGAGTTTATGTTTCCACCAGCCAAAGTGCTCGCATGATACAGAAGTACAATACTCAGAAAGGTGTCGCTTTAGGGGAGGATAATTTAACCCTAGACTAAAAATTGTTCTGGACCAAGCATAATAAGTCTTTAAGGCAGATCTTGAAAAGATCAATCTGATTCCAAGTGCCTTAACAAAACACATCCCAACACCATGTAAAATAATACAGTAAAATCCAACATTCAACAATATCTAGCATCTAGTTTAAAAAAAAAAAATATATATATATATATACACACACATACACCAGACATAAAAAAAGCAGACAAAATATGACCAATAACAGAAGAAAATACAATCAATAGAAACAGACACAGGCCCTATATACATTGGTTAGCACTTTGGACTCTGAAACAGACACAGAAATGACAGAGATACCAGAATTATCTGACAAAGACATTACAACAGCTATTAAAAATATACTCCATATGTTCTAGAAGAAAACCTGAGCATGATGAAAAAAAATTGAAGATATAAAAAAGACCCAATGGCACCTCTATAGAGAAGAAAAATATTATGTCTGAATTTAAAAACACATTAGTAACATTTTAGACAAAGGTAAGTTAGATATAGGAAAGAGACAGAGACACGAACAAATGGATATCAAATTCTTCTAGAAGTTGAGGAAAATTCTTCCTTTTAAAAAGACATAATTCTCTTGGAATTGCCATCAAAGATTAAGAATAACAGATTTAATGTTAGGATTAGCAGCAAGGAAGGAACTATCACAGATTGTTTTTTCTAGATTAGACCTTTGTAGGTCTATAAATTGAGATCTTGGTTGAATGTTACTTCCAAGACAGCACTGTCCTATAGACATATAATACAGTCACATATGTAAGTTTAAATTCTCTAGTAGCCACATTAAAAAGAAATATGTAAAATTAATTTTAGTAATATATTTTAGTTAGCCTAATATATTCAAATATTATTTCAATATTATTAAACAATTTTAATATATTTTTTGTACTAAATCTTTAAAATCCAATGCCCATTTTATACTTAAAATACATCTCAGTCCTAACTAGCCACATTTCAAGGGTGCAGTTACCACACGTGGCTAGTGGCTACTATACTGGACTGCATAAGTTTAAGCAGTTGCATTAGTCAGGGTCATGCTAGGTATTGTAACAAACTCAAAAATCTCAATGGCTTAACACAATCCAAGACTTATTTTCAATTCAGGTTACAGTCCAAGGACGTTAAGAAGGAAAAGAACTCAACCTCATTTCAAGGACTCAAGTTTCTTATAGCCAGTGGTGCCACTGTCTCCTTTCTGGAGACTTTCACTGGATTCTCTTTATCCAGTCACCTAAAGAGCAAAGAGTAAGGGCATCCCACTAAAGCAGCAGCAGCTTTGGGTGCAAAGTCTCCCCATAGCAAATCACCATCATACAAGTCCCATTTACACTTAAGACCTCCATTTGTATTACATGTGCTAACATTCCGTTGGCCACACCAAGAATGGAAGGAGAAAAGAGAAGGGGAATGAAATAGGCTGAACAAAGATCTATCACAATGTGAACGGTTCAATTTGAAAACCCTCTGTAAGAGGAGAAATTAAAGCGAGCAACTGATGTGTTTCCCTCTCCACTGGTAATGGTAGCCTTGCTGCTCCCATATTCTCTAAGATATAGCATACACCAATAATAACCAAAAATATGGTGTGAAAATATGGATCATTACAGAAAATGGCTCAGACTGCATTACTAGGGGCCTCTTAATGATCTACTTTTGTTAGAAAACCCTGTTTTAAACTGTAAAATAAAACACAGACACAGAAAACCATACTATACAAATGGATAATTTCATACATTATTTTTTCAAATTTTATCGAAGTATAGTTCATTTACAATGTTGTGTTAATTTCTGCTATATAAAGCAGAAAAGTGATTCAGTTATACATATATATATATATATTCATATTCTTTTCCATTAAGGTTTATCACAGGATACTGAATATAGTTACCTGTACTACACAATAGGACCTTGTTTATCCATTCTACATATAAATAGTTTACATCTGCTAATCCCAAACCCAATCCTTCCCTTCCCCAACCCCCTCCCCCTTGGCAACCACAAGTCTGTTTTCTGTGTCTATGAGTCTGTTTCTATTTCACAGATAGGTTCACTTGTGTCATATTTTAGATTCCATGTATAAGTGATATTATATGCTATTTGTCGTTCTCTGACTTACTGTAATATGAGCATCTCTATGTCTATCCATGTTGCTGCAAATGACATTGTTTCACTATTTTTCATAGCTGAGTAGTATTCCGTTCTGTGTATATACCACATTTTCTTTATCCATTCGTGTCAATGGACATTTAGGTTGTTTCCATGTCTTGGTTACTGTAAACAGTGCTGCTATGAACACTAGGGTGCATGTATCTTTTTGAATTATGGTGGGGTTTTTTTTTTTTTTTTTTTGTACACCAGGCTTCCCTGCTTGTTCTCTATTGCTAGATAGATCAATTTTCATAACTTCCTCATGCATCAAAATGGGATGTGTAAAAATCCAGAGCGTCTTTCACAGTGGTGTGTCTTCTCAGACTCTTGACCAACTGATACTACTACTTCACAGCACTCAGTGAGCCTCACATGGGCAGGCAGAGTCGGCCAAGCCTTGGACCTCCTTCAGCTTCCTCTGGGGTTGACACCTCCTGCTTGTTCTCAGAGAGAACATTCATGAAGGATTATCACTAGTGCCAAGTACGAGGCCCACATTCAAAACAACTTTCAGACTAGTGATCTCTCTGGAAGAGCGTCCTGTCCACAGAGGCTTATAGGCCACTCTCTGTGTCTGCAGAGAAGGGACCACTGAGCCAAGTTTCCTGCTCTTGGATTGAAACAAGGGAAAGCAGACTCTCTTTCCCCTTCCCGGATGGGGAACACGGCTGCCTTGAACAAGTCACTCCCAAAGTCTAAGGACCGTTTCAGTCACATCCTTGGTAAGACAGAGGGCCACTCACCTTCGTGTAGGAAGGGACTCTGGAGTCTGGGGTTAGACTCTGCGATGAGCGAGCAGAGCCATTGCTTTCAGTGTTCACGAATTACAATTTTGTCTGGGTATATATCCAGGAGTGGGACTGCTGGGCAACTCTATTTTTAGTTTTTTGAGGAACCTCCATACTGTTTTCCATAGTAGGTGCACCAATTTATACTCCCACCAACAATGTTAAGAGGGTTCCTCTTTTCTCCACATGCTCTCCAGCATTAGTTATTAGTAGACTTTTTAATGATGGCCACTCTGACTGGTGTGAGGTGGTACCTCATTTAGTTTTGATTAACATTTCTCTAATAATTAGAGATATGAATGTCTTTTCATGTGCCTATTGGCCATTTTTTTGCCTATCTTCTTTGGAGAAATATCTATTTAGGTCTTCTGATCATTTAGTCAATTGGGTTGTTTGGTCTTTGTTACTGAATGGTATGAGCTGTTTGCATATTTTGGAAATTAAGCCCTTGTCAGTCGCATCACTTGCAAATATTTTCTCCAGGTTCATAGGTTGTCATTTCCTTTTTTGTTTTTTTTCATGGTTTCCTTTGCAGTACACAAGCTTGTAAGTTTGATAAGGTCCCATTTATTTTTGCTTTTAACTTGAAAAAATGATTAACAATAAAAGGGAAACTGTTATAATACCACCCAGGTCAAGAAACAATACTTTGCCAACCACCCCAAAAAGCCCCTGCATGCATGCTAACTCACTTCAGTAGTGTCTGATTCTTTGCGACCCTATGTAGTCCACCAGGCTCCTCTGTCCATAGGATTCTCCAGGCAAGAACACTGGAGTGGGTTGCCATGCCCTCCTCCAGGGGATCTTCCCAACCCAGAGACTGAACCCATGTCTCTTGGGTCTCTTGCAGTGGCATTGTGAGGCACACTCTTTACCATCAGCACCACCTGGGAAGACATCCTCCCCCAAAAACAGTCCCTCAGTGGGCCCAATTCCAATCACAATCTTCCCCCTGCCCCAGAGTAACATTTATTACAATCACTTCCTTGCATTTCTTTTAAATACCCAACTGTGCATCCCTAGACACTACAGTTTAGTCTAGCCCATTTTTAAGAAACTTGACATGTTTCTTTTAATGTGAAAACTCCATCCCATCCCTTTCTTTTCCTTATTTGTTGAAGGTCTCTAGAGTTTTCCACAGTCTAAATTTTGCTTACTGCAAACATGTGATGCAGTTTAGCTTATTCCTCTCTCCTCTGTATTTTCAGTACCAAGCTGGCAACTTCATCCAAAGACTTGAACAAACTCAGATTATTCTATCACTTTGGTTAAGACTGTAGGTGATCTGTACTCTTTCATCGGGAGACACAAGTTAGCTACTGTGTCCTTTGTTGTGACTTTAGTGGTCTTTGATAGATTCTTTGCTATCTGGTATAAAAAATAT
This sequence comes from Bos taurus, assembly GCF_002263795.3. NCBI lineage: Eukaryota > Metazoa > Chordata > Mammalia > Artiodactyla > Bovidae > Bos > Bos taurus. Next base: position 59,384,857 of record NC_037337.1, read on the forward strand.
TTCAGGCTCATCTTGTATAATTTCTGTCCCCGACCTGGAATCAATAATTTCTCCAAGAAGCCTTGGTTTCTTTTAGAGGAAAATCCAACTGAGCAACTAAAACCACCAAACCACCACAGTATAACAACATTCCAGGACCACATTCTAGGCAGCAGGGGCATATGTATATGTGTGTATCCTCAACACAAAATGAGAACTACAGAAGTTATTCACCATCTTCTATATTATTTCTGTACTTACTTTCTTCCACTCTGAGACTCCTGGTCTCAAGGACACAATGATAAAACTGGAATATCCCATCATTAATCTTTTGTTTTATCCTACATGGTATCAGATAATGCTACCACTACTGATATAATTACAAAAAATATTTTTGATTTTGCATATGCTTTTTCTATTTCCCCCACTTCTTTCAGCTGTATCTGCATTGTCAGTGCACACAGCCCTTACATATTCTTATCTTCTCCTTTTCACTTATTCCTGGTTCTACTAACAGCCATATATTTAATGCTTACAACCAGCCCTTATGAATCTCATTTCTAGTAGCTTCCTCAGGAAGAGTTCATAGGGTTCATAGGAACCCTATAGGATTCCACAGGGTTCATAGGAACAATATTCCTTGACTACTTATATGTTGATAGCAGTTTGTGCTTGTTAAACTTGGGGATTAGTTTTACTGAGCATAAAATTCTTGGTTCACATCTTCGAGTATCTAAAATATATTATCCTATTTTCTTCTGGCATATAGCATTTGTCAAAGTTTGATGATAATCTATTTTCTTTATAAGTCACTTGCTATTTTTTCTTAGGTGGTCAAGGAATTTTTCCAATTTTTATGAGTTTAGTAATCTTACTAGAAGGTCCTGTCTTGGTATTTATCAGTTGAGAGTCTCAGGTACACAATGTACTCTCTCGTTTCAAATTTTTTAAATTGTACTTTCGGGAATGTTCCCTTGAGTTACCACGTTCAGGATTTGTTTTGGTCCTGTGTTTTGGAATTTCTTCTTCAGAGCTCCTATAATCCGTATGTTGAATCTTCTTTACCTATCTTCAATATTTGTTGCTTTCTCTTGAATATTCACCATATTTCATTTATTTAAAAAATATATCATCTTCATACTGCATTTCCCTAAAGCGTTTTTGTGTGTTTATTCACACTTGTGATTCTTCTAGTTGCTTTTAGTTCTGAGTTTTTAAAAATTTTATTTCTTCCCTAATTTATCACTTCGTTTCAGAATTTCTACAGCACTAATATATGTTGTTTTCTCACATCTTAACTTTTAAAATCTCATCTAGCTTGTTTTACAACAGTAGGTTAACAGTTTTGATCTATTTTGTGAGCATGTTATACTAGTGTACTTTTATTTTCTATAGGGATATTATCCCACCTCTTAATATCACCCTCTCTCTCATAATAAGTTTATATGGGATTTGACCATAGTATTTTTCTGATGCCTACATTTCTATAAAATTATTTTCCTAAATATTTAGGGACATCATTGAAAACAGCTTTTCTAACTTCATGAAGCTTTCCTTTTTGTTTTTTAAATTATGTTAAAAATTTTGGCAATTCACCTTCTGATGTTTCCTGGTTCTGCTAAATTCTTCACTTTATCTGAGCTCTCTCTTTCTTTCATCTTTACTACGCCCTTTTTTTTCCCCCATAATGATGTTAATAAACTCATACTTTAAGACACTGACAGATTATAACATGAACCACTATGTGTCTTACATCATCTCACAGTAATCCTACAAGGTACTATCATTCCCCATACAGAAAAGAAACTGGGGCACAGAGTGTTAAGTATTATGCCCAAAAGCACAAGTTAGTAATTAGTGAAGCCAAGAATTAAAATTTGACAATCCAACTTCAATTCACATTACCTAACAATTTCTACAGTGCTTTCCTGCTTGGATGTGAGGGACTCTCATTTCTCAAATCCCACCATGCTACCATTTTAAGAGCAAGCCTAAGCTTGCTAAATTCAAACACTAAGCTGCTACTGTCATAGAACCTACAACTTTTTATATATTCACACAAGATTCCTCCTGTGTACCTACCCCAATATTTCCAAATAATGCCATTACTTACCTTCCAAATACTCAATAGCCACTCTTAATCAGTCTCCATTGCAGGAAGGAGTGTGGGGAAAACATCACCAAAAATAATCCCATTGAGGAAAAGTAGGGTGAGACAGACAGCATTTAAAACAGTGGTTCTCAAACTTGACTGCATGTTGTAATTATCTATGGAGTTTAATAATAGCAGGAGCCTATGTCTGATCCCTCAAAGAATCTGATTATGGTCTAGGGTATGGGATTTTAAAGTGATCCCCAGTCTCGTGGATTGCACAGTGACTATATTTGTGTTGTGTTGTGTATTAGTCGCTCAGTCATGTCCGACTCTTTGTGACCCCATGGACTATAGCCCACCAGGCTCCTCTGTCCATGGAATTCTCCAGGAAAGAATAGTGGAATGGGTTGCCATACCCTTCTTCAGGGAATCTTCCAGACCCAGGGATCAAACCTGGGTCTCCTGCATTTCAGGCAGATTCTTTACCATTTGAGCCACCAGGGAAGAATACCATATTGTATATTTGAAATCTGCTAAGACCCTAAGTGTTCTCACCACACACACAAAAGTAACTGTGTGAAGTGATGGATGCATTTTAATTAATTTGACTGTGGTAATCATTTCACAATATATTTTAAATCATCAAATTGGACAACTTGAAAAAAAATCACATTGCACAATCGAAATTTTTTTGTCAATTGATGCATTTTTTTCCCCATGCCACAAAGCAATGCTGAGTGGAGGCACACTGGCTTGTCCTACAAATTAACTCAATTCTGTCACTATATACCTGGAGACAGAATCAGATCTTATACGTTAAAGGCTTAGTTCCACAAGACTGTTCCACAAGTCCAGGTTGTCAACTACACTGCTGATGCAATGACTGTAAACTGGAAGGTCCCACAACCCACTTCTCAGGTTCAATTAATTTGGAAGAGTGGCTCACAGAATCCAGAGAAACATTTACTTATGTTTACCAGTTTATTATAAAGGATACAAATGAAGACGTATAGAGGGTGAGCAACAGAAGGGTCCCAACCACAGGAATTTCGGTCCTCACTGGAACTGGGATGTGTCCCCTCCCAGAATGTGATGCATTCACCAACACATAAGCTCATCAAATTCCTTTGTTTAGTAAAAAATTTTTTGAGCTTAATCTCCAGCCCTCAAATCTTTCCCTTCCTTGAGGTCAGTGGGTAGGGTTGAAAGTTCTAACTCTCTAAGTACTTGGTCTCTCTGGTGACCAGCCCCTTTCTGAGACTATGGGTGAACCACAGGCCAAAGTCTTTTCATTAGCATTAACTCAAGTGTGTTCAAAAAGGCTTAATATAAATAAGAAAAGACACTCTTATTGCTTCTGGAGGTGAAGACTTGTCCGATGTTTGGGTTCAAATAATTTCACCTTTCCTTTCAAGGCTCAAAACTGTTCTACTTAACCCCACTAACCATCAACCAAGATGAAAAAACTAAATTCTTATACATTGATATCCATGATCAATGAGGACCAGTTTGTTCTAGTCATAGATACTGCCCTTAACTTCATTAAATTACAAGGCAGCAAATCAGACTAAATGCCTCTCCCTAAGAATATATATGCCTTGCCTCTGTTCCTATTTGTCATATAATATAAAGGGCAGAGTCAGACACTAAGTATGCACACACTTAAAGTGTGGAGATGTGCAATTAAACTTCTAATTACTTTTCTCTCTTGGAAGCATGAATAATCTCTAGGCTCTAGTCTCTATCCATTTGGCCTAAGTCCTGTCAGACCCCGTCAGGGAAAAAACGTCCTGAGGTCAGCCATTTAGTCACAAAGGCAGCTTAAAGTTTAAGAAAGGAAAAGCACTCATCCACTTAGGAAAATAGTTCAAACTAACTAAAGGAAATTGAGTCCTTTTCTCTTGGAGAAAAGCCCACAATCTAGCCACAATCAGTTATGAGGACCCACTAGTTTTCCAGCGTTATAAGTGTTCCAGTAAACTTGTTTTGACTTTCCACACACACAGGCCCATCCTCTCTGCATCTAGGCTACAATCTTTAAGTGCTCATGGTTCTCTGGGATTCATTTCTGGGGGTATCCTCTTATCTTGGATCCATGTACCTACCATAACATTTCCTGTGTGATGCAAATGAACATTTCCTTTTCTCGTGCCCTATCCCAGGCGGCCTGTTCTTTCCCAACTTTCCTGATGCTACTGACCTTTTTAATATCAATATAGTTGATTTTAAACTATATTAACTCTCCCATTAGTAACTACATTAAACTCTCCCCTTATCATAGTTCTCACTTTTCTAAAAAAATAGGTGATACTAATTTAGCTGGTAAATCTGCCTTATATTCATTACCTCCCTATATTTAATTTCACTGACCAAATGTCTACCATTTTTCATCCTAGAAAAAGTTCTTATAGACCAGTAAGAACTCATAAACATCTGACATATTATAGAACAGTACCCATTCTCCAAGTCATAATTTCTATCTGTAATCACATTTCCTTTGCAGAAAGATCTCTTAAATGACATAGCACATTTTCATGGGACTGAGGCTGGTAAGGGTCTCTTCAAGTGGTCATATTTCTCCTCTCCTACCTGGTACAAACAAGTTATTTCCATTGGAACCCTTTTCTGCTGACTTCTATCTATAAGCCAGATCAGTCCCTTTTCTTTATTTCTAGGACAGCCACAGGATTACTAAAATCAATCCCTGGATATTACCTGGTCTCAGATAGCTCAGTTGGTAAAGAATCTGCCTGCAATGCAGGAGACCACAGTTCGATTCCTGGGTCAGGAAGACACCCTGGAGAAGGGATAGGCTACCCACTCCAGTATTCTTGGGCTTCCCTTGTGGCTCAGCTGGTAAAGAATTCCCCTGCAATGCAAGAGACCTGGGTTTGATCCCTGGGTTCGGAAGATCCCCTGGAGAGGGAAAGGCTACCCACTCCAGTATTCTGGCCTGGAGAATTCCATGGACTGTATAGTCCATGAGGTTGCAAAGAGCTGGACACAACTGAGTAACTTTCACTTCAGATTACTTATTTTTAGGGAACAGGTCTTTTTAGTCATTCATTCAATACACTGCTAGGTACCAGGCAAAAGGGACATAAAAATATACACCTGGTTCCTAGCTCTAAAAAGCTCACAGCCTCTTTTTATGCACACACATAACAAGTAAATTTCATATAATCATTACCCCTGGCCCATTTGGCTGCAGGCCATCCTTCTTTTTAATTATTGCAATGGGTGTGAGGCATTTAAACCTCCTTTACCTTCTGTGCCCCAAATATCAGTTTCAAGCCCCAGAACATTTTTCCTACTATGCATTATAGCCAACAAGAGGCATCTGTAAGTGAGATTTAAATATCACTTCTTTGTGTCTTAGGATACGCAATGCAGAGATGGCCAGAAGATTTAGAATCTTTAGATAAGAAGTCACCACCTGACTTACCGTGTTTCTTGCATCTTGAGGAGAGGCAATATGGAAACAAAACACTGCTTTGAATGCTCTGGTAAGGCTAGGATGAAAGCAGGGGATATGGACAAGTTCCTGAGGATCAATCCATGCTCTAACCTGTCAGAAGCCCATAAAGTTTTCTCTGAACATCATACAGAAAGAGCAGTGTCTTTACTTTTAACCAATTATATGACATGCTTTGGGGCTATAATAAGTAAATCACTTTTTTCATCCCATTCCAATTGCTTCTGCTCTTTTTAGCTAATGCCTATCAAATTACTGAATAGTATTACTTTTAGATGATAAAGAATATATAGACTGAAGAACAACAACATAGATCACTTTGCATTTATTACATGTTTAACTGAATTTCTTCAAATTACAGAATTCAACTCCAAAATAAGGCAACTAATGCCTGGTAAGCTGTTATTCCCTTGCATTTTTCCCTCCTAACATTTTAAAACAAATGAAAACAACACCTTAAAAGACATGTGAATAGGTTCAGTGCACTTTCAGTGGCTCACAAACATGAGATAAAGACCACATTAACCCCTAAAAAAAAACTGCTTGATATTTTAAAACACAAATGACATGAACTAAAATAAAGGAAAAAATAAAACACTGCGTTTTAACCAAAATTGTTTCCATAGACTATAGAATATTTTTTTTAAATACTGCTCCTCTGCAGAGCACATGCTGTGCTTGGCATGCTTGGCACATTAGCACTTGGTAACTGTTCAGCTTCCATCTGCAGTTTTTTTCGGAAGGACCCATTCTCAGGGCCCACACTCCCCTGCGACTAATCTACTCCTCTGGTGGAAGCCTGCTCCTTCTTCCTCCACTGTCTCTTAAGGCTTTCCTGTCTTCCCTTTATTCTCCCCAGATTCACACTCATTGCCACCTGTGTTCTCAGCAAAGATGCCCAGCAGAGAACTCACCAGCTGCATCTCCCCTCCACAAGAGCTCTCACTCCAGATGTCACCCCTTTACTTGACTGAACTGTAACATAAAGAGACAATCTTGCCCCCAAAAAGTTTGTTCTTCCTACTTCGTCACATCTCCTATAATGCAGAAAAGGCTGGCAATGCCTCATCTAGAACTTAAAACATTCATTAGTTTAGGCAGAATTTATACTGCTCTGCAGTTCTTTAAAATCTACTCCTTCCTATTTTTAAAAACCATAAAAATATAAAAATGTAAACATTCTATTAAACATTCAGCAGAAATCCTTTTATCCTACTTTATGCAGTGGGTTCAGAAAGAACAAAAGTGACACCATGTTACCTCTGACAGACCCCAAATCATACTCCCAGCCCTAACCTACCATTCCACATTTCCCACCATTTGCACTGTGGGCCAAGCACGTCTCTCATGACAACTGCTGCTGCCAACCCTGTAACAAAGCAGCACAACAGCTCACTGTAATCTCTCCCAGCTAGCTGTCCACCTGCTTGTTGGGAACCTTTACATCCACTGCTCCACACTCCACCCAGCCGTGGTGACCACCCAAACTAATGGAAGCAGGGACACAAAAATATGAAGCACCTCTTTTGCTACACTTTACATTCCTTCACAAAGTGAGAGGGCACTTCCTATCTCTTTGTCAGAGTATCAACAGAACTAGGTGGGGTGGGAGGGTGCTGCTGACAGAGGCAGCACTAAAGAGAAAGCCAACAGTGTCCACACTCTCCCAACATTCATATTCCTATCGTCATGACACTGCTGAGAGCTTGAGGATGAATCTAATATTCTATTCAAAAGAAAAAACCTACTCAGGAAATTCTAACCACTTATTGCTCTTGTAGCAAGGTTTTACTGCATGCTTTTTAGAAGTATGAAATTAACAAGGTATTTTTTTAATGAGTAACTTAAAAATCAATTTCTTAACGTGGCTTTTGTTTTTAGGGAGACATACGCTAAACACAATAACCAGTGAAGTCTATCAGCTTTGGGGAATTCCCTATCAGTTATGACTAATGAGACAACCTAAAACCACAATTCCACACCTGGGTGATAAACAGTACCAATTAACCAGAGTATTAACTACAATGACTTAAAACTATATTACCTGAATAGTTTCTACCATGAAGTATCAGAAAAAGTGAAATAATAAATATTTTCCACAGCACCATAAGGTTTTATAAAATACTCTGTTTTTAACATAAATGTATAATCATAAGATTCTGGTCTATCATTCATATCAGGCTTAACCTCTTTTACTGATAATAGTTCTCACAGAGGTCATATAGGCACAACTGTAACATGAAAATCATATTTTACTGAAGATTCTGTATGGTAAACTTAGACTACCACTCTTCTCGTTGCATCCATTGAGTACTAGTGGATTCAAAGGCCAGGAAAGATGGTTTTGCCATTTGTACTCTATTCACATATTTTAATGTGCCCAAAAAATCTAAGTGGTAACTAAGATATTTGCCATAACTGAAAAGTCCTTTTATACCTGTTTACTTTAGTACTGTGTGCTCTTAACAGGTTTTGTTTCTAAATGATAGTATTATGTAAATGGCTCTGAGTTTTGAAAACAAGAACACAGTAATTCATTTTGAATTTTAAAAATTAATGCAAGTGGAAAACAAATTTTGTAGCCAAATTGTTTGCAATTATGTGTATCAAGTTATAATAAAAACTCTACCATAGATTGTGGTGGTTTAGTCGCTAAGTCGTGTCTGACTCTTTGCGACCCCATGGACTGTAGCCCACCAGGCTCCTCTGTCCATGGGATTTTTCCAGGCAAGAATACTGGAGTGGATTGCCATTTCCTTCTCCAGGGGATCTTCCCAACCCAGGAATTGAACCCAGGTCTCCTGCATTGCAGGTAGATTCTTTACTGACTGAGCTGTGAGGGAAGTCCATCTACCATAGATTGGATCCCCCCAAAATCCAACGTGCTTATGGGTCTCCTGAAGTATTAGTATGTGCTGTGCCAACTTAGCTCAGTACTGATCTAAGCAAACATTATTGAAAGTAATGACTTGCTGACCAAAAAGCATATACTGCATTCCAAAGCCAAATATGAATTTGATTTAGGATTATTAAGTCCATGTCTCCCCTCCATTAACGCAGAAAACTGAGACCTGGCTTTACTATAAATCAGCTTTAACACTAGAGTAAATCTGCTATAAAATTATTTATAACAAAATAAATTATTTTCAGACCCTCTACACTAAGTGATATATATAAATCTTTAGCAGTTTATAACATTAGCTTAGGCCACTTTTTTAGGACCCAAACCTACTGTACAATCCTGAGTAAAAGGTTAGGGGTACAGTTTCTTGGGGATCTTTCTTGATCATGAACCATAAAGAAAACATAAAACCACAACCTGTAATAATCCCCATTTTCATTAGAAGTACCATTAATTCTTTTTACTTTGGTAAATAAGTTTATCTATGTAAACCATTTATTTTGATGGAGTAAAATATAAGCAGAGCTTTTGCTAGGATCCCTCCATCACTTTTTGACACTGATAAAGTAAATAGTCAGGAAGAGTAGAACAGGAGGATCTGAACCACAGGGCTAACGTGTCACCATGAACTCGGAAATGCAGCAAGCAGGGGACGGATGGGAGCAGTTGACAGGCCAACAGCCCTTCATTACCTACAACAAAGCAAAATCAGAAATTCTTTAATACAAAAAGATTTCAACAGACAGTTCTACAAAGAAGATATACAAATATCCAATAAGCATGTGAAAAGATACTCAACATCACTGATCATTAAGGAAATGCAAATCAAAACTAAAATGACACACTACTCATACCCATTAAAACAGCAATTATCAAAATTCTACACCGGGGTACATAACTAAAAGAACTGAAAGCAGGGACTCAAACACAGATTATTTGTATATCCATGTTCAAAGCAGCATTATTCAGAACAGCCAAAAGGTGGAAGCAAACCAAATGTCCATCAAAAGATTAACTGACAAATAAAATATGGTGTATTCATAAAATGTGACTGTATTTAGGCTTACAAGCAAGGAAATTTTGACACATAACATGGATGAACCTTGAAGACATTAAAGTGAAATAAGCCAGTCACAAAAGGATGAATACTGTATGAGTCTACTTAGATGAGGTACCTAGAGTAGTCAAATTCATAGAGACAGAAAATAGGATGGTGGCTGCCAAGGGCTGCAGAGGAGAGGCAATGGAAAGTAGTGCTTAATGGGTACAGTTTCAGTTAAGAAAGAGGAAAAGGTTCTGAAAATGAGAGTGGCAATGGCTGCACAACAAAATGAAATATATTTAATGCCACTCACCAATACACTTTATGATCCAAATGGTAAAATTATGCTACATATACTTTACCACAGAAAAAAATTCTTTAATAAAGTCTGCACAACACACTTATCAAAAAGATGCTCATAAAAAAAATGCTCATAACAGGATATACATCCCTAAGAAATTAGATATTTTTAAGAGTTTGCCTTCTGATTGTAAGAAAAGGCCCCATAAACACAAGACTGCCTTCTCAAAAACTCTACAAACCTATAATGTCAACAACATGAAGTCTTAGTTCCCGTTGCAGGGCCTTTAAGGTAGAACGCAGAGCAGCTTGAGATTCTGACATCTTTACATTTTGTTTCACATCATTTGCAAAGGATAACCAGAGTTTACCAAAGTCTTCAGTCGAGATTTTTAATGGCCTGAAAATAATTGTGAAAATTAGATTTATGTCCATAAGAATGAAATGATTCTAAACAAATACATTTCAACTGATTCATGGGAATAAAAAAAAAAATCATTACAAATCTAAATCCTATGAAATCTATGTTTTTTAAACCAGACATGATCAGAATGCTGACCAAAATCCTCTAACTTGAAGACAATGCTGAAAACAGATGTTATTACAGAACAAATGTCTTTTCAATAAATCACCCAGTTCTTTTTCTGCGCATCAGTCATTACAGTAAAATTTCACCAAATAATTTCATGAATCATTCAAATATAAAACTTTTCTTTCATGTATACTTTAGACTGGGGATTCCCAGGTGGCTCAGTGGGTAAAGAACCTGCCTGCAATGCCAGAGATGCCAGAGATATGGGTTCGATTCCTGGGTCGGGAAGATCCCCTGGAGAAGAGCATGGCAACCCACTCCAGTATTCTGGCCTGGGGAATTCCATGGACAGAGGAGTCTGGCGTGCTTCAGACCATGGGGTCACAAAGAGTCAAACATGACTGAAGCAACTGAGCACACATACTTTAGATTTGGGGACGAGACACTCTATCAAAGTCATGTACAAAAGTACGAATACAAAGATCCAGCACCTTAAGCAAAATGGACCAAGAAAGAATTTTAATAAATACAGTTTTTAAATGGTTCAAGCAGCTAAAGATCAAATAGTTAACACTGGGATATCTCTGGGGGGAATGGGAAATTTTTATATTCTACTTACATTTTTCTATATCATTTAAATTCTTATAATAAGTACTGATTTTATAATTAGAAAAAAAATTTTTAAGATACAGAGGATTTTACTCATAAGAACAGAATTGTTTGTGGCACATATGCTGTGCTTCTTCAAGTTACTAATGTTCACCATGGGACATAACCTTCATAGTCACAGAATCTAAGTTTTCTGAAGGCTGGATTTTATCTTTTCAGCACGGCAGGCATAAATACATACTCTTTGACAGACTGATAAACATGTTCTTACTAGAAGACTTTGAAGAATGGGCAAAAATTATAGATGGATATGGAAAGTTAAAAAAATTTTTTACAGATATTCATTGGTATTCTACATTCTTCCTTCAGGCATGCTTCATTTTAAAAAATGTTTGAACACAGTACAATATATTCATAATACTAAATGAGAGCAGAAGGGTTAAAAGATTGTTTTCAATTATGCGGGTAGCACTGCACAAGCTAGTACAATAACTAAATGCTGTATGTCTAATAAAAGCTTAACAACTTTACTGGTCATAGCAAACACCCTCTTCCAACAACACAAGAGAAGACTACACATGGACATCAACAGATGGCCAACACCGAAATCAGACTGATCATACTCTTGGCAGCCAAAGATGGAGAAGCTCCATACAGTCAGCAAAAACAAGACCGGGAGCTGACTGTGGCTCAGATCACAAACTCCTTATTGCCAAATTCAAACTGAAATTGAAGAAAGTGGGGGAAACCACTAGACCATTCAGGTATGATCTAAATCAAATCCCTTATGATTATACAGGGGAAGTGAGAAATAGATTTAAGGGACTAGATCTGATAGACAGAGTGCCTGATGAACTATGGATGGAGGTTCGTGACATTGTACAGGAGACAGGGATCAAGACCATCCCCAAGAAAAAGAAATCCAAAAAAGCAAAGTGGCTGTCTGAGGAGGCCTTACAAATAGCTGTGAAAAGAAGAGAAGCGAAAAGCAAAGGAGAAAAGGAAAGATATAAGCATCTGAATGCAGAGTTCCAAAGAACAGCAAGGAGAGATAAGAAAGCCTTCCTCAGCGATCAATGCAAAGAAAGAGGAAAACAACAGAATGGGAAAGACTAGAGATCTCTTCAAGAAAATTAGAGATACCAAGGGAACATTTCATGCAAAGATGGGCTCAATAAAGGACAGAAATGGTATGTACCTAAACAGAAACTGAACATATTAAGAAGAGATGGCAAGAGTACACAGAAGAACTGTACAAAAAGAGCTTCACAACCAAGATAATCACAATGGTATGATCACTCACCTAGAGCCAGACATCCTGGAATGTGAAGTCAAGTGGGCCTGAGGAAGCATCACTACGAACAAAGCTAGTGGAGGTGATAGAATTCCAGTTGAGCTATTTCAAATCCTGAAATATGATGCTGTGAAAGTGCTGCACTCAATATGCCAGCAAATTTGGAAAACTCAGCAGGGGCCACAGGACTGGAAAAGGTCAGTTTTCATTCCAATCCCAAAGAAAGGCAATGTCAAAGAATGCTTAAAATATCACACAATTGCACTTATCTCACATGTTAGTAAAGTAATGCTCAAAATTCTCCAAGCCAGACTTCAGTGATACATGAACTGTGAACTTCCAGATGTTCAAGCTGGTTTTAGAAAATGCAGAGGAACCAGAAATCAAATTGCCAACATCTGCTGGATCACTGAAAAAGCAAGAGAGTTCCAGAAAAACATCTATTTCTGCTTTATTAACTATGCCAAAGCCTTTGACTGTGTGGATCAGAATAAACTGTGGAAAATTCTGAAACAGATGGGAACCAGACCACCTGACCTGCCTCTTGAGAAATCTGTATGCAGGTCAGGAAGCAACAGTTAGAACTGGACATGGAACAACAGACTGGTTCCAAATTGGGAAAGGAGTACGTCAAGGCTGTATATTGTCACCCTGCTTATTTAACTTATATGCAGAATACATCATGAGAAATGCTGGGGTGGATGAAGCACAAGCTGGAATCAAGATTGCCGGGAGAAATATCAATAACCTCAGATATGCAGATGACACCACCCTTATGGCAGAAAGTGAAAAAGAACTGAAGAGCCTCTTGATGAAAGTGAAAGAGGAGAGTGAAAAAGTTGGCTTAAAGCTCAACACTCAGAAGACTAACATCATGGCATCCGGTCCCATCACTTCATGGCAAATAGATGGGCAAACAGTGGAAACAGTGGCTGACTTTAATTTTTTGGGCTCCAAAATCACTGCAGATGATGACTGCAGCCATGAAATTAAAAGACACATACTCCTTGGAAGGAAAGTTATGACCAACCCAGACAGCATATTCAAAAGCAGAGACATTACTTTGCCGACAAAAGTCCATCTAGTCAAAGCTATGATTTTTCCAGTAGTCATGTATGGATGTGAGAGTTAGACTATAAAGAAAGCTGAGTGCCGAAGAATTGATGCTTTTGAACTGAAGTGTTGGAGAAGACTCTTAAGAGTCTCTTGGACTACAAGGAGATCCAACCAGTCCATCCTAAAGGAGATCAGTCCTGGGTGTTCATTGGAAGGACTGATGAAGCTGAAACTCCAATACTTTGGCCACCTGATGCAAAGAACTAACTCATTTGAAAAGACCGTGATGCTGAGAAAGATTGAAGGCGAGTAAAGGGACAATAGAGGATGAGATGGTTGGATGGCATCACTGATTCAATGGACATGAGTTTGAGTAAACTCCGGGAGTTGGTGATGGACAGGGAGGCCCGGTATGCGGCAGTCCATGTGGTCGCAAAGAGTTGGACATGACTGAGCGACTGAACTGAACTGAAACACTAACATTAGTTTCTCTCAGAAGTTTTCCATAGGTTAGCCAACCCTATCCTATACAGGGTCCCCCACACTATAATCATCCATCACACCATTTACTTCCTGTTCATAGGACAATTCACAGTTATACATCCATCTGTATAACTATTCAATATCTCTCTCTAGAATGAACCCTCTCCTCCCTTTGTGGTGTTATACTCCCTAGCACCTAGTACAGTGCTCTGTCCAGAGAAGAGCCTAGTAAATACTTGCTGAAAGAATGAACAACTTGAATTAATATTCCAAAAAATATTTACCTAATGAAATCTAACAGTGATAAGTTTACTGAAAATTCAAGCTGAACAGAGTGAGTATCCATCACTTGATAAGTTATAAAACCAGACAGATTTCCTTCTGTAAATGGTTTTTCCATCTGCACACTATATTGAAAAATTTTGGTGCTTTCTGCTTCTATTACGGGCAAACAGCATCCAGGTTGCTCAGTGATCTGTAAATAAAAGTAAAGTAAGTACTGAAGAAGGTATCAATACAGACTTTCACATGAATACCAATATTCTATTTAACTGAATTGGTACAAAAGCATACTATAGTGAGATATTAATAACAAGCCACAACACTAGGATAACTGACAACTTCACTTGAGAAAAATTCACTAGCATAGATAATTAAGAAATAACAATACATAGGTCAGAAGTATGCAACAAACAGCATTACAATGAAAATGTCTATGTGGTTTAACAACAACCAAAAAACAACAACAACAACAACAGTCCTGTGGCTCTCAATACTAACTAGTAGCAGGTTTTTAAAGCTAGGAGAATTTAAAGAAAAAACAAAAACAAAAAACAGGTCTATCTTTCCCTCTCATTCTCCACCCTTACTCAAATCAAGTTCTGGTGGTAAAGCTCAGACAACTGAACTGGGTTTTGGTTTGTTTTTAGGTTTTTAGAATTAGGTGATTCTAATGTATATCTATGGGCTTCTCTGGTGGCTTAGCAGTAAAGAATCCGCCTACAATGAGGGAGCTGCAGGAGACGTGGGTTTGATCTCTAGGTCAGGAAGATGCCCTGGAGGAGGGCACGGCAACCCACTCCAGTATTCTTGCCTGGAGAATCCATGGACAGGGGAGCAGGGCAGGCAACAGTCCATAGGGTCACAAAGAGTCAGACACAACTGAAGTGACTTAACACAGCATGGCAGCACAACGCACACATCTACAGTTAGGAATTTCTGCCAGGTCAGGCCCAGGTAATATCCCACTCAATGCATTCTAGCTCAGAGAAGAAATTGGATCAGTTTTCTCAGTCTTCTCTAATACAATCTTTATTATGTTCCCTTGTCTCCTTTGAATGATTTGTCCCACTTAAAATAATTTTAAAAATCTGTCACACCTTTTTTTTTTGCTAAAGAAGAAACAAGGATGTGGGAGAAATTTATAAGCCATCAGAAGCATCAACAGTAGAAACACTAAGGAAGCACTGTCCATTTAAGGCAGAAAAAATAAACCATTCATTGTCTTACCTTGAAATTTTCTGCAGGAGCCATTTCTAAGTTAGCACTTTTCAGTTCCAAACCACTCTTATTAAAAACTGACCAGACCACCAACAAACAATCATCTTTCCAAATTTTGTAAGAAGACACAGATATGGCTTCATTATTACAGACCTCCATAAGATCTGAATGTATGTGTTCAGTAGTTTCTTCCAACAAAGAAGAAGCTAAAGAGATTTCATTGGCAACTGAGGCTGGAGTGGCTTGAGGAGGATGAAAAACTTCCATGTTGTTATCAGCAAACAAAGAGGGTGTAGACAGCCTGCAATTTGAGATTTTCTCAACCAAGGGCAGTTCTGTCAGTGACTCAGAATCCAAAAGTTCTGAACTGAGAGAAAATTTCTTTAATTCTTTGTCTCCTCTATCCTGCAAATTATCCAAACAATAATCTTCTTCGTAAGTCACATTTGATGAAGAACTAAAGGAAGAACGGATTATATTTTGATCAGTGGTTGTTTCCTCACTTTTGGTTTCTTTGATTTTTGATTTCCTTCTAAACTTGTGAGAAATGGTATCTGCTTTTCCGAGCTGCAAAGATAAAACATAATAATACAAAAAGAAACCATTCTACTACATCATGAGTCAAACTTTTTTTTAATCATTTCAAATGAACAATGTAGTAACTAGCTAAGGTTCTACCTATTAGAGATGAATAAAATGTTAAGCCCTAAAATTCTGACAGCTACATAAGCTAAATCTACTATTAAGCTAAATCTACTTCTCATTAAAAACACATAAAACCAGAAAAAGAAATAAGGTCAAAAAGTCAACAATGAACAATTCTAAATCTTGTTAGATTTCAGAATGCTAGAGTACAGAATTGCACAAATTAAAAACAGTGAGAAAGTTAGCAATTTTTTGTTTCCAGAGTTGTCCTGTAGAAGCTAAAATACCCTTAAACATAGGGATGCCTCAAACTTTGGCTCAGTAATCTATAATAGTCCTATTTTTATGATCTGTGAGTCAATAAACAGGGAAGAAAAACTGACTTTACCTTAATAATCAACTAGCACTGGCTAACTAGAACTCACAGAAGCAAAGAATTCTAAAAGTGACTAGTGAAGTACATTACAGACTCAGGGGA
Organism: Bos taurus; assembly: GCF_002263795.3. Lineage (NCBI taxonomy): Eukaryota > Metazoa > Chordata > Mammalia > Artiodactyla > Bovidae > Bos > Bos taurus. The sequence continues at coordinate 59,401,247 of NC_037337.1, forward strand.
TGGGAACAGCAAGTTTGCTATTCTTGAGCTAAGCCTCCCAAGGAAATGGCTGAGAATTCATGCAAGAGTGATGGCTCAAGAGCCCTCTTGCCTCACAAAGAGATGACTGGATGGCATCACCAATGCAATGGACATAAATTTGGGCAAACTTTGGGAGATGGTGAGGGACAGAGAGGCCTAGAATCCTATGGTCCATGGGGTTGCAAAGAGTCAGACACAACTGAGCAACTCAACAACATTATTACATGTATTATTAAAAAATAATACATGCTAATTTTACATAATTATTTGCTTCCCCTCCTTTCTGCATGATGCCATCTGAGTTATAACACAGTTCCTCACATAATTCAGAGCCCCCCGAAACAAGGAAATACACTCTTTTTACACTCTTTTTTTCCAACTAATCTAGTGACAGCTGAAGAAAAAAGAAAAATGTGAGGGGTAACGCAGAAAGGATTTAACCTAACTTAAATAGAAAAACATCCTACTTACATTTCTTATTTCGAGCCCACCAAAAAAAAGAAAAGTCTAATTAATTTATCACCCTGAATGTTCTCCTGAGAAATACTCTGAAAGCTATGTACTTTGTTGAGAAGGTAGAAATCCTTCAACACCAGGAAAAAGGCTCACCAATCAGGGCTTCATAAGCCTTGGAGCACCCTGACCCTGATGCTCTCTGACCACTGAGAACTTGCCCTATTAGTGACAGATCATTCAATGGAAACCACCACAGCCTGCTGGAACAGTTCACGGACTCAAGATCAGTCACTCTGCTGCTGAACTACACATGCTGAGACAACATTAAGATACATTAATTACCTATTAATACTTTTAAAATGAATTCAATTCACTTTTTCTGATTATCAAGTCTGACAAAAATAAGCTCTGGAAAAGAAAGAGATACAGGCAAAGAATGTAGCCTAGAGACTTGACTAGTGTTGACAGAGATGGAGGGAAAATTCCACCAAGGGAGGTGAAGGATGAAAAAAACTGTGATATAAAACTGAAGAAAATATAGCTCTAATCATAATTTTGCACTAGGTGGGATCATTTGCCCATCAAATGGAAAATTACATATGGAATACACAGACACTCAAAAATAGCACCTGTCCTTCACTCCACAGTTTATTCTTTTACTAAGAGAATAATATATCAGCATAAAAATTTTTGCAAATCATAATCAAAATTTCTGAATATAATTATCACTTTTGTATAATTCCTTTCAACCTCAATACACTTTTATCTTAACAGTTACAAGCAATATAAAAAATTAATATTCTGGGGGGGTTTTGCTTGATATATGTAAGTATTTTTAAATTTTACAATGTAGTATTTATCATTTTTAATGACAAAGTCATATTCAGTGCTAATATAATTTATGTACCCATCCTCTTAAGACATCTAAATTGATTCCTATTTTTCACTATTAAAAATAACCATTTTAAGAAGTACTTTTTCCATAGACACATCAATATTGTTAACTATTACTATTTTTAATTTCCATCAAGTCCCCTTTCCACTGAGGCCTGTCCTTTCCACCAATGGGGGTGATAATACACATGGTCATATTTGCAACTTAATCTGGACTCTGACCCTTGCACTGACTAAAGAGAACACCTGACTGAAGCTGAGCCAGTAAGATTTTCTCCTTCAGGAATATAAAAGGTATGTCACTGATGGCTTTGGAGCTGCGGGAGCCATTCCCACAATGTGTATAGATTAACAGTCATGAGCTTTTGTAGAGCCAGTTTTTTTGTTCAAAACAGGGGACATAAGATTCTCAGAGGAATATAACTGACTACTTACCAAATTGATTGTACTTTCTGATCCTAGCCCAACAAACAATGATGATGCCAGCAGCTGCTTTTCTTTCTCCTCTTTAGATTGGGTAAGGACTTGAGATGGATCCTTTTTTGTTACAGTTTGATCTCCATTCTCCATCATTATACTCTCCTGAGGAACTGGCAGAGCTTCTGTTTCATCACCAGTTTTGCTTTCTTTCTTGGGAAGATAGCCCTCTTTCCCCCACAATTTCTTTATACCTTCCAGCTTCAAGCCATTTGTCCTAAGGAGATTGATAATGAAATCAAGTCAGTTTAAATAACTGCTAAATGGTTACCTTCATGAGGCATTTTTTAAAAAACACATCTTTGTTGTCATCTTTTAGAAATAGCTTTCAGATTATATTCTATATGCCAGAAATAAAATTGAGATCTACAGTTTTGATTTTAGTTAAAGCCAACCTTCACCAACCCTCCAGCCAAAATATTTAATGCAACAGAACTCAAGGCTTAGTTTAAAATTTCAGATCATTTAATTTTCATTTAATTGTTTGAATAAGATGTCCAAAAACAGAAATACTATAAATCAGTTCCTTTCAGTGTATGGACTTTTCAAAATTATCCTTACTTCTGATGGGTTAAAGATCAGAAATGACATAGTTTCATAGCTATAATCACTTAATGAAGGAATTAACACTCTATAAATTCACTACATAAAATCCTGTGGAAAGCAAAAAAAAAAAATTCATTCAAATCTACTCCTATGTGTAAATTTACCTTTAATCCAAAAGATTTTATTAATGTGAACACAATCTACATTTTCACCTATTATTGCTGTTTAGTCACTAAGTCGTGTCCAACTCTTTTGAGACCCACCCAGCTCCTCTGTCCAAGGGATTTCTCAGGTAAGAACAACGAAGTGGTTGCCATTTCCTTCTCCAGGGTTCTTCCTGACCCACGGATTGAACCCACATTCCTACATTGGCAGGCAGATTCCTTACCACTGAACCACCAGAAAAGCCCCATTAACTATTATAAAGTACATTAATAAAAATGAATGAGGTTTGATCTATAAAAGAAAAAAGTATTAATGATACTTTTGGAAAAAGCATGAATGTGAGGAGTTAATACCTGAGGTGAAGAAGAATAAAGCAGTGATTAGGATTAAGACTCATCTACTGTTGTCCCAGAAGCTACAGCTGCAAATCCTAAGTGTAGGCTCAAACAACCAAAGACTACCTCTATTGTTTTCATTTAAGAACCATGTGTCCTTGGCACCAACTCATTAAGTATCTCTGCCATGATCTAAAACTGCAGTTTTAAAATTTGTGCTACAAGATAGGCAGATCATGAAATGACTCTATAATAAGATTTCAGAAATATCTGTACTGATTGTTATTCTACTTCATTCTACTTAATGATTTGTTGGAATCACAGTCAGTTTGATTTTCTGTAGTACTCCAGAAACAAAAAAAGATCATTATACTTCATACTGAGTGAAGAACTAATGCTATTAAGTACCAACTGTCTAAAAGAAAGTCTAACGCTAATAAAGAACGCCCTACAGGAAATCAGTCCATTCAACAAATGTTGAATGTTCCTTTATAAATATCTTCATTTCTCTCTTTCAGGTACCAAAGAGTTTTCTTAAAAGTTAACAAACAAACAAAATCCTGTTACTTACCTATCAAACCTTTCAGAAGAAAACTGGTTGATCTTGTGTGAGCAGATAAAAAAGTCATCACGGGAGCCACTAAAATGACCCTAGCATCTCTAGGATGCTCAACAGCAACAAGGGATTCATGAATCCCCCAGGAGAATGACAGTGTGTTTTGTAACCTTGTTTACCAAAACATATCCTTTAATTATTAAGGGGTAGTTTAAAAAAAAAAAGAGAAACTCTCCAAATGATTCAAATATTAATTTAATAAAAAAAAAGAAAAGTAAGCGTAGTAGTTCCTGGGATGTTCCATCCAGATCCCCGTTCAATGAAGGAGTCACTGGTGCAGCTGCTGGGACTGTAGAACCCTTAGGGATTTGCCTCAGTTGTAGAGTCACATCAGTTGCAGAAAATGCCCTTTTCCCAGGCCACCCACATCCAATAATTAATGAGCAGACATATAGAGTCCTGGCCACCCATTTCAGCCCAACTCAGGACAGCTCTGATGGGCCATTCTAGCTCCAGAGCTTCCAAGTGAGTTGGCAGACACTGTTGTTGGCAACAACAACATTGATTCTAGACTTCTTTTTCTGCCCAACCCTCTTCTTTTCCTTCCCTTCCACAGCTGACAATGCCAAGGACACTCCTTAATATTTTGCATGCTAAATTCCATCTCCAAATGCACTTCCCAGGGAATTCAACCCACAATAACTGGCAAAAATGAGAAAGGGAAGGAAAATGGAGCCTGCATTATTGTTGTTAAGTTGCTAAGTCGTGTCCAACTCTTTGTGACCCCATGAAGTGCAGCATGCCAGGCTTTCCTGTGCTTCACTATCTCCCAGAGTCTGATCAAACTCATGTCCATTGGGTCAGTGATGCCATCCAACTATCTCATCCTCTATAACAGGCACACACGCCTATCAGTTCAGTTCAGTCACTCAGTCATGTCCGACTCTTTGTGACCCCATGAACTGCAGCACACCAGGCCTCCCTGTCCATCACCAATTCCCGGAGTTCACTCAGACTCACGTCCATGGAGTCGGTGATGCCATCCAGCCATCTCATCCTCCGTCCTCCCCTTCTCCTCCTGCCCCCAATCCCTCCCAGCATCACAGTCTTTTCCAATGAGTCAACTCTTCACATGAGCTGGACAAAGTACTGGAATTTCAGCTTTAGCATCATTCCTTCCAAAGAACACCCAGGACTAGTCTCCTTTAGAATGGACTGGTTGGATCTCCTTGCAGGCCAAGGGACTCTCAAGAGTCTTCTCCAACACCACAGTTCAAAAGCATCAATTCTTCGGCGCTCAGCTTTCTTCACAGTCCAACTCTCATATCCATACGTGACTACTGGAAAAACCATAGCCTTGAATAGATGGACCTTTGTTGGCAAAGTAAAGTCTCTGCTTTTTAATATGCTATCTAGATTGGTCATAACTTTCCTTCCAAGGAGTACGTGTCTTTTAATTTCATGGCTGCAATCACCATCTGCAGTGATTTTGGAGCCCCAAAAAATAAAGGCTGACAATGTTTCCACTGTTTCCCCATCTATTTCCCATGAAGTGATGGGACCAGATGCCATGATCTTCGTTTTCTGACTGTTGAGCTTTAAGCCAACTTTTTCACTCTCCTCTTTCACTTTCATCAAGAGGCTTTTTAGTTCCTCTTCACTTTCTGCCATAAGGGTGGTGTCATCTGCATATCTAACATTATTGATTTTCCAGCTTGTGCTTCTTTCAGCCCAGCGTTTCTCATGATGTACTCTGCATATAAGCTAAATAAGCAGGGTGACGATATACAGCCTTGACATACTCCTTTTCCTATTTGGAACCAGTCTGTTGTTCCATGTCCAGTTCTAACTGTTGCTTCCTGACCTGCATATAGGTTTCTCAAGAGGCAGGTCAGGTGGTCTGGTAATCCCATCTCTTGAAGAATTTTCCACAGTTTATTGTAATCCACACAGTCAAAGGCTTTGGCATAGTCATAAAGCAGAAATAGATGTTTTTCTGGAACTCTCTTGCTTTTTCCATGATCCAACGGATGTTGGCAATTTGCTGTCTGGTTCCTCTGCCTTTTCTAAAACCAGCTTGAACATCTGGAAGTTCACAGTTCACATATTGCTGAAGCCTGGCTTGCAGAATTTTGAGCATTACTTTACTAGCGTGTGAGATGAGTGCAATTGTGCGGTAGGTAGTTTGAGCATTCTTTGGCATTGCCATTCTTTGGGATTGGAATGAAAACTGACCTTTTCCAATCCTGTGGCCACTGCTGAGTTTTCCAAATTTGCTGGCATATTGAGTGCAAAACTTTCACAGCATGATTTTAGGATTTGAAATAGCTCAACTGGAATTCCATCACCTCCACTAGCTTTGTTTGTAGTGATGCTTCCTAAGGTCCTTGACTTCCTTGACTTCACATTCCAGGATGTCTGGCTCTAGGTGAGTGATCACACCATCGTGATTATCTGGGTTGTGAACAGTTCTTCTGTGTATTCTTGCCACCTCTTCTTAATATCTTCTGCTTCTGTCAGGTCCATACCATTTCTGTCCTTTATTGTGCCCATCTTTGCATGAAATGTTCCCTTGGTATCTCTAATTTTCTTGAAGAGATCTCTAGTCTTTCCCATTCTGTTGTTTTCCTCTATTTCTTTGCATTGATCACAGAGGAAGGCTTTCTTATCTCTCCTTGCTATTCTTTGGAACTCTGCATTCAGATGCTTCTATCTTTCCTTTTCTCCTTTGCTTTTCGCTTCTCTTCTTTTCACAGCTATTTATAAGGCCTCCTCAGACAGCCATTTTGCTTTTTTGCATTTCTTTTCCATGGGGATGGTCTTGATCCCTGCCTCCTGTACAATGTCACGAACCTCCGTCCTTAGTTCATCAGGCACTCTATCTATCAGATCGAGTCCCTTAAATCTATTTCTCACTTCCACTGTATAATCATAAGGGATGTGATTTTGGTCATACCTGAATGGTCTAGTGGTTTTCCCTACTTTCTTCAATTTAAGTCTGAATTTGGCAATAAGGAGTGCATGATCTGAGCCACAAAAATTTTCACTATCATGCATTACATATAGAAAGTCTAAATAGGAAGTATATGAGAGCAGCATAAAACCATTTCACACACAAAATACGCTTCTTTCTGATATGAAACACTGTAAAAAAATTTTAAACATCAGTCATCTTTGCCTGGATTTTGACAATAATAATATTAATATAATACATGGTTTTATATGGTATACCTTTTGTGCTATTTTTAATCAGGCCATTCAAACACAGATGTAAATTATGGCCAAACAATCTTCAAAACCGCTGCCTGCCAGGCTCCTCTGTCCACGGACTTCTCTAGCCAAGAATACCAGAGTGGGTAGCTGTTGCCTTCTTCAGGGGCTCTTCTCAACCCAGGGATCAAATCCAGGTCTCTCACATTGCAGGTGAATCCTTTACAATCTGAGCCACCAGTGAAGCCCAATGAAGCAATCTTCAGAAGGGGCTTCCCTGGTACCTCAGCTGGTAAAGAATCTGCCTGTAATGCAGGAGACCCTGGTTTGATTCCTGGGTCAGAAAGATATGCAGAAGAAGGGATAGGCTACCCACTCCAGTATTCTTGGGCTTCCCTGGTGGCTCAGCTGGTAAAGAATCCACCTGCATTGTGGGAGACCTGGGTTTGATCCTTGGTTTGGGACAATCCCGTGGAGAAGGGAAAGGCTACCCACTCTAGTATTCTGGCCTGGAGAATTCCATGGACTGTATAGTTCATGGGGTCAAAAAGAGTTGGACACGACTGAGTGACTTTCACTCACTCACTCAACATTCAAAGACTGGGAATATACTTTGAGCTCCAGAAATTCCCATTCGAGCTAGGGTGCTGCTCTACAATAGGACTTAAGGTAAGAAATTCTAAATCGGCTTGCTGTACTTTATTCTGGTTCAGACGGTAAAGTGTCTGCCTACAATGTGGGAGACCCAGGTTCAATCCCTGGGTCAGGAAGATCTTATGGAGCAGGAAATGGCAACCCACTGCAGTATTCTTGCCTGGAAAATCCCATGGACAGTGGAACCTGGTAGGCTACAGTCCATGGGGTCGCAAAGAGTCGGACACAACTGAGCAACTTCACTTCCACTTCACTTTATTCTCAACTTGCCAGAGACTGAAGAAGAACCATCATCTCCTCTCTAAAGCTGATTCACCTTGCCAATTACCACACAGGTTCCTAATCTGAAATAATGTGTGAGCTGTGGTCCTTTTTAGATAGAAATTTTAAATTCATCCCTCACACTGCATTTCATGATAATACGGCATATGTATAATTCCTTAGCAGCTTTGCCAAATGTCTTTTCTCTGCATGCAGTACATGTACACATATAGGATTCACAAGGTCCTGTCAAGTCCCCCAGACCCTAGTTCCAATACTAAAAAAGCAGGTGCCATCATCTGTTGTTCAGTAAAAGGGACTACATTTCCTCCCTGGATTGGGAGGGTTTGGGTTTTCTGTTTCTCCTTGCCTTGCCTCTCTATTCGCTGTCTAAGGTACTTAAATGCTATCACCACCACCACCATTATATGTTCATGGACCATATCTGCACCCCATGCTTGTAATGCTGACATTAAATGTCTGGGAAAGAAAAGGGTGTCAACAGAGCAGGGGAAAAAAACGCTAGGAAAGAGGTTTTGAACTTATGCCTTTTCACTCAGCATATCATCTATGTTTCTCATATTCTGTCATTCTTCTGATAAATCCTTCTTATAACCATCTCACTGGAAGGCTGACAAATACAAAGATGAACATAAAATAAGGTCACTGAGTCAATTCAAATGTCATCTTTCATATGAGATTTTATCATTTATTTCAACAATGCTGCCATTACACAAAATATTTTTGAATTCTTTTAGAAGAAGCTCCTTCACAAACAAAAATGCCATTTTCATTATTTTATGTCACATTGGTATACTAACCAGTTATCCAGATTGACTACAACTTTTATGTAGTAAATTCAGCTTTTAGTTAATAACAATAATGACAGAATGACAGTTATTAATTATATTAGTACCATTTATCAATCATTTATTATGTATTGGGTTGTACAAGGCACTTTGCATACATTATCTCATTTTATTAACTTGATCATAATTTCTAATGTATTCATATTTCAAAAATAAAAATTACCTAAAAAGGATGGAGATTTGGTTCCATGTTTAGACGTTTAGACAAATGTATCACCAAATTTCAAGGTGGCTGTAAAGAGGCTCTGAAAGCATTCTGAACAAAATATACAGCTTTATCAAGTGAAGTCTGTCACCTGCCACCTTATTTTATGTTCATCTATGTTTGTCAATTTCCAATGAGATGGTTTTAAGAAATAGATTATGAGGAATGTGGAATGATATGTTGAATACTCACCTGGGTATAGAAGTTCTGATACACTACTTTAAAAATGTGTGTGTGTATACATGGTATACAGTAATAACACACACAAAGTATGTATACTTTCTGTACTGTCTTGGAAGCAAGCTCTCTTAAAGTATGACAGTCTGCACACTATCAGTACTTTGAAAGCAATACATAGAAACAACAACCCATGCAGAATTTAGCTTTCAGGAACCCTTCAACATTTAAAGACATTTAAACACTCCCATGTTCTCAATTTTAATAAGAAAGGAACTTACTCTTTTAGTCCGGTCTCTGTACTATTCCCAGATATATCTGAACCAAGAGAAATGCCAGCAGGAGACTGTCGTCCAGTGAAGCCAGATGAAGAAAAAGAGAGTCCATATGGTTCAAAATTGAGAACTAGAATTTTAAAACAAAAACAGAGGTTCATATTTAAAACAAAGCAAAAATTATGAAAAAAGCAAAAATTATCAAAAGCACCATTTAATACTGAAATAAAATAACTGAATACTAGGATTCAGTGACAATTTTTAAACTGGAAAGCGTCTGGGAAATAATCTAATCAAATATTTATAGTAATAATAATAACAAAGCAGCTATTATTTATTGAATCTCTACTACAGTTTTCAGACAATTAATTTATCAAAGACAAACAGTCTTTCATTTTTTTAGCTCCCTTCAAAGCTAAAAACAATTCAACCAGGAAAGACAACTGATAAGTCAGGTCTACTGATAAGTTGCTCTTCTCATGCAAAAATGTTTAATGAACTATGAATGAAGATCTCACTGTGTTTTTGTTTCACAAAATGCTCTTACGCACATTCCTGTACCAACTGGACTGATGGAACCCTCAATGTAAAATCTCCCTTACTGTCAAAGAACAAGGTTTACCCAGGTTCAGATTCCTTTGAGTCTGTATACCCAAATGACTCATCCAGAGCCACAAAATTCATATTGTGATTGTGGTAGAGCACATATCAATATCCACTCTCCTCTTCTTTATAAGTTATAGAACCCTCCATTCTTAACTAGGTAAATAGCCACCCAGAAAAGAGATAACATTTCCAGACTCTTCTACCATGTGACTGAATTCTGACCAATGAAATTATATGCACATTTTGTGTACAACTTCTGGAAGGAATCCTCCTGGAAGAAAAAAATCTTCCTCTCTTCCTTCCTCTTTTATGTTCATAAAGCCATCATCAATACTAGGCTGCCTATTTCCAGATTTCTTTAATGGGAAAAAGCAATACCCTGTGCCTTGCATAAGGCCCTGTTTTCTAATATGCTATTTAACTAAATTCAATCCTAAATGGCACATTAACTCTTTGGATTGCCTATTTACAATACAAAGTGAAGTTGCTGAGTCGTGTCTGACTCTTTGCGATCCATGGTCTGTAGACTGCCAAGCTCCTCCATCCATCGGATTTTCCAGGCAAGAATACCAGAGTGGTTTGCCATTAAAGACCTTCTTAAATAATAAAAAGTATCTCAGAAAATAAAATGTAAACTTCTGCAACTAGTATTCTCTTTTACAAATGAGGAAACTGTAGTCAAGAGCCTACAATGAAGACACCCAGAGTACCAAGACAAGAAATGAAAGAGGCAGACTCAACATCAGATACTCTGGTTCCAGAACTGCACCCTCAGTCATAGTACACACTGGCTCCTTCAAAGGAAACACCACCTAATCTAAAGTGTACTACATAAATCAGCCTGTTTGTTAGCTAAATGAAAGATACAGAAGAGAACTACTTCTCAGTAGAAAAAAATAATGGGCTCATTAATAATAATCAAGAGAACCAGTTCTTAATGTAGGTTGGGTGTTAACTAGATTGTGAAATAGAACTTTCTTTTGTCTATAAAGTGAAGATCAGCAGTTTCCAAGATAACCAAGAATAAGCTGACTTCACAGAATCTACAAATCTTTTTATACCTACAACCAGGCTTTCAGAGACACAGATACAAAAGGTACAGAAGTAAGACTCAAAAATCTGTATCATTTTTTCAGAACTCTCTTTGTGATTCTGATTCTTAATCATGTTTGGAAACCACTTGTCTAAGTCTTTCTAAGGTGCTTTTCAGCTAGAATATCCTCTCATTTTAAGTTTTCAAATCATCTGTTTAACCTTCTAGTCCATATTGGCCTCTTTTAAATAGCATCTGTGACAGCCAGCCATCCAGCCTCTGCACTGACACTTCAGTAATAGCAGAGCTCAAGAAATGTTTCAAGAGTTTAAGACAAAGAGCACTTAAGATAATGTTTAAGCAAAGACCAGAAAGAGTTCAAAATTAGAGGTAAAAAGTTGAAAATAGAAGGGAAGAAAAAACTAGACATGAAAGAGGACAATATCTGGAGAACAGTCAGATAAAATTCTGATTATGATACAGAAGAATTAAAGATTGTCATCTAAGAAAGGCTGAGAAAGGCTTAACATTGAGAATAACATTCAAACCACATTATTTTCATTAAGTGAAAATTTCCCAAGATTCTTACAGAGATAAATGACTAGAGGGACAAAAATTGGAGAGAGTTAACTAGATGAATATGTGCAAACTGAGGAGCAGGAAGAGAATAATGCTATACAGAGAGTCAGGAGAAGACAGAAGATGGCTGAATTGAAACTTAACAGATATGTAGAAGTTAACCAGATGAAGGGAAATTCATACAGAAGAGAAAGCATGAGCCAGAAGCAGAGAGAGTCCTTGGGAGTTGGGAGCTACCAAGAGTAATGCAGGTGAGAAATAAAAATATAAACTATCCTGGGCATAAGTAATTCAATATTTAACTTGTTTGTATCCTTCACAACTTCAGAGGCCTTGACTATATGCACATTCCTTCTTTATCATTTGCTATACTTCTGTGACTACCCCCAGATCTTATTAATTTTATTTTTTGAGAGACCAACATTCTCAACTTGATGTGGTTTTCAAAAATCCTTAATTTTGTAGACAGGAGTTGCTGCTGCTGCTGTTCAGTTACTAAGTGGTGTCCAACTCTTTGTGACCCCATGGACTGCATGCAGCATGCCAGGCTTCCTTGTCCTCCACTATCTCTTGGAGTTTGCTCAAACTCATTGAGTCGGTGATGCTCTCTAACCAGCCCATCTTCTGCTGCCCCCTTCTCCTTTTATCTTCAATCTTTTCCAGTATCAGAATCTTTTCCAATGACTCAGCTTTTCACATCAGATGGTCAAAGTATTTTTGAGCTTCAGCATCAGTCCTTCCAATGAATATTCAGGGTAGAATTCCTTTAGGATTGACTGGTTTGATCTCCTTGCTGTCCAGGGGACTCTCAAGAGTCTTCTCCAGCACAATTCAAAACCATCAATTCTTCAGTGCTCAGCCTTCTTTAAGGTCCAACTCTCACATCTGTACAGGACTACTGGAAAAACCATAGCTTTGACTACATGGACCTTTGTTGGCAAAGTGATATCTCTGCTTTTTAACATGTTGTCTAGGTTTATCATAGCTTTCCTTCCAAGGAGCAAGTGTCTTTTAATTTCATGGCTGCAGTCACTGTCCACAGTGATTTTGGAGTTCAAGAAAATAAAATCACTGCTTCCACTTTTTTCCCCATCTATTTGCCATGAAGTGATAGGACTGGATGACATTATCTTTTTTTTTTTTTTTAACAGAATAATCCACACTGATTCTTCAGTGTTTCTCTTGGGTACAAAATGGTAGTAAGTTTGTTCCTCACTATCCCACCTATTTTTACCAATTCTTAGTATTTTCCTGAAATTTGTTGTTAACATGCTTGGCATTTTTCTACCCAAGAGAGTGAAGTACTGTATCCCTCATAAAAGTGACATTTAACTATAAATTATTTACAAAAATTTCAAACAAGATCAGCATCAGAACCAATTGACACTTGAAAGATTCCAGAATTAACAACTTTTTAGGCTGAAAATACCTATTTTCCACCAACTTTTTACTTCCTGTCATTGCCATCAAATCATAAGATACATGATTTTATAACTTACCCCTCAAGTACTTACTAAAGCACTTACTATGTCCTGTCTTGTAACTGATTCCCTTTCCATGATGTTGAGGCTCATGAAATTTTAATTTAGAGAACTTTTAAGAAATAGATTTTGAAGGAGAGGGGAAAAGCCTAATTTGACAGTTTAACTTCATTTATAACGATGAATCTATGATTAAAAATGTACTTGGCAAATTAATACACTAGCTTGGGGAGTTTCAGGGCTATTATATTTGTCTCAGCCACTTAACTTATTTTAAGAAAGAAGTCAGGGAGTACCAGAAATTAGGCTCCTTGTCCTACCTCCCCTTCCCTATTCTAGCCTTGAATTGCAGTAATAAGAGCAACTGATGGGGAATTCCTGGTGGTCCAGTGGCTAGGGCTGCGCGTTTCTGCTGTAGGGAGCACAAATTCAATCCCTGATGGGGAATTAAGATTCCATATGCCACAAGGCACAGCCAAAAAAAAGAGCAATTTAAAACCCCCAAACATTTGAAAACAAGGAAATATGGCAACTGGACCACGTCTCCCACTCTGGAACTCTGCATTTTTCACCCTGTGCCTCGGATGTCATAAGACATGCACTCGAGTCAGAGGTTGGGTAATTATAATTTAAAATTTTTATTTCCCCCTCTATATATTCTGTCAATATATGAGGGTTAAATAAGAAGGAAACTGATTACCCTTTGACAGAAAATTGAACTTTCTACACCATTAGGTATCATTGTACTAAATAATGTATTAAACTATAAAGAGAGCTGCATGCCAAAGAATTGATGCTTTTGAACTGTGGTGTTGGAGAAGACCCTTGAGAGTCCCTGGGACTGCAAGGAGATCCAACCAGTCCATCCTAAATGAGATCAGTCCTGGGTGTTCATTGGATGGGCAAATGTTGAAGCTGAAACTCCAATACTTTCGCCACCTGATGCGAAGAGCTGACTCATTGGAAAAGACCCTGATGCTGGGAAAGATTGAGGGCAGGAGGAGAAAGGGATGACGAAGATGAGATGGTTGGATGGCATCACCGACTCAATGTACATGGGTTTGGATGGACTCTGGGCGTTGGTGATGGACAGGGAGGCCTGGCGTGCTGTGGTTCATGGGTCACAAAGAGTTGGACACGACTGAGCGACTGAACTGAACTGAAACCTTAAAAGAGAAAATACTTCTACTTCTGCAAAAAAATACCATCAAGCCGATTATATAAATGTTTATACTTTTTGGTTTCATCATAGGATCATCCATTTACTTGAACTTTTTTGCCTAGCACAGAGCCTGAATTAACAAGTACTCAACAAAATCATTAAAGAATGAGTAGAAGGCAATGGCACCCGACTCCAGTACTCTTGCCTGGAAAATCCCATGGATGGAGGAGCCTGGAAGGCTGCAATCCATGGGGTCGCTAAGAGTCGGACACGGCTGAGTGACTTCACTTTCACTTTTCACTTTCATGCATTGGAGAAGGAAATGGCAACCCACTCCAGGGTTCTTGCCTGGAGAATCCCAGGGATGGGGGAGCCTGGTGGGCTGCCGTCTATGGGGTTGCACAGAGTCGGACACGATTGAAGCGACTTAGCAGCAGCAGCAGCTGAACAAAAAAAGGACTTTCAGCATTAAACTTTTTAGTATTAACATTCTGAATTCCTATATATATAAGTCAATGGTCTCCCTTTATTCATATCCCATCCACCATCAAATATTTCTATAATCTCCTCTTGACTAAAACCATGACAGAAGTCTTTCCCTGACACCCTACATTTTTAAAATATAAGTTATTATTTCCTTTCTTAGCCATTACTAAACTCACTGATTAGATATACAAGATTGTTCAGAATGAAAATGAAACTCACTATCCATAGTAACCAGCATTTTTTTTCTGAAGTTTTTCTGCAGGTATGCTGACAGGAACATCTGTCAGTCCTTTAGCACAGTGACCAACATGATAATTCTACCTTCAAGTTCTTTTAAAATTATAAGATGATCTGAGGCACTTATGTACATGAAACGTATGACTTTTGGAACTCCCCCTTTTTTTTTCTGTTTACCCCAAATAAGGCCAGGGTGAACAAGTCACAAGCAGATTTAAAGAGGGATAATAAATCTTCTCAGTTACATACTTACATGACTATGATACCAATCGCATGAAAAAGTCATGTCCCTACAATGTAACTTATTATAAACTCATGAAAAATTACCTTTTTCCTGAGAAAGCTTTTCTTCCTGCCGTTGGTGGTGAGGTTTGTAAGGCGCTGCCCCCTGTGTTAGTTCTTCAGCCACAAAACCATCCAGAAAAGATAAGGAAGCATCTACCTAAGTAAAGCAAAAATTAGGAATTAAAACACTTACCCTACACAGTAGACTGCACAATCATATAAGTAATGTTAGCCCACATTTCCTAAAAATAATTTTTAAGTGAAAAACAGAACTTCAATTCTAAAATTGCTACTCAACTCTCTAGCTTTTTGAAACATCAATAATCAAATCCCTCAGCTCTAAGAATCTAACAATATAAGTCATTTGCACTTATTATTAATTCACTGCACTGCAGAATACATTTTTGTTGTATATTAAAGAATCATGTTGGATGCTAATCGTTCAGAAAAGGGAAGACACAAGACCTGCCCTCATGAGACTTGTAACTTACTAGAGGAGAAGACATATACACTACGAGCTATGCTGTCTTCATTAGTTTCCTCCTGCTGGGGGCTAAAAACAAGGTGGTGGCAAAGGCTAGTTCCTTCTGGAGGCTCCAGGAGAGAACAGGTTCCTTGTCTCTTTCTAGAGGCATTCCTCGGCTTGTGGCTATATCACTCCAATCTCTGCTTCTATGGTTACTTTGCCTTCTCCTCTCTGACCTCTTGCCTCACTTTTATAAGGACACTTCATGATTATATTATGCCTACTCAGATGATCCACATTAATCTCCCCATTACAAAATTCGTAATCAAACCTACAAAGTCCCTTTTACCACATAAAGTAACATATGCATAGGCTCTGGGCTTCTCAGGTGGCACTAGTGGTAAAGAACCCATCTGAGAATGGAGTTGTAAGAGACACGGGTTTGATCCCTGGGTCAGGAAGATGCCCTGGAGGAGGGCATGGCAACCCACTCCAGAATTCTTGCCTGGAGAATTCCATGGACAGAGGAGCCTGGTGGGCTACAGTCTATGGGGTTGCAGTCAGACACAACTGAAGAGCCTTAACATACACACACACACATGCACAGGCTCCAGGGATTAAGATGTGAATATCTTGGGGAGGGCTGTTATCCAGCCTCCCACACTGATTTCACTACCCTGTTCTTTTCAACAGCAACAGTTCAACAGCAACAGTTAGAACTGGACATGGAACAACAGACTGGTTCCAAATAGGAAAAGGAGTACGTAAAGGCTGTATATTTTCACCCTGCTTATTTAGCTTCTATGCAGAGTACATCATGAGAAACGCTGGGCTAGAGGAAGCACAAACTGGAATCAAGATTGCAAGGAGAAATATCAATAACCTCAGATACACAGATGACACCACCCTTATGGCAGAAAGTGAAAAAGAACTGAAGAGCCTCTTGATGAAAGTGAAAGAGGAGAGTGAAAAAGTTGGCTTAAAGCTCAACATTTAGAAAACTAAGATCATGGCATCCGGTCCCATCACTTCATGGCAAATAGAGGGGGAAACAGTGGAAACAGTGGCTGATTTTATTTTTCTGGGCTCCAAAATCACTGCCAATGGTGACTGCAGCCATGAAATTAAAAGACGCTTACTCCTTGGAAGGAAAGTTATGACCAACCTAGATAAAGAGACATTACTTTGCCAACAAAGGTCTGTCTAGTCAAGGCTATGGTTTTCCAGTGGTCATGTATGGATGTGAGAGTTGGACTATAAAGAAAGCTGAGCACCAAAGAATTGACACTTTTGAACTGTGGTGTTGGAGAAGACTCTTGAAAGTCCTTTGGATTGCAAGGAGATCCAACCAGTCCATCTTAAAGGAGATCAGTCCTGGGTGTTCATTGGAAGGACTGATGTTGAAGCTGAAACTCCAATACTTTGGCCACCTGATGCCAAGAGCTGACTCATTGGAAAAGACCCTGATGCTCGGAAAGATTGAGGGCATGACAAGAAGGGGACGACAGAGGATGAGATGGTTGGATGGCATCACCAACTCAATGCACATGGGTTTGGGTAGACTCCGGGAGTTGGTGATGGACATGACAGGGAGGCCTGGCATGCTGTGGTTCATGGGGTCGCAAAGAGTTGGACACGACTGAGCAACTAAACTGAACTGAACTTATTCCTTTCTACCTAGAAATGTTTCTTCACAAATCTGTGGAATATTAACTTAATTTCAACAAAGTACAAGAATAGATAGGTTAAATGAAAAGAAATAAAGAGATGAAAAAAGAGTAAGAGGAAAATGAGAAAAAGAGAAAATTAAGTGAGAAAGGAAAACAAGATACACAAGAGGATACAGCAATAACAACCTCCGAAACCACAGATCTGCTTCTCCTGATTTAGCTAAGTATATACAACCAGCTCTGGAGAAGGCAATGGCACCCCACTCCAGAAAATCCCACGGACAGAGGAGCATGGTAGGCTGCAGTCCATGGGGTCGCTGGGAGTCAGACACGACTGACCGACTTCACTTTCACTTTTCACTTTCATGCATTGGAGAAGGAAATGGCAACCCACTCCAGTGTTCTTGCCTGGAGAATTCCAGGGACAGGGGAGCCTGGTGGGCTGCCATCTGTGGGGTCGCACAGAGTCGGACACGACTGAAGCGACTTAGCAGCAGCAGCAGCATACAACCAGCTCAGATAATTTAGAAATGCAGGTAATTCTCAAAAATTTAATTGGCATCTCACACTCTGAATTTGGAAAAGTTTTGTTTTGGTAAGATTCTTAAATAGATGAAGCTATGTCATCATCATTATCTTTCAGATAGAAAAAGAAGTAGAGTTACTAACTAGCTTAACAGCATATGTATTCATACAGCCTCAGGAATGTTAAACCAAGGCCTCTGCCCATGAGGAGCTAATGAAAAAAATTAATGAACAAAGGTTCAAAATGAATACAAGCCATGAATGTGCTCAGTCACCTCAGTCATGCCCGACTCTTTGCCATCCTATCGACTATAGCCAGGTTCCTCTGTCCATGGGATTCTTCAGGCAAGAATACTGGAATGACATTTCCTCCTCCAGGGGATCTCCCCAGCCAGAGATCAAACCTGCATCTCCATCTGAATCGTAATTAGTGGGAATGCCCATCCTCTCCTGTAGAATATGACATCTAACATAAAAATCTGAAAAATCTGACTTCCTCTTTGAAGTTTTCAGATTTACACCAATCTGAGGGAGAACTCAAAGTGAAATGTGACTAAGTGCTTTGCCTAAAAGGGCAGGTGCTGAAAGCAGGTGGGAGAAGGAAAGGTGAGTGATCAGGTTCCAGAGTAGTAAAGATTTAGATGGTAGATGCATAAAATAAAGTGGAGAAATTTTTTTCTTACATTCTCAAAGAGAGTAATAATAAAATGATATATCAGAGAAGTTTGAAGGAGATAAAATTTTTAATTTCTCAAATTATTATATGTTAAAGGAGATTGTCACAGAATATAAACCCCTTCCACAGCAGTTCTCCAGAACAGATTAGTCTTCCTTACTATTTAGGATCACTATTGAACTAGAGGAGAAGGCGGCAACAGAGGATGAGATGGTTGGATGGCATCATTCACTCAATAGACATGAGTTTGAGCAAATTCAGGGAGATAATGAAGGACAAGGAAGCCTGGAGTGCTGCAGTTCATGGGGTTGCAGAGTCAGACACAACTTAGCGACTGAACAACAACAACTGAATAGAAGCTCTCAAATCCTCTCTCACACTAACATGAGAAAAACGCCAACCTTCATCTTAAGCGCTACAGAAATTACATTTTGGTACATTATAGATATATCTCAAATGCAAGAATTATTCTTTTTAAACACAATGCAACCCTTAAAAAGACAGAATGCAGATGTCTTACCACCATGTCTTCACAACTCTTATCAAGTGGAAGTAAGCTCTTCATCAATTTTATATTCTCATGCAAGTGTTTTAATTCAAATGCATGCTGTCTCAAGCAAGTATCCAAAGATGTGGTAAATTCCTGGATTAATCTCTCAACTATATTAGAAGAGTGTGCTTGGGGTGTCAACTTGGTCACAGCAGCTATTATCCAGGCTTTTGTTTCTGAAGAAATGGAGTCATTCATAAGTAACTTGTAGAGCTTGGTTATAACTTCCTCTGGTGTTTCCTTATTTAAGAGATAGGAATACTCTCCTAACACCTGTAAGTAAAACAAAGAAATGAATATATGCAAACATCAAGTTAGATAGCAATTATACTCAGAAATCTAAACAAAGTGTCTGCAGAGTAAATTTAATCTATACTAAGCATATTCTCACAGTAAAAAAATTATTAAAAATAAAATTGCATATTTTAGGTCAAAATTACACCATGAATTGGGGAGGAGGAAATGGCAACCCACTCCAGTATTCTTGCCTGGAATGTTCCATGGACAGAGGAGCCTAGCGAGCTACAGTTCATAGGGTCACAAAGAGTCAGATACGACTAAGCAACTGAACACCACCACCATGAACTGGAAGTGAATACAAGAAGGACTTTCACATCTTTATTATTAACAATATATAAAGCATCATATCTTTACAAGTTACCTTTCTTCTGAACTTCCAGGTTTGGATGTTGGTTTTTACAAGCACTTTCACATTCTGTTACTATTTTCCAATAACCATTTAAACAAGTGGTTCCCACACACTAGCATGCGTAAGAGCCATCTGAAATGTTTCACAAAAATACAGATTTCTGACTCTACTCCCAGATAATCTGATTTAGTATGTCTGTGGTGGGGATCTACAATACACATTCTGAACAAATACCATCTGATTCTGATACAGATGATCCACAGAAGAGACTTTGAGGAACACTGATCTATGTTACACATTCTCTTTTCTACATCTAACTTATTCAGGTCTCAACACCATCACCAAAAGAATTTAATCAACATCTATAGAACACACCACCCAACAGTAAGCAGGATACTTTTCGAGCACCCACAGAACATTTAACAAGACAGACTATATCTTAGGCCATAAAATAAACCTCAAGAGACTTAAAAGAACTGAAATCATAAGAGTATTTTCTCTGACAACAAACTAAAATCAGTAACAGGAAGGACAACAGGAAATTTTCAAGACACTTAAAGACAAAACAACACCCTATCTTTCCATTACATAAATGAGGAAAGAACACTCCCAAACAGTCTATGAAGCCAGTATGACCTTGATACTAAACCCAAAGAGTAGGAAAAAAACAAAACAAAAAAAAGTAAAAAAAAAAAAAAAGAAGATCCCTCATAAACAGAGATGCAAAAATTCTTAACACAGTCTCAAGAAATCTACAAAAAAAAAAAAAATTCTAGATTAATAAGTGAATTTAGCAAGGTATAAGATCAAAATACAGAAATAAACCACTAATCTATGAAAAAGGAGGCAAGCGTATAGGATAGAGAAAGGAACAGTTTCTTCAATAAGTGGTGCTGGGAAAACTAGACTGCTACATGTAAAATGATAAAATTATAACATTTCCTCACATTATATACAAAATTAAACTTAAAATGGATTAATGATCTAATTGTAAGACCTGAATCATACAACTCCTAGAAAAGAACATTCTTTAACATAAATTGTAACGATATTTTCTTGGCTCTGTCTACTAAGGCAAAAATAAACAAATGGGACCTAATTAAACTTAAAAGCTTTTGCACACTAAAGGAAACAATCAACAAAATGAAAAAACAACCTACAGAATGGGAGAAAATATTTGTAAACAATGCAACCAGCAAGGACTTAATTTCCAAAATATACAAACAATCCATACAACTCAGTATCAACAAAACAACTCAATGAAAAAATGAGCAGAAGACCTGAATAGACATTTTTCCAAAGAAGACATAAAGCTGGCTAACAGGCACAAGAAGACATAAAGCTGGCTAACAGGCACAAGAAAAGATGCTCAACATCACTAATTATTAGAGAAAAGCAAATCAAAAACCTCAGTGAGATATTACCTCACACCTGTGAGAATGAGTATTCTCAAAAAGTCTACAAATAACAAATGCTGGAGAGAATGTGGAGACAAGGGAACCCTTCTACATGACTGGCGGGAATTTAAATTGGTGAAGCCACTACAGAAAACAGTATGGATGTTTCTTTAAAAAATACAAAAGAGCTGCCATATAATCTAGCAACTTAACTCCTGGGCATATATATCCAGAGGAAACCAGAATTCGAAAAGATACATGCATCCCAATGTTCAGTGCAGCACTATTTACAATAGCCAAGATATGGAAGCCACCTAATGTCCACTGACATACTGAAAGGATAAAGAAGATATGGTGTATGTATGTATATATATATATATATATATATATATATATATATATATACACACACACACACACACATACACACACACACACACACACACGATGGAATACTACTCAGCCATGAAAAAGAATGAAATAATGCTATTTAAAGCAACATGGATGGAACTAGAAATTATCATACTAGGTGAAGCAAGTGAGAAAGAAAAAGACAAATACTCTATGATATCACTTATACGTGGCATCTAAAATGTGACACAAACCAATTTATCTAAGAAACAGACTCACAGGTAGAGAAAACAAACTTATGGTTATCAAAGGGGGTAGGAGATAGGGGAGATATAACTTAGGAATTTGGGATTAGCATATACAAACTACTATATATAAAACAGATAAATAACAATGTCCTACTGTATAGCACCAGGAACTATATTCAAAATCCTATAATAAATCATAATGGAAAAGAATGGCTGCAATCCATGGGGTTGCGAAGAGTCAGACACGACTGAGCGACTTCACTTTCACTTTTCACTTTCATGCACTGGAGAAGGCAATGGCAACCCACTCCAGTGTTCTTGCCTGGAGAATCCCAGGGACGGGGGAGCCTAGTGGGCTGCCATCTATGGGGTCGCACAGAGTCGGACATGACTGAAGTGACTTAGCAGTAGCAGTAGCAGTATATGTATAACTGAATCACTTTGCTGTATGCTAGAAATTAACACACACTGTAAATCAACTATATTCAATAAAATAAAATAAAATAAATAATAAAAAAAAACAAACCAGTGGTTACCAGTGGAACGAGGGAAGGGGGAAGGAGCAAGTTAGGTATAAGGGATTAAGAGATACAAACTACAAACAAAGTATGAACTAGGTAAGCAACAAGGATGTACTGAATAGTACCGGAAATTAGACCCATAATCTTATAATAACCTTAATGGAATATAATTTGCAAAAGAAAGAATCAACATGCTGTACACTTAAAACTGATATAATATTAATACTGTAAATCAACTATACTTCAATTCAAAATAAAGAATTTGAAGTTTCTCCTAAATTTGTATCACTTTCGCATCGCCAGAACCCTAACCCTAACCTGAACTATCTTAAATCAGGGACCATCTGTATCTAAGTATAAATCTAACAAAACAGGGACAGGATTTGTATGCTGTAGAAAAAGAAACACTCCAAATATATGAACATATACAAATGGCTACCAAATACAGCAATCAATTTAGGCAAAGATTATCAATGCTAAAACCATTGATAAAAGACAGCTGAAGAACAGATGCTCACACAGTCTCATAGAATCACCTCACAGATTAGTTCTAAATCAGTAAGAAGAAATGGTACCTTTACAATGGAGAGAATATGAAGATCACCATCTTAACCAAAGACATTAACAATCACCAATAATTGGAGGAACTGATATTATATGCATCCTGATATGATGTAATGGGAAGTACATATTGACAATGTTGTATTCTTGCTAAAAATGTTTACCTGAACCAGACATAGTCCAATTCAGAATGCTGGACTTTCTACAAGTATTCATCCAAAAAAATAACAATGTCATGAAAACAAAAAAACAAACAAAAAAAAACCTGAGGATCACTGTAAAATACAGAGGCTAAAAGAAAAACTAAATGCAATTTGTGAACCTTGACTGGATATGGGGTAAGGAGGAATGGAAAAATAGTCATAAGAGACATTTTTTGGATAACTGGATTAATATGAATATGGACTGTATATTGGGTGACATTAATGAATTAAGGTCATGTTTTTCAGTTGCAATAATGGTTTTATGGTTATCTAGAATGCGACTCTTGGGAGATTTATATTGAATTCTTTTATAGGGGAAGCAGCTATATATAGAGATGTAGATAAAGTAAAGCAAGGTGGTTAAAAACATTCACTGGGAATCTAGATGAACAGTACAGGGGTATTTATTATGCCACTTTTTCACCTTTCTCATAGATGAGAAAAGAATTCTTACATAAAAGTCTGGGTAAAATTTAATTTAACATACTAACATTTGACAAAACCATAAAATATTAAAGTGTGAACATCCTATGACCCAGAGATGCACTTCTCCAAATCTCCTCCTACAGAAATGCTCACTCACATGCACAGGAAAGAATATACGAAGGTGACAGGATGTATATGATGATTATGTAAGCCTTATACTCTACAAAATTGTAACCTCACTTTGCAAAGAGATGATCTCCCTTGCAGGCTTTGATGAAGCAAGCCTCCATGTTGGGAGGCCCACATGGCAAGAAATTGAGGACAACTCTTGGAGCCAAGGGCAGCCAACAGTCAACAGTCCGAACATCAAACCTTCAGCCTTAGAGCTACAAAAAACTGATTTCTGCCAACAACCACATGTGAGCCTGGAAGCAGATCCTTTACTAATCAAGTTTCAGATGAAACAGCAGCCCCAAGGGACACCTGGATTGCACCCTTAAAAAGCCTTAAGCAGAAAACCCAGCTAAGCCATACCTGAGCTCCTAACCCACAGAAACTGTGAGATAACAAATGTATGCTGTTTTAAGTTTGTGGTAACATGATTACGCAACAATAGAAAGCTAGCATACCACAGCTTCATGAGTATTCACATATTCATATACAGATTCACAACAAATGCATTGTATACAGACAGGCATCTAAATAAATACCCATATTTAAAAGACTATTCAAGTGAGAGGGCAGAGAGAATGAATACACAAGTAAATAGGTAAGTGATAGAAGGTAGCCACTGGGAAAGAAAATCGGCAGCTGAAGGAGTTAACAGATCTGAAAGAAATGATTTCTGAAGAAATACATTATCAGTATTTGTCTTTATAAAAAATAATATTATAAACATTTATGAGTCAATGTACTTTGCTTACCCAACTCATAACTTGAAGAAATCTCTGTGGATAGAACACATTTTCCACATCTAGTAAAGTAAGATAAGACTGAACTGCATAAAGTCTTAGTTGTTGATTTTCTGTTTCATCATCAAAACCTACAAAGGAATTGATATACCATTTTAATTTCCATTAAATTCTCCAAGGACTCTGTAATAAAAACATTTAATTTTAATATCTTTACAGAATGCAATAGTTTACTAACCTTCTGCTAGCAGTCTCAGAAAGTTATTGGGAATATCAGGATGCATCACATCTCCTCCCACTGAAAATACAGCATTCATTGTCTGAATAAACCACGCGTTATCAGGAGCATATGTGTCCACAGTGTTAAGAACAAGTACACTTCCAAATGCCAGTTATTAAAATTACCCTTCCTGAATCAATCTTTGCAAAAATAACCCTCAATTCATCCCAGTTTGGCATTTATAATTTTAACTTCTGCCAATAAATTTTTCCATACTCTAGCTTTGTGTAAAATAGGTGTTCAGTAAAGCGTATTTAGTAAACTTAGTAAACCAATTCATGTTGCTTTTTTTTATCTAGCACCATATTTTGGACATAATAGGCACTCAATTAAATGTGAAATAACTGAAAGAAATATTCCAGCTGACTGTGGACAAATACATAATGGAAAATGATATGCACTTCAGAAAGGTTAAGTGTTGTGATATGTCTTTCTGAACAATTGTTTACCCTCTTTTCTAATCTGTTCCTCTTCAGTTCTAAAATTCTACCATTCTGCTAGCCAGGGCTATAGCACTGGCCAGGACAAAACTATACTTAAGCATTCCAAGATAATTTGACTGACATTACTCATTCATTCATTCGATCTTAGATTTAAACAACAAACATCTTAAAAAGAATGTTGAGTAACCTTGGGGCCTGTAAAGTTCCTCTGAGTTTTTAAAAACAAATGTGAAGAAAAGTAACACGTAAATGGAGTTTGTGACCATTCCCAGTATAAGCAATCATGTAAAGGCTAAATTTTAGCATACTGATATCCTCACCAATCTCCCTCAAACAACAAGAACTTTTACTCAGGAAAGAAACTGAGTAGGAAGTAAAGTCAAAGACAAGGAGGGATAAAAGAAGAGTCAAGAGATTCCTGTATACTCCTGTTGATAATACGGCCCAGTAGAATAAAAAGAAACAGGAAAAAAGTTATCGCCCAGGAAGTCTACACAACTTTTTGTTTTTAACAATAAGAAAGGCTTGAACATCAGGAATGGAAGTTATTGCTGGGCCTCTGAATTCAACCTACAAGTGACTATGTCTATACCAATCATTTTAAAGTCACTGTGTAACACACTGCTATATTTAAAATGGATAACAAGCAAAACACTATTGTATAGCACATGGAACTCTGCTCAATGTTACGTGCCAGCCTGGATGGGACGGGGGTTTGAGGGAGAATGGATACATGTACATGTATATGGCTGAGTCTCTTCACTGTTCACCTGAACTATCACAACATTGTTAATCGGCTCTACCTCAATACAAAACGTTTTTGGTGATAAAAAAAATTTTAGTTAAAAAAAAAGGAAAAACATTTATTTTTTGAAAAATAAATAAATAAAGTCACTGTGTAACTAAAAAGTGTTTTATGACTCAGGGCCCAAAAGATATTTCTCAGCCAGCTCAGCTATTTTTCCAACCAAATTGACGATAATATATTCTTCTTTGCTCTGATGTAAATATTCAAGCATTTTCTGGACAATCACTGTTATATTCTGTGCATTAGTAATTCTGTAAAGAAGTTCCAGAGTCTATTTAAGAAAGAAAAACAAAAGCAGTATTATAAAACTATGCATGATAATCCCAATAAATACTGTAACATAAAGGTTTATACCCCGCTTTGATTCCTGGTTTGGGAAGATCCCCTGGAGAAGGGGTAGGCTACCCACTCCGGTATTCTTGGGCTTCCCTGGTGGTTCAGCTGGTAAAGAATCCATCTGCAATGCCGAAGACCTGGGTTCGAAAGATTCCCTGGAAAAGAGAAAGGCTACCCACTCCGGTATTCTGGCCTAGAGATTTCCATTGACAGTACAGTCCATAGGGGTGCAAAGAGTTGGACATGACTGAGTGACTTTCACTTTCAAAGGTTTTTAATAGTTGGTTCTTCCACTTTTATGTAGCTTTACTGGGCAGTTAACGGGCACTCAAGAAATACACATTTTAACCAGAATAGAACTTAAGAAAGGTAAAACCATTGTTGAAAAAAAGGAATTATAATCAATTCAAAAGTCTAAAACCCTTCGACTGATACAGATAATTATGATCTGACATCTCTACATTGACAGGCCATGCAAACACCAAAAAGTTAAAAGATTTATAACCTATTTTCTAAAAATGTAACAGCTTCTTCAATTCAGTTCAGTTGCTCAGTCATGTCTAACTCTTTGCAACCCCATGGACTGCAACACAGCAGGCCTCCCTGTCCATCACCAGCTCCTGAAGTTTACCCAAACTCATGTCCATTGAGTCGGTGATGTCATCCAGCCATCTCATCCTCTGTCGTCCCCTTCTCCTGCCCTCAACCTTTCCCAGCATCAGGGTCTTTTCAAATAAGTCAGCTCTTGGCATCAGGCGGCCAAAGTACTGGAGTTTCGGCTTCAACATCAGTCCTTCCAATGAACACCCAGGACTGATCTCCTTTAGGATGGACTGGTTGGATCTCCTTGCAATCCAAGGGACTTTCAAGAGTCTTCTCCAACACCACAGTTCAAAAGCATCAATTCTTTGGTGCTCAGCTTTCTTTATAGTCCAACTCTCACATCCATACATGACCACTGGAAAAAGTAGAGCCTTGACTAGATGGACCTTTGTTGGCAAAGTAATATTTCTGCTTTTTAATATGCTGTCTAGGTTGGTCATAACTGTCCTTCCAAGGAGAAAGCATCTAAGCCTACATTACACATGCCTGCATACTATGCATGTGTGTGTTTAAGCATTTTGGAAGACTGGATTTTTGTATATACAAAAATCCAGTCTTCCAAAATGCTTTTCCATACTTCCCAAACAGAAAAGTGCACTTGAGTGGATCTGTCAGATCAGATCAGATCAGTTGCTCAGTCGTGTCCAACTCTTTGCAACCCCATGAATCGCAGCACACCAGGCCTCCCTGTCCATCACCAACTCCCGGAGTTCACTGAGACTCACGTCCATCGAGTCAGTGATGCCATCCAGCCATCTCATCCTCTGGCGTCCCCTTCTCCTCCTGCCCCCAATCCCTCCCAGCATCAGGGTCTTTTCCAATGAATCAACTCTTCGTACGAGGTGGCCAAAGTACTGGAGTTTCAGCTTTAGCATCATTCCTTCCAAAGAAATCCCAGGGCTGATCTCCTTCAGAATGGACTGGTTGGATCTCCTTGCAGTCCAAGGGACTTTCAAGAGTCTTCTCCAACACCACAGTTCAAAAGCATCAATTCTTTGGCGCTCAGCCTTCTTCACAGTCCAACTCTCACATCCATACATGACCACAGGAAAAACCATAGCCTTGACTAGACGAACCTTTGTTGGCAAAGTAATGTCTCTGCTTTTGAATATGCTAAATGGTCTCTCATGGATGGATAAGGTAGCGCGAGCACTTCAAAGTGCAGCAAGGCCTACTTTCAGAATCTCAGGTATCAAGGAAGAACTGTTTTATGGCTCCTCAGTGCTGAGGAATACACCTCTTGCTGCCTCAAGTAAGATGAAGAAAAACCATTACCAAAGTAAACTCCCATTTACCTGGCTTTCTGAGGCCCTATATTAAGGTTCCACAAATATCATAGTTCCCAGAATCAGTATGAAACAAAAGGCAGCAATAAGAAAGCATCCTTTACTAGCATTTCAGGATCAACAATATTAGCTGTAAGAGAATTTCTATGTACCTTACTTGTTAAATCTGTTCAGATTTCTTTAGGGTTCTTCCTAATTTTTCAATCCTTATACCCAGGACTTCAAGTACAAAGGATAACAGATTTTGAATTTTTTTTTTAAACTGTTCCAGTTAATCCTTAACACCATTTAAAATCTATAAATACATAGATCCCCCATCACTAGCTTTCCACTTACAAAGCTGTTTCAGACATCCTTCCTGTAGGCTCTGTAAGCCATGTATTTTAAGATAATGTACACCAAATTTAATTCCTACTCTAAGACTATGAAACTTAGCGTTTCCAGGACTGAATGGGGCATTGTATTAGGAATTGCATGGCGGAAGGTCTTTTCTATTAACTCCCTCATGCTTTCTTTTGTCTTGTTATGAAAGAAAGGTAATACAATCAGGTAAAAGAGCATCCCAGACCCAAGCAACAGGTCACTCCATACCCCAGGACCAAAGTTCTTGCCACATAATTACTGATGGACGTTAGATATGACAGTGGAATTAAGGAAACAGTACTACAGTGCCTTCTTTGGGCACCACTGATGCTCAGTATCCTCCCCAAAGAATTCAAACTACTTTTCTCACTGCAGACCAGACCTGATAATTTTAGAAGTTCTCTGTTTCTCTTTAACTCTCATTTTTAAATTAAATCCCAATAATTAAGCACAGAACTAAGAAAACTGTACCCAAGTCAACCCTGTTC
Source organism: Bos taurus (assembly GCF_002263795.3). NCBI lineage: Eukaryota > Metazoa > Chordata > Mammalia > Artiodactyla > Bovidae > Bos > Bos taurus. The sequence continues at coordinate 59,429,978 of NC_037337.1, forward strand.
AACATACTACTTAACCACACAAAGAAAATGCATGCTCTGTATCCATTCAAAGTAGAAGAGTCATATAATTATTTGTTACTGTCCCTTGGCATCTTTGCATTTTTCTACAATGTCTACACATAGAAATTATCCATAAACTTTCTGGATTCATTCAAGGCAGGTAACTATTTTTTAGAAGATCAAAAATATGAATCCAAAATATATATGCATATATATTGCATATATGTAGATGGCAATTTCTCAGAAACATTATTTCAAAAATAGTACCTTTAGAATTCAACATTCATATTATTCAATGCAATAATGTTCTTTCAATGAACTTTTAATTCATTGCTTTTAAATAATTTAGATGTTTACTAGAATTTATCTTTTTATCTTCATTATTTTTAAAATCAGAAATAAAACAATCACTCTTCTTAATTAGGTCCCATAAACCATTTTAAATGAAGGTATAGAATCATGTCTGTACATGAGAATTACCAGATCTATCTAGAACACCCAAGCAGATAATGAAGCAATTTTATAAAAGGAAAAAGTTGAAAAAAATTAAGTAGATTTATACACCTTTCCTTCCAAGAAGTTCAAAACAGTTTAGGGATATCTTTACTAATTCTTTTTATTTTTTGGCCACACCATGCAGCATGTAGGATCTTAACTCCCTGAGCAGAGACTGAACCTGTGCCCCTGCAGCAGTAGCATGGAGTCCCAACCACTGAAACTCCAGGGACGTCCCTATCTTTATTAATTCTATCAACATTCTTACAGATTCAATAAGGAATAGAGTAGCCCATTTTATAGATGTCAAGGAAAATAATGAAAAAAATTAATTATCATAAATTATGTCTTAAAATTATACTAATAGGAAGAACTGGAAATAGAATTCTGGTCTTCTATTGACACAACCCTTGGACCAGTAAGATTCCTTGATAAGGGATCCTACACAGGTGTGTGCATGCATGTGTGCTGTCACTTCAGTTGCGTCCAACTCTTTGCAACCCTATGGACTGTGGCCCGCCAGACTCTTCTGTCCGCGGGATTCTCCAGGTAAGAATCCTGGAGTGGGCTACCATGCCCTCCTCTGGGGGATCTTCCTGACCCGGGATCAAACTCATGTCTCTTACGTCTCCTGCATTGGCAGCGGGGGTTCTTTACCATTACCACCACCTAGTTACACCTTCCTAACTTCTCCAACTCACAATTTAAAACCATTCTTGTGGTTATTGATACAAGTACTTTTTAGAAAAGTCCCTTAAACTTCAGTAGAAAAAATAAAATGCATTCAAAAGTTAAAATACACATGTGTGCACATGCCCATAATGTTCATCTCTCTCCATAAGACCAACAAAATGTTTAAAAATTTTAACATTTCACATACACTACTCAAAATACCAGTTTACCTCTCTTTTAATAATGGGATCAGGATGATCTAAGCATTCAATTATTGTCATCTGATGTTGAAGAGCCTGAGTGGGATCCTGTTGGATAACATAGGTAAGAGCCTTCAGTCCTAGAAACAAAGATTAAATAACATAAAGTGACTTAAAATAAATATTCAGAAAATTTCAAAAAGCTCTCTTGGTAATTTCCATCAAAAGAACCAATCATCTTACCTAAATATTTGAGATTTATTTTAGGTGACAGAACAAACTTTCCAATGCATTTGGCAGCCTTCTCAAGCAATTCCGATTTAGGATAAATAGAATAGACTGTATGTACACATTCAAACAGAATAGCTAGAAAAATAAAACATTATAACTTCAGAGATCATAGTAAGCCATAATAAAAAATGTATCTGTGCAGAACTCCTAACAAAACAAACTAATCAGAAGGTCAGTTTTAGTCAAAAATCTTATGGAAATTTTTCAAAGATAAGAATTTTACTATTTTCAGGCTTTATACGGTTGTTAGGATTATGTTGCCACAGTACAATTTAGAGAGAACTATATATATTAAAAGATAAGAATGATATATTCATCCACGCAACAAGTATTTTCTGAAACCTCCTATGAGTCAGACATTGTTCTACTAGTATGGATACAGCAGAGACAAACACCCTTACCCTCAAGAAATTCACATTCTAATGGGCACGTAAGTAATATATTCATTACTCCTATATAAATAGATACTTCCAACACTCCTTGAATGCTTCAAAATAAGTTATTCTCAGGCAGTTTCTACCACTTATACACAAAAACTGGATATGTAGTTTATTTCCATGTGGTTTCAGTTCAGTTCAGTTCAGTTGCTCAGTTGTGTCCAACTCTTTGTGGTTTAGTTCAATATAATTATTTTAGGGTGCTCTAGCATTTATTTCAAAATTTTTATACTCAAAACTCAAGTCACTTTTTAAAAATTAACTTAAAAATTAACCTCCAAGGTTATAGAAAACCTACTGACATCTTGATAGTGTTCAAATTTGATTTTCTAGTCTCATCAAAGATCAGATAACTATAACAGATGATTAAAATGGACACTAAAATATTTTTCAAACTCTCTTAAAGATCAAGAGTGAAAGAGCTGGAGCTTGGTCATGGCAAAGAAGAATAATTTAGGCACCATTAAACAAAATAAGCAGACTTAAAAACAGTTCAACTGAGGGCTTCCTTGGTTGCTTAGATGGTAAAGAAATCTGCCTGCAATGCAGGAGACCCCGGTTTGATCCCTGGGCCAGGAAGATCCCCTGGAGAAGAGAATGGCAACCCACTCTAGTATTCTTGCCCTGGAGAATCCATCTCATGGACAGAAGAGCCTGGCAGGCTACAGTCCATTGGGTTGCAAAGAGTCAGACACAACTAAGCAACTAACACACACGGTTGAAGAATATCATATCTTTGAAAGAATCACTCCTGCTCTTTTTCCAAAAGTTTAAAACACAATAATCAAACATTTATTCATGTACAAGATATAAAATAGAGCCTGAATATTCAACTAGCTATGTTTTTTACACTGCTAAGTTGCCTATCAACTGATACACATAAACATTTTGGGTAAAAAGTTTTACTAAAATAAATACTTTCTAAATAAGGAGAGAAAAGAAATTAGAAATAAGTATATTTAAAAAAATAAACATCTCTTTAAGAAGTGAATAGACTTTAATTAAAGGAAAACCTATAAAGTCAACTGAACCTAAAAAGATCTTTGCAGATAATATGCTGTAAAGTCTTTACTCTGTGCTATGAAAAAGAGTTGACTTTGGACTTCCCCAGTAGCTCCGTGGTAAAGAATGTGCCTACCAAACCCCTGGCCCAGGAAGACTACATGCTGCAGAATAACTAAGCCCCTGCGCCACAACTATTGAGCCTGTGCTCCAGAGCCCAGGAACTGCAAGTCCTGAGCCCACATGCCCCAGCTACTGAAGCCCATGCACCCCAGAGCCTGTGCTCCCCAAGGGAAGCCACCACGATCGTAAGCCCTCCCACCGCAACTGAAGAGCAGCCCTCACTCCCAGCAACTAGATAAAAGCCCTCACAGCAATAAAGACCCAGCATAGCCAAAATAGTAAATAAAATTCTTTTTTTTAATAGATTTGTTTTCAAAGAAAAATTTTTTCAAAAAGTTGACTTTATGACTTCATGAAGTAAACAGAGAAAGCCTTGGTCAATTAACTAATCAACTAAGGCAGGACTAGGCAAAATACCATTAAACCCAGCCTTCAGCCTATCTTTGTAAACTGTGAACTAAGGATGATTTTTATATTTTTTGAGATATAACTGATATATAAAATTATTAGTTTTAGGTGTACAATTACATTTTTAAAGGTTAAAACAAAAGGAGAATATATGACAGAAACCTATACGACCTACACAAAACCTAAAAGAACTGCTAGTTTAGGTATAGAATAAAATTAATAGTTCAAAAAATACACTTATTTGCCAACTTAGGCATACACACAGACTCAGAAGTCGCTCAGTCGTGTCCGACTCTTTGCAACCCCATCGATTAAAAATAGGTTTTTAAATTATTTTAAAATAATTTAGAGATTTTAAGACTGTTTATACTCCAACTCTACAAAAGTCTAAGTCCACAGATAAAAAAGCAGTCACTCCACTGTCTCCTCACTGCAGTGGTTAAAACGAAAGTGCCTCTGAGGACTTCTAAAGGAAAAAATGCAATGTGGAGTTTTGCTTACTCCTCCAAAGCAACCTAGGTCCTAACCAAAATATCATTAAGTAAAAATTACCAAATTAATAATGTCCTAACATTTGTGACACACTGTGACTTTATCACAGATATTTTGGGTAGGATTATGTACAAAATTTGAGGAATTCTACTGATTACTCTATCCTTCAGACTAGACTTTACTTACATTTTAAATAAGTTATCTACTGTCACCACTCTGGCAAGGAAATGGGGGTACCAGCCAATGAGGGTGGTAGTCCACTTTCTCCATTCTGCTTCCTTTAACACTTGGAATGGCAGGGGATGCTGCATTCTTCTGGATGGGGGATGAGGGTACCCTGTCTGGGAGAGGAAGGGGCACCCCAGTACTGCTCCCGATGTGACCTGTACTGAGAACAACGGAGTGACTCTAGTGTACGGGACCAGTAGAAAAAGCCCTGTCACTCTACTAAGTTTCCTCTACCACCACCCCAGGAAAGATGGGAGGGGTACCTCAATTGTTCTCTGTTCCTTGATGATGTAAAACCCAGGCTTCCCACATCATCTCCACTGGCAATGCCAGGGAGGGTCCCTCTTGACATACGGCAGGATCAAACTGCAGCTGCCCTCTTGGTCTTCACCACCGAGCTCCATGGGAGGGTTGGGGTACCTCATTATACCTGATGAGGATGGAAATCTTGATTCTTCATTCAGCCTTTGCTGCTCTGGGTAGTCCATAGTTTTTTCTATGTGGTGCTTGACTGCAATAGAAAAACTATTGTCTAAAAGTCTTCCATCTTGCTAGTCTGCCCTTTTTGCCTGAGTCCTCTGGCTAGAGAGTAGGCTTTTTTTCAGGGCATTTTTATCTGCACCTGTTGGCATTTTCAGACTGCTGGCTCTCCAGTAACCAGTTTGGGGCATACAAGGCAAAAAGAAAACCCAGGGTACTAACCTTGGAGTCATTCCTTACATGCCAATGTCCCTAATCAGTCTCCTTCATTTATCCACGTTTCAGAATCTCATGTGTTTATTTTACATATAATGTTCAAAGTTTTTAGGTGTACTTAGTGGGTAGAGTACACCTAAAGTACTTCTATCTACTTTCAATGGTTCTATCCCTTGTATTTCATTTTATATTATCTCTCAGTTTACTTAATAGTTTACTAAAAATGTCCTTCTCATCTTATCAGTTTCCTGCCCAAAACTATCCCATATCTCCATATTTATACAATCCAAACTCTGTGGCTACCATAGGAGGACGTCCGCAATATACCCTTCCCACTGCTCCCACTATTAACTGTCCAATCAAGCTGGCAAGTCAGTTTTCTGAAACAGTGGGTGTTTTAAACACCCCTACTTCTGCACCTTCTTTCATGTTCCCTTTGCCTAAAACTGCTTTTAACCTCCTTTCTGGCTATCTCAATCCTATCTTTCAAGGTCCTATTACATCAATAAATCTTTAGGTGCCCTGAAGCCCACAGTGATCTTAACCACCTCTGGAATCCTGTAATATTTATTCCCTTTACCTCCCCCTTTACATTCTGCCTTATACTGGTATTATGCCTTCATATATAAGTTATCTCCTCCATTATACTGTAAACTCCTTGAAGGCAAAGCTTACATTTTATACTTCCTCATATCCTCTACATCACTTTACAATGCCTGGCACATAGCAGATACACTCTAAATGCCTCTGATACGATTAATTTCTTCCTTTGACACTAAGTTATAAAAATGAAACTTTAATTAAAATATGGTTTGGACTGAAACCCAATGAGATAACTGATCAAAAGTAAAATAACTTTCTCTTCTATTAATTCAATTAAAACATATTACTCACTGATTAACCCAGTGCCAGATACTGGGATATGCTAGCCAATAAGACAGATATAGTCCCGGTCCTTATGAAGTTTATAATTTAATACTGATATGTTTAAGCAATAAAATATTTATATTAAGTTTACTAGAGAATACTCTACCACTGATAAATGTAAGCTATAAACTGTATTGGTACAAGTATGGGGGGAAATGCAGAACAAAGAGAAGTAAATAAAGGAAAAAAGAAAACAACAGAAACTAAGTTTCTCTGGCAAAGTTAAACACTGGACCAGTAGACTACAAAGAAACAAATTGTTAGCATTGGTCTCATCAATCTTAATAAAAGAAGGATGTCCTAATGGAGAACATTAAAACTATTTCCTCAGGTATACAATATTCTCTAAATGGAAAGGAACAGGTAACAGCAGTTATCTACAGGAGTAGGTGATAAGGGTTGAAGGGACACTTTACTGTCCACTGTATACCCTTTCATACCTTTTGATTTCTGAACCATGTGCATATATTACCTATCCAATAAAATAATTATATCTCAAACAATTTTTAATTTACTTTAGCTGCCTGGAAAAATTCTGACACTACTTTGGATTATTCCGACAGCTCCTAGCCAAACCACCCGCCTCAATAAGGATCATCCTTACCTCTGATGCCTTATTCTTCTCATTACATAATAAGATCCTGTGTGCGTGCTAAGTCGCTGTCATGTCTGACTCTCTGCGACCTCTCTGCGACCGTACAGACTGTAGCCCACCAGGCTCCTCTGTCCATGGGATTCTCCAGAATCCAGGAGTGGGTTGCTATGCCCTCCTCCAGGGGATCTTCCCGACCCTGAGATCGAACCTGCAGTCTCTTACATCTCCTACATTGGAAGGCGGGTTCTTTACCACTAGCGCCACCTGGTAAGTCCCAATAAGATCCTAGATGCCATCAACTGTCCATTATACTAAACACTTAGAAGGGCAGGGCCTGTGTCTACCTTATTTTTCCTTTAATCTCCCACATTTAGCAGGGAGGAATATGTAAGTAAATCAACTCTTTCCTCAATCTGTATCTAGTTTAAAAATTAAGGTTTTGTTTTGCAGGAATTCAATAAATACTGGTTGAACAAATGAATACCATGCTTGTTACCTTAACTACCATTTATACATGCAAAACATAAATCTATCCTTCAAAATTTACTATCCCAATTCACTACCATGTACATTACTTTTTCTATACTAGTCTTACAGATGCAATCCTTTCTTCAGTTTTATTACAGTTAAAACCGGTTCAACTTCTACCCTCTAGTCTACTCTATGTTTCTACAACCATTATTCTTTAAGATTTGCAGTTTATCATTGCCTGAAAGAACAAATACTCCTCTCTATCCCCTATTTCATGGTATTTCACCAGATTAAGAAATGACTTCTCATTTGAGTTGTATTTCTCAATATCTCTTCTACTGCTCATCTCCACAGTAGGCAAAATTCAAAGTGTTTTACTTCTATCTCTTAAATACCTCAAAATATCCCACTTTCTTCAATAAGCTTTCTCAAGCTGATCAACAAAGAACTAAGAGTTCTTCCCTCTGGCTATTACGACTAGTTACTTTTCTCAGTTCTTCTCCCTCCTCTCCCATTTTACTCTTGTTTCCTATCACTAAAAGACTTTTTAAAATTGTGTTTAACATAAATAGCTGCTGTCTCTTCATTACAAAGTTCATTATTCCTTATCTATATATTCTTATCTATCTCAAATTCAACCTTTAGTTGTCTTCTTAAGTATCACTTTTTGAGAAAAGCCTTCCTTATCCTTCTGCTCAACTAAGAATAGCTGCCATATGCTCCACAGTACCCTGTAACTTGCCTCTGTAACATTCATGGTACCTGTCCCTTTCCATCTCTCTAGGCTATGAGCTCAATGATAAGACTGTTTTGTTCACAACTGTATTCCAAGCATCTTGCACAAGGACTAATAAATAATAAAACCTTAAATATTTGGTGACTAGATGACAGATTGCTTTATTTGAAAACTGTTTTCTTAAGTATGGAATAGATCTACTGGGTTATCTTCACTGTCAGATGCTTGATTGTTGAATCATCTATTGAACATTTTCAATAAAGAGACAATTTCTCTTTAAAAATGAAGTCTTTAAAAGAGAGACAATTATAATAGTCAATCTACATCAACATTTAAAACAATGTCATAATTTCAAATTATTTTTATTAGTTATTCAATACTTTCAATGAAAAATAATAACCCAAAACCACCTTAAAAATTAACATTTAAAATTTACTGGAATTCACAGTATTCTAACACAGATTTAGCTATAATACTGAAAACATTATTAGAGCAGCATTTACACAAATATTACCTACCATATGTGACATTGTGATTTAACTCAGCTCTTCGTAAGGATTCATCAAGAACATCATACATTAATTCACTTGTCCTGTTTAAAAGATATTTTATTTGCAGTAGAATTATAGTATTATAACCCAATAAAACATAGTTTTTCAAACTTCTCTCTCTTTAAAACTGAGGATCTACAGAAAAGAAGTGAAAGAAATTCATTTTATGAAGTTATGGGAATTTCACTTCTTAAATATTCCACTTTCACTTTTTTAAGAGTTTAACCTTCTGCTTTATCAAAGCTGACTAGCCAATGAGGAAAGTCAATCAACTCGTTCCTCAATCTGTACCTACTTTAAATATGGTTACGGTTTTCATCTGATTGAACACTCTTTTATCATTTTCTTTGTAATATAATATTTCTACCTGTTTAAAATTACTATAGTAATACTTCACATATCCAGATTATTCCAGACAGTATATTATATGTATTTTAAATACTTATTTTTAAAAAAATATTCAAGTATCAGTCTTTCTTTGAGCAGCAGTAGGTTCTTCAGAGAGAAAATTTTAACTTCATTTATGTTAAATATAAAGAAATTATATTTTTGTGAAACTAACAAATTAATACCATTCTATGTCTTTATGGTCACAGATTACAGTTACAGTAACTGAGTTGAGGTAGAAACTATACAAAAATGCAGTGCCTTATAGACCCCTAGCACTCTGCCACTACGCCTTTTCTCCAGGTAAAAGTCCTCTCTAAAAGGCCAATGGTGAAAAATATGGCTTCTCAGCTGATATTTTTGTATGTTTTGTGAAATCAAAAAGCACTAATAGAAAAAGGCACCACCAACAAAGAAATACACAGTAGTTTCTTGTAGAAAAACTATACTACAAAACAAAAAGATCAAAATAATCTTGGGCTATACAAATCATCTATCATGTATGTTACAAGTTTCTGAGAAAATGTCTTCTTTTTTAAAAAACTATACAGCTATAAAACTCAATTTGAAGTGCATGTACTTTTATTATACCTTAACTGAAGTATACATATCAACTGAGAATTCAGAACCATATTTTAAAATCCCTTATTTTATTATGTAAGCATTTTTCCACAGACAACAATCATATAGTAGACATTACAAATATTCCCCCCCCAAAAATCTGGTAATTCTACACTTAATATTACAGTGTAACTTCCCAATTTTAAAAGCCAATGTAGGAGTTATAATTAACCACACAAAATGTGGAAACATTTGCAGACATGATTGAGCTGAATGTTAATAACCTAAGAAGCAGAATGCTATAAAACACAAGAAAATATTCAAATAGATATAAAAGACCATAAACATAAGACTTTTCCAGTAAATTAATACTTACAATTAAATATATTAGAATCCTGTTATAAAATAACATTTTTACTTTGCCAAATTGAGCATATCATGTCTTAAGAAATACATGTTAACATAAAATCTCGTTAGAGTTGGGACAAAAAAGGAGAAAACATTTTAATGTCCACAACACTGTAAAAGAGACATATTCTTTAGTCATTTAATTAAGCCTAATTTCTATGCAATTGAGCTCTCTGAACTCCGTAAACATATTCATTTTTGTATGTATTCTCCAAATGCATCCTTGAAGGAAAGGATGATAATGAGTTAATGAATTTAGTAAATTCACTAATGTCTACAAAGTAACTTTCTGACAACATATGATGGCATTAAATCTTTTTGGACCAATGAGATCTGAATGCATTACTATGAAATTAATGGTTTTAAAACAATTCTAGTGAGCTTCAACTAGAGCTCCACAATGGACAAACATTTCTAATGTGTGTGTCTGCTCCATCAACTCCAGGTTTTCACCCCAGGCTTCAATCAAGGTTGAGATTCATAAAGATAGAAAAAAGGAAAACAGCAATACCAAGAGTGATACAGCCCAGCTGGTGTTCATTAGAAGCTCACCAATGATGGGTTCTGACTTGAACCTGAGAGGGCTTTACTAGGAGCAATAGCCTGGAGGACAATCCGGTAGTATGGCAAGACTAGAGAATTAGCAAATACATGTACCTTACTGTATAAAACAAAACCATATCTCTAAAGTCAGAATCTGATTAATAATATGTTCTCAAGATAGAAACACATCAGGGACTTCAGCCAATGGTCCTTGCTCTTGAGGGGAATAAATCGAGTTGCTTTCAAACAGCTCAGAAAAAAATTTTAAATAAAAATAATGTGTGCACACATGCACATACAGGAAGAGATAGAAAGAACGATAAAGCAAATATAAATAACTGATGAATCTAGGTAGAGAGCTCCCTGTATTATTCTTGGAAATTTTCTGGAAGTTTAAAAAACTACAGCAAAATTAAAAGTTACAACACATATATGTAATTGGAAAGACATGAATAAAAAGTTTCATAAAATTATTGCCTAAAAAAAGTAATTCAGACAAAATGAATTGTTCCAGTATAGCAATAGTGTCAGCAAACTATAGTCTGCATGCCTAATCTGGCCAGATGTCTGTTTTTATATTGGCTATAGGCTAAAATGGTTTTTACATTTTTAAATGGTTAAAAAATTCAAAAGAATAAGATTTCCTGACACATAAAGTTTATATGAAATTCAAGTTTTAACGTCCATAAAGCTTTTTGGAACTGAGGTGTGCTCATTCATTTACGTACTATCTATGGTTGCTTTTGAGCTATATACCACAGCAGAGTTAACATGTTGCAATAGACAACATATAGCCCACAAAGTCTAAAATATTTATAATCTGGCTTTTTATAAAAAAGCTTCCCAACTTCCAAACTAGAATGATTCAGGAAGTTTCACAGAGGATATGGAGCTCCAAAGGTAACTTTTTCTATGAGTGGACTTAGACAAGCAGAAAGCCAGGATTATCTCAACAAGCTGAATTTATACACTTCTTACAGTGGCTTACTTATCACTACTAAGTCAACTAAGCATTGGGAGAATTTGGTTTATCATGAACCTTTACATGGCTAAAGCCTAAGACTATCAAATTTACTTAGAAGAGTTTACCTTTGATCATCTTTTCCTAGAAGTCCTAGTATTCTCAACAACTGAATTTGTAACCATGGTGCTGGTACGCTGTGGTAATTGAAATCTACTGGGAGCTTTCCTCCAACCACTTGCTTCAAGATCGTTACAAAACTCCCAGTCAAGTCTTTATATGCAGATGAATTCTCCTATATTCAAAAAATAAAACAAAAAAACTTTCTGTTAATAACAATATCTCAAAAATAAAACAGACCTGCTTGAAATGCTATGCAGAATCTAACTTAGTATATGCTCATTTAGAAGTCTCATGTTCACATTTAATGAAACAGTCCTCTGATTTGTGTAATTCCTTCCACAATGAAACTCTACTGGTGACCAGATTCAGAAGTGAATCATGCCCCTAAAAGTTTCCACCATTCCCTACTTGTCCCACACACCAGTTTAATTACCTTTCCAAAGTTCGATAATTATATCTTAGAACTTTTAATAGCTAGTATCAGCAATTAAAAATTGAAAAGAAAAAAAGCAGTAATCTCTCTACTTTAGATGAAAATCAAGGCCTGTTTGCAATCTGAATTTTGTTTGCAAAAGACTTCCCTTGTAATTGAACTAAATTATCCTCTGGGTGGAAGAGCACAACCAACATTACTCGAACATTCAAAACTCCCCAAATCATCAAGCCTGCTTATTAAAAATTAATTAACTGTATAGTATTTAAACATATTTGTGATTCTGAATGAGTGTGCCTTGATTATCTATCAGACTACTCTCTCAGACATGGGAAATTTTTTCATCTTATATTGTTTAATGAAGTATAGTTGACTCACAATATTATATTAGTTTCAGGTGTACAACATAGTGATTCAACATTGTATATATTACAAATTGATCACAACTGTGTTCTAGTAACCATCTGCCTGAATTAGGGAAAGTAAATACGTACTCCTCAAAATGAATGCTAGACTCTTCACTGTAATTTTTATAGTATCAAGGACAAATTTTTGGAAGAGAAATAATAGCTCTCTCAGAGTTTAATAAATGTCAGAGGAAAATAAGATTTAATGTCAATTATCTATTTATACCATACTACTTTGGAACACACAACGCATAAAAGTAAAGACAACTTTCAGTTTGTATAATTTTAAATTTATTTCAATAGCATTATGAGATATGATGAAATCTCTCACAAATATATACTTTCAGACACAAAAGGTTTCAGGCAATACACTGGGGCTGAATTAGTATAAACCCATATTGCCATTTAGAAAAAAATTTTTACTATAACATTTAATCCTCCTTCCTCCTCTAACACAGAATCAATGTATGGAATCAACACAATAGACCAGGGGTCCAACTCTGAGATCTAATGCCTGATGATCTGAGGTGGAGCTGATGTAATAATAATAGGAATAAAGAGCAAAATAAACATAATGTGCTTGACTCATCCCCAAAATCACCCTCCCCAAAATCATCCTCCCCCTCCCCAACCCATCCAAAAATTGTCTTCCACAAAACTGGTCTCTAGTGCCAAAACAATTAGGGACTGCTTCTGCAGACTGTGCCTTACACATTCCCCACCAGCTCTCCTCACTTTAGAAGCTGTTGTAAGTATCCCATGAAGCTGTATAAAAAGGAGCCACTTCTTGAAAATCCACAAATCTGCAAATTTCAACCACCTTCCAGAGCTACCATTTTTCCATGCTTCTTTCATAACATGAAAACATTTCAGGCATTTAAAAAAGACTAAGTCTAGAATGTGTCTGCAACTCATGCTATTAACAACATGCAAAAATTACTATTAAAGGGTCAATAATACAAACTTAAATGTGACGCAGTTTACTGAAAAATATGAGTTTTCTTTTAATTACACAGTTATATTTTTCTAATGATAGCTACTCAGTAACTTCTCAAAATGTCAACTTACCTTAATCATCCTAAGGTATATGTGCAAGGAAGCAGCCATGACTCCAACATCTCTATCACAAAGTGCTTTCCGAAACTTAACATGGATATGCTGTACTTGATTAGGAGCAATGAGGTAAAATTTATATAATGCCAGAACAGCTTTTCTTCGTATAATCTCCCTAAAGATAAAAAATAAAATCTAAATAAACCATCTGGAAATATCAGACATTTAGGCTGAAAAGATTACGGACCAGATGATTTCAAAATACCAGCTATTACTTAAATCTAAAAAAAGAGAGAGAATTACCCATTTATTGTTAATTTTTATTCTAATTTACCAAATTATAAAATAGTGGTTATCTCTAGGAGGTTATCTCTAGGAGGTTACCTCAAGAGACTTTAAGTCTCCATGTTATGTATTTCTTTAGTTACAACATTCTTTGATAACAAGCATATATTACTTTTGAAACCAAAACAAAGCAAGAAAGATAAACAAATTTCTTAATTCCCAAATTCCATTTCTGAAAGCCATATCTCTAAAGATTGGGAAGAGAATAAATAGTAAGTTTAAATGAGTAAGAGGTAATTTCAGCTAGTAATATTAAACAGTCTCTTCATTAACATTAAAGTCTCCTTAACATTTCAGCTTTTTATATTTTTTATATCATGGGTAAACATACTCCAAATACTTAAGTGGGGCAGGGGAGTATAAGGGGGACTTACATTAAAAGCTGTTACTCCTCTCCTTGCCCAGCTCATGTTTCAAAAACCTCATTACAATGAGGAGGAAAGTATATACAAGTCGTGCACTTCATTTGTAACAGATAATGTCTAGCACACAAGAAGCAAAAATAAAGAGTTGCTATCCTGTGAACACAATGTCATTTTCAAGGAATTATATTCTTGTTTTTCTCTCTCATGCCTGTTTCCACATGGCTCATATCTGCAGATAATGCTGGCAGTGCTCACAACAGCAGTAGTGAAGTATTTACTTTCAGGATTCCTTAAGACATATTTCTGATACCTAAAATCATAGAATCTCAAAACTGAGATTATTCAATGCAATCCTCTGTGTTCCATTCAAGAATACCTTTTATAATATTCCTAACAAATGGTCATCCAGCTTCTGCATTAACAAGCAACCCATTATCTTCCTGGGTAAACTATGTCATGATGGAAAATCCTTTTCACATAAAAAGAAAGCAGATTAACAACAGATTTGCCACTAGTATTAATATTATGGTAACTGGAATCTACATCCCAAAGTGTTGCTATAGGGTATTAACCAATATGAGTTCCAGGACACAGTAAATAAATGAGGTGAGGAAAAAGAATACAAACCCTCATCAGGCTCAGGAATCCCTTGGTCTGGCCCAAAATGGTGGCAATAACACAAGGTATCAAAAAACCTGGATTTGGGCTGTAGGTCTGGCATGTGAAAATACAACCAAGGATTCAAAAGTCAAGTCCAACCCCTGTCTCACAGCTTCGTCGTGACATCTACTGGCCTATCTGTAGCTGTGGCCCACAACTCTGTCTTTAGCTCTTTACTCCACAGCGAGGAAGTAGGTATGGCCATAATTGCAAAAGCAGAGTTTCAGAAAGTCTAAATTCTAACTAGTACAAGACAGGAAAAGCCAGGATTTGAAATGAGAGTAGATGGGAAGCAATATGGAAAAAATTGAGAGGGTAAATGGGAAGCAACAAGGAAAAAATTCAAATCTTTCTCAGAAAGATTTCATACAAAGGGTAAGTACGGCTACCACAAAACAGTGGTGGTATGGAAAAATTTCATAAAAATATGCTCAGCTATGATAGACCAACTTCTAAATAAAGAAAGGCTAATATTTTATTTCCAGTAGTTAACTGTCCATGCCCATCATTTGTTCTAAACACCGATTCAACACAAACAAAACAAGTCTGAAAAATCTATGAAGTTACTCCATAATTCTCAGTAAGAGCTATTATTTTTAGCTGGAAGATTCATGGCCCAAAATTTCTTAAAGAACACAGACCATAAGACGACACTTTATAATCTTAGAACACTAAAAATGCTGACTTAAAAAAGCATAGAAATAAAGAGATATTATACAGGTAACAAAAAAAAAAAATCTTTAACAAAAATATGTATACAATAAAGTACCACAATCACAAATGAAAAATGGCTAGTGACTAAACATTTTCCTAGCTATAAAGGTTATGAAATCAAGGGGCTTGAGCAAAAACAAAATAATTCCAAGTTTGGAAAAAATACTAATCAAGTTAATAAGGAGAGAGTTGAGGAATCATTCAAAATTAGCAAAATACTACAAGTTAAGGTTCATTTGTATATATCCTGCTAAAGCTGCAGTTTTGATATAAAAGCATTTCCAGTACATTGAAGCTATGGATTCATGGCATCTGAACCACTTCCAAATGTTTTCCATTATTTCACTTTATAAAACAACTTTGTGAGAACTAAGGAGCTTCAATCAACCCCATATAGCCAAGGGAAAAACAGGACCACTGAGAGTTAGCAGCAGAAGTGGAAAGAGAGCCAAAGATTCCTGATGGTAAGCCTCACTGTCTCAGTTTTACTTTAGAAAGCTGCCTAACATTTTTCTAAACCCACATAAAAATAAAGGACAGTGCTATTGGGGATTTTTGTATTATACCTGGCAGTCAAAGAATATCCTCTATCCTGGTAGCATTAAATCAAAGTTAGAATAAAATTTTTAGTATAAATTTTTCTTTTGAAATACACAGTGTAGACACCTATCCAAAAAAGAATTTACTTACTTAGAATGTTGAAGTTTATCTTCTATCAATGGAAGAACAGCTGGAATCATTTCTCGGGGGAAAATCTGGCTGACGATAGTAAGTGCCATACATACTTCTACTAGGTTAGTGCTCTGCAAGTCCTGACATAATTATTAAGCAAAGAAAACATTCAGTGCAAATTCTGAAACTAGGGACAGTGAGCTCAACATTGCAATGGTCCTATACACTTAATATGGTAGTTTTCAACTAATTTGTCCATTTAGGAATACCTTGTATTTTATAGGAATATCAGTGTTTCACTTGCCTTAATAGAGTCAATAGATAAAGACAGCCCAAAAGTAACCGATCTAAAGGAAACTATATTTCTGTTCTGACACTGATCAAAGTAGTCTTCTTTACTACAGCCTTTAAAACTTTTCTAAACCAGTAACAAAAAAAATTTTATGAATTTTTATTGTTAAAGCAATGAGTGGAAGTTTAAAAGGAAGCAATTTTTTAATACATACTATAAAATGTATGCATTTATATATACTTATATAAGCACAAAGTTTATAAACTATTTTAATAGAAACTGAAACTACGTTTTTGAAAGTTTGGAAAGGTTTAAAGCCACTAGTGACCTTAAGAGAATATATGACTTAAAATTCAGAAAGTACTACACACACACACACTCTCTCACATATCAGAAGAAATAAGATAAACACGAAAAAGCTCAACAATTCAATTATACTTCATTACCAATTTTGTCTAAAAGTTTAACAGAAAAAAATATTGCATGTGGATTAAATTGTTTTTATTATCATACATTTCAGTTACCCAATTATACTCTATTCTCCTTTAAATTGACTTTTAGAGTTTAAAAGACTTCAATATACTCTATTCTCCTTTAAATTGACTTTTAGAGTTTAAAAGACTTCAATTATTCAGTTTATATTATATCCCTTTAAAATTGATCCTAGAAAAAAAGACAATAGCATGGAAAATGCATCTGACTAAGAGTCTGGAGATCTAAATTATAGTTCTAGTTCCAGCTCTGCTTTTTTTTTTATTTATTCTTTTACTGAAGTATAGCTGATTTACAATATAGTATTAGTTTCAGGTGTACAGCATAGTGATTTAGAAAATTTTTGCAGATTATACTCCACTGTAGGCTATTATATGATAAATGGGTATAATTCCCGTGCTATCCCTTTCCTTATCTATTTTATATACAGTAATTTGTTATCTATTAATACCATACTCCTAAGTTGTTCCTCCCCTCTCTCCCTATGGTAACCCCAAGTTCATTTTCTGTCTGTGAGTCTGTTTCTATTTTGCATTTCCATTCATTTGTATTATTTTTTAGACTATACATATAAGTGATATCATACTGTATTTGTCTTTCTGTGTGACTTATTTCACTAACCACAATATTCTCTAGGTTCATCCACATTGCTACAAATGGCAGTATTTCACTGTTTTTAATACCTGAATAATATTCTATTATGTATATATACCAAGTCTTTTTAATCCAACTGTCTGTTGATGGGCACTTGGGTTGTTTCCATGTCTTGGCTACTATAAATAGTCCTATGAACACTGAGGTTATGTACCTTTTTAAGTCAGTGTCTTCGTTCTGTCCAGATAGAAACCCAGGAGTGAAACTGCCGGATCATATGGTAGTTCTTTTTTAGTTTTTTAAGGAATCTCCATACTGTTTCCCATAGTGGCTGACCAATTTGCATTCCCACCAACCATGTATAAGGGTTCCCTTTTCTCCACATCCTTGCCAACTCTCCACATCCTTGCCAACATTTATTTTTCACAAACTTTTTCACAATAGCCATTCTCAATGAGGTGATACCTCACTGTGGTTTTGATTTTACTTCTCTAATAATTAGTGACGTTGAGCATCTTTTCATTGCCTGTTAGCTATTTACATGTCTTCTTTGGAAAAATGTCTATTCAAGTCTTCTGCTCATTTTGTGACTACGGTTTACTTTTTTTATATTGAGTTGTATGAGTGTTTGTATATTTTGAATATCAAGCCCTGTCAGTCCCATCATTTGCAAATATTTTCTCCCATTTGGTAGGTTGTCTTTTCATTTTATCAGTTATTTCCTTTGCTGTGCAAAAGCTTTTAAGTTTAATTAGGTCCCATTTGTTTATTTTTTGCTTTCTATTTATTCTGCCTTAGGAGACTGATCCAAGAAAACCTCGCTACAATTTATGTCAAAGAGTATTCTACCTACGTTCTCTTCTAGGAGTTTTATAGTTTCAGGTCTTACTTGTAGATCTTTAGACCATTTTGAGTTTATTTTCCTTAACTCTGCTTTTTTAAATGAAACCACTATAACAGCAGCAGTAGCAAATGATATTCTGTACAGTGTTTCATTCGACCCTTACAACTTGGTTAAGTTCTATTATTATCCTCATTCTACAGATGCAGAAACCGATCTAAAAGATCTTTCCAATAAACACATTCTGCAAGCCTACATTCTTTCAAAAATATAAAAACTGTCAAATGCCTGATGGAATAATTTAAGACTTTATATTAACCAGCATACAATACAGTACCTTTACAACTGTGTTCACAAGGAGAAGCAATAGTTCATGACTTTCATGTAGAAATAAAGATACAGCCAAATAACCTTAAAATTTGAGAGAAAAAGTCTCATTAACACCCGTCAAAAATTAACTCTTCTTAAGAAGTTAAACAAAGCAATAATATATTCCAAAGTTTGAATGTCAAAGACAGAGTTACAGGTAAATATTAAAACAAATAGTAAAATAAGAAGGTTCAAAAAAATTCAGTAAGGAAGATTTCAGGTGTTCTTCATCCTGAAGTCTTTCATAATTAGGTATTTCACAGAATATAACTAAAATGGAAAAAAGGCTATGTGTACCAGCTTAAAGTCCTATAATTGACATTAGGAATATATACCTTCTATCTTCTGTGCAAATTTCTACATAATCAATCAAAACATTTTGTCTTGTAGCCAAATACAATTATCCAAAAACTAACAGCTGTTATAGTTAATAGTGAGTTACCAGCTATCTGTATTACTGAATGAGCTATTTAATACCATATGACATAAATCATACATTAAGCCACAAGAAATACCTTGTTTTCTCAGTTTGAAGATAAACTATTGAGTGAATAGATGTTGAGGAAAAAAACACTGTCTACCACATTAAATATACTCATTGACTTAAGCACTTTTAATAATATCAAAACATTAAAAAGTACATCTTAAAATTGAGGAAGTACTTTAATACCATGACAAATACCATGTGTATGGAATCTGGATGCCCCATTTCATTTTCCTGTCACCCTTCATATTGATAACATTTGTTAGACAGTTGCTATGGGTCAAATACATTACAAGCTTATTGAATCTTTACAATAACTATATGAGGTAGATATTATTATTATCCCCAGTATAAAAGGCCCCAAAAGGATAACTGCCCAAGGTCTGCAGCTACTACATGGTGGAGCCAGGACTACAATCAAGCCAGTAGGAGTTAGGTCACGTTTTTAACCCTTATGCCATTCTGTTTCTTCAGTCTCCCTTGAGACCCGATTCCCTGTTTCCCATCCCCATTGTTTTTCATTCTTTTCAATTCTTTCAGCCCTTTTATTAGGGATTCTAAGGTTAACTATCCCTATCACTACCCAGCATTCACACTGTCTGTGCCTGTTGTGGAAAGTGGGAAAACTGTCAGAAATTTCCTGTTCTCATAACCAAGCATCTTCACTGAAGGTCAGAGGAACAGAGCTATCACTCCCATAATCAGGACAGAGAAAAAAGAACAAACCAGGACCAGGGAAGAGAAAAACCCTAGACAGTATTTAAAGCAGAGATTACAGGAGCGGGGAACACATGTATACCTGTGGCTGATTCATGTTGCTGTATGTCAGAAACCATCACAATACTATAAAGTAATTATTCAATTAAAATAAATAAATTTTAAAAAACAAATAAAGCAGAGATTACATCTTATCAGACTACATCTGTTCAGCAAAGATATTATCCACACTTAAGTCACTAGTACCACAATGCAAGAAGATTAACAAACTAATCCAAAGACCACCTTGAAACCTTACAAAAAACCTTAAATCTGTGTCAAAGAATGTCCTATTTTGACAACCAGAGAAAACAGGGAAACTATTTTGATAATCCAGAAACAGGGGGAAAAGATATTCTGTGACTCAAAAAATGAAAAAGACTTCAGGAAAAGAAGACTTCCCTGGTGGCTGAGACGGTAAAGCGTCTGTCTACAATTCAGGAGACCCAGGTTCAATCCCTGGGTTGGAAAGATGCCCTGGAGAAGGAAATAGCAACCCACTCCAGTACTACTGCCTGGAAAATCCCATGGACAAGGAGCCTGGTAGGCTACACTCCATGGGGTCACAAAGAATCGGACACAACTGAGTGACTTCACTTTCACTTTCTTTTTCAGGAAAAGAAATAACAACAACTATGATTATAAAGTACATTTGCTATGATTAAGAGTGAGCTATAGGATAAGAATACAGGCTTTAGGGACTTCCCTGATGGTCCAGAGGCAAAGGCTCCATGCTCCCCAAGCAGAGGGCCCAAGTTCCATCCCTGGCCAGGGAACTAGATCCCATATGCCACGATCCCTCGAGCCATAGTGAAGATTGAAGATTCCTGGGTGCCACCACTAAAACCCCAGCACAGCCAAATAAATAATAAATTAATTAAAAAAAAAAAAAGAATACAGGCTTTGATTCATAGAAACTTGGGTTCATATTTTGGCTCCACCATTTAATAGCTCTATGACCTTCAACAACTGACTTCCTTTCTGAGCTTCAGTTTTCTCCTCTGTAAAGTGAAATACCATCTCACAAGATAAAGCACCTAACATAATACTTGACTTAGTGGATACTGAGATTTATTTATTCAACAATATTCATGTGAAAAACAATAAGGCATTATCTATCAGACAAAGCACCAAAGTTAGCCATAGAAATCTCAGAGGAGTAGATGATGCAGAAGTACTAAAATCAAGATATAAAAGATTTAAATGCTACCTTACAAAACAAGGGCTTCCCTTGTGGCTCAGCTGGTAAAGAATCTGCTTGCAATGCGGGAGACCTGGGTTTGATCCCTGGGTTGGGAAGATCCCCTGGAGAAGGGAAACGCTATCCACTCTAGTATTCTGGCCTGGAGAATTCCATGGACTGTATAGTCCATGGGGTTGCAAAGAGTCAGACACGGCTGAGCAACTTTCACATCACATTAAAAAAACAAAACTTCCAGTCATTAGCACACATAAAGAACATCTGATACCCACAAACATGTCTCTCTAGGTGGCAAGAAAATACTTTCCTAAGAAAGACCATGAATCTCAATGAATCTGGGGTCTCCTTAGCCACTTTAACTATGAAATAACACATGTACAAGGTCATTCACTGCAACATTGGTTATGAGAGCAAAAAACAAAAGACAAACTCATATATCCACCAATAGAGACTTGATTGAAAATACTGTGGTCTATCCACTCACCCAATGAAAACTATGCAACTGTATAAAAATATAAAGATATCAAAACAAGGTGTAGAATAATCTCTACAGCAAGCCATTTTTTGTGTAAGAGAGAGTATATAAATGTGTACTTGTTTGCTTATTTTCAAAAAGAAGCAATGGAAAGATTAATCAGAAACTAGTGAAAATAGTTATTCATGGGGTAAGGGGCAAACCTCATACAGGAGCTAGAAATAAAAGTAAAAATTTGACAAATCAGAAATTTGTCTGATTATACCTTTTTATCAGGTCTTAACTTTGGACCATGTAACACAAGTAATTTTTACACATTTAAAAAATAAAACAGAGAATTCCCTAGTGGTCCAGTGGTTAGGACTTGGCGCTTTCACTGCTGGTCTGGATTCAAACCCTGGTCAAAGAACTAAGATCCCGCAAGTTGCACAGCATAGCCATAAGTAAATAAATTTAATTGAAAATGAAAAAATTACATGAAAGTCTAAAAAGAAAAAGACAGCAACAGATGTACAAAGTATTGACTATCTATTGTTTTCAAAATTTCCTGCTGTCAGAGATTTTACAGTTAGGTTGGAGAAGACAAACAGATGGTAGGAGCCACCTGAGTGATCACAGAAGAGTTAAAACTTGGTTTGAAATACAGAAAGGGAGAGATAGGCTGCCAGAGGCCACTGTACTTGGAGGGAAGAATATAACGAAAGACAGAAGAGTATTTTTGGTGAAGTGAGGTTCAACAAGTAGAATGCTGTGTGAGGATAGTCTCAGAATCTTTTACCAAGACATCTCCACCCTTCCCCATCATCTGACAGCAAGGGTCAATATAGCATAAGAAGGTTGGTCCCCAACAAGGTAACAGTAGCAACTTCTTTGAATAAAGAATACGTTCTACTCCTATGTTATTCTAAAGTGCTTGCTCCTTAAGTTTCTGATATGAAGCTGAAGCTACAAGAAAACAAGCTTTAAGTCTTTGAAAGGAGTTTTACTAATAGCCTTGAAGGCTAATTATAGAGATAACAATTTTTAAAAGATACCTGAAATCCTTATAGCTAACATTTGTGAAACTAAGAGCAAGATAGCTAAAATTATTCACAGCAATTTCAGTCTTATTCTATAAAAAACCATATCTGATCATTAAACTGATGAAACTGAATAGACTTTTTAAAATCAGCTTTACTGAAGTATAATTTACATACAAGAAAAGTCATCCTTTTAAGGGTATAGTTCAGTGAGTCTTGACAAAGTCATCTAACCACCATCCTAAGAACAAACAACTTTTAATCTTCTATGTAACTCCAAAATGCTATGAATCAGAAAATTGATTTCATTTATAGGCTGTAAGTTTTTGACGCGTTATCTTTTAAAGGTAAGGAAATCACAAGGTAGTGTTCTAAAAACATACTACATATCAGTCATCATTCATTTTACATACTAGTCAGAACTTTAAGGACAAGATAAAGTGCAATAGTCTTAAACGCATACATACCTACTCTTTTTTCTAAAAGATTTCCTTGTTGTGCCAACTTGATTGCATGTATATAGCCAAAGGAAGCATCATATCCAAGCATTTCACAATATATAAGTCTCACCATACATTCCTTCATCATTTTCTGGAAAAAAAAAAAAAAAATCCAGTAATCATATAAAGAGAATGCTTTGACTCTTTCTTTAGTATGTTTGTAATCATTTAACAGCAGAATTCTTTAATCCTGGCACTGAAGAAACAACATATGTAAATTACCACCCAAAGTCAGACTTTGTAAACAAGTTTCTCCCAAATTTAACTATCAACAGTACTCATTTTAGTAAAATTGTTTCGATATTTTGTTAGAGGCAACAATATAAAATAAATCAATTATAGCTATTTCTAATTCTAGGTCCCCCTCCTGAAAAATTTGGTCATAATGTGGGATGCATGGTCCTCAGAAAAAACTTCAGTCATAGTACTCTAACTTCGCTTCTAGAATGCAGCACATCATTTAATACACTTTGTCAAATGAAAATATCCATGAAATCCCCACAAGTTTGTAACAATTTCTGTAATGAAAATATTTTTCATACTTAAAAACCAAATTGCATCTGGAGTTTCTTCAGAATTATTATGCTGTATATGATATGCAATAATTTATTGTCTAAGTATTACTTTTTCAACAACTCTCACAAATATTATGACTTTATTAATGGTATGTGTATATGTTAGTTACTCAGTTGCCTCCGACTCTTTGCGACCCCACAGACTGTAGCCCACCAGGATCCTCTGTCCACAGAATTCTCCAGGTAAGAATATTGGAATGGGTTGCTATTCCCTTCTCCAGGGGATCTTTCCGACCAAGGGATCGAATCCAGGTCTTCTGCATTGCAGGCAGATTCTTTACTGTCGGAGCCACCCAGGGAAGCCCTATTAATGGTAGAGTCATTCCAAGATTAAACTTAACTGAGTCTTTCAAAATTTACAACATAAGCTAATAACTTGTTTTAAGAGATTCTATAAATTTATTAGTATGAGAATATCTGCATTCTCAATATTGACAGCAAATTTTAATCAAGAATTAAAAATATAAATAAATGTGTTTCAAACTATGTAAAGCTCAGACTATTTTAGTATCTAAAAATTAGGGTTAATAAATTAATCCTAATATATAACAGAATTATAGAATTCCTAAATCACAAAAAGCTTAAGAATAGTAAAATAAAATGTTTTAAACTAAGGACAACATTTAATATTTCATATATATTATATATAGATAGATATACACATACACATTTAAATATGAAAAGTTTAAAAATAAATCACAGGAAAATCTTAAGGGAATAATATTTAATGATTTAATTTAGTTCACTTGGGTTTAAAGTAATAAAAGTTAATTCATTACCACATTAACTACTAAATACTGAGAAATATTGGTTCCAAATTGGGAAAGGAGTACATCAATGCTATATATTGTCACCCTGCTTATTTAACTTATATGCAGAGGACATCATGCAAAATGCCAGGCTGGATGAAGCAGAAGCTGAAATTAAGATTACAGGGAGAAGTATTAATAACCTCAGATATGCAGGTGACACCACCTTTATGGCAGAAAGTGAAGCTGACGCTAAAGAGCTTCTTGATGAAGGTGAAAGACAAGAGTGAAAAAGCTGGCTTAAAACTCAACATTCAAAAAAATAAGATTATGGCATCTAGTCCCATCGTTTCATGGCAAATAGATGGGGAAACAATGAAAAGTGACAGACTTTATTTTCTTGGGTTCCAAAATCCCTATGGATGGTGACTGCAGCCATGAAATTAAAAGATGCTCGCTCATTGGAAGAAAAGTTACGACAGACCCAGACAGCAAATTAAAAAGCAGAGATGTTACTTGGCTGACGAAGGTCCATACAGTCAAGGCTATGGTTTTTCCAGTAGTCCTGTATGGATGTGAGAGTTGGACCATAAAGAAGGCTGAGCGCCAAAGAACTGATGCTTTTTAACTGTTGTATTGGAGAAGACTCTTAAAAGTCCTTTGGACTGCAAGGAGATCAAACCAGTTGATCCTAAAGGAAATCAATCCTGAATATTCACTGGAAGGACTGATGCCGAAGCTCCAACACTTCAGCCACCTAATATGAAGAGCCAACTCATTGGAAAAGACCCAAATGCTGGGAAAGATTGAAGGCAGGAGGAAAAGGGGACATCAGAGGATGACATGGTTAGATGGCATCACCAACTCGACGGACTTGAGTGTGCACAAGTTCTGAGAGATGGTGAAGGTCAGGGAAGCCAGGCATGCTGCAGTCCCTAGGGTCGCAAAGAGTTGGACATGACTGAGCAACTGAACAATGACAACTGAGAAAACGTGTAAAAGATACTGGAAGCTTCTTCAAAAACTTCTGTATCAGGACTTCCCTTGGGGTCCAGTAGCTAAGACTGCATTCCCAATGCAGGGGGCCTGGCTTCAGTCTCTGGTCAGGGAGCTAGATCCCACGTATCGCAACTAAAAATCTTGCAAGCTGCAACTAAGACCCATCACAGTAAAATAAATAAATATATATATATATAAGCAAAATTCTGTATCAATGAGGAGTGAAAGTGTTCATTTAAGCCCTTAAATATCAACCTTGATTTTGTAACATTTTATCTCATAGGTTCTCAAAAGTCATTAGGCACTTTAAGTAAAATTCTATTGCATACACTATTATTCTCTTATTTTTGGAGAAGAAAATGATTCTCCAATGTAGAAATTCACTTCAGAATTTCTTTAACAAACTGTAATCTAACTTCTACATCACCACCTCAAGGACAGACTATTCTAAAACGTACACTCAGAATGACTGGCCATAATTATTATAAAATCTTCCTTCAAACTGTTGCTCCCTAACTTCTATCTACTTATCTAAATTCTGTCAACATCAGGTTTATACTGAATAACATGAAAAATTGTACTTAATACTGCCAACTGTAGAAAATGGAAATCAAGTAAAAAGAGAGAAGTCACTGCTTAAAAAGAGAAGTCATTGCTTAACGTATCTTTCAAGTATCACAATGCACAATGACTTTATTCATACACATATAAACATATACATATCTATACACACACACACACATATATATATACATTAATACACACAGATATATCACATTGGAGGCTTCCCTGATAGCTTGGGCAGTAAAGAATCTGTCTGCAATGCAGGAGACTTGGGTTCAATCCCTGGGTGCGGAAGATCCCCTGGAGAAGAAAATAGCTACCCACTCCTGTATTCTTGCCTGGGGAATCCCATGGACAGAGGAGCTTGTGGGCTACAGTCCATGAGGTCACAAAAGAGTCGGACACAACTGAGAGACTGACATTGAACACTGTATCACATTAATTATGCTTTGAGTTTCATTTGTCCACCTGGAAGAGTAACTTAGGCAGGTTGACAAGAAGTAAGGCCCCTTTAAGGAGCAAGTAAACATTCTTTAACACATACTTTTGCCTTAGACAAGTAGGTCTCAAAGGCAGCAGCATTTCTTGTTCAAGGACATGCCTTTTTTTTGAATTTTGGATGAATGTTATGGGAAAAGGCCTGGGTAAAACTTCCACAGTCTTGAGCTCTGGGTTAACCTGTTCCTTCTGGCTAATCTCATCCTGACATGCTGATGTCATCCCAGGATGTATGTTACAGGGAAGGGTCTGGGCGAAATTCTCACAGCCTTGAGGTTATTTGTTATCTATTCTCAGCAGCTGGTTGAGAAGTATACAAGGTCCTGCTTAGTGAGGCAAGTACTCTCCTGCCCCCTTCTGATATCTATGCCAGAAGCTTTCTCTGTCACTTTCACTTTAAATAAAATCTATACAAAGTTCTGAGTGACTGTGACTAACTTTGGTCCTGGAGTTAAATCTTCTCCTTCGGAGACCACGAATCCGGCAGCACCATTCACCGTCCTTTATTATAACCAGAAAAGGAAACACATATATTCTCTCAGACTTTACAAGTGTTATTCACACACATGATCATGTGCACAAGCAAAATGATCACCCTAGTATCTTTATTAGAAGTGTATGCCACAGCAACTTACACAAAGAAAGCACTCACTAAATCTTTGCTAAATAAATGTTGCTTATAAAATCTCATTATTTAAAACCACGTGAAAATTAAAAGAAAAAAAAAACCTAGGCCTTAATCTAACCATGTAGGGACAGTCCCACAGTGGCTACTGCTTAATTGCTGAATGAATGCTGTTTGAAAATCAAATTATAGGGAATCAATTTTTTTTAAACTAGATCTTGATTTAGCTATTATGCAATATACTCAGTTTTATAGCAAGAAAATCATTTTTCTACTCTGTCAGTCAACCTATACTCCAAGATGTAGAAATGCAAAACAGGAGATTTTTACAATGTATCAATTCAGGTCTGTAAGGTCTGTATTAAAATACTATTATTTTAATAGTATTATATTTTATATTTTTATATTTTATATTTTTGTATATTTTAATACTCTATAATGTATATTATCTATATTTATATTTAATGTATATTAAATATTATATATTTTAATATTATTAAAATACTATTTTAAATTATGTGTCCTAACCTTCTTTCGGAGAAGGCAATGGCAACCCACTCCAGTACTCTTGCCTGGAAAATCCCATGGACGGAGGAGCCTGGAAGGCTGCAATCCATGGGGTCTCTGAGGGTCGGACACGACTAAGAGACTTCTCTTTCACTTTTCACTTTCATGCATTGGAGAAGGAAATGGCAACCCATTCCAGTGTTCTTGCCTGGAGAATCCCAGGGATGGGGGAGCCTGGTGGGCTGCTGTCTATGGGGTCGCACAGAGTCGGACATGACTGAAGCGACTTAGCAGCAGCAGCAGCAACCTTCTTTCAGTGCACAACATTAAAACAATAAGATCGGTTATGGGGTCCCAGGAGTATTACCACATTTATGTAACTATCATCATGTTGTCACTGAACTGACATCAGTCAAGCAAGTTTTGGTCTGGTGCAGTCAAGTCGGTAATAAAAGGCCAAAGTTAACATCTGACTTATTATCATCCATAACTGATTTTGACTGTGATATATTAGATTTTAGCAACTCATCAGTTAATGCCACTACTGAGTCAATTGTAGACCAGATTTCAAATTGAAAACATGCTGACATCGACTATGTAAACTTACTAGGGTTGTAGTAGGAGCAGAAACAGTTGCTTTCAGATTATTCAGTTCCTGCTGGATTAATTTCTCTTCTTCCTAAAAAAGTGAAAATATTTGACTCATGAATAACTGTCTTTTTAAACTGTAATAGTATTTTTAAAAGGGAAAAATACAACTCACAATATTATAAATAAGAAACATTATTTTAAAGGAGAGTTATAAAAAGTATGTGCTTCAGATTTGCCTAAAGGAATTTCTCCAACCCTCAGAAATCATTCCTGGAAAGAATAAATATTTTCATGCTAATTCACCACTCCTCTTTTCTTCAGTTACTGTCCCCTTAAGGACGGTTTAGCAGAAATTTTTTTTTTTTTTAATTAACACTAGAGAATAAGTAGAAAAGAAATTCTTCATGTAGTGGCCCAGAATAAGGTTCTCACACCTTCTTCTTCATGGAATGGAGAAACAGGGTAAGAAGACAAACAAAAACCAATCCTTTTCCCTTAAACTATATTCTTCTTCCCTACCTTTTTCCCTTTATTCCTTGCATCCTTTCCCTACCCTTTCCTCTCTTTCTCACACACACAGAATAAATTCACAAATATGGCTACTTCTATCGTCTGTATTGTATTTCACCTCCTTAAGCACTTGAAAATTGGTCCAAATTTTGCCCAATACAATGCCATCTCTAAGTTACACAATGAACTAGCAGATGCCCATTAAGTAACTAACCAAAAAATACTAGTGAAGTACTGCCACATTTAGATACCTTATATACAGTTTCAAACTGCAATTTAAAACCAAAAATATTTTGTTTCATTTACCATCTCATAAAAATTAGCAAAGGACAAAATGTTAAACACTATTAAGTCCACAAATAATTGTTTTCTGTGATTTCTGAATGTGAAACAGATCCCCTCCAGTACATCATCCCATTTCAGTTTACAAACAGTTTTTAAACCCTCAGAGCACTTTGAAGAAAAACCTCCTTTCTCTTTTCTTCTCTCCTGACACATATTTCACCATATACTGCTTATACCTGTCTTAAGCCCAAGATGAAGGACCAATTCTTTGGAAAAAGTAAATGTGTTTTAGACTATTTCCTTAGGGTTTAACACACAGCTTCTTCCATAAGTATTTTCTGAACAAATAAATTATGCTATACCACATGATTTTTTTTTTAAGATACAAAATCCTTGACGCTTTTTATCAGCATCTTACACAACCCATGCAACTACAGAAAGTTTGTGGGAACTTAAAATTTTCCATTATAAATGCTCGTTTTCAAAGCCCATCGGAGGCAGAAACTTACTCAGCAAATACTGAGATTGGGAAGAATTACGCTTTTTCTTTCCCCAATCCAGAGATCTAACCTAAGAACCTCGAGCTCCCCAAACATATTCAACAGCAGGTTCAGATGGCAGGGTCTGTTCTAATGTATGTTATCTAGCATACACTGAAGAACTGGGAGAGAGCAAGAATCCGAGTTAGAAAGAAACTTTTGAGAATAACGCTGACACTTCCATGGCACCTGGTATTTTCAACTGGTTGGTGTCTCTTCTAACCCTCGAAACAATCTATGAAATATGTATCGGTACTTTGACACTTCAACGTTCGAGAAACACACGGAGGCTCAAATAGTAAAGACTTTGCCCCAGATAATAATGAGTCAACGTCAGGGCCAACTGTGGAAACCTGGCCTCCTAGTTGTCTGTCTGTCCGGGCAGCCCAAGTGACGCTTCCGGAGAGAAGCCAGGACCGACAGACAAACCCGCCGGAGAGCCAGTTCCAGGGGTTCATCGCGGGACCAGAGCCTCCCAGAGAGGGGGCCTCCCTCAGGCGCCCCTGACCTCCCGGCCCGACGGACACCTACGTGCTTGGAGGTGAGCGCGGTGATGCCGCGGACCAGGCCGCCCAGCCGGGAGGAGAAGGACGCCTTGGCGGCCGCAGGCCCACCAACCGACTGGTTCTGCAGGAAGAGTCCCGGCAGCGCCGTCAGTGTTTTCTCCACTATGTCGCTCATCGCCACCGCCCGCGACCCGGTCGCCGCCCGGCCTCATGCCCGGCCCCTGACCCGCCGCCGGCCCGGCCTCCGTAGGCACTTCCTGTTTGTTTGAAGAAGAAATCTTTATTCGCGTCCCGCGCGGACAAATACAGTGTTTTTCTCGAGAGACGCCGCTAGAGGGCGCGAGAGTCCGCGAGCGAAAGACCGCGTTCCAAGCCTGCGCGGATGTTGTCGTCTTGTGGTGGAGTAGAAGCGACGAAGAATTGATGCTTTTGAACTGTGGTGTTGGAGAAGATTCTGAGAGTCCCTCGGACTACAAGGATATTCAACCAGTCCATCCTAAAGGAAATCAGTCCTGAATATTCATTGTAAGGACTGACACTGAGGCTGAAACTCCAGTACTTTGGCCATCTGATGCGGAGAACTGGCTAATTGGAAAAGACCCTAATCCTGGGAAAGGTTGAAGGCAGGAGGAGAAGGGGATGACAGAGGATGAGATGGTTGGATGGCATCACCGACTCAATGGACATGAGTTTGAGTAAACTCCGGGAGTTGATGATGGACAGGAAAGCCTGGTGTGCTGCAGTCCATGGGGTTGCAAACTGCCGGACACGACTGAGCAACTGAACTGAACTGAACTGAAAAGGGCCGGACGCTCCCGGTTTCGATGGCAACGCCAGCGTCTCGCGAGTCTCTGGCTCCTCCTAAGGTAACCGCTGCCGCCGTCCTTCCCTCATACTTCGCCCGCCAAAGTCTCGCTTTCCCTTTAGGCGCCTCCGCGCTGCTGGGGACACCACAGGGAGGTGGACGTTCCTGGCCCTCTCTCGGCCACCGCCCACTGCTTGGGGACTACCGGCAATCCCTACACCTCCCGCCGCCGTAGCCTGAGGGGCGACGAGGGACCGCGGCACCACGCGCCGCCCTGGTCCTGGCGGTGCCAGGGACCCTGGTGGAGCTGAATGACAGCGCGGCTGTCCTATGGACTCATCCTGCCGGGTTCAGCCCACGCCGCGTACGGGGACTCTTGGCCAGTGTCCCTACCCTTCAGCCCCTCTTCTAGGATCTGGGGAGGCAGCCAGCAAGGGGAAGTGGTCAGGTGGCCACCGCCACCACCGCCCCCGACCTGTCGTCTCGCAATGTTCTGTTATTTTCTGTTTTAAAACGGATGACAGTTGCCACTACATCAATATTTTTCTCCCTGTACTGAGGATGTCTTATTCATTGCTGTTAACCCAACCTCGGTCTGGAACAGAATCTAGTACAGTGGTTTTTAGAATGGGGTCTGATGACTTCTGAGAGTCTCTGAGAGAGGATCCAGGAAGTCAAAACAATAGTCACAACATTACTTTAATGTTATTTGCTGTTTTCATGCTTATCCTCTCCAGAGTGTATAGAGACTTTTTCAAGAGGGTAGATGATTTACAGCCTCTGCTGGCTGGGGAAATACGTGTTTGAATACTCCTCTTGTATTTTATAGATTCAGCTACGGTTTAGGATATGTTGGTAGATCAGTGTATTTTCAGAGATTAGCTCGTTTTATCCTCAGTACTTCTAGTACTTCTAGTGGGTTCTTATAAGCTATCTTCGTGATGCAATAAAAAATTCATATTTTAAGGCAAGACAAGAGAAATTTAGACATAAAATTATTCTGTGCCTATTTGGGTCGGTCCCTCCCCTCTAATGTGCATTGTGCAACTGCATTATGCATTAACGAGACTTCCCCAATGGCAGAAATACCTACTCCACCATAAACATCAATTTTTCTTTTCTTTTTTTTTTTTTGGCACTAGTTATCTAACTCTTAGAAGATAAGCTTCTTTCTCAATCTTGTAAGGGGTCACAATGCTCCACCATTCACCTTGTACCTGTAGACAACTTTAGTGAACTTTATATACAATGCCAGTGTATCATTTCCCTTACAAATAGCCAATGGTGTAAAACAGACTGGTGAGATGACCAGGGGAGATTCTGGGTCACACCTAGTAGAATTTCTTAGCTTAAATATTTATTCAGAATGTTACTAACTATATTAATTGTATTCTCATTGATTTTTTGCATTATCAACTGTGTGGCCATGCCTCAGAAAAAATTCATGATAACCGTTATTGTTCACTCGCTCAGTCAGGTCCAACTCTTTGCAACCCCGTAGACTACAGCATGCCAGGCTTCCTTGTCCCTCACTATCTCCCAGAGCTTGCTCAAACTCATGTCCATTGAGTCGGTGATGGCATCCAACCATCTTGTCCTCTGTTATACCCTTCCCTTGCCCTCAGTCTTTCCCAGCATCAGGATCTTTTCCAGTGAGTTGACTCTTTGCATCCAGTGGCCAAAGTATTGGAGCTTCAGCCTCAGCATCAGTGCCTCCAATGAATATTCAGGACTGATTTCCTTTGATTGACTGGTTTGACCTCCTTGCTGTCCAAGGGACTCTCAAGAGTCTTCTCCAAAACCATGGTCAAAAGCACCAATTCTTTGGCCCTCAGCTTTCTTTATGGTCCAACTCTCACATCCATACATGACTACTGGAAAAACCATAGCTTTGACTATATGGACCTTTGTAGGCAAAGTAATGTCTCTGCTTTTTAATATGCTATCTAGGTTGGTCATAGCTTTTCTTCCAGGGAGCGAGCGTCATTTAATTTCATGACTGCAGTCATCATCTGCAGTAATTTTGGAGCCCAAGAAAATAAAACCTGTCACTGTTTCCATTTTTTTTTTTCCACCATCTATTTGCCATGAAGTGATGGGACCGGATGCCATTATCTTTGTTTTTTGAATGATGATTACGTTGTTTAAAACAATTGGTCAAATATGTAGTCCTATAAGATCAATCATCTTAGTAGTGTAATTCTAGATATACGAAGAAGCAACAAGAGGGTTCCTGAACTATAACAAACTAATAAGACAGGCAGTCCAGAGGCTTTTGGTTACTGTTAACAATGCCTAGTCCAGCAATAGCACACAGTGAGAGGCTATCAATGGAATCTGTGCCTGACCTGGGGATGAGCATTCCTCAGTTCAGTTCAGTTCAGTTCAGTCACTCAGTCGTGTCCGACTCTTCGAGACCCCATGAATTGCAGCACTCCAGGCCTCCCTGTCCATCACCAACTCCTGGAGTTCACTCAGATTCACGTCCATCAAGTCAGTGATGCCATCCAGCCATCTCATCCTCTGTCGTCCCCTTCTCCTCCTGCACCCAATCCCTCCCAGCATCAGAGTCTTTTCCAATGAGTCAACTCTTTGCATGAGGTGGCCAAAGTACTGGAGTTTCAGCTTCAGCATCATTCCCTCCAAAGAAATCCCAGGGCTTATCTCCTTCAGAATGGACTGGTTGGATCTCCTTGCAGTCCAAGGGACTCTCAAGAGTCTTCTCCAACACCACAGTTCAAAAGCATCAATTCTTCGGTGCTCAGCTTTCTTCACAGTCCATACATGACCACAGGAAAAACCATAGCCTTGACTAGAAGGACCTTTGTTGGCAAAGTAATGTCTCTGCTTTTTAATATGCTATCTAGGTTGGTCATAACTTTCCTTCCAAGGAGTAAGCATCTTTTAATTTCATGGCTGCAGTCACCATCTGCAGTGATTTTGGAGCCCAAAAAAATAAAGTCTGACACTGTTTCCACTGTTTCCCATCTGTTTCCCATGAAGTGATGGGATCAGATGCCATGATCTTCATTTTCTGACTGTTGAGCTTTAAGCCAACTTTTTCACTCTCCTCTTTCACTTTCATCAAGAGGCTTTTTAGTTCCTTTTCACTTTCTGCCATAAGGGTGGTGTCATCTGCATATCTGAGGTTATTGATATTTCTCCCGGCAGTCTTGATTCTAGCTTGTGTTTCTTCCAGTCCAGCGTTTCTCATGATGTACTCTGCTGCTGCGAAGTCGCTTCAGTCGTGTCCGACTCTGTGCGACTCCATAGACGGCAGCCCACCAGGCTCCTCTGTCCATGGGATGTTAAATAAGCAGGGTGACAATATACAGCTTTGATGTACTCCTTTTCCTATTTGGAACCAGTCTGTTGTTCCATGTCCAGTTCTAACTGTTGCTTCCTAACCTGCAAACAGGTTTCTCAAGAGGCAGGTCAGGTGGTCTGGTCTTCCCATCTCTTTCAGAATTTTCCACAGTTTATTGTGATCCACACAGTCAAAGGCTTTGGCATAGTCAATAAAGCAGAAATAGATGTTTTTCTGGAACTCTCTTGCTTTTTCCATGATCCAGTGGATGTTGGCAATTAGCACCATGGAAAAAATTGATCACAAAATTACTCCCAAACTTTAGTCAAAATTAAGACCAAAGGAAGATATTGTAAAATAAAAAATGTTGCTCACCATCCAATTCTTCAAAAATCAGGTCATTAGCCATGGCAGTTGCTGACCTAAAATATACCCTGAAAGGAATTCAAGGCAAAGATCAGGATGAGGCGCTCTGTGCTCTGGAAATGTGACAAAACTGGCTCTCGGATAAATATTTGTAGGAAAAAAGTTTACGAACCTAGTTTCTTACATCTTCTTATACTTAAATGTAAGAAAATTGGGAAAGGGGTATGTCAAGACTATATATTGTCACCCTGCTTATTTAACTTCTATGCAGAGTACATCATGCGAGCTGCTGGGCTGAATGAAGCACAAGCTGGAATCAAGATTGCAGGGAGAAATATCAATAACCTCAGATATGCAAATGACACCACCCTTTTAGCAGAAAGTGAAGAGGAACTAAGGAGCCTCTTGATGAAGGTGCAAGAGGAGAGTGAGAAAGCTGGCTTAAAAAAAATAAGATCATGGCATCCAGACCCATCACTTCATGGCAAATAGATGGGGAAACAATGGAAAGAGTGACAGACTTTATTTTTTGGGCTCCAAAATCACTGCAGATGGTGACTACAACCATGAAATTAAAAGACACTTGCTCCTTGGAAGAAAAGCAATGACAAACCTAGACAGCATATTAAAACTCAAAGACATTACTTTGCCTACAACAGTCCCTATAATTGAAGCTATGGTTTTTCCAGTAGTCATGTATGGATGTGAGAGCTGAACAATGAAAAAGACTGAGCACTGAACGGTCGATGCCTTTGAACTGTGCTGCTGGAGAATACTCTTGAGAGTCCCTTGGACAGCAAGGAGATCAAACCAGTCAATCCTAAAGAAAATGAATCCTGAATATTCATTGGAAGGACTGATGCTGAAGCTGAAACTCCAATACTTTGACCTCCTCATGCGAAGAGATGAATCATTGGAAAAGACCCTAATGCTGGGAAAGATTGAAGGCAGGAGGAGAAGGGGACATCAGAGGATGAGATGGTTGAATGACATCACAAACTCAAAGGACGTGAGTTTGAGCAAGCTCCGGGAGCTGTGTGAAGGACAGGAAAGCCTGGTGTGCTGCAGTCCCTGGGGTGGCAAAGAGTCGGACACAACTGAACAACTGAACAACAACAACAATACTTAGAAAAGCACTAAACCCATTAACTAATATATTTGTTCCTCACAAACAGTGGTAACCTTCTACCAAGATGAGTGCTTGACTGCACATACCTCTTCATCAAACTCATATTATACTACCGGCCTCCCCCTGTACCTCTTCAGAACTGTTCTCAGAGCTCTCTGAGAGACTGTCTTCCAGGTTTTAATCCTCAGTTGGCTCAAATAACATTTTCCATTTCCTCTAAGAATTTTGTCAACATTTATTTATATGTTATTTCTCATTAATCATCCAATAAATGGTATTTTGAAATCCCTAAATTGTGACTGTGCTTATGCAAAAACACAAGGAAAAACATTTTGTTTTGCAAGAATATTTTTAGTTTATTGAAAACTTTTCTTAATATTTAAATTTTATCAAAAGCTTATTTTTTAGAATTTAATATTTTATTCTAAAACAAAACTTTATTTGTAATTTTTTTAATTTTAGGTTCTTTCATTGACACACAAGAGAGAAATTAAAAGATCTGCTTTCTCAATCTCCCACATGTAAAGATGCTAAAAAAGATGATACATCAGTATCAGAGGATTCTGACTCAGGTAAAGGGGAAAATCTAAGTGAACTGTAAATAAGAAAGGAAAGTGTGACCAAAGCTTATTTCTTTTCCTTGACTTTAGAGATATTAATGGTTTACCTCAGTCAACAGAATATTTTCAAACACTATTATGGTGCCAGGTAGACTGAGGCATCATTTTGAGACCAGTCATTCTCAGTTTAAAGAAAAGGAAATTGAATATTTTAAAAACGATAACCTCTCTAGAAAAACAAATATCACATCTTAACACATATATGTGGAATCTATAAAAATGGTACTAATGAACCTATTTGCAGGGCAGGAATGGAGACTCAGTCATGAAGAATGGACCTGTGGACACAGTGGAGGATGGAGAGGGTGGGACGAGCTGGGAGAGTGGCGCTGATGTATATGAGCTACCGCGTGTAAAGTGGATAGCCAGTAGAAGCTGCTGTGGAGCACAGGCCTCAGCTCGGTGCTCCATGAGGACCTAGGGTGAGATGGGCGGTGTGGTGGGAGGGAGGCTCAAGAGGCAGGGGATATGTGTATACTTACGGCTGATTCACGTTGTTGTGCAACGGAAACTAACACAGCCTTGTGGAGCAATTATCCTCCAGTTAAAAATAATTTTTTTAATGTAGGAAAAAAGCCTGCCAAGAAAGGTGAGAAAACTTTAAAAATAATAATAATAAATAAAAAAGTAAAATCAAAATGACAACCTCTTTAAAAGCCAAAGCTTTTTTGTTACCACTTTTCAAACTAGAAATGAATAGCCAGCTGAAGCATTTTACAGGTTAAATTATTGTATTGGCCTGGCTGGAGAAGGGCATATGATAGCTGAGAGACTAATAAAGCCTGCACATTACTGAATGAATGCTTGCTAGGTGAAAAATCTGTCAAAGAAATCATGTTTTCCAAAGATTCAGTTTATAAATTTAGTTACAGACATAAAGATTTTTAATTTAATACCCTATCTGCCGAATTATACTGTCAAGATAGATAAAAATTATGTAATTATAGATGTAGCTAGACTCATTGCTTTGCTTGTAGCTATCAAGTGTCAGTATGAGCTAATCCTTGAAGATCTTTTATATAAATGCCTGGCATTAAACTAAAGGGATGCTAAAATAAAGCATTTTACCATTTTTTTAATCTCATAGTTTATGCTGGAACAATTGTGCTGATATTTGCACTAATTGTGTAAA
The DNA here is from genome assembly GCF_002263795.3 of Bos taurus. Lineage (NCBI taxonomy): Eukaryota > Metazoa > Chordata > Mammalia > Artiodactyla > Bovidae > Bos > Bos taurus. Next base: position 59,467,264 of record NC_037337.1, read on the forward strand.
ATTAGCACCGGACAAAACTGCTGGCACCTTGGCACAAATCAAGGCAGAGGCTCTCAACTGTACTCTTCACCACCAAATACTCACATTTTTAAAAAAAGACAGTTACACCGAAGAATATCTTTTTTTTAATTTATTTTTTTTAATTGAGGGATAATGGCTTTATAGAATTTTGCTGTTTTCTGTCAAACCTCAACATGAATCAGCCATCAGTAGAAGCATATCTTTAATGAAGCAGTAAGAATTTTTAATTTAAGTCTCATTCAATTTAAGTGCATTTTATCTAAAATGCATATGGACTAATGATTTTAATGTAATCCTATATGAAAAGTTCACTGATATATTTTCAAATTCCATATTGCAACAAACCTTTAAGAAACTACTGCTTATTGAGTTTTGGTATGGTGTCAAAGAAGAATACCTCAGTTATTTGAAAAGGCTATTAAAATACTTTCTTTTTTCCTGAACTACATAATCTATGTGAGACTAGGATTTCTTCATAAACTTCAAACATACCAACCCGTGATAGGCTGATACTGTCTGTCAAGGATATGGTCATATCCTAATCTTTGGACTTTGTGAATGTTACCTTACAGAGTGAAACTTGCACAGATGTGATTAAGGGTATTACAAGAAAGAAATTAAACTATCCTGGTTTATCTCAGGAGGCCCTAAGTGCCATCATAAATGTTATAAGAGAGAGGCAGAGAGAGATTAGCCACTACACATGAAAGAGGAAAATTTGATGTAAAGATAGAAGCAGAGATTGGAACAAGTCATCACGAGTTAAGGAGCACCAGCAGCCACAAGAGGCTGGTAGAGGCAAGAAATGACTTTTCCTCTAGAGCTTCCAGAGGGAGTACTTCCTGGCACACACCTTGATTTCTGTCCGGTGAGACTGATGTTGAACTTCTGGCCTCCAAAACCACTGTGGTTGTTTAGTCGCTCAGTCGTGTCCGACTCTGCTACCCCATGAACTTCAGCACACCAGGCTTCCCTGTCCTTCACTATCTCCCAGAGTTTGTGCAAACTCATGTCCATTGAGTGACTGATGCCATCAACCATCTCATACTCTGTTGCCCCTTCTCCTCTTGCCTTCAATCTTTCCCAGCATCAGGGTATTTTTCCAATGTTTCAGTTAAAACCAAAAGAGATTACATTTCTTTTGTATGTTTTGAGGCACGGGTAATTTGTTACAGCAGCCCCAGGAAACTACTACAAACCCCAAAGTGACGGATTAAATGCAGTACCAGGCATGAGACTATCCAGCTATCTTATATTCAGCTTGATGTAAACAGATATGCAAATTTGCAAAACAGAGCCACTCCTCTCACTTTTTTCATTTTTGAATATATAGCTTTTTTTTAATGTTGCTAACATGTAATATGTTTATTGTTGCTATTTTTTTATTTTAATTTTTCATTTGACTGTGTCAGATCTTACTTGTGGCATGGGGGATCTTCTTGTGTCACTCAAGATCTTTCATAGCAGACCCTGGACTCTCTGTGGTGTAAGGGCTTAGCTTGCTCCATGGCATTGGGATCTTAGTTCCCCAACCAGGGATCCAAAGGATCAAACCCTGCATTGCAAGGTGGATTCTTAACCACTGGATAACCAGGGAAGTCCTTATTGTTTCTATTTTAAAACCAGCTATTAGCTTAAATTTTTCTGTTTTAATTTGTTAATTCAGTAAAAGACTATATGCTGCTGCTGCTAAGTTGCTTCTGTAGTGTCCAACTCTGTGCGACCCCATAGACAGCAGCCCATCAGGCTCCCCCGTCCCTGGGATTCTCCAGGCAAGAACACTGGAGTGGGTTGCCATTTCCTTCTCCAATGTGTGAAAGTAAACTGGCTCAGTTGTGTCTGACTCTTTGCGACCCCATGGACTGCAGCCTACCAGGCTTCTCTGTCCATGGGAGTCTCCAGGCAAGAGTACTGGAGTGGGGTGCCATTGCCTTCTCTGAAAAGACTATATATGTAACCCATATTAGCAAAAGCTTTGAGGGGTCTTCAATAATTACTAAGCATGTGGAGTGGTCCTGAAACCAAAATGTTTGAAAACTGCCTATGTAGTACTTATTAGGTACTCATTTTGTTGAAGTAATCATTATATTTATAATTCAATCATAATTCAGTCAATATCAATAAATGAGTATAGGCTAGTGAACAGCAAAAGAATTTAGAAGTAAGGTGAATGGTTACAAAGGAAAAAGACAAAAGAGTTCTCAGAAGAGAGAAAAAATTGGGAAAAAAAATACAAAATTATCTCCAGTTGATTAGGTTATGAACAGTAGTTGCTGAAACATAAAGATCATTGAATATCCACCAATTCCTACTATGCTCCTGCTAGCTTCCACCTCCCAAAGCTAAAAATTGAAAGTAGAGCTAAGAAACATACGTCAAAAGCCCAGAAGTGAAATACCTGTTAGGATAAGATGCAGAACTATACGGCAGGCTCTGTAAGATTTAAAATTATAAGATGTGGGAACTGTAGAATATTTGGAGTTCACCTACACATCCAATTACTAATTTTGTAGAAAAGGATACTGATACTTAGATTGTGGAAGCCACTTGTCTAAGATCATACAAACTTAGAGGTAGAACTGAAGTCACATCCCTAAATCTAGACTCTGCCTGGAACATTTCTCCTGTACTCTCTTAGTATTGATGGTGAAGAGGTTGTCCGTGGCTTCCTGTTCTCAGGCTTTGGCTCCAAGTCCTGCCCTGAAATGAAGGGGATGTGGATGTTCTTTTTTAAGCTTGTAATTTAAGACCATACATTTTTTTCTGTAAATATGGGCTGTTCTTTCTCTTTTTCCCATCTCTACCTCTGTCCCAGATAATTTCACTCAGAATGACATACCATCACCAGGATTGAACCTATTCAATTAAACCCTCAACAACGGGATTTCCTCTCTCTCTTCTTTCAGTCAGGGAGGAAGGTGGCTCTCATTGAGCTGAAAATAGGGCAGAGAAGTGACTCAGTACATTTTAGTAAGGTGGTCCTAGGACAGTAGTGGGCAAACTAGTTTATTCTCCACAAGAATATGAGCAGCCCCACCACAAACTTTCTAAGCAGGGCTGTCTCACCTGAAAATATATACAAATGTGTGAGAGGGTGATAAAATATTTTTCTCCAGTATATTTCCTCAGCTTCTTTTTAAAAAATTTTTATTTTGAACAGATGCTAAGCTCACTTTATTCAAAATTCATAATGTACAAAAAGTTATTCTAAAACAAGACTTGTTCACTTCCCATTCCCGGCCACCAACTTCCCCTCCATAGAAGCAACTGTTATGATCTGTTTCTTCAGAAACATTTTGTACATGAACATTAGCTTTTGCTTTGAAAGCCTTGGATTCCACCCCCATGCCCACAGAGAATTCAGCCCCCTTCTTTTCAGGATTTATCTCCAGGGAATCATTCCTTCATCTAACATTTTTCAAAAAATTTCTGCCCTCAGTCAATGGGACTGTTGAAGACAGACAACAGTTGTTCACGATCTCCTGTTCCAAGGTCCCCATGCTGTCCTGGGAATGTGCATGGGGATACCTGAAAAAGGAACTCCAGGACACGCACCCCACACCCCCACTGCCCACTTCTCACTCGCTATCCTTGGCTAGACTCCTGTCTAGACTCTTAGTCATCCATCCAGTCTCCAACCCCGTCAACTTCTAAACTCCATTTAGCTTTCTTCATCACCTTGTTCTCTGTATTTCACATTTGGCAGCATTTTCCCTGAAAAGACCTTGTCAGCTCCCACCAATAATTCTGCTTTCCCACTCAAGCTAAATTGCCTCCACTTACCCCTGATAACATGCTTAAAACATCCTCTTGCTCCATTTCCCCTGCCATCTTGCTTTAGTATCTCATCTCTGTCCTGGATTATTTTTAAAAAAAACTTCTAATTAGTCACTTAACCACTACCAATTCTCTTTTCAGCTAAACCTTTAAAAAGAGCTTTCTATTTCAGAATCTGATCTTATTATTCTCAGTTCAAAATAGTCTGGTAGATAAATTGCAAATATTATTCATAAGAGCCAAAAGCTGGAAACAATCCAAATGTCCATAAACTGATGATAGATAAATAAAATGAATCCATACAATTGACTACTTTTCATACATAAAAAGAAATGAAGCCCATACTGCATGGATGAGCCTCAAAAACATGCTCAGTAAAAGAAATCAGTTACAAAACACTATATATTGTATGATTCCATTTATGTATGATCAGAAAATGCAAATCTGCAGCAACAAAAATCAGATCAGTAGTTGCCTGAAACTGGAAATGAAATTGACTGCAAATACTCATGAGGGAACTTTATGGGGTTTTGGAAATGTTCTAAATCTAGGCTGTAACAGTGGTTGCACAGCATTATAAATTTACTAAAAATCATTGACTGTACACTTATAATGGGTGAATTTTATAGTATGTAAATTACATCACAATAAAACTATAAAATATTTAAATGGATTTTAGAAATGCTCATTTATTTATTGATTTACAGTTTGCTACAGGATCTTTTTTGCCTTTTCATAATATTCATGGGGTTCTCAAGGCAAAAATACTGAAGTGGTTTGCCATTCCCTTCTCCAGTGGACTACATTTTGTCAGAACTCTCCACCTGTCAGAACTCTCCACCATGACCCATCCGTCTTGGGTGGCCCTACACAACATGGTGCACAGTTTCATTAAGTACACGAACCATGAATTTCCAGATATTCAAGCTGGATTTAGAAAAGGCAGAGGAACCAGAGATCAAATTGCCAACATCTGTTGGATCATGGAAAAAGCAAGAGAATTCCAGAAAAACATCTACTTCTACTTTATTGATAATGCCAAAGCCTTTGACTGTGTATATCACAACAAACTGTGGAAACTTCTTCAAGAGATGGGAATACCAGACCACTTTACCTGCCTCCTGAGAAATCTATACGCAGGTCAAGAAGCAACAGTTAAAACCGGACATGGAACAACAGACTGGTTCCAAATTGGGAAAGGAGGACGTCAAGGCTGTATATTGTCACCCTGCTTATCTAACTTATATGCAAAGTACATCATGAGAAACACTGGGCTGGAAGAAGCACAAGCTGGAATCAAGACTGCTGGGAGAAATATCAATAACCACAGATATGCAGATGACACCACCCTTATGGCAGAAAGCAAAGAAAAACTAAAGAGCCTCTTGATGAAAGTGAAAGAGGAGAGTGAAAAAGTTGGCTTAAAACTCAACATTCAGAAAACTAAGGTCATGGCATCCAGTCCCATCACTTCTTGGCAAATAGATGGGGAAACAATGGAAACAGTGACAGACTTTATTTTCTTGGGCCCCCAAATCACTGCAGATGGTGACTGCAGCCATAAAATTAAAAGACGCTTGCTCCCTGGAAGAAAAGTTATGACCAAACTTGACAGCATATTTTTTAAAAAAGGCAGAGACATTACCAACAAAGGTCCATCTAGTCAAAGCTATGGTTTTTCCAGTAGTCATGTATGGATGTGAGAGTTGGACTATAAAGAAAGCTGAGCGCCAAAAAATTGATGCTTTTGAACTGTGGTGTTGGAGAAGACACTTGGACTGCAAGGCGATCTTAAAGGAAACCAGTCAATTTTAAAGGAAATCAGTCCCGAATATTCATTGGAAGGACTGATGCTGAAGCTGAAACTCCAATACTTTGGCCACCTGATGTGAAGAACTGACTCACTGGAAAAGACCCTGATGCTGGAAAAGACTGAAGGCAAGAGGAGAAGGGGACGACAGAGGATGAGATGACTAGATGGCATCACTGACTCAATGGACTTGAGTTTGAGCAAACTCCAGGAGTTGATGATGGACAGGGTGGCCTGGCATGGTACAGTCTGTGGGGTCGCAGAGTCGGACATAACTGAGCAACTGAACTGAAATGACAGGATCTTTCTTGGACTTAGTTACCAGAAGAAGTGAAGTGAAGTGAAGTTGCTCAGTCGTGTCCAATTCTTTGTGACCCCACGGACTGTAGCCCACCAGACTCCTCCATTCATGGAATTTTCTAGGCAAGAGTACTGGAGTGGGTTGCCATTTCCTTCTCCAAGGGATCTTCCCAATCCGGGGATCGAACCCAGGTCTCCTGCATTGCAGGCCGATGCTTTACCATCTGAGCCAACAGGCAATCCCAGAGATGCATGTTACCAGAGATGCATGCCAAATGGAAAGAAAGAATTTGTTAGAAAAATGAATATATTGAGGAGGGCATATAGGGAGTGGCCAGAGAAAAACTTCAAAAGAGAAGCCTTGGTAACGGCCAAATATTGGTCAGGAACTGCTCCACACTGAGAGGTAAGGTCTTGAACATTCTAGGTAGAGTACTGGTTCAATAGTGGGGATTTACACGACTGAAGTAACTTAGCAGCAGCAGCAGCAGGAAACTTAAAGTACCCAGTTCCACTCTCATGCCCAACGGGGGCACCAGAGGAGCACATCCCAGTCCTGACTGCAGGCATTCCCAGCTAAGGGAAGGTACTCTCCTGGTTTCATTCAAAACCACACCCAGGTTCTTCAGAGACCAGGACTCTCAATTTCATTTTATTTTCTTTCTTGGGAGAAAGGGGGGATTTGCCTTTTAAGTCTGAAAATGGGGCAGGAAGAGCCAGATGAGGCCCTTTGACTCTCTCCGGGGGAGAGGCAACTGTTACAGCCAAAAGAAACTGCTCTAAGAGGAACTTTTTCAGAATGACACATACTATTTTCTTCCTCTCCCTCTGTGACTCAGATTCGCATTTCACACAAACCTTTGCCTGTGTTTTCTTTCCTCTGCCTTGACTGCTAGCCAGCAGACTGTGTCCACAGTGTTTTCCCACTCCTCTTCCCCAGTCTGAAACAGCCTGCTGAAAACATTAGCTGGAGAGATCTGTGTTTACCAGGTAAATTCCTCTACAACAAATAACATTTGCAGTGAAAATCTTTATTCAACCAAGAATCCTCCACAGCACAGTTTATGTCTAACCTAAGTCATAGTCAATGAACCAAAATCCTAATCCATACCATGTATTTGGACAGTCCAGTGGAGCTTACTTGTAAAAAGATTTGACCTGTAATACTTTGTTTTCCCTGAGGAGCTTGAGAAATAAGTAGAGGCAAAAACAGAGCCCCTTCGTACTTGGAGAATATTTTCCCACAGATACTTGTTTTAAAAATCGAGTTCCCAGGAAATCTTTGTGAGGACTTTTCCCAATAGTCTACCAGATCCTGGACAAGAAAAAGAGATAAACTCTAGATTCAATAAGCAGGATCTTCTCAGAAGGAAACTATGGGAACTTTTTGAATCTTCAAGCAGTCTCTGATCCAGACCATTGTAAAAGATAATCGGGAGATCAGAAATGAATCAAGGAAAGAAAAGTAGCATTCTGAAGAGATGATAGTACTGTTGAGGCCTGAGCCTGTACTATTATACTAATGAGAGTAGAATCTTTAAAAATACAGTACCTAGGTCATATGGGAATCAATTACATCACTTTTTCCTACTGCTGCTGCTGCTGCTAAGTCACTTCAGTCGTGTCCAACTCTGTGTGACCCCAGAGACGGCAGCCCACCAGGTTCCCCTGTCCCTGGGATTCTCCAGGCAAGAACACTGGAGTGGGCTGCCATTTCCTTCTCCAAGGCATGAAAGTGAAAAGTGAAAGTGAAGTCTCTCAGTCATGTCCAACTCCTAGCGACCCCATGGACTGCAGCCTACCAGGCTCCTTCGTCCATGGGATTTGCCAGGCAAGAGTACTGGAGCGAGTTGCCATTGCCTTCTCCTTCCTACTTCTAAGAGCAAGATATTCCTCAAAGGGCGTTATTGCAAGGGGAGGTCATTTTCTCCCTCTCCCAGCTCCACAAAATAAAAACTTCACTTCTTCAAAATTCTGAAGAGCATTAACCTTCCTGATAGTTCCTTTTCAGTTCTCCCCAAGGCAGGAGGGACTCAGCTGACTGGGCCAGTGTAGAAGGAATGAGCACACTTCTGTGTCTTCTCCTAGGACTAGCCTGTCCATCCGAAAGATGTCTCAAACCCTGAGCCTGCACACACATGCAGCCACCCCTGCCTCCTCAGAAGGTCTAGGGGGCAAGTGTTGGGAAGTCCGGTTGTAAGCCCTGACCTGCGGGGCTCTTCCTCTGTGCCTTACCCCTATTAAAGTTGACACTTTTATCTCTATGTGTCTGACTAACATGTCTGTTTCTCATAAGGTTCTGAACACAGAGGGGCTAAGAGATGCAGTTTGTTGGCATATTCAAAGCCCCCAAATTAAGACTTTAAGTAACTCTGCCATTGAAGAGTTCAAAAACCAGTGAATAATGCAAAGAAATGACTTTAGCAGGAGACTAAATTCACCATGTGCCCTTGAGCAAGAGCTGAGCTCCGCAGTCAGGAAGGGAGCCACCTTTCCCAGAAGAGGATGCAGCATGAGGGACCTGACATGGGATAGCAAGGACACATAGTCACTTCCTGGGGGCTGAGGTGGGGAGAATGACATCACTGCGATCCCCTTGTGTCTGAGGTGTGAAGTGATGGCAATGAACTGGGATCCAGAAGACCTGTACTGAAGTCCCAGCTCTTATCAGATGTGCAGCCTTTACTATTTTGAGCCTCAGTGTTCACATTTGTAATGAGCATAAATATCATTCCCACCTACCCTGTAGAGTTACTGTGAGAAACACATTATATCAGGTATGTGAATGTTCATGTACACTGGAAAGCATGATAAAAACATAAAGTAATATGAAAATATACAGTGAGGACTTGAAGATACTATCAAGTGGAAGTGCTGGTGTTTTCCACTTACTTTTCCAGATCCACTCTCCACTCTAATCTGTGTCCTAGAGGCTGAACTTTCTGAACTGCATCAGTAAATAGGCCCCTTTGCCTTTTGGCTACTGGTTGAGTTTGGTCAAAGAGTCCGCTGTCTCCTGCCTGCTGGGTCTCCTCAGGTTTGCTGCATCTCTCTATGGGGGCACAGCTGGAGTCCAGCTGCCTTCTCCATACAGTTTTCTCCCCAGAGCAGCAGCATTGCCATCACCCAGGAATCTGTGAAAAATAAAAATACTCCAGTCCTACCCCAAACCTACCACAGCAGAAAATTCAGGGTGAGGCCCAGCAATCTGTTGTACAAGCCCTGCAGGTAATTAATTTATACACAGTTTGAGAACCACTGCTGTAACTACTCTTTTTTATCTGCTCACAACTACTAACAGTGATACTGTCCAGTCCTTTGTGGTTTCCCCTCCAACTCTCTGTTCTTTTGAAAATAGTCCTTTTATCATACTCTCCTCAAATTACTCATTTTGTGTATGCCATGGTTTCCTTCAGGACCCTAACATTGTCTACAGGAGCTTCTTGGGATCCAAAAGAGACAACTGATTTTTTGTCCTCTGCCTGTGAAAAGCATGGGCCTGCTGATCAAGGTGAAAGAAAAAAACCTGCAATGGGATAGCCAAGTAATGAGATCTAGTTACAGGTCACCCCCAAAATCCTTTAGGCAAAATCCAGCAGTGGGTGTCTGTGTTTCAGGAAATATCTCTGACGGGTAAACTAAGAAATGATGTAATATCCTTTTGAGACATATGACTAAAAGCTGAGGTTTTCGTGTAGGCTTAGGCTGTAATGCTGGTTTCTGCTGAGGGCTTTAGTCTGAAGAGGGAAAATGCTAAAATAAGTTGCTACTTGCAAAAGGAAGCTGCTGGAGTTTCTTTCCTTTGGCTAGGGCCAAAACTTAAGCAAGGTAAATTCATACCATCTATCATTCACTATGAAAGTCATATGGGCCAAGATGTAACATTTGAGCACCAACAGAGAATAAACAAGTTCAAAGGGTCACTTTGACTAGAATGTGTAATACCTAAGACAAAGAGAGACTATTTCTAGGTGTTTGTTTCCTCAGGTCTCTTGTCACAAAAACTCGGCTTGTTTCCAGGGCATAAATCCAAGGGAGAAATACTCAACAGAGGTCAGGAAGGCAGCCATGAGTAAAACTGAGAAGTCCCACTCCAGCAAGTCATTTCCTTTGGAAATGTAACAGGTTAATAAGCCTGCAGTCAGAATAAGAAAGAGGCTTTGGGGAAACTTAGCTTAAAGCGCTAAACTAACCCAGGTTTTTCTTAGCTTTGTGGATTGAATATATTGCTTCTCCTACAAATGAAGAAACTCATTTTCAAAGTAGCGTTTCTTATTTATGGCTTATGCTTTATAAATTTTGCAAGTAATAACTGGACCGTGAAAAATGGTGAGGCACGCTAAGCTTGTTTTCATATTTTGTCTTTAATTCACTTTTTAAAAACAATTCCCCTCCATCTGCTCCTTCCCTTCTCCCTTTCCCAAAATCTCTTTCCCAGAGACCCTTGGTATCTTCAGGCTGCAACCTGTCTGTTCACAACCTACCACGTGAACAACCTTCCCAGATTTTCCCTTCTTTGAACTTTTCCAGCACACACTCAGAATTTAAAGGAACTGGGCCCTATCCCTCAGGACCTAATGCAGACAGAGGTTATCTAATTGCCTAGTAACCCTCTTCCCTGGGGCAGCTACTGGAGTAAACAGATCTCAGAGACAGAAAGCCTTGCCAATTAGTAGCTGTGAGATCTTGGGAAAGTTACAAAGAAAGATGCAAAAAATCATAGATTCTTGGGGCTGAAAAGGATCAATGCCTGAACAGAAGCCAACACCTCACAGAGGTGTTATCCATGTTCTATTGAATGTTTTACTGAAAAAAACTTGTATTAGTTATTGAGCACCTCCTATGGACCAAGCCCTGAGCTAGGTGCTTGTATATTGTATACATTGTCACTAATGCTGAAAATATCCCAGCAAAGAAGTTACCACGTGTGCGTGCTCGTCACTCAGTTGTGTCGGACTACAGCTCGCCAGGCTCCTCCGTCTGTGAGCGTTCCCAGGCAAGAATATTGGAGTGGGTTGACATTTGCTACTCCAAGGTAGTTAGTACTAGACACATTTTACAAATATGAAACTAAGACTCAGAATGACATAGTCAGTCCAAGTAAGTGCAAGGCCAGGGTTTATACCCGTTGCAGTTAGCCTGGAAGTCAATGTTCATTCCGCTCGACTGTGTGATATTCCGTGAGATCCCATTCTAACCACTGAAGCATCCTTTACAATGAGCTGAATTTGTCTTCCTCTACTTCCTATCTACTACCACCTTCAAGTTCTACCCATGTGGGTAGAGCAACCACTCTTGCAGGCATTTAAAGACTGCAAACTCCTTTGACCATCCTGAAAATATTCAACCTTTCCTCTTATGAAAGTTTTAAATCCCTTCACTTTCCTACTGATTCCTCTCCAGTTCATCTATATCCCATAAATCAGCAACAAAAACATGAAGTTTAATATATGTACAGAAAAGTGCACAGATTACATATGTATGTAGTGTAGTTAATTTTTGCAAAGTCACTCCTTGGTCAAGAAACAGAAGCATCACCAGAACCCTAGAAGCCCATGCTGTCTTGTCTCTGCGTCCCATAGAGGTGACTTTTAACACATGGATTGTACAGAGGGAGCACAAAATTCTGCATCCTTTCGTGTCTGCCTTCCTTTGCTCAACATTTTGAGAGTTTCATGTCATATTATGTGGAGCTATCATTGGTTTATTCTCATTCCCTTCTGTGTACTTTTTTTTAATGTGGTAAAATATGTATAACAAAAAATTTACCATGATAACCATTTTTTTTTTAAGATTATTACTGCGTATGTTGAGTTTTAATAAAGAGAATGAGACACCTCCAGAAGGTAATTATACACTCCTCTAGGAAAGTATATATATGCTTAGGAATATTTTTTTTTTTCAAGTAACATCATCTGAGTTTTATTTATTTATTTTTTTTTACAACCACAATCCCCAATCTTCCTACTCCAATAATTATTTTTAGGCTTAATTTTATTTTATTTTATTTTTTTTTTGAAAATTTATGCCTTTATTTCAGTTGTTCTGTTGGCAATATCAATCTTAAAATAATGATGAAAAGTTAACTCTTTCCAAATATGGGTATTTTGGGTTATGGTGAAATAGCAGTAGCTTTAAAACAGTATAGTAGCTAGATCCTACCTATCTTTTCCTGGAATGCCCACTTCAACACCAAGCTGTCAGATACATTCCTGAACTTTTGAAGACATTATAATGATGGTAATGTCAGGCATGATAACCATTTTTAAGTGTTACAGTTCAGCATTGTTAATTATATTCACAATACTGTGCAACTGTTACCACCATCCATCTCCAGAACTTTTTCATCTCCCAGAACTGAAACTCGGTGTTTATTAAACAGTAACTCCCTATCTGCCCCTCCTCTCATTTCAGTTCAGTTCAGTTCAGTTCAGTTGCTCAGTTGTGTCTGACTCTTTGCAATCCCATGGACTGCACCATGCCAGACTTCCCTGTCCATCACCAACTCCTGGAGCTTGCTCAAACTCATGTCCATTGAGTCGGTGATGCCATCCAACCATCTCATCCTCTGTCATCCCCTTCTCCTTCTGCCTTCAGTCTTCCCCAGCATCAGGGTCTTTTCCAGTGAGACAATTCTTCACATCGGGTGGCCAAAGTATTGGAGTTTCAGCTTCAGCATCAGTCCTTCAATGGATATTTGGGACTGATTTCCTTTAAGATTGACTGGTTTCCTTTAAGATCTCCTTGTAGTCCAAGAGTCTTCTCCAACACCACAGTTCAAAAGCATCAATTTTTTGGCACTCAGCTTTCTTTATAGTCCAACTCTCACATCCATACATGACTACTGGAAAAACCATAGCTTTGACTAGATGGACCTTTGTTGGTAAAGTAACATCTCTGCCATTTTTTTAAATATGCTGTCAAGTTTAGTTGTAACTTTTCTTCCAGGGAGCAAGCATCTTTTAATTTTATGGCTGCAGTCACCATCTGCAGTGATTTGGGGGCCCAAGAAAATAAAGTCTGTCTTGCCATGAAGTGATGGGACCTGATGCCATGACCTTAGTTTTCTGGATGTTGAGTTTTAAGCTAACTTTTTCACTCTCCTCTTTCACTTTCATCAAGAGGCTCTTTAGTTTTTCTTTGCTTTCTGCCATAAGGGTGGTGTCATCTGCATGTCTGTGGTTATTGATATTTCTCCCAGCAATCTTGATTCCAGCTTGTGCTTCATCCAGCCTGGCATTTCACATGATGTACTCTGCTTAAAAGTTAAATAAGCAGGGTGACAATATACAGCCTTGATGTCCTCTTTCCCGATTTGGAACCAGTCTGTTGTTCCATGTCCGGTTCTAACTGTTGCTTCTTGACCTGCATACAGATTTCTCAGGAGGCAGGTAAAGTGGTCTGGTATTCCCATCTCTTGAAGAATTTTCTACAGTTTGTTGTGATCTACACAGTCAAAGGCTTTGGCATAATTAATAAAGCAGAAGTAGATGTTTTTCTGGAACTCTAGCTTTTTCTATGATCCAACAGATGTTAGCAATTTGATCTTTGGTACCTCTGCCTTTTCTAAATCCAGCTTGCTACCATTCTATTTTTTGTCTCTTTGAATATGACTCTAGGTACTTCATATAAGTGGAATCATACAGTATTTGTCTTTTTGTGACTGGCTTGCTTCACTTAGCATAATGTCGTCAAGATTCATCCATGTTGTAGCATGTGTCAGAATTTCCTTCCTTTTTAAAGCAAAATAACATTTCACTGTAAAGATATACCATGTTTTTTTTTTCTTTTTATTCTGTGTGCTTTTTAAAGTGTGTAGCCTTATATGGGACCAGTGTCCCCCAGTGGATTTGACATGAGAAGGTCCTTTGCACAGCTTTACCACCGCACTCCCACAGTCTTTTTTCTTGCTTTCAGGTCTTGCTCCCCTCTAGACAGTGTGCTCTTTGGACCTTACTCTTTGCTTCCCCAGCACATAGGGCCAAGTAGAAATTCAGTGAACAATATCTGCTAATACGTGAATGAAAGTATAACAGCCCCATGCAGTTCCTGTTGTTTACCTCTCTAAGCCTCAGTTTCCTCATCCTTGAAATGAAGGGTTCTGACTATTGATTTCTCAAGTCTTGCCTAGCCTGACACTCCTGATTTTATGACAGACTTGCGTTGGTGACCTATTCCAAGGGTTTGACAAACAAACACAACAACAATAATTTTTTAAACTATATTTATATGTTTCAGTTTATATAGTTTCAGGTATTCCCCTTGATAACAGTGTGAGGTAATATGACACTTGAGAAATATTTATGGACAAATTTCTCTTATTCTATATTTTAGTTGAAAAACTTCCCAGGGCTGGGGTTGGAGGTGGAGGGGGTGCTTAGGGAAGCTGCAGTTCCCAACTCAATCACTAGGCAACCATTTAACTGCACCCAGAGGGAACAGGTGAGGAAAACAACTCCAGCCCCAGAGCCAGAATGGTCCCAAAGTGGCAGGAAACCAAACATTAGGCTTTTTCTAGGAGGCTTTGCATGTTTTAAATGGTTCAGTTCAGTTCAGTCACTCAGTCGTGTCCGACTCTTTGCAACCTCATGAACCGTAGCACGCCAGGCCTTCCTGTCCATCACCAACTCCCGGAGTTCACTCAAACTCACGTCCATTGAGTCAGTGATGCCATCCAGCCATCTCATCCTCTGTCGTCCCCTTCTCCTCCTGCACCCAATCCCTCCCAGCATCAGAGTCTTTTCCGGTGAGTCAACTCTTCACATGAGGTGGCCAAAGTATTGGAGTTTCAGCTTTAGCATCAGTCCTTCCAAAGAAATCCCAGGGCTTGATCTCCTTTAGAATGGACTGGTTGGATCTCTTTGCAGTCCAAGGGACTCTCAAGAGTTTTCTCCACCACCACAGTTCAACAGCATCAATTCTTCGGTGCTCAGCTTTCTTTACAGTCCAACTTTCACACCCATACATGGCCACTGGAAAAACCATAGCCTTGACTAGATGGACCTTTGTTGGCAAAGTAATGTCTCTGCTTTTGAATACGCTATCTAGGTTGCTCATAACTTTCCTTCCAAGGAGTAAGCGCCTTTTAATTTCATGGCTGCAGTCGCCATCTGCAGTGATTTTGGAGCCCAAAAAAATAAAGTCTGACGCTATGTCCACTGTTTCCCCATCTACTTCCCATGAAGTGATGGGACCAGATGCCATGATCTTCGTTTTCTGACTGTTAGCTTTAAACCAACTTTTTCACTCTCCTCTTTCACTTTCATCAAGAGGCTTTTTGGTTCTTCTTCACTTTCTGCCATAAGGGTAGTGTCATCTGCATGTCTGAGGTTATTGATATTTCTCCCAGCAATCTTGATTCCAGCTTGTGCTTCTTCCAGCCCAACGTTTCTCATGATGTACTCTGCGTATAAATTAAATAAGCAGGGTGACAATATACAGCCTTGACATACTCCTTTTCCTATTTGGAACCAGTCTGTTGTTCCATGGTTGCTGCTGCTGCTTGCTGCTAAGTCACTTCAGTCGTGTCCGACTCTGTGCGACCCCATAGACGCCAGCCCACCAGGCTCCCCCATCCCTGGGATTCTCCAGGCAAGAACACTGGAGTGGGTTGCCATTTCCTTCTCCAATGCATGAAAGTGAAAAGTGAAAGTGAAGTCGCTCAGTCGTGTCCGACTCCTAGCGACCCCATGGACTGCAGCCCACCAGGCCCCTCCATCCATGGGATTTTCCAGGCAAGAGTACTGGAGTGGGGTGCCATCGCCATGGTTAGGAGGCCCCAAATATTCTGAAATATGCTATCACTGACATTAGACTTAGAATGCCGCCCATTCTGCTCCTGGATAAGTTGAAATACAACAACAATATTTTATCCTCCATCTTGTGACTTCTCTCCTCTCTTCCTTCTCCCTCATCCAGTTTATGAGGGAGGCATGAAGCCAAATTTTGATGGACCCATGACTGAAACACACTGACTTAAAATGTCTCAAGGGACAGTTTACAGGCAGATCAGTAGCTCTCCAGCTGGAATTTTTAAAGGAGACTGAGCTTACTATCTTTTGAAGGAGAACACTCTTCACACATATTTTGAGAACATGTGGAAACTTCTGTGTGAGATCGGATCAAGATCCATACAAATATTCTCTTCTTGACACTTGCTGCTAATAAAGAGGTGTATATGCCTCCAGATGCTTTTTCCAAAGTACATATAAGCATATGTTTCTTTGTAAAAAGAAAATCTAGCACTTTCAAATGATCTTTAAAACTTTATTATAAAGAGGACTGTTGATTAAATCATGACATCTGTTAACCTCACTCCCTATTCTCTTCTCTTACTTTGAATATTCATGGATTTTGGTAAAGCTGTGTTCAATTATTTCTTATTTAATTTTTAAAAAAGTTATATTTTGGGCTCCTTCTGAATTCTTAAGTGCTATTGGCATTTCTGATACAAAAGTATTTTTGCCAGTTCCTACCAACTTTATCTTATCCTTTCAACTTACAAATTTAATGACTGAACCTAGGTTATATTTTTTTTAGATTAATTCATAACTTTTGAAACGTTTGTTGCTCTATTTTGTTATTGTTACTTCCTTAGTTTCAAGCACTGCCAACTTAAGGTGGGCTTACGGAACACTCCTGTTCTTCATTCTATTATCTTCAAAAAAGCTTTGTGACCCTCATGCTCTATTCATTCTTTAACACTTGCAGTGTTATGGTGGGTTAAAAACAGACAGAAAATCCAAGACTAAATAAATAGCTGTTTTGGGAGACCACAGAGAATAACTTCAACCTACACATTACTGTCATATTGGGATAAAATAAAATAATGAACACGAAAGCCCTTTGAAAAATATAAAAGCATGCTATGTACATGTAATATTTGGCTTGACTTCAAGAAGAAACCAAACTGAAATGGCTTATTAGGATTTACCAAATGCCTGGCGTCAGATATCTGGGGAAAGAGTTTGGAGACACATAGCTAGCATTATTTTTTGAATTGGTTGAATACTCTACATTGTTTACTTACAAATGTTCTGCCTACAATTGTGACTTAACATGTAACAGAGCAATGGGGAGCGTTTTTTTTGTTTGTTTGTTTTTTCTTTTTTAACAGTAACCTAGACATTCCAATAAATATCAGGGGATATAAATCAGCAGAAAGTCTTAAAAGTGGCTGTTCTGACAAGAAGGAGCCAGTGTAATGTGGCTTTTCTATTAGCTTGGCTATAAAGTTGGCTATTAACTTAGCACTTAATTGGATCCTCCTAGAGTGGAATCATAAAAGCATTTAGTCCTGCAGGCTAGAGAACATGTTGTGCTTGCTGAATGGTGTTTAAAGTACTTTAAAAGTCTGGTTGTAATTGAGTGATGACTAAACACAACTTTATTATATCGGACATTTAGAGGTGGTAGGCATGATGTCTGCCTATATAGAATTGTGTCTGAAGGGCTGCATCTGTACCCTAGCTCTATTGTTTACAAACTGCATGATTTTGGTCATGTATTTTAGCCTTTATGAGCCTCAGTTTCTTCATCTGTATAGTGAGGATAACAGTATCTGTCTTTCTTACTTTGTAGAGTTAAAAGAATTAAGTTAAACCAGGCACAGGAAAGAGCTTTACTTATGGTGACAGAGGTCAATTTAGAACACAGATCTCCACAGCCTCTTTCTTTTTACAGTATATCAATCAGTACTGTTTTTTTTTGACATTTTCTACAAACTAAGGTCTGTATCCATGACTCATTTACATATCATTTACTGCCTAGCTATAAAAGATCATTAAAATTTAACTTTAAGCTTGTTAGAAGTTAGATTTAATTACCATGGATGTATAGATGCATTACTGAGCTTCCAACTAAAACTATAGCTAGGATAGTCCCTGAAGGAAAGCATTTTTTGTTTTTGTTTTGCATGTCTGTGCTTGGCTAAAACCTCTGTTTTTATAGAAGAGTCACATGAGATGATCTAACTTAAATCTAATTACAAAGAAGAATCTACAAAACAAATTAAAATCTTGTATGAAAGCCAAAACTTTCATTGTACTTTGATGGTCTTTGTAACATATATTTCTTCACCTTCATCCTAACATATATATTTTAAACATGTAATTTTACCATTAACATAAAAGGGGAAGTCATATTATGGCCTCAGAGACAGCTATTCTAGTATTATTTTTGTCTCAATAGATTCATTTGGTGATAATGTGTTATGTGAAAACATTTTTTTCTAAAGGTGCTTTTTTTTGGTTTCAAATAAGACAATTCTGGATTTTCCTTTATACTTAAAATTTATGGTAGATTGGATTAAATAATGTGTAAAATTTGCTTATAACTTTAAACTCCTAAGATCTAGAATTTAGAATTATAGGAAAAAATGAGATCAATATTTATTCTTCCAGCTATAGTCACATGGAAATTTGGGGCTAGTTTCTTTTCCACACATACACACAATACATAGGGGAATGTTCAACCTTGGGAACTTATTAAGGAATATCTCTCAAATTCTTTGTGAGTTTATAGCAGTTTAATTTTATAGTGTTCTATGATGGAAAACATATGAATTTATGTCTAAAATTTGAGCATATATCTTGCCTGATCTTGAGGATATCAAGTCTATATAGATCTCAGTTTTCTAATCTTTTAAATGGGCTTGTTTTGGAAGGATGCCTAGAACTGATAAGTTGGGGAGGGTGGGAGGTGACTGGAAGAAACTAGAAGAGCTATTGCTTCAAAGCTAGAGAATTTTTCAGTTTGGAAAGAGGTTAAAACTTGACTATTCATTGTTGACACCTTTTGATCTGGTGAAATGACCCAACTAACCCCTTTACAAAATGTAAAACTCATAGCTCCCTGGGTAGTGGAAAGCACTTTGAGTAAACCTAAGCACAGATGTTCTCAGTGGAGGACTTAGCTAAGTAGTCCCATTGGTAACAACTGTTGTTAGCTTCCAAGCCTGTGCTTTCTGTCTGCCCGCTTTGTCACTTTTGAGGTGGAGGCAATGCTTCTTTTCTTTTCATATCAATCTAAATGGATCAGGGCAGCCCTGTTGCTCATCTCTGGGGAAACATATATTCTTGAGGGAGAAGGTACTATCCAGAAATCTGAAACTGGGGCCTCGGAGAGGGCAGGGTGTTTATATCTAGAAAGTGAGGACAATGAAACTTACTTTGGAGTGTGGTTGTGCAAATTAAGTGAGCTAATGTGCGTAAGGCTTCTGGCACATAACAGATACTCAACCAGTAGGAGCTAGTTTGAAAATGCCCAAGATTGGTTTCCAAGTCCTACCACTGTCTCTTCATCTGGGATACATGGCAGATGTGGCAGAAAGGAAGGCAGTACTATACAGGGGCTGGCCTGTACGGTTGCACCCCACCCCTGGGAAATGAACCCGCAAACCTTAGGCAGGGCTCTGTGTGGCAGCTGGACAGGGTTCATAGCAGTGAGAATTGAAAGCAGCCTGTACCCCTAGCATGCCCTCAGTGCTGGCCCAGGAAGACAGGCTACCTGCAGTTCAGCAGAAATGTAGCCCCAGGCTTCCCAGGTGGCACTAGTGGTACAGAACCCACCTGCCAATAACAGGAGATATAAGAGACACGGCTTTGATCCCTAGGTCAGGAAGATCCCTTGGATGAGGGCATGGCAACCTATGCCAGTACTCTTGACTGGAGAATCCCATGGACAGAGGAGCCTGGTGGGCTACAGTCCATAGGATCACAAAGACTCGGACATGACTGAAGCGACTTAACATGCACAGGCAAGGGTCATATGCTCAGTCCCTAGTTTACACAGGCTTGCATTCACTTACTGAAACTTCAAACAGAAGAGACACAGCAATACGGGCAAAGGGACACTACTGTCAGGGAATGTGCCCAGAACAGTGCTATGTTGATGCTCTCTGATTATTTTAACCTCCAGTAACTACTTTTAAGTAAACGACAATTAAAGCATGAATTCAATGCTGAGCATCATCTTCCAAGAGTTTAACAGATATGAGCTGTAGGGGGATTAGGGTAATGGGAGCATATGGAATTTTTCTCTAATTTTGCATATAAGGAAATAGTAAGCAAAGTGATCCACAGAGTAAAAAGGAGCAAGCATGAACTAGTTATCTAGGGGAGTGGAAGATGCAACACAATAGGCAGGCAGCATGGAGGGAGGGCCATGGGATGTCTATGACCACAAATTTAAATTGAGTCCAGTTGGCATGGTTGTATGTTTCTCCCCAACACTTTTAAGCGTGAGGTAGCCAATGTGTGTGTGTTAGTCACTCATTCATGTCCAACTGTTTGCGACCCCATGGACTGTAGCCCACCAGGCTCCTCTGTCCATGGGATTCTCCAGGCAAGAATATTGGAGTGGGTAACCATTCCCTTCTCCAGGAGATCTTCCCAACCCAGGGATCGAACCCAGGTCTCCCACATTCCAGGCAGATTCTTTACCATCTGAGCCACCAGGGAAGCCTGAGCTGGTTTTATTAGAGTTGAGAATTTGCCAGGCAAGGAGAAAGGAGGAAGAAAGGAGAGAAGGCAAAGAAATTGAGGGTTTATGCAAGGGCTATCAATAGAAGTTGGGTAAGGAGGGAAGTAAGGACACAGGAGAAGAGTGGGGGATGAAAGAGGTGTCAGGGTCAGTAGATTCTAGGTCCCTAGTGGGCTTGAGGAAATTCTTTAAGCAAATCTTGGCATTAAAATCTTTATCCATTTTTTAAATGTTCTAAGAGTGGGACAATTCCTTGCCATCTTCCCAATTTACCTTTTTCTTTTTGCTCAAGTATTTATTGAACACCTACTATGTGCCACTGCTGTTCTAGGCACTAAGGATACACACACACACAAAATTATTAAGTAGATAATGTATCTCTGCATACATATTCTCATTTTGATACTTAAAACCACCACACAAAGTGAGCTGGTGAGGCCAGAGATGTCAGACTTTACCAGGATCAGAACAAGTTCCCACTTTACCTTTTTTATTCTCATTTGTTTCTTCCCCTTTCCACAGTTTAAATAGTAAGTTCAAGAGATGTTGCTTTACTGAGGGAGAGACATTTTTCCTAGTGCAGATTGTTGCATTTCCGGCAAAGAAGGAGTTAAATGGTGTTATTATGTTTGGAAGTACTTTAACATTATCCAGATTTGGCTTAAAGATAGGATTATACTGATGTCCTTTATTTTTCTCTTTAATTTACAAAGAGCTCTTTTATCTCAGACATTCTGATGCTTTATTGAAATTTTCTAAGTAATGCAGCCTATCACAGAGCAATTTTTTTGGGAGAGCTGCAATCTGATCCTTAAATTGGGGCAAGATTCTAGCAAAATAGAGGCCTCCTGGCCAGAGCATCTGCTCGGACTCCTAGCAGGAACACAGTTCTCATCAGGAACAACTGCAGAAGATCAGATGACAGAGGCCTTTTATCGGTTTGTTGCACTGGTCTTTCACCTACCTGAAAACTATCTTAAAACAATTGTTTTCCAAAGGCAATGATACAGCAGTCTGTTTTCTAGAGACCTTACACTCAATGAGGTCCTTGCTCAGAATGTTTGCCCTGAATATTCCAGAGCTTTCAGGTAGAACAAGCAGTTCACAAAGGCGCAGCAAAGACAGAGAATAATAGACTGCAAGATTCCGAAATCACAAAAGGTGAAAAAGTCTCCCGAATGTCTATCATCCCTGCTTTGCTGGAAGGGACCCTGAACACTCTCCATGTCCATCTTTCTGCATCTACTGCTGCTGCTACAGCTAAGTCGTTTCAGTCATGTCTGACTCTGTGTGACCCCATAGACGGCAGCCCACCAGGGTCCTCTGTCCCTGGGATTCTCCAGGCAGGAATTCCGGAGTGGGTTGCATTTCCTTCTCCAATGCATGCATGCATGCTAAGTCACTTCAGTTGTGTCCAATTCTGTGCAACCCCATAAACAGCAGCCCACCAGGTTCCTCTGTCCACGGGATTCTCCAGGCAAGAGTACTGGAGTGGGCTGCCATTTCCTTCTTCCTCTGCATCTACATGGGACCGCAATAAAGGTTTTAGAAAGACAGCTTTCTGCCCACTTAGAAATCAGGTCTCACATTCTGTCAATACCTCAGTAATTTTTTAAGGTTGATCTTATATTTATCTTTTAACAGAGTTACTCTTCTTTACCTTTACTCATTCTTCTATTGACTATTAAAGACTATTTCTAATTCAGAAGATAATTCGCTCCTTCTTCCTATAACAGACACACCTAATTTTTAATTTACCTTATTACCCCAAGAAAAATGAATCACGGTAATCTAGGGTTTAAGTCTTGACTTTCTGTGTTTTTAATCGGTGAAGAGCATACCCTTTTGTAAAGTGACTGGGATTCTCCCTCGGTACACCCCCACTCACCTTTCCTAGCATCATGGAATGGTAGACAGAGAAATACAGCTGAAGTCAGAAGCCTCTACCCCTGACTCTGCTATTACAAGCTGCATCATCACAGTTTATATTATTCTTAATTTATAGCCCCAGTTTGGTTATCTTCAAAATATGAAGCATACCTATACTCCAGATAAATCAGGTAACAAATGTAAAAAGCAATTTGTAACTGGTAAAATATTGTACAAGTCCATCTATTTTTATGATTTACTCCCAAATGCTCCATGTTAGCTTGTTTGGGGTCCTCCCAGGACCCCTCTCCTTCCCTCTTCTCTTTCTTTGCCCACCCCTTCCCCTCTCCTTTCCCTAGTGTCCAGCTGTCCTCCATGAATGTTGCTGTAGCAGAAATCTCAGAGACTACAGAAAAACTAAAAATCCAGTCAAAGAAGACATTGATACCAGAGAACAGAAACTTTCCTGTTAATCATATTTCTTAGAGGGCACAGTAAGACTGGGCAAAGGAGGAAAGAGAGAGGAAAAAACAGACTGGTAACAAGAGCAGGAAAGGAGTGAAGAAGAGAAGAAGCAGAAAAGAATCCACCAGAAGTGGGGAAGCATAGAACTCAACATCCCCCCAACCCTCTGAACCCTGCTGGGAAAAGAAGGTAGAAGGACAGAATTATTCCAACAAACCATGAGACTATAACAAGGGAATTTGAACAGAAAAGAGAAAAGGAAGCCCAAAAGAAGAAAATTATTCTCAGGGAGAAGAGTATCAGGTAGCATTGCAGTAGGCACTGTGATAAACTAAAGTTATGATACAGTATAAACTGCTGAAATAGATTAATAAGAGTATGTGATTCGTACCAATTACTGGAAAGTAATATAAATCACTGTTATAGATTGTACTGCCAATAAATACTCTATGGCCAATAAAATATAGAAAAGATATTTGTTTAAAATGTAGTTGACTTCTGTACAGCAAAGGAAACCATAAACAAAATGAAAAGACAACCCACAGGATGAGAGAACATATTTCCAAATGAAGCAACCAACAAGGGATTGATCTCCAAAATATACAAACAGTTCATGCAGCTCTATGTCAAAGAAATAAAAATAACAACCCAATCAAAAAAAAAAAAAAAATGGGCAGAAGCTCTAAATAGACATTTCTCTGAAGAAGACATACAAATGGCCAAAAAGCACATCAAAATTACAGAGATCACTTCATGCCAGTCAGGATGGCCATCATCAAAAAACACGTACAAATAATAAATGCTGGAGAGGGTGTGAAGAAGGACACCCTACTACACTGTTGGTGGGAATGTAAATTGGTATAGCCACTATGGAGAATAGTGTGGAGGTTCCTTTAAAAACCAAAAATAGAGCTTCCATATGATCCAGAAATTCCACTCCTGGGCTTATAGCCAGAGAAAAACATGGTTCAAAAGAATATCAGTTCAGTTCAGTCACTCAGTCATGTCCAACTCTTTGTGACCCCATGGACTGCAGCATACCAGGCCTCCCTGTCCATCACCAACTCCCGGAATTTACCCAAACTCATGTGCTGAGTTTGGGTAAATTGAGTTGGTGATGCCATCCAACCACCTCATCTTCTGTTGTCCCCTTCTCCTCCTGCTCTCAATCTTTCCCAGAATCAGGGTCTTTTCACATGAGTCAGCTCTTCGAATCAGGTGGCCAAAGTATTGGAGTTTCAACTTCAACATCAGTCCCTCCAATGAACACGCAGGACTGATCTCCTTTAGGATGGACTGGTTGGATCTCCTTGCAGTCCAAGGGACTCTCAAGAGTCTTCTCCAACACCACAGTTCAAAAGCATCAATTCTTTAGCGCTCAGGTTTCTTTATAGTCCAACTCTCACATCCATACATGACCACTGGAAAAACCATAGCCTTGACTAGACGGACCTTTGTTGACAAAGTAATGTCTCTACTTTTTAATATGCTGTCTAGGTTGGTCATAACTTTCCTTCCAAGGAGCAAGCGTCTTTTAATTACATGGCTGCAGTCACCATCTACAATGATTTTTTGATATATGCACCCCAATATTCATTGCAGCACTGTTTACAATAGCCAAGACATGGAAGCAGTCTAAATGTCCATCAACAGAAGAATGGATAAAGATTATGTGGGACATATATATAATGGAATATTACTTAGGCTTAAAACGAATGAAATAATGCCATTTGTACCAATTGGATGAACCTAGAGATTATCATACTAAGTGAAGTAAGTCAGACAGAGAAAGACAAATATCATAAAATACCACTCATATGTGGAATCTGATTTTTTTAAATGATACAATACAAATGAACTTATTCAAAAAACTGAAACATACTTACTGATACTGAAAACAAACTTATGGTACCAAAGGGGAAACGTTGGGGGGTGAGATAAATCAAGAGCTTGAGATGAACATATACTACAATATATAAGACAGATAATCAACAAGGACCTACTGTATAGCACAGGGAACTCTACTCAATATTCTGTGATAACTTACATAAGAAAAGAATCTTAAAAAAGAATGAATATATGTATGTGTATATATATATATAATTGAATCATCTTGATGTATATCTGAAACTAACACAACATTGTTAAATCAACTATACTTCAATACAAAAATTTTAATGTGGTTGGGTCTCATGCTTTTACACTCTATCCATGTTGTAGAAAGAATGAAAGTAGGAGATGAAGAAACACACATTACAATCTGCCTGTTCCCACCTCTAAGGAATCAAATGGCACTCTGCAATCACTTGTAAGTAGGAAGACAGGCTTTTGATGGACACCAGGTATGGGAGTTGGAAAAATGAAGGAATTGGAGGAGGAATCACAACTAAAAGGTATGGACTGGGATTCACAGAGGGAGAAGAGTAGCCTAGATGGAGCAGCAATCCTATAAGGGACCAGACTTTTTCTAGTGGAATTTCTTTAGCAGTAAAACTGCTAATTCCTAGTCTAACTTGTAATCTACACAAGCCCATTTGCCGACCTAAATTCCTATGGAAATATCACCACCCAAATCCTCAGTCTCTTCTGACACACATATAAGATGTCTTTCTCTGAACCTGGCTAACAACAGTAGCAGGCTACCTTATGTCTTGATCTCCCATCCCCACCAAGACTATTTCAGAAACTAACACAAGGGCTAGCAACCAGGATAGTGAGCTAAGTTTGAGAGAATTATATTCTGCATCTTCAAACTCCCCAGAAAACCACAGAGGTAAACTATTTCTGTTTCATATTCCAAAAGAACCCTATGACTCATTCCATTCTTCTTTCCTGATTGGTCCTCTTTCTGCTTACATCCATCTCAAGCAAATTGAACCTTTGTTACCCCACTGTAAGCATGAATATAGGTTTCTCATGTAGTACTGTTTTGAGATTCATCAAGATAATTTCACTCCTGTCTTGCTGCTCTGAAATTATCCATCTTATGGAAAATTGAATGTAGGTGCATTATCTAAAGGTTGAATAAGGTGCCAGTGAAAAGTGAGGCCATCTTTTGTTGGCTGGGGAGACTGGGCTTTTTTCTCATATGATTCAGGTAAATACCTCTGTCACCAGGCTTCTAGGCAGCTTTTATGGCCATAGGTTATCTGCTTATGCCCTGTCCAAACATGTTATTTGTTCAGTTGGGTCCAAATCTCTGTGACCCCATGGACTATAGCCCGCAAGTCTCCTCTGTTCATGGAATTCTCCAGGCAGAAATACTGGATTGGGTGGCTGCCAACAAAAGAGAAAACACACACACACCCCCCCAAAAAAATTCTAGGCTCCTCCATTGACCTCAAAACTGGCACTTGATGACTTCTGGGTTCTGACCTCACTTGCAGGTTCAGAATCCTAAAGCTGTAGATTCTACCTTCACATCCCATTCAAACAGTGAAGCAACATTCAAGTCTCCATTTTTCTAGATTATTGTGTAAAGCAACTACAGAGAGAGAATTTTTGCCTACAGGGCAAAACCCTTCAACTTTCACTGTGAATAGAGCCAGTGAGACTGAGCAGAGAACATCTTCCTCTGCTACTTGCTAGATTTTATAACAAGAAGGTGAACAAGGAGAGCCACAGGGACAGTTACTTTGTATAAATCAGGAGCATCTGGTTTCTTGAGATTGGAAAGCAAACTTGGGAGAGCCAATATTACACTTACAAATACTCAAATTCAGAATAACTAGTACACAGTGAACCTCTATGTTGTGAGGTTAAGAGGGATTTATCCTTTTGTTTGTATGTGAAAATTAAATAATAACAAATTCTATTTTGTGCACATGTATGAGTGCATGCTAAGTTTTTTCAGTCATGTCCTACTCTTTGCAACCCTGTTGACTGTAGCCTGCCAGGCTCCTCTGTCCTTGGGATTCTCCTAACAGGAATTCTAGAGTAGGTTGCCATGCCCTACTCTAGGGGATCTGTCCCACCCAGGGATAGAACCCGCATCTCCTGTGGCTCCTGTATTGCAGGTGGATTCTTTACCTCTGAGCCACCAGGGAAACCCTTTGTGTACATATTACCAAATAATATGTCCTAAATACAGCCCACTATATTTCCCTTGAATTTTTAAATAGGCAGCTAGGTTTCATTTCAGTAGCTTCCCTTAGTATAAATATGCTCACAGCATTACATCCACATTTCATTACTGGACACTTTATCATTTTGCTCTTGATTTAATAGATTAGAATTTAACTGTTCATGTTTCTTTATTATAATCCTCTCCCCCTCTAAATTTGGAACAATAAAGTGTATACAGAGAAATGCATTATTTTAAAATAACAACAAAGATTGTAACTTCCAGTCAATGAAAACACCTTTCCTCCCATCCCAAACATATAGGAATAAAACATGCATAGCAATACAAAAATATGAAGTATAATACATCAGTTCAGTTCAGTTCAGTCACTCAATCATGTCTGACTCTTTGTGACCCCATGGACTGCAGCACACCAGGCTTACCTGTCCATCACCAACTCCCGGAGCCTACTCAAACTGATGTCCATAACATTGGTGATGCCATCCACCATCTCATCCTCTGTCATCCCCTTCTCAACACACCTTCAATCTTTCCAAGAATCAGGGTCTTTTCCAATGAGTCTGTTCTTTGTATCAGGTGGCCAAAGTATTGAAGTTTCAACTTCAACATCAGTCCTTCCAATGAATATTCAGGACTGATTTCCTTTGGGATGAACTGGCTGATCTTGCAGTCCAAGGGACTCTCAAGAGTCTTCTCCAATACCACAGTTCAAAAGCATCAATTCTTCAGCATTCAGCTTTCTTTATAGTCCAACTCTCACATCCATACATGACTACTGGAAAAACCATAGCTTTGACTAGATGGACCTTTGTTGGTAAAGTAAGGTCTCTGCCTTTTTTTTTTTAATATGCTGTCAAGGTTGCTCATAGTTTCTCTTCCAAAGAGCAAGCATATTTTAATTTCATGGCTGAAGTCACCATCTGCAGTGATTTTGGAGCCCAAAAAAGTAAAGTCTCTCACTGTTTCCATTGTTTCACCATCTATTTGCCATGAAATGATGGGACCGGATGCCATGACCTTAGTTTTCCGAATGTTGACCTTTAAGTCAACTTTTTCACTCTCCTCTTTCACTTTCATTAAGAGGCTCTTTAGTTTTGGGGTTTTTTTTTTTTTTTTTTTTTTTTGGCTTTCTGCCATAAGGGTGGTGTCATCTGCATATCTGAGGTTATTGATATTTCTCCCGGCAGTCTTGATTCCAGCTTGTGCTTCATCTAGCCTGGCATTTCTCATGATATACTCTGCATAGAAGTTAAATAAGCAGGGTGACAATATACAGCCTTCACTTCCTCCTTTCCCAATTTGGAACAAGTCTGTTGTTTCATGTACAAGTTCTATCTGTTGCTTCTTGACCTGCCTAGGTTTCTCAGGAGGCAGGTAAGGTGGTCTGGTATTCCCATCTCTTTAAGAATTTTCCACAGTTTGTGGTGATCCACACAGTCAAAGGCTTTGACATAGTCAATCAAACAAAAGTAGATGTTTTTTCTGGAACTGTCTTGCTTTTTTGATGATCTAATAAATGTTGGCAATTTGATCGCTGGTTCCTCTGCCTTTTCTAAATCCAGCTTGAATATCTGGAAGTTCACAGTTCACATACTGTTGAAGCCTGGCTTGGAGAATTATGAATATTACTTTGGTAGCGTGTGAGATGAGTGCAATTGTGCAGTAGTTTGAGCATTCTTTGGCATTGCCTTTCTTTGGGATTGGAATGAAAACTGACCTTTTCCAGTCCTGTTGCCACTGCTGAGTTTTCCAAATTTGCTGGAATATAGAGTGCAGCACTTTCACAGCATCATCTTTTAGGATTTGAAATACCTCAACTGGAATTCCATCACCTCTACTAGCTTTGTTCACAGCGATGCTTTCTAATTCCCACTTGACTTCGCATTCCAGGATGTCTGGCTCTAGGTGAGTGATCACACTATAGTGGTTATCTGGGTCAGGAAGATCTTTTTTGTCTAGTTCTGTGTATTCTTGTGCCTCTTCTTAATATCGTCTGCTTCTATTAGGTCCATACCATTTCTGTCCTTTATTGTGCTCATCTTTGCATGAAATGTTCCCTTGGTATCTCTAATTTTCTTGAAGAGATCTCTAGTCCTTCCCATTCTATTGTTTTCCTCTATTTCTTTGCACTGATAGCTGAGGAAGGCTTTCTTATCTCTCCTTGCTACTCTTTGGAACTCTGCATTCAAATGAGTATATCTTTCCTTTTCTCCTTTGCCTTTAGTTTGTCTTCTTTTCTCAGCTATTTGTAAGGCCTCCTCAGACAACCATTTTGCCTTTTTGCATTTCTGTTTCTTAAGGATGGTCTTGATCACTACCTCCTATATAATGTCATGAACCTCCGTCCATAGTTCTTCAGGTCTAATCCCTTGAATCTTTGTCATTTTCACTGTATAATTATATAGGATTTGATTTAGGTCATACCTGAATGGTATAGTGGTTTTCTCTACTTTCTTCAATTTAAGTCTGAATTTGGCAATAAGGAGTTCATGATCTGAGCCACAGTCAATTCCTGGTCTTGTTTTTGCTGACTGTATAGAGCTTCTCCATCTTTGGCTGCAAAGAATATAATCAGTCTGATTTCAGTATTGACCATCTGGTGATTTCCATGTGTAGAGTCTTCTCTTGTGTTTTTGGAAGAGGGTGTTTGCTTTGACTAGTGCGTTCTCTTTGCAAAGCTCTGTTAGCCTTTGACCTGCTTTATTCTGTACTCCAAGGCCAAATTGCCTGTTACTCCAGGTATTTCTTTTGGAAATGCAAAAGTATTTCCTACTTTTGCATTCCAGTCCCCTATAATGAAAAGGACATCTTTTGGGGGTGTTAGTTCTAGAAGGTCTTGTAGGTCTTCATAGAACCGTTCAACTTCAGCTTCTTCAACATTACTGGCCAGGGCATAGACTTGGATTACTGTGATGTTGAATGGTTTGCATTGGAAATAAACAGAGATCGTTCTGTTGTTTTTGAGATTTCATCCAAGTACTGCATTTCGGACTCTTTCCTTGACTATAATGGCTCCATTTCTTCAAAGGGATTTTTGCTCACAGTAGTAGATATAATGGTCATCTGAGTTAAATTCACCCATTCCAGTCCATTTTAGTTCACTGAATTCCTAAAATGTTGATGTTCACTCTTGCCATCTCCTGTTTGACCACTTCCAATTTGCCTTGATTCATGGACCTAACATTCCAGATTCCTTTGCAGTATTGCTCTTTACAGCATCAGACTTTACTTCCATCACCTGTCACATCCACAACTGGGTGTTGTTTTTGCTTTGCCTCTGTCTCTTCATTCTGGAGTTATTTCTCCACTCTTCTCCAGTAGCATATTGGGCACCTACCGACCTGGGGAGTTCATCTTTCAGTATCATACCTTTTTGCCTTTTCATACTGTTCATGGGGTTCTCAAGGCAAGAATACCGAAGTGGTTTGTCGTTCCCTTCTCCAGTGGACCATGTTTTGTCAGAACTCTCCTCCATGAGTTCTGCCTTTGCTCTTGGATGGCCATCTTAGGTGGCCCTACATGACATGGCTCATATTTTCATTGAGTTAGACATGTGATCAGTTTGGTTAGTTTTCTGTGATTGTGGTTTTCATTCTGTCTGCCCTCTGATGTATAGGGATAAGAGGCCTATCAAATATCATAAATGCTGCTGCTGCTAAGTCGTTTCAGTAGTGTCTGACTCTGTGCGACCCCATAGACAGCAGCCCACCAGGCTCCCCCGTCCCTGAGATTCTCTAGGCAAGAACACTGGAGTGGGTTGCCATTTCCTTCTCCAATGCATGAAAATGAAAAGTGAAAGTGAAGTCGCTCAGTCATGTCTGACTCTTCACGACCCCACGGACTGCAGCCTACCAGGCTCCTCCGCCCTTGGGAGTTTCCAGGCAAGAGTACTGGAGTGGGGTGCCATTGCCTTCTCCAAAATATCATACCTAGATAAGTTCAAAAGCAAGATAGGGAAGTCTCTGGATGCTAAAACAGAAGCAGAAACTAAAAGCCATGACAAGAGAGAAGTGAGAGCAAAGGCAGTTAACTGTTTAGGTGTCTTTGTATAAATGAGAAAATGGACCACCCTCTGAGTAGATTCACCCACATGGCCGCAGGACTCAAAGCATGGAGCTCAAGCCTGATTTTGCCCCAGTACACCACTTTGCCCAGGTGCCCTTGTGTAGGACATAATCTGTACAGTTTTACTTAGTGGCCCTGATGAGTGGAAGCTGAAGCTAAATCACTTAGAGGGGTTTTGAAACTGGAAATTTCAAAGGGGGGATAGAGGGATAGAATAAGTTCATCTTTGATGAAAGGGCCCTAAATCTTAAGTCATAGAGATCAGGAAGCTGATTGTAAATCAGTGCTCATAGCAGCATTATTCACAATAGCCAAAAGTGGAAGCAACCCAAGTGTCCACTGAGGGAAGTCTGGAAAAACAAAATGATATATACATACATAGAATGTTATTCAGCCTTGAAAAGTAAGGAAATTCCTGAAGGAAATGCTGCTACATGAACAAACCTTGAGGACATTATGATAAGTGAAATGAACCAATCACCAAAACACAATACTGTATGATCCCTTAAAATAGTCAAGCTCATGAAAACAAAAAGTAAAATGGTCACTTCCAAGGGCTTAGGGGAAGGAAAAATGGGGAGTTATTGTTAATGGGATGGAATTTCACTTTGGGAAGATAAAAGTTTTAGAGATGGAGGTGGTGATGTTAGCATACCAGTGTGAACATAGTTAAT
Source organism: Bos taurus (assembly GCF_002263795.3). Lineage (NCBI taxonomy): Eukaryota > Metazoa > Chordata > Mammalia > Artiodactyla > Bovidae > Bos > Bos taurus. The sequence goes on from NC_037337.1 coordinate 59,498,810, forward strand.
GACATTGAACTGTACGCTTAAGTACTGTACACAACTTTAGAACTGTACACAACAGTTAAGAGAGTAAAATTTTGTGTATTTTTGCCACAAGTTCTAATAAAAATTATTTTAATAAATAAATACAAACTTTAAAAATAAGATCATAATATTAATAAAAGAAAAGGAGCTGAAACCTAAGTCCCCACATAATGCCAGGAGCAAAAAAGAGGCTGCCCTTGAAGTAAATCTAAAGTACTATGGACTTTAGCAGAAGTAACAAGGAATTCTGCTGTGAGCCTGTGTGTGCATGCTCAGTCACTCAGTTGTGTCTGACTCTTTGTGACCCCATGGACTGCAGCTTGCCAGGAAGGAGGGATAAAGCACAGAGGATTTTAGAAAGTGAAACTATTCTGTATGATACTACAATGGTGGGTACATTTGCCAAAACCAATAGAGTGTTCAACACTGAGAATGACCCCGAATGTAAACTCTGATCTTTGGGTGATAATATTGTCGCTCATCAATAGTAACAAACATACCACATGGTGTAGGATGTCAACAATAGGAGAAGTTATGGGTGTGTGGGGACAGAGGGTATATGAGAACTCTGGACTTTTCACTATAAATATAAAATAGTTGAAAAAATAAAATGTATTTTATTAAAATAAAAAAACTACCAGAGAGAAAAAAGAAAATACTTATGAGAATGTCATCTGAGAGATAATAGACTCTTCATCAAAACAGTAGATTTTAGAAAACAATGGATTAATATCTTCAAAGTACTGAGGAAAAATAATAGTAATGTAATCTATATATGGAGAAGGAAATGGCAACCCACTCCAGTGTTCTTGCCTGGAGAATCCCAGGGACGGGGGAGCCTGGTGGGCTGCTATCTATGGGATCACACAGAGTTGGACAAGACTGAAGCTACTTAGCAGTAGCAGCAATCTATATATATATATATATATCCTTAATTAATAATGAAGCCAAAATAAAGACTTCTTCAGACATTTAAAGACTAAGGTAATTTACTGCCCAGATCCTCATTGAAAGAACTGCAAAACTTTCTCATTTAGGAAAAATAAAATTAAAACTTTAAGAAGCTCCCATTGGCCAAATACAGGAGAAAAAGTGGGCATCAAATAAAATATTGACTGCATTAGATTAAAACACACTAAATGTATAAAAAATACCCAAGTTCATAATTTTTCAGAATCAAAATCAAATAAGAGATACAATCACACACAATTTTCATGCATTGGTCATCATAGAAACATAAGGTACAAATGCTTACTTTGAAAATTGGCAATTAAAAATAATAAGATTTATCCTGCCTTTCCTGAAGGAGCTATGCTTCATGATAACCAAATAGTTGATGAGAGAAATTTCTTCACAAAAAACTTCAGTTAATAAATATAAAGCAAATATAGAATTAGAAGTTCTCCAATTTTCAAACTAATCAAATAGTTGATACAAGCAAAGCTAGTCAATGGTTGAAACCCTAAATAGAAGGTTGATGGAGAACTTTACAATGAAGGGATCAGACTGTCGCACTCTGAACCGACTGATCAATCTTAGCAACACTGATAATGATACAATCAGACATGTTCATTTCAGTTCAGTTCAGTCGCTCAGTCATGTCCGACTCTTTGCGACCCCATGAATCACAGCACACCAGGCCTCCCTGTCCATCACCAGCTCCCGAGTTCACTCAAACTCATATCCATCGAGTCGGTGATGGCATCCAGCCATCTCATCCTCTGTCGTCCCCTTCTCCTCCTCCCCCCAATCCCTCCCAGCATCAGGGTCTTTTCCAATGAGTCAGCTCTTTGCATGAGGTGGCCAAAGTATTAGAGTTTCAGCATCAGTCCTTCCAGTGAACACCCAGGACTGAGCTCCTTTAGGATGGACTGGTTGGATCTCCTTGCTGTCCAAGGGACTCTCAAGAGTCTTATCCAACACCACAGTTCAAAAGCATCAATTCTTCAGCGCTCAGGCAGCCCAGCTTTCTTTATAGTCCAACTCTCGCATCCATACATGACCACTGGAAAAACCATAGCCTTGACTAGACGGACCTTTGTTGGCAAAGTAATGTCTCTGCTTTTGAATATGCTATCTAGGTTGGTCATAACTTTCCTTCCAAGGAGTAAGCGTCTTTTAATTTCATGGCTATAGTCACCATCTGCAGTGATTTTGGAGCCCCAAAAAATAAAGTCTGATCCTGTTTCCACTGTTTCCCCATCTATTTCCCATGAAGTGATGGGACCAGATGCCATGATCTTCGTTTTCTGAATGTTGAGCTTTAAGCCAACTTTTTCACTCTCCTCTTTCACTTTCATCAAGAGGCTTTTTAGTTCCTTTTCACTTTCTGTCATAAGGGTTGTGTCATCTGCATATCTGAGGTTATTGATATTTCTCCCAGCAGTCTTGATTCCAGCTTGTGCTTCTTCCAGCCCGGTGTTTCTCATGATGTACTCTGCATATAAGTTAAATAAGCAGGGTGACAGTATACAGCCTTGACGTACTCCTTTTCCTATTTGGATCCAGTCTGTGTTCCATGTCCAGTTCTAACTGTTGCTTCCTGACGTGCATACAGGTTTCTCAAGAGGCAGATCAGGTGGTCTGGTATTCCCATCTCTTTCATAATTTTCCACAGTTTATTGTGATCCACACAGTCAAAGGCTTTGGGATAGTCAATAAAGCAGAAATAGATGTTTTTCTGGAACTCTCTTGCTTTTTCGATGATCCAGCAGATGTTGGCAATTTGATCTCTGGTTCCTCTACCTTTTCTAAAACCAGCTTGAACATCTGGAAGTTATCAGACATGTTAGGCCTTCTGATTTGATACAATATGAAGTCCAGTATATGGCACCAACTCTGAAGTATTTTTGCCAGAAGTATTGGGTCTAACTGTGCCTCCCTTGGGCTTCCCTGATGGCTCAGACAGTAAAGACCTGCCTGCAATGCAGGAGACTTGGATTCCATCCCTGGGTCAGGAAGATTCCCTGGAGAAGGGAATGGCTACCCACTCTTAGAGTCTTACGTGGAGAATTTCATGGATGGAAGAGCCTGGCAGGCTATAGTCCATTTGGTTGCAATGTTTTGGACACAACTGAGAGACTCACACTTTCACTTTTTTTTTTTGCCTCCCTTAACCTAGTTTCCAGAGACAGGAGTACATGACAGATTAATAAGGTAGATGATCCCAGGTGCCAGCAGACAAATTCAGAATGTGGGACATTGTACAAAACAACTCATCTAATTTATTCTGTAAATTAATGTCATATTGAAAAGAAGGAGAAGAAGGAGGAGATAACTTATTAAATCAGTTTTCTCAACCAAAGATGATTTTGTCCTCAGTGGGGGTAACAATGTCTGGAGAAATTATTGATTGTCACAATGTGAGGGGTGCTACTGGAATCTAGGAAGCAGAGGTCAAGTATGCTGCTGTACATCTTACAATGCGCAACACATCCTCCACTCCCATCCCTATAAGAATTATCTGGTCTGAAATATCAATAATGCCACTGTCGAGAAACCCTGAACTAAATGAGATGTTTTAAATTAATTAATTATTTTATTTTGGCTGTGTTGGGTCTTCATTGCTGCTCAAGAGATTTCTCTAGTTGCAGAGAGCAGGGGGCAACTCTCTAGTTGTGGTATGTGCTTCTCCTTGCAGTGGCTTCAGTATTTGAGACATACAGGCTTAGTTCCTCCGCAGCACGTGGGATTCTCCCAGAGGAGGGATTCATCCCGTGTCCCCTGCATTGGCAAGTGGATTCCCAATCACTGGACCACTAAGGAGGTCTCTAAAGAGATTAAAGAGACACCAATCTAATTTAGTGTCTGGGTCTTTTTTGAATCCTGGTTTAAACAAACCAAAATCACAAAGAGACATTTTTTAAGTACTCAGGGAAATTTGAATATAGACTGGGTATTAAATGATACTGAAGAATTACTTTGGTTATGATACTGATATTGTCTGTTGTATATAAGAAACTGTGTCTAATTTTTAGATATCCATACCAAAGTATGTAGGAATAAAATGGTATGATATCGGGTATTTTCTTTAAAATATCTCAGCAAAGAGAGAGAGAATAGCTAGATTATCTATGTATAATAAAATATTGATAATTCTAGAATCTTGGTGATGGTTTTGTGAGAGTTCCCTGTATCTTTGTGTATATTTGACAAAATTTTCACATAAACACAAAGGATATTCTTCAGAAAGAAGGAATTTAGCAAGGAACAATGGTTGTTATTCATGGAGGAATCCTACTGGAGTGTAAGGATTAATAGGATTCCGGTTTAAACCTGAATGAGTAGAGTAAGCAGTTGGTGCCCTTGCAGATCCTCATTTGGCATAACAGTGGCCAGGTGCTTAGAATCGCAATTCAATGAGAAGAAACAAGGCCTCCATGCTCACCAAAAATATATCTGAAAAAAATGGATTATGATGGGTTCATTCTAATTCAGAAGCAATGGTTATACATATCTGCTGAAGAATTTTTCTCACTTCACTTCTGTAGTAGAGGCTTTTGAGAAATTTGAATACTCTTAAAAAATTTCAATATTAGGAAAAACCATTGAGCCAGCAAGGAAGGAATCTTCTACTGTGCTTCTTGTTTGTCTCTATTCTCAAAGAAACTGTCATTCTTTACATCTTAGTTTATTTGATGACTGTACCTCTCAGAATATTAAGGACAGATGATTTTCTATTTGTGATTTCCCTTAGCTTGTTACCATGCAAGGTCCAGACACTTAATATGACTTCAATATTGTGGGTGCAGTGTTCCTCATGATTGATGTTAACATGGATATCAAGTCAAAGACATACTTGCACTGGCCAAATAGAATCTTACTGTCTGCTGTAAAGTGTGGAAAAGCTCATTTACCTGCATTGCATAACTCAAGTCTGGACCATAGTATGAGTGATTTTCACTGGTGCAATGTGTTGGATAATAGCCTGCAAAATGAGCTTTCCAAGTTCTAATCCCAGTACCTGTGAATACAATTATTGGAGGACGGAGGGAATGAAAAGTACCCACCAAACTGAGAGGATGTCTTGAGACCAGAAAAGGAGGCAGACAGTTCCATATAATGAATAGATCAATATACCATTGGGTAATTTATAGGATGACTTCCCAGGTGGCACCATGGTTAAGAATCCGCCTGCTAATGCAGGGAGATGCAAGAGACTTGGGTTTGATCGCTGGGTTGGGAAGACCCCCAGGAGTAGGAAATGGCAACCCACTCCAGTATTCTTGCCTGGGAAATTCCATGGTCAGAGAAACCTGGCTGGGCTACAGTTCATGGGGTTGCAAAACAGTCAGAGATGACGCATCAACTAAACAACAACAATAACAAACTTATAAGATGGGATTTGCTGGACAACGATTTGAAACATTTGCAGCTGCACTCTGCACTGTGGAGAGGGCACTGGGACATTTTATAGTTAACCTAGGGAATGGGGATGCCTGCTTGGAAACAGGAAATGCATTCCAGGGTCAAGATAACTGAATGAGTAACCAGTCTTAGGCGCACCAGGAATATGTCAACAAGTCTTCATCATTGTTTGGGAACTAATGAAACATAGAAGCCACCTACTCCTGATGATTATTAAACAGTATCTATTAACTACAAAGGTCTTGACAACAGGGCAGTGATTTACCACACAGTACAGTCCTGAGTAGGGTCAGCAGGGAAACAGGAGAAACTGCATGGGCCTCAAGATGCCGTCAGTTATGCTCACACCCATATAGCAACCTTATTTGGAAATATGGTCTTTGCAGATGTAATTAAGTTAAGAATCTTGGGGTAAGATCATCCTAGATTGAGGGTAAGCTCTAAATACAATCGTTGAGTCCTTACAAGAAAAAAGAGAAGGAGATTTGAGACACAAGAGAGACACAGGAAAAGCCATGTGAAGATGCAAGCAGAGATTGGAGTTATACACCTCAGGCGAAGGAATTCCAAAATTTCCAGCCACCATGAAGAGTTGCTAATAAAAGATAGGAATGGGGCACAGAACGGACGCTCCCTCAGAGCTTCCACGGGAAACCAACCCTGCAAATACCTTGATTTTGGACTTTGGGCCCAAGAACTATGAGAGCTAAATTGCTGCTGTTTTAAGCAAACCAGTTTGTGGTAGGTAATTACAGGCAGATTCTCACACAAATACCCTGATGAATGAAAACAAATAACTCTTAGATTCTTAGATGGCCTCCATTTGGTCATGTATTCACTCATTTTCTCATTCATTCATTCATCAAATATCTATTATATACTTGGCTGTAAAATATGACTGAGACTTTCTAGATTCTTTGACACTTTATTATCCAGGGTAAATCTGGTTACTACTAACTCTGTAGGTGGGAGAGAGCTTACTGTAGATATATGTACTTCAAAAGAGCTGTCATCTTCTAAATTCTTCATGAGTTACCTTCATATCCTGCCTAACAGTTGGCTAACAAATGGCAATAACAAGAAATAAAATAAGATTTTTCTGTTTTCTCAGAATGTCCTTTAAGGGCATAAAGTTGAAAACAAGGGGTAATAAATACTCCCACACTGAGAGGAAAGGTGCTAGATACATCTCTGCAGGATTATGAAAAGATAAAACCCTTACCACACATACTCTAAATATGAGGGGGAAAATGTTCGTTAGAAAAACATCATTGAAAGGAATTCATAGACTCAAAGGTTTCTGTTCTTGGGAACACTCCCTACAGCTGTGCTAAGTGTATATTGCACAACCACAGGGGGCACCGTTCACCTCACAGTCAATGGAGATTTGTATAGTACTACACCAGTTTACCAGCAGATGGCAGTAAAATATCTTGTGGAGTAAGATATTTTTCCTAATTCTCACAAGGGTGTATGCCCTAGCAAAGGTGCTATTTTTTTTCAGTCTTCTGTATACCCTCCCCCAAGCCAGCTATGTAGAGTTCAAAGAAAATTTCACAGAAATCAGGATAGCCTGCAACAGGAGAGACTAACATATTAGTCAGTCCCTGAATGAATGCTGGCTAAGTTACAGAAACTCTCAGGCCTGCACCAAGCTGTTTACTATCAGAGCAGAGCCTGGGAATCCTGGGAGAGTCTGATAACTGTCCCAGGAGTCTTGGGCTTAATGCTTGCTCTATATCTGGAGAGGTCTGAAGGCAGGAGACTGGCTAGAGCTACCATGATAGAAGTCAAGGGGAGGGGAGTCAGAACTTGTCAAAAACTGCTCTTCTACCACGTGGCATGGCAAGAATACAGGAATTCACCAGGCCAAACGGACACCTGGGTACAGGTAGCCAGGTGTGAGCTATCTGAAAGAACCTTGTCTGAGAGAAGTGACAGATCTCTGAGTGACAGTCCCCACCTCACCAAAAAGAGCGAATGCACAACAAGAAAACAGAAAAGGCGAGGGGAGATCACTAAAGGTCACCCAGAGAGATCACCTTAAACACAGAAAAGTGTGCGGAGGTCCAACGCAGGTTTGCCAAAGAACCCATAAAGTGCCGAAAAATATTTGCTCACATACTGTTATAGAAGGCATTCCACAGCCAAGAGAAAACTATAAACAGCACCAGCCTTTGCTCACTGACCTGTCATCCATTCATCCCACCCTGTTCTGGAGAAGTCAGAAACTGCAAAAGAGTAGGGGCAAGAAAAGTGAAAAATAAACCATGTCCCACCTCCCCTTCCTCAGTGTGGGTTCCCATGGCACCAATCAAAGCCTAAGGAACTACTTCCCACTGTATAACCTTTGTTCTGTCTGAAGAGAATCTAGATTTTTATTTGTTAGTCTCCTTTCCCCATGCAACTCATGTGCATTAGGGGAAGCTAAAGATCTCACTACCAGCAACAACCTACACTCCACCATCCTAGCACTAGTTCTCATACTCTGAAAACTACAAAACACTGTTAAAATTGATTTTTTTTAAAGGTCTGACTAAATGGAAAAGCATCTTATGTTCATGGATAGAAGACTTAATATTGTTATCAGTAAGCAACGCTCAGGACTTCCCTGGTGGTCCAGGATGTCCCAATGCAAGGGGCCTGGGTTTGATCTCTGGTCAGGGAACTAGATTCTACATGCTGCAACTAAGAGTTCATCCCCCATGCCACCATGAAGATTCCGCATGCCACAGCTAAAAGACCCAGTGCAGCCAAATAAATAAATAAATAAATAATTTTTTAAAGAGTAAGCTATTCTCCTCATACTGATCTACAGATGCAACATAATCCCTATCAAATCAAAGTTGGGTTTTTTGCAGAAATTGACAAGTTGATCCTAATTTTCATATAGAAATATAACAACCTGAAATCACTAATCTTTGTTAAAAAAAACAAACTTGGGGGACTTCACTGGTGGTCCAGTAGTTAAGACTTGTCACTTCCACCACAGGGTAGATGTGGGTTTGATCCCTGGTCTGGAACTAAGATTCCCACACGCTGCCAGGTGTGGCCAAAATGTAAAAAAAAAAAGAAGTTGGAGGACTCATATCCTGATTTCAAAACCTACTACGAAGTTATAGTAATCAGACATTGTGGTACTCGTAAAAGAACAGACATAAAGATGAATGGGATAGACTAGAAAGCCCAGAAATAAATCATCTCATTTACAGTCAGTTGATTTGGTACAAGATGACAAAACAATTCAATGAGGAAAAGATAGTCTCTTCAACAAATGGGGCCAGGACAATTGGATATCCACATGCCAAGAGTTAAATTGGACCTCTTCCTTATACCATATGTAAAAAATAACTGAAGATGAACCATAGACATAATTATAAGAGCCAAAATGATAAAAACTATTAGAAGAAAATAAAAGAATAAATTTTTATGACCTCAGATTTTGCAAAGGTTTCTTTGATATGACACCAAAGCACATGCGGCAGAAGAAATGGATAAAATTGGACTTCATCAAGATTAAAAATCTTTATGTTTCAAAGGATATCAACAAGAAAGTGAAAAGACAACTGACAATATAGGAGAAAATATTTGCAAGTCATATATATGATAAGAGACTTGTATCTAAAATATATAATGAACCTTTACAACTCAATGAAAGAAAACCACCCAATCTTAAAATGAGAAAAATCTGATGTAAACAGACATTTCTCCAAAGACATAAAAATGGTCTGTAAATACATGAAAAGTTGCTCAGTATCATTAGCCACCAGGGAAATGCAAATCAAAACCACAAAGAAATATCACTTTACAGCCACTAGGATGACTACAATAAAGAAGACATAATTATTGACAAGGATGTACAGAAATTCAGAGCACTCATATATTGCTGGTGGAAATACTAAGTGGTTCAGGCACTTTGGAAAACAGTCTGGAAGTTCCTCAAAAGGTTAGGACTAGAGTTATCACATGACCCACCAATTCTACTCCTAGGTATATACCCAAGAGAAATGAAAAATATGTCCACATGAAAGCTCATACACAAATGTTCATAGAATCATACATAATGACCAAAAAGCATAAACAACCCAACTGTCCATTAACTGATGAATAAATAAAATGTAGCATTCCATACAATGTAATATTATTCAATCATAGAAAGGAATGAAGTACTGATATATGCTACAACATGGATGAATCTTGAAAATGTTATGCTATGTGAAGGAAGCCAATTACAAAAGCCCACATGTTGAATAATTTCATTTTTATGAAATGTCCAGAATAGACAAATCTATAGAGAAAGAAGGATTAGTGATTGCCTAGGACTGACAGCTTAGGGGAAATGGGGAATGACTATTAATGAGAACTTTTGGAGGTGATGAAAATGCTGTAAAACTGACCATGGTGATGGTTGCACAACTCTGTAAATATACTACTAGGAATCACTCAATTGTTCACTTTAAATTGTATATCTCCATAAAGCTACTATGAATATATCTATGTGTGTGTATAAATTGTTGGATCCATCCCCAGAGATTGGAATTTAATTGGATTGGGGCATATTAGAATTTTTTTTTTTCCCAATGTGAGTAGAAATCATACATGATAACTATTTGGAGATACAAACCATGTAACATTTTAAGATGTTTTCTTAATTCTATAATATTAATGGAAGTAAAACTTAGATTACTGTCTTGCTAACCTCCTTCTTAGGATCAGTGAGTGACCATTAATCCAGGATGGTCAGTGTTTAAAAGTTGCTTGATTACTTCTGGTATAGATAAAGAGAATACCAAACTTGCTCTAAGGGTCACCATAAGTATAAAGTGACTTCAGCCCACTCAACCTTTATCCTCCAGGGTGCTGGCTCCTGCTGTTGTTCAGTCACTAAGTCATATCTGACTCTTTGCAACGCTATGGACTGGAGCACACCAGACTTCTCTGTCCTGAACTACTGAAGCTGAAGCTGAAGCTCCAATACTTTGGCTACCTGATCCAAAGAGTCTGTTCACTGGAAAAGATCCTGATGTTGGGAAAGATTGAGGGCAGAAGAAGGGGGCGACAGAGGATGACATGGTTGGATGGCATCACTAACTCATTTGACATAAGTTTGAGAAAACTCAGGGAGGTAGTTCAGGACATATTAGAATTTTTAAAAACTTTTTAGGTGATCCAAATGTGCAGTGAAGCTTTATAACAATTGAGCTGAGCTAATCATAGTTAGTTTTCCAGGGACTGGTTTAGGCATGGGCAACTCTGGCCAATAAGATATAAGAAATTTGCCTGGGATTTCTGGGACAGCTTTCTATGAGTTACAGGAAAAGAAACCTCCTCTTCCTCTGAACATTATATCTGGAATTGCAGCAGCTGCCTTGCAATCATGAAAGGAGTTAGTCCAAGGACAAAGTTAACAAACTAAGGATGTCAGAGAAGAAGAAATATGTAAAACAATCTGGCACTTCAGTTACTTAATTGACCCACTAAATTAAGCAACCCTTAAATCACCTGAATTCTGAAACTCCTTATTTTTCAAATTTATTCATGGGTTTTCTGTTGCTTGTAGTCCAAAGTATCCTCACATACTGAGGCACATTTAAGTGGAAAGTGAAGAAGACCAGCCTATGAAAGAGAATGAGAAGGAATGGACAAGGAAGCAGAGAGAAAACCAGAAGAGTGTAGTATCATGAGAGCCAAATACAAAAGACAGTTTAAGAAAGAAGGAATAGTCAACAGTGTAAAATGTTTCAAAGTAGTTAAGATGAGGTTGAGAATCCTGTGAAATCTAATTCATTTTGGCTTTTATCCAGCTGCAACAGTACCTTGGCATAGTTGACCTCCACATATAGACCTGCACCATCCAATACAGTCTCTAGAAGCCACAAATATCTCTTTAAGTTTAAATTAATTAGAATTAAATAAAATTTAAAATTAACATACTCAGTAATGTTAGCTAGGATTTCCATTTGGGCAACAATCATGTGTTAATCACTTAGTCGTGTTCAACTCTTTTGTGATCCCATGGACTGTAGCCTGCCAGGTTCCTCTGTCCACAGGATTTCCCAGGCAAGCATACTGGAGTGGGTTACCATTTCCTTCTCCAGGGGATCTTCCTGACCTAGGGACTGAATCCAGGTCTCCTGCATTGCAAGCAGATCCTTTATCATCTAAGCCATCAGAGAAGCAACAGTCATAGTATTGGGCAAATATAAAACATTTCTATCATCACAAAAAACTTTCTTGGATGGCCATGAGCTAAACAGTTTGGAGCTTTTGACTTCTAGCCATTCTGAATCCCCGGAGAAGGCAATGGCACTCCACTCCAGTACTCTTGCCTGGAAAATCCCATGGATGGAGGAGCCTGGTAGGCTGCAGTCCATGGGGTCGCTAGAGTTGGACACGACTGAGTGACTTCACTTTCACTTTTCACTTTCATGCATTGGAGAAGGAAATGGCAACCCACTCCAGTGTTCTTGCCTGGAGAATCCCAGGGACCGGGGAGCCTGGTGGGCTGCTGTCTATGGGGTCGCACAGAGTTGGACACTACTGAAGCGACTTAGCAGCATTCTGAATCCCAAGGTCAAACTTGTTATTCCTTCCATTCACATTTCTCTCTCTAAAGCCTAATCTTTGGAGAGCAACCACTGTACTATCCACCTTAATTTTCAGAGATAAACATAATTATTCATTCTTTCTTTCTGTGTCAGATAGTTTTTATTTTTCCTTCAGTTGTACCCTCCACTCTTTTTCACCCTCCTCTGTACCCCAGGAGGCAGATCAACAGCTTCCTTCCTTCTAATTTCTAGTAGGTTTTGGCCAAATGGGAAGCACCCACAGAAGATCAGGGGGCGGAGGGAGAATGACACCAGGGTATTTACGCCCTGGCCCACTCCCTAAATGATTGTTGTGCATCAGGTATGTCCCTCCATTTAAGGTCTCAGCCTCAGTCAAGTGGCTCTCTTCATTTATCCCTCTATCTCTAGCATCCATCTAGCTCCAGATACTCTCACTCTCTACTTGAAGCCTTCAAGTACTACTGAACAAGTAGTACTGCTGTTATCAGTCCTAAGGTACTACTCTCTCCCTTGTGATTTTCCTGCAACATGCCCACACCTTTTAAAATACTCACTTTATTATACTCTCCTACCATTATTATGGGCTTCCCTTGTGGCTCAGCTGATAAAGAATCCACCTGCAGTGCAGGAGACCTGGGTTTGATCCCTGGCTTGGGAAGATACCCTGGAGAAGGGAAAGGTTATCCACTCCAGTATTCTGGCCTAGAGAATTCCATGGACTGTATAGTCCATGGGGTCACAAAGAGTCGGACACAACTTAGTGACTTTCACTTTCACATTTCAACATTACTATAATTTGAATGTATAGTGGAACCCTGGCTCACAGACTTTCTTATATTCTTTAATTCTCCAAGAAGATGGACCTATAGATAATGTGACCTACTCTCTCATTTTTGCTCAGGATTAAGTACTTTGTTAATACAAGAGTTCAGTGTTAAAATCAGGACAGTTAACAGAGATGGCTAATTATTCTACCTGCAAATATCTTTTAATATCATATTTATCCACATACTAGTATTTAAAAATTCCTGGATACAAATAATTATCACTCCTTTATAGAACTACCTGTTTAATTTTTGCTCCTTTCTATCCTGATTTTAAATTGAGATCTATTGGTTACTGTCAGATTTTTTTCCATCTGCTTATATTCAATGCCTTTGTTTCTTGCTGTTTTGTGCTTTGATACCCCAGTGGTATCTTCTTTCCAATGTGAGTAGAAATCATACACGATAACTATTTGGAGATACAAACCATGTAACATTTTAAGATATTTTCTTAATTCTATAATATTAATGGAAGTAAAACTTAGATTACTTTCTTGCTAACCTCCTTCTTAGGATCAGTGAGTGACCATTAGTCCAGGATGGTCAGTGTTTAAAAGTTGCTTGATTACTTCTGGTATAGATCAAGAGAATACCAAACTTGCTCTAAGGGTCACCATAAGTATAAAGTGACTTCAGCCCACTCAACCTTTATCCTCCAGGGTGCTGGCTCCTGCTGTTGTTCAGTCACTAAGTCATATCTGACTCTTTGCAACGCTATGGACTGGAGCACACCAGACTTCTCTGTCCTGAACTACCTCCCTGAGTTTTCTCAAACTTATGTCAAATGAGTTAGTGATGCCATCCAACCATGTCATCCTCTGTCGCCCCCTTCTTCTGCCCTCAATCTTTCCCAACATCAGGATCTTTTCCAGTGAATAGACTCTTTGGATCAGGTAGCCAAAGTATTGGAGCTTCAGCTTCAGCATCAGTTCTTCCAATGAATATTCAGGATTGATTTCCTTTAGGATTGACTCGTTTGATCTCCTTGCTTTCCAAGGGACTCTCGAGAGTCTTCTCCAACACCACAGTTTGAAAGCATCAATTCTTTGGTGCTCAACCTTCCTTATGGTCCAACTCTCATATCCATACATGTCTACTAGAAAAAACATAGCTTGACTATACAGGCCTTTGTCAGAAAAGTGATGTCTCTGCTTTTTAATATGCTGTCTAGATTGGTTCCTAGTTAGAAGATAAATATCCCCCTAAATGGGTACCATGTTTTCTAGGGACTATTCTCATTTTTTATTATTCTATATTTGACCCCAGAGACCAAGACCCCAGAACTATAAATAGGAACTGAAATGGGATGCATTACTGCTTTAGCCCTGAAGGTGAACCTGCGGTTGAATAGGACTTAGGGAGGCCCTGGGAATGACAAGTTCCCCCTTTTCTGGAAAGATTGCACAACCTTCCTGACTCTTCCTGACACTACTGGGTATTATCTACTCAAAAGATCAAGTAACACTACTTTATGAAATTTCTCTTAGGAGGAAAATCTTGACTTTCCACTCTATGATACTTCCTTTTCATTTTATTTTATTTTTTCCCTTTCCCCAGATAGAGGCTTTGTTTCCTATCTTTTCTCTTTGCTGAGAGCTAGAACTTCTACCTATCAGACCAGTTGATCAACCAAAATCTAAGTATATGCTCCTCTGCTGAAAGAATGTAAAAATTCAAGGAGTTAGAAACCCTTATGGGGTATACTTGCAGGGAAGGAAGAAAAAGTTTCTTCCCAGAAGCTTAGTAAGGCTTAACTCACAATTCAGGCTGCCCTCCCACTCCATGGTTCTTGATTGCATATTTAGAATCACCTGAAAAGATTTCCACTTCCAGACAAGTGAGTCAGACTACCTAGTGTTGATAAACCCAGGGTGGTTATTTTTCAATCACTCTCCAAGTGATTCCAGTGCGCAGACAAGGTGAATAATCCCAGCCTTACATGTAAGACTATAAGTTCATATGCATACTATGACTGTCTCTATGCGTAAGCAGACGTCATTGTTCAACCTAAGAAACACATGGAAAGACTTTAATTCTCTTTGTTTCTCACCATATTAAAAAAAAACTCCCCAAACCAACACTGCTCAGCACGGCACCAGGGGACTGACACAGCACATTCCTGACAACCGTATGCTGAGGTCCCTCTGAGTCATGCACAGGTTTTTTTCATCAGTCCTATTTTCTTCCCACAAGCGGGCACAGGAGCAGCTGTCTACGTTTAGATTTAGGAAACAAAAGGTGTGGATTCTAACCTCACTCTGCCCCTAAATAGTTGTGACACCTGAGGCAGGGCATTTAATATTTCTGAGACTTTATTAAATGGCATCATTTAACTATCTGGCCTATCTACTTCACAGACTTGTATGAAGATTAAATGAAATGTCAAAATGATGCATTTTTGCAGTGTTTACAAAGGAATACCATGTACTCATTGCAAAAATGAGATAACTCTGTACAACAAACACAGGATGATGCTAATAATATATTGTTAGGTGAATAAACTAAGTTACAGCACAGTATGCAGGGTATGATCTATCTAAAAAATATATGAGGAGATGTTTGTTAGTGCATAAATAATGTCTAGAAGGATACATTCCAATTTGTTAACACCAGGATTGACTGGGGAGACTTATTTTTCATTTGTACATTTTGGTAATATTAGAGTAGTTTAATGATAAACATATATCATTTCCATAATTTTAAAATACATACTAAAGTGCCAATCAAGGGGAAAAAGAGGTGGTCAGGCTATTACATCCTAAAGTTAGTAAAGAGTCAAAGAAAATGTAATTGCCTTAAGGTCATTCTGATGCCTGCACCCAGACAAAACAAACACCAAAGTGAGGAACAGTCCAAATATGTTTAGTTCTCACTGTC
Source organism: Bos taurus (assembly GCF_002263795.3). Lineage (NCBI taxonomy): Eukaryota > Metazoa > Chordata > Mammalia > Artiodactyla > Bovidae > Bos > Bos taurus. The sequence continues at coordinate 59,514,465 of NC_037337.1, forward strand.
TATTATCAACAACCTTAAGAATTCCCAAAAATAAGAGTTGGCAGAGCTGAAAATAGTCAAGGGCTCTGGTTTCCAGAAAGAAGGAAAGAATAGCTTCTGGAAATTGCAAACCACAAAGCTTCAGACTGATCAGTAAAAGTCTAGAATGGATTGTTAAACAGTTGGTTTGTGAATATTTAAAAAAGTCACGTGGTGATTATCAGCAGCCTACGTGGATTCACTAAGAACACACCATAACAAAATAATTCTTTTTTTTTTTTTTTTGGTAGAGTAACTAGATTAGTAGCTCAGGGGAATATCACAGATTTCAGCAAAGCTTTCCACATATATTTGGACATTGTATCCAACAGAGAGCCAGATGCATGAAAGAGAATAGGTCATTTCAGGATGTCATAAAGCATGGAAGCAGGACTAACATGGCAATTTCAGAGTCAGAAACTGACTGACGTGGCTAAGGCTTTGGTGAGTAAGAAAAAATAGGTGGAGGTGAGATCACAGAGGATACGAAACCAGGAAAGAAGTCTATATGCTTTGTATGATAGAGAAGGAATCAATCAGGTTCTGCCTGTAAGCATCAGAAACCAACTCTTGCGAACTTCAAGAGAGGGATTCATTGGAAAGATACCAGGATTGCCTAGAATCAATGCGATGGCTAGAAAACAGAATTTGGAAACATTAGAAAGCAGTGTGGCCTCCAAGGGCTAAAAAGCAGGAAATAGAAGAGTGGTCTTAAAGCAGACTAAAAGCAGGCTTCCTTTGTGGCTCATCTGGTAAAGAATCCGTCAGCAATGCCGGTAGACTTGGGTTCGATCCCTGGGTTGGGAAGATCCCCTGGAGAAGGGAAAGGCTACCAGCTCCACTTTTCTGGCCTGGAGAATACCATGGACTAAAGTCGGTGGAGTCACAAAGAGTCGAATACGACTGAGCGACTTTCACTTTCTTAAAGTAAGCCAGAGCTACTTGCTGGTGTGAATGAATACCTAACCTTGTTTGATCTCTTTGTCACATTGCTAATGATTCAAACAGAGGGATAGACTGGTCTGAAGCCCTAGTATGTAACTTGGGTCACATACCTTTCTCACAGCTGAAGAAGGTGAGTACTAGATTAACAGTTTTGCCAAATCATAGCCAATAGGAAGAGATAATTCCTCAAAGGGAGTTGAGGTGTGAAAGAGAAATAAATGCTAAGTAGCCAAAAGACAACATATTGGCACCACTGGGGGTTTTAAGCAAGGTAGCAATATGATGAAAACAATGCTACAGAGAGATTTGGCAATTTGCAAACGGACCAGAGGGATGAAAACCTAAAGGTGGTGGGTGGAGGGTGAATAGGTGAAGCACTGAGAATGTTTAAGGTAATGAAATACTCTTGCATGATACCATAATAATGAATACATGTCATTATGCACTCATCCAAACCTATAAAATGTACACCAACAAGAGTGAACCCTAAACTATGGACTTTCAGTTATTATGATGTGTCAGTGTAGGTTCATTAGTTGTAAAAAACATACCACTCTAGTAGGAGATGCTGATAATAGGGGAGGCTATGCATATGTTGGGCAGAGGGTTATATGGGAAATCTCTTACCTTCCTCTCAACTTTGCTTTGAACCTAAAACTACTCTTAAAAAAAAAAATTGTCTTAAAACAACCTAATGAGTTCTCCGGGTGTAGAGTGTTGCAATGAGAAAAAGATAACACTGATAATCAAGGTAAAAGCAGCAAGTGTTGATAACTGCTGAGATATTAAGGAAAAGGAGAGGAGAGAATCGAAGATGACTATAAATGTTCCTCTCAGAGACTGAAGGAATGATGGTGATAGAAGCAAGAAATCTAGGTTGAAGGTGAAGACAATGCTCATGGTGTTAAGTTTAGCTAATAGTAAAAACGTGCAGTGGGAGGTGAGAAGATTAAGTAGTACAAGAGAATCTTGTTGGAGATATAGATGTAGGTAGATTTGGCATAGAGAAGACTATTGAAGTAGATAAGGCTGTCTTAGAGAATAAAGTGGTGAGCAGGAAGGGTGAAAACTCTCCTCCAAATTACAGGAAAAAAAAAGAGAATTTCCCAAAAGGAATCAGTAAAAGAGGTTTGGGGAATTTAAAATGAGGACTTCTATATTGTGAACTTTTTTTTTTTTTTTTTGCCATAAGCAGTATTATATTTTTCCGTTTTTATTCCTGATCCATTTTCTCCCCTCTACCCCAGACATCCACTCTCATCATATGTCCTTAAATATGTATATATTCCTGTAAAATGTGTGGGGGTTTGTAGAATTGTGTGTCTGAATGAAAATAAATGGTGTTGTGCTGTAGAACTCATGTTATTTTTTCTCTCACCGCATCATGTTGCTGTAAGCACAAAAATTGACATGTAGTGAAGTGTAAAATAAGCACCGAATATTAAAAATTCATGCAAAAGCAATGTAAAATATCTCCTTGGTTATATGTTGAAATGAAAGTATTTTAGATAAGATATATTGTCAAAATTAATTTTACCTGTTCATTTTTACTTTTCATAATATGGCTATTAGAAAAATTAAAATTTCATAAGTGGCTCACATTTGTGGCTCATATTACTACTGGGCATACTGTTATAAAGATAAATTCTTAGTTGGTTTCAAACACTGGAAATATTGTCTTTCACTCTGTGCTCCATCTTAAGTTTGTTTATAGTGTCTTTTAAGAAATCCATCCATTTTTCACCAGACTACCACATTCTACAACTCTGGGAGAAGCATTCACATCAAGACCTAGGTAAATGGTCCCCCTGGAGTTGCGCAGTGAATAACATATACAGCCATACATAGCCCTGATTTTTTTTTTTTTTGCCTTGTGGATTGTACTTTGTGTATCTTGTTTAAAAAGTCCTTCCCCACAACCAGATCACGATGATATTTTCCTGGTATTATTTTTACAGTTAAAAAAGAAAAACAGGATGATGTTGTACCATAAAGAAACCATCAAGAGAGTGGATTTTTTGGCATCATAAAGATGTCAATGTAGATTTTTTGGCATCATGAAGATGACTATAGCAGAAATCATTTATATTAGATTTTATAATTTGACAGCTATGTTATCTTTCTAATTCTGTTTTGGATAAGCAAATGTTAAAATTTGAATTTCAAAAAGCATGTTAACAGATGATGAGGAAGGAAGGCCACAAGCATGCTGAATGACAGGCTGATTCCAGTTTTTAGTCTAAATATCTACTGAAGTTAATTCTCACGATAGGTAGATAACTTTGATATAGATCATTAAAAAAAAAAAAAAACAACTGTCAGTAACTGCAAAGATCCTAAGATAATGTTTGGATTTATACTTATGTCACTCTGAAACATCATTTTGGCACATCACTTGCTTCCTCTGGCAAGTCACAGGTCTCCATTCCCTATCAGATCAAATCCAATTGCTCAAGTCTGTCAGTGGAGGCACCTGTAAACTTACCTCATTTGGTTTCCCATTTCTCTTATCTCCCCAACAGATTGTATATTCCACATAGATAGGTACCATGTCTTATACCTCCTCACCAATATCCTGGGAGATGTCATGATTAAAAACTGCAGCACCAGATATTTAGGACACTCTATTTCTTTTCTTTTTTTTATTTTTATTTTTATTTATTTATTTTTTTTAATTTAAATTTATTTATTTTAATTGGAGGCTAATTACTTTACAATATTGCATTGGTTTTGCCATACATCAATATGAATCCACCACAGGTGTACACATGTTCCCCATCCTGAACCCCCTTCCCACATCCCATCCCATACCATCCCTCTGGGTTGTCCCAGTGCACCAGCCCTGAGCATCCTGTATCATGCATCAAACCTGGACTGGAAATTCATTTCACATATGATATTATACGTGTTTCAATGCCATTCTCCCAAATCTTCCCACCCTCTCCCTCTCCCACAGAGTCCAAAAGACTGTTCTATACATCTGTGTCTCTTTTGCTGTCTCGTACACAGGGTTATTGTTACCATCTTTCTAAATTCCATATATATACGTTCGTATACGGTACTGGTGTTTTTCTTTCTGGCTTACTTCACTCTGTATAATAGGCTCCAGTTTCATCCACCTCATTAGAACTGATTCAAATGTATTCTTTTTAATGGCTGAGTAATACTCCATTGTGTATATGTACCACAGCTTTCTTATCCATTCATCTGCTGATGGACATCTAGGTTGCTTCCATGTCCTGGCTATTATAAACAGTACTGTGATGAACATCGGGGTACATGTGTCTCTTTCAATTCTGGTTTCCTCGGTGTGTGTATGCCCAGCAGTGGGATTGCTGGGTCATAAGGCAGTTCTATTTCCAGTTTTTTAAGGAATCTCCACACTGTTCTCCATAGTGGCTGTACTAGTTTGCATTCCCACCAACAGTGTAAGAGAGTTCCCTTTTCTCCACACCCTCTCCAGCATTTATTGCTTGTAGACTTTTGGATCGCAGCCATTCTGACTGGCGTGAAATGGTACCCCATTGTGGTTTTGATTTGCATTTCTCTGATAATGAGTGATGTTGAGCATCTTTTCATGTGTTTGTTAGCCATCTGTATGTCTTCTTTGGAGAAATGTCTGTTTAGTTCTTTGGCCCATTTTTTGATTGGGTCGTTTATTTTTCTGGAATTGAGCTGCAGAAGTTGCTTGTATATTTTTGAGATTAGTTGTTTGTCAGTTGCTTCATTTGCTATTATTTTCTCCCATTCTGAAAGCTGTCTTTTCACCTTGCTTAGCCGAAGAATTGATGCTTTTGAACTGTGGTGTTGGAGAAGACTCTTGAGAGTCCCTTGGACTGCAAGGAGATCCAACCAGTCCATTCTGAAGGAGATCAGCCCTGGGATTTCTTTGGAAGGAATGATGCTAAAGCTGAAACTCCAGTAATTTGGCCACCTCATGCGAAGAGTTGACTCATTGGAAAAGACTCTGATGCTAGGAGGGATTGGGGGCAGGAGGAGAAGGGGATGACAGAGGATGAGATGGCTGGATGGCATCACTGACTCGATGGACGTGAGTCTGAGTGAACTCCCAGAGATGGTGATGGACAGGGAGGCCTGGCGTGCTGCGATTCATGGGGTCGCAAAGAGTTGGACACTACTGAGTGATCTGATCTGATCTGATCTGATAGTTTCCTTTGTTGTGCAGAAGCTTTTAGGTTTAATTAGGTCCCATTTGTTTATTTTTGCTTTTATTTCCAATATCTGGGAGGTGGGTCATAGAGTATCCTGCTGTGATTTATGTCAGAGAGTGTTTTGCCTATGTTCTCCTCTAAGAGTTTTATAGTTTCTGGTCTCAGGTTTAGATCTTTAATCCATTTTGAGTTTATTTTTGTGTATGGTGTTAGAAAGTGTTCTAGTTTCATTATTTTACAAGTGGTTGACCAGTTTTCCCAGCACTACTTGTTAAAGAGATTTTCTTTTCTCCACTGTATATTCTTGCCTCCTTTGTAGGACACTCTATTTCTTAAGTCAACTAAAATTTACTCAATTATTTGAGTGCTCTATGCTCTATGCTTTGCATGAAATGACTAAATTTCACTTGAGCAACCATTTTCACCTTGAACTAACTCACCTGACCTCATACAAAGAAAAATACTAATGGCAAAAGCAAGTAGAAAATAACATGTTCAAAATGAGATATCAAATGATAAGGTATTTAAAAGTTGAGGTCAACCTCAGAACTGCTAATATGCCCATTACAACCACAGAAATATAGGTTTACAGTAGTAAGTATTGTAGTCTTCTTCAAACCCTTTAATTCAAGAAAGAAGTTGAAAGTTTACAAAAAGTCAAACGTAATGAGGATAGGCTTACCTCGGACCAAGTTTAGGACGTTTAGAGATTGACGTCATTTATTCTTGATTAATACTGGGAATTCTATCTCACTTTAGGTATTAACACTTACTAGAATTTATAACAGTTAAGTCCAAATTAAAAGCTGACCCTTCTTTTTTTCTCAGCCTCTAGCTATATGCTTAATTATGACTGTGTAAATGTATAATTTTCATTTTTAAGAGTTTGTGATACTCGTAGTACAAGTCTGGGCATTATGTTAAGAAAAAAAATGTTTTTGATCCATCTGATGACAGCTATAACTTCAGTGTTTACTGGAAAAATTTTCAGAAGCAAGAATTTGTCTTTCAACATTATATTTGACATTGAATAGAAATACATTTCCCAAGGCAAAATGGAAAGTTACACACTTTTTAAAGTTTAGCTGTGATTTTTCCCAAATTCAGTGCTTATATAGATCCACTGTTCCTTCTGTATTCATTATCCTTGCAAAGCACATTCTTCCATAGTTCTTTCACTCAGTGTCTATGGATATGGGACCTCCCTACTGATCCAGTGATTAGGACTCCATGCTGCCATTGCAAGAAGTGCGCATTTGATCCCTGGGGTTCAGGAAACTAAGGTCCCATATGCTGTATGGTACAGCCAAAATTTTTTCAAGAAAGGATCTATGGATGACAAACTCTCTTAGTATTCATACATATGAAAAAGTCTTTGTGTTTATTCTTCAGTGATAGGCCTGGTATAGATTTTAAATTTGACAATTATAAAAAATGAAATTATACAGTCACACAATCATATTGAAATCTCAGCACATTGAAGATATTATTCTACTGTTTTCTAGCACTTATTTGCTGATGAGCAATCCGATTGTTTTTCCTCTCTAGTCAATCTCCTTTTAATTTTAGGTTACACACATTTTTATGTTTGTTTCTTGATTTGGGCCATCCAAATTTAGGGTAACTCTCACTCTGAACAGTACCCCCGGTCTCCATCACTTGCGTGTCATCTTGTTTTCATCCATGGCGAGCTGGATCACGATTGCAAGGCTTTCCTGGTCCCCATTCTTGGACAGTGTAGTAGTTTCACAGCTCCCTGCAGGTGCAGGACCAACAGCCTCAGCTTCCATGCCTAGATGTGCCCAGCCCAAAGGCATAGGTCAGTTTGGTCGCTCTCATGGGCAGCAAAGTGTCAACTCCTTCTCCCTGCTATGTCTATAGATTTCTGGAGAATTTTTTTCCCCAATTTTGAACCTGGGTATATATTTCTTAAGTTATTATTTAGCCTAACATTCTGTGCGCTGAATAGGGTAAAATGTTTCTATTTCAGTTCATTATCTTGGCTGAATTCCTCCACACTACTTCTTTTAGTTTGGTTCAGATGATCTTGAGAAATCAGAGAGTAGATCCAGAAGCAGATATTAACTGGTGCTTTCTGTCTGTTTGCCTTTCCATGCTGGAAGTTCTTAGTTAACTATCAAAACCATTGAAACAATATTGAAAAATAGTTTTTTTTTATTTTATTCAGAGTAGGTAACTTAAGGACCACAGTGAAATCTAAAGTGACAACTATATGACAGTAGAAGCACATGAAAGCATTGGCAGTTATACATGAGTTCAAGTGGGAAATTGATCTGGGGACACAAAAATTTCTGAGCTCCATAAATTCATTTAAATAATTCCTATTAGTTAAAACCAAATCAGAAGGGAATAAAAGCCAATCCTCACATCAAAATTAATGCAATGAATAATCATCTTTTCTGAAGCACTGATGATAGGCTAGTCCAAACAGAAGACTGTCAATCTCATATTGTGGTCTACATTTAATAAAGTCTTTGTTTTCAAGTGCACAAATACTAGAATTCAGTCTAAGATTTACACACTGCTGACTCAAATATCATCAACTTGTAGCTTTGAAGTTTTGTCTGCTGGTCCACAGGGCGTGTGGACATGGGGGTCTACACAAAAGTTCACCAAAATTTTCTCAACAGTATTTTGGATATAAATCAAAGAAATACAAACTAAGAAATCTTTGAGATACTATTTTATATCTATAAAATTAACTTAAACACAAAATCAATACTTAAGACTAAATTCCATATTCAAATCTTACTGATAAAACCCTACAATACTTTTTAAACCCACAATGTTTATTTCTTGAAACTTTAAGACCACTTCAGGGAGTTTATACTATGGAAATAATTTAACCAAAGGTTAAAATTATAAGCATGAAGCTGTTTATATGGAATAGTGAAAAACCAGAAACAAATGTAAGTTATGCTCTTCTAAGTTTCAAGTCATGTTAAATAATGGAAATTTATTGAAAGATAATAGCATGGCTTATAGCAACATCACAGTTCTAGAACTGCAAAGTCTTAAAGTATAAGACATTAAGTTGTATTGTCATCAGGAAGCAATATTAACATCTCAATCCCAACTTTGGTACTCTGCTTTTAAGGAGATTTAGATACTCTTTAACTTTGCTTCTACTATTTCTACTACTACCAAACTATTTCTCTTATGTCTCAAGCTCAAATGCCCTCAAAAAGAGTATCTGATAGGTTTGGACATTCACTATGAATATTGAAGTGAAGGGGTCTTTGTTCAGCAGAGCTCTTATACAAGACTATATCAGAGATCTCTGACCAGGATCCAATGTCCATAGCCCTAGTCCAATTAATAGTAGCAAGGACAGCAAGTTTGTACCAGATGCTTTTTCTCTTTAGTCTTGAAGTTACATTATTTTTGCATTCTGAAAGACAAAATTAAAAGTTTCTTAATAAGTAGTATATAGTTATGCACTTAACACAAGTTGCCCTTAAGTGTTCATTTTTTAAATAAAAACAAGACCATACTTGGTTTATCATGATTCATATTTGCAGAGAGACTTATGAAATAAGAAAAGGTTGTAGGCCAGCAGGGAGAGATTTCATTATGTAACAATTATTGCGATTTTATGGTAAGAAAATATAGTATATTTATTTCTCATTTCTTAGGTCTTAATCTGTTCCTAATAATAGACTTTTGCAAAAGTAATTGTGGTTTTGCATTGTTGAACTTTGCTATTTGATGTTTAAATACATTCTTAAATAAATGTGGTTATGTTATACACCGAGCTTCATTTTAATACACATTTCTCACTTTATTGTTTTTTTTTGCTAATGACTTATTACTTGCTGTTTATTTATGTATTTTAGACTATAGAAATTATATGAAACAAAAAGAAAATTTGAGTATTTTTTTTAATTCAAGTTCAAAATGAATAGTAAGACAGCAGAGACAACTCACAACATCAACAAAGCATTTGGCCCTGCTAATGAATGTACAGTGCAGTGGTGGTTTAAGAAGTTTTGAAAAGGAGAGAAGAGCCTTGAGGAGCATAGTGGCCAGCCGTCAGAAGTTGACAACGACCAATTGAGAGCCATCAGTGAAGCTGATCCTCTTACAACTACTCGAGAAGTTGCGGAAGAACTCAGTGGTGACTATTCTACAGTGATTCAGCATTTGAAGCAACTTGGAAAGGTGAAATAGCTCGATAAGTGGGTCCCTCATGAGCTGACAGCAAATCAAAAAAATTATCATTTTGAACTATTGTCTTCTCTTATTCTACACAACAACAACGAGCCATTTCTCAATCGGATTGTGATGTGCGATAAAAAGTGGATTTTGTATGACAACCATTGACAACTGGCTCAGTAGTTGGACCAAAAAGAAGGCTCCAAAGCACTTCCCAAAGCCAAACTTGCACCAAAAAAAGGTCATGGTCACTGTTTGGTGGTCTGCTGCCCGTCTGATCCACTATAGCCTTCTGAATCCTGGCAAAACCATTGCATCTAGGGGTGGGATGGGGAGGGAGATGGGAGGGAGTTTCACAAGGGAGGGGATATATGTATACCTATGACTGATTCATGTGGAGGTTTGACAGAAAACAGCAAAATTCTGTAAAGCAATTATCCTTCAATAAAAAATAAATTAATTAAAAAAATACATCTGAGAAGTATGCAGAGCAAATCAATGAGATGCACCAAAAACTGCAATGCCTGCAGCCAGCACTGGTCAACAGAAAGGGCCCAATTCTTCTCCACAACAATGCCCCACTATAAGTCACACAACCAACACTTCAAAAGTTGAACAAATTGGGCTACAAAGTTTTGTTTCATCCACCATTTCACCTGATCTCTGGCCAGTCAACTACCACTTCTTCAAGCATCTCAACAACTTTTTACAGGGAAAATGCTTCCACAACCAGCAGGAAGCAGAAAATGCTTTCCAAGAGTTCAATGAATCCCGAAGCACAGATTTTTACAGTACAGGAATAAACCAACTTATCTCTCATTAGCAAAAATGTGTTGATCATAATGGTTCCTATTTTGATTAATAAAGATGTGTTTGAGCCTAGTTATAATGATTTAAAATTCACGGTCCAAAAACACAATTACTTTTTTATCAACCTAGTATAAATTCTCAAACTACAGCTACAGGAAAAGACAAACACTTGTCAGATAGGAAGAAAGGCTGTCAAGAAAGAAGTACCCGAACAGTATCAGAGCAAAACATGTCTAGAAAAGAGGTCCCATGTTATGCATGGGCAAGACGAAAGAAAACACATAACAGCTATGCAAATATACTCATTAAAAATAAAAGCCCCCCAAAACAAACAAACAAAAAACCCCAGTAACAAGGAAAGGAACATGGCAAACCAAATGCAATCTGAAAACTATAATTCAAAGTATAGGGAAAATGTAAGAATTCTTTTTGCTGGCATGTTTATTATAAAATTAACACCTATCATAAAATGATAAAATAACAAAATGAGTTTTGTAAAAGAGAGATCATAGAATTTAGGAAACAAATTAAGACAGTTTTAGTCAGGATCCAATCAGGAGCCAAAAACCATACTAGCTATTTTAACCATGATAATTAAAGAACTGTTGACTAAGTACTGAAGAACTGAAAAGGGAAAAAGAGAACACTAGGATTATAGATAGGTAAAGATAGATGTAGACATAGGTATAGACATATTACAAGAAGGAGCTTCCACGCTTGTGGCTAGGGAACAAAGGGAACAGGTTAGAGTAATTAAAACTTAGAGGCTTTGAGGAAGAAACCCAAGAAACTCAGCACCAGACTTGTGAGAAGGGAGCATTGCTTAGCTGGTTCTAATGTCTCGTAGTTCAGAAGAGGAGTTCAACAAAACCATGACTCAGATATCTAAGGAAGGGGTGTTGACCAGCTGGTGCTAAGGTCTTTGAGGAGCTGCAATGAGGCTAGTTCTGCAAGGTTAAACAATAACTGTAAATGGGATTCTGTAACTATGCTTCTCCTGGATCTAAGCAACACTGCCATAGTGAAGAAGTAAGGCCAGGGTGCCACTGAAAAGAGCAGGAAAACAACCAGAAAGGAGGAAATCCATTCTTCAGTCTTTAAGTCTCTTTCTGACACTATTATAAGCACCTAATAGAGGGAAATTGGCAAAGTAGAAATGTGGTTTGCATGTTCCTAGCTCCAGCATCACAAAACATGAGTATTAAAGGGTGGTATGGAGGGGAGAGGGACTTATATAACTCAGTGGTAAAGAATTCACTTGCCAATATAGGAGACTCAGGCTCAGTCCCTGGGTCGGGAAGATCCCCTGGAGAAGGAAATGGCAACCCACACCAGTATTCTTGCCTGGGAAATGCCATGGACAAAGGGGTCCGGTGGGCTACAGTCCACGGGGTTGCAAAGAGTCAGATACAATTTAGCGACTAAGCACAGCACAGCATGGAGGTGAAAGATGATATTTATTAACTGGCACAAGAGCCAAAACAGTATCATTATAAAATTAAAAAATAAATTTGGAATGGCAAGAAATAGATCTAAGGACAGGGTCAGTCAGGATCTAATCAGGAGACACAAACCACACTAGCTATTTTAACCAAGAGAGTTAAAGAATTGTTAACCCTATATCCAGTGCTCTACCACAGTCCTTGGCCCATAGCACAAGTCCAATAAATGTGGAAAGAATGAATGAATGAATGCTCACTGCCACCAATGACCCAACTCACATAGGTTTTGTTAAGGTACAGTAAGTCTAACACTGAATTGTTTGAACTGCTTTTCTACAGTTTTCTTTGAGAATGGCTTCTCCAGTACTTTTATTTGTTTTTAGTAGTCATTCTTTACACTTTGCAGTGATTAACTTGGCAAGACTTCCTTCCATGTTCATCCTGTAGCCCTGTGTAATAGGAATGGTCAGAAGAGAGAGAAAAAAAAAAAAAAAGAATATATATATATATATATATTTGGCGTCTTTTGAAAAATTGAAAGGTGAAAATCCACTCAGACCTTACATGTAAATGTTAGAACTCAGTAGTTTTGGCTTTTAGATTTTATACAGCATTGTTTTGGTTTTGAGTATATACAATATGGCATTAGCAATATGGTTCCAACAGAGAGGAGTTAAATATACATATTATTAAAGGAGACCTGTAGCAGTCAAAGATTTCATTGATTTAATGGCAGTGGACATTATGGGCAGCAGATAGCCATCAGTGATAGCTTGATCCTGAATAGCCAAAACAGACCATATCTGAAACTTAGAACCATCATCCTCTGTATTAAGGGAGACATGGAAAAAATGAAATGGACAGACTCTGACAATAACATGAAGTGCTCACATTCTACATCATCAGTCATGAATCTTATTGATCTTATAGAATGCATTTCAAAATTTTTTCTGTGGTATTCTTTAATTCTAATATAATTCAATCCTCTTTTGTTTTTTCCTACAGTGTGATCTACATCATTTATTACTATCAATGGTACCTCCTTCTTATTCTGTGTAACATTAGTGTGTCTCGCAAGAGAAACAATAAGCAATCAGGGCTTCTTTTATGGATATTTTTTTTAATGTGTATTTTTAGTGTGGGCGGTTTTTGTATCGATTTGATGCATTCCTTCTGTTCAGGTTCAAGATAGGACTTCACTGGAGTATATAAACTGTCACAGTTAAAGCAGAGATTCATTGTTTTACCATGGTAACTTCTCACAGTATAGACTCTATTGAGTGCTGGGATTGGTTTCTCAACATGTTCAGAAGGATACCAAATCAGAAGTCGTAGTTTTCATACTGGCCTGTTTTTTCATCTTCTTGGGATTCATATAATCCTATTGACTTTGCACTTGGAACAAACAAATGTAAATCAAGTTCTGTGGAAAATATGACCTGAACTAGGATATTTTGACATAGCAGAATACGTGCATCAAAAAAAGTCACCGTGCTCAAATATGCAGTTGCACATTAGCAACTGATAACTGAGAGAGAAAGAGAGCTAGTAAGATAAGAAGAAGTGGGGAGGAAGAAATACATGGCTGCTATTAACACCTCCTCCTCCTACCACAATTATCAGATAAAAACATTATTTCTGCTGTGAACATCATTGATACTTAGCCATGTAATTCCTTGAAGGATAAGATAGATGCACAGTCAGTTGAGCCTACTCTGTTCCCCAGCTTCCCAGATCTTGGAGGGGGAGGTGACAGCTTAGGTTCACCTCAGGACCCCTAGGCGTAGAGCTTCAAGGTAGAGGGAGCATAAACACATCTAGAACCACTGCCCACTCCCCTCCGACACATTTTCTCTTTTCTTTATCCTCTCCTGTTCTTATGCTCTTTCTAGAAAAACTTCTAAAAATTTCTCTGACCCTTGGAGATCTGGGTGTTGGCAAGCTGAGATATTTAGCGTTTCGTGGTTATCTCTCTCTGAATTCTAGGTAGCAGGGATTCATGTTACAGGAACCATATCTCAAGGTTGCCTAGTGTTGCACCACTGGTGAAGGATACACACTATCATGATGGTTTACTGTTGATTTTTCTGACAGCTCCCAGACCACCTGATGGTACATCAATCACTTGTTGTCTGAGGGTCACTGCTCCAGAATGTTTGTGATCAACTATAGTTCACATTTGAGGTGAGGGCAAGAACTCCATCATGTTCACTGCTTGTATCCCAAATACCTAGAACTGTACCTGGAACTTACTCAGTGCCCAATAAATAGTATTTCTTCTCTCTTAGCTTTATTGTTTCACTAATGGAATTTAATTGGTGTGTTCAAATCTGGGGGCTCAGTGGTAAAGAATCTGCCTGCAATGCAGGAGCAGCAGGAGACACAGGTTCAACCCCTGGATCAGGAAGACACCCTGGAGGAGGAAATGGCAACCCACTCCAATATTCTTGCCTGGTGAATCCCATGAACAGAGGAGCCTGGTGGGCTACAGTCCATGTGGTCACTAAGACTCAGACACAACTGAGTGATTGAGCACATGCAAATTTAGTTTGAAAGTTCCTTGGAAGCTAGGACTATGAGAAAGCCAGCTTCCAGAGAATTCATAACTTTTACACTGTATATAAAATCCACTGAATGTTAGTTATTGAACAAAATCCAATGAGAATTTTTAAAATGTTTCTGTACTACAAATAATTTTTAATAGTTTTAGCAAGAAATATGTACTGTTAAAAATATTGACATGAGACAACTATATGGTGGCTCTTCAAAAAATTAAATATAAAACAACCATGCATGCGAACTCAGTCGTGTCCAATTCTCTGAGACCCCCTGACTGTAGCCTTTCAGGCTTTTCTGTCCATGGGATTTCCCAGCCAAGAATACTGGGGTGGATTGCCATTTCCCTCTCCAGGGTATCTCCCAAACCCAGGGATTTAACCCATTTCTCCTGCATCCCCTCCATTGGCAGGTGAATTCTTTACCACTGAGCCATCTGGGAAGCATAAAAAAAAGACCCATATGATCCAGCAATTTCACTTCTGGATATACACCCAAAAGAATTGAAAGCAGAGGCATGAATAGATATTTGTATATCAACGTTCATAGTAGCATTATCCACAACAGCCGAAAGGTGAAAGCAACTCAAATGTCGATCAACAGATGAATGGATTTTTTAAAATGTGATAGGAGTGAGCGGGCAGGCGGTGGAAAAAAAAAAAAAAATGTGATAATACATACAATGAAATATTATTCAACTTTAAGAAGAAATGAATTTCCAACACATATTTTAATGTGATCAACCTTGAAAACATTGTGCTAAGTGAAATAAGCCAGTTACAAAAAGATGAATAATGTATGATTCCACTTAAATGAGATACTCAGAAATAGTCAAATTTAGACAGAAAGTAGAACCCTGGTTGCCAGGGACTGAGGGAACAGAAATGTGAAGAGTTCTTGTTTAATGAGTACAAAGTTTCACTTTGGAAAAATGAGAACATTTTGTATATGGATGGTGGTAATGGTTCACAATAATTAAATGTATTTAATACCACTGAACTATATACTTAGAAATGGATAAGTGTTATATAACATATATTTTACCACAATAAAAAAATAAAAGCTTTTGACAAAAATTCTTAAAGAATATTGGTCATTTAAAGTATCTGATATTGTTTTAGATCTTTATTTTGTAGCTTTGAACTATGAATAACCCTTTTTTCCAGTTGAGGGGTTCTTAATGTGTGATCTGGGGACACTTGGAGGTCTCCAATACCTTTCCAGGAAACTCATAAAGTCAAAATTATTTTCATAGTAATACAAAGATGCTATTAGTGTTTTTTTAACCTTCATTCTCTCATGAGTAAATATTGGAGTTCTGCAGAGGTCACATGATATATGTTATCACAAAAGATCGAATTCAGAAGCAGAAACATGAATTTAACTCTATTCTATTAAGTCAGACATTAGAGAGATTTTTTATATGTGAAATAATGCCACTTTTCTCATGAAATTATTTGTTTTGGAAAATATCATTATTTTCATAAAATAATAATATTAATATGTAATAGAATTATTTATTGTTGTTTCAGTTGCTAAGTCATGTCTGATTCTTTGCAATCCCATGGACTGCAGCATGCCAGGCTTCCCTGCCCTTCACTATCACCTAGAGTTTGCTCAAACTCATGTCCATTGAGTCAGTAATGCCATCCAACCGTCTCATCCTCTGTCACCCCCTTCTCCTCCTCCCTTCAATCTTCCCCAGCATCAGGGTTTTTTTCCAATGAGTCAGCGCTTTGCATCAGGTGGCCAAAGTATCGGGGCTTCAGCTTCAGAATCAGCCCTTCCAATGAATATTCAAGGTTGATTTCCTTTAGGGTTGATTGTTTGATCTCTATAAGTATTTTTAAATTTTCTCCATTTTAATTTCTTACATAGAAAATATAGATTGATAAAATACACATGAACAAAAGCTCTTTGGGGTTCTCAATATTTTCAAGAGTGTAAGTATTCCAAGATGCAAAAGTTTGAGAACTGCTGGTCCAGTCTATAGGGTGATCAGACTAAACCCATTAAGAAGCCAGCAAACTGACATTTGTCTCCTAAAATTTTACCCATTACCTCAAGTTAATCAGGCTAATCTCCAACCTCTTCTAAATTCAGATAACCCAAATTGTCCATGAACATAAACCATTCTTTCAAATATGGGTTAAGTAATACTACTTTCCGATAAATAATTCTGAATTTGCAAAATTCTGGGCCTGACCTCATTGCAGGCCCTGGATCAAAATTCATGCCTGCACATAGAGGATGGCAATTGAATATTCTAACACAAATTAGGGGTTTGGACGATGTGTACTCTTTAATTGTGCACCTTATCTATTTTGTGGTTACTTAAATATAACCCACTAACTACAGAGTTCTTAGTCTACTTAGACATGCAATTTAAAATTCATTATCCAGCAGTATAATTCGCAAAGACTGGATAAAGACTAGTTATGCAATAGTGACATCAGAAATATAGTCACGGTTTGGGAAAGGTCACTCAGTCTTCTCTTAGTCTGTATAACCATGTTTTGCTTTCCAAAAGATCCTCAAGAAAAGATGTTTCTGATAAATGCTGAGTGAAAAGAAATCTCTTAATTATTTTGCTTTGCAGGAAATCAGGTCTTATCAAATCACCTACAGGCATAGTGGTTAAAAACTTAAACTTGGGTGGTAGACAAATATGCATTCCAGTCTCAGCTCAGATACTTAGCAGCTGTGTGACCTCAGGCAAATTGCTTATCATCTTTTAATCTCCCTTTACCTATTAGTAAAATGGAGACACTAAAACCTTTACTCAAGAAATGGTATGGACCTAACAGAAGCAGAAGATATTAAGAAGAGGTGGCAAGAATATACAGAAGAACCATACAAAAAAGATCTTCACAACCCAGATAATCATGATGGTGTGATCACTCACCTAGAGCCAGATACCCTGGAATGCGAAGTCAAGTGGGCCTTAGGAAGCATCACTACAAACAAAGCTAGTGGAGGTGATGGAATTCAAGTTGAGATATTTCAAATCCTGAAAGATGATGCTGTCAAAGTGCTGCCCTCAATATGCCAGCAAATTTGGAAAACTCAGCAGTGGCCACAGGACTGGAAAAAGTCAGTTTTCATTACAATCCCAAAGAAAGGCAATGCCAAAGAGTGCTCAAACTACCGCACAATTGCACTCATCTCACACGCTAGCAAAGTAATGTTCAAAATTCTTCAAGCCGGGCTTCAACAGTACATGAACCATGAACTTCCAGATGTTCCAGCTGGATCTACAAAAGGCAGAGGAACCAGAGATCAAATTGCGGATCACAGAAAAAAGCAAGAGAGTTCCAGAAAATCATCTACTTCTGCTTGATTGACTATGCCAAAGCCTTTGTGTAGATCACAACAAACTGTGGAAAATTCTGAAAGAGATAGGAATACCAGACCACCTGACCTGCCTTCTGAGAAACCTGTATGCAGGTCAAGAAGCAACAGTTAGAACTCCACATGGAACAACAGACTGGTTCCAAATCAGGAAAGGAGGACGTCAAGGCTGTTTATTGTCACCCTGCTTATTTAACTTACATGCAGAGTACATTATGAGAAATGCTGGGCTGGAAGAAACACAAGCTGGAATCAAGATAGCCAGGAGAAATATCAATAACTCAGATATGCAAATGACACCACCCTTATGGCAGAAAGTGAAGAGGAACTAAAAAGCCTCTTGATGAAAGTGAATGAGGAGAGTGAAAAAGTTGGCTTAAAGCTCAACATTCAGAAAACGAAGATCATGGCATCTGGTCCCATCACTTCATGGGAAATAGATAGGGAAACAGTGGAAACAGTGTCAGACTTTATTTTTGTGGGCTCCAAAATCACTGCAGATGGTGACAATAGCCATGAAATTAAAAGACGCTTGCTCCTTGGAGGAAAAGTTATGACCAACCTAGACAGCTTATTAAAAAGCAGAGATGTTACTTTGCCAAGAAAGGTCTGTCTAGTCAAAGCTATGGTTTTTACAGTAGTCATGTATGGATGTGAGAGTTGGACTATAAAGAAAGCTGAGTGTCGAAGAATTGATGCTTTTGAACTGTAGTGTTGGAGAAGACTCTTGAGAGTCCCTTGTACAGCAAAGAGATCCAACCAATCCATCCTAAAGAAACTCAGTCCTGAATATTCATTGGAAGGACTGATGTTGAAGCTGCAACTCCAATACTTTGGCTACCTGATGCGAAGAACTGACTCATTTGAAAGACCCTGATGCCGGAAAAGATTGAAGGTGGGAGGAGAAGGGGATGACAGAGGATGAGATGGTTGGGTGGCATCACCAACGTGATGGACATGAGTTTGAGTAGGCACTGGGAGTTGGTGATGGACAGGGAAGCCTGATGTGGTGCAGTCCATGGGATCGCAAAGAGTCAGACAGGACTGAGAGACTGAACTGCACTGCACTGAACTGAATACCTTTATTCAATGGATCAAGCAAGACTTAAGTAATGGGTAAAAGGGGCTTTTCAGGTGGAACTAGTGGTAAAGAACTGGCCTGCCAATGCGGAAGACGTTAAGAGTCGAGGGTTCGATCCCTGGGTTGGGAAGGTCCCCTGGAGAAGGGCATGGCAACCCTTTCCAGTATCCTTGCCTGGAGAATCCCATGGGCAGAGAAGCCTGATGGGCCACAGTCCCTAGGGTCACAAAGAGTCAGACACTGAAACAACTTAGTGCACACACACACATAATGAGTAAAGAGCAGTTAGTTCAGTGCTGGATCCATATTAAGCATCTGATCAATATTATCTACTATTTAAAATACTATTATTGGCCTCCATTACATGACTGAGCTATTTCTCATTAGAAATAAGAGACAGAAAGCCTAAAGCCTTGTTGTTATAATTTTCCCTCTTTTCTTAGGAAATGCTGAGACTGACATTTCATATTGTAACACCTCTGAAATAGGGGTATGTCTTACATTGCTTGATTGACAGGATTTTTTTTTCTTAATGCTAAATAAAATAATGGTAAATCTTACGATTCATGGCATCTTAAATTCAATGATATAGAGTAATTGACCTTTCCACTCAAAAATACAAATAGCACCCAAATAATCTCCCAAAGTACACACTTTATTACTGTACTTATCATGGTATCTTATGATTCCCTCTCCCCAGCCCTCACAGGCCTACCATCTGGCACAAGGACGTCACTTAGATTGGTTGAGTCAGTGCACACATGCATGGACTTGATCTGACCTTATTCACCACTCCTCCTATGAGTCTCTGAAAAAAATGTAGCCAAGGGAAGTCTATTTCCCTTTTCTCGGAATCCAACAGTAATTACAAAGTGTTGATGTTGCTTATACTTGTTTCATGCTTGTGAACTTCATCTACCCAACTATAATGTAAGCATCTCAAGATAAGGACTGTCTGAGTCAGATAAGTGGTTTGCCTTCCCTACAGGGCTGGTGATATGGCATATACTTAGTGATCAATTGCCTAAAGGGTTTTTTGGATTGGTTTTTTTTTTTTAACACTATATAAGGATATATGCCTGAATTTCTGCGAATCTGACTTCCTTAGAATTTTGAGCAGGGAATTTTTAAAAAATTCCTTCGGGGATTCCCTGGCAGCCCTGTGATTAGGACTCTGTACTCTCACTGCACAGCCAGGTTCAACCCATGGCTGGGAAACTAAGTTCCCACAAGCCATGCAGTGTGGCCAAATAAAACAAAACATGTAAACTGTTGGATCTCTTAAAAATTCCCTTCACTTCTCTGACAATTCAAACTACTTAGAATTTCCTTCTCTACCACTTACTGGTTGTTAACGGACGTTTTGTCTATTGATCAGAAGAGACAAACCTACATTGAAAGAATAGCAAACTGCAGAAAAGATGGTCAGTGGCATAGCTGATGTTGGTGTATCACTCACAGACCTTCTTATCACTTTTGATCACTTCTGGGGTATGTTTCCTAACTTATGTTTGCTTTGCTTCCAAACAAGCTGCTTTGTTTATATTTGCAGAAATGTTGCCCAGGGAAAACAGTAGCCATTGATTGATTGGTGCCCACCTCTTCTGCCTCAAGGCTGGGTAAACCCTGGGGTATAATTTATGCTTCAGAGTTCCTCACAAGATCAAGCTAAGCCCAGGGCTTCAGGAAACATGGGCACTGGCACCCCTGCTTAATTACTTTCCCCTACCCCATCCTACTTCCTCTACACCTTTACAAAGGGGTGTCTTTGAGACAAATAGGACCTGAATTTAATAGTGTCTGAGTTTTTCCATAAAAATAATGGGGGAAAAGTTCTGAGTTATGTGATTTAAAAGTTTACAGTGTAGTAAATCCTTATTTTTCATCCTATGTGTATATTCTTGAGACTCACAATGAACAATAGTATAAAATTGATCCTTGGCTTTCTGTGCACCAATGCCAAACAGAAATACACAGACAGACTTATGATGAAAGAAAGAGTGACTTTATTTCTTTGCCAGGCAAAGAGGAAACACAGTATGCTGAAGCCTCAAGAACTGTGCCCTCTTACCTGGGGAATAGGGAGAGGTCTACAGGCGGAGGATCAAGGCAGTGACAGGCTTGCATTCTTCTGATAGGTTGGTGGTGAAGTAAGAGTTCCAAAGAATAGCAAGGAGAGATAAGAAAGTCTTCTTAAGTGAACAATGCAAAGAAATAGAGGAAAACAATAGAATGGGAAAGACTAGAGATGTCTTCAAGAAAATTAGAGATACCAAAGGAACATTTTATGCAAAGATAGGCACAATAAAGGACTGAAATGGTAAGGACCAAGCAGAAGCAGAAGAAATTAAGAAAAGGTTACAGAAGAACTACACTAAAAAAGGTCTTAATGACCTGGATAATCACAGTGGTATGGTCAGTCGCCTAGAGCCAGACATCCTGGAGTGTGAAGTCAAGTGGGCCTTAGGAATCACTACTATGGACAAAGCTAGTGGAGGTGATGGAATTCCAGTTGAGCTATTTCAAATCCTAAAAGATGATGCTGTGAAAGTGCTGCACACAAAATACCTGCAAATTTGAAAAACTCAGCAGTGGTCACAGGACTGGAAGGGTCAGTTTTCATTTCAATCCCAAAGAAGGGCAATGCCTAACAATGTTCAAACTACTCACAATTGCACTCATTTCACATGCTAGCAAAGTAATACTCAAAATCCTTCAATCTAGGCTTCAGCAGTATATGAACCAAGAACTTCCAGATGTCCAAGCTGTATTTAGAAAAGGCAGAGGAACCAGAGATCAAATTGCCAACATCCATCAGACATAAAAAAAGCAAGGCAATTCCAGAAAAGCAGAAAGACTTCTACTTCATTGACTATGCTAAAGCCTTTAACTGTGTGGATCACAACAAACTGTGGAAAATTCTTAAAGAGATGGGAATGCCAGACCACCTTACCTCCTGAGAAACCTGTATGCAGGTCAAGAAGCAACAGTTAGAACCAGACATGGAACAATGGACTGGTTCCAGATTGGGGAAGGAGTACATCAAGGCTGTATATTGTCACCCTCCTTATTTAACTTATATACAAAGTACATCATGCTAAATGTCAGGCTGGATAAAGTTCAAGCTGGAATCAAGATTGCTGGGAGAAATATCAATAATCTCAGATACGTGGATGACACCACCCTAATGGCAGAAAGCAAAGAGGAACTAAAGAGCCTCTTGATGAAGGTGAAAGAGGAGAGTGAAAAGCTGGCCTAAAACTCAACAATCATAAAACAAAGCTATGGCATCCTGTCCCATCACCTCATGGCAAATAGATGGGGAAACAATGGAAATGGTGACAGACTTTATTTTCTTGGGCTCCAAAATCACTGTGGAAGGTGACTGCAGCCAGGAAATTAAAAGACGCTTGCTCTCTGGAAGAAAAACTGTGACAAACCTAGAGAGCATGTTAAGAAGCAGAGACATCATTTGGCTGATAAAGAAAGGTCTGTTAGTCAAAACTATGGTTTTTCCTGTAGGCATGTATGGATGTGACAGTTGAACCATCAAGAAGGCTAAGTGCCAAAGACTGGATGCTTTCAAACTGTGGTGCTGAAGAAAACTCTTGAGAATCCCTAGGACAGCAAGGAGATCAAACCAGTCAATTCTAAAGGAAATCAGTCCTGAATATTCATTGGGAGGACTGGTGCTGAAGCTGAAGCTCCAAAACTTCAGCCACCTGATGTGGAGAGCCAACTCGTTGGAAAAGACCCTGATGCTGGGAAAGATAGAGGGCAAGAGAAGAAGTTGGCAACAGAGGATGAAATAGTTGTATGGCATCACTGATTCAATGGACATGAGTATGAACAAACTCCAGGAGATAGTGAAGGGCAGGGAAGCCTAGAGTACTACAGTCCATGGGGTCACAAAGAGTCAGACATGACTGAGTGACTGAAGGACAACAAAAAACACAACCTGGGAGTCTCTCTGCCCTGCCCTTTAGGAGGACACATTCTGCCCTGAGCAGATAATAGGTATCAGGAAACAAGAGGACAGCAAACATTAAGAACTAACCAAATGGCATTTCACAATCAATTCTATTTTATTTAGAAGTGATATTTTTCTAATTTTATTTTTTTATAATATCTGGCTCTTTTGCTGAGCTTCTCATGGCTTTTGGAAACTAAAACAGTAATGCAAAGTGAGTTTTCTGTTCGTGAGTCTAAGCTTGCTCTGCTCTCCGTGCACAACAGGCCATATAACAGAGAGGGAGTGTTGAGGCAAGGAATATGATTTTTTTCCTAAAGCTAAGTGACCAAGAAGATGGCAGACTAATTCTCAAAATAAACATTGTGTTGGGTCTGGATGCCAGGTTGTTTTGTAGAACAGAGAGGGGGAGGAGTTGAGGAAGTAAAGAAAATGGCCTATTATCTTGCAAATCTCTCCTGGACTGGCCAACTTTGGGGATGTTTTAATGTCTTTTACAGGGTTATCTCCCTGTGAGCTAAAAAAAAGCCACTTTAACAGTCATGTACAGGGGCAGGGTTCCCTGAGATAGGCCATTAAGTATGACTATAATTACAAAAGCAATGACAAGCAAAGATTAAAGTCAAGGAAACAGATCCAACACAGCCAGAATTGACTCTTCTCTGCAACAGATCCACATTTTGATAAAATGCTACTAGATCACAAAACAGAAATGCATCCTCTAATAGGCTCCAAGTCCTCTCTCGTTGTGTCTCATAATATAATAGTCTTCCTTTAGCCATGGTTTACTTTACCTGTGGTTAACCAAGATCAGAATATATTAAATGGAAAATTACAGAAATAATCCATAATTTTTATGGGCACGATTCTGAGTTGTGTGATGAAATACTGTGCTATCTTGTTCCATCCACCTGTTCCATACACCTGGGATCCAAACTATCCCTTTATCCAGTATATCCTTGGAGTATACACTACCCACTGGTTAGGAAAAAAACAAAAATAGCATACATAAGGTTTGGTACTATCTGCAGTTTCTGTCACCCACTGTGGGCCTTGGATGGTATCCCTGTGAATAAGAGAGGGAACTACTGTACTCTGGAGTGTCAGAAACAAACTTCAGTGTCGTGATCCACGAGCGGGTTGGAAAAGAATTTTCAGACATGAGACAGAATGAGGGGAAATAAAGTTTATTAGAGTGGGAGACACTGTTAGAACAGCAGGCCAGTTCAAGGGAGAGCCAACGTTGAACACGGGTCCTTAGTCCATTTTTGTAGCCTGGGTACGAGGAGCGGACAGGGGTCTTGTGGGTCATTTGCTGATTGGATGAGGCAGGTATACTGGGTGGGGAAGAGTAAGGCAAATACCTTCTCCCTGTGGGGCGGGAAAGGAGACAGGTTATACTGCTCAGGAGGACCTGAAATCCACTTTTAGTTACAACATGGGGGAGGGAAGGACGATAAGGGTCTGGTTTTTTTGGTTCCTGCATTCCAAGACTTTCCTTGTTTTTTTCTGTTCTTTTGTTCTTGGGACACCACATTCAGGATCTGTTTTAGTGACTGGAATAGTTATACAATATTGTACAGTTTGGCAGGCAGTTTCAAAAATCTGTTTCTGAATTTCTTCAAAGCTCTTAGATGTGGTAGCTGAAAGTGTCAGTTCAGTTCAGTTCAGTCGCTCAGTCGTGTCTCTTTGCGACCTCACGGACTGCAAGTGTGGATGGTGATGACTGAGTCTGAATTCTTGTTCTTCTGCTTCTTCTATGGCATGCAGCAAGTTGTTTACTCTTCCTGAGCTCCAGTTTTATTTCCTTAATAAGACTGTTAAAAAGAAATGAATGAGATAATATGTATTCAGTTGGGCAACTGTCTGAGATGTTAATTTATATATTGTTCAGGTTGCTATAGGTATTTCTGCCTCCCCAGTACAAAGAAAGCAACCAATTCTGCCTCAGGGAGTAGTTATCAGCTTTAATGTTGCAGGATCAAAATTTAAAGTTTTCTGATACTCTGAACAAAACCTTTGGTCTAATCTTGAAGGTGATATAGCTGGATTGCTCCAGGTGGCAGGAGTCATCAAGGGTTAGGAGAAGTGGACCAACACTGGAGAGAAAGCTATTTGGGAAACACCTCCTCACATTTAGAAGAGATTTCAAAACAGTCAGGGGCATGTGGTCTCTTCCCATAGGGTAGCAGGATCCAGGGCCCCTGATGGTGGCCAGCTTGTTACAAAATTGTGTCAAGATAGAATGACAGAGGAGAAGGAAATGGCAACCCACTCCAGTGTTCTTGCCTGGAGAATCCCAGGGACGGGGGAGCCTGGTGGGCTGCTGTCTATGGGGTTGCACAGAGTTGGACACGACTGAAGCGACTTAGCAGCAGCAGCAAGAAGCCATATAGTTAATTTTCAGTACATAGACTCATATACACCTACTTTCTTTAAAAAATAGTTATACATTTGGTTATGCAACATTAATTTTTTCCTACAAATTTACATTATCTCTTCTAATGCCTCCTCATTTTCTATAATATGGATGTGCCATTATTTAACTTTTCCCTTGTTGCAGAATGTTTACATTGTGTCTGAGTTTTCACTCCTAATGAATTGAACAACTTTGTTCATCTTAAGTGATAGCCTTGGGCAAATGTTTCTGTAGGAGTGATTGTTAAAGGTAGACCTGTTTGATCAAGGAGAATATACATTTAATATGTTGAGATTTAATGTCTGTGGTTATTTAAAAATGTGTACATTAAAATTAAAATATATGGCATAGTGGGATACTTCTGGCAAAAATCACTTACCTTTTTTATGAATTTGCAGATATTTATCACTATAATATGAAATTGAGTAGAGACAATAGTAAATGTTCCAATACCACATTTTGAAAATAACTCACCTGTTTTCTAGGTTGCTTTGCCTTATTGATTACTATGAATCTAAAATTAGAAAATTTCATAAACAAAGGTATGACTTGTCCTGTATTAAAATTTTGGAAGTAATTATCAAGTTGTGAATTACAACAAAAGTTTTTATGGCCTTTTGAAACATTAAATATGCTTTGAAAATCTACAGATATGTGTATAATTTACCTAATATGTAACTATAAATTCCTTTTTATAAAGAAAAAAAAAAAAGATAGAATGACAGAACCTATTTTCTTGAACAGATTCTCAGCTTGATTTATAATTTAAAGATATTTAACGTAGGATATATGAACCTCCTCCATTTGTATTCCATATTTAATATTTATATTTATTTTTTTATTTTTGGCTGTGCTGGGTCTTTGTTGCTTTGTACAAGCTTTTAGTTGTGGTGAGCGGGGGCTATTCTTCATTGTGGCGCACGGGCTTCTCATGGTGGCTGGTGGTTTCTCTTGTTGCAGAGCACAGGCTCAAAGGCCTTTGGGCTGCAGTATTTTGCAGCATACAGGCTTAGCTGATCCAAGGCATGTGGAATCTTCCCAGACCAGGGATCAAGCCTGTGTCCCCTGCATTGGCAGGTGGATTCACATCCACTACAGCACCAGGGAAGTCCCTCCATTTGTATTTTAGTCCTGTGTGTGTGCTAAGTCACTTCAGTTGTGTCTGACTCTGTGCAACGCTATGGACTGTAGCCTGCCAAGCTTCTCTGTCCTTGAGATTCTCTAGGCAAGAATATTGGAGTAGGTTGCCATTTCCTCCTCCAGGGGATCTTTGTGACCCAGGGATGGAACCAGTGTCTCTTATGTATCCTGTATTGGCAGGCAGGTTCTTTACCACTAGTGCCACCTGGGAAGCATTCTTGTCCTAGCCCCTGTAAGTATTAGGGGTGGCCTGGGGCAGGAACCATAAGGACTTAGATCATGAACATCCAACAGTGATAGCTAATGGGTCTGAAGACCAGAGGGCTTATCTCAGAATATTATGCAGTGTGTAGGACCCTGGGATGGTATATGTATGTATGCTTAGCTGCTCAGTCGTGTCCTACTCTTTGCAACACCACGGACTGCAGCCTGTCAGGCTCCTCGGTCCATGGGCGTTCTCCAAGCAAGAATACTAGAGTGGGTTGCCATACCCTCCTCCAGGGGATCTTCCCAACCCAGGGATCAAACCCAGGTCTTCCTTATTGCAGGCAGATTCTTTACCGTCTGAACTACCAGGGAAGCCCTGGGATGGTATCAATTCAGTTCATTTCAGTTGCTCAGTTGTGTCCGACTCTTTGCAACCCCATGAATCGCGGCAAGCCAGGCCTCCCTGTCCATCACAAACTCCCGGAGTCCACCCAAACTCATGTCCATTGTGTCAGTGATGCCATCCAACCATCTCATCCTCTGTCATCCCCTTCTCCTCCTGCTCTCAATCTTTCCCAGAATCAGGGTCTTTTCAAATGAGTCAGCTCTCCGCATCAGGGGGCCAAAGTATTGGAGTTTCAGCTTCATCAGTCCTTCCAATGAACACCCAGGACTGATCTCCTTTAGGATGGACTGGTTGGATCTCCTTGCCGTCCAAGGGACTCTCAAGAGTCTTCTCCAACACCACAATTCAAAACCATCAATTCTTCTGCACTCAGCTTTTTTTTATAGTCCAACTCTCACATCCATACATGACTACTGGAAAAACCATAGCCTTAACTAGACAGACCTTTATTGGCAGAGTATTGTCTCTGCTTTTTAATATGCTCTCTAGGTTGGTCATAACTTTCCTTCCAAGGAGCAAGCGTCTTTTAATTTCATGGCTGCAGTCACCATCCGCAGTGATTTTGGAGCCCAGAAAAATAAAGTCAGCCACTGTTTCCACTGTTTCCCCATCTACTTGCCATATATTTCCACTGTTTCCCCATCTTTTTGCCCCATTTTTAACTGATGGGACCGGATGCCATGATCTTAGTTTTCTGAATGTTCAGCTTTAAGCCAACTTTTTCACTCTCCTCTTTCACTTTCATCAAGAGGCTCTCTAGTTCTTTTTCACTTTCTGCCATAAGGGTGGTGTCATCTGCATATCTGAAGTTATTGATATTTCTCCCGGCTATCTTGATTCCAGCTTGTGCTTCCTCCAGCCCAGCATTTCTCATGATGTACTCTACATGTAAGTTAAATAAGCAAGGTGACAATATACAGCCTTGACATACTCCTTTACCTATTTGGAACCAGTCTGTTGTTCCATGTCCAATTCTAACTATTGCTTCCTGACATGTATACAGGTTTCTCAGGAGGCAGGTCAGGTGGTCTGGTATTCCTATCTCTTTCAGAATTTTCCACAGTTTATTGTGATCCACACAGTCAAAGGCTTTGGCATAGTCAATAAAGCAGAAACAGATGTTTTTCTCTTGCTTTTTCGAGGATCCAGCGTATGTTGGCAATTTGATCTCTGGTTCCTCTGCCTTTTCTAAAACCAGCTTGAACATCTGGAAGTTCACGGTTCACATATTGCTTAAGCCTGGCTTGGAGAATTTTGAGCATTACTTTACTAGCATGTGAGATGAGTGCAATTGAAAGTGGAGAGTGAAAAAGTTGGCTTAAAGCTCAACATTCAGAAAACAAAGATCATGGCATCTGGTCCCATCACTTCATGGGAAATAGATGGGGAAACAGTGGAAACAGTGTCGGACTTTATTTTTGGGGGCTCCAAAATCACTGCAGATGGCGACTGCAGCCATGAAATTAAAAGATGCTTGCTCCTTGGAAGGAAAGTTATGACCAACCTAGATAGCATATTGAAAAGCAGAGACATTACTTTGCCAACAAAGGTCTGTCTAGTCAAGGCTATGGTTTTTCCAGTGGTCATGTATGGATGTGAGAGTTGGACTGTGAAGAAAGCTGAGTGACGAAGAATTGATGATTTTGAACTGTGGTGTTGGAGAAGACTCTTGAGTGTCCCTTGGACTGCAAGGAGATCCAACCAGTCCTTTCTAAAGGAGATCAGCCCTGGGTGTTCTTTGGAAGGAATGATGCTAAAGCTGAAACTCCAGTACTTTGGCCACCTCATGCAAAGAGTTGACTCATTGGAAAAGACTCTGATGCTGGGAGGGATTGGGGACCGGAGGAGAAAGGGACGACAAAGGATGAGATGGCTGGATGGCATCACCGACTCGATGGCCGTGAGTCTGAGTGAACTCCAGGAGTTGGTGATGGACAGGGAGGCCTGGCGTGCTACGATTCATGGGGTCGCAAAGAGTCGGACACGACTGAGCAACTGAACTGAACTGAATAAATTATATTCCCCCAAAAGTAAACATGACATGTCCTGAATTTCTCATCTCCCTAAACCTAAGTAGCTCGGAAGCAGATTTAACTTCATTTAAAACAAAATAGGGGCTGGATTTTTTCCTGTCTTTCCCCCTGCTTTGTCCCTAGCACCTAGAACAGTGCCAATACACTTTGTTGAATGAGTGGATTCTTGCTTCCAGTGCCAAGGACCAGTCTCACACCTGTCACACTGTGTAAAGCTCCTGGTTTTGTGCTGTCATATATTCGGTGTCAATGCTAGGTACTCATTTTTGCCAAATAACACAAGATACCTATTTGTATCTGATGTGTCAGATGAGCCTAGAACACCCTGTTTATTTATTAAATCATTTGAGCAACTTTAGCACTGTCTGTTATGCCCAGAAAACTAAGGACTCTGCCTGCCAGTTTCCCTCACTCCTTTCCTATTGAAAGTGCTCATCCCACTTATTTGATGGAGCCTCTATCATAAATCCAGGATTTCTGGGTCCTGTATGTGAAACCAGTTCTGTCTCAGAGACCAGAGCCTTAGGGTTCTAGATCCTTCTCCATCTATATGCAACTTTTCTGCTCTTCAGAGTATAATTCTGTTCATTGGTTGTGCCTACATTTAATATAGTATCTGCCTTCTCTCCCATCCCAGATGTAATCCCAGAGTTAGAAATTCCCTTACCAACATCATCAGATGACTGCACAAGAGATACTCTTTGATCTCTGGGCCAGAAAGTGATGCCTCTACTGTCACTCTTCAGGACAATTTATTTAGAGAAGAGTTACAGAATGAGCAAATCCATCTAAAACCAACTTTCTTTCTTGGCAGCTGAGGACTGAAGGGTATTGTTTTAAAAGCCATCTTTAAGGCTCCAGGTAACTCTGTTTTTCGGCTTCTGCTATCTATAGAGAATACACTTTCTCTCAGAGGACTAAAATATCATATGGTCTCTACCCTGTTGTTGGGGTATAGTTGTAACCACAGCTAGAATTTTATTAGTCTGAGTTTGATCTTTTCCTGTGTGTGTTCACTAGCTTAGTGATTTAACTGTTCTGAAATTACCAGAACCAAGCTCAGTAAGCTCCTGATTTGTACACTTGGAGGCTCCTTACAGGGTAAGAGCTGTGCTTTTTGGTTCTGCATCCCTAGCACTTTAGTACCCTGCCTGGAATGTAGTATTGTTCCATGAAATCACTCCTAGAGATAGACTCTGTCAAGAACTGTAAAGGGTCTGAGTTTTACCCTACTTGCAAGTTAAAAAGTTAGCCTGTCACAGTCTCATGGATGCTACTAGAAGACATAAGACTCCTGAGTCAGAGAGAAAGTAGCTAGTAGCATCTGCCTCTTTAAGTTGGTTCCCCAAGACCTAGTTTTCAGAGGGTGATGGAAATAGGGCCACTTAGCATCTGTACATGAAGAACTCTGAGCTTAGGGAATCAGAATCTTTGTTTTCCTTTGCAGAATTGTTATGGCTTTACATAACCAAATAAAACTCACACATGAGCTCTCTCTTCATTTCTTCACTGTGCCTCCTGGCATTGGGATTGGTGACTCACGCCAGCTGGGCTGCTCTTTCCATGATGGCTTTGAGGTTCTTGAAGGAAATGTGAGTCATCTCAGCACAGTAAAATTTGTTGCACATCAGAAGCACTTCCAGCTTTGTGATGTTACAGACCAGAAACTTCTAGAAGCCACTAAGCAGCGTGTGCTTCATTTTCTTGTTGCTACCATGACCAATCTTGGGCATCAAGATCTGGCACTTGAATCTTCTCTGTACCCTGTGGTCAATGTCTCTGGGTTTCTGCCAGTTACGCTTAATTTGGATATATCAGGCTGACTGGTGCTGGATGAAATTCTTGGTCTTCTTTTGGATGAGTTGGGGCTTCATAAAGTGTCTGAAAGCAGTCATGATGCCTGGTTGGAGATGGAAGCTACCTCCTCAGAACCTTTTATAATGGGTAGTCAACATGCCTACCCTTTACTCCAGAAGGACACATTATTGCCATCAAACATTCTTGAAAAGGTAGTCTGGGACAAGGTGCAGTCAGTGCCTCATTTATAAGACATGCAGAGATGGCAGTGGCCCTTGGAGAAACATCTCAAGAGATGGTTGAAGAAGCATGTGTAGGGCTCCGGGTCCCTGTCTCCGCCGCCGCCGTCCGCGCCTCCCGCCGCTGGCCCACCCGGCCCGGCCCGCGCCCCTAAAAAAAAAAAAAAAAAAAGAGATGGTTGAAGTGAGACAGAGGTAGCAGCAGTATGAAGTTCACTTGCTCTTGCCCACCCCAATCTCAGAGCCTCCAAGAGCAAGCAATTTTTCCAGTGTTTCTGAAAAAAGAAACACTCTGTTTCTTCTGCCTTCTACTTCTTTGGTAGGCCAATACTCTCTGTCTTGAATGCCTTTACCTATGTAAATATTATTCATCCTTCCAGATCAGAGTGAAACCCCAGGTCTCCTGTAAAGCATTCCCTGACCAGCCCAACTCACAGTGATTTCTTCTCCAATATTATAGAGTGATTATCATTATCTATATCAATCATATTGACACTTAGGAAGTAATAATAATATCAACAGCTCTAACATTTGTGCATCATTTTATGTTTTACAAAGTATTTTTACACAAAGCATTCCCTTTGACTTTCATAGCAATTTAAGAGACATGCATTGAAACATGTATATTATCATATGTGAAACGGATTGCTGGTCCAGTTTCAATGCGTGAGATAGGTGCTCAGGGCTGGTGCACTGGGATGACCCAGAGGGATGGGATGGGGAGGGAGTTGGAAGGGGGGTTCAGGATGGGGGACACATGTACCCCCGTGGCAGATCCATGTCAATGTATGGCAAAACCACTACAATATTGTAAAATAATTAGCCTCCAAATAAATTTATATTTTAAAAAGAGACATACAAAGGAAAATACTGTATTTTCAATTTACAGATAAGGAAAGGCAGAAATTCAGAAATGTGCCCAAGATTACCTAGTTAATAAACAGGTCATCAGATTTAGCATTAGTTTCCAGGTTCATAATGGCTGCACCATGCCATTTCTTGTTGCTCTTTAAACCCTCAAATGAATTTATTTCACACAATGTTAAGTCTCAGAGAGACTTGATAGTTTCCCTCCAGTCAAAGAGTAGAGGAAGAGATTAGAGTTACAGCGGAGTCTAGTGGCTAAGAATCCTGAGTCAGACAAAACTGCTGTGGCAATTTCTTGGGATCACCAGGTTTCCTTGCCTTCCAGAACACAGAGCTAAACCACATTTCCCAGGTTCCCTTGCATCCTAGATTTCTATCAGACTTGGTTCTAGCCCATGGGACGTGGGCAGAAGAAATGTCACTACCTCTAGGTCTGACCTTGAAACATCCTATTCAATCTTCTACGCTCTCTCTCCATCACTCCAGGCTGATTTATGGTGAAGAGATCTTGAAGCTACAACATGCTTAAGTCACAGGATGGAAGGGGCCTGTGTATATGAGTCACTGGTTAGAGGTGAGCTGCCTAAGAGAGCCATCTAATGAGGACCATATACACTGCACTTTGCCCCAAACAAGAAACATTTATTGTGTTACGTTGCTTATGATTTGGGGATTGCTAATACACTTGGGATTAAAGTCCAGTACTGCAATCTACCAGTCTGGCGTGACCTTCTGTGTGGTACTTAGCCTTTATTTACCCATTTTTAAGATAGAAATAATAACAGTACATATCTTATAGAATGCTTCTGAGAATCAAATGAGAGAACACATGCAAAGGACTAAACACAGTGTCTGGCATAGTATAAATACTATTTAATCAATAAGTATTAACTTTTCATGTTATTATTTCTAACACATTTTCTGCCGGTTCCTAGCAAAATTTTGAATTTCTGTCTTTCCAACTTGTCTTAGAAAAGACAGTCCGTCCTCTCACTCTGATTACTTTATGATAATGAGAATGAGAATGGCTCAGGGTTAGTCAGGGTTAGAGTCAGTCTGCCCACAGACCTCATTTTCTAGGTGTCCTGCCAATCCATTCTTTCCTGCCCCTATGGATTTAAAAGCAGGGGGAAGGGAAGTCACCTGGTTGCCTAGTGGTTAGAATTCCAGGCTTTCACTACTATGACCTGGGTTCAATCCCTGGTTGGGGAACTGAGATTCCACAGGCCACTTGACAAATATATATATATACACACACAAATTATAAAGCTATTTCCATTTGAAAAAATAAAAATCTTCTGAAACTTTCTGAAGATCATACTAGAAATACATATTTCTAACTAAAGGTGAAATTTGATAATTCTTAGTCTTAATATTCATAACAATTTCATCAGTTGTGTGGTTGGGTCATTTAAAACGATACAACTAAATCTTTGAAGTCAAAAAATTCTGTTCTTTGGGTGATAAGGATGTGTCAGTGTAAATTCATCAGTTGTAATAAATGCATGACTCTGATGGGAATTCCCTGGTGGTTCAATGGTTTGGACTCCAGGTTTGGACTCCAGGCCCAGGTTCCATCCCTGGTTGTCATGCAAGCTCTGCAATGTAGCCAAAGTGGAAAAAAAAGTATGACTCTGGTGAGGGATGTTCATAACAGGAGAGGCCAATCATGTGTGGAAGCATGGGGTATATGGGAACTCTCTGTAACTTTCCACTCAATTTTGCTGTGAACACAAAATTACTCTAAAAAATAACATTCTAGTCACCATTACTGAATTGAACTTATCATTGTAAATACTTTCTCTAATGGGATAATTATGTTATTAAAAAGACATTACCAGAGTTTTGTCTTGAGGTGGTTGGCACAGAGTATTCCCAGTACATTTTTTTTTTCTCTAGTTGGTGACAACATAAACTGAAGTACAGACTGAGCCACCTCTCTGACACTTGGGAAGCTGCTGACAGGACAGATGAAGGCCTGTCATGGTTGATTTCATTTTATGACGTGTAAATGTGTCCAGCCCACCCACAGCAGTTCAGGGAATTAAAAAAGGATCCCAGGGGTATGCAGCAAGAACACTTCTTGCATGATCAGATTGGGAAGGTAAAGAGCGCTTCTTTGAAGATTATGCTTAATGGCCCAGGGTTAAATATAGGCCATAGGATAAAGAGCACTTTTCATCCACCCTCCTGTCAATTATCCTGTTGCTTGCTCTCATCTTGTCTCCTGAGCAAGGAAACATGGGAAAAGTTATAGGCTCTGAAATCAGTCAGCCTTGATTCAAATTCCAGCTTGACACCTTGGCCAGATTTTAACTTTTCAGACATTTGCTTTACTCATCTGTAAAATAAGAATACCATAGCACTAACCAATGGTGAGTATCTAGGAATTTTTTTGTGCTTTGCTGTTGAAAGATTAAGAACAAGATTTTGTTATAAATTTGGAATAAGGAAAGTATACCAATCCAAAAAATCCCAAGGGACTAATCACAAGGCTGGTAACAGGATATTTGAGTACAAATAATCAATTTCTCGATTTCCCCAACCTCTCCTTAACCCCTTCACCCTTCTAATACTAAAAGTTATACACACTGGTTTGGAATATGAAATATTTTATCAAAATATACTCATTTTCCATGTTTTTAAGGAACTGTCATCTTGGGATTGCTGGTGGTTTTTTCCCAGTTGTTTACCATTAAACAGAAAGCCTATTGAGATATTTATAAACCCATTAAATTTGAAAAGTCATTTCTATTTTCTTTTTTTTTCCTGGCTATTTTCATTTTAAAACTGATTTACCATACAGTCTTATTCTAAGAAAAACTTTCAATGTGCTTACATAAAATATTCTGAAGTTATAATTTAATACACTTTTATCTGGTCCAAGTGCTAAGAGGTTTAGTCCAGTCCAGGTTAATCTGTGTTCCACAAAGCACAGTGGTTCAATTCTGGACCTAAGGAAGGTTTGATCTAAAACTTTGGCACTCTCTACCAGCTCAGAGAGATTCAAAGCCTTGGTTTGGCCTAGAATTGAACTAGTCCCTCCGGAAATCTCCAATGAGAATTTACCTAAAGAAGATAACATCAGACCGCGGTCTAAGTCAGGAATGAGAATTTTTAACTTTGATGCGTTCTACCTTCATTATTTTATTTATTTATTTGGCTGCACAGCATGAGGGATCTTTGTTCCCCGACTTGGGATAGAATCCAAGCCCCTTGCATTAGAAGCATGGAGTCTTAACGACTGGACTGCCAGGGAAGTCCCTACCTTCCTTATTTAAAAAGAAATTTAAAAAAAAAAAATTTTTTTTTAAGTAAATGCCAGATGCAGCAGAAGTAATACTCACACAATACTCATTTCCTCCCATCTCTGTCCAGCTTATAGCAGGTAGTTGGAGCCATGTGACTAGTTCTGGTCAGTGGGCTCTGAGAGGAACTGACATGTTTTGCTTCCAGGCCAAGGAAGAAAAAAAACCAGTGCTTGATTCTCTAGATTTCCTTGTTTTTCCACTCTGACTCAAGTGTTCTCATGGATCCTTGAATGATCATGTGGAGGAAAGCCCACTGCCTACCTTTTGGAACAGAAACAAATTTTGTTGTTTTAAACCACTGAGACTTTGGGGGTTGTTTTTCACAAGAATTTAATTTGTTTGTCCAATTCACAACAATTCTTTAAATGCAACCCATTCTTACACTCATCATGCTTTGGTACACAGTGTTCTAATAACTGGAAGGTCCTAGCACCTCAACCATCAATCCAGTTCCAACCACAGTATCTTCTTAAACCTGATTAAAGGCAACATGGCACATCAAGGAAAGGGTATGGGTTTCGGAATTTGCTAGGTTCAGGTTCTAATTTCTTAAAAGCTAAGTAACATAGGAAAACTTAGTTAACTTTTTTTCTACTCTGGTTTCCTCATCTACAAAGTGACAAAAATAACTTCACTGGGTATTTGTAAGATTAAATCACATTGGGGATATAAACTGCTTAGTGTAATGTTTGGCACGTAGGAAAAATACTAACTATTATTATTTCCAGGCCTCTACCACTCTAAATTCAGGTGTGTTTTCCCCTCACAGAGCACTTCTATTGCAACATTTAGTGTCTTCCATTTATTTTTTGCACCCATGTCTATATCCCCCATTCACCTATGAATAACCAGAAGTTAGCGGCATTGTCTGATTTTGTTTGCGGTTCTATTCCCAGCCTTGAGGTCTCCCTCACCATTTGTCCCTTCTATTGGATGCAGAGGAACCAGAGGAGGATACCAAGACCAGAAAAGGTGCTGGAGCCACCAGATGGAAGGGACTTGAAGCTTGAGTGCCTGAAAGACTGTGTGGGGGTAAATTTCCACTTACTTCATTTACCTCAGGCCAACCAATCAAACTGGACTGTGAGATTAATAAGAAATAATTACTGTGTTTGGCACTGGGATTTTGGATTGTTAATCACCTTCAGAGCCTTTTATTCATCCATTCAGGGCCGGGATAAAAAGCACTTAGGCAGCTTTGTACGCCCTAGTCATCACTCCCAATCTGTAAGTGCTTGAAAGAAGTAGATCCTCTTGTAGTGTTGAATCCTGGCTCCTGTTTTTTCCTCCACTTACTCCCTGACTGAGATCTAGCATGGGACTTGGTCAGTCTGCCACTGGAGAACTGAAGAATTGCAGTTATTTATGCCCACAAGGTGCCCTGTTCTGATAATAAGCAGTGCTTCCTGAGCCTAAGTTCCAATACTGGGCATAAAACTTAGTCCAGCTTTGGAGGTTTTTAGCTTAATATCCCAGAAGCACCTAAGAATGAAACCTTGCTTCATTTTTGCTGTGACTTGCACCAGAGTTATACCCCCTAATCTAGAGGCCATTACCTGCTAATTAACCACGGTGAGCATCAAAAGTCGGCTTTCTGTCTGATTGTAGTTGTGAGATGGGTGGGTCTGCACAAAATATCCTCCTGATGGTCCTCTCCAGCCTAGAGTAACAGTGCAGCTTCACATGGGCGTTCTGAGATTAGCACAGTTTAGGTGTCATCAGGTCTGCTTTTCCATTGGCATTTAGTATTTCAGTGAATGCTTTTTATTGTGACAAATATATTTTAACTGTAGGGTATAGCAAATAGGCTAATGGTTTTAGGGCCTTATTTTTTTTTTATGAGGTATGGACATACTACATTTAGGGCATGCTTGGCAGGCACACACATTATTTTATTGTGCTAAATCAAGTCTACTGGGACCTCAGCTTAACATTTGATGACTTAGTATGCAAGTTTGCCAAGGTCCGAGCAGTTGTCCTATTGCACAGTCACAATGTACACAAGCATTTAAAATACCTTCCTTCTTTAATCTCATTTTTGTCCTGTCGTCTCTCCTAATGTGCCTTGCTTCTATTTGCTGGCTTATATCTTTACTGTCCAGCCAAATAGACCAAGTCATTTCTAAAGAATGACTTTTATTGTTGAGTTTAAGGAAGTTACAAAATAAAATCAAACCTGTTGCAAGTAGGTACAAGTTGCCAATAGTCAATTTTCAGGAAAGCAGCTACTAGAATTAGTCTATCCTATACTCCTGGGCTTCCCTCATAGCTCAGTTGGTAAAGAATCCACCTGCAATGCAGGAGACCCTGGTTCAATTCCTGGGTCGGGAAGATCCACTGGAGAAGGGATAGGATACCCACTCCAGCATTCTTGGGCTTCCCTTGTAGCTCACCTGGTAAAGAATCCACCTGCAATGTGGGAGACTTGGGTTTGATCCCTGGGTTGGGAAAGGCTACCCACTCCAGTATCTTGGCCTGGAGAATTCCATGGACTATATAGTCCATGGGGTCAAAAAGAGTCAGACATGACAGAGTGACTTTCGCTTTCACATACTCCTGGCAGCAACAATGACAATAAAAGTCTTGCCCCACAGATGTCCTGGAAACACCCAGTTTCCCTCC
Organism: Bos taurus; assembly: GCF_002263795.3. Lineage (NCBI taxonomy): Eukaryota > Metazoa > Chordata > Mammalia > Artiodactyla > Bovidae > Bos > Bos taurus. The sequence continues at coordinate 59,552,027 of NC_037337.1, forward strand.
TGGAAGGACAGAGAATTGCATTTTCACCCAAACTTTATTATCTATACTAAGGATGTTTGCAGATTCCAGTGAGATAGCTAACACTGAGTGTGAACTATATGCCAAACATTGTGCAGCACATTTTTACATACTCCTTTACACATTGCAGCATTTTCACAAGGTAGCATTTCACAGCATTTTCACAACTCTTATTATTATCTCCCCCATTTTACAGATAAAGAAACTGAGGTTTGGGTGCTTTAGGTAACTTGGTCAATGTCACAGTGTGTCAATTAGGATGAATTTGACTGAAAGAAATAAACACATATGAGGAGTGGTTAATACCAGTGCCTCTCATATTTTAATATACATAAGAATTATGTAGGATCTTGTTAAACTGCAGGTTCTAATTTAGTATACTGGGAATTGGGGGTGAAATTCTACCTTTTCAATAAGCAATCATGCGAATGCTGGTCTGCAGACCATACACTGAATAGTAAGTGTTTAACCGCAAGAACACTCATTGTTTACTTATTAATGAGAAGCTTGGAGTTAGGCAGATCCCGGATTGATTAAGCAGCTCTACAGTGTCTTTCAGGACACAGACTTTTTCCATTTATCTGATGTGCCATCATAAATAAGTTTTTTTATCCTAGGCCATTTCCTCAAGATGACCATCCCTGCTCCAAAGATGTCACATTTGTATGTGGCTAAAAATGAAGATCATTCCCCCTGAGACTGGGCACATTGCGAGCTCAAAAAAATATCTAGCAAGGAAGATATGGAAGTGGGTGAGAAAGGAGGTTGGGAAAATGAAGGGTAGGCATTAAACTTGTATGGCATAGCTAAGAAATAGTATAGCCAGAATTCAACCCATCTGTGTCCAAAGTTAACTACCTCACATCTCTTGAATTAACTGTAGCAGTTGTTGTTCAGTCACTAAGTTGTGTCCAGCTCTTTGTGATCCCATGGACTGCAGCATGCCAAACTTCCCTGTCCTTCGCTATCTCTAGGAGTTTCCTCAAATTCACGTCCATTGAGTCGCTGCTGCTATCTAACCATCTCATCTTCTGTCGCCCCTTTCTCCTTTTGTCTTCAATCTTTCCCGGCATCAAGTGACTTTTCCAGTGAGTCAGACTTTTCCAATGAGTCGGTTCTTCTCATCAGGTGGCCAAAGTATTGGAGCTTCAGCTTCAACATCAGTCCTTCCAAAGAATATTCAGGGTTGATTTCCCTTAGGATTGACTGGTTTGATCTCCTTGCTGTCCAAGGGACTCTCAAGACTCTTCTCCAGCACCACGATTTGAAAGCATCAATTCTTCAGCACTCAGCCTTCTTTATAAGGTCCAACTCTCACATCCATTCATGATGACTGGAAAAACCATAGCTTTGACTATATGGACTTCACTGAGATGATTTGAAATCATCTCAGAAGGCAAAACTGGAATGCCATTGTTTTAAACATGCTCGACTCTGATTACTTGTACCATGACAGCCTGAAGAGTGAATGTACTTTATGTGTATATTTTTAAAAAGGGAATGGATCTGTTTGGAACCTAGAGATGAAGAGCCAAATAAGCACAAGTCACAAAGATTCGTCTCAGTAGAAACCTGTTCTTCTGTGGAGCAGAGATAGTTCAGCTGGATTAGATGTACACATAAAAATATCCCTTAAATTAATGTCTCTTGACTCCATGCTCACCAGGAAATTTTCTGGTTCTTCATTTGATCTGCCAAGTAATCAGAAACCAGGAAGGGAGAGGGAGCTCCCCTGAAGTCTACAAGAGTTATTGTTTCTCTGAGAATACAAAGTTCCCACTGGAACTAAATGCTTGCACTTGGATAAACAGAAGAGCTCAGAGACATAGCCATTTTCAAGTTGAAACTTACTATGCAAAAAATGTGGATCCACTGATCATTGTAAAAGGAATACATTGCTTAGAAGACATTGGGAAAACTGGCTCCCCATTTTGGAGAAAATTTTTAAACAAAATTTCACAAAGACAATGTGATATGAAGTTCACATCAATTAGATTGGTCTCTTAGGGAACACATAGGAAGGTATTGACTAGAGCATTGTTTATGGTGCTGAGGAGTTGAAGGTAACCTGGGCGACCATCACTGAGAGAGTGGATAGGTTCAATGTGATGGATTAGAGATACCATATTACAAGAAATCAGCTTCCCTGGTGGCTCAGAATCCACCTGCCAATGCAGGAGATGCAAGAGACACAGGTTCAATCCCTGAGGCAGGAAGATCCCCTGGAGTAGGAAATGGCAACCTGTTCCAGTATTGTTGCCTGGAAAATCCCATGGACAGAGGAGCCTGGCAGGCTACAGTCAATGGGGTCACAAAGAATCAGACACGACTGAGCGACTGAGCACAGATAATGAGAACAGACCTTTAAAATATAGTACTTAATAACAAAAGATACAGAATGCAATATGATTCATGTAAACTAAAAACATAGCAGCACATACAAATATGCAGCTTGTATAACATTCAAATAAAAGACATACATTAAATTACCTACAAGGATGGGGAATAGGAATGGAGGATGATTATCACAAAAAAAAAAAAAGAATGGATAGATACATAAATAGGACAGAGGAGTCTTAGCAGGACCAATAATGATAACAACCAGTAACCGAATAATGTCATTAACTGAACCTTCTGCACTTGAGATCCAAGTAAGGACATTAGCATATGCAGGCAAGCACATACACAGACATAGTTATCTATATATACATATATAGATATAAATTATTAAAAGTTAAAAATGAACACATGATTCTTGTGTATTCACTACTTTTCTTATGATTTTGTATAGATGTTACCTTCAAAAATGAATCTCAGGGCCTGCAGTGAGTCAGAACCCAGGTGTGGAGACCCAGCAAAATCAGCCCCCTAAGTAATCCACCTTCCTAGTCCACAATCAACGTCTCTCTAACTGTAAGTTTGGAGATGCTAATTAGCTAATTATTAAAGCTGGATATCACCTTTCTGTCTAATTAGAATGTATCGTCCCTTTACTTCAGATAGAAAATTCATTTTTATTTCTACTCAGTTACTGTTTCTTTGTCTAATTAGTTCTTCATTTAATGGAATGAGTTAGACTGTTAATATCTTCTCATTTGCACTGTGTTCAAATTGTCACTGCTATTACTACCACAGGGCTTCCTTGGTGGATCAGAGAGTAAGAATCCGCCTGCAGTGCTGGAGACCTGGGTTTGATCCCTGGGTTGGAAAGATCCCCTGGAGGAGGGCATGGCAACCCACTCCAGTATTCTTGCCTGGAGAATCCCCATGGACAGAGGAGCCTAGCAGGGGCTACAGTCCTCAGGGTCGAAAAGAGTCGGACTCAAGTGACTGACTACCACAGATAATTACTACCACAGATAATTTTCCTGGCCAAGGTAGATTTTGGGGGGTTTGTGATGACAGATATACCTTTTTTTGTGTGTTTTAGAAATAACTCCTGATACTCTTTGAGGGAGTCGCATTTAAGGTGAGGAGACTATAAATAGAAAAGTAGCTCACTGAATTGTAAACTGGCATTTGGAATGGAAAAAAAGGGAGGAGGGAGTGTGTCCTTGAGTGGAAGAGACTTTGCATAAGAGGCCTACTGTTGTTTTAAATTAACCTTGATGCTATGATTTAACTCTTTGCTTCCAAGGACATTAAATAGGTTAATTTCTAACTAATGGGAATCCAAGGGTTACAGGGACAAAATTATGAAAATTCTTATGTCATGCTTGCATTTGAGAATTCTATAATCTAAAGTGCTGAGCAAAGTATCCAGAGAAATCCTTTTTTAGCCTGACTTTTTATAAAGGTAACTTGTAAGATATATAATGAAAATTTTAAGATAAACAGCTGTACAAGAAAAGAGAACTGTCAGACTACCTCCTTGATATAAAAATCCAAATAAATACACACATACTTTCATAAAAACCAACAGAGAACCTAGAACAGCTAAAAATGTAAGTGCCTACATGGTGTGTTTTTTATAGCTACAGTTCAGCTGTAAATTAACATTATGACTTTGTGGCTTTATGCTTTCTTCTTCTTAAAATGCCATTTATATGCATGCAGGTATAGCTCATACTAGTGACTGATGTTCTAGTTTGCCTCTAGGCTAGTCTAGCTGGGAATGAATTTTGTAAATGTCAGAAACTCCAGGCTTTTATCTCAGATAAGATATGGGGCCTAAATGCAAGATTATAACAAATTCTAACTGTCAACCCTCCATACAAAAATCTGTAAATAAACTCACTGCAGTTCTAGAAATAGGAAGTAGAATCAATTCAATCAAAATGCCAATATGAGGAAATCATTCAATAAAGTGAGTTCTTAGAGGAAGCATGATTTCCTAGACAAACAGAAAGGAAAATATTTGAAATCAGGATTACTAAATCAATGAAAATTGATGAAAATATGTGCCCCTTTAAGATTTTATTCAAGGATCAAGACGTATTACATTATTTAACCATTTGCTAAAAAAAAAATTAATACTCTACATGCTGTCATTTGTTTCCTGGTACTTTCCTACGAAATTTGAAATTGGAGGGGAAAGGCTTAGAGATTATTAGGGGCAGCCAACTCATGAAAATTACTTTGAAAAGATTCTACCTTGCACCTATTCTCCAGGCTTTAGGTACAGAAAGGGTTATAAATAAGTTAACTAATTTATCACCCAGATATTTTGAGTGAAAGGAAACACTGCTAATAAATATATAAGAGTAATAGATATAAATCAAGACTGTTCCAATCAAATTGGATGCATATAGTTTCTCTATTAGTCACCATGATGTTATTTCTGAGGGAGTAGATAGATTCTTAGCTGATGTCTGAAATTCCACGATCAAAGCTTTATTTCTTTGCCTTAAACCAACAAGGGATTGATTCAGTTTCCATAAAATTACTCCTAGGAAAAGTAATTTATATTTTAACATGAATAAACCTTTCAGATTCTTCCCAGAGGGAAAGTTTGGAAGGAGAGGAAAGGCCAGTCTAGAATTCTGGACTGTGTTGGACTGAGGTTAAAGAGAAAATACATGACATGAGGGTAGCTGGAGAAGTCTGAGGATGATCCTGACCTTAAGACCTAGCCTCAACTCAGAGAGTCACCCACAAGGAACCATAGTGGCCAGCCAAGCCTCAGTGGCCCAAAGGATCTATGCTCACCTATCCCTAAGGGACACATCTCTAGCAGAATATAAAGAATGAACTCCCACCTGCTGATGAATCACCTTGCTCCAAATAAGCTAGCTTACAAGCTCACAAGATAACTGCCATTTTTACAAAGTTTAGAGACTCCTTTATTTTCATCACACAGAACCAGCTAGAGAAAAGTCCCTGGTCAGACCACCAAGTTTTGATGGTTCCACACCCTGACATTCAGGAAGCACAAAGAAGTAGGAGGTGAAGAATTCCTGAGTTAACCCTACAAAGCATCCTTTCTTTTAAGGGATTGTTTTGCATTTCTTGACTCTGAGCAATTTACATCTTAGATTTCACTATTTAACGTGAATCCTTAGTATTGAAAACAACCACAAAATAAATAAATGAATAAATTAAAGTCTCTAGGCTGTAATTTGGGCCATTTTTGACCAGTAATTTGCATTTACCTCATCCTTGCTTTTCACAACAACAGGTTATACAAGCCAGGTAATAGCCAGTGACCACTCACTTTTTATGAATATATAAATGAACTGGAGGATGTCTCTGGAGAAGATTATAGGTTTCATGTAAAGCTGCTTTCAGAAATAAGGTCCTGAAATAGAAACTTACAATCTGAGCAGAAATCAAATGGCTCCAGGATGCTTGTGCCAAGTTGTCCTTGCCCAAATGTCTGCTAGGGCAAGTACACCGTCCATAAGTCACTGGAGAAATCAAAGAGTAAATAGAAAATACCTGAAGAAAAATGAAAATAGAAACACAACAACCCAAAACTATGAGATGCAGCAAAAGCAGTTCCAAAAGGGAAGTTTATAGCAATACAAGCCTATCTAAAGAAACAAAAAGAATTTCTAATAAAAATGCTAATGTCACATCTAAAGAAAGTAGATAAAGAAGAACAACAAAACCCAAAGACATAATAAAGATCAGAGCACATAAATAAAATAAAGGCTAGAAAAATAGAAAAAAATCAATGAAACAAAGAGGTTGTTTTTTGAAGAGATAAACAAAATTGATAAGCTTTTAGCCAGACTCATCAAGGGAAAAAGAATGGCCCAAACCAATAAAATTAGAAATGAAAGAGGAAAAGTTACAACCTATACCACAGAAATACAACAGATCATAAGAGATTGCCACCAACAATTGCAAACCAATTAAATGGACAGCCTAAAAGAACTGGATAAATACCTTAAAATGTACTATCTCCCAAGACATAATCAGATGGAAATAGAAAATATAAAGAGATGGATTACCAGTAATGAAATTGACTCAGCAATTTAAAAACTTCCAACAAACAAAAGTCAAGCACCAGATAGTTTTGCAAATGAATTCTATAAAATATTTAAAAAGGAGTTAACACCTATCTTTCTCAAACTATTCAAAAAAACTGACGGCAAAGGGACACTTCTGAACTCATGGCCTCTATGAGGCCATCACCCTGATACCATAACTAGGTAAAGACACCATAAAAAAGAATTATAGTCCAATTCCATTGATGAACACAGATGCAAAAATCCTCAACAAAATATTAGCAAACCAAATTCAACAGCATATTAAAGGATCACACACCACGATCAAGTGGGATCTATTCCAGGGAATTAAGAGTGGTTCACAATTTGAAAGTCAATCAGTGTGACACAGGATATCAATAAACCAAAGAATAAAAATCATATGATTTTCTCAGTAGATACAGGAAAAGCTTTTGACAAAATTCAACATCCATTTATGACTAAAAAATTCTCAACAAAGTGGGTACAGATGCAACATATTTCAACATAAAGAAGGCTATATATGACAAACCCACAGCCAACAACATTCTCAGTGGTGAAAAGCTAAAAGAATTTCTCTAGATCAGAAACAAGACAAGGATGTCCAATCTTGCCAACTTTATTTAACATAGTATCGGAAGTCCTAGCCACAGCAATCAGAGAATAAAAAGGGATCCAAACTGGAAAGGATGAAGTAAAACTGTCATTGTTTGAAGATGACATGACACTATATATAGAAAATCCTAAAGATGCTGCCAAAAGTTATTAGAAACAATAAATGAATTCAGCAAAGTTGAAGGATGAAAAATTAATACACAAAAATCTGCTGCTTTTCTATACAATAATAACAAACTATCAAAAAGAGAAATTAAGAAAACAATCGCATCTACAGTTGCATCAAAAAGGATAAAATACCTGGGAGTAAAGCTAACCAAGAAGATAAAAGACATGTACTTGGGAAACTATAAGACACTGAGGAAAGAAACTGAAGACAGTACAAACAAATGGAAAAATATACTATGTTCATGGATTAGAAGAGTTAATATTTTTAAAATAACTAAACCAACTAAGGCAATATACAGATTCAATGCAATTCCTATCAAAATGCCACTGGCATTTTTTGCAGAACTAAAACAAGTAATTATAAAATTTGTAACACAAAAGACCATGAACAGTCAAAACAATCTTGAGAAAGAACAAAGCAAGAGGTATCATGTACCTTGATTTCAAACTACAGTACAAAGCTGCAGGTGCTCATGCGTGCTGTCATGTCTGACTCTTTGCAACCTTTTGGACTGTAGACCACCAGGCTCCTCTGTCCGTGGGATTTTTCAGGCAAGAATACTGGAGTGGTTTGCCATTTCCTCCTCCAGGAGATCTTCTCGACCCAGGAATCAAACTCGCATCTCCAGCATGGCAGGCAGATTCTCTACCCCTGAGCCATCAGGAAAGCCCATAGTACAAAGCTACAGTAATCAATACAATCTGACACTGACACAAAAATAAACACATTGATCAGTGAAACAGAAGAGTCGAGAAATAAACCCACACACATATGGTAAATTAATCTATGACAAAGGAAGAAAACATAGGCAGTATGCTCTGACATCAGTCTTAGCAATATGTTTTTGGATATGTCTTCTCAGTCAAGGGAAACAAAAGTGAAAACAAGTGGAACTACATCGAACTAAAAAAGCTATTGCACGATGAAGGAAACTATCAATAAAACAGATAGGTAGCCTACTGAATGGGAAAAGATATTTACAAATAATATATCTGATGAGCGGTTAATATCCAAAATACACAAAAAACTCATACAATTCAACATTAAAACAACAAACAACTCTCAAACTGAGCAGAGGGAATTCCCTGATGATCCAATGGTTAGGACTCTGCACTTTCACTGCCAAGGGAATGTGTTCTATCCCTGTTAGGGAATGACAGTTTCATAAGTCATGCAGGAAGGCCCCCAAAATTAATAATTAATTAAAAAATTAAAAATGGGCAGAGGACATTAATAAATGTTTTCCAAAGAAGACTTAGAGATGGCCAACAGACATAGGAAAAATGCTTGACACCACTAATCATTAGGGAAACACAAATCAAAACCACAATGTGATATCACCTCATACCTGTTAGAACAACTATCATCAAAAAAACAAGAAATAACAAGTGCTTGTGAGAATGTAGACAAAAGAGAACCTTCTGTTGGTAGGATTATAAATTGGTACAACTGGAAAACCTCCTTTTGGGAGGTTCCTCAAAAATTTTAAATAGAACCGCCATATGATTCAGAAATTTCATTTCTGAGTATTTACCCAGAAACACTAATTCAAAAGAGATACATGCATTCTAGTGTTCACTGCAATATTATTTACAGTAGCCAGAATACAGAAGCAACCTAAGTGTCTATCAACAGATGAATGGACAAAGAAATTGTGGTATGTATGTATGTGCATACATATACACACACACAGAAATACTACTCAGTCATAAGAAAGAAGAAATTTTGTTATTTACAACAACATGGATGGATCTAGAGGATAGCAAACAAACAAAATAAAATGAAAACAGATTTATAGATACAGAGAACAAATGGGTGATTTCCAGCAGAAGCAGGTGAGTACTGGGCATAACAGGTGAGAGATTAAGAAGTGCAAACCTCCAGTTACATAACAAATGTAATATACAACATGAAGAATGTGGCCAATAATATTATAATAACTTTATATGGGGGCAGATAGTTACTAGATAACATGGTAATCATTTCCTAATAAATACAAATGTCAAATCATTATGTAGTACACCTGAAACTAACATAACATTGTATGTCAATTATATTTCTAGTGTTAAAAAATGCACCATCCATGAAAAGGCTAAGAACTGGGACCCAGCCTATAGTTAACCCACCTTGGTCACTGCCTAGAGCAGCTCCATCCAATAGAAACTTCTGCAATGATGGTCATCTTCTATATCTATGTTGTCCTACATGATAACTGTTAGCCATTTGTGCCTGTGGCACACTTGAAATTTGGCCACTGCAACTAAGGAAGTAAATTATTAGTTTATTTTATTTTAAATAATTTAATTTTATTTAACTTAATAGATTTAAATTATTTATGTTTAAATTAATTTAAATAGCCATCTATAACTAGCAGCTACCAAGGAAAGTCTAGAGGTTAAAGCAGCTGAATGAAAGCAATTTGGAAGTCACCTTTGAATTCAGCAGGGAATCTAACAAGTTAACATTTGATAAACCATATTTTAACCCTGTAAAAAACTGCAGTTGTTTCTATTAATTTCTCTCAAGTCTTGATATGGCCTTCTAGACCCTTCATGGTCTAGCCTTCTCCCCTCCCCTGCTTCTTCATCCATTCTTCTAGGATCTCAGCTCCTAGGATTCTACTCCTCCCTTACTTAGCTCTAGCCCTAGTGGCTCTTTGCAGCACTGCTGTTTCAGGGCCTTTCCACTGATACTTCTTTCTGTCTAGACCACTCTTTTCTTAGCTATATGTGTGGCTTACTCCCTCCCATCCTTCAAATTAATGCTAAAATATTATGTTCTCAGTGAGGACCTTCTTGATCACTTTATTCAGAATTGCAATGCCCACCACCACCCGGACTCCTTATCTCTTTTTGCAACTTTGTCTCTTTAGTGTTTATCTCCTAATATATTTGTAACATAATTCACTTACTTATTTTGTCTGTCTCCCCAGTTAGAATATGAGTTCCATGAGGGCAAGGATTTTCATATTTTTGTTCACTTCTGTAGTCCATGGTATGCTCATAAATATTTGCAACTGGCTCTTTGCAGGGGGAAATGCCCTGATTTGTAGTATTTGTCAATTTCTGTATTATAAATACACCTACTATTATGACCAACTTAGAGAGCATATTGAAAAGCAGAGACATTACTTTGCCAACAAAGATCCGTCTAGTCAAGGCTATGGTTTTTCCTGTGGTCATGTATGGATATGAGAATTGGACTGTGAAGAAAGCTGAGTGCCGAAGAATTGATTCTTTTGAACTATGGTGTTGCATAAGACTCTTGAGAGTCCCTTGGACTGCAAGGAGATCCAACCAGTCCATTCTAAAGGAGATCAGCCCTGGCTGTTCTTTGGAAGGAATGATGCTAAAGCTGAAACTCCAATACTTTGGCCACCTCTGCGAAGAGTTGACTCATTGGAAAAGACTCTGATGCTGGGAGGGATTAGGGGCAGGAGGAGAAGGGGACGACAGAGGATGAGATGGCTGGATGGCATCACCGACTCGATGGACGTGAGTTTGAGTGAACTCCGGGAGACGGTGATGGACAGGGGGGCCTGGCGTGATTCATGGGGTCACAAAGAGTCAGACACGACTGAGCAACTAAACTAAACTGAACTGATGACCAATTTCAATTTACCAAGAAGAGTTGGTTATCCGACATGAATCTAGGAAGAGATATGGTCAATCAGCCTACAATTCAAGCCAGCCCCAACACATCACTAAATTATACCCCTGTTTTAAAACACTTAGAATCTCTCAAACAACATTTCCTACACTTTGCTCTTGATCACCTGGGGCTCTTAAAACCAGACTAAAACCAAGGCAATCTCCTCCCCTGGAGATTTTGATTAAGAGGCTCTGGATGGGAACTGGGAATTTAATTTTTTTAAATTGAAGCATAGTTATGTTAGTTTCAGATGTATAGATAGCATAGTGATTCAATATTTTTGCAGATTATACTCCACTATAGTTTACTATAAGATAATAGGTCTAATTCCCTGTGCTATAACAACGTATCTTTGTTGTTTATTTTATATGTAATTGTTTGTCTCTTTTCAACCTATACTCCTAATTTATCTCTTCCCCCTCTTCCCTCTCCCCTTTGATAATTACCTGTTTTTTTCCTGTGTCCATGAATCTGTTTCTGGTTTGCATATGCATTTATTTGTTTTTATTTTCAGATTTCACATGTGAATGATATCATATAGTATTTGTCGTTCTCTGACTTATTTCACTAAGCATAATATTCCGTTATAGATAGATAAATAATGTGTATGTTTTAATCCAGTCATCTGTTGATGAGCATTTGGGTTGCTTTCATATCTTAGCTATCGTAAACAGTGTTGCCATAAACATTGGGGTACATGTATCTTTTCAAAATAGTGTTTTCATTTTTTTCTGAATATATGCCCACGAGTGGATCATATAGTAGCTCTATTTTTAGTTTTTTAAGGAAACTTCATACTGTTTTCCATAGTGATTGCACCAATTTACATTGTGAATTTATATTTTTAACAAATAGCCTGAATGCTTCTTATCATCAAGGAAGCCCAATTCACATCCACCTTCCACTCGGGTTATTCCCTCCAAAGCTGAAGACCAGCCCTGTGCCAGAGGATTTGGTGAAACCAGCCTGTCATCCAAAAAAAAGTACAGAGACTCAGTGGGAAAACTGACAACCCTTCAACATACCTCTTTTACCGCAGGACATGGAGGCATGAGAGTACTGCAGACATGTTTTGAATCTAGACTGACAATAGTTCCAGTTCTCTAACCAGCAAGTACAAAATACCACTGTAACAGCAGGGCTTATAGAATTTTGTGTTCAAGAGTGATGTTTGAAAAGAAACATATTTTCCTTTTGAAAATGTGCATATTCAATTTCTGTATTCACTACAACTGAGGAGAAGTCACAAAATAACCAGATTATACCCTGTTTTTATGAAAGTTTACTAGGTCTTAAATGGTTAGTGTCTATTAATGGATTAAATTACCTATTAGATTATAAAAAATAATATATTCAGTGAAACCTCTGCCCACTCTGCAGTAAGCACCAGAGATAGAATTCACAGAGAATAAGACAGCCTCTGTCTGGCAGTCTCCTGGGGACACATTTGAGTAAACTGGCAATGCAGAAGAATAAACTAATTAGTAGTTTAGAAGGAGGTGGTTATTTTCTAGAGGAGGAATCTTCTAAACTGAGACAGAGGAGTGGGTGTTTTCCAGGTTAAGGCATAGGTGGTTGGAAACAGGTATTCCAGGAAAAGAGAACAGAATGTTCAAAGGCCAAGAGATAAAGAAAACAAAGTTCAGTATGATCAGGGATATGATAAGACCTTAAGGCTAGAGGAGGGAACATTTCATGCAAAGATGGGCTCGATAAAGGACAGAAATGGTATGGACCTAACAGAAGCAGAAGATATTAAGAAGGGGTGGCAAGAACACACAGAAGAACTGTACTATACTTGAAGAAAAAGTTAATTTATAGATGTAGAGAGCTCTTTGTCTTCATAAGTTGTAAAATGCTTCTCTCACTCTTTCCTATTTCCTGTGCTCCACCTTTTCGTTATTGAATTTTAAACTCCTGGCCTTAAGAAGGAAATCTTGCCATTTGTGATAACATGGATGAATCTTGAGGACATTATATTAAGTGAAATAATTCAAGCAGAGAAAGGCAAATACTGTATGACCTAACTTACATGTGGAATCTAAGAAAGTTGAACTCAAAGAACTGGTAGATTGGTGGTTGCCAGAGGCTGTAGGGTGGCAGAAATAGGAAGATATTGGTCAAAAGGTTCACACTTTCCAGTTACAAAATGAATTAGTTCTGTGGTTCTAATATTCAGCATAGTAACTATAGTCAACAATATTGTATTGTACACTTGAAAGTTGCTAAGACAGACAATCTTAAATGTTCTCACCACCAAAACAACAAAAAGCAAAAAAAAAAACCCATTCAACATTGTGATAATTATTTCACAGTATGTAAAAATATCAAGCCATCATATTTTTCACCTTAAAGGTAAACAATGCTTTGTCAATTGTTATCTCAATAACACTGTGGAAATAAAGAAGTCAGAAAACAGCTACTCTTAGGAGTGAATACTGCTGCTGCTGCTGCTAGCGAGAAGCAAATACAACAGGGATTTCTGAGGCGTTAGTAATGCTCGGTTTCTTGATTAGGTGCTAGATACACAGATGTGTAGGACCGAGATGCATGCTTGCATTATGTACACTTTCCTATCTGTATACTATACTTGAAGAAAAAGTTAATTTATAGATGTAGAGAGCTCTTTGTCTTCATAAGTTGTAAAATGCTTCTCTCACTCTTTCCTATTCCTGTGCTCCACCTTTTCATTATTGAATTTTAAACTCCCGGCCTTAAATTTGTGTCTCATGACAATGGGTCACCACCCTAAATACACTTTCATTTAAATTTATGTTCTCATCTCAGCTGATCCAAGTGGCTGGAAATGACCGGCTGCAATTGCTGACGGGTTGCACAGTAATGCCTATGCTGGGCTGTGAATATCACACAGCCTTATCATCACAATCTCTGGCACGCACACCTGACACAGTATGCCAGGTATAGGTTAATGAAAAACAAGAAAAGATGGGGGAAAAGCTCAATACTGTCAGGGCTTGTTAATGAGAAAATATAATTGTATACCTTGCATTTTAAGCATATAACTTATGGAGGTCAGCCTACACATTGGGATTCCTGCTAGTTTCCTGCTAACTCAGACAAATGATAAAACATTGATTTAAGATGTTAATTTTTTGTGTGTGAATTTGTATCATCTTTTATCTGGTAGTGGGGAGGACACTTGTTTATGACCAAAAGTATCCCTTATTCATCTTGCACATAATAGAGGCTCATTACAGTTTTGCTGTTGAATTGCAGTATTAGCCAAGAAGTCCTGAGTCTGGTTTCTTCTGAGCAGGTAATAGTTCATAGAATCCCAGCAAAATGGAGCCAGAAAGGTCATGTGGAAAGTACTCTGTTGTATAATGTATGATACTTAGAGGCTTGATAGTATCCTTGTGCATCAAAGAGCATCTGAGGGTGATGGGTTCTTAATCTGGAGGCTCCTGTAAATAAAAGTCTTAGGTTTTAAGAGCCCAGAGTAGTCTCGACATGTCAACAGATAATACTGTAGTTTCCAAGCAAGAATACCACATCAATTAATTCACGTGGAGCCAGAGAGGGATTTTAGCAACATGTGAGTCAATCTGCTCTGCCTGGGAAGCTTGGAAATGAGCTGGTCTTTACCTTTCCCAGAAACATCTAAAATCAATCACCACTCCTCTCAGTCACACTGATTTATACAGACCACGGCACCCCTTGTTACACCTCAACACCAAGAACAATAAAACCCTAGTTTACAAAACAATTCTTTTATATGAATAAATTATATATAATAATAATATATTATATACAATTTTATAATCTTAAAGATATATATATATACCTTTAAGGATATCTTATATCCTTATCTTTTCATTTTTAGTGTAGAAATATGTTCTAGAAGGAAAAAGAAATCAAGCTATTATCAGGGACTCACTTGTAAATTTAAACTGTTCAGAAAGTTGTACAATTGAAAAGATATTTCTGAGATTTAATAAGTCTTAATGAACAAAATGATATGTCTTAATATTAAATCTGTAATTTAAGTTTCTTCCTCCTTGGTCCCAGCAGTGAGGAGACTTTCAGATTTTCCCAGGCAATTCAGAATCCGAAGAACTGATTTTGTTTGAAAAATTAGATCCAGCTATTTCTTAAAAGACTAGATTTCTTTAAGATTTAGATGATGCTAAGGAAGTAATTTAGTTGAACCAAAAAATATTCAAAACCACAATACAGCCTGTTAATTATTCTCAAATTTTATTAATTTAGGAAACATTTATTGAGAACCTATGATAATATACATGGGAATCCAACTGGCAGATTCCTGGTGCTTCCTATTCTGCCCTCTTTCCAGAATCCTATCTAATTGGGTTTAAATTCTTGCTCCATATCTTGCTGGAAGATCTCATATGCATAATTTGTTGTCTAAATTTCCTCATCTGCAAAATGGGAACAATAATTTACCTCATAAAGTTGCTTCATATGAATTAAATGAGATAATATATACTAAGTACCTAACAGAAGTAAATTTGAGCTTTAAAAATATAATTAAAAATAGTTTTTATAAGAGATTATTATTAAACTTTGCATGATATTACATTCAAGAAGTTCCGTTGCTGGGACTTCCTGAGCAGTGCAGTGGTTAAGACTCTGCACTTCCAGTGCAGCAGTGTGGGTTCCATCCCTGGTCAGAGAACTGAGATCCCACATGCTAAGTGGTGTGGCAAGGGGGAAAAAAAAACCCACAAAATTCCTTGCTGACAGCTTACAAAGATTTCCTAAGAGAAGGTGACCAGAGCCTGAATTTTAGTTTCTCACCTTGTTCACATGCTCCCTCAAAATTGTGAGCTTCATGAATTCTTAGAATATTTCCATCTGTTAACTACTTCTCTTCTCATGCCCCAAGATTCAAATTAATATGTAAATTTACCTCACAGTAAGAAGTGTCTACCATGTTTCACTTACTAACAAAATTCCAACTGGGAGGCAGCTCTGTCAAGAAGAGTAATAAGTACATGTTGAACAGGCAAACAGAAGATCTAGTGATGAAACCATAGCTGACAGCTTGTGTCTCTACTCCTAGTCACCTCCTGTGACCCAGGAAGCATTCAAATCACATGTTCTGCTCAAGGATAAATACCTCATAAACAGGTATTAGAAGAGCAAACTGTTTAACTGTTTCTGTAGTCACTACAGAAAAACAATACCAGGAAACTGAGCAGTTTTTAAATCTATGGATGAGATAATTATTGAGCTGAAGTGGTAACTTGATTACTCCTATCAAAAGACTGATAAACCCAAAAGTAAATTCAAAATGGGTTAAAGACAAGAATAAGATCTGAAACTAAAACTCTTAGAAGAAAAACTCTTAGAAGCTTCACAAGAGTGGGCCTGGTAATGATTTTATGGATATGACATCAAAAGCACAAGGAACAAAAACAAAGTGGGACTATATCAAACTAAAAAATGTCTGCACAGCAAAGGAAACAAACAACAGGGTGAAAAGAAACTTATGGGATGGGAGAAAATACTTGCAAACTATGTATCTGATAAAGCATTAATCTCCAAAATGTATAAAGGACTTTTAAAACTCTATATAGTTAAAGTGGGTGAAGAACTTGAACAGACATTTCTCCAAAGAGGACATACAAGTGCCCAACCAGTGTATGACAAGATGTTCTATATCATTGGCTATCAGGGAGATACAAATCAAAACCACAATGATGTACCCCTTTTATATCTGTTAGGATGGCCATTATAAAAAAAAAACCCAAAAGCTAACAAGTGTGGAGAAATTGGAAGAGTTGCACACTGTTAGTGGAAGAAGCACAAGCTGGAATCAAGATTGCCAGGAGAAATATCAATAACCTAGATACGCAGATGACACCACCCTTATGGCAGAAAGTGAAGAGGAACTAAAGAGCCTCTTGATGAAAGTGGAAGAGGAGAGTGAAAAAGTTGGCTTAAAGCTAAACATTCAGAAAACTAAGATCATGGCATCTGGTCCCATCACTTCATCGGAAATAGATGGGAAAACAGTGGAAACAGTGTCAGACTTTATTTTGGGGGGCTCCAAAATCACTGCAGATGGTGATTGCAGCCATGAAATTAAAAGACACTTACTCCTTGGAAGGAAAGTTATGACCAACCTAGATAGCATATTCAAAAGCAGAGACATTACTTTGCCAACAAAGGTCTGTCTAGTCAAGGCTATGGTTTTTCCAGTAGTCATGTATGGATGTGAAAGTTGGACTGTGAAGAAAGCTGAGTGCAGAAGAATTGATGTTTTTGAATGGTGGTGTTGGAGAAGACTCTTGACAGTCCTTTGGACTGAAAGAAGATCCAACCAGTCCATCCTAAAGGAGATCAGTCCTGGGTGTTCTTTGGAAGGACTGATGCTAAAGCTGAAACTCCAATACTTTGGCCACCTCATGCGAAGAGTTGACTCATTGGAAAAGACCCTGATGCTGGGAGGGATTGGGGGCAGGAGGAGAAGGGGACGACAGAGGATGAGATGGCTGGATGGCATCACCGACTTGATGGACACGAGTTTGAGTGGACTCCAAGAGTTGGTGATGGACAGGGAGGCCTGGCGTGTTGCATTTCATGGGGTCACAAAGAGTCAGACATGACTGAGCAACTGAACTGAACTGAATGCTTTCTTGGGTAAACATCTAGGAATGAAATGGCTGGATCGTACAGTAGGTATATGTTTAACTTTGCAAGAAACTGTCAGTTTTCCAAAGTCACGGTACCATATTACATTCCCATCAGCGATGTACGAGAGTTCTGTTATCTCCATATCATTGCCAATACCTCATATGGTCAATTTTAAAATTTTTGCCATTCTAGTAGGTATTTACTTTTTAAAATTTGTATTTCTTTAATAACTAATGATGTTGGGCATCTTTTCATGTTCTTATTTGCTTATATAAGCATATTTTTCTCTCTTTGGTAAACCGTTCAAATATTTTCTTCATTTTTCAGTTGGGCTTTTTGAGTTCTAATTATTGAGATATGAGAGCTTCTTATATATCCTGGATATGTCCTTTGTTGGATATGTTTTACAAATATTTTCCCCTAGTCTATGGCTAGCCTTAACTTCTCTTAACATTATCTTTCAAAGAGAAGAAAATTTTTATTCTGATAAAGTCTAATTTATCAATTTTTTATCTTTTATAGTTTCTAGGTTTTGTGTTTTATTTAAAAAATCTTTGCCTAACAAAAGGTACCAGAGAAAAAGGAGAAAAAGATTTTCTCTTGGAAACTTTTTGGTTTTAGTCTTTTGCATTTAGGTCTATGATGTATTTCAAGTTAAATTTAGAATATGTCATGAGTTAAAAACTGAGCTTCATTTGGGGGGAGTTTTGTTTTAGGAGGCATGGATACTAAATTTTTCTAACACCAATTATTTGTTGAAAAGATTAACCTTACCCCCACAGAAGTACCTTAGCACCTTTGTAAAAATACAATTGGCCATATATGTGTAGGTCTAATTGCTGCTGCTAAGTTGCTTCAGTTGTGTCCGACTCTGTGCGACCCCATAGACGGCAGCCCACCAGGCTCCCCTGTCCCTGGGATTCTCCAGGCAAGAACACTGGAGTGGGTTGCCATTTCCTTCTCCAATGTATGAAAGTGAAAAGTGAAAGTGAAGTCACTCAGTCATGTCTAATTATGGACTCTCTATTCCCTCTCATTGATGTATGTGCTTGTGTTTTGGTATTAGGGTATGCTGGATTCAAAATATGAATTGGGAAGTATTACCCTCTCTTCAAGTTTTTTAAAGTGTTTGCATAGAATTGACATTATTTCTTCCTCAAATGTTTGGTAAAGTTCACTCTTGAAGCCACCTGAGCCTGAAGTTTTCTTTGTGGGAGGGCTTTTGATGACAAATTCAAATTTTTACAAAGATCTATTTCTTTTTGAGTAGTTTATTTTTCAAAGAGTTTCCCATTTCACTTAGGTGGTCAAACTTATTGGTATAAAGTTGTTCATAATATTCACATGTTATCCTTTTAATGTCTTTAAGATCATTAGTAATATTTCTTTTATCATTCCTGATAATTTGGATCTTCCATATTTTAGTTTTTTCAACTCATCAGTTTTCTCAAAAAGCCGGTCTTTTGGCTTCACTAATTCTCCCATTTTTTGTTTGTCTGTTTCTTTGTTTACTATTTTGTTGATTTCTGCTGAGATATTTTAATTTCCTTTCTTCTGCTCACCTTGGCTTTAATTTGCTCTTCTTTTCTAGTTTATTAAAATAGAAATTTAGGTTATTGATTTTAAATGTTTATACCATTCTATTATAAGTGCTACAAATTTCTTTTAAGCACCCCACAACTTTTGGCATGTCATGTTTACATTTTCCTTTAGTTCAAAATATTTTCTTAATTCCTTGTGATTTCTCCTTTGGCTCATGGGTAATTTAGAAAAGTCTGGTTATTTTCTAATCATTTGAAAATCTTCACGGTATCTTTCTGTTATTAATTTCTAATCTAATTCTGTGTAGGCAAAGAACACATTTGGATTATTTGGAACTTTATTGAGATTTGTTTTATGACCAAATGGTCCCATGTAGACTTGAAAATCATATGTATTATGCATATGTTGGGTGGAGTGTTCTATAAATGCCAATTAGGTCAAGTTGGTTGATAATGTTGACCAAATCTTCTGTATTTACTGATTTTCTGCCTACTCGTTCTTTTATTTATTGAGAGAGAAGAGTTGAAATCTTTAACAATAATTGTGGATGTGTCTATTTATTTCTTTCAGTTTGATTAGTATTGGAGAACAGGGTTTGGTTTTTTATTTTACATCTGATTCTAATATGCAGGCAGCTGTAAGGGGTGTTGCTCTATAACCAATAGTTCTCAAACTTCAACATGTAGCAGAATCGCTTAGGGTGCTTATTAAAACACGCATTGCTAGGCACTTCTCTGAGTTTCTGATTCTGCAGGTCTGGATGAATTCGCATTTCTCACAGTTCCCAGGTAGTGTTGATACTGTGTTCAAGCTGATACTGCCTCAAGTGTTCAAGAGGTCATGTTTTAAAATCACCTAATAAGCCAAAGCTTCTCAATCTTATATTCATATTAGAACCACCTGAGGAGTTTTAAAAATTATGATACACAGACTACATCCAGACCAATTAAATATAAGATCTGCATGGGGTAAAGGGAGTCGTGGGACCATCAGTATCAGTCTGACATCAGTATCCTTTAAAGCTCTCCTGTGTGATTCAATAAAAATAATCAAGATTGAGAATCACTGTGTGTGTGTTAGTAGCTCAGTTGTGTCAGACTGTTTGCGGCGCCATTGACTATAGCCCACCAGGCTTCTCTGTTCATGGAAATCTCCAGGCAAGAATACTGGAGTGAATTGCCATTTCGTTCTCCAGGGGACCTTCCTTATCCAGAGATCCAACCTGAGTCTCCTGCATTGCAGGGAAATTCTTTACCATCTGAGCCACAGGGAAGCCCTGAGAATCATTGCTCTATACTATACCAATGATCTAGATTGCCCAAGGAAGTCTGTGGGGCTCGTGACCAAAATTTCATCAATGTCCTCTGAGTAAGAAACACTGTGGCACTACCAGGAAATTGCAGGTTGTATGAATGATCTTTAGTAAACTAGGGTAGGAGACAGTGTTAGCTCCTCCTCCTTTGCTTCACCTAGCAAATTTGTAAAATGGGGCCTATAGTTCCTGTCCATTTCCTAGAACACAGAAAGATTCTGATGACCAATAGCATTCTGTCTTTTATCATTGGGAAAAAAATTTCAATTAATCTTTAATTAATGATATTTGTTTTCCATAATGAGTTTTTATACATAGTTTATCTAGAGAAGAAAAATATTGACTAAAATTTACCCAACATAACTTTAATCCTTCCTGACACTTCCAAGGTAGTTAACTGTGTAACAGAGGTATACTCCAAATCCTTTAACAGTCATTCCAATAGTAAAGTTATTAAACTCTTTTTAAATTTCCATTAACCCTTCCATTTTCCTTCATCATGCACAGGGGCTTTGACCAATGAGAAAAAATTCTAGCAGAAGAATTATGACAAACAGTGCTAACACTGCAATAGCACAGCCTTCTATTTTTTTCTCCTCCTCTCCCTACTTTTTTGTTTTAAAAAAATGGAGTAATTACACTCAAATTACAAATCCTGTAATTTTTACAATACTCATATGAGACAGTCAGAACAGGTTTTACTGTCCATATCTTTCAGCTGAAAAAAACTAAAGCAGGTAAAGAGAGACTGCACAAGCACTAGCCTATACCACAGGTTCTTTGAATGCAGGTACAAAATTTTCCCCAACTGAGAGGAAAGAAAAATGGCGTAACTCCAGGACAGGAGTTTCCAGGCAGGAAAACCAGAGATTTTCAGATAGCCTCAGGAGCCATCCTGGAGATTCACAGGCAAAGGGCCATTATGGGCAGAATGGAATATTTAGAGATGAAGTCATCTAATCACAGTCATTTTGCAAAAGGGAAATCTGACTTGCCCTAGGCAGCTAGAAAATGTGAAGAGACTCTGACAGACAGGAGACCTGAGTTCTGGCCTCATTGTGCCACTAAGTCTCAGACTTAGCCATTAACCTACAGATATTTGCAATAGAATGTCCTACAAACATTTCAAACTCAAGTTCAAAATTATTTCTTCCTCCTCTCCCATCCCCAGTCTCTTCCATCTCTTGTGATGATCATCTCAATAAAAGACCCAGGGCAGGGTCCTGAGAACCATCCCTCTCCTCATCTCCCATGTCCCCTCAGTTACACCAAATCCTGCCTTGAGTCTTTGGATCCACCATCTCCCTCTCCTTTTCATTTCTTCTGCCACTTCTGTCTCAGTTCAGGCCCTCACTACCCCTGCCTGGGTTAGGTTACTGGTGGTGGTGGTGGTGTTGGTTTAGTTGCTAAATCATGTCCGACTCTTATGACCCCATGCACTGTAGCCTGCCAGGCTCCTCTGTTGTCTAACAGTTCTCCTGGCTTCTACTATTGCCCTGTTTCAATCCATCTGCCACTCTGCCTGCCACCACAGTGAGCTTTTAAACAGAAATTGTCCATCACTGCACTTTTCACCACCAACTAGCTGAAGCCTAAAATTCCAAGCAGGATTCTCCCATCTAGTTGTGATTTGGCCTCTGCCTTCTTCTCTCACTTCATCTATCATCACCCATAACTTCAGCCAAGCTTGAGTTTTGCAGTTCCTCCAATGTCACCTTTGGCTTTGACACTAATGGTTCACTCTTCCTGGAAGTCTCCCCCTTCCCCTACCCATTGCCTGGCTAAAATTAACTCAGCCTTCTAGACTCAGCTTAAGTTGAAATTTTTCCTGGCACCCCTTTAAGTGTTCCTTTGATACTCCCATAGCATTTTGTGCAAACAAAAGAGTCATTAGTCACCTTGAACTATTTGCTCACACATCTCTGTCCTTCCGTAAACCCTGAGTGTGGGATGGCAGGGACAGCACTGTATTCAGTGTTTAGTATTGAATATTCATCCAACAAATATCTGAGGACCAACTTTATGCCAAATGTTGTAATGGATAGAGGAGTGAACAAATCAAAGATACTCCTTTCTGTCAAATGGGAATCAGTATCATAAATAAATAAAGAGGTAAATAAGAGAATGCAAGAGTGAAAAATGCTATGCAGAGAATTTAAATAACTCATGAGATATGACAGTGACTGGGTGGTTACTTTAGATTATGTCAAGAAGTTCCCTCTGAGAAAATGACATTTAAGCTGCTAAGTGAATGCCAGAGTGCTGAGTATTCAGAGAGAAGAGCATTCTAGCTGGGAGAACTACCAGTACAAAGACCAGAATAAAGGGGGCCCACGTGGCTTAAAGCAAGCATGGGAAAAATCATGAAGATGGGGTCACAGAAGAAGGCAGGGATGATGTTACATAAACGTCATCCAGAGTAGAGTTTTTATTTTGTTCCAAGTGTGGTTAGGAGTGACATGATCTGACTTACATTTTCAAAAAGATCTCTCCAGGACAGCTGGGTGGATAATGGTCTGTGGAGAGTGGAAACTGAAACCAGTTTGGAGGAGAGAAACATCAGTGGCCTAGATCACAGCGATTTGGGAGAAGGTGACCTGATTTTATTGCAGCCATGAAATTAAAAGACGCTTACTCCTTGGAAGGAAAGTTATGACCAACCTAGATAGCATATTCAAAAGCAGAGACATTACTTTGCCAACAAAGGTTCGCCTAGTCAAGGCTATGGTTTTTCCAGTGGTCATGTATGGATGTGAGAGTTGGACTGTGAAGAAAGCTGAGCGCCAAAGAATTGATGCTTTTGAACTGTGGTGTTGGAGAAAACTCTTGAGAGTCCCTTGGACTGCAAGGGGATCCAACCAGTCCGTCCTAAAGGAGATCAGTCCTGGGTGTTCATTGGAAGGACTGATGCTGAAGCTGAAACTCCAATACTTTGGCCACCTCATGTGAAGAGTTGACTCATTGGAAAAGACTGTGATGCTAGGAGGGATTGGGGGCAGGAGGAGAAGGGGACGACAGAGGATGAAATGGCTGGATGGCATCACCGACTCGATGGACTTGAGTTTGAGTGAACTCCAAGAGTTGGTGATGGACAGGGAGGCCTGGCGTGCTGTGATTCACGGGGTCGCAAAGAGTCGGACACGACTGAGCGGAACTGAACTGACCCGATTTGGGACACAGCATGAGAGTGCCTAGGACTGCTGAAGAGCAGATAAATTAAGACTCAGAACATGTAGGATTCTGGCTCGAACACCTGGGTAGTTACTGGGGAAGAGAACAGACGCTCCGCAGCTTCAAGGAAGAAGGCCTTGAAAAAGTCCCTTCGCCTGCCCGGACTTGGGGACAGTTCAGGTCAGGCAGCTGGATAGAGACACGCCCAGACACTCCGCTTGTGCCCGCCAGCGTCGGGAAGCTCCGAGAGCCTGGCGGGAGGCGCGCGCCGCCCCGGACTCCACATGGCTCGTGGGGGTTTCCGCGTCCTCCGGGCGGGGCCGGAAGAGGAAGTCGGCGCTGCAGCGGCGGCTCCAGCAGCCGCGGCGGCCCCACTCAAGGTCCGCGGTCCGACCCTGTCCCGCCCGGCCACCGAGGCAGCGCCGCGACGGGATCCGGAGCCTGCCCCGTTGAGCCTCGACGCGCCGCCCGGCGCCTACCCGTCAGTTCGATGGGTCGGCAGTCGCCGCTGCCCCCCGCCGCGGCCGCCCTGCTCTTGTGTTTCCTGCTCCCTCTGGTAAGGGGGGCGGGAGGGTTCTCGGGCCTCCCCGGGGCGGGGCCGGGCCCCCTCCCTCTCCCCCTCCCCTTCCCCCTCGCCCTCCTCTTCCTCCTCCTCCTCCTTCAAACCTCCCTCAACCCCGTCCCTGCTCCGGGTCGGCCTCCCTTCTCCGTCTCCTACGCGGCCTGCCGCCGTTTTTTTCTTTCTTCCCCTGACTTACTCGCTACTCCCTCTCCTTCCAGCCCCCATTCGCGTCGTTTGAGAGCTCCCAGTACCTATCCCAGAGAAAGCCATCTGCCCAACCCCTAATACTATTTTGACCTTGATGCTTCTCTATAGGTTTTCACAGTTCCAGGCTATTTTTAATTGACCTCTGATTTTATTGTCCAGCCTTTCTTACAGCTGTTTAACCTTTACACACCGCCACCGCCCCCCCGCCCCCGACCCTGCTCCGCCTCAAGCCCTAACTCTGAAAGAAGGAAAAATAGTATACCTGATCCCTGGATGTTTAGCGGTTCAAAGACTGCGCTTTAGTTTTGTTGCTCTTAAACAGATTCCCCCGCCCCCCCTCCTGTGTTTCTGCTTCTTCTTAGTGTTCATTTGATTTCATTCTGGGGTTTTTTGGTAATATAATAATTCAAAATAATTTTTTAAGAAATACACCGGAGTAATTCTTTTAGTGGTTTTCAGTTCTCTGCCTAGTTTAAAGGCAAGGAGAGCCAGTTAAGAAATAACAACAAATATGTGTCCTCAAGTTTGTTTTCATAATTAGAGAAACGTAATAATGTCTTAAAATTAAACACCAAGTAGTTGGAGCTTCAGTAAGTGGTTGGGCAGGGCACCGGTGTTGTCTGTTTCAGTTTTTGTTTCTTGTAGACTTCCCGCCAGGGAGTTTTAAGTTGGAAGCTTTTATGAGCTTTATATAGAATTGCTGTGGTGTATGTCTGTCTAGTTCTTTCCATTAGAACGTGTAACTTTTCTGAAATAGTATATTTTGCTTACTCTCCAGTTTTTAAAGAATTACTACTAGTGAATGTATTCAGTGTGAAAGTGAAAAGCCAGATTAGAGCCCGAAGTGTCCTTGGTGTTTTCATAACTGGAGAAGGCAATGGCACCCCACTCCAGTACTCCTGCCTGGAAAATCCCATGGACAGAGGAGCCTGGTAGGCTGCAGTCCATGGGGTCGCTAAGAGTCGGACACGACTGAGCGGCTTCACTTTCACTTTTCACTTTCATGCATTGGAGAAGGAAATGGCAACCCACTCCAGTGTTCTTGCCTGGAGAATCCCAGGGACGGCGGAGCCTGGTGGGCTGGCGTCTATGGGGTCGCACAGAGTCGGACACGACTGAAGTGACTTAGCAGCAGCAGCAGCGGACGGTATTAGGAACATGAATGAGGGAATGTATCTAAAAATTGTTAGGGATGGCATGTGGGGAGCAGGATATAAAGAGAATAACAAAGTAGTAGTGTTGGTCTGAATCTTTGAGATGTTGTTTACTTTGTAATTAGACGTGTCCAAGTTAATTCAAATAGTATGTATATACACATAAAACTATAACGTAGGTATGAAGTTTTTTAGTGGTTTTGCACTCATTTTTATTCGAACTTATTAAGCTAATTGTAAGAATATATACCTGTGTATAAATTCCCACCTATCCTTTCTGAATGCAAATGAATAATAATAAGTACATCAGTTGCTCATAAACTCACACTGAAATTCTTTTTTAATTAATTTATTTTAGTAGAATAATTACTTTACAATATTGTGATGGTTTTTGTCATACATCAACAAGAATCAGCCACAGGTATACAGGTGTTGCCCCCATCCTGAACCCCCCTCCCTAAAATTCTTACTAAACTCACATAGAAATTCTCATTAAAAGCTCAAATGCCTCTTACAGGAAAAACGTAAACAAACTTTTCATTTAATTTCAAGTGCTTCACAAGCCTAAAAGTTTGTCCCAGTTCTAAATTGTAGCTAATTTGTCTCCCATATTCTAGATGTTATTCTTTTCATATTACATGTATGTATTTTGTCATATTTCAGTATATTAATCTTTGAGTTCAGTACTCTCTGGTTGCAGGGTTGTATGGGGACTTCATAACATTCTTTCACTCCACAAACAGCGTACACCTCTTATATGCAAGGAGCTGTGCTGGTAACTGTAATAAACTTGACAATACGTTTTTAAGTTGAAAAGATCTGTTTTAGCGCCAACTAGTAGTATTGATTTTCTGTTTCTTACTGATTTCTCAGTGGATTTGTTTGCTTCTTCACTCTTTCTTCCTTTAATTTCCTGAAATTATCTCTTGTTCCTTTCCTTTTCTGAGGAACTCAAATAAATCTCACATCCTTTTTCTCAGCAGGGAGCTCTCTCTTCTGTTTGCTGGATACCTAGTTCCTTTTCTTCTCTACTTTAACTTTTAACTTTTAATTGTTGCTGTTGTTATTTTAACCATTTTCTCCCTGACGCCTTTGTTTACTCCTCTTCCCTACTTTTACAGCTCTGGTGGCCTCTCTTGAGATCATTGAATGAATGATGCCAGCTTAATAATTTCATTTCTTCTTTCTGGGCTTTTGAAGCAGGCCCAATGGGGCCTCTTTTCTCTTGGTCATGTTAGAACAGGGTCATCATCCTCTTCTAGAAGCAGCACTTAATCTCCAGAAAGTGTCATATCTTTGTAGAAGAGGCAGAGGGTTTAGTATTGGAAAGGCCCTTTAACATCTGAATGACCTTACTGTGTGTCTTGCTTGCTCAAGCTACAGCACGTCTGGCTGTTTTAGCGACTTCTAAACCCGTTAAACATTTGAGTCTAGACTTGAAGAGTGCCTGGCAGGTAGTTAATTCTCTCTTGTCTTTGCCATAATTCCATAGTACATTTATCTTTCCTCAGTCCAACTTCCACTGCTAGCTCCGACTGTCTCAAAGTTCTGTTTCAAAGAGAATGAATGAAATGTAGCCTGGATCTGTTTTCTAAAATTGTTTCAAAGTTCTCTGAAGAATCCTGAGTCTTTCTCATAGTGTTTTATAAAAGTTCTATTCATGTTTTTATTACTTCAAATAATTTGAAGTGTCGTATTGATCTTGGGTGGTCTCAGCCTGCAGTGACTTGAGGCAGGATCTCCATTCCTGGCCAGAGATGGAGGTTGGGCAGCAGAGAGTGCTGCTGCTAGACCAGCACTAGAGAGAGTCCCTACCACTAGACCACCAGAGCCAGTGGCCAGTGGCAAGGCCCTGTCCTGTCAGCTGTGTACAAATGAATTTCCACATAGAAACGGAAAGTGGTGAAACAAGTGAAGTGTTTACTAGGAGGAAAAGTGTACGTGAATACACAGGCAGGCTCAGAGAGTCAGGCCCTCGTGGTGGTTTGAAGCACTTTTATGGGGCATTTCTTCTGGGTTTCCTTTGGCTACTTAATCTTGCTTTTCCTGGTTCTGAGTCTGTATTTGGTATATCTCAGGGTCCTCCCATGTGTCCATGTGCGTCTCTTAGCCAAGCTGGATTCTAGCAAAGAGGCCTATGGGTAGTTGACATCACTTAAAATGAGGTAGTGGCCCCTCCCTTTTTGACCTCCAAAGAGCCTTTCTGCACATGTGTAGTCACAGAAGTCTCCTTGACTTCAAGAAAGAGAATATGGGATCTTCAACTCTTATCTAGGTAGTTGCTCCTCAGTCATCATGATTTTATGGAGTTTCTGTCCACAGGGGAGAAACTATTCAGCTGGGGCCCATCTGTCTCCTTCCTGAAGTGATCATCAGGATCTCCAGCAGAAAACTCTCTTGCTGTAATCTTCCTTCCTTTGATACACTGTACTAACTCAAAGAATCTTCTTTAATCCCTTCTCTGTCAACTTCCTGAGGAAAGTAGTTGTGTTCTCCTACCCAACCTATCAGAGACATGCTTAGCTGCTGTAGTGAACTGAACTGTGTCCTCCCAAAATTCATATGTTGAAGCACCAACACCCAATGTTGATAGTATTTGGAGATGGGGCCTTTGGGAGATAATTAGGTTTAGATGAGGTCAGAGGGTGGGTTTCTTGTGATGGAGTTGGTGCCCTTATGAGAAAAGACACCAGGAAGCTCACTGTCCTTGCCTTTCAAGAATATAGCACCTACACATACATTTCCTTAGCATCTCAAAATAATCCTGAGAGGAGTTTCTGGAAGATTACAGTTTGTCCTAGACCATATAGAAAGTCATCAAAAAGAGGACTAGAACCCGGGCTTTCTAGACATCTTTTTATATTTTTCCACTAAAAAATTTGTTTTTTGTTTTGTTTGTTTATTTATCAAAAATAGATCACTGGACTGATTGGATAAATTTGTGAATTTATTTTCACAAAAAAGGTCTAAAGATAGGAGAAGTCATGTTTATTATGTGTGTAATCATTTTTTATGATTACATTTAAATTTTATTAAAAATTTACCTGCAGTTCAATCTGTTTATAGAAATCTAGACCATAAAGCCTTCCGGTATGGACACTTACCCCAAAATACTAAATTAAAAAAAATGATTACCTTTAGGCCAGAAATTGCCAAACATTACCATGTCCTGTGGACTTAAATCAACTTGATTTATGGCTGGCCTTTTAGGCATTTGAGTTTATGACTTCTAGTATAAATCACAAATTCTATAATAGTTAAGTAGTAAGATTACTTAAGGAAAACCAAGGAGATGTCTGGATCTAGGTAACAAATAGGATATAAGCCCCATGAAGGAGAAATTTTACCTGACTGATCCTCTGCTGTCTCCCATAGCACCTCATAGACTGCAGAGTATTGAATGGATGAAATAGTTACCTTGTTACTTCCCTGCCCCCTAGTATATCTTAGCCTGTTACATGTCCCCAGATTCTTCAAGTCTAAGGAATGATTCTGGGAATCTGCTTTCCCCATGGTGGCACAGAGACTCTTCTGATTCTCTGTAAATCTCTGTTGGGTGCCCAAGCTTCCATTGAGCCACTGATTAAGTAATTAAGATTTCACTTCATCTCTGAGGATCTTAGTGTACTTGATTTCAGTGCATCATTTCCTTAAACCTTGAATCCTGGAAGTAGTAGAAAGAATATAAGATTGATGATAGGATTTATTAGGGAGGAAAGAGGCATAATAGTGAGTTTGAAAATTACTTAGATCTGACTTTGGAACATCTATCATTCAGACACATAACCTCAATTCTGCCTTTCCTGTAGAGGTCATTTCAATTCTTACTGTATTGCTATTGACCTGAAACTCATAATCTGTGTAAAGAGAAAGAAGTTTGTAAAGAAAATGATACCTTCTACATTGGTCTGATATAAGGGTAATGTGCGGATGACTATTATTCCTGAGCATTTAACATTCAATGATTACATTGTAACTTTTAATCTTTTGGTTTAGAAATAAAGGGGTTTTTTTTAATTGCTAGTTCTCATTTTAAATAAATTCTGTTTGTTAGCAAAACTTGCTCCAAACCTCCAGCCCTCATATGCAGTATTTAAAATTAGAGGAATAGTTTAATTTGTAGATTTTATGAAGAAAGATCACAGGGGGAGTTAATGTGAGAGTTAGTCACATTCACACATTGTTCTTTCAAACCAGAGGATTAAGTATGTCTAATGGATAGCAATGCAAATAATGTGAAACAGGTTTAATTGACAGACTGTGGAGGTGGGTGGGGGAGTTGGGACCCAATGATACACATGGATAAGATTTTTGAGTGAACTTGTGGATGAAATGGTGGAACTTCTGGCCAAAACATGAGCATTGACTCTACCAGTACTCTAACTACGTACTGCAGTTATAGTGAGACTTGAACTTCTTAAGAAAATTCCTGGGAGGACCTCAGTAACATCTGGAAACCTGGTGAGTTTCACTGCTGTTTCACTGCTATCGGTAACCACATACTCTGTAGACAACATCAGAGCATCACTTGGAAGCTTGTTAGAAATGCATAATCATGGCCTCCTCCTAAGACCTGCTGGATCAGAATTTGATTTTAATAGAACATTAAATTCAGGAAGCACTGATCTATAATAAAGGATAAGAAATTGCTGCCCAGATTAGAGCATAATCTCTAGGCAAAAAGAATCATGCTTGACTAATTTGTTAAGGCTATTTGTTGTTATTGTTCAGTCCCTAAATCGTGTCTGACACTTTGTGACCCCATGGACTGCAGCATGCCAGGCTTCCCTGTCCTTCATTATCTTCCAGAGTTTGCTCAAATTCATATGTACTGTGTCAGTGATGCCATCCACCCATCTCATTCTTTGTTGTCCCCTTCTCCTCTTTCCTTCAATCTTTCCCAGCAAAAGGATCTTTTCTGATGAGTCTGTTCTTCGCATCAGGTGGCCAAAGTATTGGAGCTTCAGCTTCAGCATCAGTCCTTCCAATGAATTTTCAGGGTTTATTTCCTTTAGGATTGACTGTTTAGATTTCCTTCCTCTCCAAGAGACTCTCAAGAATCTTCTCCAGCACCACAGTTCAAAAGCATCAGTTCTTTAGCACTTAGCCTTCCTTATAGATTCAACTCTCAACATCCGTACATGACTACTGGAAAAACCATAGCTTTGACTATATGGAACTCTGCAAAGTGACATCTTTGCTTTTTAATATGCTGTCTATGTTTGTCATAGCTTTTCTTTCAGAGAGCAAGTGTCTTTAATTTCTTGGCTGCAGTCTCTGTCCCCATTGATTTTGGAGCCCAAGAAAATAAAAGCTGTCACTGTTTCCACTTTTTCCCCATCTAATTGCCGTGAAGTGATGGGACTGGATGCCATGATCTTCATTTTCTGAATGTTGAGTTTTAAGCCAGCTTTTTCACTCAGCTCTTTAACTCTCATCAAGATGCTCTTTAGTTCCTCTTTGCTTTCTACCATTAGAGTGGTATCATCTGCATATCTGATGATATTTCTTCCAGCAATGATTCCAACTTGTGTTTCATCCAGCCCAGCATTTCACATGATGTATTTTACATATAAGTTAAATAAGCAGGGTGACAATCAGATTAGTCAAGCATGATTCTTTTTGCCTAGAGATTATGCTCTAATCTGGGCAGCAATTTCTTATCCTTTATTATAGATCAGTGCTTCCTGAATTTAATGTTCTATTAAAATCAAATTCTGATCTAGCAGGTCTTAGGAGCAGGCCAAGACAAGGAGTACAGCCTTGACATACTCCTTTCCCAATTTGGAACCAGTCTGTTGTTCCATACCTGGTCCTAAACTGTTGCTTTTCAACCTGCATACAATTTTCTCAGGAGGCAGATAAAGTGGTCTGGTATTCCCATCTCTTGAAGGATTTTCCAGTTTTTTGTGATCCACAGAGTCAAAGGCTTTATCATAGTCATTGAAGCAGATGTTTTTCTGGAATTCCCTTGCTTTTTCTATGATCCAGTGGATGTTAGAAATTTGATCTCTGGTTCCTCTGCCTTTTCTAAATCCAATTTGTACATCTGGAAGTTCTCGGTTCACATACTGTTGAAGCCTAATTTAAAGGATTGTGAACATTACCTTGCTAGCATGTGAAATGAATGCACTTTTTGCAGTAGTTTGAATATTCTGTGACTTGCTCTTCTTTGGGATTGAAATGAAAACTGACCTTTTCCAGTTCTGTGGCCACTGCTGAGTTTTCCAAATTTGCTGGCATGTTGAGTGCAGCACTTTTAACATCATCTTTTAGGATTTGAAATAGTTCAGCTGGATTTCCATCACCTCCACTAGCTTTGTTCATAGGCTTTTAAGGGAATTAAATGTATACAAGAGTAAAAGTTAACACTGTATTTTTCAAGCTTGATCTTGATCAAGTGAAAATAGACCAATTGGCAAACTGAAAAGATGGCATGGATTCATGATGGTGTGTATGTTAGATAAATTTTTAGCTAGAGAATTGTTATTTTGAAAGGAACGTGTAAAGACTTAAATTTGGAAAGTAGGTCCAATGCTGCTAGATACCTTTTGAAGGAGAAGGATAGAAGGCAAACCAAACTCTGAAATGCAGTCAAAGAAGAATCCTCGAACTGTGCTGTTAGCTTGGACAAGAATAGAAGGGCCTGTTTCCTAGATTAGTATTGGGCTGGTGAGTCAGCATCAGGAGACCTTGTGAACAGAGGCCAGGAATACAAACGCCTGTGCTTGGGACTACCAAGAGATTGGAGTATAAAGCAAGGATGTAGCCTCAAGAGACAGGGACATGAAGGTCAGCGCAAGACTGATTCAGTGTAAAAACACAGATGAAGTACAGCTCTTTTTGTATGTCCTTTTGTTTAAGGTCTGATTGGTCTGGGAAAATGGGGAGATCATGTACCTGCGTGAGTATAGTGTTCTCCATTACAGTTGGGATATTTTTTTAGACTTGCAGTAATCATTTGACACTTGTCATACTAAAAGTTATTTAGGAAAAAAATGATCAAAATAGGCAACTATAACATTAAGATAGACTTGGTCTTCCCTGGTGGTCTAATGGTTAAGAATCCACCTGCCAATGCAGGATACATGGGTTCGATCCCTGGTCCAGAAAGATCCCATGTGCCATGGAGCAGCTGAGCCTGTGCACCACAAGTACTGAGCCAGTGCTGCAAATTCTGCAAGCCATAACTACTGAGCCCACGACCCTTAGAGCCTATGCTCCACAACAGGTGAAGCCACTGCAATGAGAAGCCTGAGCACTGCAATGAAGAGTAGCCCCCACTCACTAGAGAAAACCCACAAGCAGCAACAAAGACCCAGTGCGACCAATTAAAAATAAAGAACTAAACATTGTTTTGAAAAGAAGATGATATGGAATATGATTGAAGTCAAGTGATCTGGATAAAGTAAATTTGGCAATGTTCATGAGCAACAGACATCCCATGAAGTTTTATGTGAGATACATTTTAATCAGAAAAACAGGAAGTACTGCTTTACTGGTTCACACTGTGGTCTAGTAAACTTGCTTCCCTTGCACGTGAACTCAAGCAAGATGTGGAATATAAAGACATGGATGTGAGATTGATGATTCAACGGCCATGAAGAACACTTGACTCCATTACTAATGGTTGTAGGAACTGTCATTAAGACGGAAGGTTTAGGGTGAGCATTTAGGAACACTTGTCATAGGGAAAGGAATTCCATGAAAGTCCTAGAAGTGGGGTTACTTGGAAGAGTGTAAGGAGAGCTGGACTGTAAAAAAAAAAGCAGAGCACCAAAGAATTGATACCTTCAAACTATGATGCTGGAGAAGACTCCTGAAAGTTCCTTGGACAGCAAGGAGATGAAACCAGTCAATCCTAAGGGATCAACCCTGAATAGTCTTTGGAAGGACTGATGCTAAAGCTGAAGCTCCAATACTTTGGCTACCTGATGCAAAGAACTGACTCATTGGAAAAGACTCTAATGCTGGGAAAGATTAAGGGCAGAAAGAGAAGAGGGCATCAGAGGATGAGATGGCTATATAGTATTATTGATGCAGTAGACATAAACTTGGGCAAGCTTTGGGAGATGGCAAGGGACAGGGAGACCTGATGTACTGCAGTCCGTGGGGTCACAAAGAGTCATGCATGACCAGGCGACTGAACAACAGCAATAAGGAAAAGATAAGTTCAAGTTTGGGATACTTAGGATGTGGGAGGAACTAACTGGGTATTAGAGAAATTTGAGTAGTGGTAGGAGACCCATTCCCAGTATCATGGCAGAAAGGGAGTTAACAGCTAATGCAGAGATATATGTGGCCAGTATTAATGCTGGAGGGGGATCTAGCTGCATAAAGGAACTTGAAGAACAGCAGAGTTGAAAGATGGCTGGTCTGGGTTTTAGAGAGCTCTGTTCTAATCTGGCCCCCAAGACCACTTGATTTTGATCATTTTGGACCTGTTTGAGCTATGAAGTAAAGGGACTAGATTTTGTTACCCTAAATCCCTTCAAGCTCTTGATTCTAAGCTTTTTATTAAGAGGATATTTTCATTACTGGTTGAAAATATAAACATTTTTTAAAGAGTTGCATAAAGTTACAGAAGACCAGCCCACAACTGATTACAAAGGAAAATTCAGATGTTTTGAAGCATGTCTCTTAACTGGCAAGATGTAAAGGAAGGTATCCTTCCACCATCGGGTCTTTCTCAGGTGATCTAGTACTAGCACGGGTGGACCACAAATCTCACCTGATTTGATATTTGTCATGTTTGAAGGGACACTGCATTTCAGGCCTCTGCTTCCTAACGTATTTGGCCCACAGTGATGTGGTTTCTGCCAGTTGGCCCTTGAACTGCGTGGTTTTGAACTGTGTGCGTCTGATTACACTTGGATTGTTTTCAATATGTATACTATGCTTGTGATCTACAGTTGGTTGAATTTGTGTGGAAGCAAATCTGTGGGGTATGAACATACCTGAATTTCGTTGTCTGTCCTGGAACCAATCTCCCTGTTACTGAGGGATGACTGCGCTCTTGTTCCCTTATTGCTTTTGCTGCTCAAGGTTGAGTCCATAGAGCAGCAGCAGCAGGATCACCTGGGTGCTTGTTAGAAATGCAGAATCTCAGATTCCACCCAGACCCACTGAATCAGAATCTGCATTATAATATGATAACTAAATAATTTGTATGCACATTAAATCTTGAGAAGCACCATCCACATAGCTTTGGTTTTGTGATTGTTGTTGTTTAGTCACTAAGTCGTATCTTTGACTCTTTTTGCGACCCTCTGGACTGTGTAACCCACCAGGCTCCTCTGTCCAGGCAAGAATAGTGGAATGGGTCGCCATTTCCTTCTCCATGCAGCTGTGGTATTCAAACTTTAACAAGCTTCAAAATTTCTGTAAGGGCTTATTAAAAGTAAACTTCTCATTGTTTCTGATTGAGTAGATCTGGAATAGGGTCCAAGAATTTGCATTTCCAGCACCCTGAAGTGAAAAGTGAAAGTGTTAGTCACTCGGTTGTTTCTGACTCTGCAACACCATGGGCTACAGCCCACCAGGTTCCTCTGTCCATAGAAATTCTCCAGGCAAGAATACTGGAGTGGGTAGCCATTCCCTTCCCCAGGAGATCTTCCCGACCCAGGGGCTGAACCTAAGTCTCCTGCGTTACAGGTGGATTCTTTACCATTTGAGCCACCAGTGAAGCCCTTCCAATAGCCTAAGAACTACTAAAGCTTTTACTAGAGACTCTGTCTTTAATCATATTCTGTTTGTGATTATCTGTTTCAGGTTTGTTTTTAATCTTCCCAACAAGACTATAATTGCTTATTTAGTGTTTCTTGGGGGGAGGGGCAGCTTTATTGAGATATAATTTATATACCATAAAATTCACCCACTTAAAGTGAACAATTCAGTGGCTTTTAATACATTTACAGATAGGTGCAACCATTACTACAGTCAATGTTAAAACATTGACATCACCTCAAAAAGAAACCAAATAGATAGAGCACAGAGGATTTTTAAGATAGTGAAACTATTTCTTTTTCCATGTGATACTGTAATGGTGGATGCATGTCATTGTATATTTGTCAAAACTTACAGAATATAAAACACCAGTTCAGTTCAGTTCAGTCACCGAGTTATGTCCGACTCTGCAACTCCTTGGCAGCACACCAGGCTTCCCTGTCCATCACCAACTCCCAGAGCTTACTCAAACTCATGTCCATCACGTTGGTGATGCCATCCAACCGTCTCATTCTCTGTTGTCTTGTTCTCCTCCCACTTTCAGTCTTTCCCACCATCAGGGTCTTTTCCAATGAGTCAGTTCTTAGCATCAGATGGCCAAAGTATTGGAGTTTCAGCTTCAGCATTAGTCCTTCCAATGAATATTCAGGACTGATTTCCTTTAGGATGGACTGGTTGGATTTCCTTGCAGTCCCAGGGACTGTCAAGAGTCTTCTCCAACACCACAGTTCAAAAGCATCAATTCTTCAGTGCAAAGCTTTTTATAGTCCAACTCTTACATCCATACATGACTACTTAGAAAAACCGTAGCTTTACTATGAAAAACCATTACTACAGTCAATATTAAAACATTGACATCACCTCAAAAAGAAGCCAAAAAGGTAGAGAGAGCACAGAGCATTTTTAGGGCAGTGAAACTATGTCTTTTTCCATGTGATACTGTAATGCTGGATATATGTCATTATATATTTGTCAAAACCAGTAGAATATAAAACACCGGGGGAGACTGTAAACTATGGACTTTGGGTGGTAACAAACTGTCAGTGTAGATTCATAGATGATAACAAATGTTAATAACAGAGGTTGGAGGGAGGCTATGAGTTTGTGTGGTAAGGAAAGATGTAGGAATACCATACTTCCTGCCCAGTTTTGCTGTGACCCTAAAGGTGATCTGAAAAATAAAGTCCATTTTAAAAAAGGGAAGAAAGAAAGAAACTTCATATTCTGGAGCTATCACTCCCATTCTCACCTTCTACCAAGCCCTAAGCAACCGCTAATCATCTTGTATTTCTCCTGCATGGTACAAGTACATGGCAAGGTGCTAGATATATTATTAATAATAACAGTTACCGTTTATTGTGAGCTTAATATGTGTTAACAGTTGCACAATCTAACTTAATCATTGTGACAGCTCTGTGAGATGTGGACATTTTTGTCATATTAGAGTTGAAGAGGGAATTCCCTGGCCATCCAGTGGTCAGGACTTGGTGCTTTCACTGCCAGGGCCCATGTTCAGTCCCTGGTTGGGGAACTAAGATCCCTCAAGCCATGCACCACCCCCCCACCCCCCACAAACAACCTAATGATGATGCCCAGAACAGGTTACATGACTTGTAACATAGCCAGTAAATGGTGAACTGCCATTCTATCCCAGACCTATACTTCCCAAAACACATGGAGTCTATTGTTGATAAACTGAATTTTCAAAGCTGTATAATCTCTATGAGAAATTTTACCAAACTATTAAAATGTAGTGGAAATGCTTAAATTATTTGGGTATATTAGCTTGTTCAAGAAATTTACTGCATGTTCCATAACCAGTACTATTCTACAATTTTGTGTGGGTGTCCTTTCCTCGCTTATACTAATCTTCCACTAAAATTTGTGTTTGCCTTAGTAATTCCCATATCGGTGAGTTTTGCTTATGTCAGTAGTAGTTTTCTACTATCATAGGAAGATTGTAGTCCCCCTGTAGCAGTAAATGTTACTCATAGTTGGACATCTTTGTATTTTCTTATACTTTTAAGCTTTTTAAAAAATCCCTTAGCTTTTGTAATTATAAAAGTAATGCTGAATATCATACATATTTTTATATACATACATACAATACCATATTTTGTATAAAAGGAAATAGTGTATATGTATCAGTATGGAAAATCTGACATATAAAATTTTAATTTTATGGCTTAAAGACTTGAATATAAGACATGACACTTTAATTCTCTTATGAAGAGCACATCGACAAAACATTCTCTGACATAAACTTTACCAGTGTTTTCTTTGGTCAGTCTGCCAGGGCAATAGAAATAAAAGCAAAAATAGACAAATGGGAGATGACAAACTGACGAACTTTTGTACAGCAAAGGAAACCATAAACAAAATGAAAAGGTGAACCTGTGGCCTAGGAAAAAGTATTTGCAACTGAAATGACCTGCAGAGGTTTAATTTCCAAAATATACAAATAGCTCATGCAGCTCAGAAACATTAAAACAAATAACCCAATTGAAAAATGGGCAGAAGAGCTAAATAAACATTTCTCCAAAGAATACATGTGGGCTACATACAATCACATGAAAAGATGTTCAACATTGCTAATTATTAGAGAACCGCCAATCAAAACTACAGTGAGGTACCTCTTTACCCCAGTCAGAATGACCATCATTAAAAAGTCTACAAATAGTAAATACTGGAGGGGATGTGGAGAAAGGGGAACCCTCCTACACTGTTGTTAGGAATGTAAATTGGTGCAACCACTATGGAAAACAGCATGGCGATTCCTCAAAAAAACTAAAAATAGAGTTGCTATATGATCCTGCAGTCCCACTCCTGGGCATATATCCAGAGAAAACTATCATTCAGAAAGATGCATGCAACCCAATATTCATAGCAGCACTATTTACAGTAGCCAAGACATGGAAGCAGCCTAAATGTTCATTCACAGATGAATGGATAAAGAAGATGTGGTACATATAAACAACAGAACAGTACTCAGCCATGATAGAGTGAAACAATGCCATTTGTATCAACATGGGTGGACCTAGAGATTATACTAAGTAAGTCAAAAAGAGAAAGACAGATACCATACAATGTATGATATCTGGAATGTAGATATGTGGAATCTAAAATATGACAAAAATGAATTTGTCTATGACACAGAAACAGACTCACAGACATAGAGAATAGATTTGCTTAGCAGAAGGGGTGTCGAGGACGAAAGGATTGGGAGTTTGTAATTAGCAGATGCAAACTACTATATACAAGATAGACCACAAAGTCTTCTTGTATAGCACAGGGAACTATATTCAATATCCTCTAATAAATCATAATGAAAAAAATGTATATATGTAGAACTGAATCACTTTACTGTACAGTAGAAATTAACTCAGTGTTGTAAATCGATTATACTTCAATAAAATAAATTTTAGAAAAGCTACACAGTAGTATATATAGTATGATCCCATATGTGTAAAATAAACGATGTATATGTTTAAGATTTGTCTATCTTTCTATCTTAAATATTCATAGATAGTATCTGGAAAGACATAAGAAAAGCCCTTAAGGGGTGACTGTGGGCAGGATGGCAAGAGAGGGATTTCATACCTTTTTGTTTTCTTTGATTGTGTTTTCCTTTTTTAATTTTCTCTTTCCAGTTTTTTTACATCTTCATCTTTGCTTTTGTTTTCCTCTTCTTTTGTTTTTTAAACAGGCTGATGTGTTTCTCTCTCTGTCATTCTTTAAGTTTACATAAATGTACAGGTACATATAGGGACCTTTATTTTTATGAAAATAGGAAACATTGTAAATATCTTTCTGGAATTTGCTTTTCTCACTATGGATATGTATTTCTATAAGTAGATCAAGTTCTTTCTTTTTGAAGCTGTGTACAATACATACCATAATGTAATGGATCCTTATCTGTAGAAGATGTTGTTTTTTGTTTTTGCTATAAGAGATAATATTGCAGTGAATATCCCTGTACATTTATCTTTCTACAATCTTGTGCATTGTGTAATAATAATACAACTGTAGGATATGAATCAGAGAATTATATATATTAAAAACATTTGATCGGGGGGTGGGAGGAAGGCTCAAGAAAGAGGGGATATATATGCACATGTAGCTGATTCACTTTGTTGTAATGCAGAAACTAAACAACATTATAAAGTAACTATACTCCAATAAAAAAAGTTTGATTGATATTGCCAATTGTCTGTTGTAAAGGTTATACCACTTCAGCAGCCTTAGACACAGTTAAAACCAAGTCAGTCAGTTCAGTCCCTTAGTCATATCCAACTCTTTACCACCCCATGGACTGCAGCACGCCAGGCTTCCCTGTCCATCACCAACACTTGGAGCTTGCTCAGACTCACAGCCATTGACTTGGTGATGCCATCCAACCATTTTATCCTCTCTCGTCCCCTTCTGCTTTCAGTCTTTCCCAGCATCAGGACCTTTTCTAGTGAGTCACTTCTTCATATTAGGTGGCCAAAGTATTGGAGTTTCAGCTTCAGCATCAGTCCTTCCAATGAATATTCAGGACTGATTTCCTTTAGGACTGACTGTTGGATCTCCTTGCAGTCCAAGGGACTCTCAAGAGTCTTCTCCAACACCACAGTTCAAAAACATCAATTCTTCAGCCCTCAGCTTTCTTTATGGTCCAACTCTCACATCCATACATGACTACTGAGAAAAATAATAGCTTTGACTAATCAGCAAAGTAATGTCCCTGCTTTTTAATAAGCTGTCTAGGTTGGTCATAACATTTCTTCCAAGGAGCAAGCGTCTTTTAATTTCATGGCTGCAGTCACCATCTGCAGTGATTTTGGAGCCCAAGAAAATAAAGTCTGTCATGGTTTCCATTGTTTCCCCATCTATTTGCCATGAAATGATGGGACCAGATGCCATGATCTTAGTTTTTTGAATATTGAGTTTTAAGCCAACTTTTTCACTCTCCTCTTTCACTTTCATCAAGAAGGCTCTTCGGTTCCTCTTTGCTTTCTGCCATAAGGTTGGTGTCATCTGCATATCTGAAGTTATTGATGTTTCTCTCTGCAATCTTAATTCCTGTTTGTGCATCATCCAGCCCAGCGTTTCTCATGATGTACTCTGCATATAAGTTAAATAAGCAGGGTGACAATATACAGCCTTGACATACTCCTTTCCTTATTTGGAACCAGTCCATTGTTCCATGTCCAGTTCTAACTGTTGCTTCTTGACCTTCATACAGATTTCTCAGGAGGCAGGTCAGATGGTCTGGCATTCACATCTCTTTAAGAATTTTCCAGTTTGTTGTGATCCACACAGTCATAGGCTTTGGCGTAGTCAATAAGCAGAAGTAGATGTTTTTCTAGAACTCTTGCTTTTTCGATGATCCAGCAGATGTTGGCAATTTGATCTCTGGTTCCTCTGCCTTTTCTAAATCTAGCTTGAACATCTGGAAGTTCTCAGTTCATGTACTGTTGAAGCCTGCCTTGGAGAATTTTAAGCATTACTTTGATATTGTGTGAGATGAGTGCAATTGTGTGGTAGCTTGAACATTCTTTGGCATTGCCTTTCTTTGGGATTGGAATGAAAACTGACCTTTTCCAGTCCTGTGGCCACTGCTGAGTTTTCCAAATTTGCTGGCATATTGAGTGCAACACTTTCACAGCATCATCTTTCAGGATTTGAAATAGCTCAACTGGAATTCCATCACCTCCACTAGCTTTGTTTGTAGTGATGCTTCCTAAGGCCCACTTGACTTCACATTCCAGGATGTCTGGCTCTAGGTGAATGATCACACCATCGTGGTTATCTGGGTCATGAAGGTCTTTTTGTATAGTTCTTCTGTGTATTCTTGCCACCTCCTCTTAATATCTTCTGTTTCTGTTAGGTCCATACCATTTCTGTCCTTTATTGACCCTGATCCTGGGAAAGATTAAAGGCAGGAGGAGAAGGGGATGACAGAGGATAAGATGGTTGGATGGCATCACCGACTCGATGGACATGAGTTTAAGTAAGCTCCAGGAGTTGGTGATGGACAGGGAAGCCTGGCCTGCTGCAGTCCATGGGGTTGCAAAGAGTCGGACACGACTGAGCAACTGAACTGAACTGAACTTGCATGAAATGTTCCCTTGGTATCTCTGATTTTCTTGAAGAGATCTCTAGTCTTTCCCATTCAGTTGTTTTCCTCTATTTCTTCACATTATTCACTGAGGAAGCCTTTCTTATCGCTCCTTGGTATTCTTTGGAACTCTGCATTCAGATGGGTGTATCTTTCCTTTTCTCCTTTGCCTTTAGCTTCTTTTATTTTTCCTTTTTCATTTGCTTTTGGTTAAAACCAAATCCTGATTTAGGTACAGTCCTTTCCAAAAGGAGCTTAGGAGAATTACTGGTTCTTATCTGTGACAGGTAAAGGATAAATTCAGCCTGGAAACAAGGAAGTCCTCAAAGACTAATGGGGTCTTGTCAAAAGGATACAAAGAGCAAGGTGGAAGAGGCCATATTTGCAAACTGACCAAATTGGGCATAACTTGAACATCAAATAATCCCAAACAATAGATTCATTAAGAATTTAATAGCTCATTCCACCTCTGCTGTCAGAATCCAGTCAGAGCCACCAATATTTAGCTGCATGAAAACTGCATTTCTTTTTTCCAGAAATAATTTCCTTATGTAACATTTTATTTAATCTGATGGCATGTTTGAAGAATTCCCTACACTTGCTTAGATCCATAAGCTAATGAAGTCCCAAGTATGCCAGAAAGCCCTCAAACCCAAATGTTCACAAGAGATTTTAGGTAGGAGAGCATGGATTCGAGCATTTCTGTACT
This sequence comes from Bos taurus, assembly GCF_002263795.3. Classification (NCBI taxonomy): domain Eukaryota; kingdom Metazoa; phylum Chordata; class Mammalia; order Artiodactyla; family Bovidae; genus Bos; species Bos taurus. The sequence continues at coordinate 59,593,997 of NC_037337.1, forward strand.
TCGTAGATATTTAGATTGACTTCTATGTAATTACCAAAATTACACATTTACAAAATTAATAGATCAAAAATGGTCAAATGTCGGTGCATACTTTAGTGGCAGAGGCTTCATAGTACACCGTCTTTAACTGCCAAACAATCTTTTTTCTCCCTTTGTTGTAGTGTAAGATTTTCTCAAAGGAGAGAGGAAGGATCTGGATTGATCCAAATTTAAAGGGAATTGTGATGCGGAGTACTATTCTAGTTATCTTGGGCTGTTTCTTCATATCATAGGCTCCACTCCCACCCCCCTACCCCCGTGTACTATGGTTTTTCTTTTTAGTCACTTAATACCTCTTGTCTCTCTTCTTTCTCAGTAGTGGGAAATGAGGCATAAGGAAAGAACATTCTTCTAGATCTTCCTTTTTCACTTTAAACTCTAGATTGGTCTTTTTGAATAGATTTTTTGCAGGGTCTTGAAAACTTGAGATTTCTAGTTTCTCTGGTTCATTTCCAAAGATAGCACTTAGAAGTTTACCCTACAACGCAGGAGACACTTGGAAGATCCTACGTGCCACAGAGTAACTAAGCCCCTGTGCCAGAACTACTGAGCCCACGTGTGGCACCTACTAAAGCCTGCATCCCTCAAGCCTGTGCTCTGTCACAAGAGAAGCCACCGAATGAGAAGCCTGCACGCTGCAACTAGAGAGTAGCTCCAGCTGCCAGAGCTACAGAAAAGCCTGCCCAGCGACAAAGACCTAGCACAGCCAAAAATAGAAGGAAAAAAATTTTTTTTTATAGTTTATCCTAGTAACTCATAGAATATGGAAGGTAAAATAGGTTAAGGGATTTCAGGTGCATTGTCTTTTATAGAATATGAGTAATGAAATAATAACTCATAAGAGATTGGGAAGTAAAGTTTCAGGGTGTGAAGGGAGTATCAAAGTTATAACATCATAACAAGATTCCTCCCTGGGATATGGCCCTTATAACATGGGCCATTAAGAAAGTGACTTCCTTAAAGAACGTTTTCTGAGCAACCATGTAGTTTTACTGTTTCCTCAAAGAAGTTCATTGGAGGACCTTACCCCTTAAGGAAATGTGGTCAAACCTGTATATAAATAGCTTTATTAAAATCTTTAGTTCTTGGCAAGCTGAATCATTGCCACTGTGAAAATTATTGTTTGTGTCCTAGACAGCTGCTCACGAAGCAATCCTCCATGCCTCTGGAAATGGCAGGCCTTCACCATCTAAGGACTACTGCATGCTATATAACCCTCACTGGACATCTCTTCCAAGTACCCTAGAAAATGCAGTAAGTAAATCACAGTTTCTATTTATAACAAAATAGTGAATGGTGAGAATGAGTGGTTATAATGTTTCAGTGTGTAACCTAATTGTAACATTACGATTAATATTTATTACTTTTGCTTTAGTATTTTTCTCTTTATGAGAAAAACAAGTTAGAAAATTTAAAAATACCTACCTCAAAGCCTGACTGTCATCAAATGTTTCTAATTTAAAGGAACTTTGTGTTAAACCAATGTTGATACTCTCTTTGAATGCCTTTAGGGTGAAATATGATATATATAATATTAAAGACATTTCTTCTTTCCAGACTTCCATGAGTTTGATGAATCTGACTACCACCCCACTCTGCAACGTTTCTGATATTCCTCCTGATGGAATAAAGAACAAAGCAGTTGTGGTACAGTGGGGAACCTGCCATTTTCTTGAAAAAGCCAAAATTGCACAAACAGGAGGTGCTGAAGCTTTGTTGGTTGCCAATAATAGTGTCCTAGTAAGTTATTAAACTATATAATTTCTTTTGCATTCTTGATACCAAATTTTACAGGAACTGAGCCATATTCTTTGTGTGTGGTTTGGGGCTGAGTGTTTTGGGGGTTTTTTGGGTTTTGTTTTAAACTTTTTTTTTTTATTGGGCTATAGCTGATTAACAAACAATGTTGTGGTAGATTCTGAACAGTGAAGGGTCTCAGTTCAGTTCACTCAGTCGTGTCCGGCTCTTTGCAACCCCATGGACAGCAGTATGCCAGCCTTCCCTGTCCATCACCAACTCCCAGAGCCTACTCAAACTCACGTCCATCATGTCGGTGATGCTGTCCAACCATCTCATCCTCTGTTGTCCCGTTCTCCTCCTGCCCTCAATCTTTCCTAGCATCAGGGTCTTTTCCAGTGAGTCGGTTCTTTGCATCAGGTGGCCAGAGTATTGGAGTTTCAGCTTCAGCATCAGTCCTTCTAATGAATATTCAGGACTGATTCCTTTAGGATTGACTGATTGGGGTCTCAGCCATACATATACGTGTATCCATTCTCTCCCAAATTCCCCTCTCATTCAAGCTGCCACATAACATTAAATAGGGTTTCCTGTGCTATTGGGGCTGAGTTTTGAATAATCTGATGGTAATATTCATAAACATTCTGGTTATAATAGGTGTTTAATTGGAAAATTTTGTTTCTTTTCCACTCCTAGAATAGACATGATATGTTAGGAACGTGTGTGCTGGTATAAAATATCAGTTTAAAAAGATTCCAGTTTGAATCCTTTTTAATATTATAATATTAAGAAAGAAGACATGAAACATTGTTTTATAACTTTAAAAAGATATTTGTATTTAATGAATGATTTGTACTTTATTCTGTAAATACACTAGTAGTTCATATGTTTTCATAATTTTTTTTTCTTTTAGTTTCCTCCCTCAGGGAACAAATCTGAATTTCTTGATGTGAAAATATTGATTGCATTTATAAACCACAAAGACTTTAAAGATATGAAGCAGGTAAATTAATAATTATCTGTTAGATAAAGTTTATAAATAGTACAATTCTGTAATTTAATCCACTGATATTTAAATTATTATATATGTTCCATTTTTTAGTAAGATGGAGCTTGCTAGTCTTATTCACCCCTCCCGATTTAGCACAAGGTGTTTCAGAGTCTTGATGTTTGAGAGGATATTTCTTTGTTTCGACCTTTTTAAAATCTTTGTATCATATCATTTATCTTAATTTTAAATCCTTGAACAAAATGTCAATGTGTGAAACACCACACTTTTGCTTTTAATAAAACAAAGCCTCATAATTTTGACAAGACTATATTATGTTGTCAAAATAATTCTGTTATTCTTGACTGTCTATATATCCTTTCCATTCCAGAATGAAATTGGAATATTGCTGCCATACTCTATAGTAAAAAGAAAATGAATTCCAGTGTGTTAACTGTTATTTTGCATTTCAGACTCTCGGAGATAACATTATGGTGAAAATGTATTCTCCATCGTGGCCTAACTTTGACTATACTATGGTGGTTATTTTTGTAATTGCTGTATTCACTGTGGCATTAGGAGGATACTGGAGCGGGCTAATTGAATTGTAAGCTTAATTAAACTTCATTGTTTTTAAGATAAATGGTTAAAAAATTATTGTCTTTAAACATTTTATCATGTACCAACACTTAAAGTTCCACTTGTTCTCAGAATATAGTGCTGACAGCATTAGATCGCAGGTTTGTCCTCTCACAGACCTTCAACTTTTCACTGAGAGGAAGGGAGTTGTAGGTTCCTCTTGTTCTTCTGCTGGCAAGGAAACATTGAAGTTTCACCAAAGGCTCTTAAATTAAAACGTTTTATTACCTCACCCAGAAAAGGTGGAGATAGTTAGCATCCTAATGTACCTATTCGCTTAGATTGGAAGAAAATAAACAGAGTGGGAAGTTTTTCAGCTCCTCCTGAGTTGAATCATTACAATGTGACCTCACCATTCTATTCAGTGTTTTAGGAATTGGATATTAATTAAGCATGTCCATATTTTAATTTAAATATAGAAATCTCAAAGGTACATGAAATTTGGATTTGTCTATTTAATAACAACGTAAAGCCAGTGTTCTTACAGTTATGTACCTTTTGCTGTAGATTAAAGCAGGCAGTGTAGTTTAGAAGAATCAGTTCATTTTCATAACTCTGAGTAAAAAACTGTGCTCAGAGCACATTATTTTGTGCATAAAGGACAATATGTTCACCTTGTGAATTGATCTATAGATTCCACTAAAAAGGGCTTATTTGACGCCAGCTAAAGCTAATAAGCTTATTTGTAATTTCTTAAAATACTAAAATTTGATTGACTTACAGTAAGAGAAATCTAACAAGCATAGATTCCTAGAGTATTGAGCTTAAAATATTTTACATATTTGGAAAACACATTTTAGCATGTGTTAGTCACATGTCTTCACATAAGTAAGCATTATATTTTTCACTATTAACTTTATAAAGCCTAGTATGGAAGATCTCCAGAATCATTTTCTAGATCATATGCTAAAGTGTTATAATTTCTGAAAAGCTACTGATTCATTGAAAATGTTTTTCCATTTAATATAGATTCTCACTGTACTTACATTATTATGTAAATTGTGTCTTTTCTAGAGTAGTGCTGCTCAAGATGTAATGTAAATACAAGCTGTCTTGAGATCTCATTCAGTTCAGTTCAGTCGCTCAGTCATGTCCGACTCTTTGCGACCCCGTGAACCACAGTATGCCAGTCCTCCCTGTCCATCACCAACTCCCGGAGTCCACCCAAACCCATGTTCATTAAAATTTTTAAAAAATTCAGATTTAGTAGGCTTGGAATGAATGCTGAGATTCTGCATTTTTTAACAAACTGGTCCATGAACTTTGAGTTAGCAAGGCAAGCTTAATGTACCTGTCAGGACAGGCTCCTCCTCAAGAAAATTGGAGGTGGGAGAGCAGTACTTGTATGTAATCATAAAACATGATGATGGACAAAAACAAAAAATGTATTGCCTTCAGTAAGTAGGTTGGGGGAAGAGATATCTTTTACTTACAGAGTTAAGGATTTTGAAATTGAAGTGACCAGTTCTAAAAGTAGGATGTGGTGGTGGTGGTTTAGTTGCTAAGTCGTGTCAGACTCTTGCGACCACATGGACTATAGCCTGCCGGGCTCCTCTGTCCATAGGATTCTCCAGGCAAGAATACTGGAATAGGTTGCCATTTCCTTCTCCAGGGGATCTTCCCAACCAAGGAATTGAACCTAGGTCTCCTGTATGGTAGGCAGATTCTTTACCAACTGAGCTACAAGGGAAGCCCAAAAAGTAGGATAAAGATAGAAAAAACAAAGTGTGTATGTTGTGGGTGGGAGTGACAGTATAGAGAAAGAGTATTAATGATAAAATGGAAAAAGTTTCATAAAAAGTAGAATTATTGACATAAGGACCATTTACAACAGCATGACTGGATTTTGAGGGTATTACTTATGCTAAGTGAAATAAGTCAGACAAAGATAAATACAAGAACATCTCATTTATGTGTGAAATCTTTAAAAAAATGAACTCATAGGTGCAGAGAACAGATTGGTGGTTACCAGAGGTGGGGAGGTGGAGGGTGGGAAAAACAGGTGAAGGTGTCAAAAGGTATGACTTCCAGTTATAAGATAAATAAGTCCTGGTGATGTCCAACATAGTGGCCATCGTGCATGATTCTGTCGTCATATTTGAAAGTTGCTAATAAAGTAGTTCTTAAGAGTTCTCATCACAAGAAAAAAAAAATCTTTTTAACTATGTACTGATGAGTGGGAACTAAACTTATTGTGGTAATCATTTTGCAGTATATACAATTATCAAATCATTGTGTAGTACACCTGAAATTAATGTTATATGTCTTCTATGTCTTAATTTTAAAAAATAACACAGGAGCAGTTATTTAGCAAGTAAAGAGAGTTAGACTGAAAGAGAAGGGAAAAGAGAATATGGCTTAGGGAAGGAAAAGTTTACCAGAACAGGACCTCATAACCCAGAGTTAACCTGCCAGATGAAAGATGTACTTTATGCAAAAAGGAAAAATGCTTAGATTCCGTATAAAGACTTTTCAGTAGAGAGTTAAACTCCTGTTATAATGAGCCCTCATATAACTGGTGAAGAAGAAAATGGCAGTCTACTCCAGTATTCTTACCTGGAAAATCCCAGGGATGGAGGAGCCTGGCAGACTACAGCCCATGGGGTCTCAAAGAAGTCAGACACAACTGAGCAACTGAGCATGCATGCATGTAAATGGTCCTCATCATAAACTCAAGATGGCAGGAAAGAAAGCTTAGCTTCCTAGTGCCTGTGGCTCTCGACCTGATTTGAATACAGTTTTTTAAAAAAAGATGAGTTGTATTATTTTAACATGATATAAACCTAGAATATATTTTCCTTCAATAAATTACATGGTATAAATTGAATATGAATATGTAACCTTTTGGTTATTGTGCCCTATATGGGTTCTGTGATAGAAATGACCTTAAATAAATGTTTGCAATGAATTTATCCAAAGGTGGGCATGTTTTCCCACTCAAGTACCACTTTTGTTAAAACTCGGTTAATACCCTGTAGTCTGGCTCTACAGTTTCAGGGAAATACTGTGTGTTCCTCCTCAAACCTCCCTGCTCCTTTCCCAGGCAGCCTCCCTAGAGTCCCAGATGCATGAAATAGTAACCATCCTGATACCCAATTTTCTGATAAGAAAGTGGCATGTTGATAAATAAGCAGTTTAGCAAATGTACTGGTTGATAGAAATAAATCTTTTTTTAACCTAAAGTTCATATTTAGCCCAGACCTGGTGAAAAGGATCAGGATATATGAAAAAAAAAAAAAAGGAACACCATTTTACACTTAATCTTAGCCAAAAGGCCAAGAAGCGATCGGAAATACCATTTTAGTAGACCAGAGTTGAAGGGACTGGTGCTGGAAGAGTACGTTAGTGGCTTCTGTATAACTGGGAAGAGACAAGGAGACAGAACTGAAACTGACTGTTCAATAAAAGAAGCTTGTGACCCTTTCCTCTTCAGCTCCTGTGTCTGCCTTTCACTATTTGTGTGACCCCAGAAGGGGTAATGGGAGAATTAGAAACAATATTTTGCTACCTTGAATCAAGGTGTAGGACAAAGCTATGTCTTGAACTTCTTTTGAATCCTTCATAATATGTTGATTAGCACCAGACTTAGAGTAAATACTGAGCTGACTGATAGAATAAGTTAGTGTTTGACATTGAAGAGAAGCTAATTTTAAAAGTAGTTTACTATCTGCAAGTTGGTAATATTAAGTGTAGTGTATAAAAAGAATTGGTTTTTATTTGAAACATTACATCAGTGTAGTTTCCAAATTAGATAATATAAACATCACCAAAAACATTAATTTTTTATGTAATAAATATCTTCTGTTTCAACAGTTTTGTCTCCAGAAAAAAAAATAGTTTCATAAGTTAGTGGTTAATAACACACCAACTCTGAAGGGTAGAATTATAAAGAGTTTTTACTTCTAGATTAAGTATTTCTTCATGGTGTATAACTTTTTAAGTATATTAACTTTGTAATCAGAAACAACTTTAAGTTAGTATTACAGATAGATTTTAAAAATAACTGTACATGGCAGAGATTGCTGAAGTTTCTGTGTGTGTTTATCCAGGGAAAACATGAAGGCAATGACAAACACTGAAGATAGAGAAATGAGGAAAAAGAAGGAAGAATACTTTACTTTTAGTCCTCTAACAGTTATAATATTTGTGGTCATCTGCTGTATTATGATGGTCTTACTTTATTTCTTCTACAAATGGTTGGGTAAGAAATCATTTTATATTTGCTACTTTTTAGCATACAATCTTTTCATTTACTTTGCCAGATTTATCTTTTCCTTTAAGGCATTCAACTGGAAAACTTAAGTGAATAATTAAAAAGTGATAATAACTTTTTAAACTGTCGAAAATGTTTAGGTCCCTGTTACTCTGGGATTAAAAAAAAAATTCTGATTTAAAATATACTGTGACTCAAAATAAGAACACTTCTTCATGGACAACCTGAAAGAATTGCTACGGTCCCTAAGTTTTCCTCTCTGCAGATAAAGCGTAATAGACAGGTATCTAAGCAGACTGAGGATTTCTTGGTAGCTATATACAGTTACATGAAATCTAATAGAAGATTATTCAGATTATGAATTTATTGCTTCTGCTTACTCCTAAAGTGTGATTGGTCCTTTTTTTCAGTTTGCAAATCAAAATGTATTGCTTAAATTTTGTTTTACTTGTGTGAACATTTAAGATCATACTACATCTAAAAACACACAGGTACTTGCTTGTAGTTTAAAGAGTAAATGATACTTTTTCCTTTAGGAAGGAAAGGGTCATGGCTTGCCCATCCCCTGAACACTCTACTTAGTGTTCTGATAAGATGGAAATTTGCCATTTGTGGCCAACATGTAGCAGAAAGAGAAGGGAGCCCAAGAAAAAGAGTGTGCCTAATGAGAATTAGCAAAAACCCTTTGTGAAAACCACCACAGGCTACAAAATGTTTATTTAGAGAATAATAGTATAATTTTCTAGAGTAGAAAACTAAGGCCTCAGGTTAGTTTCACTTTAGTTTTCAATTTCTCCTCTCCTATGGTAGCAGTTTTGAAACCATACTTACATATATTTCCAATTAGAAAAAAATTATTCTTGGAATATCACTCATATTCAATATGTTGTTGGGAGAGTGGATACGAGTGTGGTATTTATATTACGTCGTCATTGCACAGCTAATTTTTCTGTTTTAAATTCTCAGCCTTCAATTGTGTGTCTGACCCTCAGTTGATATATTTAGTGGTCTTTGATAGAACAGAGATTTCTCTACTTTACCCTAAAGCACGTTTTAGTTTTTGGTAAGGGATTTCCTTAAACTCATCACTATTTAAAAATTGACCCTGTTTGTAATTTTCAGTGTAGGAGGAGGAAGATCATTTTAAAGCTCTTGGTTATCCCATGACGTGGGGTCTAATTATGACTCTAACAATGGTGTGTGATATTGTAAAATTTAATATACTTTCAAATGGTTCCTTATGGCTAAAATTGATGCCATTTCTTAATACGTTCAATGTATTAAATTGCTAAGATTCTCCATGCCATTTTATGTTAAGTCATGCTCAAGAAAATAACTAAAGATCGTTATATTTACCAAATTCTCTCTCATACCAAATCATTTTCTTAGGTATAGTAGGACACTAAAACTCTGGTATGGCTTCCACAGCATGACTTCCACTAGAGTTTAAAATCTTGGTTTGGAGACCTTTGGTGGATGACTAAACAAACTCAACTTGGCAATCTTTGATTGTCAGTCTTACTACTTAGATTGTCATATATGTGCAATAATAACAAATAATAAGCCAATGAAAAAATAATTTGTCCAAGATCACCAATTAGAAAGTGATTAATTTACTGCCCCTTATTTACTGTCTGTAGTTTGCTGTCTTTTCTCACATACAAAACAAAGTTATAGTTTTCTGAAATCTAGTGGAATTTGCAAAATTCCATTAAAATGTGTATTTCCATTGTATAATTTTGAGAAATTTCACAAAGCAATACTTTTAGAGCATGATAATTTCTTCCTGTTTTTAACAACAGCAAGATCAAATGTTTTTAATTTTAAGTAATTTTCAACCAAGTATAGCTAATATAGAAAAACATTAGTGAATTTCAATACCTTAATATCACATCTAGACAATGAGGTTTGTTTAAGTGGATTTGGTTTTACCACATGTAAAGTTATTAGAGATGAATTCCACCATAGGAATATGTAGACTTCATGATTAATGTCTAAGGTAGGTAAAAGTTCTCATCTTTAAGATTTTTAAAAATATTTTAGGGACTCATGTATACCTATGGCTGATTCATGTTGATATATGGCAAAAGCCACCACAATATTGTGAAATAATTATCCTTCCATTAAAATAAATAAATTTTTTTAAAGTAAAACATTTCCACTAAAAAAAAAATAAAAAGTATTTTAAGTGGTTTATTAATTCTTCCATTTAAATATAAATGTCTACAACTCATTTTATAGACATCTTTACCAAACATGTGACTTTGAATCATTGAATGATAAAATGCACAGCTACTAACATAAATCTAGCAATGTTTTCTTAGGTCAGTCTCTGAAGGCAAAAGAAATAAAAGCAAAAATAAACAAATGGGACCTAATAAAACTTAAAGCTTTTACATAGCAAAGGAAACCATAAACAAAACTGAAAGACAGACTATGAACTGGGAGAAAATATTTGCAAAAGATGCAACCATCAGGGGTTAATATCTAAAATACACAAACGGCTCATACAATTCAATATCAAAAAAACAAACAACCCAATCAGAAAGAGGGCAGAAGACCTAAATGGACATTTCTCCAAAGACAACATACAAATGACCTATAGGCACATGAGAAGATGCTCAGCATCACTGATTATTAGAGAAATGCAGATCAGAACTACATGAGGTTTCATCTTACACCTGTCAGAATGGCCATCTTCAAAAAGTCTGCAAATAATAAAATTTTTGAGAGGGTGTGGAGAAAAGGGAACCCTCCTATCACTGTTGGTGGGAATATAAATTGGTGTGGCCACTATGGAAAACAGTATGGAGGTTCCTTAAAAACTAAAAATAGAGCTAACGTAGGATCCAGCAATTCCACTTCAGTGTATTTATTCCAAGAAAACAAAAAAGTAAATAGAACCTATATATGCATTCTTATGTTCACTAGGGGCTTCCCTGGTGGCTCAGACAGTAAAGAATCTGCCTGTGTTGCAGCAGACCCAGGTTCAATCCCTGGGTTGGGAAAATTCTCTGGAGTAGGAAATGGCAACCCACTCCAGTATTCTTGCCTGGAGAATTCCATGGACAGAGTAGCATGGTAGGCTACAGTCCACAGGGTCACAAGGAGTTGGACATGACTGAGCAGCTAATACTTTCTTTCTACTTCTATGTTCATTGTGGCGTTATTTACAATAGCCAAATTATGGAAGCAACCTAAATGCCCATCAATAGCTGAATGGGTGAAGAAGGTATGAGATATATATATAATAGAATATTACTCAGTCATTAAAAAACAATGAAATAATGCTATTCGCAGTAACATGGGTGAACCTAAAGATTATTATGCTAAGTTAACTCAAACAGAAAGACAAATAATATGACATTATGTATGTGGAATCTAAAAAATAATACAGATCAGCTTATTTACAAATTAGAGAGACAGCCATAGTAAAGAAATTTACAATTAAAGGGGAAAGAGAAGGGATAAAGTAGCAGTATAGGATTAACATATATACCCCACTATCTTTTATAAAGATAACAATGAATATTATATACCACAGGGAACTATATTTAGTATCTTGTAATAGCCTATATTGGAAAAGAATCTGAAGCTGTACACCTGAAACTAATCCAGTATTGTAAATCAACTGTAATAGTAAAATTTTTTAAAAAAGAAAAAAATTGCAGAGCCAGCTTCAGCCCTTAAAGAAATCCTAGTAGTGTGTAGTGGAACTGAAACAACACATGAAATACCACCCTTAAAGCTCAGGATCTAAGTATAAGTATGTTCAGTTTAGTAACCAATTCAGATTATGATATGGTCACTGCATTGAAAGTATTATTATCCGATAAGAAAGCTAAAGAACTAATATTAATTGTATAAAAGTTTTCTTACCATGTTTCCTTATCGTGTTTCCTCTGTTCTCATATAATTTGGTGTCTTTTTTTCTAGTTTATGTTATGATAGCAATTTTCTGCATAGCATCAGCGATGAGTCTGTACAACTGTCTTGCTGCACTAGTTCGTAAGATACCATGTGGACAATGCACGTATGTATCTCTTGTGAGAAAGCCCATAATGGTTTTTGTAATTTAAAACAATACAAGGAAAAATAGGACCTGTGTTGTAAACCTGTGAAGTCCAATATACATGTTGCTATTTTAATTAAAAATAATTAAAATTAAATAAAATTAAAAATTCACTTGCCCAGTCCCATGAGCCACGTTTCAAGTGCTAATTAATAACCACATGTGGCTAATGGCTGTGGTATTGGACAGCACAGATACAGAGCATTTTCATCAACACAGTTCTATTGAACTGGTGAATATTTTATTATGTATCATTCATTGTAGTTAAAGTCAAGGCTTTAAAATTGAGGTTTCAAAAAACTTTCTTGTCACTGTGGCAAACATTCATTTGGTACATTAAGTGAACACTGTATTTCATCTTTAGGGTAAATTAATGTATTTCAAACTGTCTTTTAGGATTACCTGTCGTGGCAAGAGCATTGAAGTGAGACTTATTTTTCTCTCTGGATTGTGCATAGCAGTAGCTGTTGTTTGGGCTGTATTTCGAAATGAAGATAGGTATGAATACTCATTGTATTTCCTTTTAGGTTAGACTCAGGAGGGGTTGTGTCATATCTTGCCTTGATAATTGTTCATTATGGATTTTTTTCCCCCCAGAACATCCTAGTCTTGAAACATGCCAAATACTTAAATAAAGAAATCTTGTGCTAATGGATTTGAGGTTGTCTAGAGAAGTAAATATAAACTAGGATTTAAACATCTAAACTGAAATAGGCTCCAATAATACACTTATTTATGGTATAGCCACACAGTGAAGTGCAATGCAGCTGTCAAGAATGAAGATTTCTGTGAATTGATATGCAGTGATTTCCAGGATATATTTTTAACTGAAAAAAGCCAAATATGCAAGAATATCTAGCATATGCTACCTTTCATGTGAGAAAGAAAGAAATATAAGAAAATATATAGGTTTCTGTCTATTTGCAGGAAGGATAACCAGAAAATAATTTTAACAGTTCATTAATAAAATTAAAACCCCAAAGGATTTAATAGCCCAAAATTTAGGAGGAGAGTTCATACAATTGTAGGCAGCTCCAAGTATGATAATCAGTTGGTAATTATTCATGCTAGTTGTCAATTTCTGGTAGAGTTTGATGTATAGCTCTCATTTCCTTTATGCTTTAGCTATCTGGAAGTATATTAACATCGTATCCTTTGTTATGAGCTACCTTTGTAAAAAGAGACATGTAAAATTCAAAGATTAAGGATAAAGATGCACTTTTGTCTGATACACTTTCTCCTGAAGCAGGCTTTCAACTTTTTCTTAGTGCAGTAGTCTTCATCATTCTCAGTTCAGTCGCTCAGTCATGTCCAACTCCTTGTGACCCCATGAACCGCAGCACACCAGGCCTCCCTGTCCATCACCAACTCCCGGAGTCCACCCAAACCCATGTCCATCGAGTCGATGATGCCATCCAACCATCTCATCCTCTGTCGTCCCCTTCTCCTCCTGCCCTCAATCTTTCGCAGCATCAGGGTCTTTTCCAGTGAGTCAACTCTTTGTATCAGGTGGCCAAAGTATTGGAGTTTCAGCTTCAGCATCAGTCCTTCCAATGAACACCCAGGACTGATCTCCTTTAGGATGGGCTGGTTGGATCTCCTTGCAGTCCAAGGGACTCTCAAGAGTCTTCTCCAACACCACAGTTCAAAAGCATCAATTCTTCGGGGCTCAACTTTCTTTATAATCCAACTCTCACATCCATACATGACTGCTGGAAAAACCATAGCCTTGACTAGATGGACCTTTGTTGGCAAAGTAATGTCTCTGCTTTTTAATATGCTGTCTAGGCTGGTCATAACCTTCCTTCCAAGGAGCAAGCGTCTTTTAATTTCATTGCTGCAGTCACCATCTGCAGTGATTTTTGAGCCCACAAAAATAAAGTCAGCTACTATTTCCACTGTTTCCCCATCTATCTGCCATGAAGTGATGGTACCGGATGTCATGATCTTCGTTTTCTGAATGTTGAGCTTTAAGCCAACTTTTTCACTCTCCTCTTTCACTTTCATCAAGAGGCTCTTTAGTTCTTCTTCACTTTCTGCCATGAGGGTGGTGTCATCTGCATATCTGAGGTTGTTGATATTTCTCCCGGCGATCTTGATCCCAGCTTGTGCTTCCTCCAGCCCAGCATTTCTCATGATGTACTCTGCATATAAGTTAAAAAAGCAGGGTGACAATATACAGCCTTGACTATTCTACTAGAACAATAAAATATGGAGACTGTAAGAGGTTTTTCTGTTGTTATAACTGCTACTTAATAGTTGAATAGTCAAATCATAGCAATTGAACAGTATTGCTATAGTGATATTTTTCTTTTGAAATGTTCCACTTAAAAATAACTGAGTAAAACAATAGAGTAATTTCTTTTGATTTTAGGTGGGCTTGGATTTTACAGGATATCTTGGGGATTGCTTTCTGTCTGAATTTAATTAAAACACTGAAGTTACCCAACTTCAAGGTAAAGTAGAGTACTTTGCTAGCTAAAGTATTGTTTTCTTTTTAAAACAATTTTATAAAGGTATAATTTACATATAATTAAATGCACCTATTTTAAGTGTATAGATTATTGAAACTTTACAAATATGTAACTTTGTAACCACTATCCCAATCAATTATAAAATATTTCTTACCTCATCAAAAGCTCTATTATGCCCTTTATCAATCAGTCCTAATCCCCAACCGAGGAAACCACTGATTTTCTACATAAAATATTTTTAATCATTCACATAGTATGCCAAATTCATATAATCTATACAAGACTAAAATAAGGAAGAACATTTCTTTGCTTCAATGATTCTTTTTTAAAAGAATGGGTTGAAGCAGATAAAATTTTAATGTGATTTATAGAATAAAACTACAAATAGCAATAAACATTAAATGCCTTAAAAAATAGTGTTTAAATGTATGTTACATGTTTATTTGTATTTGCAAAATAATATCTCTTAATTTAAATATGAGAAGTTTGACCTTTAAATTTCTTTCTTTCTTCAACAGTCATGTGTGATACTTCTAGGCCTTCTCCTCCTCTATGATGTATTTTTTGTTTTCATAACACCATTCATCACAAAGGTATGATATTTTTTAAATGCATAAGAAACAAACTAAATGATTAGAACCTTAAATGTGCTCTTAGAGTATTGATTTTCCAGATGTTTACCATTGACTGGGTTCTAATTCTCTTAAGAGAATTGTCCCTGAAGTTGGTCTTTTAACAGAGGATATTTTTAAGGCTTTACACCATTTTGCTAAAAAAAAAAATGCCTCCTGATTGATGTAAACATGAGAAGGTCTATAAATTTTATTCCTACACATTTTAAAGTAACTTTTCTTTCTATTATAAAACAATAAATATTTGCTGTAAATAATACAGACTGCAAAAAAGAATGAAAAGATGTCATTGCTTCTTTCATTTCTGTAACCCTAGTGTCTGACTAAGAAAGAGCTCAATGCTGGAAGTCTAGAGACCTAAAGTGTAGACCTGTAATTTTATAACCCTGAGCTGCTTAGTCACTTAGCCCTCAGTTTCCTAATCATTTGAGTGAGGGAGTATTGCTAGCATTCTATCCTCTGTTTCTCTCAGTAGAATTCTTTCGGTTGCTTCTGCAAAAATCCAACCTAACTTTTCTATATGAAAGAGGTCCTGTCTATTCAGAATATGTGCAAAGGCCAGAGAGGAGGGCCTGTCCTCAGGAGAAACTAGACCCAGGGCCACATACTCTTCCTTCCTGCTTCTGTCCACCTTTTCATTGTCTCAGACTGGCTTTTTCTATGAAGTTAGAATCGTAGCAACTTGAAACTCCTAGGTCATCTATTCCTAACTATACCACTAGCTCGTCAGTAAAATCATGGTGCTGTCCTTAGAATAAGGGAGAGGTGTTGGGTAAGTGTGGTAGTCCTTCATTATTGGCCCAGTTTTTCTACCTTGTCCCTATTCCTATCTCATGAATATATTACTAATTATTGCTTAATTCTTCTACTTTTCCCATTTTGAGTCTCATTTTCTAACTTTATCTCATTTTTTTATCTTTTGTCGCTTTCATATATTTAGTATTTTATAATGACTGCTTTTTCCCCTAGTAGTTCTTTGTTCTTTAACCTCTGCATTCTGAAATATCTGCATTTCTGATATTGGCTATGATGGCATAAGACAAACATATGCCCCATTGGGGAGCTAAAATTGCAACTAGGTAACAAATGTAGTTGACTGTCTCAAAACACTAGTACCTTTCCATGCTTTAATGGTGACCACCTGGCTCATTGACTTAATTTGCAATGGTAACCTAAAAAAGCATAGAACTAGTATTAGGAATATAGCAAAAGCTGTTAATTTACTAAAGCATATTTTGAAGTTCGTTCTAAACTTGTTCTAGCTTGTGTCAATTTATCTGATTTAAAAATGTTTCTATGAGTCACTCCATCACAGATCTCATAATGAAAATAAAACACCCTCTCTACAAAACCGTTCCCATAGGTCAATGGGTAGTCATACCATATGACTACCCGTTTAGGCTTCCCTGGTGGCTCACGCGGTAAAGGATCTGCCTGCAATGCAGGAGCCCGAGGTTTGATTCCTGGGTCGGGAAGATCCCCTGGAGAAGGAAATGGCAACCCACTCCAGTATTCTTGCCTGGAGAATCCCATGGGCAAGAGGAGCCTGACGGGTTACAGTTCTTCGGCTTGCAGAGTTGGACACGACTAAGTGGTTAACATTTTCATACCATATGACGCTTACATTGCACGGTGAACATAAAAGCTATAACTAAACTCTTCTAAAAATAAATTTTCCATTATGTTTTAACACTAGTATCACTTTATAAATGCCAAACTTGTCTACCAGCAAACTATGTCCATTCTGTTCACATAAAAATGTCAGGATTTTAAAGGTATGTGTGGTAATAGTAAAGATGTCTTTGAGTCTTCTTTCTTCTGTGCTTAGGAAATTTTTCTTCTTTTTTTCCATCTTTGATCCCACTGACTAGAAATGTGACTTCTAGTAATCTGATCCAATGGAAAAGATTGACGCGCTCTTTGGAGTTCACTCTTGTAGATTTACCTTAACACTGTCTTCTCAGTCTGGTTTGTTAGGCAAATCAAAATGAAAATCAGATACATGATTTCTGATTTTTGTGGTTTTCACTGAAAATTTCAAGAATTAAACATTAGACATTCTAAATAACTTCTTGACCCTGGTATTAGTATATTTTTAATGAGTTGGCAGGGCAGGTAGCCATAGGAGTACAGGTAGTAAGAGCCTGTCTTTTTTTTTTCTTCATCTACCACCATACTTTGTATAGTGTCTTGCAAATAGTAGTTTCTCAGGTAGATATCTTTGAATGTATGAGAGGATGTCAGTAATGGTCTTCAGTTAAATGTTTTAAATAACAATTTGAAAATGAACTAAAATAAACTCTTTATCTGGAAATTGAATCACATCATGGGCGTTTCCTGTAAGCAACTGTATTTAATATTAGTTTATTTTCATAAACTCCTGTGATTTAACCCTTCTGTAACCCATATCTTAACATGAGGAAAGGATTTCTGTTGCCAAGGAATTTATTCTTTTTTCTACTCAACTCGGGTATCAGTGAAATCCTCTTAAAAATAAACTCAAGTAATTTATTCTATGCTCCCCACCCACATGGAAAATAGTATAGCTAATCAGTCAAATTCTCCTAAAAATTCAGCATTTATTTATCTTCCCATGACCTGTTTGGGGCATTATTTTAAGTGTAAGATGGTTGCTCATGCAGTCTTACCTTGCTACATCTAAATGTTTCCTCTCTCCCCAGTAGACTTTACTGTCAGGAAAGAACTTTTTAATGAATTTCTCACACAGCCCACATAAAAAGACCTTAGACATGCACAAGGAAAAAATTCTGCTAAGGTTAATGTTTTAATTGGTGTATTAAGAGCAGGCAAAGCTGAAATTGGAGAAGAGTCAGGATAGAGAAATGTTCTCAAGTTCTTTAGGGCTTGATCTTTTCAAGTTTGGCTTCATTGTTAATGTGGTGAGTAGACAGAAGGTTAAATGTATATTTAAATAAAGTCATCTATTTATTACAAATCTGTATATGAAAAATTTCAGTATTTCTTCTGTCCCTGTTCATTGTTATTGCTAAAAATGACTAATGACACATAGTATATGCCATAATATAAGTAAAAGCCCTTAAAATGTATAGCCCATAGAAGAAATGCTAGATATTAGTTGTCAATATAAATCAGTGCTCAAACCTTCAGTTGAATAATTTTTGTGTGGTTTATCTGTAAGTTTCTCTTATTTGTTGAACTCTAATAAAGTGGAGTAGTATGCTAGGTGAAATTTGTTTTAGGTAACTCCAGTTTTTGCTATCTGCTGCTGCTGCTAAGTCACTTCAGTCGTGTCCGACTCTGTGCGACCCCATAGACGACAGCCCACCAGGCTCCCCTGTCCCTAGGATTCTCCAGGCAAGAACACTGGAGTGGGTTGCCATTTCCTTTTGCTATCTACAGGGACCATTTTAGGAAAATCAGTCTACAGATGACTTTCCATCAGCTTACGGTAGGCCATAGCTGTGGCAGTAGATCATAAATGTGCGTGTGTGTCCGACTCTTTGCGACACCAAGGACTGGGGCCCACCAGGCTCCGCTGTCCATGGGATTTCCCAGGCCAGAATCCTGGAGTGGGTTGCCATTTCCTTCTCCAGGGGATCTTCCCAACCCAGGGATCAAACCCATGTCTCTCGAGTCTGCTACATTGGCAGTCAGGCTCTTTACCGGCAGTGCCACCTGGGAAGCCCTAGGTCATGAATACTGGAAGATTGTTCACTTTTAGTGATTGAACAATTTCTTTTACCTTTCTTAATTTTAGAATGGTGAGAGTATCATGGTTGAACTTGCAGCTGGACCTTTTGGAAATAATGAAAAGGTAGGGGTGGCAATTAAGTACAAATGGCTGCCAGTGTATTTGTGTGTGTCCAGTTAATAATTTTGCCTTCCTGTGTAATTCATTGGTCATGTAGTGCATGTTAAGGTATTGTAAAGCTTTGTTTCTCACAAAATATAGCCCTTTTGTTAGTTATTCTAAATTATTAAATACCTATTGACTTGGGTTTCATCCTAGAATGATGGAAACTTGGTGGAAGCCACTGCTCAACCATCAGCTCCCCATGAGAAAGTAAGGATTGTA
The DNA here is from genome assembly GCF_002263795.3 of Bos taurus. Taxonomy (NCBI): domain Eukaryota; kingdom Metazoa; phylum Chordata; class Mammalia; order Artiodactyla; family Bovidae; genus Bos; species Bos taurus. The sequence continues at coordinate 59,612,848 of NC_037337.1, forward strand.
TTTCAGATATGTTCATTGGACTTTAAATCATACCCTCTCAGACAAGACTCTTCTTTGGGGAAAAAAATCTAGATTGTCAAAAAAAAAATCTCTTTCAAGGCCTGAGTCCTCTATTTTTGGTAAAAAGGAAAGAAAAAACGTTAGATATGGGGATACTGGATTAATACTCTTAACTCTACATGTGTGTTGGGTTTTGTTTTTCCATAACTGCATATCTATGTCTTTCAAGCTTTCTATACATTCAGAGTATATATATGTTTAATTTATGTTCTCTGATTTCAAGCTTTTTTCCCCTCATTTTCTAAAATGTTAATTTTAAAACATTAAGTTATTCTAACATCAGTCCTTCCATTTCTGAAGATGTGGGTAAAGATTCCTAAGAAGTTTATTGGTGGTCTCTCTTTTTTTTTTTTTGTAATTACAGTTACCAGTAGTCATCAGGGTACCAAAACTGGCCTATTTCTCAGTAATGAGTGTCTGTCTCATGCCAGTTTCAATACTGGGTTTTGGAGACATCATTGTACCAGGTAAGCAATTGTTTGTAACAATTTAAGTGAAAATAGACTGATGATTTAAATTGTCAGATGTGCAGTATCATATATCAGATGTTAAAAGTTACCTGCTCTTTAAGTATTTCTGGCTAATGCTAGAGTGACATTCAGTGACAGGAATGGAGAAAAAGTGTTTTGATGGGTAGAAGATAAAGCCCAAATAGTAACAACCAAAGTATATCTCCCAGGGCTCAAAAAATGCCTTAGAAGAAGTAACTAGGCTCAATTTGACCTCTTCCCCAAGAAAGTATATAATAAATCCCCTTTAAAAGTTGAGTTTAATAATGCTAAATATATTATAATTTCTGTTACTTATGTTTTAAAACAATAGTTATTTGTTTAAACTAAGTTATTTGAACTAAGCAAGGTCGTGATAAAGAGGAAAACACCATAGAACAACAGCTAGTAGGGCACTATAATACCAAAAAAATAAAGTGTGTGGTGGAATTGATTGCTTTCTACTAGAATGTCTGCTCTAACAGTTAATGCAGTTTGGCCTATTTTCCTCACTGGGCTACCTATAGAATAAACTTAATCCCAGCCCAGGAATAATATAGTATTCAGTTCAATTCATCGCTCAGTCATGTCCAACTCTTTGCAACCCCATGAACCGCAGCACAACAGGCTTCCCTGTCCATCACTAACTCCTGGAGTCCACCCAAACCCATGTCCATCGAGTCGGTGATGCCATCCAACCATCTCATCCTCTGTTGTCCCCTTCTCCTCCTGCCTTAAATCCTTCCCAGCATCAGGGTCTTTTCAAATGAGTCAACTCTTCTCATCAGGTAGCCAAAGTATTGGAGTTTCAGCTTCATCATCAGTCCCTCCAATGAACACACAAGACTGATCTCCTTTAGGATGGGCTGGTTGGATCTCCTTGCAGTCCAAGGGACTCTCAAGAGTCTTCTCCAACACCACAGTTCAAAAGCATCAATTCTTCAGTGCTCAGCCTTCTTACAGTCCAACTCTCACATCCATACATGACCACTGGGAAAACCATAGCCTTGACTAGATGGGCCTTAATTGGCAAAGTAATGTCTCTGCTTTTTAATATGCTGTCTAGTTTGGTCATAACTTCCTTCCAAGGAGCAAATTAAAAATTTCATGGCTGCACTCACCATCTGCAGTGATTTTTGAGCCCAGAAAAATAAAATCAGCCACTGTGTCCACTGTATCCCCATCTATTTGCCATGAAGTGCTGAAACTGGATGCCATGATCTTTGTTTTCTGAATGTTGAGCTTTAAGCCAACTTTTTCACTTTCATCAAGAAGCTCTTTAGTTCTTCTTCACTTTCTGCCATAAGGGTGGTGTCGTCTGCATATCTGAGGTTATTGATATTTCTCCCGGCTATCTTGATTCCAGCTTGTGCTTCTTCCAGCCCAGTGTTTCTCATGATGTACTCTGCATATAAGTTAAATAAGCAGGGTGACAATATACAGCCTTGACATACTCCTTTTCCTATTTGGAACCAGTCTGTTATTCCATGTCCAGTTCTAACTGTTGTTTCCTGACCTCCATACAGGTTTTTCAAGAGGCAGGTCAGGTGGTCTGGTATTCCCATCTCTTTAAGAATTTTCCACAGTTGATTGTGATCCACACAGTCAAAGGCTTTGGCATAGTCAATAAAGCAGAAATAGATGTTTTTCTAGAACTCTCTTGCTTTTTCAGTGATCCAGCAGATGTTGGCAATTTGGTCTCTGGTTCCTCTGCCTTTTCTAAAACCAGCTTGAACATCTGGAAGTTCACAGTTCACGTATTGCTGAAGCCTGGCTTGGAGAATTTTAAGCATTACTTTACTAGTGTGTGAGATGAGTGCAATTGTGTGGTAGTTTGAGCATTCTTTGGCATTGCCTTTCTTTGGGATTGGGTTGAAAACTGACCTTTTCCAGTCCTGTGGCCACTGCTGAGTTTTCCAAACTTGCTGGCATATTGAGTGCAGCACTTTCACAGCATCATCTTTCAGGATTTGGAATAGCTCAACTGGAATTCCATCACCTCCACTAGCTTTGTTCGTAGTGATGCTTTCTAAGGCCCACTTGACTTCACATTCCAGAACATCTAGCACTAGGTGAGTGATCATACCATTGTGATTATCTTTGTCATGAAGATCTTTTTTGTACATTTCTGTGTATTCTTGCCACCTCTTCTTAATATCTTCTGCTTCTGTTAGGTCCATACCATTTCTGTCCTTTATTGAGCCCATCTTTGCATGAAATGTTCCTTTGGTATCTCTAATTTTCTTGAAGAGATCTCTTGTCTTTCCCATTCTGTTGTTTTCTTCTATCTCTATGCATTGATCGCTGAGGAAGACTTTCTTATCTCTCCTTGCTATTCTTTGGAACTCTGCATTCAAATGGGTATATCTTTCCTTTTCTCCTTTGCTTTTTGCTTCCCTTCTTTTCAAAGCTACTTGTAAGGCCTCCTCAGACAACCATTTTGCTTTTTTGCATTTCTTTTTCTTGGGGATGCTCTTGATCCCTGTCTCCTGAACAATGTCACGAACCTCCGTCCATAGTTCATCAGGCACTCTGTTTATCAGATCTAGTCCCTTAAATCTATTTCTCACTTCCACTGTATAGTCAGTCATAAGGGATTTGATTTAGGTCATACCTGAATGGTCTAGTGGTTTTCTCCACTTTCTTCAATTTCAGTCTGAATTTGGCAATAAGGAGTTCATGATCTGAGCCATAGTCAGCTCCCGGTCTTGTTTTTGCTGACTATATAGAGCTTCTCCATCTTTGGCTGCAAAGAATATAATCAGTCTGATTTTGGTGTTGACCATCTGGTGATGTCCATGTGTAGAGTCTTCTCTTTTGTTGTTGGAAGAGGGTGTTTGCTATGACCAGTGTGTTCTGAACTCTATTAGTCTTTGCCCTGCTTCATTCTGTACTCCAAGGCCAAATTTGCCTGTTACTCCAGGTGTTTCTTGACTTCCTACTTTTGCATTCTAATATAGAAGTAATTAATAATGTTTCTCAGTCAGCTGGTAGTGTGTCCTTCTTCACTTTTCTTACTGTCTCCTTGTGTACTAAAGGGCTGTGCCTAGGTAAAGAGTACTGGCTCTTCTGAAAAAGCCCTGTCATTGACATAGTAAAGCCAGATAGAGAAACACGTATTGTTGCCATGTGAGCTGGATGGCAAAGTCCAGTGTAGCAGCTGTCTTAGGCCAGTGAGACTCCTTTCATGTAATTAATAAGGTAGGGAATGCTTTCTATTAAGTAACCTTAAAGTTCTTGAATATCTTTAAACTTACCCTTCTTTTTACCAGTCCCACAGCATGTGCTATTAAAAGCACATAGCATAGAATTGGTGAAAACAATATGCTAGCTAATAAAAATTATGTTTTTAATGGCTTAGGAAAATGTTTAATATATGGTATTAAGTTTAAAGAAATCAGCATATAAAATTTTGTCTGGAATTTGAGGTACTTTAATGTTCTAATGATGCAAAAATGAATGTTAAATACAATGCAACATGTACTTTTACCATAGTTAACAACTGAATTTGTATTGCTATTGTTATTTTAAGAATGTAATGTGAAATTTTTTTTAGGCCTGTTGATTGCATACTGTAGAAGATTTGATGTTGAGATTGGCTCTTCTGTATACTATGTTTCCTCCACAATTGGTAAATTTTTGTTTTTTCTTTTTGTTATATTGAGTTGTATCATCCGTAGGAAAAGGTCTAAAAGTAAGGAGTCCTGGATTCTAATTCTTCACTATTAATTAATAAGATGCTTTTTCCATCAAAAAGAGATAATTATAGTTTACTACCTATATCACAAGGTTTTTGAGGATTGAAAAGGAAATTATATATGAAAGAAGATTCTACACATAAAAAGCTTACTAGAGCATATGGCACGTAGGTAGTTGATACTAGTATAATACTAGGTTTTAAAAAAATACTGTATAATATTTACATATTAATATAGATAAACTTATGGGCACAATAATACCTGGGACAGCAGAGGTAGTTGCTACTTGTCTTACTTCTTTTCTTGAAAACAGACAAGAGCAAGCAATAAGCCAAAAAATACTTTTCTACTTCTGAACATAACAAATATATATCTCAAAATCAATACACCAGAATTCTTTATTCTTAGGTAAATGGTCTGCACCAGAGCCATTTAGATACTGTTCTAGAAAGGTTTTTAGTTCCACAGTGGAATTAAATCTTGTAAATTAAATGTACATCAGCAGTTAGAAAAGGATTTTTCTAGAAGTAGTTCCTCTGACAGCAAGAAAGAACAGCTAAATGAGTGAAAGGATGAAGAAAGGGTAGAAATTATAAAGAAATAATAAAAACAGTCTGAGCCCATTAAGTATGATACTCCCTAAAGGCATTAACATGTTAGCATGCAGCAGTAGTCAGTGTGATAGAATAAAGAAACATTCAGTGAAAAGACAGAAAAGACTGTAAATTAGGACAACTCACTTCACTTTACTGGTCCTCCATTGCCTCACTTTACTTCACTATTCCTCCATTGTAACTTTGGGCAACTCACTTCATTGGTCCTCCATTGCATCATCTGTAAAACGAGAAGGTGGACTGCATTGTCCGTAAAAGCCGTACTAGTTCCTGTTTTCTGAGATCCAGTGCTCATATTGAGACACAGAGTCATTAATAAAAGATCAAATGAAGTTTGATATGCGATCATTGACAATGACCAGGAAGTATATAATCAATATTAGAAAGATTTTTTAAAACAACCTTTGGTACCTGTAGGCACAGATTTTAGTTATCTAAAATGTGGAACAACTTAACATCCTTAATAGTGGCAGATAACTCAGACTTTCTTGAATCATTATCTTTATCAATGATTAAGAATTAATTATGTTATTAATGATTAATTATAGTGGAAATACTAAACAGTTTCCACATTTTTCAAAAGCTCTGTAGAATGTCTCTCCTGACTACTCTCTAGGAAAATAATGAAATTATGAAAAGAAGTCATAGGGCAAAAACATTCTGAGAAATATTTGAAAACCAGTACTTCAGTGAGGGAATTAAAATCCACCTTTGATAGCATAAAAATGACTGATACTTGATATTCTTGCAGCCTATGCCATTGGCATGATTCTTACATTTGTTGTTCTGGTGCTGATGAAAAAGGGGCAACCTGCTCTCCTCTATTTAGTACCTTGCACACTTATTACTGCCTCACTTGTTGCCTGGAGACGTAAGGAAATGAAAAAGTTCTGGAAAGGTAGCAGCTATCAGGTATGTGCTTATATCTTGGTTACTAAGTTATAACATTGCCTAACTTTGGTTGGGAACTGCTTGTATATATCAAAGCTTTTTATATTTATTCTCAAAGCTTTTACATGCCTAAAACTTGCCTTGAATTTACCAGAGGGCCCAAAGTTTCTTTCCACCACTACCCCCTTACTTGTCACCTGCTGCATCATCACTTCTCATCCTCACTGCAATCTGATGCCAAAATTCTGGTGACTCAAGATACAAGTACCAAGAAGCATGGGAGGGCATCAGGGAAAATCAAAACAGCACTTCAACATGAGTTTTCAGAATCCACACAAAAGTCGACTTCATGGAAGATAAGAGCCATGTTTAAGTACTAAATTTTGATGCTGACACCACTAGCTATTTATAGTAAGAGTCCTCAGGTTTTGCAGATAAAAAGTATACTCTCTCCAGCATCTAAATGGGCCTAAGCAAATGGAAATGGGCACTCATTTCAGGTTTAAATGGATCAAGACTGCCTTTTCTGTAAAATTCCTACAACAGAGAATATCCAGATAGCAGAATCTATCATGTTTGAGTTGTTTCTTCATTGAAGTTAAAGCCCTTTGTTCTTTTCCTAAATGTTATCGGTATTCCTGTAAAGTTTGTTTGTTTGCATTGAAATTAAAGAGAGTTGGGAAACTCTAGCCTGTTGAGGTCAGGGTCATGGCATTGATTCCTTCATGAGGCAGTTAACTCTGCTTTGCCCTATTACAGCAAACTGTGTTCCACTATCCACTCTCATGCTTTTGTTTCAGTGATCACATGAACAAAACTAAAGATACTTTGGGTAGATAGCTGTAATTCCATTAGTAGATAAACAGTTCAAAGTTCATATCCATCTTGTGGTTGGTTCTAGTGTCATCTTTATTTAACAAGAGGTGATTCGCACATTAAGTTAGACTACTATTAACATAATTGAAAAAAGCACCAACCTAGAATTCTTTCAGGTAAGTCTTGTAATTTCTTTGAGATTAGGATAGAATACCTGCCCTTCCTACCTCCCAATTCCAGTTTTTCAACTTGTATTTATAGACATAGAATTAGTTTATGGCCACAAGGTCCTTGACTCAACTAATAAGGTAGCTTGTAACTTTCATGAAGATGACACTCACATGGAATATTTTACAGATTTTTTTCAAAGTAAAAGTATGTCCTACAGCACAAACTCTAATACTAGTTTTGAAAGTCATATCCTAAGAGGTGCTCTTTGTCGTCATTTTTTTTAAAAATAGTTATCTGTTTCTTCATTTAGCAAATGTTTATTGAGCAGTTCTATGAGCCAGATACTATTTTAGGTGCTGATGATAAAAGATGAACAAGTTAGAACAAGCCTACTCTCATGGCCTCTTGAAAGTTAGAGTCTCTTGGAGGATACAGATAGAGTCACTAACAATAAAGTATGATGAATGTATTAGTTATGGCAGGGTGCCTTGAAGACTAGAAGTAGCATACCAGTGCTTATGGTTTTGAGACAGTCAAAGGTGATGTGGGCAAGGAAGACTTCTTAACAGAATGTTAAGTTTATGTTGAAACTTTTAAGACTGAGCCTTGTGTTCCATGTTGAAAGAACCATGACATAAAAGGCTCAGAGGGAAGAGCTTTGACAGATTTAGGAACCACATGACAGAGTGGCCATTCCTATTGAATAAGAATAGGGGAGTGCAGGAAATGAAAACTGGAGAAGCAAGCAAGGGAAAGAGGCTGTATGGACTTAATAAGCCATATTAAAGAGCTTGGACTCTCTCCTAAGAACATTGGAGACCATTTAAGAGTTTTAAGAAATCTAGAAAATGGATTGAAAGAAGGCAAAACTTGAGGCAGCTATTACAATGAAAAGCTGTAGTAGCCAGAATTAGCATGGTACTGAGACTGGTCAAGAGAAATTTAGAAGCATAATAAATGCAACCTAGTGATAGATTCAGTTAGGGAGAAGAGAATAAAGTAGAATCCAAGGTTTTTGGCTTGTGTAACTGAGTGGGTGGATAGTGATACCATTCACTGAGATTAAGAAGGGCAACAGATTTGAGATAAGATGATGAATTCAGTGTTGGAAATTTCAAAATACCTAGGGGACTACCAGGAAAAGAGAAATCAGTTGAATAAACATCTCCTGATACGCAGGAGATAGGCCTAACTAGAGACAGAAATTTGGGAGTGTTACTAGCATACTCTGTGAGTGAGTGAGAATGTAGAGGGAGAAGAAAAGACTCAGGACAGAACTGTGACCAAGAGATTTCTACTTTTAGGAGCACTTATCTTATTAACTGATCATGAGGTAAATCAGGAGAAGGAGGATGAGCAACACAGGGAAACTTTGTTTAGGGTTGGCATTAAGTCTTTTTTTAAGTTAGAATTTAAATTTGGGACAGCTAGTGAGAGCATACGGTACTATCTTATGGAATTAAGTATGTTTGCTGGTATTTTCATCACCAGTATTTCATTTTTACTTGTAAAATTTTCTTTCTCCTTTAGTACAGCTTTAAGGGTGCGGTGGTTTATTATAAGCACCTTTCCTCCTTTCTCTTTCTATGCTGTTTCCTGAGGAGAAAGGAGATGCTAGGTAAGACTGGACTTCAACCAAAGGATGCATTTATATTCCCTATGAATAAGTGCTCTGCCCTGGACCATCTGAATTTTACTCTTAAAAACTGTGACTTTGAAATGATGATTCTCCTTCATAGCAGCTACTATAAAGTTTAAGATCATTGGAGCTAGACCCAAAGCCATAGTAAACACCCTGGAAGGGTGGACTCCAAGGCCTTCCCTGTAAGACGTAGAAGCTAACTAAGATAATTGATTGTAGGAGAATCCATTTTAAAGAGTCTGAAAAGTTAGGACAGTTTTGGTTATACACTTCTCACTTGTAGGGTGGAATCATAATTTCATTGGAGAAGGAAATAGCATTCCACTCTAGTATTCTTGCCTGGAAAATCCCATGGACAGAGGAGCCTGGTGGGCTACAGTCCACAAGGTTGCAAAGAGTTGAACACGACTGAGTGACTAACACACACACACACACACTGACACACATCATAATTTCATTAGGTAAGACACTCAGAATACAAATACCACATAGTAACAGCATGGAGTCTGGTGTCAGACCACCTAAGTTTGAAGTTTTGTTAATTATTAGTAATGTGACATTAACTCCTAAGTTGCTTGAGTCGTGTCCGACTCTGTGCGACCCCTGAGACAGCAGCCCACCAGGCTCCCCCATCTCTGGGATTCTCCAGGCAAGAACACTGGAGTGGGTTGCCATTTCCTTTTCCAATGCATGAAAGTGAAGTCGCTCAGTCGTGTCCGACTCTGAGCAACCCCACAGACTGCAGCCTACCAGGCTCTTCCGTCCATGGGATTTTCCAGGCAAGAGTACTAGAGTGGGGTGCCATTGCCTTAGGCAAGTTACTTAACGTCTCAGTGCCTCAGTTTCCTCCAATGGGATAGGAATCAGCCTACCTCACGGTTGTAACAAATGCAAACTGCTTAGCACAGTATCTGGCACATCATTAGCACTATAAATGTATTTGCTATTATTATTTTATGAATTGAGTTTTTTTGTTTTGGTTTAACTTGTTGCTTTGGTGATCATCTTTCACTTCATTAACTGATTTCCATTTTCCTGTTTTGAATATTAAAACTTTGGATCTTTGTTAAATCTGCTTTCTTAACTTACTTGTGAAAGGCCATCACAAGCCTCAGAGCAAAGATTTTGTTAAAATGGTCATTTTCCCACGGTGCACTAAATTTTAAAATATTAAGAATGGACATTTGCTGAACGTTTTAGGCGAGCTAGTTGCAGAATATTATAAACTGCTGCCAGGAGACAGTCTATTTTTCCCCACAACTAGGGCTTCCCTCATGGCTCAGATGGTAAAGAATCTGCCTGCAATGCAGGAGACCTGGGTTCTATCCCTGGGTGGGGAAGATCATGTGAAGAAGGGAATGGCTGCCCACTCCAGTATTCTTGCCTGGAGAATTCCATGGACAGAGGAACCTGGTGGGCTACTGTCTACAAAGTCACAAAGACACCACACACACACAGCATTCATAAAAGTTGTAGAATGTAATGCCTTCTATTAATGTGAAAAAGAAAATCTCTCATTCCTTTTGTCTAACCTTTAAGGTCCAGGTTAATTTAGCTTGAATGTTGTTATTTGTGGGAGACAGTATTATTATAGACTTTGGCATCAGTTCTGGCAAGTTAATCTCTAAAGATTCCTCATTCATCAAGTGAGGTTGGATCTACAGGCAGGTAGGAGAATCTAATCTAAAGAGATAAATTAGCCCAAGGCTTTGAAAGGCAAGTGGATATTGAAATCAGATAAGGCTGGCAGAGGCTTTGGAAGTAGAACAGGGAACCTCAATAAGTCTGGTAAAATAAAGGGAAGCTATGTCTGAATTTAGTGTAGGAGAGACCTGAGAGTCAGACCCGAAGACAACTCTCAGGCAGTTACTGGTTCATCTCTTTGGCTAACAGTTCACTCTTCTCCCCTGCCTCCATTGTCTGTTTCCAGAATATCTCTTATATAACTCCCAGCTCAAAATCTGCCATCTCTAAGCATATATCCAAGAGTTCTCCATTTGAAATTAGGTTCACCTTTCTCCATACTTTCTTTAGACTTTGATGTTAAATACTTATTAACATCTGCCTTGTAGTGTAGATACTTATGAAGGAATGCCTCCCCAGGTAGCACTAGTGGTAAAGAAACCGCCTGCTAACGACGACATGAGACATGAGTTCAATCCCTGGGTTGGGAAGATTTCCTGGAGTAGGAAATGACAACCCATTCCAGTATTCTTGCCTGGAAAATCCCATGGACAGAGGAGCCTAGTGGGCTACAGTCCATAGGGTCACAAGAGTCAGACATGACTGAGCACACACACCCTCACTAATTAGCTCCTAGGTGTTAGGAACCCACAGTGCTGATAGCACTGTTTTATATACTGTAAGTTCTCAGTCTATGTTTATTGATATTATTCATGCAAAGCAATTAGAATGTTCAGTCCTTAATCCACTGACCTTTTTAATCACTTTTGTGTGTGTGTATAAATTTCTGGATTGTGTTTTAACAGCCTTCAAACAATTACCAGAATTGTTATAAGGTATTATAAAAGTATATTTTATTTATTAGTTATTGACATTGTGTCCGACTCTTCGTGACCCCATGGACTGTAGCCCACCAGGCTCCTCCATCCATGGAATTTTCTAGGCAAGAGTACTGGAGTGGGTTGCCATTTCCTTCTCCAGGGGATCTTCCCAACCCAGGAATTGAACCCGGGTCTCCCGCGTTGGCGGGCAGACGCTTTACCGTCTGAGCCACCAGGGAATCACTACTATAAAAGTATGGCACTTTTTAAATACTAGACTTCTATATCTCTATAGTCTTTATATATAACCATTTTGCAAGTGCCAAAAGTTTTGGCTGCTGTTTGAAAGAATCAAATGTAAAGCAAGTAATATAAATTAAAATCAGAATCTCAGGTGATGCCACATTTGTTTATGCTGCTATTGTTTGGTTCATTCTAATCCTTGATATTAGAGTTGAGTATAAGAGTAGCAGAAAGCAGGACTTTGTACTGGAAATTTTTAATTCATGGGTAGCCCTGATGACCTTTTTATGTTGTTTTCAAAGGACAAATTATACCTCTTTCATGGCTGAAACTTAGAGACTTCATAGAAATACTTTAGTATTTTACTTAAAGTCTTTCAGCCCTTCCATGAGTTTCTCTGATCAAGAGAAATAATGTTTTCTAATAGGATTTCACTAATATAATACTACTTTGGAAATCTTTATTTTATATTCTTTCCTATAGCTAAAAGCTACTTACCCTGTATTTTTTATGAACTTTTTTTTCTGGATTGCTTCAAGAGCCACAGTATTCAGTTTCATTTATTTTCTAGTGAGTGTAGAGAAAGTTAAGGTATTCTTTCTCTAGAGAGAAACTTGAAGCCATGGCATAATTATTCTGGCACACAGAACAATTAATAGAAAATTTTTAGGGGAGAATTTTTTTGCTTCTAATCCTAAATCAGTGGAGTTAGATTTATGCAGCAACCTCCAATGGGTGGGAAGTAAGTTTTCAGTTTGTTAATATTCAGTAAACAGTGGGCTAGTCTCTGCTAAATGTCACTAGTGCTTCTAATTATTTTTAGAAGTCACAAGCTGTAACTGACAAGTCAAAATACAGAGATACTTAGAACAGCTCTGCTGTAGTATCAGCCGCTCTCCAGTTACTGCAGCAACATGAGCACTTTTATTAGACTGTTTCAGGAGATTGGTTCAGAGCTATCAGTAAATGCTGGGTTAGCTGACCCAATTTCAGAGGACATCTTTCTAACTTGAGCTTGCTTATTTACTATGAAAAAATAATCATTTATTATGACAAAACAATTTACATGAATTTTGCCAGCTAATTTTATTACCTATATTAATTTTTGTTGTGTTTTTAAAAACCTGTTTCAAGTTTGCACTTCTCTGTTTCTATACTGTTTTTATTGAAAAGTCAGTGATGAAAAATAAATGCAGAGTAGAGATACTACTTCTCAGTAAGTTGGTTTTACAAGTTTTTTTTAAATATATCTCTTTATTTAGGAATTAGATTACAGTGCCAATGAGGTACCAAAGAATTAGGAAAGAAGAAGCATATTATAACTAAGAGTGTGTAGACTATTATTTCATTAGGTGACAGTTATCAGGATCAGCAGGTCTTGGAGAAGAAAGAGTGCTGCCCCACCATCCATTCTTCAGTTTTGTGTCCCCACAGCTCCAGCCTCTTACCCAGTGTCTAAACTACTAGAAAAAAAAGGGCCTAAATATATCTTATATGCTTCTCCTTTCCCTGTCATATAAATTGTAACTAAAATCAGCTCTTCAACAACTTCATCTTTTCTATTACCTATCTTGATTTGGGATTTGATCCCTTACTCCAGAAGTGATATGATTATGCAAGATTATAGTAATAATCTTAGGGATATCTTTGGCAAATAGAGGACCACAAAACTGATTGTTCAGGGGCTTGAAATGACTCATAGAATATAAGCAGGTTGGGGTTTTATAAGTTGACTCCGTCACTTGAGACATTTATCAACTGAAAGCTTCAGCTCATGTTTGTATTCTTCTTTGGCAAGTTCCAGAGACCCCATTTGGAATTATTCTTTTCTCTGCTTCCTCTTCCAAAAAGCAGTAAAGCTTTTAGACTCAATTTTTAAAAATAAGAATATTTATTTTCCTTGTCTTCTACTCCTTGATGAAGGAGAAGGGAAAAAGTACATCAGTTCAGTTCAGTCGCTCAGTCGTGTCCGACTCTTTGCAACCCCATGGACTGCAGCACGCCAGGCTTCGCTGTCCATCACCAACTCCCGGAGCCTATTCAAACTCATGTCCATTGAATCGGTGATGCCATCCAACCATCTCATCTGTTGTTGTCCCCTTTCTCCTCCCGCCTTCAATCTTCCCCAGCATCAGGGTCTTTTCCAATGAGTGAGTTCTTTGTATCAGGTGGCCAGAGTATTGGAGTTTCAGTTTCAGCATCAGTCCTTTCAGTGAATATTCAGGGCTGATTTCCTTTAGGATTGACTGATTGGATCTCCTTGCAGTCCAAGGGACTCTCAAGAGTCTTCTCCACCACCACAGTTCAAAAACATCAATTCTTCCGCACTCAGGTTTCTTTATAGTCCAACTTTCACATCCATACATGACTACTGGAAAAACATAGCCTTGACTAGATGGACCTTTGTTGGCAAAGTAATGTCTCTGCTTTTTAATATGCTGTCTAGGTTGGTCATAGCTTTTCTTCCAAGGAGCAAGTGTCTTTTAACTTTATGGCTGCAGTCACCATCTGCAGTGACTTGGGGGCCCAAGTAAATAAAGTCTGTCACTGTTTCCATTGTTTTCCCATCTATTTGCCATGAAGTGATGGGACCAGATGCCATGATCTTCGTTTTCTGAATGTTGAGTTTTAAGCCAACTTTTTCACTCTCCTCTTTCAATTTCATCAAGAGACTCTTTAGTTCTTCGCTTTCTGCCATAAGGGGTAGTGTCATCTGCATATCTGAGGTTATTGATATTTCTCCTGGCAATCTTGATTCCAGCTTGTGCTTCATCCAGCCTGGCATTTCCCATGATGTACTCTGCATATAGGTTAAGTAAGCAGGGTGACAATATATAGCCTTGACATACTCCTTTCCCGATTTGGAACCAGTCTTTTATTCCATGTCCAGTTCTAACTGTTGCTTCTTGACTTGCATACAGATTTCTCAGGAGGCAGGTCAGGTGGTCTGGTATTCCCATCTCTTTGAGAATTTTCCACAGTTTATTGTGATCCACACAGTCAAAGGCTTTGCCATAGTCAATAAAGCAGAAGTAGATGTTTTTCTGGAACTCACTTGCTTTTTCGATGATCCAGCAAATGTTGGCAATTTGATCTCTGATTCCTCTGCCTTTTCTAAATCCAGTATTTAAATTTAATCACTAAAAATCTTTGACAGTCTTCAGAAAGACATGAAGTATTTTTTTTTTTTCTATTTTTAGGTAGTTTTATATGAAGAACAGGGTAAAAACACTGAAAATATTTAAGCAGTTTCTTCCTTTATCTCCAAATATGATAATATTTTTATGAGAATATGAGAAGAATTAAAGTGATCATTTGAGAAAAGTTTTAACTGGTAATTCTGCTAAAATAGTCTATGCTGCTAAGTCACTTCAGTTGCATCCGACTCTGTGTGACCCCATAGACGGCAGCCCACCAGGCTCCCCTGTCCCTGGGATTCCCCAGGCAAGAACACTGGAGTGGGTTGCCATTTCCTTCTCCAATGCATGAAAGTGAAAAGTGAAAGTGAAGTCGCTCAGTCATGTCTGAGTCGTAGCGACCCCATGGACTGCAGCCTACCAGGCTCCTCGGTCCATGATAGTCTATAGCAAATGTATTATTCTTGATTTTGTTTTTAGATATCATTTGACCTTTAAGTACTTTTAATTTCTTTATTCTTAGTAGAAATTTTTTTCATACAGTCTTTTAAAAATTTCATATGTCATTTTTAAATTATCCTAAGGTCAATATTCAAAGCATCAACCAGGTTACACTGTCCCTGAACCAGCATAGTGATTTGTGGAACCAGTTTTAGTTTTCCACCTCCAGGAGTGGACACTGCTTGCATCAGGAATATCTTGTGGTGGAGTCTCCACTGCCACACAGGGCGATATTCATATTGGGAGATGGAAGTAGTGGAAGATCCAGAGAAAGCACTTATCACATTGGCCCTGAGTCCAATGATTAGGCTTCCTGAAGGAGCTGTCACCCTGAGCATGTCCTGAGGAATGTGGCTGTGGAAACAGTACATTGCTCCAAAAAGAGTGCTTGGTTCAATGGAACTCTCTGTGTCTTTTTTTAAAAAAAAAATTGGAATCCTTTTGCCAAATTCGTGACTTGGGGCAAGTTGAAAATTTACATTTCCTAACATCTTTTATTTATGCCTAGATGATGGACCATCTGGACTATGCAACAAATGAAGAAAACCCTGGGACTGCTGGTGAACAGATTGTCCAACAATAATATCATGTGGATGTGCAATAATGTGTCGATTGATTTTCTACAAATTAAGAGTTTGACTTTTTAAATTGACTTTTGAATTGACAATCTGAAAGAAACTTCAACGATATGCTTGCAAATATGTATCTATAAGAGCTGGTACTGACAGTTAATTACATGATAAATAATTAAAATACAGTTGCTTTTAACTATGTTAAAGTTGTGCCTTCACATTAAATAAAAGCATATGGTCTGTGTAATTTTCAGGATGTATTATATATAGTATATTTTTATAAGAAAAAAAAAACTCTTCACCTACCCCTATACTTGTCTTATTGAAGTCTGTTTCTTTCAACTCTAATGATAGATAAAAGTATTTGTCAAAGTGAGTTTCTGAGCAGATTTTACTGTAAAGAATTATGCGAACTTTTTGCTCTATAGAACTGTTTAAGATCATTTAAGAAGGCAGTTCAGCAGTGGAATTTTGGACCTTTTATCACTGCAGAGGTTAGAAATATATGATTTGGGAATATAGATAAAAGTGTATTTTTGTAGCATAAGTTTTAAAAAATCCCAATCCTTTTTTAAACTTGAGAACCTAAATTACTTCAGATTGCATATGTGTTATATTAGAATATTTTTCCATTTATAGAGAAACATATAAAACTAGTCATTTGAAAGGAAACAAAAATTGAAATCCACATTTTTCAGTGGTCTTCTGTTTCCTTGAAGATGTAGCTTAAATTTCTAAACTAACCTATAATTCCACTATGGTATTTCTGATCTCTGAAGTTTGGATCTACTAATGTTAAGATTAAGACTTAATATTTTGTAAAAATTATTTTTCTTAGCAAATTATATATTAATACATATGACTTATTGTTTGAGTATTAACATCTCTAATAATCCCTTCCTCTACCTTCCCTCCCCTAATTCCTACTCCTTTCCCCATAGGCGACCACTGTTAGCTTTTTAAAATTTGGGTGAAGCATGGTTTACTAATATACAAACTGTGCTTCAGAGGAAAGAATTGGAGACAGAAAACAGGATACTGGGTGTTAGTCTCAATTTAATTACAAAGTTTGAGTAAATTTTATTAGCTCAATGCAATTGTATCTCAGTTTTCTCATCTGCAAAATGAGTATGTTAGACCAAGTAATCACTCTGGTTCCTTCCAACTTGAAAAAATTTTCTCATTCTTTGTTCAGTCTCATATGTGAACTTGAACATTATCCTGTGAGTCATAGGTCACATTGTCTATTTTCTTTTCTTTTGAAGAAATCTCCAAGTGAAACATGATTGCAAAGACAGCAAGATTTTGTATTTCTGTAAATAATGTATAAGATATGTGAACACATCTACGATTTTTCATTGTAAGGCCAGTTTTACTGATTAAAAGATAAAGCTAACACCTTTCAAAAATGTTTCAAACCTTTGATGTTTGATCTAAATTTAGCATTTGAGGGAATTAGATACTTTTGATTCATTGATATCTTCCCAGATTGTTAAGTTACTGAGTAATTTACAGATGTAGAAGCTCCCTTGAGAGCCCTTCTTTCTACTTAATAGACTTATGGGTCACTTGGTTTATGGCAAATGACAAATAAGTATCTGACAAGTAAGAGTTCATGTTGATTTTGCCTCCATAATATCAAGTTTGAATTTTTTCCAAAGAATCTAATTTATTTGGCAGACTCGGATAGAGAGAAGAACAGATTAAGTGCCAGGTGAAAGCTCCCAACTATATTTTCATTTATAATATCAATAAAATGTTTGCCAAAATACAGCTTTTTTAAGTAAAGTTATCTGCACTCTTATTCCAGCTTTAGGATATTCAAAAACTTCGACCACATTTTGTGAAGAATGTTACAGAAAATTTTATACCTAGAAATCTGGAATTTTAGTTCTTTGATACAAATTCTACTTTATCCAACCACTAGTAAGAAGGTAAAATCTTGTTCTAGTTTGGTATTTAAATCTTACTGATTAAATAGAAAAAACAAAAAGTGAAATTCCTTGAGTTTCTCTGTCTTCAGTATCAACTTTGTATTACTTAATCCTTTCTAGCAACTGAACTGAAAATATTTATAAAAATTACAGTAAAGTGCAGAAATATTTTATTTGGGAAATCAAAGTATGAACAGAAGATAGGAAAGATGAAACTTTGCCTTTAGAAGACTATCATTTCTTTCTCAAACTGTAAAAGTAGATGATTTTTACTTCAGTTCAGCAAAGGTAAATATGAGTTTTCTGGGAAAGGACTTTGATAATCTGCTACATTGTTTTCTTCTAGCTTGTAGATTTTTTTTAGATTAGCAATATCTTATTAGTAGACTCAGCAATTTATTTTTCTTTTGAAGGAAGAGTTTTAGCCATTCTGTTGGCATTCACTGATTTTAGTTACATGTTCATAGAGATTTTGATGAAATGGTACATTTGTAGTAAATACAAATGAGCTTTGCAGTTTTCTTTTGCTCTTTTAATTTCTGCCTTGTGTGCATACGTGCTGAGTCACTTCAGTCATGTCCGACTTTTTGTGACCCTATCGGCCATGGCCCACCAGGCTCTAACCATGAGATTCTCCAGGCAAGAAATACTGGAATGGGTTGCCATGCCCTCCTCCAGGGGATCTTCCCGACCCAGGGATCAAACTTGCATTTCTTGTGTATCCTGCATCAGCAGGCAGGTTCTTTACCACTAGCACCACCTGGAAAGCCCAATTTCTGCCTTAGGTATAAGCAAAATTTATTTTCATATTTGAACTAATTTATTTAATATTTGTCTCTAAAATTTCAACCTAATCTCAGTTAATGAGACTTCAAAAATAGAAATTGCTTTTCAAACTAGTGGATTATACTAGTTTGAAGGCTTTGTATTTTCCCATTAACAAGGGGAAATGCTGAATCTATTCAGAATGATGCCAGATAACCAGTTTTGTAGTTTAAAAATTTGTTGTTTTCAGTGCTCTATTTACCTCAGAGGTAACTCTAAAGGGGATAGGGGAGGGTAATGAAAATAAAATCAAAATCTTGAACAAAAATCATTTTATGCTTCCTGCAAGAAAGATACTCTGTAAATTCAGGAGATCTGAATCAAATCACTGAACATTTTGGAATTTGAAAGAAATTATGTAGTACTTATGATTTGATCATAAGAGTATTATAGTGGCCATATTACAGTAAAGATTATAAATTTCCTTGTTTAATGTTTCCATAATTAAGGAGAGCTTTTGTATCTAAGAAAATGTTTATTGGGGGAAAAAATTTTAAACTAGGTTTTTTAGAATAGTCCTACATTGTTGGCAATTAAGGGACAACTAAAAGAAAAAATGTAGAATATTTAATGTCATTATGTATTTCTTTGATTAGGCATAAAATGTATCATAAACAACTGCTTTTCCTTCAGAATATGGATTTTTTTTTTCAATATCTAAAATTTACCTGGTCAGCCTATAGGATTTCCCAGTGAGACAAGTCAGTATAAATTAGGTGGATTTTGCCCCTTTTATACTTTGTTGTCTTTTTATCACATGAGAACCTATTTTAAAATACATGATTGAATTTTTACTTCTTAAATGAAGTTTTGAGTGTGGAATTCTTTTCTTTTAACCCTTTGATATGTTAGTGTAAATTAGTACTTTTATAACACTACTAGGCTTTATTTTTTTATGGAACATGATTTAAAAATTTTCAAAGTGTTAATTTGGCAGTGCTTTAAATCTTCATTATGTGCCAATACTGACAAGAAAAGGTTTTTTTTAATGTATTGAATTCACTATGTATTCAATAAATTCTATTTTAAAATAAAATTTGAGTTTGTTTTCATTTGAAAAATAATTGAAAATGAACTGAAAGCTACTAGATCATGTTCACATAAGATAAAAATAATAATAATCACAAAAATGTGTAGTTATTTTAACTCTGACAAATTATCCATAACCTAGATACCACAAATATCATTTACTAGAAATTTATATTGATACATAATGACCCTTAATAAGTATTTATTGAATTGATGTATGTATAGACTTTTTTTTTAACCAAGAAATTATCATACCCTTTGTAATGAATATCCCTAGCATTTGCAGCTTTGCTGATATTCTCACAAGTTACTAAGATGCCTGCTGCCATTGTACTGTTTTGTTTTTTTAACTAGCATGTGGATGGCCCAGATATATATGTTTTGACCACATGTTAAGAAGTCCTATCCCCTCTATGCATTAAAGTCGCTTCAGTCATGTCTGACTTTTTGCCACCCCCATGGACTGTAGCCCATCAGGCTCCTCTGTCCAAGGGATTCTCCAAGCAAGAATACTGGGGTGGGTTGCCATGCCCTCCTTCAGGGGATCTTCCTGAGTTAGAGATAGAACCCATGTCTCTTCACACCCCCATGGCAGGCAGGTTTCTTTACCACTAGTGTCATCTGGGAAGGGATTTTGTTTCATTCCACAGGTCCATATACCTGAAAAGATGCATAAGAAACTGGAAAGAGAGGCTGTTTTTAGGAAGAGAGGGAGTATGATGGCTTGAGCACAGCAGTGAGAAGGAGACTTACTTTTCACCGTATACTCTTGTACAACTTACATTTTCTGTCATATATATATGGAGCCCTATACCAAAGTCAGTTCAGTTCAGTTCAATTGCTCAGTCACGTCTGATTCTTTGTGACCCCATGGACTGCAACATGCCAGGGTCACAGAACAAAAATCTCTGGAAGTGACCAAGCCCCATAGCAGCTGTTGCCATGAGCCTTAGTATCTAAACCAGCTGGTTCCCTAACCCCATACTAGGTAAAATTCCCACCCTCTAGCATCCTAGCCAATCACCTAATGTCTCCCTTCCAGGAGGAATTTTCTGTCTTGAGGCTATAAAAATGACCTGTGAAAGGGGTGGGCTTTCCCTTGAGCCAGCCCACTGTCCTAACAGTGTCTCTCACTCGTACACTTGGTTTTCCTCTCATTCTGCCTCATGACTGCAAATTCTTTTCCAACCCCCACACAGACCCCGACAATAGATATTTATTAAGATTCAAAATACAAATCATAAAAAATGCTGAAAAATTACTCCCCTCTTAATAGGTATTCATACTAATAGATGGTTAAGAAAATACTCATATGATTTTCTTTAGGTTCTAAGGTTTGTAAACAGTATAATGTGGGACTAAAGGAAGAAATATTTAACCAATTGTCATGTTTTTTATTTATTTTTTATTATTTTTTGGTCACACCATGCAGCATACAGATCTTAATTCCCTGACTAGGGATAGAACCTGTCCCCCCTGCTGTGGAAGCATAGAGTCTTAACCATTGGACAGCCAGGGAAGTTCCTCAGTTGTCATGTTTTTTATCTTAAAATTTATATTCTTTACAAATTATGCTTATTAGCTTGAAATTCATTTTACTTGGCTAGAAAATAGCAGTAGAACTTAATTTTTAAAGTTCATTCCCATTTCTATAATTGCATGAAGACTCTAGAATAAATATTAGAAGTTTTCAATATTTCTTGTCACCCTTAACCAAAAGTCCCCCCAAAAATTAAAGCAAAAGTGGAAATTCCCTGGTGGTCCACTAGTTAGGACTGAACTGAGTGCTTTCACTGTGGGTCCCAGCTCAGTCCCTGGTCAGGGAACTAAGATCCCATAAGCTGAGTGGCAAGACAAAAAAAAAAAAAAAAAGCAAAAATCAAAATAGTGTATCACTGAAGGGCATAACAATGGAAAACAATGTCCAATTCCAGGCAACCCTGATGATAACAAAGTATTCTTGGTAAAAATTTGGAAATTTCAACAACCTGCATATGAGCTCTTAGAGTAGACACTGCACTTGCAGCAATACCCAGATTCAGCAGAATTCTGGAGAGAGCGCTGTAAATGAGAGCAAGGCAGTAATTCTTAACAGCTCTCTTAGGAGGTTGGGGTAAATAATTCTTACCCCTGGCTGAAAATTACTATTTGACATGTTATGTTAAAAACAACTTTCCAATTTAGATCATAGGGTCACCTCTCTAAGTGGGAAAGGTATCAATTGGGTTCTAATTAATAGTTACCTACTAATAGATTCTGCTAGCTTTAGAAAACCAAGTAATTTTTTTTTTTACAAATGAATCCTCACTTGAATCTTCAGTTGAATCCTCACTTATTATTTTCTCTATAAAATCTGCTCCAGCCCCTTTCAGTGCAGAGAAATAAAACAGAGAAATGGAAGGGCCAAGTCCTCTCTATACTCTTCCAAACATCTCTCAAAGAATTCTAGTACTCATCATCCCCACTACCAACAACTCAGTTGGACTCAATTTAATTCACCTGTACTGTAACAGACTTTTAGTTGGTCTTTCAGATGTTAATGTCACTATCAATTCCCCTTCCACATCATTTGCCAGTGATCTTTCTAAGATGAAAATCTGATCATGCAAATTCAAGTGTTTAAAAAAAAACCTTTAATAGCACCAAATTTGTTTAAAAACGGTCTAGTTTCCTTAATATGGTTTTCTAGTCCCTGTTCCTAACTCCCCTATGCCATGTGCCCAGTCGTGTCCAACTCTTTGTGACCCCATGGACTGTAGCCTGCCAGACTCCTGTCCACAGGATTTTCCAGGCAAGAATACTGGAGTGAGTATTTCTCAGTATTTCTCCCTCCAGGGGATCTTTTCAACCCAGGAATCAAATCCGTCTCTCCTGTGTCTCCTGTATTGCAGGCAGATTGTTTACCCTCTGAGCCATCTGGAAGCCCCCTTTCTAACTTAATTTCCCATTATTTTCCTCTCCTTCATTCCTGCCCCTTACACTCTTCTTCCTAAGAAGCTCTTCTGTGTACAGGCCCACAGTTCACACTCAGCCATCCCCTACATACCCTTCAAATGTCAGTTTAGGTGTCACTGGAAAGGAAAGAGAGAAATGTGGAAAGAACAAATACTATTCCTTTACAGAGTTCCATTATAAAAGGAAGGAGAGAAATGGGAAAAGAAATAAGTTTGGAATGGGAGTGGGGTATTGACAAGGGGAGAAATAATAGCATTTTTGAATGTTGATGTTCAGTTCAGTCGTGTCCGACTCTTTGTGACCCCATGAACTGCAACACACCAGGCCTCCCTGTCCATCACCAACTCCTGGAGTCCACCCAAATCCATGTCTATTGAGTCGGTGATGCCATCCAGCCATCTCATCCTCATCTCCTCCTGCCCCCAATCCCTCCTAGCATCACAGTCTTTTCCAATGAGTCAACTCTTCACATGAGGTGGCCAAAGTATTGGAGTTTCAGCTTCAACATCAGTCCTTCCAACGAACACCCAGGGCTGATCTCCTTTAGGATGGACTGGTTGGATCTCCTTGCAGTCCAAGGGACTCTCAAGAGTCTTCTCCAACACCACAGTTCAAAAGCATCAATTCTTCAGCGCTCAGCTTTCTTTATAGTCCAACTCTCACATCCATACATGACCACTGGAAAAACCATAGCCTTGACTAGATGAACCTTTGTTGACAAAGTAATGTCTCTGCTTTTTAATATGCTGTCTAGGTTGGTCATAACTTTCCTTCCAAGGAGCAAGCATCTTTTAACTTCATGGCTGCAATCACCATCTGCAGTGATTTTGGAGCCCCCAAAAATAAAGTCAGCCACTGTTTCCACTGTTTCCCCATCTATTTGCCATGAAGTAATGGGACCGGATGCCATGATCTTAGTTTTCTGAATGTTGAGCTTTAAGCCAACTTTTTCACTCTCCTCTTTCATTTTCATCAAGAGGCTCTTTAGTTCTTCACTTTCTGCCATAAGGGTGGTTTCATCAGCATATCTGAAGTTATTGATATTTCTCCCAGCAAACTTGATTCCAGCTTGTGCTTCTTCCAGCCCAGCGTTTCTCATGATGTACTCTGCATATAAGTTAAATAAGCAGGGTGACAATATACAGCCTTGACGAACTCCTTTTCCTATTTGGAATCAGTCTGTTGTTCCATGTTCAGTTCTAACTGTTGCTTCCTGACCTGCATACAGATTTCTCAAGAGGCGGATCAGCTGGTCTGGTATTCCCATCTCTTTCAGAATTTCCCACAATTTATTGTGATCCACACAGTCAAAGGCTTTGGCATAGTCAATAAAGCAGAAATAGATGTTTTTCTGGCACTCTCTTGCTTTTTCGATGATCCAGTGGATGTTGGCAATTTGATCTCTGGTTCCTCTGCCTTTTCTAAAACCAGCTTGAACATCTGGAAGTTCATGGTTCACATATTGCTGAAGCCTGGCTTGGAGAATTTTAAGCATTACTTTACTAGCATGTTCTATTGCTAAGTCGCTTCAGTCGTGTCCAACTCTGTGTGACCCCACAGACAGCAGCCCACCAGGCTCCCCTGTCCCTGGGATTCTCCAGGCAAGAACACTGGAGTGGGTTGCCATTTCCTTCTCCAATGCATGAAAGTGAAAAGTCAAAGTGAAGTCACTCAGTTGTGTACGACTCTTAGCGACCCCATGGACTGCAGCCTACCAGCCTCCTCCATCCATGGCATTTTCCAGGCAACAGTACTGGAGTAGGGTGCCATTGCCTTCTCTGACTAGCATGTGAGATGAGTGCAATTGTGCGGCAGTTTGAGCATTCTTTGGCATTGCCTTTTCTTTGGGAGAATGTTGATGGGGATCCAATAAAAGGAGATATTTTGATGATGTTGGAAAGAAATTGGAGAATTAACTAAGTTCATATACTTAAGTAGGCCAGAGGTGATGGAACCTAGTGTCCAAGTAGAAGGGCTTGCATTAAATAGGATTATGGAGGGTTCGTCCCCAGTAACTGAAGATAAGGTGTAATATTGAATACAACCAGGGCTGTGATTTAGTCAAGCAAATTCCTGAAAGCAAAAGAGGAACCAGGGAATGAATTTAGGATGTGTGTTAAGGAGTGAATATAACTTATTAACCATGAATTCTAACTGGGTAAAGAAGAACATGAGGATTTGAGGCACAGTGCAGGGGGTGGTGGGGTGGTGGTAATGATTGTAAATGATAGTGAAAAGGTGTTAGGTTAAATGCAGGTCCCTATAATAATCATAAGTCCCTATAGTTTGGAATGATTGTTGAGTTTGGGATAGCAGAAAAAATTGAATAGATGGCAGTGGTAGTCCAGGTAAATTGATAGAAATGGAAATTATGAGGAATTGACAATATTGGTAATGATAAGGTCAATGTAGATTTCCCAGATAAAATACAGGGTGCCCATTTAAATTTTAGATAAAAAGTGGATGGTTTAATGGCACCCCACTCCAATACTCTTGCCTGGAAAATCCCATGGACAGAGGATCCTGGTAGGCTGCAGTCCATGGGGTCCCTAAGAGTCGGACACGACTGAGAGACTTCACTTTCACTTTTCTCTTTCATGCATTGGAGAAGGAAATGGCAACCCACTCCAGTGTTCTTGCCTGGAGAATCCCAGGGATGGTGGAGCCTGGTGGGCTGCTGTCTATGGGGTCGCACAGAGTTGGACACGACTGAAGCAACTTAGCAGTAGCATGTTCCAAAATATGCTTAGAATGGGTTTATTTTCATCCATTATGCTGATCTTGCCATGGGTCCCTTCAGCCTAGTAACCTCTGTTTTTCAATTGGGGGATATTTTCTTAAATTAGTTGGTTATTCCTTCCCTTCATTTTCTCTGCTTTTTTCTTTCTGGAATCCATAATTATATTGATTTTGTACCTCCTGTCTTACTTTTCTTCTCAAATATTCTACCTTTTATCTTTTTGCCCCATTATCTGGAAGATTTCCTTAACATCTAATCCTTTTATTGAATTTATTTTTGCTATCATGTTAAAATTTCCAAGAGATCATTATTTGTTTTTTGCTCTCTGACATTTTATTTTTTATT
Source organism: Bos taurus (assembly GCF_002263795.3). Classification (NCBI taxonomy): domain Eukaryota; kingdom Metazoa; phylum Chordata; class Mammalia; order Artiodactyla; family Bovidae; genus Bos; species Bos taurus. Next base: position 59,638,013 of record NC_037337.1, read on the forward strand.
GTATCTTACTGCTGTTTCATTAGTGCTGTATATTCTGTTAATGTTTTGAAAATATTAATAGGGTTTTTGTTTGTTTGTTTTTGAAATTGTCCCTTGTATATAAACACCATTTATTTTTTCCAGTTCCATTTTTGTGTGTTATATCTTAGAAGCTTTCTTCAAAGAGAAGATAATCATTAGTTTTCTGCTCATGTTTAATAGTATGATACTAAAAATACAGTTGGACACTCTGAGCACGTAAGTGGATTTATTAAATGACACTTGCATTGTAGGATAATCTGGCTCTGCTATCAGGAAACCCCAACACCAGTATATTTGAATGTTTTCTCTTGGGGCTGATCAGATTGCTCAGAAAAGTGTCTTCTAGTCTCCTGGAATCATGTGGTAGGGAAAGTGTTGACAGTCTCAGCATTCTACTTGCAAACATTCACTGAAACACCATTTTCAGTGTGTTACTGATACACATCCTCTATTTTAACGGGTATCATCCAAGTCGGAGACCTCTGTTTTACTCTCTCCAAAGAACACACCTCGTTTTTCTTCCAGAGCCAGGGGAAAAAAAATTGCCCAGCTACATGAAATAGAGGAGATGTGTGACTCTTCATGAATGATAGGATTAGAAAATAACAATTTTGTAATTCCAAAAGAAATAATTGGTTTAGGCAATGATTATCAGTGTATAAAACCATTAAATGAGAGGAGGGCTTAAGGTGTCAGCACCTGAAATCATTGATAAATGTTAGCATTACTAAAAGGGCTTCCCTGTTGGTAAAGAATTTGCCTGCCAATGCAGAAGACACAGGTTTGATCCCTGGATTGCCAAAATCCCTGGAGAAGGAAATGGTAACCCACTCCAGTATTCTTGCCTGGAGAATCCCATGGACAGAGGAGCCTGGTGGGCTACAGTCCGTGGGGTCACAGAGTCAGACACGACTGAGTGCAGCATGGCAGCAGTAAGCAGCAGCATTACTAAAAGTGCGACAACAAGACATCACATGCCTTTCAACATGGTGCAGTGTGAAGTACAAAGCACCATGAAGTGTTCTTGAAAAAAAAAGATTACCTGAAATCTCATCAAATCTAGAGTATGAACTTCTAACAATGGGAAATATGAAGGATGAAGATCTTCAATGATGCTTGAGGGAGGAAACTTACAGAATATGCAACATTCTCAAGGACAATTGAATTGCTCTTGTAATAAATCAATAGCATAGGGGAGAAAAGTGTGAAACAAAGAGCTGCTCTAAATTAGAAGAAACTTCTGTAATGTGACACCCAAATCTCACATTTATTGAATTGGGATCCAACTTATTTGGATCCCAATTCGATAAACCAACTAAATAAGACATTTGTGAGTCAGTTGGGAAATTTTGGTTGTGAACTAGATATAAAATGATATCAAATAATTATTTTTTTTTCAATGTGATAATGGCACCATGTCCATAGTATATATGCTGCTGCTGCTGCTGCTGCTAAGTCGCTTCAGTCATGTCCGACTCTGTGCAACCCCATAGATGGCAGCCCACCAGGTTCCGCCATCCCTGGGATTCTCCAGGCAAGAACACTGGAGTGGGTTGCCATTTCCTTCTCCAATGCATGAAAGAGAAAAGTGAAAGTGAAGTCTCTCAGTCGTGTCCGACTCTAGCAACCCCATGGACTGCAGCCTACCAGGCTCCTCCATCCATGGGATTTTCTAGGCAAGAGTACTGGAGTACTGGGGTGCCACACATGCTCTAATTGAAGAAGCCTGATTTTCACCATCTCAATTATTCAAGAACTATTTATTAAATAACTATGATATGCCAGGCACCATAATAAGCTATTGGGGTTAAAGATTAATATTTGAAACATTCCCGGTATTTTTGGTGCCATTTTATAAGCTTTCCTCTTACAAAACAAGTTAATTATTTTGAAAGAATGTCTAAGAAAGAAAATCCATTAATCCTCAATTCAAAGTACAACAAAATTTCTTGGAACTGCTTTAATCACTCTGCTTATACAAACAAAGGATTTGCCAAACATTTATGAGGGTCTAATTTAAATGACAGGGAAATTGTACATAAAGTAAACATTTCATGTATTGGCTCTCTTTTTAATTGTTTTAATACTTTAATCAATGTTAATTGTTTTAACTCATATGTTGCCCATGTTCTTCAACTTTGAGTCACACTGTTGCCTTCTCAGTTGCCCAGGGACTTAATGCTGGTGGCAAAACCGTTCAGGGAGAAGTCAGAGTGTGATTAATGTGAAAACAATTATGTAAGCCAAATATTTGGACCTAGTGAAGTAAACAAAGAATCTTGATTAGCTGATTAATTAGTTTGAGGAAGAGATTTTGTGAAAGACCGAATCATATATAAACTGATCTCTATTATTAGTGACAGATTTCTCAGTTGTGTTTTACTGCCACAAGAGGTAATACAGCATAAGGGTTAAAGACATAAACTCTGGAATTAGACTGCCTTGGTTGCAACCCTTACTCTGCCTTGTGCCTTAGTTTCCTCCTCTGAACAGTAGGGATGAAAATAACAGTATCCAGTTCATAGAGTTCAGAGGACTTAATATACATTTAGTGAATAGAGCAATACCTGAAAGATAGAAACCACCCAACAAAAGCTCACTATTCAATGTTCAGAAGTAAGGACTCCTGATGCTTTCCAATTGTTTTACTATGGAGCTTACTTTTACTTATCTGCATATAAACCTCTATACTTATTTGTGTCAATGTCAAGGTGAAACATGTTTAAAATAATTATAGGAAATCATAAAACCTGGCTAGTGTCAGAGATAGTCATCATTTATAAACTGTACTACTTATTGGTCGCTTTAGATGTAACTTACAGTAAACTTACAGCATTCCAAAGATATATTTTTCTAGGTTAAAATTAAGCCTCTTTACTGTTAAATACCCGAAAGCCACAAAGAATTTGCTAATGTTTAAATAGTTGCTTTACAGTTGGCACATCCCTACTGTAGCTGTTGATGAGTTTAAATCAACAAAATGTGCTTCTGAAAATTTCCAAATGTAAATGGAACACCAAATACTGTATATATTTGTTAACAAATTTAAATTATAAAAACAAAGAAGAAATTGTGGGCTAATCATTGACATTATTTTGATTGAGCTTTTGTTTTTGTTTTAATCCATTTCTCCTCTTTACAGTTTGAGAGCTATATAATCTATTTCTTTTCTCTCGGTTCTTAATTTTTTTAATGTACTTATGAAACTGGAAGTCTAAAAACAGAATGGCTGTCTCTATTTCCTTCCAAAACAATGAAAGAGCTTTGAAATAATGGTCTTCAGATATTTTTGTTTGCATATCACTTAAAATAAATTTGAAAAGCTACTAGGGATGGATGGGTTAACTATACTTATTGTGGTAAACATTCTGTAATATATACATATATTAAATCATTATGTTGTACTCCTGAAACTAATAAAACCTTACATGTCAATTATATCTCAATAAAATATGTTTCAGTGTAAAAAAAGCACTATGTAACTCACACATTTTATCATAATTTAAAATATTTGCAATAAATGTAATTAACAAAATAAAATTTAGAAACTTTTAAATATAAACTTTATCACTTGGATTTTAAATATTATTTGATACTCATCGCCATTCACTTAAAAAAAGTAAACTCTTCTTCAAAATTAGAAAAAAAAATTTTTTTTGGCCTTGCATGCAGCATGTGGAATCTTATTTGCCTGACCAGAAATTGCACCCATGCCTCTTGCATTGGAAGTATGGAGCTTACACACTGGACTGTCAGGGAAGTGTCCCAAGTAAGAAATTTTACGTTATTCTTTTTCTGTCCTTGACTTGTGTTTCTATTCTACTTTCCCCATATGATTTTTTTAAAAATTAATATATTTTATCTTTAGTTTTACATTTATGGAAAAATTGAGTGAGAAAGTATAGAGAGTTCTCTTACACCCCTTTCAAAACCCTCCCCCCTCCCGAGTTTCCCCTACTATTAACATCTTGCATTAGTGTTGTACATTAGTCACAATTGATAAGCCAACATTGATACCTTATTATTAATTAAAGCTCATTATTTACACTGAGATTCACTCTGTGTTGTATATTCTATGGTTTTGACAAATGTATAATGACATGTATCCTCATTACTCTATCATACAGACTAGTTTATTGCTTAAACATGCCCTATCCTCCATCTATACATCCCTCCCTCTCTCCTTTCAAACCTCTGGCAATCACTAACTTTTAAACATTTCCCTAATTTTGCCTTTTCCAGAATGACACGGAATTGGAATCATACAGTTTTTAGCCTTTCAGACTGGCTTCTTTCTCTTAAAAAATATTTGTTTCCTCTATGTCTTTTCATGGCATGATAATTCATTTATCACAGAATAATATTCTACTGTGTGGATGTACTACAGTTAGTTTCTCTATCCGTTTAATGAAACACATCTCGATTTCTTTGATTATTTGGCAATCATGAATAAGGCTGTTGTTAACAACTATTTGCATATTTTTACATGGACAAAAGTTTTTACCTCATTTGGGTAAATACCAAAGATCACAACTGCTGGATCCTAACAAAAGAGTATGTTTAGTTTTTGTCATACTATCTTCCAAAGTGTCAGTACTATTTTCCATTCCTGCAGCTACACATTTTTTGCCAGTAAGTGGTATTGGTTGTTGGGAGGTCTCAGTCCCTTGTCACATGTTCCACTTCAGAGGCTGCTTGAGTCATGACATGGCAGCTGGTTTTCCCCAGAATTAGTGATCTAAAAGAGTCAGGGGGAAGCCAAAAATGTCTCTTATGGCCAAGCTTAGAAGTCACACATTGCCATTTTCACAGTATCCCATTGATTACACTGATGAGCCCTATTCATTGTGGGAGGAAACTACACAAGAGTGAGAATACCAGGAAATGAGGAACACTGAGGGTCCTACGGGAGGTTGACTAACACAGCTACTAAGACATTTATTTTTGGTATAAGTTAGGCTTGTATCCATCTCTAGTCCCACTAGACCAGTGTTTCTCATCCTTTTTCTCATGATCACTCCACTATGGAGTCTTTTTAGAGATGTTTTTCCTAATTCCATGCTCCCTTCATGAAATGTTAATGTTTATGTATTGTGTGTATATCTGTGCTAGATATATATGTGTGTATATATACACACATATATAAAGTAATATTTTTCACCACTCCCCCAAGAAGCAATTTTCACTACCTTGAAGGAGGTGATGTCATCCCCTCTGAGGTTAAGAATGTATACACTAAACTGAAAGCTAAAAATCCAAGAGTTGGTACAATACCAAAGCTTTACATCTTTTTATATTTCATGAACTTCACTTGATGTTTTAAATAGAGTATAGTAGCAAATGTTTAATTGTTGCAAATAACTGGGCAAAGGTAGGGAGGAGAATGAGTATGTGATCCAGTGAGAGTGGAAAATAAAGATGCCATTGACCAAAATGGAAACAGAGCCTCTATGAGAAAGAAGTGAGAGAAGAGAGCATTTAATGAACTTTTTCTGAAATATTGCATTTCTCCATCTTGTTCAGCACTGAATATTGAATAGGACTGTTCTTGATATATTCTTAGGAATTCAACACTTTTTTTTGGAATGAATAAATTCATCCAGCAGAACTGACAGCTCATTGAAGGTCAGCATATGTGAACTTCAGGGCTGTCTGGTCACCTGTAAACTACAGAATTTATTTTCAGTAGTTCAATTAAGGTATTGGCTGGAAAAAAAAAAGCACAACATAAAAGTTGAGAATTAGGTTTTATTTGAGGACATTACTGAGTACTATAGCCTGGAAACAGCCTCTTTGACAGCTCCGAGAAACTGTTCCAAAAAGGTAAGGGAGGAGTCAGGTTACATTGGAGTTTTGCTGAAAAAAAAAAAAAAAAAAGTAACTGAACATCAAAATATTACTGCTAATTACAAAAAACAGACATCTTAAGTTAAGGATCCTATGTATGGGAAGATGCAAGAGTCTGGGCTCATTGAAGTAATTCCTTTGATCCGCATCTTAACTATCTGGAGCCAATATCCTGTCTTTCTCTGTCCTGAATTCCCCTCAGAGCACAAGGTGGTAGTGGCTGATGGCTTGATCATGGGCAATATTTGTTGTTTACTGATATGGAAGGCACAATTTCTAACTCTAGACTAAATGTTCCAATTTTCCAAAAAGTTTTGGATATCAAGTATCATGGGGCGATTCTTATTTCCTTTCTTAAAAAATTCTTTTTATTTATTTGGCTGGGCCAGGTCTTAGTTGTGGTATGCAGGGTCTTTGATCTTCATTGTGGCACTCAGGATCTTTAGTGGTGGCATGGTCAGCATGTGGGATCTAGTTCCCTGACCAGGATTGAACCTGGGCCCCCTGTATTGGGAGCACAGTCTTAGCCAAACTTTCTACACCAGCCAAGCAAGGGGACTTTGGTGTACAAAAAGGCCAGAGACACAAAGACCACGGAGAACAAAGCATTCTTTTCTGGGTTTCTTTTTTTTTTTTTTTTTGATCTTCTGCTTTGTTTCTACTTTTCAGATGATAAATTCCCCAAAGGCAGGAAGTATATAGGCCCTGCTGAGATCTAGATGATAAACATTTAGATCCCTTCCCCAAGAGGCTGACAATCTATCTAGTAGCAAGGATATGACACATTTTAAAACATTTTTTTACCTTTGGTCCCACTCAATAAGGTATCTCAGATGGTTAAGAATCTGCCTGTAATGCAGGAGACTTCGATTCGATCCCTGGGTCAGAAAGATCCCCTGGAGAAGGGAATGGCAACCACTCCAGTATTCTTGCCTAGAGAATCCCATGGACAGACCATGGGGTTGCAAAGAGTCAGATACAACTGAGCAACTAACACTTTGTACTTTCTTTTTCTACTTGATGAGGCATACCTTGTTTTATTGCACTTAAAAAATACTGTTTTTTTTTTTTTTTAAACAAATCGAAGGTTTGTGGCAACACTGTGTTGTCAGATGCTTAATATTTTTTAAGGAATAAAGTATTTTTAAATTAAAGTATGTGCTTTTTAAAGACATAACGCTACTGTATACTTAACAGATCATCAGATCAGATCATATCAGTCGCTCAGTCGTGTCCAACTCTTTGCGACCCCATGAATCGCAGCACGCCAGGCCTCCCTGTCCATCACCAACTCCCAGAGTTCACTCAGACTCACGTCCATGGAGTCAGTGATGCCATCCAGCCATCTCATCCTCTGTCATCCCCTTCTCCTCCTGCCCCCAATCCCTCCCAGCATCAGAGTCTTTTCCAATGAGTCAACTCTTCGCATGAGGTGGCCAAGTACTGGAGTTTCAGCTTTAGCATCATTCCTTCCAAAGAAATCCCAGGGCTGATCTCCTTCAGAATGGGCTGGGCTGATCTCCTTCAGAATGGGCTGGTTGGATCTCCTTGCAGTCCAAGGGACCCTCAAGAGTCTTCTCCAACACCACAGTTCAAAAGCATCAATTCTTCGGGCTCAGCCTTCTTCACAGTCCAACTCTCACATCCATACATGACCACAGGAAAAACCATAGCCTTGACTAGATGAACCTTTGTTGACAAAGTAATGTTTCTGCTTTTGAATATGCTATCTAGGTTGGTCATAACTTTCCTTCCAAGGAGTAAGTGTCTTTTAATTTCATGGCTGCAGTCACCATCTGCAGTGATTTTGGAGCCCAGAAAAATAAAGTCTGACACTGTTTCCACTGTTTCCCCATCTATTTCCCATGAAGTGGTGGGACCGGATACCATGATCTTCGTTTTCTGAATGTTGAGCTTTAAGCCAACATTTTCACTCTCCTCTTTCACTTTCCTCAAGAGGCTTTTTAGTTCCTCTTCACTTTCTGCCATAAGGGTGGTGTCATCTGCATATCTGAGGTTATTGATATTTCTCCCGGCAATCTTGATTCCAGCTTGTGTTTCTTTCAGTCCAGCGTTTCTCATGATGTACTCTGCATATAAGTTAAATAAACAGGGTGACAATATACAGCCTTGACGAACTCCTTTTCCTATTTGGAACCAGTCTGTTGTTCCATGTCCAGTTCTAACTGTTGCTTCAGATCATAGTATAGGGTAAATACATCTTTTATATGCTCTGGATAACAAAAAAATTGTATGACACAGATTATTGCAATATTCACTTTATTGCAGCGATCTGGAATGGAACTTGAAATATCTCCAGGGTACATTTGTACTTAAAGCTTGTTCACAAGTATAGCGAAAGCCTGTTAGGAAAAACAATGGGTGGATCAATTTTGTTGAAGAGAATTGCCTACTTCAGGGACTTCCCTGGTGGTCCAGTGGCTAAGACTCCAAGGTCCCAATGCAGGGGTGCCCAAGTTCCAGTCTTCTTTGGGGAACTAGATCTCATGTGCTGCAACCAACAGATCACACGTTGCAACTAACAGTTCACATGCAGCAACTAAAGATCCTGCATACTGCAACTTAAGTTTCCATATGCCACACTAAGACCTGGTACAGTCAAAGAAATAAACTTTTAAAAATATTTAAGAAAAGAATATTCTACTTCAGTGAATTGAAAGTTATAGCTATGCTGGCTGAAAGAAGCCAGATTCCCCTTGTCCCTCAAAAGTACATAGGGCATAATTTCATTACATAAAACTCTATGCTGGAGAAGGGCTTCCCAGGTGGCGTTAGCAGTAAAGAAGTGAAAGTCGATCAGACGTGTCCGGCCCTTTGAGACCCAATGCACTACACAGTTCATGGAATACTCCAGGCCAGAATACTGGAGTGTGTAGCCTTCCCCTTCTCCAGGGGATCTTCCCAACCCAGGGATCAAACCCGTCTCCAGTATTGCGGGCGGATTCTTTACCAGCTGAGCCACAAGGGAAGCCCAAGTGGTAAAGAACCTGCATGTTAACACCAGTGATACAAAAGATGCAAGGTTCGAGCTCTGGGTGAGGAAGATCCCCTGGACAAGGGCACGGCAACCCACCTCAGTATTATTGCCTGGAGAATCCCATGGGCAAAAGAGCCTGGTGAGCTACCGTCCTCCATGGGCTCACAAATAGTCGGACACGATTTAGTGACTGAGCACGAGAATGTGCAAACTGATCTATAGTGACTGAAAGCACATTAGTGGTTGTTAAGAGGGCTTCCCCAGTGGCTCAGGTGGTAAAGAATCAGCCTGCAATGCAGGAGACCCCAGTTCCATTCCTGGTTCAGGAAGATCCCCTGCAGAAAGGGAAAGGCTACCCATTCTAGTATTCCGGCCCAGAGAATTCCACGGTCTGTATAGTTCATGGGGTTGCAAACACATAAATGACTGACTGCCTTTCACTTAAGAGGCGGTGATGGGGAGGGACAAGATGGAGGAATTAAAAAGAGTGGAAGGAAATTTGGGGGTAATGAATACGTTCACAATCTTGAGTGTGATGATATCCTGGATATATCAATATGTCAACACTCGTCAAATTGTATATTTAACTACGCATAGGTTATTGTAGGTCAATTATTCCTCAAGAAAGCAGTTTTTAAAAGATTTAACAAAGAATCACATCACACACGATCAGACAGAGGAACTCCTGACGCTTTTCTGGAGTATGAAAAGCAACATTTAATAAATTATCCCTAATTGTCAAACCTGGGCTGGTGCAAGAGCAAAAGAAAAAAAACCTGCACTCTGGTTTAGGTGTATGCGTGCCTGTGGGTGATTTCTGAGGAAGGAAAGGCTAGTGCCCACAGTTAAAGACAGAAGAATTCTTGCTAGCAGAAACAGAGGAAGCTAGAGGAAGAACATGATTTGGGGTAAGACAATTTTGCATTTTGGACGAGGAGAGAATAACTTCTAAGGCCTCCACCCTCGCTGAGGCACAGCCAAAGGGCTAGGGAAAGCTGCTCAGAATGCAGACAGGGGCCAGGCCGAGTAAGCAGAGATGTGACCATGTCGCAACTCCGCCAGGGTCCCAGAGGTCTGGAACCTTAACCCTCAGCTATCGCTTCCTTAAGTTCCACTCCCCAAGCTGAGACAGACTTTTGTAGAAGTCCGGCCTACGTAGTCCACGCAGCCCTGGGGAGAACAACCTACCCAACTCGGCTAACACGGGGCGGTGCGGGTAGGGCGCTCGTGCCCAGCGCGTGCGCGCGCGGCGCGCTAAGACGCGGCCTGGAAACGAGGGAGCGCGCGCCCTCCACGTGACCCGGCCCGCGGGCGGCGACGCACACGACGCGCCCCTCACGTGGTCTGTCTCCAGCCCCGTCGCCGGCGGAGGCGGGCGCGGGCGCGTCCCTGTGGCCAGTCACCCGGAGGAGTTGGTCGCACAATTATGAAAGACTCGGTTTCTGCTGCTAGCGCCGGAGCTGAGTTAGTTCTGAGAAGGTTTCCCTGGGCTGTCCTTGTCCGGCGGCCTCTGCTGCCGCCTCCGGAGACGCTTCCCGATAGATGGCTACAGGCCGCGGAGGAGGAGGAGGTGGAGTTGCTGCCCTTCCGGAGTCCGCCCCGTGAGGAGAATGGTACTGGACCCACTCAGGCCCCGGTTGGGGAATGGCCCGGGGGTTGCGATCAGGGAAGCGGGAGGACTCGGCTGGCAAGTGTGTGAGCGGGGCCGCTCTTTCTGGGGCGAAGGATCTCGGATTTGCGTTGAGGCTTCCGGACTTGCCCTGACGGGACAGGAGTGCGGATCTTTTCGCGGGTGAGGGGCAGGAAGCAGGTAGCAAATCTGGCGCCACAGCTTATTGCGGGAATCCCCTGAGCGGAGCCTGGGCTCCGGGGAGGGCCCCTCGAAGCGGCAGAGGCGCGAGCCGGGGAGGACCTGGCGGAGCTGAGCGGCCGCAGCGCGCCAGACGCAGCGCTCAGCCTCCAAGCTCCGCATCTCCCGGGAACGTGTTCCTCCTGGCGCTTGTTGCTGGCTGATAAGGGAGCCAAATGCTCTGCTCAAGTTCCGCAAGGAAGGGGAGGGAGGGCTGAGAAGGGAACAAAAAAGGGATAGAGGATACGGGTTTGGAACTGTGCCTTGTTTGCTGCGCAACGTGTACTCCACAGGTACATTTTCTTTTAGAGCCAAAGAGGAGGGATTTGACGATATTGACGCTAGCTCTGATTTGGAATTTTCTTTAGCAGGAATTAAGGGTTTTTATTGGGCTTCCCAGGTGGCTCAGTAGTAAAAAATCCGCTTGCCAACGGAGGAGACGCGGGTTCGATCCTTGGTGTCGGGAAGATTCCCTGGAGGAGGAAATGGCAACCCACTCAAGTAGTCTTGCCTGGGAAATCCTATAGACAGAGGAGCTTGGCGGGCTACAGTTTATAGGATCGCAAAGAGTGCGACACGACTGACCGACTAAAACAATAATAAGGGTTTTATTGGGGCGCTGCTGTAGGTACGCGAGACGATGCGTTGTCTGGGTTTGTGTCGAACCACCTCATCCGTTGCCGTAGAGAAGGGTTGGTCGTGTTTTAAACCAAAGGTGCGGAGAGGGATGCGGCGCATTGCAGCTTTTTGATAGAAGTTTTTGTTAAGGCCAGGAATAAATTAGAAAATTTCTTACAAAAAAAGTCATTTAGATCAGGGACTTGAAAGAGCGGGTAGGTGTTCCTGGTCAGTACTTGAACTAGATAGGCTTCAGGCGAACAACTCTCCCTCTGCTGGAATCTGGCAGGTATACTTTTCTCTAGAAACTAATTCAAATGCCATACAAAACTGAAACCACGAATATAGTTACACTGACTAAATAGTACATCTTTCCATTATTTTCCACCTTTTTGGGTAAATGTAAAGTCAATAAAAATGTCATTTTACCTTTTTTCATAAATTTTAAAAAGAAGGATTTAAGTTCATCTACCAACACTAAACTTTAACATTTATTAGTTAAGTGGATTTTAAGGGAAGCTTTTTTTTTTTGGTGGTGGTGAGGGGTTGAATCAAACTGGTTTTTATAAAAAAAAAAAAAAAAACAGCAAAGCATTAATAATGACTCCAGTGATGTGTCTCATTTTCTTAAATGGTAAATAGCATACATTGAACATACCATTTAAGTATTTAGAAAAAATTTAGATACATTAGAAAAAGGAAATGGAGGTGATTCATCATCTTCAAAACCATTGCTTCCTACTGTTTTGTTAAAGCAACCAGATGACTTTATTTCTAGTGACTTTCTAGTGAAAGTCAATGTCTTAGTCTTACCTTAGGTCCTGTTCTTAAGTCCAGCCTCTTAATGTCTTGCTGTTTACATACATTGAAATGCAGCTTTCAAAATTTAAGATGTGTTTTTCTTGTGTTTGCTGTGTTTCCACTTTGTCCTGTCCTTTATATATGTATATATAGCAAATGCACTCTCCCAGACAACATGTTTGTATACAACATTGTTGTTTCTACAGGAAGAAATTCTCACTTTAAAATTTGACAAGAAGAATCTGGTTTTATTTTTTATGTTTCTTGGGTCCTGACTGCTGTTGAGTCCTGTGATTTTCCCTACAATTTCCAATTATAGTGAAACCTTCGGATAACCTAAGACTGAGGTTCTCCAATAATGATAATTTGTTGAGCCTCCTGCACTTTAAAGTCAACGTTGTGACCTGAAGGTTTCCCGAAGTATGCTGTAGTTATAATTCCTACTATAAAATCTTCTGTTTCTGGTAGTCATTTTCTTCTTTGACACTAAGAGAAAGTGTACAAGAATGTTCTGTACTGCTTTGAAACTAATCAGCCAAATGACCAAAAAAAAAAAAAAAAAAACCAATAAATACAAGTTAAACTGGCATGGAATAAAATTTCTTACAAAATTAAAAACTATGGTTATTAGAAGTATTTGTTTTATTCATTTGGTTAACACTTAGTATTTACTAAGGAGAAGGAAATGGCAACTCCAGTATTGCCTGGAGAATCCCATGGATGGAGGAGCTTGGTGGGCTACAGTCCTTGGGTTGCAAAGAGTTGGACACGACTGAGCAACTTCATTTCACTTTAGTATTTACTATATTCTAAGTACAAAGAGTAGGACATGACTTGAAATGACTTAGCATGCAGCATGAACAAGCACTGGAGTGGCAGAGATGTGATAGACAAGCTTCTACTTTCAAACCACTTACATTCTGGTTATTTATATAAGAACTATCTGTCTGTTGTCAAAGGAAGATGCCTACCTTACTTCACAAAACAAATACTTAAGTGTCTACTGTGTTGTAGATTCTATGATACTCTGTCTTGAAGGGCAGTATAGATATGCAGAAAAGCAAGAGAGTTCAGTCGCTCAACCATGTCTGACCCTTTGCTATCCCATGGACTGTGACACTCCAGGCTTCCCTGTCCATCACCAACTCCCAGCGCGTGCTCAAACGCATGTCCATTGAGTCGGCGATGCCATCCAACCATCTCATCCTGTCCTCCCTTTCTCCTCCTGCCTTCAGTCTTTCCCACCATCAGGGTCTTTTCTAGTGAGTCAGTTCTTCGCATCAGGAGGCCAAAGTATTCAAGGTTCAGCTTCAGCATCAGTCCTTCCAATGAATATTCAGGACTGATTTCCCTTAGAATTGACTGGTTTGATTATTGCACAGATTACTGTGAAAGTATAGGGTAATCAGACAGAAAAGAAAGTCTGGATAGGCTTGCAAAGGAGCTGATATTAAAGGTGAGTCTTGTACCATGTGTGCTAAGTTGCTTCAGTCGTGTCCAACTTTTTGTAACCCCCCAGACTGTAACCTGCCAGACTCCTTTTTTCCATGGGATTCTCCAGGCAAGAATACTGGAGTGGATTGCTATGCCCTCATCCAGGGGATCTTCCTTACCCAGCGATCGAACCAGTGTCTCTTACATCTGCATTGGCTGACAGGTTCTTTACCAGTAGGGCCACCAGAGAAAAGGCAATACTAATTAATTAACCTGGAAGTAGAAGAGATGTAGAATTGGTGGTTTTAGTTTGAGGGAACTGAGCTTTAGAAGAGAAGCATCCATAGTTCATCTGACATCTATTATACTGTACATAGTTTAGAATGAATAGAGTATGAGATGATATAGTGTACTAGTGCGAGTGTTATAAAGATAGGCAGGGACCAGTTTTCTGAGGGCAATGTATGTCAGGAAGAGAAGTCTTGATTTTGTTCTGGAGATTAAGGATCCACTGAAGGAACAGTATGGAAGGTGAATTGCTGTGTGTTTAAACTAAAAACGGAGATCATAAGAAGTCTTTAGCAAGACTCTGAGCAAAATATTTAGGACTTGAAATGAAGATGGAAAGAAGGAACCAACTGAGGTGTTTAGTAGGAGTTAGAATATTCATTACTTGGTTCCTTCCGGGAAGGGTGTTTGTGTGTGTGTCGGCAAATGTCAGTAGTAAGAACCAGATGTAAAATGAAAACATGAAATAGTTGAAGTCATTACTTTAATACGTGCACAGTGTAATGTTTAAAGCCAGTACTTAAAATATGTATTTTTGATTTTGATTTTTAAATGAAGATCTATTGATGCAATAACCTGTTAAGATTTAATTTTGAGAATTTTGCCAGTCATAGATATTTTTGATACAGTGCTCTGACATTCTCTTTCTTTAACATTCTAATGTGGGAAATTTGTAACATATAAAGGTGTAATAGTAAAATGAATCACCATATACCCATGACCCATTTCAACAGTTTGAAACATGTGAATATTGTTTCTTTTATTAACTCTCTCATTCTCCATCAACTGGATAATTTAAAAACAAATCCCAGACATGGTCCATCTATAAATACTTCATTATGTCTATCTGTAAATCCACAGTACTGTTGTGCTCAGTCGTGTTCCATTCTTAGCTTCCCCATGGACTGTATCCCACTAGGCTCCTTGTCCATGGGTTTTTGCAGGCAAGAATACTGGAGTGGGTTGCCATTTCCTATTTGCAGGGATCCTCCCAACCCAGGGATCAAACCTGAGTCTCTTGCATCTCCTGCATTGGCAGGCGGGTTCTTTACCACTGCACTTCCTGGGAATCTCTTACAGCACTATTAGCACACTCAAAATTAATAATTCTTTAATATCATTAAATATTCAGCATATTGCCTTAATTCTTTTTTTTTTTCCCCATTTGATTTGTTTGAATCAGGATCCAAAGAAGTCTACATAGCATTTGGTTTGATAAATAATTCTCAGTCTCCGTATCCCCCTGCCCACTGCTTTTTTTCCAGTCTTGTGATTTACCATTTAATAGGGGGAAAAATGCATTTCCTTTGCCCTGCAGAATTTCTCACAGTTGGGATTTTGTTGCATGTGTCCGTGTGGCATCGTGTAGCATGTTCCTTTCTCCTCTGTATTTCCTGTGAAGTCGTGGTTGATCTTAAGACTCTTAGATTCTTGTTTGATTTTTGGTAAAACTACTTAACAGGTAGTGAAGTATTTTGTATTGAATTACATTAATAGGCACATACCGTGTGGCAGTTTTTCTCTTTTAGGTGTTAAAGATTATCTAGTGGGTTGCTCAGAGAAGGCAATGGCACCCCACTCCAGTACTCTTGCCTGGAGAATCCCATGGACGGAGGAGCCTGGTAGGCTACAGTCCATGGGGTCACTAAGAGTCAGACATGACTGAGCGACTTCACTTTCACTTTTCACTTTCATGCATTGGAGAAGGAAATGGCAACCCACTCCAGTATTCTTGCCTGGAGAATCCCAGGGACAGAGTAGCCTGTTGGGCTGCCATCTATGGGGTCGCACAGAGTCGGACACGACTGACTCGACTTAGCAGCAGCAGCAGTAGCAGCAGCAGTGGGTTGCTGTTGTCAGCTGCCTGATCTTTTAATCGTGAAGTTTCCCATCATATGTTCACATAATAGTCGCAATTGGTGATTATTGCCATTGCTTAGTTATTTCATTCTAGATATCTCTTTCTCCTTTTTGGCAGGGGTGATGGGGGGAGCCTTTCAGCATGTGATTAAATTGTACAGTTTTTTGGGGGGTGGGTAACAGCTTTTGAAATGCCTGTTTTAAGTTTGGTGCCTGAAAACACTTCAGAGTGGTTGAGATTTGTTTAGAATATGAGCAACATTTGGCTGTCTATGGGAATTTGAACTGAGTCATTTATGTGAGTTAGTATTAAAAAAAACTTAGATGTGTATCACTTTTATAGCGTACTTTGCAAATTATTAGATTAGTTTGAATATGAGTAAAAAGTGTGACTTGGAGAATTGGACCTCTTCTAGTTTATAAAAACAATTGGTTTAATTGGGTTTAAGCTCATACATTTAGATATTTTGTTCACCCTTTGGTTTGGTTCACCTTGGATTTAGAAAATTATTCTGAATCTTTTGGGGGAACATGTATTTAGTTTCCTGACCATTTAAAGGTTTTAGAACCCTGTTAAAGAAATTTTAGATATGGAGGTAAGCAGTTCTTTGAAACTGATAGACATGCCTATTCACTGAAGCATTTTTTGCCAAGTCACACTCTTTTACGAGCATCACTGTTACTGTGTCTGTGAAAGGCAGATGATAATCTTTTTTCTACTTGACCTCAGGAGCAGTACTCGGATTAAAGTCTGTGAAACACTGTCCTTCCTTGCGTCATGAAAACATGTTCGTAACACCTCAAGTATCCCAGCTACCACACTTCTGGAAACTTCAACCTTTGGAAACCCAACTCCTCATAGAAGGGAAAAAAAGATTTTGAGCCAAGCCATTATCAGAAATATGGCAACCTTGAGCCCAGAGTTCACTGGTTGAAAAATATGTGCAAAGTGAAATTTAATAGGCTTACTTACCTACTTTGCTCTGACAGTTTGGTAGTACACTAGAAACGATAGAAGTTATCTGGGAAGCAGACTGCTACTGCAAGGAGGAGACTGGAGAAACATTCACTAGAATAGAAAAATAGGACTGTAAATTACCCTTTAGTATGTGAACCAGTTCTTCCTTGTTTTTGAGTATTTTACCATACCCAATACCTGGAAGGGCTTCCCTGTAGCTCAGGTAGTAAAGAATCTGCCTGCAATGCAGGAGACCCTGGTTTGATTTCTGAGTTAGAAAGATCCTCTGAAAAAGAGATAGGCTACCCACTCCAGTATTCTTGGGCTTCCCTTGTGGCTTAGCTGGTAAAGAATCTGCCTGCAATGTGGGAGACCTAGGATTGATCCCTGAGTTGGGAAGATCCCTTGGAGAAGGGAAAGGCTACCCACTCCAGTATTCTGGCCTGGAATATTCCATGGACTGTATAGTCCATGGGATCGAAAGGAGTTGGGCATGAATGAGCCACTTTCACTTTCTTTCACATTTTCAGTACCTGGAAGATACTCTACCCAGAAGGTACTCCTGACTAAAAAAATTGTGTGATAGGCTTTAGACAAATTTTCACAATATTAGCTAACATGTATTAGCATATTAGCATTTTGGAGAAGGAAATGGCAACCCACTCCAGTATTCTTGGCTAGAGAATCCCATGGACAGAGATTCTAGCAGGCTACAGTCCATGGTGTCACAAAGAGTTGGACACGACTAAGGGTCTAATATTAGCATTTAGCTGTCATTGTTCTAAGTGCTTTGAAAAAGTGAAAGTGTGCCTGGCTCTTTGTGACCTCATGGACTGTCGCCCACCAGGCTCCTCTGTCCATGGAGTTGTCCAGGCAAGCAAACTGGAGTATGCCTTTGGATGCTTTTGTAGTGTTGCTACATAGAGTATATATACTATGTTATGGTCCTTTGGTGTTCCTAAGTTTGGTATATATAGAATTATGTACATCTTTTTATGGATCTTGGTTTTTTATTGAAGTATAGTTGATTTAAAATACTGTACTAATTTCTCCAAAGAAGACATACAGATGGCTAACAAACACATGAAAAGATGCTCAACATCACTCATTATCAGAGAAATGCAAATCAAAACCACTATGAGGTACCATTTCACACCAGTCAGAATGGCTGCCATCCAAAAGTCTACAAATAATAAATGCTGGAGAGGGTGTGGAGAAAAGGGAACCCTCTTACACTGTTGGTGGGAATGCAAACTAGTACAGCCACTATGGAGAACAGTGTGGAGATTCCTTAAAAAACTGGAAATAGAACTGCCTTATGATCCAGCAATCCCACTGCTGGGCATACACACTGAGGAAACCAGAAGGGAAAGAGACACGTGTACCCCAATGTTCATCGCAGCACTGTTTATAATAGCCAGGACATGGAAACAACCTAGATGTCCATCAGCAGATGAATGGATAAGAAAGCAGTGGTACATATACACAATGGAGTATTACTCAGCCATTAAAAAGAATACATTTGAATCAGTTCTAATGAGGTGGATGAAACTGGAGCCTATTATACAGAGTGAAGTAAGCCAGAAGGAAAAACATAAATACAGTATACTAACGCATATATATGGAATTTAGAAAGATGGTAACAATAACCCTGTATACGAGACAGCAAAAGAGACACTGATGTATAGAACAGTCTTATGGACTCTGTGGGAGAGGGAGAGGGTGGGAAGATTTGGGAGAATGACATTGAAACATGTAAAATATCATGTATGAAACGAGTTGCCAGTCCAGGTTCAATGCACGATACTGGATGCTTGGGGCTAGTGCACTGGGACGACCCAGAGGGATGGTATGGGGAGGGAGGAGGGAGGAGGGTTCAGGATGGGGAACACATGTATACCTGTAGTGGATTCATTTCGATATTTGGCAAAACTAATACAATTATGTAAAGTTTAAAATTAAATTAAAAAAAAAAACCATAAAAAAAAAATAAATAAAATACTGTACTAGTTTCATGTGTACAGCATAGTGATGCAATATTTTTATAGATTATACTCCATTTAAAGTTATTATAAAATACAGGATATAGTCCCTGTGCTGCACAATATATCCTTATAGCTTATTGTTTTGTTTTGTTTTTTCATTTTAATGAAATTAGGTTTTGCAGATTGTCATGTTGATACATGTAAGGTTTAGTTTATCCCTTTGAGCTGCTATATATTATTCCATTGTAGGAATAAAAATAAATAAATATAAAATGTTATCCATTTTACTATTGGGCATTTAGGTTGTTTGCAGTTTTTTATTACTGATGTAACATTCTTGTGTATCGTGAGAATTTTTCTAGGAAGTATATAAATAGAATTGCTGGGTCACAGGGTAGGTGCATCTTGAACTTTGTAGGTATTGCTGGAGTGTTGAGTAAAGTAGTTGTGCAGTTTCCACTCCCTCTAGAACTGTGTAAAATTCCCTTTCTTTTTTCCAACATCTTTGCCAACGTTTAATTGCTTAGGTTCTTCTGTTTTGCCCGACCCATAAATGTAAAGTAGTTCCTCATTGTTCTAATTTACATGTCCCTGGCCATGAATAATGTTGGGTTTTTTTGGGAATGAATAATGTTGTGTGTCATTTCAGGTTAAAAGTTTTTGGCTATGGTTACTTTCCTTCTGGTGAATTCCCTTTGCTCAGTTTTCTAATGAATTACATTTTTCTTCTTTACTTGTAGAAGTTCTGTATGTAGTCTGGACAGTATTTTTTATTGTTTGTTTTTTGTTTTATGAGCTACAAATATCTTCTCCAGTCTCTAACTTGTTAAGTTTTTATTTTGTTAATGGTGGACTATTTACTTGTTTTTAGATTGTTGATGTATATTGGTTTTTAGTGTAATAAGTTATCAGTATTTGAGCGACTGATCTGATCTGATCTGATCTGATTTTCTTTATAGCCTGAACTTTCGCTTATTTTGAAGTCATAAAGCTATTTATTTATTTTTGGTAGAAGTTGTAAAGTTTTGCTTTTTCACATTATGACTTAACCCATCTAGTATTCATTTTGGATTCTAGTGCAGTGGTTCGTATACATATAATAATCATACTGTCTCCTGATTTGTACTGCTCTCTCTGAAATCGCTGGGTCGTGTCCAACTCTTTGCAACCCCATGGATGGTAGCCTACAAGGCTCCTCTGTCCATGGGATTCGCCAGGCAAGAATACTGGAGTGGATTGCCATTTCTTCCTCCAGGGGATCTTCCCACCCAGGGATCGAACCCAGGTCTCCTGAATTGCAGGCAGATGCTTTACCCTCCAAGCCATCAGGGAAGCCCATTGCTCTCTCTAGCACTCACCAACTTAAGTGCAAGTTCCTGTTTTCCAAGTGATATATTCCATTATTCTGTTTGTCTTTTTTGTCAATGTATTTATTTGGATTTTTAGTAATCTTTAGGTGTCTACATAAAATTTCTTGACTTTGTATAAGAAATTAAATTTTTTGCCAACATATGTATCATCCTTTTTCTCATAAAACAATAAGTTTTGATCCCTTTTCATTTTAATAAAAGTTCTTTATGGTAAAATGGTAAATTATTCTGAGTTAGACTTTATTTAGAATACTTGAGAAATAAATTACTGCTGTTTGAGCTAAATTAAAGTTGGTCACTTTTTAGACTCAGTGTCTGATCTTCAGTTATTTAATATGTTGGACTCCATGGAATGACACAGTGGCAACTGCTCATACTTAGCTTTATCAGACATTTTCTATCTTTTAAATTGGAGCAGTACTGTAGTGGTAAGCAGGTAGGGTAGCAATCTCCATGAGGTCAGCAGGGCAGCAAAACCAACAGAAAATAAGATTAAATGTAGAAGTTGGACTCTCTTTGCAGAAGTCATGGTATGAATCTGATTCTTTTTATTTATTTTTGGCAAAAGTCTAACAGTTTATTGGAGCAGACTAGAAAAGTAGTCACTAAAATGACAAAAACAATTTTTTAAAAAACTTTTGATTTTATATTGAAAACAATTAACCAAGTTTTATTTTTTAATGTGTAAAACTTTGCCAACTATTTATTACTCCACAGAAGCTTTTCAGCAGTGTCTTTAAAACCTGTTCGGAGAGTTCACATCTGAATTATCAGTAATATCTAATTAGTTAAGTGATTGGCAGCCTTTTAAGCATAAGAGCAGAACTCTATAGAGTAGGGGCCTGAGTGCCAGGTCTCCTACAGAGGAAATCAAAGAATGCCAGCCATTTTCAACATTTTGCTTCAAGCTAGCCTTAAGTTTTCTTTGTCATTATGCCTTTGCTGACGGACATGTTGTCCAATGTACAGAATTACCACAGAACTCAGAATTTCTACATCTGTAGTTTCATTTAACTTTTGTAAGCTGTTGCAGTTTATTAGTAGGCAAGCTTCCTTTTAATTTGATTGGCTTTTCTTTTGAATATGGTCACATTTTCCTGTTTCTTCTTATATCTACTAATTTTTGATTATATCATAGATGTTGTGAATGTTATCTTGGAGAGACTGTGAGTTCTGTTTTAGTCCTCTGAAGATTATTGATTTTCTCTTTTAAAGTAGTTGCTACCGATTGAATGTTTATGTCTTCCCAAAATTCAGTGTTGATGTTATTTAAAGACAGGGCTTTGGGAAAGTAGTTAGAATTAGAGGGGGTCATGAAGGTGGGGTCATTATACAAAGAGACCAGAGAGCTTGCTCCCTATCCCCACCTTGTGAGGACACAGTGAAAAGACAGCTGTCTGCAATCCAGGGAGGGGGCTCTCAGATGCAGACCTTATTGGCCCCTTAATCTTGAATTCCAGTTTCTAGAACTTGGAGCAAATGAGTTTTGGTTGTTGAAACCAAAGTTGTCTTATTGTATTTGTATGGCAGTCAGGCTTCCCCACTCCAGTACTCTTGCCTGGAAAATCCCATGGATGGAGGAGCCTGGTAGGCTACAGTCCATGGGGTCGCTAAGAGTCGGACACGACTAAGCGACTTCACTTTCACTCTTCACTTTCATGCATTGGAGAAGGAAATGGCAACCCACTCCAGTGTTCTTGCCTGGAGAATCCCAGGGACGGGGAAGCCTGGTTGGGCTGCTGTCTATGGGGTCGCACAGAGTTGGACACGACTGATGCGACGCGGCAGCAGCAGCAGCAGGCTTCCCTGGTGGCTCAGAGGTTAAAGCGTCTGCCTCCAATGCGGGAGACCCGGGTTCCATCCTGGGTCGGGAAGATCCCCCGGAGAAGGAAATGTTAACCCACTCCAGTATTCTTGCCTGGAGAATCCCATGGACAGAGGAGCCTGGTAGGCTACAGTCCACGGGATCTCAAAGAGTCAGACACGACTGAGCGACTTCACTTCACTTCACTTTTCACTTCATTGCAGTCAGAGCACATTAGGATAGTAGTTGATTAACCTGACTGTACTCAAATTCCAAACTCTGACTCCTTCAATGGGCAGTAAAAATATCTGTTCAGTTAGTTACTCTATTCTTAACTGACCTGCTTGGAATCTGCCCCATGTATGCATGCTTCATGGGTCAGCTAGATTTCAGCAGTGTTAATATGCAGTATTTAGGGTTCCCTTTTTTTGTGACTCTGTCCTATGCAGGACTTTTCCCATCACTTTCCAGCTGCTGTTGTCACCTCTAAGTTTGTATTCTGGTTCTTCAAGCCAGTAAAACTATGGAATTTCTATTGGAGTTTTAGCTACTTAAGTAGGTATGCAGTGGGGCCTCTCTTAGCCATAAAATAGGAAACTCACTCAGTACTGTTCCTTTATCCTGAATACAAACTTCATCTGATTCCTTCCTGCTTTTGGTTGCCTGTTCAGTGCTGCTAAGTAGTTTTCTTTTTTTTAATTTTTATTTTATCCTGAGTTTATGGTTATTATCTTTGGAGCTTTAGTCCAATAGAAGCTCCATAGCTGGAGGCTCCTTTCTAATATTAATATATAGAATTGTTGGGTGTATTTAGTTGTAAAAATAGATTGATTTTCAGTGTTACCTTGAAGTAGAACTTTTAAAGCAGTCCTTTTTTTTCCCCCTCAATTTTCACTATCAGTATCTAGTCAAGAAGGATGTGCTGGTACTGATTTGTTTGAAGAGTAGAATGTGGTTAGTAGACTTCTTTGTAGCATATATGCCCCTTATTACTAGGAGACAGGAGGAATCTAAAATTGAATTTTGAAGCATTGTTGAGATATGACTGTGTGGGGCGCATTTTGCTAAAAACATGGATCATAATCTTCAGAGCAACTTTGTGAGATAGGTATATTATTCTATTTTATGGGTGAGGAAACAGAAGTTCAGACACTTAAGGTTGCATTAATAGAATAACCAACAATGAACAGGTTATTCTGAACTCCAGAATCTGATCTCTTTTACCACTGAAGATCACGTTTCCTTCTTTTGCTAACATTCTGTGGTTATAGTTTTTACTTTATCTAGAACATTTAAGTTTAGGAATTTTCAGATTTGTGTTTGTAGTGTGCCATCTTTTGGTAAAATACAGTAATGCAGTCTAGCAAAATAAGGATAAAATTAGGAATTTTTATATGTATTTATAATCCAGGGCACATTTTATTGGATTCTTGATTGTAGAGCAGAAGCTCAGAATTTCAAAAATTGTAGAAACCTATTATTGGGAATGATTTGCCATTATCAGCTGGGATATGTCACTGTCAGGCATAGGAAGCCAATCCCTAATGTAATCAATGAATGCCATAAATGACAAAACTGCTGTGTATGGGGAGAATATATTTATATTTGGTGTTTACACAAACAGGAGAGATGGTAAACTCTTGAAATAAACTTGGTGAATAATGAAGGTAGGGGAAACTGTGATAGTCTTGAAGCGTGGTAATGTTTTTGTATGTCTCTGTAGGCACAAAATTTGATAAAAATTTGTGAACATCAGAGTGACACTATTTAAGTGACTTAACCAGTTCAGTTCAGTTCAGTCGCTCAGTCGTGTCCGACTCTGCATGTGACCCCATGAATCGCAGCACGCCAGGCCTCCCTGTCCATCACCATCTCCCGGAGTTCACTCAAACTCACGTCC
Organism: Bos taurus; assembly: GCF_002263795.3. Lineage (NCBI taxonomy): Eukaryota > Metazoa > Chordata > Mammalia > Artiodactyla > Bovidae > Bos > Bos taurus. Next base: position 59,661,746 of record NC_037337.1, read on the forward strand.
ATCGAGTCAGTGATACCATCCAGCCATCTCATCCTCTATCGTCCCCTTCTCCTCCTGCCCCCATCCCTCCCAGCATCAGAGTCTTTTCCAATGAGTCAACTCTTTGCATGAAGTGGCCAAAGTACTGGAGTTTCAGCTTTAGCATCAGTCCTTCCAAAGAAATCCCAGGGCTGATCTCCTTCAGAATGGACTGGTTGGATCTCCTTGCAGTCCAAGGGACTCTCAAGAGTCTTCTCCAACACCACAGTTCAAAAGCATCAATTCTTCAGTGCTCAGCTTTCTTCACAGTTCAACTCTCACATCCATACATGACCACAGGAAAAACCATAGCCTTGACTAGACGGACCTTTGTTGGCAAGGGTTTACTAAAGTTTTGGATGGATTTGTCAGAGACTACTATGAAAGATTTGAAGTTGTGAAGAGATAGTACTGGCTGTTTGTTTATTATTTTTAATAAGAGTGATAAAATGAAACTAACTATGAGTACATTTGTACCAGTCCTGCAATTTAACAATGTACCTGTTTGGGTAGTTTTATATTTTATCATAATAGACAAATGAGTACCGAAAGAAAGTGAAAGTGTTAGCTGCTCAGTTGTGTCCCACTCTTTGCCACCTCATGGACTGTAGCCCGCCAGGCTCCTCTGTCCATGGAATTCTCCAGACAAGAATACTGGAGTAGTTAGCCATTCTCTTCTCCAGGGGATCTTCCTAACACAGGCATTGAACCCATGTCTCTGCATTGCAGCCAGATCCTTTACCGTCTGAGGCACCAGGGAAGCCCTAAATGAGTACTAGAAGGGACTCAAGTGTTTTAAGTTGTTGGTGATTGAAAGTGACCATTTCTGGGGAAAGAAGCTAGGTATATGTACTCGAACGCTGGATATTTTTTTCCTCAGTAATGTTTACATTTCATGTTTACATCTATTTATTTAATGCCTTTTCTATTGAAATTCCTGCAGAAAAAAATAACTTTGTTCATGTACATCTGAGACTCTTTAGCCCCTTCTTGTTTTTCCTGTCTTTAGAAAGCAACTCTTAATACAAGGGTCTACTGGGATTGTAGGCCTGGTAGAAGGGACGCTAATTATATCCAAGAAACAGTGCAGGGGAAGACTCTGAAGGACATAGCATAGAGTTGTTAGATGGAATTGGCTCAGTGGAATTGTGAGATTTTTTTGTGGGACGCTTTTGTGAGATTTAGAGCATGGGTTGGCAAACTATGCCATGTATACCAACTCTGGCCAAGGCCTGTTCTGGCCAGGGCCTGAGCTCAGAATGGTTCCTATATTTTTTAGTGGTTGAAAAACAAAACAGTAGGTGATAGAGGCAGTAAGTGGTCCAAAAAGCCTAAAATATTTACCATTTGGCTCTTAATAGAAAAAATTTGTTGATTGCCCATATAGAGTATAGCCGTACTTCTCTAAGTGCAAGTCGCTCAGTCGTGTCCGACTCTTTGCGACCCTATGCCTGAATACTGGGGTGGGTGGCTGTGTCCTCCTCCAGGGGATCTTCCTGAACTAGCATCTCTTACTTCTACTGCATTGGCAGGGAGGTTTTTTACCGCTAGTGTGCCCCTTGGAAACCCCACTGTTGTGAATGGAGTATTCTATGAGTTCCATCAGGTAAAACTGACTGATAGTGTTTAAGTCTACTCTGTTCTTTCTAGTTTTCTGCCTACTTATCCAATCAAGAAAAAGAGGAGGGGGGAAAAAGGGGCTGTGAATTGTACAAGATTGCATTTCTTAACCTTTATCTAAGCCGTATATTTTCAAGTTCTCCCTAAGATGTTTTCCTCTTGACAAAACTCCTTAAAAAGGTCCACTGTATTGTTAATTAATAAATTTGCTCCTGTTGTGTTCACTTTTCACCCATCTTTCATTCATGCTGTAGGCTTTAGGCCTATGCTCATGAATTGCAAATAATTTAGTTTTTTAAAAAACATGTAGTTCATACTGAAGCAATCTGAGTGCGTCTCATGCTTGTATATTGCTGCTGTTTTAGTGTGTTATTTGCATATGTTGAATGTTTAGTTCTAGAGTCTGATTTTGATGGACTTCATTACTGTATCATGGGACTGAGCTGCCTTTTTGTTTGCAAATAAGCTCACAGAGAGAAATTCCAAACAAATCTTTTGTCTTGCTTTAACAACCAGTAAAAATATAGCAGTAAGTACAGTCACTGAGCTGTTCTCCCCCACCCCAGCACAGTTCCAGTTTTTCTAAAAGAGAGAAGCAACCCTTTAAAAGATAAATCACAGTATAATTTTTGTTATTATAAACCCTTTTTATAATTTAAAATTTTATTTATTAATTTGGCCGTGCCAGGTCTTAGTTGCAGCACTCAGAATCTTTAGGTGCAACGTGTGAAGAAATGTAGTTTTCTTGGCCAGGGATTGAACCCAGGCCCCCTACATTGGGACACGGAGTCTTTAGCCACTGGACCACCAGGGAAGTCCCTGCATTTAAAAAATATGTATTTATTTATTTTTGGCTCTGGTGCATCTTTGTTGCTGAGAGGGCTTTTCTTTAGTTGTGGCGAGCAGGGGCTACTCTCTAGTTGCGGCTTCTCATTGTGGCTGCCTTTCTTGTTGAGAGCACAGGCTCTAGGGCACATGGGCTTTAGTAGTTGCAGCACGTGGGCTCATCCTCTGTGGCACCCGGGCTCTAGCGCACAGGCTCAGTAGTTGTGGCGCACCGGCTTAGTTGCTCCGTGGCATATGGGATCTTCCCAGACCGTGGAGAGAACCTGTGTCTTTGGCACTGGCAGGCAGATTCTTTACCCCTGAGCCACCAGGGAAGCCCCCTGTGATTTTTAATAATAGAAGAGGAGCATGATAAAAATTTCATGAGTTTAAAGTGTAAGTTAGTTTTAGTAAAAATTCAACCTCACATCATCATGTATTAGAACAGCCTACCAAATGATTATTTTTAAAGTTACAAACAGAAGTCACATGAATAAATGTCTCCCAGTCCAGATGCGCTGCCTACCTTCAGTGTACTATGGTTCTGGAGTGGGAGAAGGGTGTAGGATAGCAGTAATATCAGAAATCTGACTGACATGGCCAGATCTTTTGGTTGTCAGGACAGTGCTCTCACTGTGATCCTGGGGATGGTTCCATTGTTCTGTAGTTGCATAAGCAGTAGAGGGAATCGTGATTGCATATCCTAAATAGTGTAAGCCTCTTTGGTGGGCACATTTGCTTCAATTTTCTGAGTGAAATGAGAAGTAGGTCATCAGTTGAGAATAAGAATGGTGAATGAGGGTTGGAGGTTTGAGGAGAGGAGGAGATAGTGTGAAATCGTATAGGAGAATGAGAAAATGGACATCATTAAGGGATGTTTGTGGTTTTAAAGTGAAATCAAAAGGTGTTGTTTTGTTTGTTTTTTCCTGTAGTCGTATTAACATAGGCAGTTATGGAATGGATGAGGAATTGGATTGAATCAGGATTGGGTTTGCCGGGTGTATTCTTAGTTCAGTAAAACTGAAGAGAGTCCTATTTTTTTTTTTTCCCCCATGAGAGATATGTAGGTAAAGCAGATTCTTCAAAGGAATATCAGACTTTAGTTAGAATAAGAATGTGGTGGAGGGACTGTGTTAATTGAGCTTTAGGGTGTAGGACATTTTCCTGATGAAGGGTCATGGGTTCTAGAGGGCATTCTGTGAGTTTTAAAAAATTTGTTTATTTACTTTTGACTGTACTGGGTCTTCAGTCACTGTGCACAGGGTTTCTTTAGTTGTGGCAAGTGGGGGCTACTCTTCTTTGAATTGCATGACTTCTCATTGCACAATGGGCTCTAGGCACATGGGCTTCAGTAGTTGGAGCTGCCAAGCTCTAGAGCATAGGCTCAATAGTTGTGGCACACTGGCTTAATTGCTCTGTGGCATGTGGGATCTTCCCAGATCAGGAATCAGACCTGTGTCCCCTGCATTGGCAGGTGGATTCTTAACCATTGGACCACCAGGGAAGTCCCCATCCTGTGGTTTTTGTAACTAGGGGATCATGGTACACTGCTTAAGTGTACCATTCACTTAAGCATGGATCACTGCTTTAGTGAATGTATTTAAAGGAGAACCATTGACCTAGAAAATGGACATTTTGAATGAAGAGACAGAATTTTGCAACCAGAATTAGATTAAAGGATATGCTAAGGTTTATGATTAGAATATCTAAAGGATTTGAGAGGAACCTGCAAACTTCACCATCATAATTCTGTTTAGAATATCTCTTCTCCTAGGGGCTTCTTTTTTTGTTGTTTTTGATTTGGCCCCCTGGTTGGCTTATGGGATCTAATTTTTCCAACTAGGCTTGTACCCTTTGCATTGGAAACTCCCCTGCCTAACCACTGAACTGTAGAGGTTTCATTAAGGAATATAGGCTCTTCCTTTTTGTATTGTCCTGGTAAGAAAGAGGCAGATAGAGAAGGGAAAAGAGATTCTGATAGAGAGCATGCTAATATCTATATTTAATATATAGTAATATCTATAGACATATTAGATATATAATTAATATTTTCTATATATCTAACATATATGTTATATGGAGGATGAAGCTCAAGATCTTTAATCTACTCAGTCCTAATTTGTGGAGTTTCACCTTTTTCAATATATAATGCCCCATCTCTTTCTAATCAGTCACCAGTAGTAGGGTACAGAGGCTAGGGATCCAAGCAAAAACTTAAGTAGTGGTATAAACAGTAATTTTTAAAAACCTTTTAAACTTGAAATTGTTTCAGACTTACAGTAATTGAAGGAAATGTGTTAATCTTCCACTGTGATCCTAGATTTGTCTTACTCTCCCTGTTAATTTTTGTGCTGTATTCATTTTAGGACTGTCATATATAAGATTGTTCTAACAATCTGGTGAATCATACATTTGAAATCATGTAGTAACCTATTGCTGTCTAGCATCTCTTTTTTTCTAGTATTATTTTTCTTTTGATTAGAATTTGCTTGATGCATTTTTGGGTGCCTGTGCCATTAGCCATTCCATGCCCCTGTACTTTAGGTATTTATCTTAGAAACAGAACAGAATATATCTAGGGGTTTCTTTTGGCTGTGTCATGCAGCCTGTGGGATCTTAGTTCCCAGACCAGGGCTCAGAGGACCCAACTTGCGCCCCCTTCAGTGGAAGCACAAAGTCTTAGCCACGGGAATGCTTGGCAGGTCTCTGACAGTCACTTCTAATTGGCTGTAAAATGATCCACTTCCCAGGATCGTACCAGCCCCTCTTGAGGTTTTTGGCTCTGCATAGCACTGTTGATTTAGTATCTGCATAGTACTGTTGATTAGTAGTCTCAAACTCAGTGGATTTAAATGGAATGATTCTCATATTTTAGGTGTGCTGTCATCAGTAAGCATGTTATATGTAATAGTGAACTAAAAATGGAATTTTTTAATGTATTTTTTATTAAATTTTTCTTTGTAATATTAATTGGTTAATTTATAAACAGTCTTTTTAAACTTTCTGTTTTAGTCCCAGAAATCCTGGATAGAAAGCACTTTGACCAAGAGGGAATGTGTATATATCATACCAAGTTCCAAAGACCCTCACAGGTAAGTATACTTCTCTTTATTCTGAATTCTTATAGAAATTTAGATGTAAATTACATTGCTATTTTATTAAAAACTAAAGTTATTAATTATTTGTAGTTACTGTTGGGTGAAGGAAATGGCAACCCACTTCAGTATCCTTGCCTAGAGAATCCTGTGGACAGAGGAGCTTGGTGGGCTGCTGTCCATAGAGTCGCAAAGAGTCGGACACAACTGAAGCGACTTAGCATGCATGCATGCATTGGAGAAGGAAATGGCGACCCACTCCAGTGTTCTTGCCTGGAAAATCCCAGGAACAGAGGGGCCTGGTGGGCTGCTGTCTATGGGGTTGCACAGAGTTGGATATGACTGAAGCGACTTAGCAGCAGCAGCAGTTACTGTTAATTTTTGTGTTTACTGTTAATCTTTTAGGATTAGGAGGAGATAGTAGTAGCAAGATATCAGCATTCTGCAGTTCTTAATTGGAGAAGGCAATGGCATCCCACTTCAGTGCTCTTGCCTGGAAAACCCCATGGACAGAGAAGCCTGGTAGGCTGCAGTCCATGGGGTCGCTAAGAGTCGGGAACTACTGAGCAACTTCACTTTCACTTTTCACTTTCATGCATTGGAGAAGGAAATGGCAACCCACTCCAGTGTTCTGGCCTGGAGAATCCCAGGGACAGGGGAGCCTGGTGGGCTGCCGTCTATGGGGTCTCACAGAGTCGGACACGACTGAAGTGACTTAGCAGTAGCAGCAGTTCTTAATGACATTTCACAACATGAAACCTCTCATTCAGAGTATTCTTCCTTCCCTGATCTTCCCCCATATCATACTAGTGTATTACAAAGATCAGACAGTTAAGTCTCTTTTTTAAAAATTTGATTTATTGATACTGAGAACTTAAAAAGTTTATGTATCTGTTTAAGGGGCATCTATTGAGTACCCAACACTATAGTTTATGCTGAAGAAACCAGTATGAACCTAATGGTTGCTATTTTTGTTTGCCAGTATGTAGCTGCAGATGAGCACCTATTGGAAAACCCGTCACCAGGAATTTGTTGGCATTTCTGATTGTCCTTTGGTCTTAAAAATGGCATTGATACTAGAAAAAAAATTTAAGTAAAGGACATGAGTTAGAATTCAAGAAAAAGATCTCTTGAGGTATTTATTGAAGAAACATTTTTCCTAATTTTCTTCTTTTTTCTGAGACCTAAAAATAGCAAAAAGCTTAAAAGGGTACCTCAAAGATATACTTACTTCCTGGACTACAAAGCACTTTTCTTCACAGGCACTTAGGACAAATTAATTGAAAAAGGTGTTTACTGGAGTTTTTAGTCATCTTACCGTTCCTGTCTCCTGTTAAACCTTGTCTTCTATGCAGTTATCTTCTCTACAGCTTTTACTTCCATTTGATATATGGCTCTTATGCCAAGTAAGCAATCTTTCATTAACTATTTTAAGTTACAGTATGTGTGTGTTCAGTCGCTCAGTCATGTCTGACTCTTTGCTGCCCTATGGATTGTAGCCCGCCAGGCTCCTCTGTCCATGGGATTCTCCAGGCCAGGAGTACTAGAGTGGGTTGCCATTTCCTTCTTCAGGGGATCTTCTCGACCCAGGGATCAAACTGGTGTTTCCTGCGTTGGCAGGCAGGTTCTTTTACCACTGAGCCACCTGGGAAGCCCAGTCTTTTATTAATTGATGTATATTAAGTTATAGCACCTGTCCCTATTATTATGATATCATAGTGAATTCTCGGTAAATGTTTGTTGAATAGAATTTCTAAATATTTTGTTTGTATATTACATAAACCTTCTGTTTGAAATTCAACATTTCTTTTTATATTAATGGCAAAAAAATTTTAGTATCTGTCTCATTTATACAAATTTTCATTATAAGAGAAATGTGCATGATAAATTTTGCAAACTTGAGATGTAGAAAGTTGGCTGAATATTCAGAGTATCAAAACATGAAGACAGTCATTAATAACATTTATTGCGCCTATTTTTAATCTTTACTCAATGCATAGCTTTTGTTTTTAAAATATTGCTAAATTCAGTCTATATGTAAAACATTGTATCTGTTTTTTTTTTAACAAAATGTTATAGTAACTTTATTTTTCCATAATATCCCTTTAAGAGTAGTAGTTAATACTCTGTTGGTCTATATACAGTTCATGTGCATATCCTGCTATTGGGCACTTGAGTTGTTTTCAATTTTGAGCCTATTTTAAATTAAAATTAGGTCGTAATGGAGGTCTTAGTGGATAAAAACTATTTTTGTGTTTCAAGTTTTATTCCCCCTTAATATATATAATGCCAAAAAACTTTCCAAAAGATTAAAGAATATGACGTACATTGTCACCAGTAGTGACGAGAATGCCTGAATATTGATTAATGTTAGCCCTCATCTTCAAGAAAGTGATTAACAGAAAATTACGTATTAAATTTGCATTTATTTGATCACCATTAAGAAAACATTTTTTGTATTCTTTAATATTCCCCCAATTTTTAGTAATTTCTGTAAATGTCTTTTTAGATCGTTAAATAGATAACCTTAGTGTCTCTTTCAATCATTACTCTGTGATTTATCTGAATTTCATACTAGTTATTAAAGATGGGTTTTGTTATAATATCATGTTTTTTAATCAGAGAGCACCAATGACATTTCCCAGGTCACATTGTTCTTTGTTCTTAATTGTTGCATCCTTACTAATTATATATCTGGATCATAATTTTAATATTCCCTGATTGATGGACATTTTAGCTAACCTGTTTTCTTTTTTGCTATTAGACAAAAGTATTCTGTAGTGAATAACTTTATTTTACACATATTCTATAGATATTTTTAACCTTTACTCTTAAGTACTGGAATTAAAGTTTGAGAGTACATTTTTCGTTTTGATGAGTTTTGCCAAATTGCCCTCCATTTGT